>NC_137177.1:87864186-89105853 GCF_951804945.1 Podarcis cretensis | reverse complement strand
AGCATCTGGAGAAAATTTATGGACAAAAGGACTATTCACAGAACAGCCTTTTGTAAGCTGCCTTTGTATTTGGAGGGGGGGTTTTGTTTTATTTATTTTTTTGCAAATTTAAAGAGACCTCATATAATTGTTGATCTGATGCTTTTGCAGCCTTTGTGTAGTAAAGTGATTCTGTAATTGAAACAGATATTTTTCTATAAATTAGCATTGTTAGTAGTTTTCTTTCTTACAGAGCTGCTTTCTGAAAGTGTTTTGCTTTCTCTGTAGGATGCAGAAAACGCGATTCAGCAGATGGGGGGACAGTGGCTTGGTGGAAGACAAATCAGGACAAACTGGGCAACACGTAAACCTCCAGCTCCAAAGAGTACATATGAGTGTGAGTATTTTAGCTTCCAAAACACACATGGGGATATTTCCTCTCCAGCCTAGAATAAGCTTTTAGAACTGACAGTCTAGGGCTAGGGATAGCCAGTATATTTAATTGATGTGCTGCCTCCCATTAGGTGGTGAGTTTGATGCTCTGTATAGAATTTTGTTTGGGTGGAACACCTTACAAGCAGGTTTCAGTTGTCAATTGTTCAGGGACAGGCGCCCTGGCCACATAGAATTGTAAGCCTTTGGGGCAGAATGTGGCTGTAAATTGAAACAGTAATTATATATTGCAAAGCATAAGCCATGGTAGTTGCGGGGAATGGACAGCCAATTCTTTCTACAATTGTTTGGGTTTTTTATTTGTGGGCAAATTAGAGACTTATGTAACCTTTTTTTTCCTAAACAGCAAACGCCAAACAACTATCCTATGATGATGTTGTGAATCAGTCGAGTCCAAGCAACTGCACAGTGTACTGTGGAGGTGTTACTTCAGGGCTAACAGGTACGGCACCTCATGAGTTTTTAGTAGCCGTAGGAAGTTGTCCATAACTCCATATCCTGACATCCTTATTTCTGTCTTCTGATTTGCAGAACAGCTGATGCGCCAGACATTTTCTCCATTTGGGCAAATAATGGAAATTCGGGTCTTCCCAGATAAAGGATACTCCTTTGTACGGTATGATACTGTTTGTCTTTCCTGTGTGTTTTTTTAGCAAGCCCATGCCGCAGTGTACAGTTTAAAGTATTGCAATCCCTTTTTGAAACTGTGAAAGTGTACTCCTTCCAGTGTCCTGCCATTCATGTTGATTATTTCTAAGAAACAGGAACCTGCAATCATTCACATAAAACTTTCATTTGTGTGTCTTGGGGCTGTTGGGTGTTTTGCACCTGATTTTGACATCACAGCTGCTACTCCGATGTTCTTTTTTCAGTATTCTGACTCAATACAGCGGCTTAATGGAGGGGCGGCTGATGGTAGCCACCTTCATTCTCTTTCTGGAAGGCATTGTCTTGCACAAAAACCTTTTTTTTTTAAAAAAAAAGCCTTGCTCCTGCTATGCCATGATTGCTGAGCAGCCCAATACATCAGGCCTGCAATTTTCCCTGGAGCCCTCATAAGTTTCTTGACTTACTTACATGTTGAATTTATATCCTGCCCTTCCTCCCCAAAGATGTGCCCCCCATGTCCTTGTGCATGTGTCATACATTGTGAAGGATCTACACACGGTGGGCTTGCAATATTATATAGATTATCCCTTGAAATGAATTGTTGGATGGCTTTTTGGTGAGAGGGATTTGTATTACTTGGTTGTTTGACGGGGTTTTGTATTATTAATTTTCTCAAATGGTTACAGGTTCAATTCTCATGAAAGCGCTGCACATGCAATTGTTTCAGTCAATGGCACAACTATAGAAGGACATGTTGTGAAATGTTACTGGGGCAAAGAAACACCAGATATGATAAATCCAATTCAACAGGTAAGCGTCTACCAAAAAAATTGGATTTTTTTTCCTCCCCCCAAAAATAATTCTGTTCTGGTAGATTTCTTCATTCTAAATAATTAGACCACAAATCCCTTTACTGGTTGTTCATTTCATTTATATGCATCATTTCCCACATGTTGCTTAACATGGGATCCAACTGTAAAACATACACAAATAATAGGGGCTGGAGGTGTAAAAGGTCATTAGAAAATGTGTTGATCTTTCTTCAGTTATTGTGCTCTCTTTGCTGTGGAACTCTTGGAATAAAGGTATAAATTTAAGAGGATTTAAGGAAAATAATCTTAGGGTTAACCACAGACCTAGCAACACATCCTAAGGTGTGTGTACCGTTGCTATAGCACTGACACAAACTTGGGGTTTTTTGGAAAATGGGGAGTGGAGGTGGCATGCTGTATAGAAATAAGTGGGAGAGTGCCGAATCTTGGTGCCTCAGTTACCTAATTTAGCTTTTGTGGTCCAAGCCCCTGCTTGTGCTGCAGAGGTACCCAAGCACAAGCTAGAGTTATCAATGTATTTTTGTGGGCAGCAGAAGTTACGATGGCATAATAAGAGCTTGCTAGATCAGGTCCATGGCCCATCTAGTCCAGCACCCTCTTCTCAAAGTGGCCACCCAGATGCATATGGGAAACCAGGAAACAGGATTTGAGCATAGGAGCCCTTACCCCTCCTGTGGTTTCCAGCAACTGGTATTCAGAACCGTAGGAGGCAAAGCATAGCCATCAGGGCTAGTAGCCATCGATAGGCACCTACTCAATGAATTTGTCTAATCCTCTTTTAAAGCTGTTCAAATTGATGGCCATCACTACCTCCTGCGGGAGCGAGTTCCACAGTTTAACTGTGCTGCCTGAAAATTAAGCTGTTCAGCTTTCTTACAATAGTTTTCCCATGAGAGGGCCAGAAATTAATGGTAGAGAACATATTTTGCATCTGTAAGATCCCCGATTTATTTTCTGTTACCTCTGACACTGGCTCCGCCTGAGGCCAATGTCAGAGCAGATGTGCCACTGACGTACCACTGGTGTGACTCCTACGGTTGAGTTTCATATGGAACAAATAACAAATTCTTCAGCTCCCCAACATGGTATGATATAATTATTTAATGTTGTGAAATACAGTCCATACATGTCTTTGGAATGAGCTTTGTTGTACGAACTAAAACACTTTTGTGTTTGTGATTACATGAGCTATAGGATGCAAAAGGCAAAGGGGCATGTGGCAGTGTAACTGAAAACCATCCACCTTTCTGTGTCTTCCCTGTACCAATGTACTAACTTTGTTTAATTTGAACTTTTTCAGCAGAATCAAGTGGGATACCCACCGCCTTATGGACAGTGGGGTCAGTGGTATGGAAATGCGCAGCAGATTGGCCAGTACATGCCTAATGGCTGGCAGGTCCCTGCGTATGGAATGTATGGACAAGCATGGAATCAGGGATTCAAGTAAGTGTTTGCTGTTTTGTACAGGCTCTGTGCAAAGGAATCTTTAAGGCTTTAATTCTGAAACTTCTCATATGGACCATATTATGTTGGATTCTGAAACAGGCCATTAGACTTGCAGTTCTGTGTCCTTTCTAAGCAAAATATAGACCCCTTTGATCCACATTGATGTGTGTAGAATGATAGAAGTCAGCGGTCACTCAACAAACTAACCTATCTTCATATATCTTAGAAATTATTTTGTACATTGTTTATTTGGTGCAGAAAATGGGAATGAATTTCTGGAGGCATCCTGTGTGGTCTAATTTTGTGGGCCTCCACTAGTGGTGGTGGATAAAGTGATAAAATATTTGGTTTAACATTCACTGTTGTCTTGATTCCAGTTCATTATGTCTGTGTAAACTTTCTAAGCTTTATTTCATTTCCTTTTTCATTCAGTCAGACACAGTCTTCTGCAGCATGGATGGGTGCAAATTATGGTGTGCCGCCCCCGCCCCCCCCACCACCGCCCCCACCCCAGGGGCAAAATGGAAGCGTTCTAACTAGTCAAACTGGATATCGAATGGCAGGTTTTGAAACACAGTGAGAGGAACAGAGAAAGACTCTGGAATAGAACAACTGGTGGCTTTGAGGCTATATATGGAGCATTGTAAAACCCTTTGTTTACTTAAAAAAAACCTATCCAATCAAGTCAGTGCAAAAGTCAGAAAACAGTATTTATTTTTAATCATGAAACTATGTTGTCCACATTTTTTTTAAAACACACACACAGGAAATACTAGATGCTGGATATCTGCCAACTTTTGCCTTCTTTTCCTCTTTTGAGATGTGTTTCTTAAGATCCTTGTTTGAAACACAACTAATCCAGGGATTTCTGCCACTTTTAGATTGGGGCAGAATATTGCACAATATCAAACTTTTTTTCCACTGAAGTAGTGTGCAGTTCTAGTTGCATTCCTAGTATGACTGAAAATGTATATGAAAAGTTGTACAAAAACAAAACACGCCAAAACTGTGTGAGTTCTGAAGGTTTATTGTGATCTTCAGCTTGTGCACAATTCTGTTCTAAAGAGAGCCTATTGTATAAAGTGTCCCATCTCCTCACTTTTGTTATACTGGGGTTTCAAATATAACTTATTGGTTTACATTATTTTGTATCTAGACATTTTTCAAAAAGTGATTTTTGCCTTACTGTCAGCTGTTAAATTATTAAATGGAGGTGGCGGTGGGAAGTGGTGGTTGGCGGCAGTAGTTGTTCAGAGCTCTCCAACGGATCCAACTCTTCCTGTTGTTAGACGTGAGAAGGTGCCTGGGAAATCCCTGTTGGGTTTGCGCAAAGATCTTCACCGATGAACTTCAACCCAGTTTCAGATATTATTAAAAATGTGACACATTCTAATGAACCAGCTTTTCTAAATCTCTCTGTTTTTACATTTACATGTATCCTATACCATGTAAACTATTTTAGCAAATTAATATTTTTCACAAAAGTTGGTCAGCTTTTGTATGTCTCCTTCTTTGAAAGGGTAAAAGGCAGAGAGGTCTGTGTGACTTAACGAGTATGATTCTAAACTTTGGCTTTTTGCATGTGAATATCAAATACATTATTAGATTTTGAATACACCAGTCATGCTCTCATTTTTCAAATATGTAGAGAATACATTGGTCTTAGCAACTTCTTACTCAAGTGGAGTAAATTTGACTTGATTTAGCATGTACAGGTAGAGCTCTGATAACTTGTAGCATTGTGCGGATCAGGCCAGGAGTACGAGGAATGCTCCAGTTAAGCCTGAAGGACCAGCTGGATTAAGCATTTTTAATTGTTCAGAGGCCAAAAAAAAACCTTGCTATCCTACCTCCTTGACTTAGCCTTCAGAGTGTGCAAAAAAGAAAGCTACCCCTAGGTGTAATATTTATTTATCCCAGTTAATGTCTGGGCCCATGGAGGTGTATGCTTTTTATTCTGCATTGGTTGTAGCGGAGCAATGTATCAAGGGATTATTGAGTTTATGATATATGGAGTGTCCTATGACAAATGTGTTTTATGGAAATAAGTGACCCTATGATAGAGGGTTGGCTTTGGAGATGTTAAAATCCTATTTGTCTTGATTTCAACGCCTCACCTTTGGGAAGTGTTCCATGATTTGCTGGGTGTGAATGGTGTTCTAAAATTTGAAAGTTTGCTACAAATATAATTTGCAGTGGGAGGGGGTAGAGAAAAAGACAAAAGAAAACTTATGGTGACTCTTGAGAAACTCTAGTCTCTGACTCTGTTTAACAACTGGAATTCTGTAAAGGAAGCAGAACCAGATGGCTTGAGTTCAGTGAAACCTGGCTGTAAAAAACAACAATCAAAAACCAGTTTTTACACTGAAAGCAGGGTCTGGCCCCCCATATGTTTAAAAAAGAAGTATACTGAAAAGACAGCTTTAACTCATAGACCACTCTTATTTCTGCCTCCGTGCTGCCTTTTAAACTTGCATAAACATATCTTTAAAATTATTTTTACCACCTCTGCCTGTACAATTCTTTCAAAAGAGGACAGGAATAGGTTTGAGGTGAGTTTGGTGCCGCACTGGAATTTCTATGTGTGTATTTTCAGCAATAGAACTGCCCAGGTTTAGTTGTCTTAAATAAAATTCCTGTCATTGGAACTGTCTGAGATACTGTTACCTAGTTTAAAAAACACACAAACAAGGCTTTTAATATTATGTCAGTGCTGGTTGCTTTTCCCCTACTCTCTGTTTGGGCACCCAGGAAAGACATGAATTTCAGGTTGTTTTTGTTGAGCATAATTAAAGGCTTAAAATTCTCAAGTTCCTCAGACTTAGAAATGCTTTTAGAAAAATGAATGGATGAGGCCCTTCCAGTTATACAATTGTTACTGCTAAGCTACTTCTGACTAGGATTTTTCATACTTTTCTGGAGGTCACTTCTGCTACATAAGCCACATTAAAAACTAGTTGCTTACCAATTGTCAGCCTCTTCTGCTGTAACTTCTCCAGTGGCCCTACAAAAAATGTAGGTGAAGCATTTGAGCCTATTTCTTTCTCTCACTATTGTCCTTTTCCTTCTTGTTTTTAGTTTAAGCAGCCTTTCAGTTTTAAAAGGGAGTCTTCTTAAAATACGGTAAATGTAAAGGAGAGTAATGCCCCATACAGATAACAAAGGAGGATAAAGCTGCCTGGGGTATTGTTTTTCGGTTATTTTGTTTTTAAAAGTAGCAGCCCATTTTTGTCTCTGTATGAACATTGAAAGCTTCGTTTGAACTAATGTATTTTGATACTTGTGTTTAGAAGTTCAAGAACTTCACTCCAGAAGCCGTGACTTTTGAAAGCCATTAAGATGTTAATAAAAGATGTGAGCTTGCATATTTCATCCTTAACCTTTCGTTTACTTTACTGTTCAGAGATTCTAGCACAGGTTTGGGAGAAAAGTGGAACTGGAAAAGGTCTCTTGAGTTGCCAAATCTAAATTACCTGCCAGCCTTTTTCTCTTGGGTGATGAGACTCTGAAGGCCTTAGCAAGAGCAACCAGTGTCTCGGGTAGCCATCCTAAACAATTGAAGGGCTGTTGAGACCTTATTTCACCACTTCTCTTATGTGTGTTAAGAAATAAAGAGTGGGCATTTGGCACTTGCCTGCAATTCTTCCTTGAGCATCTCTCACCAGGCATAGAGGTGAATGTCCAAACCCATAACTCCTTTGGTTTTTGATTGCAGCATCTTTACTTCACACTGGACAGGTTGTGTTTTTCCAACTCTGGGTGAACTCTTCAGTGACACATTGCTTTGTTTGCTGGCCATCATGTGCAAATGTAATAAGGTCATATTTTTCAGAGATCATCAACCACTTCATAGAAAATGGGGAGTTGTGGCATATTATGAAATAGAAGTAGCTGTAACCAACCAAAGGCTCATATTCTCTGGAGCCTTTCCTAAGGGGTATTTCTGGTGTGCAGGCTCTTGGAAACTTCAGAACCTAGACACAAAGAAGGCTACATCCTGAATAGAGGCCTTCACTGCCTCTAGCAACCCATGCAGCTATTGCTTATTTCCTCTCAATAAATTGCACTCTTGAGACTTTGCAGTTGCAGCCAAGCTTCACTTTATGGGGAGTGATATTGCCACTTTTTTAATGACAAAGGTCTAGTTCAAGCTCTGGTTTTCCTGGTAGTGATGTATGGAAGTGAGAGCTGGACCATAAAGGCTGATCGCCAAAGAATTGATGCTTTTGAATTCTGGTGCTGGAGGAGACTCTTGAGAGTCCCATGGACTGCAAGAAGATCAAACCTATCCACTCTGAAGGAAATCAGCCCTGAGTGGTCACTGGAAAGACAGATCCTGAAGCTGAGGCTCCAATACTTTGGCCACCTCGTTAGAAGAGAAGACTCCCTGGAAAAGACCCTGATGTTGGGAAAGATGGAGGGCACAAGGAGAAGGGGATGACAGAGGACAAGATTGTTGGACAGTGTTCTCGAAGCTACCAGCATGAGTTTGACCAAGCTGCGGGAGGCAGTGGAAGACAGGAGTGCCTGGCGTGCTCTGGTCCAGGGGGTCACGAAGAGTCGGACACGACTAAACAACAATTGCCACTTTAGTAAGTAGGTTTGACATCCTGCCTCGGTGCTTGTCACCCAGCCTCAGAGGGAGAGCCGTCCTTTAAAGGCATGCCAGGGCTCGCCTCAGCGAGGGAATCGCAAGGGGGCATCCAAGCCGCCCTTCAAGGGCATGTTTAACACGAAAGAACATTAAGTAAACTAGGCGAGACCGTTGCAAAGCCCACGCCGCCCCAAAAGCCAGGTAGGTGCAGTTTCGTGCTACGCTTGTAAGGAATAAAGTGCAGCCCTGACGCATCCGCCTCATATTCCCCCCCCGCCCCATCCTTTCCCCTAGAGCAGTGTTTCCCAACCTTGGGTCTCCAGCTGTTTTTGGACTACAACTCCCATCATCCCTAGCTAGCAAGACCAGTGGTCAGGGATGGTGTGAATTGTAGTTCAATAGCAGCTGGAGGCCCAAGGTTGGGAAACACTGCCCTAGAGCTCTCGGGTCCTTTTACATAAGGAGAAGCCCCGCACGGGACTTCCGCGACCCTGGGAGGCAGCCGGACTGCGTTTCCCGTCGTGCTTTGCGAGCCAGCGGCGCCTCCGCTGCGCCAATGGGAGCCGCTCTTACAGACGCCACCCGCGAGCTGTTTGTAAGGAGCCATAGCGGAGGCCGCTCGCCGACTTCCTCCGCCGGCCGCCCGCCCGGCTGGGGCCCGAGGCTGAGGAGGCCGCCCAGGTAAATGGCGAGGCGGGGGGGGGGGCGGCCTCGGCGGGAAGGGGAAGGGTCCTGCTGGGCGCCCGCTGCGGAGGGAGCGGCAGGAAGTGACGTTGGGCGGGCTGGAGGGAGACTCTCTGGCCTAGGCCTCACCTCTCCCGCCCCGCCCGCCCGCGGTTGCCATGCGACCGAGGAGGGGGCGCGGCCGCTGCCGGCCCGTGACGTCATCGCCGCACGTCGCGCAGCTGCCGCTGGTGACGCCATGCGGAAGGTGTCGAGCGCGGGGTCGGAGGATGGCCGCTTGTCGGGCCGGCTGAGCTGCACGTCCAAGCGGGCGCAGGAGGGATGGCCCGCCGTGGGGCCGCCTCTCTGCTTCTCCAAACGCAGTCTGGCTTCTGAGAAGGCAGGGTGCCTCTGAACATGGGCAGAGTGCTTTCTCCTGCCTCCCTGAAGAAGCTCGCACGGGCCCCTGAGCCTTCCCTTTGTGAAGGGAACGAATGCCTCCTCGCCTGCCTCCCTCCCTGCCCGGTCTCTATCCAAAGTGAGTCGCTTTCGCCCCTGGAAGCTGGGGGGGCTGCACACGGCGGCCAGGGGGCAGGAAGCAGCTGCCCCGATTTGCCAGGCTGGCTCTGCTGCTGCCGCCGCCGAAGGCAACAATGCGGCGTGCCCCTTGTTGGAGACCCCAGGAGGAGAGAGGGCTACTCTTGGGCTCGCATCCTGCTCGCCACAGATTCCCACAAGCATCTGGCTGGCCACTGTGAGAGCAGGATGCTGAACTGGATGGGCCATTGGCCTGATGATAATAACAACCATGATGATGATTTTATTGTTTGTGCCCTGCCCATCTGACTCGGTTGCCCCAGCCACTCTGGGTGACTTCCAACAGACACTTCTTATGTTCTTAAAAAATGCCTAAATCACTGCTTTCTGGTTTGCTGCTTGTTTCAGGAGTACTACTTGCAAAGGAATGCTATGTGATGACTTACTGGGTGGCTAAAGAGGTGGAAACCTTTGCAAGTTTCACAACAAAATATGTGAATTGATTTGAACCTCTACAAATAATACATTGGAGACTGTTAGGTAGTGGTTAGAGCACCATTCTGCAACCTGGTGTCTAAGAGATCATTTGCACTACAACTTCCATTAGCCCCAGAATCATGTGGCTAAGCTTCCATTGCTGGGAGTTGTAGTCCAAAACATCTGGCCAGTTATTCTTTCTCAATGTAGCCCACCTCATAAGATTGTTCTGAGAATAAAATAGGTAAGAGGAGAGTTGTGTGTGCTGCTTTCTGGTGCCTGGAGGAAGAGTGGGCAAAAGATAAAAAAAACAAAACTGCCACTCTCCTAGCTCTGAACTCTCATTTTAATGATCACTTGGCTGGCAGGTGACCAGACAACTTGGTGGACTGTGGAATAGTTCATGAACTAGGAAGACTTCTTGGAACCATGGAATGGGGGGGAGGAGAAATGAATTATGAGTTCTGGCAGATACTGGGGCAGGGCAGAGCAATCCTAAATGGGGTTGAGGGGATTGAGACAGCAAATCTACAGCCACATTCTAAGCCCTCCTACTGGTTCATATCAGGTAGGGTGGGCATTTTGCAGTTTTTCAGTGCTGTACCTCAAGATTGGTGTGGCTTGGGGATCAAGAATCAGGGGCTTTCAATCCAGCCCTCTGTGCTGACTATGATCTGGGAAATTCCCACTCAGGAAGCTCACTTGGCATGACCTTGGGCCAGTCATTGCCTCTCAGTCTAACCTACCTCTCAGGGTTGTTGTGGGGATTAATGAGGAGAGGGGAAACAATATACGCCACCTTGAGCTCCTTAGAAAAAAAGGTGAGATATAAAAAAAATAATTAAATGATTGCCTCCCCCTTGAATTCACCTTTTTGTACTAATTATTGAAGAGTTTTGTTTATTTTCATGATTCTGCATTTGTTTATAGTTTGAGATGTGTTGTGAATAATCTGAAATGCAGGGCATCCCTTAGAGCTAAAAGTAGGCTGGAAGCGATGATGCATCTGGGTTGTGGGGGGTGATGCTTCTAAGTAGGTAAAGGGCCTGCCTGGCTGTCCACTGGACCTTGACCTAGACAGAATCTGATCAGTCCTTTCCTCCTGCACTATTGACAGAGATCGGGAGAGAGAGAGAGCAGTCCCCAAATCAACATTTGTCTTCCAGCAGCAGCAGCAGCAGTGAGTCCCAATATGTGTAACTTCCTAAGATTCCTCTGACTCAATCTGAAAATGCAAGGGCTAGTGGCAAGATGCACATTTTGCATGCATCTTTTCCCCTTTATGACCTCACTGGAACATCACAGCAGAGGTTCCTTGCCAGAAAATGCTGCATTGTGACACCACTGGGCTGATGGTCCGAGTTCTTGCCAGAATCTTGAGAATGATTCATGGCATCACTAGATCCCACCACTTCTTGGTCCATCCTCAGTTCTGGGATCATGTAAAACAGGCACCTAACAGATTATATTACTTTCAACATGGATAGCTGGACATTGGACTGAACAGCACTGGTTATTGATGTTCCATTGGACTTTGGGGGAAGCAGGAGTGGGGATTGGTATGTTTGATGCTGTGCATCAGGGACAGCCAACATGGTCCCCCCCCCCAGGTGTTGCCGGAGGAGAGCTCTTATCATTCTTGACCTGCTGCCACATTGGATTCAGTTGTTGGGAGTCAGGAGTCCAACAGCCTCACTGCACCTAATTTATTTATTTAGGTCACTTTATTCATAATGCCGTGCTGTAAGGAAGGTTCCTTCCTCCCATTTTAGGAGGTGGGAAACTGAGGCTTTGATTTGCACAGTACAGATACCTCTCCACATACACACATTTTTTGTTGTTGATTGATAATGTGGCCCACCAAGTCGAACTGGACTGAGATGCCTAAGTTTTGGAGCAGTTCTGCTTAATCTGATCCTCCTTGCAGGAAAGGTCACCTAAGGTTAGCAACCTGGAAAATGAATGTCTGAAGTGATTAGTGTTTTGAACGGAGTTCAGATGTTAATAGGGGTCCTTTGCTTCCAATGCCATATTTATCACTCCAGATTTAAAAGGGCATATAGGGAAAATGAAGACAAGATGAACCAAGCTGTGTGTGTTTCATAAGGTTGAAAAGGTCAGGTGTACCTGAGGGACAAACGAGACCTGACATCTCAGAAGCATTTTTTAATTTTCGTTGAAAGCAGAGTGTTAGGTCATACTGCGGTGGAGGGGGCTAACCTGCCCCCCGACACACACACACACACACACACACACACACACACACATGCTGTAGTTGTATCTGCTGCTGAGATGTGAATATACAGGGAGCTATGATGTCTATATGGTTCTGTCTGTCCATAGCTAACAGCAGCTCTTTTTTGTGCTTCCTGCACAGCTGCTCAAAACTGACCCCCTTGCAGCTTCTTTTTAGCAACAACAACAAACAGGTAGATCATCTCTGACATCATGTTTGCTTCTGAAAGCCCCTACAGAGCACCATTGCTTGAATGCACTTGGAGCGAGGCATTCCAATTGATCAGCTCTTTCATTTCTTTGTGCCTTCCTTTTGTCCAGGCTGCCTGAAGGATGGAATCAAACCCTGCCAGGAGTAAAGTCCCAGCTTTCTTATCAGACTTGGGGAAAGCTACCCTGAGAGGCATCAGGAAATGCCCCCGGTGCGGCACCTACAACGGCACCCGCGGGCTGAGCTGCAAGAACAAGACTTGCGGCACCATCTTCCGCTACGGCACCCGGAAGCAGGCCGGTGTCGACGCGGTCAAAATCAACACTGGCTCTGATCTACAGGTCTATTCAGTGCGGCAGAGGGACAGGGGGCCAGAGTACCGGTGCTTTGTGGAGCTGGGAGTTTCGGAGACCACCATCCAGACAGTAGACGGGACCATCATCACACAGCTCAGCTCTGGGCGCTGCTACGTCCCATCGTGTTTGAAGGCGGCTGCACAAGGGGTGGTGGAAAACCAGTGCCAGCACATTAAGCTGGCTGTGAACTGTCAGGCAGAGGCCACCCCGTTGCCCCTGAAAAGCTCAGTCTTGAACTCGTTGCAGGCCTCTGCTGAGACAAAGCAAACCTTATGGCAGTTGGCCACGGAGTCCACAGGGCCCCTAGTTCAGAGGATTACCAAGAACATCCTAGTGGTGAAGTGCAAAGCCAGCCAGAAGCATAGCTTGGGTTACCTCCACATCTCCTTCTCCCACAAGGCTGGCCACAAGAGCAGGGCGGAACACCGTTTCCTCTGCTCCTGCCAGTCGCTGAAGTCCAGCAAGGCGGCCTCTGCTAAGGAAGAGGCAAGCCAGAAATGCAATCACTTCTTTGCCTGCCTCTGTGCCTTTGCCAGCGACGATCTCTTGGCCCAGGAGTTTGCAGATTTCCTCAGCTATGATTCCAGCGGTGGGTAAGGTCAGAGAACATGAGTGAGGCTGAAAGGATGTGGTCAGCAGACAGCTCAGGCCAAGTGCATGAAGTAAAGAATCCCCTGTCATGCCTGTATGTGGGGTGTGTGGGTGCGCAGACTGGAATACCTTGGAAGGGCTGGGCCCCTGCAGCTCACCCTGGGAATACCACTGACAGTCTCTGTAGACAGGCTTAGAAACAAAGGGAGCTCACTGCATTTAAGCTCACATTTTACGACGAGAAACGCAGAGTGAAGACTCAAACCTTCAACCTCTTCTCTCCTGCAACTCCAGGTCTGAAGTCAGCAGTAGGAGCCCAGCTTCTCTGTCAGCCTGAATCTGCGTTGAGCTCTGGAGAGGCTGCTGCCTCCAAGGCCAAAAAGAGGAAAAAAGATGAAGGAATGGGTGAGAATATTAAATTTTGACTTGTTTGTGTTACATGTTCCACTTTGGTACGGATGATTCTTACCTGCATTCATAGTGCAGAGTTTGCCTTTCGGGGATCATCATAGCTACTAGCAGCACTTGTTATAGTGCTAGAGCCTTCATTGAGTCCCGTGTGGCTTGGATACTCCCACAATTAGAAGAGACCCATGGGAAGCATTTTAAATGCATTGGGGTCACCAAGGCAATATCCTCCAGACCTTGTGGACTACAACTCTCATCACCCTGCCCTGACCGGACCGTTAACCATGTTAGCTGGGACTGATGGGAGTTGTAGTTCAACAACATCTGGCAGGCACCATCTTTGCTTTCCCAGTGCTACTCATTCTAAAGCTGTTGCAACTTTTACTTTTAAGGCACACAAGCAAGTGGCCCCCTCTTGTCTCAAGACGTGGCAAACACAAACCTGCGCAAAAGTGGATTGAAAAAGCCAGCGGTTGCTTCACTGAAAAGGCAAGGTGAGTTTTCTTTCTGCCAGCTCAGCAAGCTGCAAGGAACGCGAAGCAGAAATGGACTGAGAGGGTTTTCCACAAAAGGCCAGTTTTGCTCAGCCTACACTCTACTTTCCAGCTGTGTTCTTTAGTTCCTTCAGCTTTTTGGTCTTCCTGCCTTATATGCATGTCTGGGGAACTGTATTACACTCCCTTTCCTCTCCATGATGAAATAAATAAATACAAGAAATTAAAGACTTGAAACCTCAGCACTGACCTTGTCTCTCTTAAGATTCTGAGCATCCTAAAGTGAAAGCTGGTCATTATAAGAACTTTGTAACATTAATAGTTGAGTGCCTGTGTTTGCTTGTTTTCTTTTCCCCTCTCTATCCCTTTTTCCTTTTGTGTCATTCACATATTTTTAGATTGTCTCTTGGTGAGTACTTGTGACCGAGTAAGATTGTCTTCCATGAACACAGCCTTAGGGGTGTGTCTGTAAAAGGCTGTGGAGGCCAATTCTGGATCTGCACATCCTTCCACAGTGGGGACATAGGTTTCTGGGTGGGAGTTGATCGCAATGAGGATTTGCCGAACGTACCTTCCTCTTAGTTTTTTTCTCCCTTTGTGCTTCTTTACGAGGCCTTTAGTAGAGGCTGTTCTCCGGGGCGGGGGGGAGTTCAGGTCATAGCTGTCAACGTTTTTCCTTTATTAAGGGAAATTCCCTTATTCCGAATAGGATTCCTCGCAAGAAAAGGGAAAAGTTGGCAGCTATGGTTCAGGTCCTGCTTGCAGGTTTCCCAAAAGAGGCACCTGGTTGGCCACTGTGAGCCAGGAGGCTGGACTAGGTGGCCGGCCATTGGCCTGAAGTGCTTAGGTGAAAAGTTTTCCTTTTCCTTAGCTTGCAGTCAGCTGCTTGATGAATCGCAAGTAACTTTGTCCTTCCAAGAGTGGCTGGCCAGTGTCACTGAACGCATCCACCAAGCCATGCATTACCAGTTTGACGGTAAGTCTCCTCTGACCTCACCTTTATCCTTTGAATCCTTGTTCATATTATAAGAGGATCATCGGATGGAATGCCCTGCAGTGTCTTGTGTAAGTGGCTTTTGTCTGCCTAAGGCTATTCTCCAGTAGCACTCAGATGGTTCTGATATGATTGGAGTCAGGTTGCACTCGACACTGTTAATTTCTTAGAGGGAAAGAGAGAGAGAGAGCATTTATGGCTAAATGAAACTGGCAGAGAAGCCCTCTCACTATGTTTAATTTACACGCTGGGCTCAAATAAACTGGCAGCAGCAGAAACCAGATCTAGACAAGGTTTATTGACTGGAGCCAATCAAGAACCTCCTGCCACCTCCTCCTGTACTGCTTTCTGGAGTCACAGCCTCAGTCTTTAGTGGCACTCCTGGTTCACAGCTGAACGTAGTGCTGTTGTGGACTGCAGACCCAAAAGAGGACTTGTGGGAGTGGTTGGGTGCAGGAGTACCAAAGAAAGATGTCCAAAACATCAAAATGGCCAGTTCTAGTACTTCATTAAAAATTGTGTACACTTACTGCAAATCAGCCTGACTGATCTCCCAGCCTTTACAGGCGCAGGACCGACACTGCAGCAAGGAGATGGCTTGTCCACCCCCAAGCAACCATTCATGTATTCTTTATGCAGAAAGCAGAACACCTTGCTTTGGCCAGGACTTCCCATCACTTCACCTTGGCAGTTGCAAGCAGAATGCCTGCTAACTCTAGGAGCCAGTCAATAAAATATATATGTATGTGTTTCAGCATAGAAGAGAATTAGACTAACTGATAAAAACTGCCCCATATATCAGAACTTTGGGATGGTTGAGCTCTCTCGTCTCTCTCTCTCACACACCAGTCTCCATCTGTTCCCTGGCTGCCCACAAAATATTCACCCAGAGGAAATCCTACATAGCTATCCCATAGCTGTGAGTTTTTCTCTCTTTCACTCTTAAACATCCAACCTCCTCTTTGGTTATCTTTGTGAATTACCGTATTTTTCGCCCCATAGGACGCACCGGCCCATAGGACGCACCAAGTTTTTTGGGGGGGAAATAAAGGGGAAAAAAATTATTTCCCCCCCCCCCCAGGCCTTCAGACCAGGTCCGGGGACAGCAGGAAGAGGCGCTGCGCCTCCCAGCTGTCCCCGGAGCTTGCGGGGCTGGCAGCGGGGAGAAGCGCTCTTCTCCCTGCCACCCACCTGCAGACCAGGTCTGGAGACAGCGGGAAGACGTGCTGCGCCTCCCAGCTGTCCCTGGAGCTTGCGGGGCAGGCAGCGGGGAGAAGCGCTCTTCTCCCCGCCGCCCGCCTGCAGACCAGGTCCGGGGACAGCGGGAAGACGCGCTGCGCCTCCCCGCTGTCCCCGGAGCTTGCGGGGCTGGCAGCGGGGAGAAGCACGCGTCTCCCCGCCGTCAGCCTCCAAACCACATCGGGAGACAGCAGGATGGCAGCGTTCCGCCTCCCCGCTGTCCCCCGACCTTGTGGGGCTGGCGCTGCGGCTCTCCTGAAGCCTGGAGAGCGAGAGGGGTTGGTGCGCACCGACCCCTCTCGCTCTCTAGGCTTCAGCGAAAGCCTGCATTCGCCCCATAGGACGCACACACATTTCCCCTTCATTTTTGGAGGGGAAAAAGTGCGTCCTATAGGGCGAAAAATACGGCATTTCAAGAGTTTTCACCTCAATAGGTTTCCCCCCCCCTTCCTTTTTTATGATCTAGCTTGAGCCTTGGCCCTTGTTGAAATGTCTAAACATTATTATGTTGTTCCTCTCAAAAGCATTTCTTCATTTGTCCATGTTTTTACCCAGGCAAACCAGAGCCACTGGTGTTCCACATCCCCCAGGCTTTCTTTGAGGCTCTTCAGCAGAGGATTTCTGTTGGGAGCATCAAGAAGCGGATGCCAAATTCGACCACAGGTACTCAACCTTTAGAGCGTCTTTTCTGTGGGAAGCCGCTTGGGATATTAGCTGCACATTGATGCTTTGTAATAGAAAGGTTGTATTGAGGCATAAGAAAGCTTATGCAGTGTGATGCAGCAGCAACAGTAGCTAATACTGTTCTAGGCAGCTGCTGCAGCAGAAGTAGATCAAGGGAAGTGATAGTACTGCTCTATTCTGCCTTGGTCAGACCCCACCTGGAGTCCTGTGTCCAGTTCTGGGCACCACAGTTTAAGAAGGATATTGACCAGCTGGAAGGTGTGCAGAGGAAGGGGACCAAGAGGATCAGGGGTTTGGAAACCAGGCCTTGTGAGGAACGGTTGAGGGAGTTGGGGATGTTTAGCCTGGAGAAGGCAAGGCTGAGGGGTGATAGGAGAGCCATCTTCAAATATGTGGAGGGCTGTCCCATGGAAGATGGAGCCAGGTTGTTGTTTTTGCTGTTCCAAAGGAGAGGACCAGAACCAATGGATTCAAATAACAAGATTCTGACTAAACTAGGAAGAACAACTAGGAAGAACTTCCTAGTTGTAAGACAGTGAGACTGACTCACTAGGAAGCTGATAGACTCTCTTTCACTGGAGGTTTCTAAGCAGAGGTCAAATAGCCACCTGTCAGGGGTTCTTTAGCTGTGATTCCTGCCTTGCAGGGGTTAGACTAGATGACCCTTTAGGTCAGGCTTCCTCAGCCTCGGCCCTCCAGATGTTTTTGGCCTACAACTCCCATGATCCCTAGCCAGCAGGACCAGTGGTCAGGGATGCTGGGAATTGTAGTCTCAAAACATTTGGAGGGCCGAGGTTGAGGAAGCCTACTTTAGCTCTAAAATTCTATGAACTCGTGAGGAACGCATCTATGAACTCTCAGGGACAGTGGGAGCAGCAGCTGAAGGGGACCAGTCCCTTGTAACTGCATGCTGCAGGGCTGAAAGGTCTCTCTGCACAGCCTCTCCTTGTGGCCTCAGAAGAACTTTATGCCACAGTGATTATGACCCTTGTGGTCCCTTCCAACTCTACAACTCATCTGTTTCTGTGACTCCCTTGAGATCACATTTTGTCCCCTTTCTCAACACCATGTGAAAGGGATAGCCAACAGATGCTCTCTGGTTGTTGTTGGATGCCACCTTCCATCACTCTTGGCCAGCGTGGCCAAAGGTCAGGAATGATGGGAACTGTAGGGAGCAGCAGCTCGAGGGTGCCGTGTTGGCTCCCTCTGCCATTGGAGTTGGCCACAGGAGGAGGAATGTGGCCGCCATCACACCACCTTGATGGGCTTCTTCCTTTCCAGCTTTTGTCCGGAAAGATGCTTTGCCCCTGGGCACCTTTTCCAAATATACGTGGCACATCACAAACATCTTGCAAGTCAAACAGATCTTTGATACCCTTGAGGTAAGACCCCCCCCTTGCTCCTTCTTGTCTACGGTTTTTCTCTGTTTTGTGAACAGATGGGAGGGCATTCATTGGGGGGTTGGGAAGGAAGGGCCAGCGCTAGGCATAACATTTTATTTTGCATCCTGGGATTAAAAGTTCGAGGAACTGGCCTCTGGGGGTTAGCATGAGCTTCCTAGAATAATTCTCTTATGATCTACTGGTTGTGATGATTTTGGAAGAGGGTTAGAGAAATTCATGGAGGGGAGGACTCCTGGTGGCTGCTAGCCCTGATGGCTCAACTCTGCCTCCATGGTCAGAGGCAGCAATGCTTCCCAATACCAATTGCTGGAAACTGCAGGAGGGGAGTTTTTCTGCTCAAATCCTGCTTGCAGGGTTCCGCAGGCATCTGGTTGGCCACTGTGAGAACTGAATGTTGGACTAGATGGGCCACTGGCCTGATCCAGCGAGGCTTTTCTTAGGTTCTTACTCAACTCCCAGAACTTTGGCATCCTGGTTTCTGCAGGGTGAGGATCAAACTCTGGGCTTACAAAGGGCCTCTTGCAAAGGGATGCCACTCTCATTTGCCTGTTCAGAAATCCTGTGTTTTCCTCTCCCATTCCCAACTCCTCTTCCCAGATGCCTCTGAAAATCACACGCAGCTTCATCCAGAACCAGGATGGCACCTACGAGCCCTTTAAGTGCCCCAAGGTTGAGGTGGAGAGCATCCCAGACACTTACGGGCGCTTGGAGAAGCAGCCAGTCCTCCGGCCTCTGGAGTTGAAAACCTTCCTGAAAGTCGGTAGGTGTATTAGCTGATCCCTTTGCACCTCAAAGGAGCCTTCTTTTCCCACCAGCTCACAGATTTGTAGAGTTGGAAGCTAATCCAACCCTCCTCTTGGAGAAACTTGGGTTTTTTTCACACACAATGGGGAAAGAAGGTCCAAAGTTGCTCCTCTTTCTGGCTTCCTTCCTCCCAGGCAACACATCCCCTGATCAGAAGGAACCGACACCTTTCATCATTGAGTGGATTCCAGATATCCTCCCCCAGTCAAAAATTGGTGAACTGAGGATTAAGTTTGAATATGGCCACTACAGAAATGGTCACACCACCGACTACCAGGAGCAGCGCACTTCCCTTGAACAGACGCTGGAGCTTATGCCTCTCACCACCATCACCTTCCCTTGAACTCGTCATGCAGTTCTTGCACAGCTTGGTTTGCACAACAACCCCTGCCCTGTAGCTGGTCAGCCTTTGTGGGTATCAGTTAGCCATTTGACTAGGGAACGCACCAGGAGCCGGAATGCAGCGGGGCTTCACTACAAATGACCCACTTCTTCTTTTTAAGCAGCTGCACTAGAAACTTCTGCCTCTTGCCTTTCAAACAGCATTTTCAGTCGCTTCTTGGGACAAAATTAATTCATGCGCTCTCCACTTCTACTCTGAGGCTCACCTGTGCGCCGACCTATGAGTGCTGGTTTTTTCCGCCACCCTATTTTGCACAGTTGACAAATTCCGGATGAGGGTGGAGCAGTGTGTCCAGGTGCTCGGCTGCCTTGGCTAATTACTACCCTCTTACTGGCATATTTTGCAATATATTTCTACAATAAACTAAATTGAACCAATTCCAATGTTTTGAGTTCAGTCTCTCAGATAAACACCAGCAAGCTTGAGCCTTCTCCCATTCACACAGTTTCTGCTTTGAGTCACCCCTAGAGTGTACTTTCAAAAAACACAAAAAGCAAAACTGAGGCTGGAATTTCTGGGTTGTTTGGGTCTGTATCCAGTTATTACCTATGCAATTACTGCAAACTCCTGCAAGTGAAGGGACGCAGGTGGCGCTGTGGGTTAAAGCCTCAGCGCCTAGGGCTTGCCGATCGAAAGGTCGGCGGTTCGAATCCCTGCGGCGGGGTGCGCTCCCGCTGCTCGGTCCCAGCGCCTGCCAACCTAGCAGTTCAAAAGCACCTCCGGGTGCAAGTAGATAAATAGGGACCGCTTACCAGCGGAAAGGTAAACGGCGTTTCCGTGTGCGGCTCTGGCTCGCCAGAGCAGCAATGTCACGCTGGCCACGTGACCCGGAAGTGTCTCCGGACAGCGCTGGCCCCTGGCCTCTTGAGTGAGATGGGCGCACAACCCCAGAGTCTGTCAAGACTGGCCCGTACGGGCAGGGGTACCTTTACCTTTACCTGCAAGTGAACTGACTTTGCACAGGTTGAATGCATCAGCTGGTCTGTGCACCGGGAACCAAATTCAGACTTCTTTGTGGACAAAGGATGTGTGGAGTTTGCAAACGATAGTACTGCATTCTTCAGCACTTGAACAGAGACACCAAGCAGGGTCCAGGCAAAGTAGAGCACTAAGTCGAGAAGAATACAACAACAACAAAGAAAGGAAAATAAAATAAAAATAAAAATGAAAAATACATTCACTTAAAAATATAAAAAGAACTGATTAAACCTTTACATAACTTTCTTCCTTTACTTATTTCCTTGACCTCCCCTCACCTCCCAATTTTGTATTCTAGTTCAAATCGTTATTTCAGTAAATCCTTCCAACCTTATTTTCATTTAAGTAATTTAATTTATTATATTATAATTTAACGTCCTCTCTTTCATCAAGTTCATCAACTCATTTTTACTTAATCCTTTATGCTATTTCTACCAAAACCACCTAATTTTCTTTTTCCAACATCTTTCTATCATTCCTTAATTTTACAATATTTTTGAAGATATGCTTTAAATGTTTTCCAATCTTCTTCCACCGACTCTTCTTCTTGGTCCCGGATTCTGACAGTCATCTCAGCCAATTCCATATAGTCTATCACTTTCGTCTGCCATTCTCGGGTGGGTAGTTCTTGTGTCTTCCAATACTTTGCAATGAGTATTCTTGCTGCTGTGGTAGCGTACATAAAAAAGGTTCTATCCTCCCTTTGCACCAGTTGGCCGACCATGCCAAAGTAGAGCACTAAGTCTTACTCATGGCATGGACATGATTTAAGCACACACTGCACTGTGAGCAACCAGTGGCATTTAAAAAGATATCAGGCAGAATTACAGCTTCCCAAGGACATCAACACCCGTTTCTCTAGTACAAATGATCTTTTTTTTTTTTTATTAAAATTTTTATTACATTTTCAGTTTACAGAAAAGAAAAAGAAAGACAAACCAGAAAAAAGAAAGAAAGAAAAACAATCCAACTTTCAAAATACATTTTTAGGTTACTAACTGGACTTCCCCACATCTCCCTCACCCTGCGTTCTTTACAATAAACATATCAGCAAATTATTACCTTGTTTTGTATCTTATTTATATCTTTCAGAGTGTTTTACTTCTAAATTTAAAGTACCTTTTGTCAAATATTTTGTCAATATTTATACCTTAAGATAATACATAAAATAACTTTAAATTTCAACTTTTTCTTACTTATAACTTAACTTTCTATTTTCCTAATCTAATTGCAGGAGCTAAAATTTCCAAGTCATGCAGATTCTTAACATTCATACAACTTATAATGTTTTTGTAAATAGTCCTTAAATTTCTTCCAGTCCTCTTCCATTGTCTCTTCTCCCAGATCTCGGATTCTGCCAGTCATTTCAGCCAGTTCCATATAGTCCATCAACTGCGTCTGCCACTCTTTCAGCGTGGGAAGGTCTTGTATCTTCCAATATTTTGCAATGAGTATTCTTGCTGCTGTAGTTGCATACATAAAAAAAGTTCTATCCTTCTTTAACACCTTTTGGTCCACAATGCCCAGGAGGAAGGCCTCTGGTTTCTTAGGGAAGGTGTACCTAAACACCTTTTTTAACTCATTATAGATCATTTCCCTAGTACAAATGATCTTAGACCATTCAGTGTTGTGAAGCAAATTGATAGGAAAATAGGTGGCACGATGGCATTAAATGTTAGGGAGAGGAGAGGGAAGAACTTGACTGAGATATGAAAGCTAGCAGCTAAATGGCACCTTAAACCTGTGTTATGAGTGTAACAATGGAACGTTTAGCTGCTCTTTTTTTATAACAAGAATACAAAGTTGAAAAGGAATGAACTGCAGCTAAAATGTTACGTTCATTTTTCACATGGTTTGGTCCTTCACCTGCCCACCCCCCTAATATTCTTAAGAGGGTCTCTTCTGTCTTCAGAGAGTAGCTGGAAGTGGGGAGGCAAAAAACAGGTCCTCCTTCCACTCTGCAGTTTAAATCCGAAATGTTAGGCACAGTTCTGCGCCCAGAGCTCAAATTGCTCGTGCTAATGAAATTCCCAGTTGCAAAATGTGCCTAGAACAATGGGAGTTTCGAACACTGAACTTGACCCAGAGGCTACTATTTCTGGCAGCAGCAGACCTTGGTTTGTAACAGGCCTTCCAACCTCTGCTGTTTGGACTAGGTACACTGTAAGCAAAATCAAGAACTGCTTAGCAACACTAGGAGGCAGTGTTGCCCTAAGCAGGAACCACAAAGGCTGCAGTTGGAGGTACATTCAACATCCCAGGCTGCCTTTTCGATAAAAGGACTGGGAGAAGCAAAGGCTGCAATTATTCTTTACTTCCTCGCAAAGGATTGCTTGTCCCAGCGCAGTACAGAAAAGAGCATGCTTTCAAGCTTGCTGTTGAAACAAACACCTCTAACCCTGCCATTTACACTATTTAAATGAACATATGACCACAACCCCTTTTCCCAGCTCAGCATTGGTCCTGGGCTGCATAAATGGTCAAAGCCCTGCTGGATGTGTGGAATACCGAGGTAACAGTTCTGCTCCTATGCCTTGACGTTTATGCTTGTGGCTGCAGCTTCTGCTATATGGAAGCCAGTCCTTCCGAATGCTGATAATGCTTTTTAGACTGAGGCGTTAGCTACTATTTCTGTAACAGGTCAGAGACTCAGTCCAATCATACCTTCTTTAGCCTCAAGTTAAATCTCTAAACTCTACAACTAAAGGTAAAGGGGCCCCTGACCATTAGGTCCAGTCATGGCCGACTCTGGGGTTGTGGAGCTCATCTCGCTTTCTTGGCTGAGGAAGCCAGCGTCCAGCTTCCGGGTCATGTGACCAGCATGACTAAGCCACTTCTGGCGAACCAGAGGAGCGCACGGAAACGCCGTTTACCTTCCCGCTGGAGCGGTACCTACTTGCACTTTGACATGAAAAGTCAAATAATTCTGTATTAATTATGTTATGTACTGAAGTTCTCACCCTGGGCCAGCAGGGGGATACTGTAGATCGTTATGCAAATAAGGGATCGAAAGTGACGTTCAATGATTGGATAGTTTTAGAAAGTTGTTACAGTTACGTTGTACTGGAGCTCTATATAAGCAGGCTGACTGAGCCCTTCAGTTCAGTTCTGTTCTGGCCTCTGAATAAACAAGAGCTGTTTGAAGCATCGCTATGTCGTCTGATATGTTCACCCACAACTTAACAAATTACAAATCAGAAATAAAGTGAAGTTGCAAATAAGTCATGAGACTCGTGTAATCGTACTATGGGAGAATACTTTTATTTTTTCCATTCAGTGAACTTTCAGAGTGGGGAAAATGGAACACACAACATTAACCCTCACCCCAAGCATACAGAACTTTTCAAACTGCAGGTGCAATGCAGAAAGCTGAGCGTGCATATAAAGTCAAGCATTTAAACTCCAACATGTGGGGCAGGGCAGAGGCGGGGCTAGCTGTTTTCTTGGGGGTGGGGCTAGCCTCCCAGGGGGGTGGCACAGTGATGTCACCCCCCCTCAGGGATGACACCTAGGGCAGGCCGCACCTGTCGCACCCCCTTCCTCTGCCAGTGGGGCAGGGTCAAGTCCAGCGGAAGCAGAAGCATCAGATCTCACTGCAGACAAACCACTCGTCCTCATTTCACTTATGCCCCATGAGACACAGGGAGGACATGGAGCAGTCAGCCTTGGGAGAGCAGAATCAACTCGCTTTGGTTAGATGCAAAATGCAGAAGCCATCTCCATTATTTCCATGCCTTGAAGCCCGGGAGGGGTGAGCGCTGTTGCTTGCAGAATCACTCATCCTTGGTAAAAGGGTAGTGCTTGTGGGTCCCCATCCTGCAAGGAAAAGCAACAATTCTTAAATCAATGACAGCCCTGCAGCATCTTCTACCTAAAAGCTTTGCTGTGAACGCTGGTCGTTTTTCCAAGCAGAGGGCCTTCTTGGTAGTGGCACTGACCCTGTGGAACGCCCTCCCATCAGATGTCAATGAAATAAACAACTATCTGACTTTTAGAAGACATCTGAAGGCAGCCCTCTTTAGGGATGTTTTTAATGTTTGATGTTTTATTGTATTTTTAATATTTTGTTGGAAGCAGCCCAGAGTGGCTGGGGAAACCCAGCCAGATGGACAGGGTATAAATAATTATTATTATGATTCCAAAACAAAAACAAAAACAAAAAAACCGCTGGTTGTTCCTACCACATACAGCTGTTTCCAAATATAAACAATGCTTACAAAGCCGCGTGTCTGCGTGGAGATGCTAAAGTTAAGTGTGGCAGCATCTACCCTCTGGAACTCCCTGGCCATTGCTATCAGGCAGGCAACTTGGCTGTGCTCTTTTTGGCTCCTGCTAGAAACATTTTTGTTTAGACAAGGCTAACCAGACATGTAGAATGTTGCTGTGCGTTTTAATCTGTTTTTGGTTTATTGCTGGTTTTATCTTATTAATGTTGTTACTGGTAATTTTTTTGTTTTCTCTCTTTTGTAAACCACTTTGAGGTTTTTGATGTGTGTTTTTAACAATCAAGCGAGGTACAAAATTTATGAAATAAATAAACAAAGCACCCAACAAAGTTAGTGCTGCCTCCTGTGGTTTTGAGTTGCAGAGCGCTCACCCAAAAAGTTGGCCGCCCCATGTGAGTTCAGAGGTTGAGCCTCTGCTTAGTCTTTCCCAGCTGCGTTGCCCTTGGCATCACATAAGGCCACGGAAGACTTGAGTTGCTGGCTCTGGCAAATCTGATGGATGCAGTGGGTGGGTTTATCGCTAAGGAGCTGGGGCCCATCTTCATTGGCCAATCTGACTGTCAGCAACCTCATGAGCCGGAGAGAGCTCAGGAAAGCCACATTTCCCCCATTTACAGGTCAAACAGAGGCCAATGTGGGTGTTTCATCCACCTAGAAAGCACCTTTGATCTCCACGTTGTGCTGGGAAGCCAGTGTGGTGTAGTGGTTAGAGCGTTGGAGTAGGACCTGGGGGACCGTGGTTCAAATCCCCACTAAGCCATAAGTGACCATGTGCCAGTCGCTGCCTCTCAGCTTAACGTACCTCACAGGGTTGTTGTGGGGATTAAAGATACTTTGAGCATCTTTAAGAAAAAGGTGAGATATAAGGCAATAAAATAATTACATGTTGCACACCCTAAAGTGTCTGATGTTTTCAGCACACAGACTCACCCTAAGATGTCCCAGGCCACAGCCCGTGCCCCACAGTGCAGCGATTCCAGCTTTTTCATTTCTTCATCCGTCAGTCGGAAATCAAAAACCTATAAAAGAACAGAAGCAATGACTTTTGCTTGGAATTACTTGGCTTGGCACAGTGCAAGTAGGTGCAGCCTTTGAAAAGGAGAAAACCCCAAAGGATCTGAGGCCTGATATCCAAGACAGAAACTTTAAACCCCCTTACTTTCAAGTTGGTAGCAAATATATTAATGGATATTTTTTTTTAAACAACTTTCTCCTGCATCCCAACTACCTTTTGACATCAGTCAGATGGAGGCAAATTATGTGGGGCTATAAGAGACTTTCACAACCCATGCTTCAAAACTCATTGAAAACTCAGTGTTTGGCCTTCCATTTGGCTGAGGTTACAAAGGCGAACCCCTCCCTCCCTTTTGTAAAAAATAATAATAGACATTTTAAGTTGATATTGTTTAACTGTGATACTGGTCTTTTTGGGTGATAACCATCTAAGTAATTTCCACTGAGATTAATGGACCTGTCCATTAATTTCCCGTTTATCTGCTCGGAATACAAGATAGTTGAATTATGGATCATGGCATTTCAAGATCTAGCTTAATGCTGCATTTTTATATTTATTTTCATGCGAATTTAAAATATGTGGTATACTCTCAGTGCTTAATAGCCCAAAGGAACAAATATTTAAACAATCAAGTACACTTTTTCAAAAGAAGAGCTTTGATATCTATGGGCTTACTAGCCCCCTTAACAGCGAGATGACACTATTCATACTTCAAGTAGCATCCTAAACTTCGGCCCTTTAAGGCTCCAGTCTGCAGCATCTTGAAGCATTTAACGGTGTTAGCAGAAAGAGCTTGACGTCTACTTTACCTTTGAATTCTCGATGATGTGAGCAGGTGTCTGGCTTTTTGGAATAGTGGCTATGCCACTCTGAATGTTGAAGCGGATCAGAATCTGTGGAGACATTGGCGATAAGGAGAGACTGGTCATCATTTGGACTCTCCATGTACTTGCTGTGTCCGGGAACTGGCAACATTCATCATCACAAACTTGGACACCTGCCTTTTTCAAGAGCCAGGACCACCAACCCAGATTGCCTTGAACCAGCTGCCCTCACCCAGGGGACGGTCAGTGGCCCCTCCACTGTCAACACTACAGCCACCATAAAGGCCTTGCAGATATTTTTACTGTGCCTTCGCTGTAAGCGCTTCATGTGTGTGTTTTTAAACAGAAAAGGGAGGTGGTTAGAAATAAATATTATCGGTAATAATAATATAGCCTGCCAGCATACGTCCATGGATATTGTTAGTGATGCATGAATAGAAGCAGTCACTGTCTCTGCAGGTACAATCCCCGGCCTCTCTGGGTATGGCTGAGAGATGCCTCTGCCTGAATACTGCTGGCCAGTGTTGCCAGTACAGTGGTACCTCTGGTTAAGAACTTAATTCATTCTGGAGGTCTGTTCTTAACCTGAGGTACCACTTTAGCTAATGGGGCCTCCCGCTGCCATCGCACGATTTCTGTTCTCATTCTGAAGCAAAGTTCTTAACCTGAGGTACTATTTCTGGGTTAGCAGAGTCTGTAACCTGAAGCATCTTGTAATGGTATAGTGTGGTTACTCGTGCGTAAACTGCCTCCACTTCGATTAGATGGTTTGCTCAAACACGTTCAGGGTTAGAGCTCGCCCTCCGTGACCTGTTAGTCACTTGCAGAATCTGCCAGTGGGCGTTTCTTGAATCTCTTCCAGCATAAAAGCTGCTTGACCCCAAGTCTCCGCCTATGTTCCCTGCGCGGAACGCGTCTGCGCAAGTAAGGGGATGGCAAGGGCGTGCCAGCGCTCTCTCCGCTGGTTTCGGTTGAAGGGTCTTGGAGCCCTGACACCGATTCCTCCATCTCCTCACTATTGGTGTCACGCTGAATTCCTTCCCCCCGACTGGTTCCCTCTCCGGCATCGCTCTGGAGCCCTGCCTCCGCTTTTCGCTCTGATGTCAGTTCCCTGACACATCTGTAACCCGAGGTACCACTGTACCGAGCTTCCCCCACCTGGTCACCTGGGAGAGATTCTTACTCATGTCCCCGAGATACTGCAAGTAGCAGTTCTGCAGCGCCAGTCAATTCAGCTTCCATGTAAGAATCTACCATCCCCTTCCTATCTTAGTGCTACAGCTTCTGTGCCCTGGTGCATCCTTGTGAAGATTCGGAGCTGTTTTATATACAGGATCAGATGAGATGATATAGCTCATTATCATCTGCTATGCCCACAGAGTATTTCCGAGTTTTGCCATCCGATCTTTTAACTGAGGTGTCAGGGACTGAACATGGGAGCTTCTTCATGTGTGAAATCTACACACATACAAAAAATGGTCTGAAAATGCTTTTTTTCTAAAGTGCTTTTAAAAATACATTGAATTTTCCCTAAGGCTTGTCGTCGCCATCCAGTGTCACACAGTATATTGCACTTAAAGCACACTTAAAATGTTTTATTTGCAGCTGTATATCTGAGTCTATGGTCCCTCCCCAATCCTCAGACCAACAGCAAAGGCCGTTCCTTGCCCCTGCACTGACTTCAGAGAGCAAAGGCACAAAGAGAGGGGGTTTAGGAAGGGGCCTTCTAGAGATCCACCAAAGTCAGAACCTGACCAAGGTACTGAAGCTGTTTATTAGGAGGCCATTCAGGAAGAAACATTATGGTGTTTTGTTATGTTTTAAAAAATGTTTTACTGGATTTTATTTTTTTATTGTTGTTTCTAACTCACATGAAGCCCTAGAAGTAGCTCAAGAAAAACTGCACATGCAATAAGAACCATGATAAAAAAACAGCTGTTTTGTTCAATAAACCTTGTGGACTCATGTATTCACGACACTTTTGCTTCCATTATCTCTATCATACGACTCTTTTAAATGTAATCAGTCACATGCTGAACGAAGGAGAAACTGTCTGACTGGATGTTAACTCAGCCGACAACAGCTTTCAGCAATTTGAATCATCTCAGATAAGCAGGGCTTTGACTTTGGGAAACCAAGAGGTTATCTCTTTTCCTTGGAAGTTACAGCTTGTCAAGGCAAGGACTGGTTGAAATTGCCTAGTGAGGGCAGTGGTCTTCCACAAAGGGCAACAGCATCCTGATTATGCAATGTCAGCTTGCCTGCCATGCAACTTGGGCCTTCGTCAACAAAGAGACTTGGACTGAACAACTAACGGCAGGAAAATGGTAAGTACTTTAGAGACACAGACATTTTGAGGGAAAGGGCTCTGCAGACCCCAGCGAGCTGCCCTCCAGTGCCCTCCTCCAGCCATCCCTCTGGGCTAATAGGCTGGCTGGCTAGTTAGAGGAAACAATCTTTGCAGCGCTTGAGTGGCTGTGTTGCATGATTGGGAATTATTTGACAAGCAAAATTAATACAACACTTTCGAAACTGGTACCATTGCCTTGCTCTCTGTATTCCCCACCCACCTCTGATCTTGGGTCGTAACTCCTGACACAAGCAGTCAACTTGCAAAAAAGGAGAAGTTTTCTGTTTGGACAGGTACCATTTGCACACACCTCCACACACACCTGCACACCTGGAACACTTTACCTGAGCTGGGGATTTCCCATGCTTCTTAGCAGTCTCCTTCACCACAGGGTCCTCCATGCCATTCTTAGGATCCAGAGGACCTGGAGGGCTAGAGGGGAAAGAGCCTTTCAAACTAAGGCTGTTTTTCTTTTGCATTTTCAATCAGTTAGTTTTTTAAGTGTCTATGCCTCCCTTCCAAAGGAGCCCAGGGCTATCAGCATGTGGATTAAGCAACCGAAGCTTTAGCTAATTAATCTGGAGGGGGGAGGGTTGAGAGAGGGGAAATATCTTAATTGATAGGTCTGGTTTTCAATCTACTCTGCTTGTGCTGAATGTTTGTAGCAATGAATTAAAGAGAATTAAAGAGAGGTTCTGGGACGCAGGTGGCGCTGTGGGTTAAAGCCTCAGCACCTAGGACTTGCCGATCGAAAGGTCGGCGGTTCGAATCCCTGCAGCGGGGTGCGCTCCCGCTGCTCGGTCCCAGCGCCTGCCAACCTAGCAGTTCGAAAGCACCTCCGGGTGCAAGTAGATAAATAGGGACCGCTTACCAGCGGGAAGGTAAACGGCGTTTCCGTGTGCGGCTCTGGCTCTGGCCTGAGCAGCGATGTCACGCTGGCCACGTGACCCGGAAGTGTCTCCGGACAGCGCTGGCCCCTGGCCTCTTAAGTGAGATGGGCGCACAACCCCAGAGTCTGTCAAGATTGGCCCGTACGGGCAGGGGTACCTTTACCTTTACCTTTAAAGAGAGGTTATTAGAGGTCTAACAGATGGTTGTTTTTGTTTATCAAATTACAAATCATCTTCCCTTTCCTTGGTGTCTCAAGAAGAGTAATATGAACACACATTTGAATCTAATCATCTGCTTTTTAACTCAGTAAATCAAGTCACAACACCTTTGAGGAGTTGACTGCTCCAGTGATTCTGGCTTTGTACCTTTTACATGCAAGAGCTGACCAGATTGGGGGACACTTCCTTCACTCCCAACAGCTCAGTGCAAGCGAGGATGTCTTAAAGACGTCTCCACTCCACCTGGTCCTTTATTCTAGGAATGAAGCTCCACTGGAGAACTGTGTCCTGACGGAACTCAGGGTGCCTCCAGACTCCCGCTATTTTTCAGGAGGGATTCAAGCACACCCCCCCCCAAAACTGTAGGGGTGTGTCTGCACCATTAAAGTGAGTTGAAAGGTTCTGTTGCCCTAGCACAAAAATCCACTTTAAGGGGGGGGGTTTGTTTGCTGGGGGAGGTTTGCAACATGATGAGGATGGGAAAGTGTGGCGTGACCAAATGACGCGCGGAAAGAGGGACTGAGATGGAGGCAGGACGCTTATTGTCATATAAATATCCAACCCAAAGAAAACAGAATGAATGCTCAATAGATACTGGATATAATCTATTCTCTGCCATAGGCTGTGCAGGGAAATCAGGACGCATGCCAAGTCCACAAGCCACCTGCAGAGGCCCTTCTTTGCAGGCTAGCCATCCCACCCCCAACCCGGTATTGCCTGCCAGAGGAACTACTGAAGATGCGAACAGGGGGCCCTTCAGGTACAAAAGACAGTGTCTTACAAGGGGCGCTTGGGGGATGTCAAGGGGCTGTATCCTGTGAGGGCCATCTTTTTGGCCTTGGTGAAAGCAATCAGCGCGCGCTGGATCTGGTATACGTGCCGCTCCACCTGTGGAGGAAAGAGAGAGAGCCTAGAGCATGGGTAGGCAAACTAACAGAAGAGGTTGCTGGACCTATCAGGCAAGCTTTTTTGTAAGACAAAGACCTTAGCTGGCCACTTAAGTGCATAGGCGCAGACTCCATGGGGCCTGAGGGGGCCCGAGCCCCCTCAAAAATTCGTTTGGGGGGCTCCGCCCCCCCCAATAATTTAAGAAAATTATTACCGTAAATTTCTCTCTATAACACGCAGATTTTTTCTCCTAAAAAGTAAGGGGAAATGTCTGTGCGTGTTATTGAGCGAATGTGTGGTCCCTGGAGCTGACTCGCCGGAGCGCAGGGGCAAAAATAGGCAAAAATCAGGCAAAAATAAGATCGGGCGGGCAGGCGGAGGGAAGGCGGAAGCTGCTGCTTTCCTGCATTCTGCCTCATAATAATAATATATAATAATAATTTATTATTTATACCCCGCCCATCTGGCTGAGTTTCCCCAGCCACTCTAGGCGGCTCCCAATCAGTGTTAAAAACAGTACAGCATTACATATTAAAAACTTCCCTGAACAGGGCTGCCTTAAGATGTCTTCTGAACGTCAGGTAATTCTTTATGTCTTACTGCCCACCCGCTTCTGTTGCTGCGTTTGCTCAAACTCAACAAAGAGCAGGGAATCCCCTACCCTCCTGGCAAGCAGAGGGTTAAGGAAAGGATCGAGTCCTTCCTTCTAATTCTTTCCTAGTCACACTGCGTGCAGGCTCCAGCCCACCACCTCCTCCTCTCCGTGCTCTAGGGACTCGCAGGTGGGAGAGAGAGAGAGAGGGCTGGCTTGGGGGGGGGGAACACTTTTGCCTTCCTTTCCTCCCCCCACCCCGTTAAACTCCTCCCCTGCATTCTTAGCCAGCTGCTTCTCCGCACACCCCTCTTGGGCTTCTTGTCCCTTCTGTGTTTTTCCTCCCCTCCCCATTTAAAACGTGGTGACAAAGCACGGATCCACATGGATCCTCAGGATTTTTGCATTGGGTCACCCCAAATTCACCATCAGATCACATTACATGTCCATGGCTACAGTCTGTACCAAAAAAATCACGCACCCACTGTTGCCTGGGGCTGCAATGGTGCAAAAACGTGGTTACAAAGCACGGATCCACATGGATCCTCAGGATTTTTGCATTGGGTCACCCCAAATTCACCATCAGATCACATAGCATGTCCATGGCTACATCTTGCACCAAAAAAAACCACGCACCCACTGTTGCCTAGGGTCACAGTGGTGCAAAAATGTGGTTACAAAGCATGGATCCACATGGATCCTCAGGATTTTTGCATTGGGCTACTCCAAACTCACTGTCAGATATTAAAAATCTTTATAAAATAGAGAATTAAATACATACAGAATGTTAAATTTTCAGTTTCGAAATATTAGTACTAGTTTAGTACTGTATTTCTATATTACTATAGTACTGTATTAGTTATTTTCAAATACTTAAATATTTTTAGGGTGTAAGACCCAATTAAAGCCCGTTATTTACATACAGTATTACAGTATTTACATACAGTATTAGGCATACTGTATTAACTTTATTAACTGTATTAAAGCATTAACTTTGAGATATTATTTTTATTTAATGAACCCTCAGCCTTATTCAAAGTAAGCTTAAATTAGCTATTTCACTTATTAATCAAAGTGCTATTACTGTGCGACAGCAATATTTTATGTTTTATTCTTTTAATGATAGTTTAGGATTTATTTAAATATCATTTCAGTCTTTTCAGAGCTATATATTCACTGCTCTGTAATAGTCTATAAGCATAATTGTTACTGTAAATTAAATTAGCTTTTTACGAAAATACCGTGCGTGTTTATGTTTTGTTTCTTTTTTCAAAGCCAAAAAGTGTTTCAGGCTTGTCGAGTTTCCCGGAGTGTGGAGTTATAGAGAGTCGAGTTTTCGGGGTTCTAATGTTGATCATATGACTCTAAAATACTTTTTAAAAACTTTAAAACTCACTAATTTTCATCTAAAATTTAGAAAACTTCTCGGGGCAGGACCCCGGTATGGGCCCCCCCAATATTTTTTATAAGTCGGCGCCCCTGCTTAAGTGTCCTCATTAGCATCCCAAAAGAATGGGCTAGGTTGAAAGAACTACAAGTGATGGTGGGCCTTTCCTCCACCTGCTCACTAGCTGCTAGGTAAGAGAACAGTAGCCAGAGTGTGAGAGACAGAGCTGAGCTGGAAGCAGGCTGGAAGATAGAGAAACAGAGACCAGCTTGCTCTGTGCTGGATCCAAAGCTGTGACTGATGGAGAAGCAAGATCTGTTGGGGTGCTGATGCTGTGAGCTCCTCCATCTTATGCTCAGGTTGTATAGATGTGCAAATTACACCATACATCCTAAAAACACCACAAGGAAACCAAACCCGGGCTACGCACGTGGAACCCCTGGAGTCTCTCACTGCTTGGAGATTGGGGTGGCACATATCAATAAAGCCAGGGAGCAAATGCTGGGAGATCATAACATGAGCTTCTAAGGCCACCAGGTGCATCCTCAAGCAAGTGGGAATTTGAACCCATGGCCAAGGCTGTCTAACATGGCCTCCCTCTTATTGGATACAATTCTGACACTTCCAAATGGGAGAAGAAGAAGAACGATACCTGGAGAACATCTGGCTTAATCCTTGCGATGGAGAGCAGCCGCTCCAACTGGCACTGGTTGAAGTTAGCCACCCCAATAGACTTCACCAGGCCTTCATCCACCAGCTTCTCCATAGCCTGCAAGAAAAGGGACAAGTCCAAAAGTTTAAAAGCAGCTGGTCCCTGGCTAAGGGTGATGGGAGTTGTAGTCCAAAACATCTGCAGGGCACCAGGTCGGCAAAGGTCACTCTAGAGGCAACAGGGACATGGGAGGGAAGAAGATCCGGTTGTGTTTTCTCTACACACGATGGCTGGTAGTCAAAGGTGTGAAGTGGTAGCCCTGTGTGTTTTGAGGTGGCGTGGGCTGCGAAGAAAGGCCCAAACCTGCCCCCGCCATTTCTCTAGGCTAGTCTGTCACTTATCTCCTGCCAGTCTCTGCAGAAATGGTGCTTAGGAGGCCTGTGGGAGAGGTGCAGGACCTGACCAACAAACTCAGCGTCTTACTGGTCAGAAGTCACAACCCTCCAAAGACTCTAGCTATTTTTCAGGAGGGATTCAAGCACACCCCCAAACTGTAGGGGTGTGTCTGCACCATTAAAGTGAGTTGAAAGGTTCTGTTGCCCTAGCACAAAAATCCACTTTAAGGGGGGGGGGGGTTGTTTGCTGGAGGAGGTTTGCAACATGATGAGGATGGGAAAGTGTGGCGTGACCAAATGACGTGCGGAAAGAGGGACTGGGATGGAGGCAGGACGCTTATTGTCATATAAATATCCAACCCAAAGATTGGGGGGGGGGGGAGAGAGAGACTTTAGAAAGGTGAGCTGCCCTCGCAGCATTGTTCTCTCCCACCACCAGGGATCCAAGCTGGACTTTCTAAAAAGCCGCCTGTGTTTCTTGCTTACTATGATTCTGTGTATGAACTAGTCCCTAGGACAGGAACAAGACAATGTAAGGCTAGCCATGACTACCTGGAAGTGAGGCCCACTGAATTCAGTGGGGCTTACTGCCAAGTCAGGAGCCCCTTTCCTTGGCGGTGTCTCTGTCAGCAGGACTCTGATCCAGCAGGCAACTTGTGGCAAGAGGCACAGTGGTTGTCGCTTACCTTCCATGTGTCCACGTAATCGACATCGGTCTGCAGAACCTTCCCATCCTTCTGGGGCAAGGTATCACCCTTGACATTCTACACGAAGGAGAATGAGAGCATGAGGGGGGGGGGGAGAGACTGTGCTAGCCATCAAGGCATCCCCTCCCCCCAGCAGGTGTACCCTTGCGCCCTTGGCAAGGAGACGTATCGGTGCCAGTGGCATAGTGTGGGTTGCCAGGGCTCGGGGCAAGGCAAGTATTGTGCCCCCTGACCCACGGACCATGAGCACTCCCTGAGTCCACCAGTCCAGTACTGAATAAAGTCAATGAAAGACTCTACCACAAAGACCTCTTATCTTATCTTCAATGTGCACAGATCGAACCCCTTGAGACCTTTGCCCCAGCAGCATCCCCCACTCACCTCTGCAGCACCCCAGAGACCAGCAGCACCAGCTGGCAATGGGGGAGAGCAGTGTGGGGTGGGGTGGAGCTCCTTGGCACCACCTGCCGATGGGCTGGGACGAAGGGGCAACGGCTCGGCAACCTACCCATGGGGCAGTCGCGGTGCCCCATGAGCGTTGAGCATGGCAGAGAGCAGGACAGAGGATTGGTCAGCAGCAGCAGTGGCGTAGCGTGGGGGGTGCAGGGGGGGCAACAGCACTGGGCGCAACATCTGGGGGTTAGGGTTAGGGGACGCAAATCCATGGGTTAGGGGGCACAAATCCACAGGTTAGGGGGTGCAAATTACTTGCCTTGCCCCGGGTGCTGACAACCCACGCTATGCCACTGAGCAGCGGGTATCTTTCTAAAGCTCGTGTGGAAGGTGCCCTAGCAACTGGGCACCGCCAAAATCCGCTCCTCAATCTGCCCACATGAACTTTGGGAGATGTTCTGTGTGAGGGGGAGAGTGCACTGCTTTTTTATTATTCTTTCTTTATTTTTCTTTTGAACTTTTGCACCCTGCCAGTGACTTCCTCCACACCCATGGGGGGGGGCTGCTCTGCTCCTCCTCCCCCTCCTCATCTGTCGGTCTGCTTGCCTGTTCACCTGCCTTCCCAGGGCACCCCCCTCCCTAATGCTCCCACGCTTTGGCCCGCTATCGCCACCCGCACCCCCCACTATTTAAAAGGACATTCTATGTGCTTTTAAATGTGTTTGTGGAGGGGCATTATGGGTTTTCCTTGTTCTTGTCTTTATTATGTATTTTGTGTACCGCCCTGAGATCTTTGGGTGAAGGGCGGTATATAAATTTAGTAGATCAATAATCAAATAGAATGTGAACTGATTGGAGCACCAATGTATTTAGTCATGCAAAATGTGCAGCAGGATCATCTTGCTGCCACCAGGTGGCGCCTGCTTCCCGCCTGATGAACCTGAGACACAGATTATTCCTCTAGCACAGCGCTTCCCAAGCTTCTCATGTTGGTGTGACACTTTTTAGACATGCATCATTCAGTTTTGCATCATTCGGCCACACGGCAATTCAGTTTTACAAGCAAACCAGAGGTTAAACCCCTTTCCAGCCTCAGGAGCAGCACAGGGAGCATTCACGTGGCATATTTACACACTGCAGCCGACACACGAACGTGTTGCGACACACAGTTTGGAAAGCTCTGCTCGAGCAAGAGCCATACTGAAATGAACGGGACACGACTGCCGGCCTCTTGCACGGGTCCTGTTCATTTCTGCAAGGCTTGTGCAGAGGAGCCGCCCCATGGATCACTCTCCATGGGCAGATCTTCATTGCTTCAGGTGAGCCCCACCTGTGAATATCCAAACTTCCCACACTGAACCTGCCAGCAGACCAAAGGCAGTCTTCATTCTGCGTTGCAAGTCTCGGTGCTACTGAAACGTATGAAACGCAAACAGACTTAAATGCCCCTGAGCAGGTGCAGAGTGCATTTCCCTGACTCCTGTGTAGCTGCAAAGTGTGTGTGTCTCCCCCCCCCCCCCGCTCCTGCCAACTTGGCTCAGTCAAGGACTATTGGGTGGGGGTTTCCAGATTAGATAGAGCAGGTCATTTCCAGAGAGACCTTTCTGGGGAAACAGCTGGAAGAATGAGCTGCTCAGGACAGCCAGGCAGACTTCCATTTCACCTTAATGCCCATGGGAGAGTGCATCAGGTACAGATCTAGGTAATCCAGGCGCAGCAGCTTCAGGGTTTCCAGGAGAGCTGGCTTCACATCTTCAGGAGCGTGGTAGCTATTCCACAGCTGCCAAAGGAAGAGCATTCAAGTGAGGCTGAGGAGACATGCAATTTAGAACATCAGAGGTGCATTGTGTCTGGACCAGGCCAGAGGCCCCTCTAGGACAGCGGCCCTCCTTGCTGTTCTTCTTCCTCAGAGCATCACAGGACACAGGCCATCTCCCCAACCAGAATTTGTGCATGTCTAAAAGTTTGCATGAATTCAAAATAATTGGAAATTTCATTTACATATTGCTGTAATTTTTATTTTTTTTTAAAGGCTTTTTCCCCCCCAAAGGCTTAAATACGATGGTGGGAGCTTCTCTGGAAAAACACGAGACAAATGAGGAGCAATAAACAAGGTAAACTTCCTTGCCTTTGTATCTACCAAATGATGGGAAAAGAACCATCTGAATGCAGCCCTGTTTAGGGAAGCTTTTAATGTTTGACGGACTATTGTATTTTAATATTTTGTTGGTAGCCGCCCAGAGTGGCTGGGGAAACCCAGCCAGATTGGTGGGGTATAAATAATATTTATTTATTTATTTATTTATTATTATTATTATTATTATTATTATTATTTTATATAACCAAGATGCAAATTTGGATATCCAGTCTCTGAAATTTGAACTTGAAGCTCTGAACTAGAAACTTCAGACTTTTGGATTTTGCTTTCAAAGCTTATTTCAGACCCAGCCTCCCCCAGGGACTTGTATTCATAGCTTCACAGCTTCTTGGCAGCAGCAGCTCACCTTACTGACAATAAAAAGGTCCTCTCTCTTCACTAGCCCTTCCTTCAACACTTTCTCGAAAGCTTCCCCGATGGCCCCCTCGTTGTCGTAAAAGTAGGCACAGTCGATATGCCGGTAGCCGTTTTTTATCGCCACTTCAATGGCCCCCTGGACGATACCTGGAGGAGACTGATAGGAAGAGAAGACTTCGTTTGACCCTTGGAAATGCAGATATCATGCCCTCAAGACCCCCCTTTCACAAACACACATGGAAAGCAGAGGTGATGCCTGGAAGTGAGAGAGGAAGTCAGGGTTTAAGTGCAATACATAATAAATAAAAGCAGCAAAAAATTGATTGGAAATCATTTGGCATCTCAGACCGTCTTTCACTGGAGGTTTTTACACAGCGGTTGGCTGGCCATCTGTCAGAGATTCCTTAGTTGTGATTTCTGCATCGCAGGGGGGCTGGACTAGATGGTCCCTGGGTGTCCCACCTAATTTTAGGATTCCATGATGCTATGACTAATCTAGCACAGCGCAGCACAGTTGCTGGAAAAGACAGAAAAAGCACTAAGTGGTCCACCAAGAGCACTGAGCAAGTTTCAAGTACTCTGAGACAAGGAGACTTCAAGAATTAAAAATCAACATGAACATTTAGCGTGATGGATGGGCTGCCTGCTGTCTCCAACCCCAAATCCACAGAGTCCCTATGACCACCTGAATGAAGCTCATGGGCAGCTGTTGCTGCCTGGACCACAGCTTGGGAAGCCCTGTGCCAGGTTACAAACACGTGGGCACTGGCCAGCAACCATTAATTCTGAAATAATCTGGTTGATCTTCCAGGAAATTATGAAACAAACTTAAGCCTTTCCCTCGGTGAGTTGTATAAAGGGAGACACAAAGCAGTCACTTGTTGGCCTAGAACCACACTTGCAGGGTTCTCCAATTCAACCCCTTGCAATGCACAGATCTCAGCTAAAGAATCCTGTTAAAGACTTAAGCAGTCAGGTGCTCTGTGGGCATGATCCGACACCCTGAGCAGCGTAAATGGATGTCTAAACTGGGGAGGGGTAAACACTGCAGGTAAACAGCCTTTTTGTGGCCAGATTTAGGGGAACCACCCATGGTCTGTGGAGGAAAAAGAACCAGAAGCAGCAAGAGACAGACCTGGATGAATTAACTGGACACCAAAACACCTGTCCACCCGTTGAGAGGGGTGTACACAAGGGCTGGGTACTATTTATTTTCCTTGTTAAGCAATAACTTGATAGCACAATCCATTATCTTGAACTGGCTCTTTTCCATTTCACGCCAACAAGGGCTGGATGAGAATTTGAGCTCTGCCTATTTGAACAGAGAAGAAAGGCTTTATTTGCCTTGTGGCCGAGTCCCTCAGGCAACCCCAGCTCTCTGGCAAGGCGAGGCGCAGGAAGCTTGCTCTGAAGAAACACCCACAACCCCCTGCCCCAGCCAGGGTCCCTTGCTTTGCCCCTTTTCTGGTCTTATCAGCCAGGCTCAGTTGTCCTGCCTCACAAGAAAGAAAGAGGCAAGAGTTCAAATGAAAGCCAGTGTGGTGTAGTGGTTAGAGCATCAGACTAGGCCCTGGGCGGCCAGGGTACGAATCCCCACTCCGCCACGAAGCTCCCTGGGTATCCTTGGAGGCCGGTCACTGCCTCTCAGTCTAACCTACTTCACAGGGCTGTTGTGAAGAAGGGGAGAACCAGGTAGATCACCTTGAGCTCCTTGGAGGAAACAGTGGTATATAAATGCAATAATAAAAATAAAAATAATACAACCCCAAGCCATTATTAGGCCAATAGGCTTAATTAGGCCAACCAAAACAACACAAAATAGTCATAGAATCATAGAATCCTAGAGTTGGAAGAGACCACAAGGGCCATCGAGTCCAACCCCCTGCCAAGCAGGAAACACCATCAGAGCACTCCTGACATATGGTTGTCAAGCCTCTGCTTAAAGACCTCCAAAGAAGGAGACTCCACCACACTCCTTGGCAGCAAATTCCACTGTCAAACAGCTCTTACTGTCAGGAAGTTCTTCCTAATGTTTAGGTGGAATCTTCTTTCTTGTAGTTTGGAACCATTGCTCCGTGTCCGCTTCTCTGGAGCAGCAGAAAACAACCTTTCTCCCTCCTCTATGTGACATGTATGTATGAAAGCTTTTGAGAACTCCAGAAAGAAGAGGTATGACAGCCATCTTCAAATATATAAAGGGCTGTTACATGAAAGAAACTTGTTTTCTCCTGGTTCTGGAAAGTGGGACTTGAACCAATGGTTTCAAGTGACAAGTGTACAATAGTGGTTACTTGATGTGACATTGTAATGGGGGCCCCCACCAAAAGTTTGGAGAAAGTGCTGTAGGCGTCAGTCACAAAATGGCTGCCCTGGAGGTGTAGCACAGCACAAAATGGCTGCCACATGTAAAAGAGCAGAAAAGAGAGACAGGAGGACCACATCTTTGTGTGGGCATGCTCTCCCCAGCACAGCCTTCTTCCTCAATGGGTTGGAAGGAACCTACATCAGCTGCCACACTTGTGGGAAGGTGGACACCCAGTGCCAATCCTGGCAACCAGTGAAAGGAAGGCATAGCTAAGGGGGCATGCTGTTGGATTGGCTGAGGCTGTGCAAACAGGATCTGAGCAGGAAGAATAAATGACCTCTTGTGCATTGTGAATTTTTGAGGAGATATATACTAAGACGCATGAAACATGCTGCTTGGCACACTGGTGTCCATGGGCACTGTGTTGATGACGCCTGTTGCATGACCTCTGCCCAAAGCAATTGTTGTTCAATAAGCAATGGACATAACTGAGACAAGATGGCCTTTTGGCTCCCTCCCAACTCTACAATTTGATGTTTCTATATCCTCCTCAAAGACTTTGTGCAAACAAATGAGGACGAAAGCTCAAGAAACAGGTCATCTGGATGTGATCTGAGAGAGCTGGCTTCTGCCAAAAATTCTCTCATAGAGGTAGAGGACATTCCTTCCATGCCTCCCTCTCAGAACTCCCTGCTCCCCGGGGGAGAGGAAGGGTTAGGCCAATGTAAGTCGCTTGTGCAGATGTGCCCTCAGGTGGCTTTCTCTCAAGACGTTTCACAGCTGGCTCAACGCTCCACTTAGCTTGCAGGGTGTGGATGGGATTAAGCTGGCAGAACAGTCGTCACATGCCTCTGCCTGTGGCTGTGATCTTGGCATGATAACGCCCAACAGAGATGGCTGCCAGCTTTGCAGAACAAGGAAGCATTGAGCGAGAGGTTGGGCAGGCTGGCTCTGTGTTGGAGGCACAGATGCTGCCCGTTCGAGGCAGCCTCAGGGCTGGCAACGTGGCCAGGGGCCTCGCGTGACACGGCAGAGGCCGCCTCCTGTAAACAGCCAGGCTGGGAGGCTGGCCTTCATTTGCATTTCAACTTCTGTCCGAACATTATTCTGGGTGGAAATTGAAATAACGGGGAACCTGCGCCAGGAATTTGGGGTGCAGATTTAAGCCAAATGGTTTGAGCAAGAAAGGGGCCTTCACCCCGGAGGCACAGCTGAGGAAGCAGCTTGCAAGAACTCAGTGGCGTAGCGTGGGGGGTGCAGGGGGGGCTGGCCGCACCGGGCGCAACATCTGGGGGTTAGGGAAATCCACGGGTTAGGGGGCGCAAATCCACAGGTTAGGGGGTGCAAATCCATGGGTTAGGGGGCGCAAATTACTTGCCTTGCCCCGGGTGCTGATAACCCACGCTACGCCACTGCAAGAACTAGCCATGGCAGATACCTCCTCCTTCCCAGCCCACCTCATTCTGGCTGCGAGGGTTCTCCACCCTAGAGAGAGACAGTCAACTCATGACATGCGCAGGGGGTTAGGTTTTGAGATTGTGTGTAAAGCTGAAATTGAGTGTAGCTAGAACCACTCCAGAACCGCCCCTGCATGACCAACCCTACTTTGTGTAGCCAGTGCACCAAACAGGCCTTGTCCCACTCACCCCGGTGCAAAGCGGCAAGGTTTTAAGCTCTTCACCTTGCTTCCCAGGCTCTGGGAAGCTCCCAGAGCCCAGTAAGCAAGCCTGAGAGATGAAAAGCAATCAGTGTGGCAGGAAAGCCCACAGTGGAAAGAGATTTTAATCTTTCTGACCTGCCAAGTTTGTGAAGCTGCAATTGTGCAAGTCAAATGCAAGCAAGTTGCAAGAAAGGACTGTACATCATTTATAACGTGCTGTGCATTAGACTTGCCCCACCCCACAACTCTGTGAGGGAGACTGCAACGGACTGGGTTGATTAACTTGATTTAACAATCTTATTGTCATCCTTTTTAAATTTTGTGAGCTGCCCTGGAAATGCTTGATAAATTTATATTTATCAGATGAACAAAAGAAGAAGAAGTGAAATAAGCAATGAGAGGAGAGAGAGAGAGAGAGGATCTTGTCCTATTCTTACCAGAAGCCACACCATGTGTCATAAGTGTTTGTACCTCTGGGATACTTCAAGGAATCACACAGTGCATTGCTTATCAGGCTTCCTCAAACTCGGCCCTCCAGATGTTTTGAGACTACAATTCCCATCATCCCTGACCACTGGTCCTGCTAGCTAGGGATCATGGGAGTTGTAGGCCAAGAACATCTGGAGGGCCAAGTCTGAGGAAGCCTGACTAAGATTGTGTCCCACTTAATGGGCACTCTGGCAGATATGGCTCCCTTTCTGTTGAGATGGCGCAACCAACCGTTTCCTATTCTGCAGTGGGCGGGCAGTTGGAGTCCTCTCATGAGGAAGCCACTGGAAGCATAACAAGGTTTCCCAGTTTGCAGAACCCAGCCTTGTATGACTGCAGCTGGCTTCACCTGTTGCACACATATAAGAACATCAGAAGAGCCTGCTGGATCGGGCCCATCAAGTCCAGCATCCTGTTCTCACAGCGGCCAACCAGATGCCGGCCCGGCGGGAAACCAGCAAGCAGGCATGGAGCACAAGAGGCCTCTCCTCTCCTGTGGTTTCCAGCAACTAGTCTTCAAAAGCATTGCTGCCTCTGACCATGAAGGCAGGCTAGCCAACCTGGCTAGCAGCTATTGATAGCCCTTTCCATCCTGACTTTCTTTAATCCTCTTTTAAAGCCATTCAAGATGGTGGCCATCCCTGCCTCCTGTGGGAGCCAGTGCCATAATTTAACTCTGTGCTGCGTGAAGAAGTTTCCCCCCTCTCTGCATCTCAGCTAGATTAAATTGGTTACGCATCAGGGGACGGTAGAGGAGGGAACTGAAGCTTCCAAGCCTCCCATCTGGGCTTAATTTTGGGCTTGGCCTCAGGAAATACAACTCGAAACCTGTGTCAGTCAAGCGAATGGCATCTTAATTCTGAATTGTGGAACGGAGCCAGTGGAAGCCCTTTGTGTGGGAGGACAAGAACAAATACACAATTTCCTGCAAAATGCATAACATTAAGGCAGGCCCCTTGGCCGCAAAGAAAAAAGTTTTGCTGCCCATAATAAGTTCTTCAAAAGTCCAAATGGACCGTTTGGGAATTTCCAGTGTTTGTAAAATGAATTCAAGAGCCCTGTAGATTAGAACTTTCACGGGGTTTAAAAAGAAAGGACTTATCTGCCTTTCTGTAAGAACTGGCACTTTGGAAAATTTGGACAACCTGATCTGCTCAGAAGTCAGTCCCACCAATTTAAATGATACTCAACTCCAACATGTGTATTTAAATCATAGAATTGTAGAGTTGGAAGCGAACCCAATGGACAACTAGTCCAAGCCATTGCAATGAAGGAATACACAGCTTTAAAATCCCTGACAGAAGGCCATCCAGTCTCTATTTAAAAACCTCCAATGAAAGTCCACCACCTTCCTAAAGTTTAGTCAGAATCTCCATTCTTGTAATTTGAAGCCATTGTTTTGTGTCCTCCCCTCTGGAGCAGCAGAAACCAAGCTTGCTCCAACTTCTGTCTGACAGCCTTTTAGATGTTTGGAGATGACCATGACAGCACCTCTCAGTCTTTTCTTTTCCAGGCTAGACATACCTAAACATACACCTGTTTTGCATTTCCCACGCCTATTGTGTTAATACTCATTGACTAGAATGTAAAATATGATTTTGCAAGAGGCCCTGTTCACCCTGCATTAAGAACAATCACTTGATTATGCAGGGAGCGCACAAGAGACTCATTGATACTTTGAGCATCATGGGTTAAAATATTTGTAAAAGTTTTTTAATAGTAAAACACACATCCTATAATATATTGCTACTATTTAATTAGATGTACAAACATAAGAAAAAGACCCGACAATATAACCACAATCGGATTCTAAATATGTATCCTTAATGTACATAAGAAACCACTTTAGAACATACTTCTAAAAAAACAAATTAATGCAACAAATGTGTATAGATTTACTGTGAAATAGATATTGATTATTGCCTTTTGGAACACCTGTTTGCAAACTCTGTACATCTGGTTTTTCCCCTCTCCATTGTACATTTTGTATAATTCATTCTTCTTTTGCATATTTTTTTTAAAAATAATGTGCTTAAACAGATTAGAATTTACCAGCTCTGTAACTTTGCAGTAACTTAAAGTTAAAAGCATTGAATAAAGCACTGTTCTCTGAGTATCACCCAGTCCCAAGAAACCATTCACTAACTCTACCCATTGTTTGTGTGTGTTTGTGTACTGGGAATGTGTGAATGTGGCCCCAACCACTTTTGGATCTGACCCTGTCCATCCCTATTCCATTCAGGTAATCTGACCCTCTGCCTGAAAATGGTCCCTCTCCCTCCCCTCACCATAATCCTTTTACATATTTATTTCATTTAAGTTGACTGTAGCCCACAGACCGTAGTTCACCTCACATCATGCCCAGTCCCTGTTACCCTAAGCCTCCCCACCAAAAACTGCCCCAAAGCTGCTGCCATTCTTTGATGTCTTTGTTAAGAAGACCCTCTTTCTCTCTTTTTCGGATGTCCCAGCGAGCCTGACTTCAATTTGCCAAGCAGGCAAGATGTCTGCTTTGCGTTATGCTGTTCTCAAAGGCAGAACGTACGTGGGTTTGTTTTTTTGTCCTGAAAGAAGTCCTGCCCGGAGCCAGGTTTACGCCGACTGGAAGAAATTTTGTGTTTGTGTAAACAAAGGAAATTGGTATTCTGGCAAGGAGGGGAGAGGAGTGGCTGGTGCGAATTATGCTGAGCTGGGGGGGGGGGCAAGGAGCCCATTTACTGAAGAACCCAGACTAAAACACCCCTCTTCTGCCAGAGTTTCTTCTTGAATTAAGAATGGCTTATTTATCACAGGATGACCAGGGGAGGAATGGACTTCTTTATTTTATGTTCTTGCCCTATAGATTTCATAAGGTTGTTCTTGCTGATTTTATATAGTTTAATGATGCAGGCTGCCCTGAAATTAGTTTTATGGTGTACAGTGGTAACTTGGGTTACAGACACTTCAGGTTACATACGCTTCAGGTTACAGACTCCGCTAACCCACAAATAATACCTTGGGTTAAGAACTTTGCTTCAGGATGAGAATAGAAATCATGCTCCAGTGGCGCGGCGGCAGCAGGAGGCCCCATTAGCTAAAGTGGTGCTTCAGGTTAAGAACAGTTTCAGGTTAAGAACGGACCTCTGGAACGAATTAGTTACGTAACCAGAGATACCACTGTATATCCGACACCCTCCGCTATAAAAACTAGCAGCCTGGGCCTGAAAGAGATGCCCACCCTTGTGCCACAAAGCACCTTAGGTTGGGCCAACTTCAGTGAGCAATTTCATGGCAAATAAGAGGACCAGTGTCTGCCAGCCATGGTGGGCATGCGCTGTCTCCGGTATTGGAGGTGGGAACCTGCCTTTTGTTCCCGCAGTGGTGTCCAAACCTTTTTCAAAGAGGGCCAGATTTGATGAAGTGAAGAGCCATGAATGAGGGCCAACCAGAGTTGTTGACCTTTTTTTTGAGGATTGAAGTTGTTGAGGTTTTTGTAGGATTTTACAGGGGCCAGATTAAACCAACTGGCGGGCCGGATCAGGCCACCGAAACCGACTTTGGACATGCCTGCTGGAGGATTTAAAGCGTAAAGAAAAGTTATGGGAACAATGTGGCCTACCCCACAGGGCTGTTGGAGTCTTGAAACAGCCTTGGTCACGATATAAGTGCTATCTAACTGCATTCTGAGTGGCTTGACTAAGCTGACCTTTGGGATTCTTTCCAACTTTACAGTTATATGAATCACGGTAATATTTGCTGGGGTCACCGCCAGCTGTCAGGGGTGTTGATGTGCCTGCTTTGCAATGCTGTGCTTGGCTGTTCCTTCCCCCAAAGGACGGGAGACAGGGAGGGTGGATGTTCCCAATCTCAGCCGGGGCTTGGTCGCCTGGGGCAAAGTAGGGGCCTTTCTGTCGGACAAGGAAGGTGGCCAGCAGCTGGTTCCTCTCCTCGCCTTCCCCTGCCTTGCCCCAAGGCGCTTCCTGGCTGCCCAGGATGGGATAAGATTTCCAGAGCGAAATGTTTCTTATTTCCTCTCTCCATCCAGCCAACGGACTCCTCCCACCTGCAATGGTCTGGCTCTTCTGGACAGGGAGAGCTGCTGCGGGGCAAGTTGGGGCTGGTGAAAGTTGCCAACTTGCCCAAATGCAGCAGGCCTGGGAAGGGCCTGATCCCCCTCCAGAGCAGTTTTTCCAAACTGGGCACCCCCCACCCAGATCATAGCTGTCAACCTTCCCTTTTTTTGCGGGAAATTCCCTTATTCCAGCGCCGTTTCCCACTGCTTCTCCGGATTGTTAGCTATCCCGTAGAGTGTCCCCGGGACAGGTGAGGCTGCTGATCCCTCATTTTCAAGGCTGCTGATCTGCTATTTTCAAATCTGAAAGTTCAGAGCTTTGGCCCAGATGTGCTGTACTGTTTTTAACATCTGCATTTTAATAGCAGGTAGGTAGCCGTGTTGGTCTGCCGTAGTCGAAACAAGCAAAAAAATCCTTCCAGTAGCACCTGTAACCAAGCTCTAAAACAAACTAGTAAAATGCAAAAAAATAAAATAAAATAAATTCCTTCTAGTAGCACCTTAGAGACCAACTAAGTTTGGTATTGGTATGAGCTTAGTTGGTCTCTAAGGTGCTACTAGAAGGAATTTATTTTATTTTATTTTTTTGCATTTTACTAGTTTGTTTTAGAGCTTGGTTACTTTTCAACGATCGTCTTCTATAACTTTAAAGCTTTTTGTCTTTTATCTGTGTCATTTTAATTTGGGCAAGTCACTTTGAGTCCCAGCCTGGGGGAAAGGATATGGATAATTATAACGGTGGTTACAATTGCAGACCCAGCTTCCAACAGACCCATCTGGCAGGGCCAGGATGGCTAGCAATGGAGGGGTGTTTTAGTCCCCCAAACAGGCAGAGGGCATCCGATTGAGGAATGGGGGCTCCTACACCCCAGAGTTGAAAACAGGGGCGTGCTTGTAAGCCACCTCCCAAAGCAGATTCGTTTTGCTTTGCAATGCCCCCCCCCCTCCTGCACTGTTATCATTAAAAACCACAAAGCATTTTGTTCTTTAGGTTAAAGGACCACTAAGAAAGTTCTTTGTCACCTGTTATCAAAAGCTTGGGGGGACGCAGGTGGCGCTGTGGGTTAAAGCCTCAGCGCCTAGGGCTTGCCGATCGAAAGGTCGGCGGTTCGAATCCCTGCGGCGGGGTGCGCTCCCGCTGCTCGGTCCCAGCGCCTGCCAACCTAGCAGTTCGAAAGCACCTCCGGGTGCAAGTAGATAAATAGGGACCGCTTACCAGCGGGAAGGTAAACGGCGTTTCCGTGTGCAGCTCTGGCTCGCCAGAGCAGCGATGTCACGCTGGCCACGTGACCCGGAAGTGTCTCCGGACAGCGCTGGCCCCTGGCCTCTTAAGTGAGATGGGCGCACAACCCCAGAGTCTGTCAAGACTGGCCCGTACGGGCAGGGGTACCTTTACCTTTACTTTATCAAAAGCTCAAAATGAGCATCAATAGCATGGGAACTGCTAAGCTCTGCTCACCAGCAAAATCATGCTTTGGGCATTAGAGATAGGATTCCCAGCTGCCACTAACCCCCACTTTGGAGATTGGGGGTGGATGGGATTCAACTTCAGATCATTGGTTCCCAAACTTTTTTGGGCCACTGGGCCCTTGGTTCCATGAACTCATCTCCCATGCCCCCCACCGTGCCCTATAAAAATGCATGAAGGCAGCAAATCTCTTTTCTCCTTTCCTCCCAGCAAGTATTCAAAGGTAGACCGTCCCTGAACATGGAAGCTCCACCAATCCTTCATGAATTTGGGAAAAGGTTTTTTTTTCCTTACCCAAAGCTATCTAAGCTGGTGGCCTCTATTGAATCTTGTAGTAGAGTTTAGAAAGGAGTAAAAGCTCTGTCTTCCTACAATAAGCCATCCTGATTTTTTCTTAGTCAACTTATTTGCTAAACTCAGAAGTCTCTCCCCTCCCTCCAAAGTTCAGAACAGGGATGGCTAACTTCTAGTCTGCAAGATTATAAAAATCATTTTTTAAAAATTATATACCACTTGATTGTAGTAAAGCTTCCAAGTAGTTTACAAGAAATATTAAAATTATTAACAGAAAACAGTTTCCCTCGCAGCTAGCTCATCCCTTCACCACCCACAAAAGATCACAGCTACAGGTAAGAACTTGAGAGTCAGCGTGGTGTAATGGTTAGAGTGTTGGACTAGAACCTGCAAGAGACATGGGTTCGAATCCCCATTCGGCAATGACGCTTGCTGGGTGACCTTGGGGGGCAGTGACTGCCTCTCAGCCTAACCTCCCTTGCAGGGTTGCCGTGGGGGTTAAATGAGGAGAGGGGGAACCACGCTCTGCCACCTTGAGCTCCACAGATAAAGGGGGGGGGATATAAATGCAGTAAATAAAATAATAATAAGAAAGAAGATGGTGGCTGCTGGACCAGACCAATGGCCCACCTAGTCCAGCATCCTATTCTCCCAGATGCCTCTAGGAAACCCACAAGTGGGGAATGATCACAGAATCCCTCTTTCTATTCCTAATGCCGCCCCCCCCCCCCAGCATTTGCACTGGCTACCCATCCTCCTGAACCCTCAAATCCCAGCTCGATTACTGAGATCATCTGCAGGAACATCACTGGCCATTCCTCAAGTTGGTGAGGTGCACCTGACAACAGCAAGGAGCTGAGCCTTTAGTCTCATTGGCCTGGTGCTGTGGAACTCTCTGCCACAAGAGATTCAGCAGGTGCCTTCCGTGCCAACTTCTAAGTGCCTGCTGAAAACTTTACTTTCCTGCCAGGCCAGTAAGAATCCATATTTCCAAAACAGTTCACCGATTTCTGATTTAAACTTTTTAAAATGTGGTTTTGATTGTGTGGTTTAACATTCAATTGCTGTAAATTGCTCCGATCCCTTTTCTGGATAGGTAAAGGTAAAGGTACCCCTGCCCGTACGGGCCAGTCTTGACAGACTCTGGGGTTGTGCGCCCATCTCACTTAAGAGGCCAGGGGCCAGCGCTGTCCGGAGACACTTCTGGGTCACGTGGCCAGCGTGACATCGCTGCTCTGGCGAGCCAGAGCCGCACACGGAAACGCCATTTACCTTCCCGCTGGTAAGCGGTCCCTATTTATCTACTTGCACCCGGAGGTGCTTTCGAACTGCTAGGTTGGCAGGCGCTGGGACCGAGCAGCGGGAGCGCACCCCGCCGCAGGGATTCGAACCGCCGACCTTTCGATCGGCAAGCCCTAGGCGCTGAGGCTTTAACCCACAGCGCCACCTGCGTCCCTACCTTTTCTGGATAGTGGTATGTAAATGCCTTTGTAAATAAATAAAACAAACTGCCACTGACTGAGGAAAAGCGCATTTCTCTCAAGAGAATCCCATAGCCACCCCTAAATTGGGAGAAAGTTTTGAGGAGGTCTGGCTCTCAGCCTCCCACCCAGTTTCCTGTCAGCGAGAGAGGAACAACAATTTAGATGCGCAAAGCATCCCTTTTGCTTACCAGCCAGGTGCCCAGGCCCAGCTGCGGCATCTTCCTGCCGGAAGGCAGAGTCAGGAACGTAGTGGAAGCCATTGCGACTCTTCGGAGTTTGGTTTCTCTCAGCTGTTGCCTTTCACCATTCCAGGCGCTGGGTTTATATGCACGAGATCCAGGAAACGGGGGGATTTGCAACACCCACATGCTCCCCAGTCATTGGCTACGTTTTCAGCCAATGCAAGGCTGGAGGATGAAAACTTTTACATAACTATCTGAAGCTGGACCGTGAAGCCCCACCCTTCAAAAAACATAAAGACCTTATACATTTTAGGTGGGATGTGTGCATGTGACGGCATGCCTGCGAGGGTCAGTGAATCATTGAACGGTAGAGTTGAAAAGGACCCCATTGGTCATCTAGTCCAACGCCCTGCAAAGCAGGAATCACAATGAAAGAGAGAAAGCTTTGTGCTTGCATGCATGTGTGTGTTTGCATTGGCCATGCAAGGCCAGCCCAAGACATTTTGCTGCCTGAGGCACAGTACAAGGCGACGCCCCTCATTATTCCTTGCACAGAAGCCAAGTGGATTGACAGTTGAGTCTTAATTCAGTACTGGGAATCGGACAGCATTTTCCACAGCTCTGACAGCCCTTGTACCGTAAATAACTCTGTCCTTTGATAGAGAGAGGAATGGCCCCAGAGCTTAGAAGGAGCAGCCAAGGGGCCGTTGTCCGTGTCAGCCACCCGAGGCAATCGCCTCACTTTGCCTTGTGGCAGAGTCGGTCCTTTGGCCATAACTACTGTTGCCATGGGACGCGAGTGGTGCTGTGGGTTAAAGCACAGAGCCTAGGACTTGCCGATCAGAAGGTCGGCGGTTCCAATCCCCACAATGGGGTGAGCTCCTGTTGCTCAGTCCCTGCTCCTGCCAACCTAGCAGTTCAAAAGCACGTCAAAGTGCAAGTAGATAAATAGATACTGCTCTGGCGGGAAGGTAAATGGCGTTTCCGTGCGCTGCTCTGGTTCACCAGAAGTGGCTTAGTCATGCTGGCCACATGACCCGGAAGCTGTACGCCGGCTCCCTCGGCCAGTAAAGCGAGATGAGCGCCGCAACCCCAGAGTCGGCCACAACTGGCCCTAATGGTCAGGGGCCTCTTTACCCTTTACCATTGCCATGAACTCTCCAGAAGGATGGCAGGCGTCGGCTGTGTTCATTCAGTGCAAAGAATTCTGGTCATTGCGGTTTGCTTAAGGGTTGCTGGGAACTGTGACTCTGTGAGGGGTGAACTCCAGTGCCCATAATTCTCTGCAGAGAAAAATGTGCCACAAATGTGATTTAAAGGGATCCCACCCTGCGACTCATTTAGATGTATTTTTGAGCAAATTCATGGAGCGTGAAAACCTCCATGTTCAGAGGCACTCTGTCTCTGAATACCAGTCGCTGGGGAGCAAACAGCAGTATCCCTCAGGCCTCATTGGCAGGCTACCCAGCAGCCTCTGCCTTGCCGCTGCCACAAGCAGGGTGCTGAACTAGGTGGGCCTTTGACCTTAGCCAGGCAAGTTGGTTGAGCACCAAGGGTGGTCCGTTCTCATGTCACCCTTTACCCTTTACCCTCCTGTCCTCGGTAACTGGTCTGAACTTGCAGCCCTTCATTCAGTGGCAGGCTTTGAAAGAGCCTTGTTACAGTAGAAATCTGTTGACAGTAGAAATCTGAACCCTACCCGAGTCACAGTACTAATCCTGTGGGAACCCAACCGCGCCCTCTAATCTGAATGCCTCCAAAGAAAGCTTAGTGCTTTCTTAGTGTTTAGGATTCTCAAGTTCTCTCTTGTGGGGTGCAGGATTCTTGCCTGGGAGACGCTAATCCCTTTGTAAAGCGCCTTTAAGGTTCTGAATGTTGAAAGAACTGCCTGAGGAACTGTCATCAATGTGGAGGAGGCATGAATAGGTTGAATGAAACCAAGGGATCCTTTCAGGGTGGGACTCTGGTATTTTGCCAGACCAGGATAAACCATTTAGGCCAAGCCCAGATGGAAGCTTTGCCCAACCTGGTGCCCTCCATGTGCTGTTGGACAACACGTCACATCAGCCCTAGCTGGCACAACTGTATGGTTCTGGGGGTTCAGGGCTCCTGCATCAAGGAGGAATAAACAGATGCACAAATAGAGGATGGGGAGCAGCTGGCTCGACATCAGGATGTGCGAAAAGGAGATAGGGGTGTTAGTAGACCACAAGCTTAGCACGAGTCAACAGTGCCATGCAGCAGCAAAAGTGCTAATGCAATTCTAAATTACACCAGTGGAAGTAGGAGTGTCCAGCTCTAGGGAAGTCATAGTCCACTCTATTCTGCCTTGGTTAGACCCCAGCTGGAGTCCTGTGTCCAGTTCTGGGCACCACAGAACTGACAGGCTGGAAGGTGTGCAGAGCAAGGCAACCAAGAGGATCAGGGTCTAGAAACCAGGCCTTATGAGGAACGGTTGAGGGAGCCGAGTGAGGCAGAGTCTGTCTGCAAGGTTCAGTCCAGTCCAAAGGTCAGGTGTATCTCTGTTCATGTAGTCAGACAATCTGGGGGTCAAGAAAACCGAGGGCCCAAGGTTTTGAGAAGCAAGCAGCAGCAAGGTCTGGCCAGGAACAACGGGTGTTGTTTCCAGCAACTGACTGAGGCTGGAAACCTTGCTTAAGAAAGCTGGAGCCAGCTGGTTCTCATCATGGAACAAGAAGGCTGATCAGCAGCAGATGGAGTCACTTCTGCTCCTTCAGGCTGCTGCTCAACAGGTGAAGTTGACTCCTGGCTCATGACACCCAGTATGTTTAGCTTGGAGATGCAAAGACAGAGGAGATTTGACAGCCACCTTCAGATATCTAAGGGCTGTCACATGGAAAGTGGCCACAGGCTTGTCTTCTGCTGCCCCAGAAGGGAGATACTGAACCAATGGCTTCAAGTAACAAAACATGAGATTCCAACTAAACATTCGGAATAACTTTCTGAGGTTGGATGGCCATCTGTCTTGGACTCTTTAGCTGTGATTCCTGCATTGCGGGGGGTTGGGCTAGATTAAGGTTACCAGATTTTTTCCAATGAATCCAGGGACACTTTTCAACTTCAATAGGAATGATAGGATTTTGTCAGGGGACTGATTTGTAAATCCAGGGACTGTCCCCGGGAAACGAGGGCGTCTGGTAACCTTAGACTAGATCACCCGTCCAACTCTACAATTATTTGATTCTATGTATGTGGTAACACTGGGGAAGCATCTCAGAATAAAGCTAAAGCATAACAACAACACCACTAGTGCACAATGATTGTGTTAAAACCAAGGCACCCACAATCAAACCCAGTCTGGGGGGCCTCCTTGCAGCCACTGGCGCTTTCCCTGAGCAAAGGTCTGGGTCAAAGGCATTTGCTTAAAACTCTCTTTTCCAATCTGGGTAAGAGCGAGCCATTTACTTTGCTGACACCTCCACTCATTGCAGTTCTAAGCACTTTAGAGATGGAAATCAAAGCAAGCAAGGCAAGCCTGTGACCTTGTCAACATGAGGCTTTCTCCAGTGCCCTTGGGGGGGAGGGAGAGAATACAGATTGCGGGATAATTGTGCCAAACGAATCGTCAGCCCCCACCACGTTATTTGATCAAGATGTTGAAGCTAGCCTGTGGCAGTTTGGAATATTTCATAATAAATATCAAGAGCAGGCCTGCTTGCTATATGAATACTGTGGTGTCTGTAGAACAAAATTCACCTTTGATTCCCATTCATATAGGCAGATGATTTTGACTCCTAGAGGAAATTTATATAAGAGAGGAATAGAAGAAAAGAGAAGGAAGAAAAAACACAGGCTATGTTAAGATTTAAACTTTAAAAGCTCCGACCCACTCAATTGAATGGGTGAGAAACAATTAATAACTTTATTGCACTATTCACAGAACCATAGAATTGTACAGTTGGAAGTGACCCCGTGTACCATCTAGTCCAGCTTCATGCACTGCTGGAATCAGAGCTAAAGAACCCATGATAGATGGCCATCGGAGCTCTGCTGAAAAACCTCCAATGAAGGAGGCTCCACCATCTTCCGACGGAGTCCGTTCCACTATCAAACAGCTCTTCCAGTTGTAAAGTTCTTCCTAATCTACTTTCTTGACATTTGAATCTATTGGTTTGGTTCCTACCCTCTGGAGCAGCAGAAAACAAGCCTGTTCTTCCTTCCACATGGCAGCCCTTCAGATATTTGAAGATAGCTATCCTATCCCCTCTCAATCTTCTCTTCTCCAGGCTAGACATACCCAACTGCCTCCATCACTCCTCATGAGGCTTAGGTTCCAAACCCTTTGTCATCTTGGCTGCCCACTTCTGCATCTGTTCCAGCTTGTCAATATCCATCTTCAACTGATTCCCAGGATGCCAGTGGGATGTCACCAAGGCAGAATAGAGTGGGACTGGTATTACATCAGGACACTCACTTTTTGTTGATACAGCCTAGAAATGCATTCGGTTAGTCCTGTACAGGAAAAGCATGCAACCCCAGTGAGGTTCCTGTCATATTCTCCTTTCTCTCACTTTGCAGGATACCATTTCCCCGCAACGTATCCTGCGACTGCCTTGTTTTGTCTCTTCAGTTGTTCCCCCCCTCCAGCCGTTGTGAAGAGGCTTGCCCTGGTGGCTCCCATCTTTCTCCTTCCGATGTCCTTCGTGACACCCCAAATCTGCCACTTTCGTTAGCCTCCGGAAGTATCCAGAGGCTTGATGGCTGGGAGCTGAGCACTCTGAGGAGTTGCAATAACACTGAATTGCTTCTTCAGCATTTAAAACCATTCAAGGGGATGGCAGAGGGCATTTCTCTCTCTCTCCTCATTCAAACATAATTAGATTAAAAAAGAACAAGTGGGTCACTGTGCAGCACAAGAAACCTACCAACACAGCTATTCCTTTCAGTGCCCACTCTGCACTTGGAGTTGAGATCTGGTGCATGATTAAAACTGTGCTCTCCAAGGGATCAATGATTTTTTTATCTCTTGCCAGGGCTAGGTGGGGAGAAACAGTATTACACGCTGAAATGACGACTTTGCCCTTGATATTGCGAGGCTCCTGTACATACAGTGGTACCTCGGTGTAAGAACAGCCCGGTTTAAGAACAATTTGGTTTACAAACTTCGCAAAACCAGAAGTAGTGTCCCAGTTTGCAATCTTACCTCAGTCTAAAAACGGAAGCCGAACAGTGGAAGGGCACCAGCGGCGGGAGGCCTCATTAGGGAAAGCGCACCTCAGTTTAAGAACGGTTTCGGTTTAAGAACGGACTTCCAGAATGAATTAAGTTCGTAAACTGAGGTACCTCTGTATCTGGACCTTCTATTGCATCCCTAAGAATTGCAGAAAATTCATAGGGTTTTGGGGTTTTTGCACATTATCCAATTTGGTTCTCATCCATAAAAGTACACAAGGAACAGATTTGCAAGTCAAATAGGGAGGAGATACGCTAGAAATTTGGAACGCGGGTGGTGCTGTTGGTTAAACCACAGAGCCTAGGGATTGCTGATCAGAAAGTCAGTGGTTCGAATCCCTATGACAGGGTGAGCTCCCGTTGCTCGGTCCCTGCTCCTGCCAACCTAGCAGCTTGAAAGCATGTAAAAGTGCAAGTAGATAAATAGGTACTGCTCCGGCAGGAAGGTAAACGGCGTTTCCATGCGCTGCTCTGGTTCGCCAGAAGCAGCTTAGTCATGCTGGCCACATGACCCGGAAGCTGTACACCGGCTCCCTCGGCCAATAAAGCGAGATGAGCGCTGCAACCCCAGAGTTGTCCGTGACTGGACCTAATGGCCAGGGGTCCCTTTACCTTTATGCTAGAAATTGGACAAAATGAAGCAAGTTCTCTAATGTATGGGGGGTCTGTAAAATTGCCAATGGGTATAGGGTTTGTTTGTTTTATTCCCCCCCCCAATTTTTTCCCCTTGGTTTTCACAATATTATAAACAAACAGGGTTGGTTTGTTTTAAAGGTGGTTTAATGATGTGTGTGACAAGATTGCAATAATATATGTACTAATCTCTAGTACATGTGCTAATTTTTAGACATCCCAACCAGTATTGAGATTCAACGGATTCCAAGAGGTCTTTAGTGCACTCTAGCGGCCAAATGGAAGGATCGCCCAGCATCACATCTTGCCTTTTCCACCAACATCCACTGAGGGCTTGTCCACACATATTTCCTTTGCGCTGTAAAGCTCCATGTCCAAGCCTTCTTCTTTTTGCCCGGGAGCTTCCTCCACAAAAACCCGCTCTTTAACGCTGAATCAGAGCAAGCAGCAGTCTGCGGGAAACCTGAATTGTTGTTTGTTGTGCTTTTTGAATTTATAATAGGAAGCATCACAGAGGAGAATCAAGGATCCTGACTGGGGGCTCTAATCTCATTTGCCTGTTCTGCCTAGCAAAGCTCCCGTGTTAAGGCTGGAAAATACATTTGTGATTCAATTCTGCCGCAGGCTCCTGACAGCGCTGGGTTCGCAGGCATTAGTAGCAAATAGCCTGGCTCCCGTCTCCTTCAATTAGGCAGAGTCTGTGTGCATTAAACAGACTGTTTAGGGCAGGCTCCTTACTGCTTAGGAGAGGAAGAGCACATTTGCCTTCCCAGGCCTGAAGTGGAAAAGAGTGCTCAAGAGCAGGTAGAAAATGTTTATTTGGGCTGCACATGGAGAGACGCCAGAAGCCTTCAGGTTTTTACCAATTTCACTCTTGTGATTGATACATACATACATACATACATACATACATACATACATACATAGAGAGCCAGTGTGGTGCAGTGATTTAGAGTGTCAGTGACCTGGGTTCAAATCCCCACTTGGCCATGAAGCTCACTGGGTGACTAGTTGGGGGCTAGTCACCTAACCCTACCTTGCAGGGTTGTTGTTGTTGTTATGTACTGAAGTTCTCACCCTGGGCCAGCAGGGGGATACTGTGACGTTCAGTGATTGGATAGTTACAGAAAGTTGTTACAGTTGCGTTGTACTGGAGCTCTATATAAGCAGGCTGGCTGAACCCTTCAGTTCAGTTCAGTTCTGTCCTGGCCTGTGAATAAACAAGAGCTGTTTGGAGAATCACTGTGTCGTCTGATATGTTCACCCACAACTTAAACAGTTGTGGAGATTACGGTAAGTGAGCTCCTCTGATGAAAAGGTGGGATACAAATGCAATAAAAAGTGTGTGTTTGGGGGGGGGGAGGAGGAAATAAGTGAATAATTAAATATATGCAATTATCTATCTAATCTATCCTGCCCTGCATACTTTTGCAAGCAGCTTCTACCATATCAATAATAGACTTACCTCCCTCATTTAATTAGCTGCCTCTCCTGGACTGCTCTACCAATGGCTCACTGGGGGCCACTTTCTGATCTATTAGTTTCTGGAAAAGCACCTCTCGTTCTTGCCAGAGATGTATTTCCCTCTGCAGGAGTATTTCATTAACGCAGCCTGAATTTTAATGCAATAATCTTCGAAGAAGTTTCCAGTAATACAGGAATCAGGCCAAGGCTATCGGCATTAGTTGCATTAGGATGTAAGAGGCAGCTGCTGGATCAGGCCAGAGGCACCATCTGATCCATTATGTCACGGTCCGGTTCATGGGCAATTGAAGTCCCGGCAGGGGATGTCAGGACTGGGGGCAAGGGGATGTCAGGACTGGTTGACCACAAACTTGACATGAGCCAACAGTGTGACGCGGCAGCTAAAAAAGCCAATGCAATTCTGGGCTGCATCAATAGGAGTACAGCATCTAGATCAAGGGAAGTAATAGTGCCACTGTATTCTGCTCTGGTCAGACCTCACCTGGAGTACTGTGTCCAATTCTGGGCACCACAGTTCAAGAAGGACACTGACAAACTGGAACGTGTCCAGAGGAGGGCAACCAAAATGGTCAAAGGCCTGGAAACGATGCCTTATGAAGAACGGCTAAGGGAGCTGGGCATGTTTAGCCTGGAGAAGAGGAGGTTAAGGGGTGATATGATAGCCATGTTCAAATATATAAAAGGATGTCACATAGAGGAGGGAGAAAGGTTGTTTTCTGCTGCTCCAGAGAAGCAGACACGGAGCAATGGATCCAAACTACAAGAAAAAAGATTCCACCTAAACATTAGGAAGAACTTCCTGACAGTAAGAGCTGTTCGACAGTGGAATTTGCTGCCAAGGAGTGTGGTGGAGTCTCCTTCTTTGGAGGTCTTTAAGCAGAGGCTTGACAACCATATGTCAGGAGTGCTCTGATGGTGTTTCCTGCTTGGCAGGGGGTTGGACTCGATGGCCCTTGTGGTCTCTTCCAACTCTATGATCCTATGATTCTAAGATGGCGGGGTGGGAGCAGGAATGGGGGTCTGGAAGCCAGAAGTCAGGAAGCCAAGAGTCTGGGGGTCAGGAAACAAGGAGTCATGAAGTCAAGGGTCCGAGGACCAAGAAGCAAGGAGTCACAAAATCAAGGGTCCAAGGATCAAGGAGTCAAGAAGCCAAGGTTTAAGGGTCAGGAAGCAAGCAGCCAAGCACAGCAAGGCAGGGAACGTGTTGCTGTGGCAAAGAGCCAAAGGGAAATGCTGACCTTATATCCCTTCCTGGCTCTTGCCACCAGGTGCTGAGTTACCAATCGGCCTCACCTGTGGGGCCACGCCTTGCCTCTTCAGAACAAACTTAGGAAGGCCCCATTCCTGCAAAGTCCTGTTGGTCGCAGGGCCTGGCTCCTGCATGCACTCCTGACACATTATCCTGTTCTCACAGTGGCCACCCAGATGCTGCCAAGGGAAGCCCAAAAGCAATGCTCTCCCCTCCTCTGGTTTCCAGCACCTGGGATTCAGAAGCATTGCTGCCTTCAACTGTGGAGGCAGAGCACACTGATAGCCCTCTCCTCCTCCATGAATTTTGTCTCTTCCTGTTTTAAAGCCATCCAAGTTGGTGGCCATCACTGCCTCCTGTGGCAGGCAGTTCCGTAGATTAACTAGGCGCCACCTAAACATTTCCTAAACAGGCCCCATGAACAAACGTTCTGCACCAGGGTTGAGCCTCAATAACCATTCTAAATTCTGCCTAGATCAATTGAATTCCAGCGGTTAAAGCAGAGGGGGCATAATCCAGGGAAATCTAGGCAATTTCCAACTCCTGCCGATTTCAACATTTATCCAGCAGAACTTTAAAGCCCACCCCCCTTGAAACCAAAGGGATATTGATACTGGCAGCATTGAAACACGATTTCACACGGGGCAAATGAGGGAGGGGGGGAAAAGGCACAATCCTGTTCATCGGGACTTTTCGTTTCCATTTTATTTTTGCCTTCCATATAAATAAACAAACAATGAAAATAAATAAATAAATAAATAAATAGCCATCACAGGACATCAACTGGAATGTAGTTTCATGCACAGGTAACACCAATGATTAAATAAGCAGCATCTGAAATGACTGTATGACCTTCCTTGTCTTACATTCAATTTGCATTCCTCTACATTTATACACAGACACTTAAAACTCTCTATCTGGACATGCATTGCATTCTCTAATAGGCATTGCGTATTTCTGGACACTCAAAAGGGAGGCTGGGGCAGAATCTGTGGGGAGCATCTCTTGGGTGAAAACGTCCAACCAGAGGAACACCTGGGACATTTAATTTTGTGCTGTTAAGATGAAGACCATGATCAACTGCAGGCGGCCAATGGGATTACAGCACAATCACATCTTACTCAGTTTTGGTTCCAAGGGTTTTGTGTATACCACAAAGGTCGCACATATCCAGCCCTTTGGAACTGCCCCAGCTGGCAGGTGGGGGGGGGGGAACCGCAGGACTCCTAGAGTAGGTGTGCTGAGCAGCAGGCCTTGCCCCCCAAGCAAGGTGGAGAGCTCAAAGGCTCTTTTCATTTGGGGTTACCTTTTAAGATCTCCACCTTGCGTGAGGGACGGGAAGTGACAAGGCCTGCTCAATAAACCACTTCTGGAAGGCCAGGGACACTCGTGGAAGATCTCACCGGACCTCCGATTTCCCTACGAGATCTTGCAAGAGCATCCCAGAGCTAGCGCACTTTCTGGGTCTTGGCCTTATCAAGCAAGGCTTAAGTGCTCTTTCCGTAGTGGGTAACCACAAAAGGACTTGGCGCAAAAAAACGCTTTTGAGCTCTCCGCTTTGCTTGGATTTAACTTGCACAATTTCAACTGCATATGCTTGAAATTGTGCAGGTTAAATGCACACAAGATGCCACTGTACTGTATTTAACTTTATGTGGCACCTTCACTACTACAAAATAAAAAAATTCCTTCCAGTAGTACCTAAGAGTCCAACTAAGTTTGTTCTGGGTATGAGCTTTTGTGTGCATGCACACTTCTTCAGATACTACTACAATCGTACCTTGGAAGACAAACGGAATCCGCCCCGCAAGTCCGTTCGACTTCCAAAATGTTTGAAAACCAAAGCGCAGTTTCTTGTTGGCTGCAAGAAGCCCCTGCAAACAATCAGAAGCCACAGACGCCCCGTCGGACATTTGGGTTCCAAAAGAACGTTCAAAAACTGCAACACTCACTTCCGGGTTTCGATCGTTCAGGAGCCGATTTGTTCAGGAGCCAAGGCGTTTGAGATCCAAGGTACGACTGTACAGGCAAGTTATGGCAGACTGACTATACATCCTTCTAACGTATTTATTCTACAACACAACTTTGTTGTATAAAGTTCCAGGAACTTTTAGTAGAACACAATGATAACAAACTTTTCTTATTTAAATGCTTTTGCATATCTGACATCTTCCCATTTAAATGGCATTCTACAATAGGAATGTTTAATTCCAATTTGATCGTTGCCTCCCACTTTTTTGAGATGTTCCTTGCAGAGTGCGCCTGCCACCAAACAGCTGAGAGGGACGACATTTGCCCAGTAAATGTCTTTGCCTAATTCCTTTCTCTAAAAAGGACCGAAAATGGGTGGTTTAAATTCTTCAACTCGTTTAGCAGCTCTCTAGTGTTGCTTGTGGACCAGTCACCACAGGCTTCACATTCAGAATACCCAACTAACCCTTCCTACAAATTGCTCAGCATGCAATGGGTACATTCCTAGAGCCAAGATACAAATGGCATTCAAACGTGTGCTTGCAAAGGGAAACACATTTCAAACTGTGTGTGTAAACTGCAACACAGGATAATGGTGGACAGGGAAAAGCTTAAGCCGGGCTTCCTCAACCTCAAACATCCTCCAGATGTTTTGAGACTACAATTCCCAGCATCCCTGACCACTGGTCCTGCTAGCTAGGGATCATGGGAGTTGCAGGCCTGGCTTTAAGCACGCAAACACTCCTGCCTCTCTGCTCTTTGCCGTGTTAAATGGGCAGGCTGGACTCAACAATGGGAATATCAAGGTAGAAGCATTACAGATGCTCAGGAACAATTCTGTTGTGCCATCCATATTCCTCTGGGTACTTACCTTCTGTTTCAGAATCAGTTTACCCCAAAACTCCCTCCATTTTTAATTTTTTTTAATAAATAGATAACAAAGAATTAGAAAGTCAGAGATCGGTCACACCTTAGGAAGCCTAACAGGTAAAGAGAATAACTTCAAGGCTAGGACCGTTGTTAAAAGGGGCAAAACCTGTGGGGGAAAACAAGGGACCAGTGGTGGGTTTTAATTCCCTGACCCTCCATGGCTAGAGGACCACCTGCGGCAGCTGTAGAAAGACGTAGGAAAAGTTTAATATGCACAGGTGAGGAGGGAGGGTTTCCTGTCTGCCCCACCCAAAGGCACTGCGCCTTTAACTGCAGGCAGGGAATCTACAAGTGCAGAGGTGGTGGGGTTTGGTGGGGAGGAGCTCATTGGACGTTTTCCAACTCTACAGTTCTACCACAAAGGATCTGATTAAACCTTAACCCTTTCCCTGCCAGCTGTAAGTCAGCACCCAGCCACTCTAAACTGCTTGTCCACAGGGAGGAAGACCCAGTTTTGAATGAGTAAGAAGCTGTCAAGGAAAGAGTAAAACAGCCAGTTCTCCCCTGAGACAAAGGGGTGGAGATCACATAACCACAATGATCTGCCCTGTGGCTTTTAAAGTCAGAGGTTTTGAATGAGAAAGAGGCACAAAAAGAGTATTAAATATATTCTAGAGCAGCAGTTCCCAAAGTAGGTAGGGTGACCCCCTGGGGGCAGTGGCATTTCCTGGGGTGGGGTGTAGGAAAATGGTTGTTTGTGCCTATGTGGAAAATGGGCACATGGGTGGAAATTTACTGCAGCCTGACCTTTTGGCAGGGCAGGCTGTGTTGGAGGCCCTTGTCAGTGAGGGGGTGGGACTAAGAGGCAAGGGGGTGGCAGGGGGCGCTGGAGGTGTAAATGACAAGCAGACTTTGAAAAGCTGGTCTCACTGGATCCAGTTCATCAGTTCTGTTGAATCAATTTAACTACATAGTGATTTTCCCTAGTGGGTCATGCAAACCACTATTCTGGAATAATGCTTTTCATGGGGAGGGGGCAGTGGGGGTTGAATTTATGGAACCAAGGGGGCAGCAGCCTGAAAAACATTTGGGAATCGCTGCACTTCAGCATTCAAGGACCTTGTCTGAAGTCAGGTCAGCCTCAGAGCAGAAGTGGGCAATGCTAATGTAACCTAAATGAGCCTTCCCCAACCTGGTGCCCTCCAGATCGGAAGACTGAAGATGGTCAACAAGGGGGGGGGGGGAATGGAGGGCAGGCTAATCTTAAACACACACACACACACACACACACCTGCAAGTTTCCCTCTCGGAAGATTACGTTTGGCAGGAAGTGTTTCAGACAGGGGAAGGCTTCTGTGTGTCGCTCACAGACAAACACAGTGGGATTTACTCCAAAGTAAACTTGCAGGGCTTTGTGATGCCAGAGAGCTAAGAGACCCAGCTAGCTGCCCAAGAGTTCTAAAGCCTCTGCTTGTGATATGCAACTGAGTTATGGGCAGATCTGTGTGGTGCTGGCTCCTGGAGAGTTGCCAGAGGCTTGTGGATCTGTCTGGGAGTAATTTGGTGTCCGGTTATCGTGGTCTGCCTGACGGACTCATCCCGAGAGTCATCCCATGTCTGAAAAACCTGCAACACCCTCACCCCATTCTGAGGAAATTCAGTGAGAGGGCGAGTGGGGAGGACTGCCTTTGGGACACAGTTTTAGGTTTTGGGCACGCCCGTTGCAGACTTCTCGTCTCCAGAATCATCCTCGTCCTTGGACTCTCCCGAGTCATTGGACTCCTTGGGGCTGTCCTGGGACTCTGCCTTCTTGTCCTTCCGGATCGCCACTGTGCTGGCCGAGAACCCCTTGAAGCTGGCCAGGGGGCTTGAGGAAAAGGGGTAGCCCAGGCCAAATGCACTGCTGCTGCTGCTGCTGCTGCCGGTGCTCAGGCGGGTCTCTTCCCCTTCCAGCAATTTTCTGCAGGGGCAAAAACACACAAACCACATCAGAACAACACTACGGATCTCTCAAGATCCACCACTGGTTCCCAAAGTGGGTGGTGGCGCCCCCTGGGGGCCGTGGCGTAAGGGAGTTATTCATCCCAAAACACAGAGAAGATTCCAGAACAGTTGTACATAAGTGGGAGTGGCACTCTTGAGCATGTACAGCTTCAGCTGGAAGCGCTGATAAAGAGAACTTTTGTTTTAGCTTTTCGCAGACAACTGACCAACAAATGCTGTCTGCAAACTGCTGCATCCTGACTGCCGATGGGCTGTGTCTGCCTACGTCATTGCTAAAGAGAAAGAGGGACTGAAACTTAAGTGTGCCGTTATAGCTATTGCTGTAATGATTGTAAATAGTGCTACCGTGATGCATTTATGATAAATCACTGAGTTGCACAGTGTCTGGGAGTGTAACTTCAATTGCTGACCACTGTTTCCAGAAACTCTGCTAAAGGGACAAAAGCTTCTAACGAGGTGCCTACACACAAGTATTCTCATGCAGCGAAAGTGTGATGACCTAGGGGGGTATGAAGGGCTAGGGGGTGGCACAGGGGACACTGGAGGTGTCAGTGACTATCAGCCTTTGAAAATCTGGATCAAATGCATCAGTTTTGTTGAATTCTGGCTAGGCTTTTAGAATTTCTGTGAATCTTACTTAGTGGTTTGTTCAAGCTGCTATTCTGAAATAATGCTTTTAATAAGGTAGGGGTCACTGGGGATGGGTTTAGGGAACCAAGGGGGGTAGTGGCCCCCCAAAAGCTTGGGAACCACTGCTGTAGAAACCCAACCAAGTACTTCCTTCCTTAAGAAATAAACCCTGCAGCATGTTGCCAAGCCTGGCTTTCAATCTGAATTTAGCCTGATCTTTTATTCCCCTTCCTTCCTTCCCTCCCCCTTCCCTTTTTATGAAGATTACCCGCTCTGGGATCCCACAGCTAATTCTTCCCTGGTCTCCTCACTGGCCCAAATAGGACTAATTTAGCCAGCTAGCCCCGGTGATCATCTAATGTTTATTGGACGGATTTCCCCCCTAAATTGATTTTTGATTTCTGAATTTATTGTTATTCACGTTTTATACTGTATTTTATGCTGTTTTTTGTTGAATCAATTAAGTGTTTTAAATTTGTTGTTAGCCGCCCTGAGCCTGGTTTTCTCAACTGGGAAGGGCGGAATAAACAAAAAATTGTTTATTTATTTGTTTGTTTAAGGGCAGCACCAAGGACAGTGGCAGGGAGCAGCCAGAGGGCAGGCAAGTTTGCTGAAGCTAAGAAGGTCAGCGCGTGGACAAAAACCTACCTAGAAACCACAGCTATCTACCCTGGGTTCCACAATTAAAAATAGAAGATTAAAAAAGGAAAAAGTCAGGAGAGGGCAACCAAGATGATTGAAGGCCTGGAAAAGAAGCCAAGATCAGTTGAGGAAGTTGGGAAGAGAAGATTGAGAGGGGATATGACCGCAATACCTCAAGGACCACTTCCTTCTGTAAGAACCGGCAAGGACCCTGCAATCATCCTCTGAGGCCCTTCTGTGTGTGCCTCTTCCACAAGGAGTCCAGAGGGTGGCAACACGAGAACGGGAGCTTTTCTGCGGTGGCTCCCCATTTGTGGAATGCTCTCCCCAGAGACACTCATCTGGCGCCTTCATTACACAGCTTTAGGTGCCAGGTGAAAATGTTCCCTCTTCAACCGGGTGTTGGGCTGATTTACATTCTATGGCTTTTAAAATGTGTTTGTGGAAGGTTGGTCATTGGCTAGTTTGGGTTTTATTGTGTATCTTGTGTACTCATTCTGTATTATTCTGTTGTGAGGATCTTCAGATGAAGGGCGGCATATCAATTTAAATAATATCAATAATAATATGTCCCATGGGAGATGGAGAAAGCTTGTTCCCTTCTGCTACAGAAGGTAGGACTCAAACATCAGGAAGAATTTTTTGAGGGTAAAAGCTGTTCAATAGCGGTGGACTCTTCTTCTTCATCAGATGTTTTTAAACAGAGGTGGGTTAGCCATCTGTCATGGATTCTTTGGCTGAGATTCCTGCACTGCAGGAGGTTGGACTAGATGACCCTCAGGGTCCCTTCCAACTATACCATTCGATAATTCAATGATTTGTGCAGGGGACGTTCCTGGTGGATGGTTTCCCCGCCCCCACCCCAAAATTAGGGTTATTTTATGTGGGGCCTGCATGTTGGAGACTAAAACGTTGATGCCCAACCTGCGTTTCTACCCCAAACAGCCCAAAGAATGGAACAACAGGTGAGCAGGAAGGGGGAGATGGCCCTCCTACCTGTACGCTGCTATTTCAATATCCAGAGCCATCTTCACATTCAACAGGTCCTGGTACTCCCGCAGGTGACGGGCCATCTCCCCCTTGGTTGTCCTCAAGGCATTTTCCAGCTGGCTGATGGTCTCCTGAAATGTATCACAATTTCGACGTAACATCAATACCTGTAGCACTTTAAAGCATAACAAGGAAGGCGGATCCGCATCCCCGAGGTGCTGCCAATCAAAACCAGCCTTCCCCAATCAGGTGCTCTCCAACTGTGGACTCCAGCTGTGGACTACACATCCCATTAGCCTCAGCCAACTGCACTAGATGTTGGGAACTGTAGTCTAACCTTCCTGCGTACGCTAAGATGAGGCTGGCTGGTTGTCAGAGGAGAGAACAGGGCAGGATGGAAGAGACAGGCATGGGGGGATGTGATCATAAGCTGTGGGCAGGGGGACTGTCTGGAAAAAGCAGATTTTAAGGAGAAAGGTGTGCAGAACTTTGAGACAGCAAGCGAGAATTGACAGAGGAAGAGCAGGGCTTGGAGAATGGAGTTCATTGTCAGGGAGAAGATGGGGAAATAAGGGCAGAAGGAAAACAATAGACAAGTAAAAGCAAGAACAATCTTTACAAATGTTCCCTGACTGATCTGTGGAGCACAACTCAACATTGAGGCCTTTAGCACAAAAAACGCAACAGGCAGAGAGTTATGGAGGTTAACTTAAAGAGGCAGCTGGAAAACGACCAAACCACGGTTTGTTAATGCCTCTTAGCTCAACAAACCGTGCCTTCCGTGTGACGCACCTGCAAGTCACGCATCTCTTTGCTGTTCCTGTCCTCGGCCTCCTGCAGCTGCCTCTCCAGGGACTCGTTGGCTCCGCGCAGGGACTCAATCTCGATGTTCCGGGCTTGCAGCTGCCGGCGATATTCGGAAATCTCCTCCTTGGCCTGGCGGATGCTGTCGCTGCTGCGAGCTGCCTCTTCAGTGAAGTTGGCAAACTTGGATTTGTACCACTCCTCAGCCGACTGCTGGTTCCGGGCGGACAGGACTTCGTATTGGGTGCGGATCTCTTTCAAGGCAGCCGTGAGGTCAGGCTTGCTCATGTCGATCTCGACGGAGACCTGGAGGGGAACAGATAGACGGAAGGCCCTCAGCGGCAGGAAGAGGTCCACTCTTCCTAATGAGAGGCCCTGGGAATCTGCTCTATTCATTATGATGGTGGCTGGGATTGCAGTTATTATCATGCTTTACGATTACAGTCATATCCTCTTTTCCCTCCAAGGAGCTTAAGGTGAGATCCGTGTGGATAAGCTCAGATTTTCACTAATATATGCATTCCTAAGTACACTTTCCTCCATTGCATGTATTTTGGTGAACATAACTTAGAGAACTGCAAGGCAAAATTCAGAGAGGTGCAAATTTCAATGGGTGGGTGTTGGCATATTTCGGCTGGCATATTGTTTCAGAAACCTGGGCAATTTCACCTTTAACTGTGAACAGAATTAAATTTCTTCCAGAGGTCAAGAATGCCCCCGCTAACCCCTCCTGTTTCCAACAGGGCTTGCCAGATTGGCTGCTCTGAGGCTTTGTGCTTCCAAGCAACTGAAACGCCCCCCCACCCCTAGGGAAGTGGGAAGCCGCCTTTATGAAGACCTTGGTCCACTGAGCTCAGTGGGGTTTCGTGAGGAGGTTTCCGGGGACATTTCCAGCCCTACTCAGAGATGCTGCCTGGAGCTGACCCTGGGACCTTCTGCATGCAGAGCCACTGGACTACCAAGGAGCGGGGGAGGGGGAGGGGCACCTGGCACTCAGCAAGGGGTGATCTCCGCTGACCTGCAGCCTCAAAGGTGGGAGAAAGGCTGGTCGCTCATCACATGTGCTTCAATTCAGGAGGCAGCAGAATTGCCACAGCCAGGGATCTGATGTCAAAGCCTGAGCAAATGTCAGGAAATGACTGGCAGAATCCGAGACCAGGGAGAAGAGTTGGTGGAAGAAGATTGGAAGAAATTTAAAATTTATTTAGAGAAATATTGTAAAATTTTTGAATGCTAATGGCATTGAAATGAACTGAAGGGGTTCTAGCAACGAGGCTAAAAATAAGATTAGATAGATAACTAGACAAATTAATTGGATATGAATTTGCTGAATTAATACAAAAAAGGGAGATGCGAGGAAGTCAAGAAAATAAGTGAATCAAAGATGAGAAGTAAAAAGAGGGATTTTTGTGTTTTTTTTCTTCTTTTTAAATGTTTTTTTCTTTTCTTTTTTGAAATTATTCTTTTTTTCCATGTATTTTATAATTTTGTATTTTTGTGTATTTGTTTTTCTTTTTCTTATTTGTTGTTATCTTTAAAACTTAATAAAAATATTTATATATATAAAAAAAAAGCCTGAGCAAATGTCTCATGAGGACGTAAGAAGCGCCTGGTGGATCAGGCCAACCTAGTCCAGCATCCTGTTCTCACAGGGGCCAGCCCGATGCTCCAGCGGGTAACCTGCAAGCAGGATCCGAACACAAGAGCAACTCTTCCCCTGTGGCTTCCAGGAACTGGTATTCAGAAGCACTGCTGCCTCCAGCTGTAGAGGAATAGCACAGCCATAGTCTCTTGTTGCTGCTCTCCAAACTCCACTCCCAATAAGCTGCAGACAGCCCTGTTCACCATGTATCTAACCCAGGACTCCCAAGTCCCATCACTCCCAGGCAGCATGGCCAATGGTCACAGCTAGTTGGGAGCCACAGTCCACTACATCTGGAAGGCACCACTTCTTTTCCAAATCCACTTCAACCTACAGCCACAGCCACACCCTGCAGCAGTGAGTTCCACTGATCAGCTGACACTTGAAGCCGCACTCCCAGTCCAACAATTCACTGCGTAACCCTAAAGGGCAGGAGTTGTGCTCGCAAGCACACAATCCATGTCGCTTCCCAACTGTACAGAAGAAGGTCCTCTGCACCTGTGGACGATGTCCACAAACTGGTACGTCTGGCAGCAGCAACCAATTCCCCAAATAACTGCACTGTGCGCAAAGAAGTTTTAGCTTGCCCTGACTCTCACACGCAATTCCTTTAAAGCGCAATGATCCTTCTCAAAGAATTCCAGACATTGAAGTTTACTCCTTACAGAGTTACAGTTCCTGGCAACCCCCAAAAAACTACACTGCCCACAATTCTATGAGGAGGCAAAACTTGCCTTTTAACTGTTCTTTAAATGAATCGTGTATAGGCAGACAATGGTAACTGGCTAACCTCAAGTCCTAGTATTATGCTAAAAGGAGTAAAATTAGGCCCACAATATGTCCAGGTTTTCCTGGACACATCTGGGAATCGGGCTTGAAAATGGCACAGAGGTGGATTTTTGCTGAATTTGCAAAATGTGCAGGAAAACCCAGACACTTGGCAAGTAGGGTTATTTTTTAAAAAAAACACACCCCAAAATTTATTTAAAAGCGCAAAAATGTTTCTATTTTTGGGAGGGGGTGGGAATTGTTCGCAGAAAAAGCTCAACAACTCCATCTGGATTTTAACTTTGGGGGAAATGGCAACCCTAAGTAAACTTCTCTCCATCCATCTACTTTGTCCACACAATGGTTAGTTTTCTAAATCTATCACGCGGATCCTTGGAAGCGCCTCCTAGGATGTAGCCTTGACTCTTGGGAAAGGAGTGAGACTAGAACTCAGGGACATTCAGTGAAGTTAAATGCTGGAAGGCAGATAAGAGTATTTCTTTAAACAGTAAAAAGGTAAAGGTACCCCTGCCCGTACGGGCCAGTCTTGCCAGACTCTGGGGTTGTGCGCCCATCTCACTTAAGAGGCCAGGGGCCAGCGCTGTCCGGAGACACTTCCGGGTCATGTGGCCAGCGTGACATCGCTGCTCTGGCGAGCCAGAGCCGCACACGGAAACGCCGTTTACCTTCCCGCTGGTAAGCGGTCCCTATTTATCTACTTGCACCCGGAGGTGCTTTCGAACTGCTAGGTTGGCAGGCGCTGGGACCGAGCAGCGGGAGCGCACCCCGCCGCAGGGATTCGAACCGCCGACCTTTCGATCGGCAAGCCCTAGGCGCTGAGGCTTTAACCCACAGCGCCACCTGCGTCCCCCTTCTTTAAACAGTAGGACACAGCTAAACTAGGGGCACTCTCTCCCACAGGAGGCAGGAATGGCCACCAACTTAGATGGCTTTCAAAGTCAAGGAGGAGAGGGCCACCGATAGCGCTGCTCTGTCTCCACAGTTACAATTTCTGTAAACAGCAGGAGGGGAGAGAGGGCTTTTGTGCGCAAAAGGGGCATCTAAGTGGCCACTTTCCAGAACAGGATGTTGAACTAGACGGACCATTGGCCTGATCCAGGTCAGAAGGCTCTTCTACCTCCTCAAGCAGGACATTTTGGGCGCTGCTTTCACTACATTCACCTTCCCTCCTCCACCATCATGTCCTTTAGACAGGAGTGTGCCCCCGATGCCCTCCACTGTGCGCGCACGATGCTGGACCAGACGGCGCCCCCGCCGCGCCCCCTCGCCGCCTCACCTGCGCCCCCTGGAGCTCGGCCTGCAGCTCGGCCACCTCCTCGTCGTGGACGTGGCGCAGGAAGGCGATCTCGTCCAGGAGCGCCTCCACCTTCTTCTCCAGCTCCAGGCGGGCCAGGGCGGCGCGGTCGGCGTCCTTGCGCGCCTCGCGCAGCGCCAGCTCGGCCTCCTGGCGCCGCGCCGCCTCGTGGGCCGCCTGCTCGCGCAGCCGCTGGAGGGCGCGGCCCAGCTGCTGGCTCTCCAGCGCCGCCTGGTCGCCGTCGTGGCGCAGCGCCTCCACCTGCGAGCGCAGCTCGCGCACCTCCTGCGCGTACAGCGCCTGCAGCCGCGACGGCTCGGCCTGCCGCTGCCGCAGCGCCGCCACCTCGGCCTCCAGCAGCCGGTTGTGCTGCTCCAGCTGGTGCACCTTCTCGATGTAGCTGACGAAGCGGTCGTTGAGGCCCTGCAGCTGCTCCTTCTCGTTGGTGCGCACGATCTTCAGCTCGTTGCTCAGCGCGCTCGGCCCCGACGCCGCCGCCGCCGCCGCCCCCCCGCCGCCCCGCAGCGCCTCCAGGTGGTCCAGCGAGCTGCTCGGCGCCGGCAGCTTCCGATACGACGACGAGAAGGCCGAGGGACCCGCGGCCCCCGACGCCCCCCCCGCCCGGCCCGCCGTCGAGCCGTACGCCAGGCTGCGGCCCGCGAAGGGCTTCTTGCCATAGGACGGCGCGGCGAAGAGCAGCTCCCGGCTGTAGCTCATGGCCGCGGCTGCCAGGGGGCGATCCTGCCGGAGGAAGGAGGGTCGCGGCGCCGGCGGAGGCTCTTCGACAGCGGGCGGGGAGCGCGGCACGCCGGCGCTTTTATCGCCGGGCCGGCGCCAATCCTAGCGGCGCAGCGGCGACAAAGTCACGTCGGGCAGCCAATTGCAAAGGCGAGGAGGGGGGCGCAGGGGGGGGGAGGAGGAGGATTTTTCTCGCCGTCTGCCGCCGCCAAGAGCTTCATCAGCAAATGTGGCGGAGATCAGCCCTGACCGAGCCCCGAAATCTAGATGGGGAGGGAGGGGGCAGTGGCGTAGCGTGGAGGGTGCAGGGGGGGGGGCCGGCCGCACCGGGCGCAACATCTGGGGGTTAGGGTTAGGGGGTGCAAATCCACGGGTTAGGGTGCTGACAACCCACGCTACGCCACTGGGAGGGGGTGTCGTGGCAGGAGGCGGACGAGCCCTTGGGTCTCCCCATGCGGCTGCGTTGCGAAAGGCGGATCGGGCCCCCGAGGCGGAAATCGCAACCGTGGGAGCATCGGGGGCTCCCTTACCGAATCAGGCTACGTTGGTGCACCTAGCGCAGTGTCCTCTGCTCTGACACCGGCTCTCCCGGCTTGCACAACGGGGTTTGTCCATTCCAGGCTGCACCTGCCTACCTGCAAAGCCGATGCTCTCCTGCTGAGCTGCGGCACCCAAGACTTGACTCCCAGTGAGCCTTTGCATAGCGTTGCTCTGGCAGTGATAATAGTGTGGCAGGGATTAGTAATATTCCCAAGGGAACCTGCTTGTTGCTGCCACTTTTCCTGCCGGGAATCGGAGCTCCCCTAAAGCCCTGCTGGGACACAGGCAACAAGCTGGTCCTGATTTCCTGCTGGTCCTGATTTCCTCCTGCTCCCCAGTGGCGTAGCGTGGGTTGTCAGCACCCAGGGCAAGGCAAGTAATTTGCGCCCCCTAACCCGTGGAGAGTGAGTGTGCCAGGTAGGGGCAGAGAGCTGCGAGTGCGAGCGCGCCCCCCCCAGATGTTGCGCCCAGTGCGGCTGGGCCCCCCTGCACCCCCCACGCTACGCCACTGCTTCTCCCAACAGCTGCCAGCCTGGTGCCTCTGATATGTTCCTGGGAGGCAGGAATCCTGCCTGTTAAATGTTCTTTCAGGCTTACAGTTTGATCGCCTCCATCCACTTCTTTGCTCATCTCAAGAAAACAGAGCCATGTGTAGTGCATCTGAGCATGTACAGAGTGTCATTCCCACATCACCAATGGCTTGTTCCCACATTAGGTTTAAACATGCACAAGCTGTCTCTACACATGTACAAATGTATGTGTGAAACGCTTGATTTGGCCACCCAGCTGTTGTGCACACAGACTGTACAAACATCTGTAGTCTGTTCCCAGGTGCTTAGAATGGAGCTGGGGGCATGTGGAAGGGAGGTGGCAAAGTCCCAATATACTATCAGTATGTGCCTAAGAGATGGCCCCAGCCCTTTTCCATGGGGCAGCAGGACCAAGGACATTACCTGCCCCATTTTTCCATTGATGTGCCAGCTCGTCAGCCAGGTTTTCCCTACTCACAAAACTGTCAGGGACCACTCCTGAGGTCTGAGAAGCCAGGGCCACCCAGGTGATTCCGCCACCACCCGTCCCCAGGGACGTGCCTTGGAAGCCTTTGCTCTGGGCTGCCAGATTCCTCCAGGATCTGCCGCTGGTTTTGCCCTGAATGCGCTAAAGGCCATTTGTGGCCACCCAGTGGAGCTGTATGCCGGGAGATTGAGGGCAGATGAAAGGAAGTCCTTCTTTACACCATTGTTGTTGTTTAGACGTTTAGTTGTGTCCGACTCTTCGTAACCCCCTGGACCAGAGCACGCCAGGCACTCCTGTCTTCCACTGCCTCCCACAGTTTGGTCAAACTCATGCTGCTAGCTTCGAGAACACTGTCCAACCATCTCGTCCTCTGTCGTCCCCTTCTCCTTGCGCCCTCCATCTTTCCCAACATCAGGGTCTTTTCCACGGAGTCTTCTCTTCTCATGAGGTGGCCAAAATCTTGAAGCCTCAGCTTCAGGATCTGTCCTTCCAGTGAGCCCTCAGGGCTGATTTCCTTCAGAATGGAGAGGTTTGATCTTCTTGCAGTCCATGGGACTCTTAAGAGTCTCCTCCAGCACCAGAATTCAAAAGCATCAATTCTTCGGCGATCAGCCTTCTTGATGGTCCAGCTCTCACTTTCATACATCACTACTGGGAAAACCATAGCTTTTACTATACGGACCTTTGTCGGCAAGGTGATGTCTCTGCTTTTTAAGATGCTGTCTAGGTTTGTCATTTGCTCTTCTCCCAAGAAGCAGGCGTCTTTTAATTTCGTGGCTGCTGTCACCATCTGCAGTGATCATGGAGCCCAAGAAAGTAAAATCTCTCACTACCTCCATTTCTTCCCCTTCTATTCGCCAGGAGGTGATGGGACCAGTGGCCATGATCTTCCTTTTTTTTTCTTATGTTGAGCTTCAGACCATATTTTGTGGTCTCCTCTTTCACCCTCATTAAAAGGTTCTTTAATTCCTCCTCACTATGGAACCCACACCTACAGGAGGCACCGATGGCCATAGCTGCCAATGTTTCCCTTTTTTTAAAAGGGAAATTCCCTTATTCCGAATAGGATTCCTTGCCAGAAAAGGGAAAAGTTGACAGCTATGCTGATGGTCACCAAACTAGGGGGCTTTAATAGAGGTGGAGATGGCTTGGCTACAAGCCATGATGGCTGTGCTTTGTCTCCACTGTCAAGAGACAGTAAATGCTTCTGAATATTAGTTGCTGGAAACCACAGGAAGGGAGAAGGTTCTTGTGCTTGCATCCTGTTTGCAGGTTTCTCATTGGGGCACCTGGTCAGCCCCTGGGAGAACAGGATGCTGGACCAGATGGGCCACTGGCCTGGTCTGATGTTCTTCGCCCTTGCAGAGTCTGCTGGTGTCACTGTGTGTGTGTTTAATCTGTGGCCCATTGTATCTCCCCATGTCCACAGGATCAGAGGAAAGATCCTGGGGGGGGGGGTTCTTCTTTTTGTGTGTGAGCGACTACAAACGATTTTACCGTGCAACCAAGAAATCAATACTATTTAAAAACGAGGATGAAAAGATGGCTTCTTCACATCCTGCTTCCCTGCAGCGGCCGATGGCGCCTCCCCCACCCCCCACGGCCCGGCACCATCTGTCCCTTCCCCATTTAATTTCCTCCTCTTTGTGCAATAAATCAATGCTCCTTTCAAGAAGGCATCTAAAGCCTGGCTTTGGTGGGGGGAGGAGGGTTTAGCTAATGCTGAATCAGCCGTATCCGTTGCACCTGCTCATTATGGCCGGAACCTGGCCGGGGTGTGGAGGGGATGGACCAGTGATTTAATGGGCTGGAAAGCCAGAGAGCTCCTTGTTCCTTGGAATGGAAAAGTCCAAGTGAGGAAGCCTCATTGCAAGGAGAGATGGCGGAACGACAGCTTAACTCTCCCACCTTCCACAGCCACCCTCATCTCCCCCCCTCCCCCCCGAGGCAGGGCATACCCAGGAGTGGTGCTTGTGGGTCCATATCGGCCCCCAGAAGCCGTCCTTGGGGCCCCTAGAGTCACCCCTCCCTGATGAAATTAGGCTCAGCGGAAGTGTTTTCTGGTAGCCCAGGGTATGTGTGCTCTGCATTTCATATATAATATTAGTATATTTCTATTACAGTGGTACCTCGGGTTAAGAACTTAATTCGTTCTGGAGGTCTGTTCTTAACCTGAAACTGTTCTTAACCTGAGGTACCACTTTAGCTAATGGGGCCTCCTGCTGCCACCGCACAATTTCTGTTGTCATTCTGAAGCAAAGTTCTTAACCCGAGGTACTATTTCTGGGTTAGTGGAGTCTGTAACCTGAAGTGTCTGTAACCTGAGGTACCACTGTATTCACGTTTTTGGTAAGCCATTTAGATCATTGGCTGTTTTAAAAAGCAGGATATACATAATTCAAATCAGCATTATTATTATCCTTCTCTCACTGGAAGCTGGGGTCACTTCTTATTTTTTATATTTAATAAGTGAGGGAAAGAATTCCAGCTTTGAACCAAGAGATTTTCTTTTTAGGGGGGAGAGAGAGAGAGTCAAAAATAGAGAAGCAAGACACCAGCAACCAGACATGACCCCGTCTGCTGTCAGGTTGATGAATCTAAAAAGCATCAAAAGTGGATGTTGAAACAGCTTTGTTCAGCAGGGCAGGAAAATAAACTGCAGTGAGAGGGCAGAAGGATGAACTCGGCTATGTTTGGAATCCTGGTGCAGTATCTGTGTGGAAAGGGCACCTGGAGCATCTTCCTGGAGCGCTGAGTGACTAAGCAGGAGGGGCAGATGGTGGGGCCTTAGCGAGCATTGATGGGCTGGCCAGAGGTTCATTCCACATGCGATGAATCACTTGCAAACTATTAGACCAGGCTTTGCCAACCTACTCCCATTGGCCCAGCCAGCACGGGGGCTGATGGGTGTTCTAGTTTAAAATAATAATAATAATAATAATAATAATAATAATAATAATAATAGTAATAATAATTTATTATTTATACTCCACCCATCTGGCTGGGTTTCCCCAGCCACTCTGGGTGGCTTCCAACAGAATATTAAAATACAATAGTCTATTAAACATTAAAAGCTTCCCTAAACAGGGCTGCCTTCAGATGTCTTCTAAATGTCAGATGTTTTTCTCGTTGACATCTGGTGGGAGGGCGTTCCACACAGCGGGTGCCACTACTGAGAAGGCCCTTTGCCTGGTTCCCTATAACTTGGCTTCTTGCAGCCAGGGAACCGCCAGAAGGCCCTCGGCGCTGGACCTCAGTGTCCGGGTTGAATGATGGGGGTGGAGACGCTCCTTCATCTAGAGGGCACAGGTTGGCAAAGGTAGATGCAATATACTTCTTTGATTTCTTTTAAAAACAGCGCCTGGAAAGTTGCGCAATACATACTGATTTAAATTATGTACCAGGCAATCCCAAACTGGTAGTCTGTGGACCACTAGTGGGGTCCCTAAGCTTCATTCAGGTGACCCATGGCATGTCTACATTAAATTGTATTTTTAATTGCATTTTAATTGCTTCCTTTATTTCTAATATTGTGCATCTTAAGCACACTGCTTTATGGAAGTGAGTCACGGGCAACTTACAGCCATCAGGAGCGACGCCTCAATGCCTTCCACATGCACTGAGTCAGGAAGATTTTGGGCATCAACATGGCAGGACAGCGTCAAACAGAGATGTGCTCTCCCAGGCCCCATTCCCAACATGTTTGCAGTCCTGTCTCAGCGACATCTATGCTGGCCTGGTCATGTTCACATGATGGCAGAATTCCCAAGGACGAGATCTACGGGGGGGGGGGCTGAGTTTAGGCGTTAGGCCAGTTGGCAGACCACCTCTGCATTACAAAGATATCTGCAAACATGACTTGAAGGCTAGCAACACCTGCCATGTGGGAATCCCTTGCAGATGTCCGAGGTGGCTGGAGACAAGTCATGTATGCATAGCAGTGACCACAGGATGAATGACCACTGGGAGGAGCGCAGAGAAAGAACACACTATGCACCAGCTAGTTAGCTGCTGGAACGAGATCACAGAAGGGAATCTGGGATATTTGCCTGGTGCTAATGGCAGAAGTCTAGATCTCCCTTTGTCTTGGATGTGACGCACTGAGATTTGCCCTTGTGTGCAGAAATCAAAAGTGGCATCTTAGAGAATTTTGGATTACAACAGAAAAATTAAGAAGAAAACTAAAAATATTTCACACAGAACTACAATGGACTAACCTGCCCGCTTGCTAAACTAATTCAGAGGCTGCTAAAAATGAAGGATCAACATCGGAAATGTTTTATTTGGACTAGTTGGACTAATTAAGAACTGCAGTATGATATTAGATCATCACTCCCCAAACTTCAGAGCATGGGAAGTCACCCAAAAGAAATACAATTTGGCATTGAATATTTGGCTTTTTAAAAATTGTATTATAATTTGGAATGTTTTAATGTGGTTTTTATTGGATTGCTAAAATGGAAAATTTAATAAATAATACATTTTTTAAAAGAGAGAAAAGATACACCATGGTGCAGCACAACGGGACGCCTTCACCTGCCCCAGCTGCAACAAAACATGTCTCTCCCGTATTGGTCTCTGCAGCCACAGCAAGCGCCGCAACCTTCCAACAGCTCAGTCTCACCCCCAAAGGTGCACCCCTCCATTGTCTGCCAGGACAGACGAATGCCAACCATATGTATTTTATTGCATTACAGTTTGAATTCTATGGAATGCAAATAGTAATACAATAAGATACAGCGTAACCAATAAAAGAAGCAAATTTGAATTCAGTTAAAATCATACAGCTAGATGCATACAGCTAGGGCATAACATACAACTGCTGCAACAAGCAGAAGAATCACCAGCAATTTTCAGGTGATCCACGGGGGGGGGGGGGGGAGGAATGTTTGTGAGGCAAAAAGCACAATATTATCAGTTGGGTGGCTTGGGGGAGAGGGAAGTCTACCTCTGCTGCTATATCAGACTCCCACTACCAGAACTACAGTCGTGCCTCGCAAGACGAAAAGAATCCGTTCCACGAGTCTCTTCGTCTAGCGGTTTTTTCGTCTTGCGAAGCAAGCCCATTAGCGGATTAGCACTATTAGCGGCTTAGTGGCTTTTAGCGGATAAGCGGCTTAGCGGCTTAGAAAAGGGGGGGGGGAGGGAAAAAAAGTCGGAAAAACTCGCAAGACATTTTTGTCTTGCGAAGCAAGCCCATAGGGAAATTTGTCTTGCGAAGCACCTCCAAAACGGAAAACCCTCTCGTCTAGCGGGTTTTTCGTCTTGCGAGGCGTTCGTCTTGCGGGGCACCACAACTATTTCCCCCCGTAGGAGGAATCGCAGAATTGTAGAGTTGTAAAGGACCTCAGGGGACATTGAATTCAGCCCCCTGCAATATGGGCAGGTAGCAATTCAACCTCTTTTTAAAAACCTTGAATGAAAGAAGAAGAGAGTCGGTTCCACAGTCAAACAGCTTTTACCACCATAAAGATCTTCCAGATCTCCTTTCTTGAATCCATTGCTTTGGGTCCTGCTCTCTGGAGCATCCCTTAAGTTACTTATGTTTCCAGTGCAGCTAGGGAAAATGTATAAAACTAGCTCAAACATGTGTTGGAAGTGTAAGGAAAAGGAGGGGACATTGTACCACATGTGGTGGGATTGTAATGAAATTAAAAAAAATTGGGAAATGATATACAATGAATTGAAGAAAATGTTCCATCTAACATTTGCTAAGAAACCTGAAGCATTTCTGTTGGGGATTGTAAGGAAAGACCTGTCAAGGAAGTTGAAAATTATCTTCATGTATGCGACAACGGCGGCGAGAGGATGGAAGAACAAGGAAACCCCAGCTAAAGAACTATGGCAAGAGAAACTGATGGACTATGCAGAACTGGCAAAATTGACACACAAATTATGGGACAAGGATAAGTGTGACTTTAAAGATGAATGGGAACCCTTTACAAAGTATTTAAAGAAGCAACAAAGTGAACTGGACTCCTTGGCAGGCTCTGGATAAACACTCACAAACTTTTAATTGATAATAGCCAGTCAGATGAATTAAGGATTAATACAATGTTGTAACATGCAGAGAATAGCATCTATAGAGAAAACAAGAGATTGGAACTGAGGGAAGTCAGGCGGGGAGGGGGGGTTATGGGGGAGGGGGAAATGGGGAATTAAGGATGATATGTTTTAAGATATTATGTTTTGTTTAAATCCCTAATAAAAAATATTTTTTTAAAAAATACTTTCCAATCGCAGCAACTAAAATGTTCAGTAATATAGCGGAGATCCCTAATTCTCCTCTCTTGCAGTGCACATAATAAAGGCTTTTTTTGTTTCATTCCCCTTGCTATTTCTAGTTCAGTTGATTAGTTTTTCTATCAGCCATACATTGATTTTTTTACACCATGTGATCAATGGCACACCCTCTAAGAATTCCCAGAATCTAGCAATTAGTAGCTGATTGCAAGCAATCTTATTATAGCAATGTTAAGCAATCTCTATCGCCTCCAAAAAACAAAAAAATAAGGAGAGGAGGGACGGAGAAAAAGAGGGACATGATTGACTTAATGTTCTCCTTTGAAATGTTTGAGATATTTGGTTAACTTCGCTGCATTAAATGTGCCTTCGGTAGTTGACAGCCTTTGTAATGTTTTATTTTGAAATCTTTAAGATAATACTTTAGTTCCCTGTTAATTATGCTGCTCTGAATACATACTTTATACTTAGCTTCATCCAGTAATGTTTTATTCTGGATTGTTTTGTTTGGTGTTTTCATAGAATCATAGAGTTGGAAGAGACCACAAGGGCCATCGAGTCCAACCCCCTGCCAAGCAGGAAACGCCATCAGAGCACTCCTGACATATGGTTGTCAAGCCTCTGCTTAAAGACCTCCAAAGAAGGAGACTCCACCACACTCCTTGGCAGCAAATTCCACTGTCAAACAGCTCTTACTGTCAGGAAGTTCTTCCTAATGTTTAGGTGGAATCTTCTTTCTTGTAGTTTGGAACCATTGCTCCGTGTCCGCTTCTCTGGAGCAGCAGAAAACAACCTTTCTCCCTCCTCTATGTGACATCCTTTTATATATTTGAACATGGCTATCATATCACCCCTTAACCTCCTCTTCTCCAGGCTAAACATGCCCAGCTCCCTTAGCCGTTCCTCATAAGGCATCGTTTCCAGGCCTTTGACCATTTTGGTTGCCCTCCTCTGGACACGTTCCAGTTTGTCAGTGTCCTTCTTGAACTGTGGTGCCCAGAACTGGACACAGTACTCCAGGTGAGGTCTGACCAGAGCAGAATACAGTGGCACTATTACTTCCCTTGATCTAGATGCTATACTCCTATTGATGCAGCCCAGAATTGCATTGGCTTTTTTAGCTGCCGCGTCACACTGTTGGCTCATGTCAAGTTTGTGGTCAACCAAGACTCCTAGATCCTTTTCACATGTACTGCTCTCAAGCCAGGTGTCACCCATCTTGTATTTGTGCTTCTCATATTTTTTTTTGCCCAAGTGCAATACTTTATTTTTCTCCCTGTTAAAATTCACCTTGTTAGTTTTGGCCCAGTTCTCTAATCTGTCAAGGTCGTTTTGAAGTGTGATCCTGTCCTCTGGGGTGTTAGCCTCCCAGTTTGGTGTCATCTGCAAATTTGATCAGGATGCCCTTGAGTCCATCATCCAAGTCGTTGATAAAGATGTTGAATAAGACCGGGCCCAAGACAGAACCCTGTGGCACCCCACTAGTCACTCTTCTCCAGGATGAAGAGGAACCATTGATGAGCACCCTTTGGGTTCGGTCAGTCAGCCAGTTACAAATCCACTGAGTGGTAGCATACATATCAACTGCTTTGAGATTTTTTCTTAAAAATATATAATGTACTGTTATTTTTCCATGTATAAGACTATATTCTTTCCCAGTTTTTTAAAGTTTAAAATTGGGGGTCGTCTTATACTCAGAATGTTGCAATTAAATATTTCTTAATTTGGGGCTCAAAAAATAGGGGTCATCTTATACATGGGGCTGTCTTATACATGGAAAAATACGGATGTATATAAAGTGATATAGAAATGAAATGAGTAGTAATATCAGTCCTAAAACCAATGTGAGGAATCCCACAAAGGGTGTTGCGTCTTCTGTTGGAGTGCAGTGCCCCCTTCTGGTTTACTAGGGAGAATTTGCCTTTCTTAACTGCACTTTGTACGTTGAAGGGGAAAGGTTTCTGTTTTTGCTTGGTATTAGATGCCCTGCTCTGTTCCAGCTGGTTGAAGAGAGACTTGCAGCTTCTGTCAAGCTGTTCGAAGGACAGGAAATCTCTACTCCTTTGCAGCTGGTCGTCCTCTCCTCCTCTTTCCTAAAACAATTTATTTTAATATCATTTATTTCCTTGCTGTTTCTGAAAGACAGATGTAACATCCTTTTCAGTATTAGTATTATGTAGCATCATGCATTTTTGAGATATGGTGAGTGAGGCCTTCAAAGAGATTTGTTACACATAGTTTATCGTTGAGGGAAATTGCAGTCAAACATGAGTGCATGAAGACTAACAACCAGAGAAGCGGACACGGAGCAATGGATCCAAACTACAAGGAAGAAGATTCCACCTAAACATTAGGAAGAACTTCCTGACAGTAAGAGCTGTTTGACAGTGGAATTTGCTGCCAAGGAGTGTGGTGGAGTCTCCTTCTTTGGAGGTCTTGAAGCAGAGGCTTGACAACCATATGTCAGGAGTGCTCTGATGGTGTTTCCTGCTTGGCAGGGGGTTGGACTCGATGGCCCTTGTGGTCTCTTCCAACTCTATGATTCTGTGATTCTATGATTCTAACCTGCAGTCCTAGCACTGTACTGCTTCTTGATTTTGTATGTTTAAACCCTTCTGTTAGGAGCTCGCTCCTGCTGGAGAGAGTGCAAAGACCTCCATTTTGAATCCAGGCCCCCAGCCAATTCTGTTGTTATTTACGCCGCTGCCGCTGCCCATTCACACACGTGGGTCACGGGGATTCATATTTTCCTCCCACAATCTTGAGCAGGTAGTTTGGAATTTCTTGGACAATTTCAGCATAAAGCACAAATGGCCCTGCATCCAAGAGAGAGTTGAGACCCCAAAACTAGTTCTTCTTCATGGCAGCATTAGATTAAATCTTTTAACTTTACCTTCCCCCTAACAAGTCCTTTGCTCAATGCACCGGCTCTGGTCTACGGAAAACAACTTGTCTGTGAAAAAATGACATTTTTCTTTCCCCCCAGCAGGTGATGCTGCAGTTTGCTATTTATGCATGTCCGGGTAAGAACATCAGCCCTGCATTTTTCAGGGGATGAACCAGCTGGCAGCTTCTGTTGTGGCCAGGAAACCTCCTCCAAACAGAGCACTAGTCAGGGATTCCTGTTCTAGCAGAGGCAGAAGTGTGGACCTGCCAGGCAGCAGAAAATGCCTAGAGTGAGCAAGGTGACCTCCAATTGGTGTACTTAAAAATATCTGGATATTCTGGGAAAGGTTTGAGTTCCATTCATGTCAACACCTGACTTTGCCAACCTGGTGCTCTCCAGGTGTTCTGGACAACCCCTTCCATCAGCCACAACTGGAACCCAGTTGTGGGACCTGTTGTCCAAAATCTGGAGGTTGCAGGAGGCAGGTGTACATGGAGTGAGCTTGGTGAGCATCTTATTGGACCAGGAAACTTTCAGTGCTGGTTGGAAGATCTTGCTCTGAACCCTCAGTGTCCAATACAGTTCCCTGCATCCAAGCAATTGCAACCACGTTGTTTATTGTCAACATTCATCAGACAGCACCAGGGAGCTGCTGGATGGCATGTAGGATTTCATGAGTTGAAATCACCAGTCTAATTTTATGGGCAGGGCAGCACGTTGGGCTCGTTCCTCTGGAGCTTGCAACTAATTATTAAAGACAGACCGTGGGCACAATCCTGCAACCACCACAACCAGAAGAGGGCCTGCTGCCTAGCTTGACATTCCCAGATGCAGCAAGAAAAGTGGGAGAGCAGCTGCAGCCAGTGTGGTGTAGTGGTTAAGAGCGGTGGACTCGTAATCTGGGGAACCGGGTTCACGTCTCCGCTCCTCCACATGCAGCTGCTGGGTGACGTTGGGCCAGTCACACTTCTCTGAAGTCTCTCAGCCCCACTCACCTCACAGAGTGTTTGTTGTGGGGGAGGAAGGGAAAGGAGAATGTTAGCCGCTTTGAGACTCCTTAGGGTAGTGATAAAGCGGGATATCAAATCCAAACTCCTCCTCCTCCTCCTCTTCTTCTTCTTCTTCTTCTTCTTCTTCTTCTTCTTCTTCTTCCTCCCGCTCTGGTGTCCACTGCTCATTTATTCAAACTCCAGTTTAAACCATTTAGTGTAATTAATTCAACAAACCTGATAAACGTGATCCAGTGGGGCCAGCTTTTCAAAGTCTGATAGTCTCCAGCCCCCTGCTGCCACCCCCTGACTCTTACTTAGTACCCTGCCCCCTGAGTGATCCCACTGCCCCCCAAGGGTTGCTACCAGCCTCTTTGGGAACCACTGCTTTAAGCAGACATCTTCTTCAAAGAGAAGACTGTCCTGTGAGGATGTGTGGGCACTTGATATGGGGCCTTGAGGCATTCCTGCGTAACAAAACCAGTGGCAACTGCAGCCAATTCACCCGGGGTTAGCGGCTGCTGGTTTTTGTCCTCACCTGTTCCAGCAGAGACTGCTCCATTGGGGCAAATAGGGTACTGCCCCACCAACCTCTGCCTGCCCTCCACCACACCTCACCTTGTCTATCTTCTTGCTGACAATGGATCCAGGGTCCAACACTGCCTGCTACCGGCTTCCTTCTCCTCAGCCTTGCCGTTGCCTTTTTAGAACTCAGCAGGGGGGAGGCGGATGGGGACAAAACCAGCAAAGTTGCCTGTGCCTAATATTGGCTCCAGCCATCCTTTGCTCTGGCTCCACCTGCAGTTGTCCTCCCTGGCCTCACAGTAAGAACCAGCCTCCACTGGCCTGGCCTGAAAAGCTTCCCTGGGAGTTGCAGGGCCGTGGTGCTCAGCCCAGCATGAAGGAGGAGACTCCTGGGGAAAGCAGATGCAGTGCTGCCGGCATTGCAGGGCATTGGACTAGATCAGGCACGTCCAAGAGGTAGATCGTGATCTACTGGTAGATCAGTGGACGTCTGTGGTAGATCACTGGCTCCCTCCAAAGAAGCTGTACAAGTTTTGCTCCCCTAAAAAAAGCTCTGCATCCCCAAAAAAACATGGCTCCCCCCTCCTAGTTCTTTGATGTTATGATGCTCTCTTCATTGTCCTCGGGGGACACCACAGGAGGGGGCCTTCTGGGGGGCAGAAGGCCCCTCATCCAGGGGCCCTGGCCATGATGGCTGTGCTCTACTTGGCTTCTCAATACCAGTTGCTGGAAACTGTCGGTGGGGAGAGCGTTGTTCTTTTGCAAAGATCCGACTTGTGGGCTTCCCATGGGGCATCTGGGTGGCCACTGTGTGAACAGGATCCTGGACTATGTGGGCTGTTGGCCTGGTCCAACAGGTTCTTCTTACGTGTGTTCTCGTGTCCCATCTGCCCTGGCCCTGGCTCTGTTTATGGTACCCATGAATCAGCCATCAATTGTTTGCACACAGAGCCAGTGTGGTGTAGTGGTTAAGAGTGGTAGACTTGTAATCTGGTGAACCGGGTTTGCGTCTCCGCTCCCCCACATGCAGCTGCTGGGTGACCTTGGGCCAGTCACACTTTTCTGAAGTCTCTCAGCCCCACTCACCTCACAGAGTGTTTGTTGTGGGGGAGGAAGGAAAAGGAGAATGTTAGCCGCTTTGAGACTCCTTCGGGTAGTGATAAAGCGGGATATCAATTCTTCTTCTTCTTCTTCTTCTCATTCTTCTTCTTCTTCTTCTTCTTCTTCTTCTTCTTCTTCTTCTTCTTCTTCTCTGTCAGCTCCTGAATGATTTAAAAATTAGTTGCAAAGAATATTAGGAGGAATGGAAAGATCAGAAAGCCGGATTGTTTTGAAAGGAACTGTGCCACTAACAGCTTAACATGAGTGAATGGTGGTAAAAAAAAAAGGTGTTCTAGGCTGCATCAAGAAAAGTCGAGTGTCCACATCAAGGAAAGTCATAGTCCCACTCTAGTCTGCCTTGGTCAGACCCCACCTGGAGTCCTGTGTCTAGTTCTGGGCGTCACAATTTATGAAGGATATTGACAAGCTGGAACGTGTGCAGAGGAGAGCAACCAAGGTGGTCAATGGCCAAGACTTATGAGGAACGGTTGAGGGAGTTGGGGATATTTAGACTGGAGAATAGAATTATTATTATTATTAGTAGTAGTAGTAGTAGTAGTAGTATCCCACCCTCCCTGGCCAAAGTCAGGCTCAGAGTGGCTAACAACAAGTAAAAATAGCACAGTGTACATAAAATCACACAGCCAATTAATTAAAATACATTCTAAAATCGATTCAGAATCAAATTAATGGCAACCATTGGGCTAGAGTTTTGTGAGGATTACCGAAGGCTGTGCCTTGGCCAAAGGCCTGGTGGAACAGCTCTGTCTTGCAGGCCCTGCGGAAAGATGTCAAGTCCCGCAGGGCTCTAGTCTGTTGTGACAGAGCGTTCCACCAGATCGGGGCCACAGCCCAAAAAGCCCTGGCTCTGGCTGAGGCCAGCCTAACCTCCCTGTGGCACGGGACCTCCAAGATTCACAGCCAGAGCTGTGAATCAAATAATGGGTCTTTCTGTGGTGGGAGTGGCAGATTTGTTCCCCTGGAAAAAAAACAAGCAAAACCTTTTGTACATTACGTGCTCAGCGGTAAAAAAGGGCATGTGTCTGCTGCTGCCCAGCTACTTTGCAGGGTTCTTTGGGAAAGTGTGCGAAACCGCACAACTTCAAGAGAGGGTTGCATCAGCTAAAATGTGTTGCTCCATTTCTCCCATGACGCAACCCACAGTACGATCAACAAGAGCAGGAAGGAAGCCAGCTAGAGAGAAGCAGTGGATTTCTTGGCTGTGATGTCACAAGCCATTTCCAAGCAAGCTGGTGACTCTCTCTCCAGCTGGGACATCTTTCACATGCTTGTTATCTCACTACCAAAAGTGCCACCACGTTGGTAAAGCGTTTGCGGGATCAGATCAAGAGACAGCATCATGTTTCCATCAGCCCCCAGTCTGATGCCTATAGGAAGCCCATAAGCAGACTGATCTGCTGTTGGGTCATTCCAATTTGATTCATCATTTGGGCCCAAATCTGATAAGCTAAATCCAAAGATCTATTTTGCTCCCATTGACTGTAATTACAACAGTAATTATTTTCCGTTTTGTTTAAGTGGGTGAAATGAGCCCCTCCACATCTGATTAAGCCCGTCAGGCAGATCTGCCAAGGGGTTTTCAAGCAGGGAACATTTAAAAGTGTGGTGTTTTTTTTAAGTCTCAGACTTTTTAATTTTTTCGGATGTGTACTACATCCAAGGTTACTCCTTTTCAAGGGGTGAAGCCCACCAGCTTTCAGAGAGATTGGCACAGTGGCAATAGCACAGAACTGTTTCGGAGTGGGAAAACTTTGAAATTACTCAGAACAAGTAGTTTTCTCTTTCAGGGCACTCCATCCCATCCATTACTCTGGTTTTCCATTTTTGGGCTCCTCACCTTTGAGGTGGTTTCCTGCAAAGATGCTTGTACATGGGCAGATGTTTGGGTTCTTCCCAAACTCCCCCTTGTTTGTGGCTGATACTGTTTTGGCACTTGGGAAATTGAAACAAAATAAAAGAAAAAAAATTCCTTCCAGTAGCACCTTAAAGACCAACTAAGTTAGTTCTAGGTATGAGCTTTCGTGTGCATGCACACTTCTTCAGATACACTGAAACAGTTTGGTGATAAAACCATGGAGAGACCTGGTCTTAACAAAGACATTGGATTCTTATCTCATTATACATGACAAAGCCATTTTTCACCTTCTCACCCCTTGCTTTTTCCTGTAAGACCTATTGCAGTCGTTAAGAGTCGTCAACAGGCTCATCACAGCTATCTGCCAATCACCCATTCCCACCACCCTTCTGAGTAATACCCCTCCCCACCTTCTCACTATATAGAAGGGTCTGGTGACTTCTGTTTCAGTGTATCTGAAGAAGTGTGCATGCACACGAAAGCTCATACCTAGAACTAATTTAGTTGGTCTTTAAGGTGCTACTGGAAGGAATTTTTTTTCTTTTATTTTGTTTTGACTATGGCAGACCAACACGGCTACCTACCTGTAATTGGGAAATTGAGTTTGCCATTAGGGTTTGTAGGAGAGCATTGGAGGAGGGGGAAGAGAAAATAACAGTTTTGCCAACCACATCCTCTCAGATATCACCATTGCAAAAAGATGCACATCACCTTGAGGCCAAATTCACATTTTCTCGGTGTCAAAATACTGCTTTTTGGATGCTGTGGGAACGAGGGGGCATCCACAATGAAACAGCTTCAAGATTGTTTGATCATTAAATCTCCTGACTGAGGAGGAACTGATGCAAAGTCTCTGGTTCTCTTAAGAGAGAATTCTCCACCCTCCGGCTGATCTGGAGGAGGCCGCGGCAGGTACAATGGATTCCAGACGTGTTTCATTTTGAGGAGTGAGATATCGCTGCAACAGAACAGAGTGAGGTCACCTCGATTCTGGTGCAACGAATGAGCAATGACTCTCTGATTGTGTCAAGAACCCATAATCTGCAAGAGCAGCGGTTAGCCTGACCCTCTTAGTGCAAAACCACGCTGGTGGCTATGAATCACTTCTCCCCTCCCACCGCCACCCCCAGGGAGTATACAAACCAACATTCCCATCGATAGTTCTACAGATCATTCTTTTCCTTTTCCAAAGAATGGTACTATAATATAATTTGCTGTTTACTCTGGAGACTGCACCAGTTCCCCATGACCTCTTCTTGAATGACAGATTTGCTGCTTCGGGGTTCCTGAGAGAGCATATTTTGCCCCTTCAGTGTTTGGAATGTTATTTGGCTCTTTCCTCATCATTTGCCAGCGATACTAAATGCATCATTGCCATTTTGTAGAGACTAACTGACGGTGAGGGTGACAACATTCTCTGGTGCTGACGCAGGCGGAAGACAGAGACAGCAAAACGCTCATGTGCCTTTCTCCTGGCTCTGCACAACAGAAGTACATCCTAATGTTGTGTTCAAATCTGTCCTCCATTTTCTTGAAAGTTGTCTTCAAAAGAGGCCTCCGCTTTCCTGCCTGATTCTCAGGGCCCTTGAGAATTTATTTAGAATTCTGATCAGTGTGGGCTTTGAATTGACCTTACAGTTGCAAGGGGGCCAAAATTTCTCCTGCTTCATAAGAAAATAAGAAGGGCATCTGGCTGGCCACTGTGAGATCAGGATGCTGGACTGGAAAAGCCATTGCCTGATCCAGCAGTCTTACATTTATGTTCCTTAGGTGATTTTACAGAGCGCATTGGGAATGTGAAGGGACGCGGGTGGCGCTGTGGGTTAAACCACAGAGCCTAGGATTTGCCGATCAGAAGGTCGGCAGTTCAAATCCCCGCGACGGGGTGAGCTCCCGTTGCTCGGTCCCTGCTCCTGCCAACCCAGCAGTTCGAAAGCACATCAAAGTGCAAGTAGATAAATAGGTACCGCTCCGGCGGGAAGGTAAACGGCATTTCCGTGCGCTCCTCTGGTTCACCAGAAGCGGCTTAGTCATGCTGCCCACATGACCCGGAAGCTGTACGCCGGCTCCCTCAGCCAATAAAGCGAGATGAGCACCGCAATCTCAGAGTCGGCCACGACTGGACCTAATGGTCAGGGGTCCCTTTACCTTACCTTGGGAATGTGAGCAGAAGATCCCACAAACAGTTCCAATGTAGAGCTTGCTAGATCATAAGTGTTTTCCTTGTCCTTTGTTTTGCTATTTTAAAAGCCTGCAGGGTGAGCCTTGTAGATTTTAAATTTTTGTATAAAAAGGTAAAGGTAAAGGACCCCTGACAGTTAAGTCCAGTTGCAAATGACTCTGGGGTTGCAGCTCTCATCTCGCTTTACTGGCTGAGGGAGCTGACATTTGTCCGCAGACAATTGACCTTGGCTGGTTAAGAAGCACCATCATCTCTGCCAGCTGGCAGACTAGCATTACACTTGGGCACATGCAAGCCCACTCACCAAGACAAGGTCCTTGTGAGCAAAGCCGTCGGGAGTCTCGTCACCCAAGGCAGCAAGGTCAAAGGGAAGGAGCTAGACAAAGAATGATCCAAGAAGTCCTCAATGGCAGAACAGGCAGATGATAACAAGCGACATGTTACAACGGCTGTGAAGGCGGATGAAGGCTGCAGCAGATAGGATCTACTGGTTCATCGTGACTACTCATGCCATCGGAACAGAGCCCTACTGCGAAGACTGTGCGTTGGTCAATGTGCACACATAAAACAAATTCACACACAGGCATCTACACTTGGGCAACCCTTGGATCAGCCCCCAAGGCTGGACTTGCAGGTGGGCTGTAATTTTCCTATTGTATTTTGTTCTGGCTTGAGCCCCACCCAGAAAGCTTTGCACCTTTTCATTTGTATGAAACAATACCCCAAAACAGGGCCCAGCACAATATTATGCTGTTTGCATAATATTGGGTGCCTTCCAGAACCAAAGGACAACCTGAACATCCAGCCCAACGAAACAGATGGCCAAACAAACAACCCTCATCAGAAACATAATATTGCTTGTTGCTTTTCGGTTTTGCTTTTCTTTCAGGAAATTCAGACCTTCCCTGACTCCCCTGATTTGACTCAGGAGTGCAGGGATGGGCTTTTGCTTAGCTGGAAATGACCCAGCAAAGTGTACATTCCTACAGCCTCATGCAAATTTGTTTGCCAGCCACCTGGAAGGCTGGCATTTCTGGTTTGGTTGGGAGCCACACACTAAGCAGCTCTGGGTGGCCTGCCTTCCCTCTGTGTACAAAGTATTTATAGAAATAATGACAGGTGGTTGTAGGCCGCCATCTTTCCTTACATAATAACTTTGCATTCTGGAGAGCAAAGGCACAGCTCTCAGGACAGGTGTGTGTGTGTGTGTGTGTGTGTGTGTCCGTGTCCCGTCAAACAACTCTTGCAAGAGATCTACCATTGCAGAAAAAAATACTGTCATAGATCTAGGGTACCAGAGCTTGTTAGTGAATGGGAGAAATTAAAAAAGGGCAGTACTTAGATAAAAATTGGGATATGAAAGGAATATACTAGCTGCAAAACTGTGCCAGACAAGAAATTCCTGGGTTACCTTGCGCAAGCCACTCTGGCTGGACTAGCTAAGTGCAGAGCCACTGAGAAACAATTAAAGGCGGTTGGCTATGCAAAAAGCTATTCCGCCCCACCCCCCACCCAGCAGCAAGGAGTGGACAGGGACAGAATATCTGGGACGTTGCCGAGGTGATGTGGGGTGGGGTGTGGGGTGGTGTGATGTCACAGTAAAATGTGCCCTTTTTGAAATCTAAAGGTGTTCTGGGAAGAAGAATGAGGACGTAGGCAGAATTCTGTGTGGAGCTGGCAGAGACCAGGAGCCATGCCTGCCTGCTGCTTTGGGTCCAAACTTGCTGAAATTATGGGAGGGGCAACGAGAGGTGTGCATGAGGTACAGGGGTGCCATCTGGGTGGGGATGGGGGCCAAGGGTCCCCCAAAATGTTCAAGGAGGGGGCCGGGCCTCCTCAAAATTCTGTGACAGCCATGTGCCCACCCCACAGGGCATGCTCACATCATGCATGCAAGCCAACAGCGCTGCCACCGAAGGTTTGAACTGGCAAGAAAGAGGATAAGCAGAGAAACAGCTGGAGGTGGCATCCCCCCCCCCCCGACACCCTCAGTCAAGGACTCCTTGGGCAATGCTGCCCTTGGCAAGGGGTGGCGTTGCCCTGCCTGCAGCCATGTCCCCTTCTTTTACCATCCAATGGAGGCAAAGGCATCTCTGTTGGTCTGTATTCAGGAAGAGTAGAGATGAATGCTACGGTTTTCCCAGTAGCGATGTATGGAAGTAAGAGCTGGACCATAAAGAAGGCTGATTGCCGAAGAATTGATGCTTTTGAATTATGGTGTTGGAGGAGACTCTTGAGAGTCCCATGGACTGCAAGAAGATCGAACCAGTGGCGTAGCGTGGGGGGTGCAGGGGGGGCCGGCTGCACCGGGCACAACATCTGGGGGTTAGGGTTAGGGGGCGCAAATCCACGGGTTAGGGGGCACAAATCCACGGGTTAGGGGGTGCAAATTACTTGCCTTGCCCCGGGTGCTGACAACCCACGCTACGCCACTGGATCAAACACATCCATTCTTAAGGAAATCAGCTCTGAGGGCTCACTGGAAGGACAGATCCTGAAGCTGAGGCTCCAAGACTTTGGCTACCTCATGAGAAGAGAAGACTCCCTGGAAAAGACCCTGATGCTGGGAAAGATGGAGGGCACAAGGAGAAGGGGACGACAGAGGACGAGATGGTTGGATAGTGTTCTTGAAGCTACCAGCATGAGTTTGACCAAACTGCGGGAGGCAGTGGAAGACAGGAGTGCCTGGTGTGCTCTGGTCCATGGGGTCAGTCCATGGGGTCAGAGTTGGACACGACTAAACGACTAAACAACAACAAGAGATGAATGCAGGAAAAGCACCGGAGGGCTGGGGGAACTGCCTCCCCCAATAAGGACTTTGGAGGCAGCATTGTGGTTTCATCCTGCCCCCCCCCCCAATTTTGGAGTGACAGCCTTTCTTCGCTTTTTCTGAAAAACAAAATGAAATCCAAAGATAGAGAGGAGGTGTGGCATACTTTTAACAGGCAGCCTCAAATTCAAATGTTCTTGCTGTTTGCATAATATTGGGAGCCTTCCAGAACCAAAGCACAACCTGAACATCCAGCCCAACAAAACGGACGGCCAAACAAACAACCCCCATCAGAAACATAATATTGCTCGTTGCTTTTCGGTTTTGCTTTTCTTTCGGGAAATTTTTGCCTCTTTCCCTAAATCTGATACACGTGAAAGCAAGCAACTTTTCTAAAAATGCCCTCCCCAGCATTCCAATCTGTGCATGGGGCAAAAGAGCTTTCGGGCAGATAAAATAAAGTCTTTCTTCATGCAGAGCATAGTGAAAACTATGGCACGCCCTCCCGCAGGAGGCAGTGATGGCCCCCACCTGGATAGCTCTAAAAGAGAATTAGATAAAGTCATGGAGGAGAGGGCTGCTCATGGCTACTAGCCATGATGATCGTGCTCTCCAGGGCCGGGCTGTCTGTGAGGCAGACGGAGGCAGCTGCCCCAGGAGGCAGAATCCCATGGTTGTCCTTCTGCAGATGCTCCACCCCACAAATCACACTGAGCCCATCTCAGTTCCGACAGCCCAGAGACCACAAAACTGTTGACTCACCCATCTGGAATTCCCTTGAAACGTGACATTTCTGCCCCTTGCCTCTACTGATTAGTCATTTCTTTGAACTCGGCTGATACATTTCAGAGGAACAGGAGACCAGGAGACTCACATCCTTTATTTCCCAGCTCTCATGTGCCCACGGTGCTGTGCAGGGAGCTCAGACATCAGGACTTGCACCAGGGACAGCTCTGCTCTGCTGTGGGCCCGTGGGCCAAATTCATTTGGGGGGGACCAGTATTTATATACAGTATCTCTTGTTGTTATTTAGTCGTTCAGTCGTGTCCAACTCTTCGTGACCCCCTGGACCAGAGCACGCCAGGCACTCCTGTCTTCCACTGCCTCCCGCAGTTTGGTCAAACTCATGCTGGTAGCTTCGAGTACACTGCCCCACCATCTCGTCCTCTGTTGTCCCCTTCTCCTTGTGCCCTCCATCTTTCCCAACATCAGGGTCTTTTCCACGGAGTCTTCTCTTCTCATGAGGTGGCCAAAATCTTGAAGCCTCAGCTTCAGGATCTGTCCTTCCAGTGAGCACTCAGGGCTGATTTCCTTCAGAATGGATAGGTTTGATCTTCTTGCAGTCCATGGGACTCTCAAGAGTCTCCTCCAGCACCAGAATTCAAAAGCATCAATTCTTTGGCGATCAGCCTTCTTGATGGTCCAGCTCTCACTTCCATACATCACTACTGGGAAAACCAGAGCTTTAACTATACGGACCTTTGTCGTTTTAAAAAAGTGGCAATATCACTCCCCATAAAGTGAAGTTTGGCCGCAACTGCAAAGTCTCAAGTGTGCAATTTATTGAGAGGAAATAAGCAATAGCTGCATGGGTTGCTAGAGGCAGTGAAGGCCTCTATTCAGGATGTAACCTTCTTTGTGTCTAGGTTCTGAAGTTTCCAAGAGGCTGCACACCAGAAATACCCCTTAGGAAAGGCTCCAGAGAATATGAGCCTTTGGTTGGTTACAGCTACTTCTATTTCATAATATGCCACAACTCCCCATGAGGTGGCTAAAGTCTTGGAGCCTCAGCTTCAGGATCTGTGCTTCCAGTGAGCACTCAGGGCTGATTTCCTTCAGAATGGAGAGGTTTGATCTTCTTGCAGTCCATGGGACTCTCAAGAGTCTCCTCCAGCACCAGAATTCAAAAGCATCAATTCTTCGGCGATCAGCCTTCTTTATGGTCCAGCTCTCACTTCCATACATTGCTACTGGGAAAACCATAGCTTTAACTATTCGGACCTTTGTCCGTATAGACTGAGATACAGATGATTATTAACCCAATATCACCCAGTCAGCTTCATGCGTTGAGGAGGCATCTTCCCTGCTTCTGATCTGGCACAGTAACCCCTGTGTCGCACTGCCTCCCATATTTATTTCTTGCTGTCATCTTCAGCCAAGGCAGTTTATTTTATTTATTTATTTCACAAAATGTATACACTGCTTGATTGTAAAAGGGGGGGGGGAGAGACACCTCAAAGTGCTTTACAAAAAAATAATAGAAGAATAAAATTACCAGTAAGAAAAATTAACAATAACTTAAGAATTTCAAAATGTTAAAATAACAGGAAGACACAAGATTTGCCCACCTTGGAAGAATGGCAGATGCAAGTAATTGACTATATGGAGATGGCAGAAATGACCGGCAGAATCCGAGACCTGGGAGAAGAGTCGGTGGAAGAGGACTGGAAGAAGTTCAAAGACTATTTGCGGAAACATTGCAAAATTTATGAATGTTAAAATGATGTAGGATATAAAAATAATATGGCATTAGTGATAAAGTTAGAAAGAGTATGCAAAAATGAATTAAAAAGGGGTGAAAGATTAGAGTTATATTATGTTAAATTTAAAAATAATATGGCATTAGTGATTAAGTTATAAGGAATATGCAAAAACGAATCAAAAAGGGAAGAAAGATTGGAGACATAATAGGTCAAGTTATATAATTAACAATGAGAATTGAAAGAGGGCAAGGATTTGCTTTACTTGATTGAGTAAATGGGAACACAAAAAAGGGAGGTGTGAGGAAGTCAAGAAACAGGGTTAAATAAGTACAAAGCTAAAAATTGGATTTTTTCTTTTTTATGTTTTCTATTATCTTTTTTGCTGTTTTATTGTGTATTTTTTGTTTATCTTTTGTGTATTTTTGCTATGTTTGTTTTTTCTTTTTATGTTGTATGTATGTATGTGCTTTTTTGTAAAATTTTAATAAATATCTTATAAAAAAACACACACAAAAAACACAAAATGTTAAAATAACAGACTCAAAACAGATTAACAATCGCATCAACTTTCAGAACATTTGGGAAGGGTTGTCTAAACCGGAATGTTTTTAGCAGGGGCCAGAAAGAGTACAGCGAAGGTGGTTGTCTGATGTCAATAGGCATGGAGTTCCGAAGTATAGACAAAAGATGAAGTTCTTTTATCAATATGGAGCATGTGTAAAGAGCGCCAGTTTCCCCGATTGAAGCAGTCAAGTGGGCACATATGGGATAAGGCGATCTTGTAGGTAACCCGGTCCCAACTTGTTAAGTTTACAATTTAAAATATCAGCATGAGCACAGAAAACAATACAAAATATTCTCAAGATGACTTCAGGAGCCCCCAGATTAACCTGCAACCCAGCAGCATTACACAGCAAAGCACATCCTCTGCTGTCCCTTTATTAGGCAGGGCGAAGCAATCCACTTCAGGTGGCAGGAATTATGGGAGCAAACAGGCAATCATTGTATTTGCCACCAGGAGGGGTGGGGGCTCCTGCTGCTCTTCAAAAGGCTGGGATCCCATGAAAAGCCAGCTGGTGAGTCCGTCCTTTCTAAAAATCTCCTAGATGTTATATTTGCATGTGATATTGTACACACAATTGCCCATTTCATAAGTAATATATCAAGCTACCAAACCATCTGTGCTATACTGAGTCCAATACCAAACGAACAGGGACCAAATTTGTATTGACTGGGTTCTTCCATCCCAGAATTGTTTACCATCTCATATCATAGCACAGATCCTCCTCCTCCTCTGCCAGGGAGTCAACTTAAGGTTTCAAAATCCCTTTGCAGAGGAAGGCCAAGGGAGGGAAGGAGGCGATGCCAAGACATCAGGCCAGGCTCACACCTGAGGACCTCATAGGGGGAGCTCAGAGTTTGCTTACTGGTTTATTTTGCTGCTTTGTCAATTTCAGTTTCTCTCAGTTTCTCATTTTCCCAACCATAAGCTAATTTCTCCATGTTTCCACATCAGCTGGCGATTTATTTACTTATTCAAAAAGTCCTCCTGACAAATCAACAGCATTTTACTGTGAATTTTTAACACTGTACTTACAACACACAATTTTTGTATGCAATTTTGCATCAAATACTCTTCTTTTTTTTTTTTTTTTTGCAACGACCTTTTCTATGTCATTTCTCCTTTGCCCTATGAACATTTTACCCTAGTAGGCACATTTTTGTGCAAATTACGGTACTTTGCTGAAGAACCGTGCCGCAAAATTCAGGGAAGTGTGGATTTCAAAGGATGGCTATATTTCCATTTGTGTGTTGTTTTGGGAAGTGCAAAGTGGGTTGGGTCACCTTTAAATGTGAATTGAACCAAATTTCTCCCACACCTCAGCTCTGGACCACCGGGGGGGGGGGGGGCTCCTGTGGACTAGATGGGCCATTGGTTTTCTTCTGTTCTTGCCACCAAAGGCTTCTCTACCACAAAGCAACAGAGATGCTGTCGCCTTGTGAGAAGAGGCACGCTTCTGGGAAACAGAAACTGCTCGCTTTTGCTCACAAAATGAAAGTGGGCCTCTGTGCCAAGGAAGGAGGAACTCCAACACACACACACACGCGATGTGGCAAGGTCTGGTGCCAGTCAGTCTTGTGACCTGCCAGTCAACGGTATGTGGAATTTGGCACGTAAGCTGCCTGCCCGCATGACAGCTCTGTTTACTTTGAGATGCAGAAAAATATTTAAATTCGCCAGGCTGCCTCCCCACCCCCTCACCCCCAGGAAAACAAACAGAAACTAACTCAGTTCTTGGAAACTGAAACTTTATTGGCAAAAATGGCCTTGGGGCGTCTAGCCAAATTCCAATCCAGAGAGCAACAGTGGCGTATCGAAAGAAGCTGTCACAAACAGGGGTGGAGCCAGCAGTGAATGCGAGGGGGGGGTGCAATATTGTGCAGGGATGTGCCTGGGCAAGCAGAGGGCCTGCCAGCCTGGCATAGCAGCTGCAAGGCTCTGCCACTCACAGGCTGCAGTTGCTGCTGCTGTGGCTCTCCCCCCCCCCCCCACAAGGGAGCGCACACTTCTGGGTGCAAAAGGAGCCAGAAGCTTCAACTTTGGAGAGGTCCGCAGGCTGGCACTGCTTCACTGGACACATTTTTGTCCTGCTGGTCCGTGTGCTCAGTTGGAACTGAATTTCAAGTGGCAGAAAGAAGTTTAAAATATATCTTAAGAGCTACTATAAACTCTTAAGACTGGAAGAAGTTTAAAATATATCTTAAGAGCTACTATAAAATTGAGGAGTGCTAAAATGCTAAGGGAGAGGAAGACGTAGAATTACAGCGGTAAATTTTGTTTGATTTAGGGTGAAATTGAAAAGGAGAATGAATTTAAATTTAATTGGTTAAAAGGGTTGTTGAATAATTGTTAAAAACAAAAAAGGATGCAAAAAGGGGAAGGTATGGGGAAGTCCGAGAAAAGAGGCTTATGAAAATAAGGTTAAGAAATTATGAATTTATGTGTTTGTTTGTATGTTGTTCTTGTTGTGTTTTTTAAAAATTGGAAAACTAATAAAAAATTTATATATAAAAAAAAATGAATTTCAAGTGGCAAGACTGTTTTGCTTCTGGAATTTGATTTACACTGTTAGGAAACAGCCACTTGCAGAATCACCATTCCTCAGGCTCCTTCCACACAGGGATTGGGGCTGTTCAAGCATAGGCATGGGTGTCCCGTCCCCCCCACAGAACCTACACAGTGGGGTCAGCATCAGAACGGCAGCCCACATCCCTCCCCCCAATTTCATCTGGGTTTGCCCTCTCGGGGGGAATTTGATAAATTGAAAACAGCAGTAGGAACCCGTTGGAACCCCATGACCTGAAGTGGCACCCAAAGGGAGGGGGCATCTATTTGCCCACGGATTAAGAACATAAGAACAGCCCTGAAGATGGATCGGGCTAACTGCCCATCACCCCTGTCTTCAAAGCAGCCACCCTCGGGGAACCTGACATCATGGGTGACATATTGGGGGGGCTGAGGGGGCTTCAGCCCTTCAGAGATGGTGCCTATGCCTCCAACTGTGGAGGAAGACCAAAGCCATCCTGGCTAAGAACTATCAATAGCCCTCTCCTCCTCCATGAATTACGGTACTCTAATTCTCTTTTAAAGCCCTCTTCAGTTGGTGGCCATCACTGCCTCTTGTGGGAGGGCATTCCACAGTTTAGCTACCTGTATGCACTGCGTGAAGACATCCTTTACTTTAAATCTTTCTTGTACAGTGGACGCTCAGGTTGCAAATGTGATCCTTGCGGGAGGCATGTTCGCAACCCGCAGTTGCGATTCAGCGCTTCTGCGCATGCGCAAAGCACAATTTAGTGCTTCTGCGCATGCGTGACCACTGAAATCTGGAAGTAACCCATTGCAGTACTTCTGGGTTTTGGCGTGTCCATAACTCAAAAAAACGCAGTCTGAAGCGTTTGTAACCCGAGGTATGACTGTATCTGTCCTGAATCTTCAACCTTCAGCTTCTTTGGCATCATGAGAATGGGAGGAAAACTTCTCTCTCTCTCCACGTTCTCCATGCCTTCTAGATTCTGTGCTAGAGCCAGAAACTCCCCTTGAAATTAAGGAAGGCAAATGGAAATATTTCCACAAGGCTGAGAGTTCATGCTGGGGGAAGGGGGCCAAGTCAGGACAAGAGGGAGGGGCGGTGGGCAAGGCGGGGCAGGGCAGGGAGCAGCATAGAGGCCCTGCTGCTGCGACCCCAGATGCCCCGAGGTCCAGGCTGCCCTGTGTCTCAAGGCCTCTCCTGCTCTCTTGCCCTGCCTCTCGCTCACAACGTTCCTTGAGCAAAACACCCGTGAGTCAGGCATCTCAGAGAATCAACAACAAAAGCATACTTCCGAAACACACATGGTGCAATGCCTGCGAGGCTGAAGCAATCTCCTGGAGGTCAGCCAAGGCGTTTCCGAGGCTGGGCGGGTTGCCCAATGTCAGTGTGCAAAAAAGGTACGACTTGCCCTAGAGGTTTGGGGCGGGGTCGCAAAGGAGGAACATTTGGGCGCAGGCCAGCTGTCGAGCTGAGCGTGGTTGAAGGAGATCTCTTGACTTTCCTGAAGAAAAACAACATGGACGTTGTGGGCAGCAGCTTCTGAGGCAGAAGGTCTTCCTGCAAGGCACCATTTGGCTTTTTAAAGCAACAACTACTGTGTGTCGCCTCTGCTTCAGAGAGCCAGTGTGGTGTAGCAGGACTAGGGCCTGAGAGAGCAGGGTTCAAATCCCCACTTGGCCCTGGGGCTCACTGGGGGTGACCTTAGATCAGTCACTCACTCTCAGCCTAAACTACCTCACAGGGTTGTTGTGTGGATTAAACGAGGTGGGGAAGAACCACCTTGAGCTCCTGGGAGGAAAAAGGTGGGACATAAATGCAACGAAGGAAGGAAGGAAGGAAGGAAGGAAGGAAGGAAGGAAGGAAGGAGAGATGAATGATAAGAAGAAAGAAAGAAAGAAAGAAAGAAAGAAAGAAAGAAAGAAAGAAAGAAAGATATAGAGATAGATAGATAGATAGATAGATAGATAGATAGATAGATAGATAGATGATTGATAGATAGATATAGATAGATAGATAGATAGATAGATATAGATAGATAGATAGATAGATAGATAGATAGATAGATAGATGATAGATAGATAGATACAGAGATAGATGATAGATAGATGATAGATATAGATAGATAGATAGATAGATAGATAGATAGATAGATAGATAGATATAGATGATAGATAAAGAAAGAAAGAAAGAAAGAAAGAAAGAAAGAAAGAAAGAAAGAAAGAAAGAAAGATGATAGATAGATAGGATGAGCTTGGGTGTTATTAAAAGGCAACTTGCCTCTGAATATCTGTGGTGAGATTTCTGCTGTTGCACTCAGACTTCGCTTGCTGGCTTCCCACTGGGGCTTCTGTCTTGCCCTGTTAGAAGGGGAGGCAGGCAGCTTTGACTCCAGAGGCACAACCCCCCCCCCCCGACGTTTGCATTGTGTTCTTTTGCACCACTGCCCCTGCTTAAATGCAGGCGCTTCCACAGGGTTCTATATCATAAAGATGTGTGCGGTGAGAGGGAGAGATCTTATGCAGGCATGGGGAGTGATGGAAGTCGAAGGAGGATCCTGTCCCATTCCAGCGATTTATTTCCCTTGGCCTCCCACAGTGTGCTGAGTACTAGTGTCTCTGACCCAGTTCCTCCAAAGTCTCCCGAGGCTTGAGCAGGTTAACTGGGTGCTGTTGATTACAGACCAGTGAGGAACATGTGCGTAGTCATTCCCATCCTGCCCCATCTTTTCTGCTCAGTGCATTAAATAATAATAAGTTGATTCAGCTTGAACTGCTCCAGAGTCCACTCACTTCACATCAGATCCAAATTAGAACTTCACTTTGGAGAATCCGCATTGGTCTGGTGGCCAGCTGGCCTGGTCTTTGCAAAGGGCTCTGCCAAGGAAAGCTCTCTCAAACAGCAGGCAAGCACCTTCATTCCCCAATCTAATGCCCCAAAGGTGTTTTGGAGTACAACTTCCACCAGCCCTAAGTTTACAATGATAGTAGAAATTATTATTATTAATGATGGTGATAGTTTGAGTTGTGGAGTTCAGTCTTCACGATGCACCAAGTCCCTTCCAATACTTAGGATCCTGCACCTGTGGGGTTAGAAGGTATGGTAGCAAGCTTGCCAAAGCAATCCCTTGAGCCAGGCAATGGCTTTGGCTGGCTGGCTAAGCACCACAATTTAGCACAGCCAAATAAGCTGCTCTGTGCCACCAGAACAAATGGGTGGGTCTTTCCACCAAGCCCTCACCTAACTGCTAGGGAAGAGAACAATAGCCAGAGTTGTGGGCCGCGCTGGAAGCAGGCTGGAGGATGGAGAAACAGAGACCTGCTTGCTCTGTGCTGGATCCAAAGCTGTGACTGATGGAGAAACAAGATCTGTTGGGGTGTCAATGCTGTGAGCCCCTCCATCTTACGCTCAGGTTGCATATATGCACAAATAAAACCATATACAGACATACCTTGGTTTTCAAACAGCTTAGTTCTCGAACGTTTTGGCTCCTGAACGCTGCAAACTGAGAAGTGACTGTTCTGGTTTGCGAACTATTTTTGGAAGCCGAACATCCAATGGGGCTTCCGCAGCTTCCTGCAGCCAATCAGAAGCCTCGGTCTGGTTTCCGAACATTTTGGAAGTCGAACGGACTTCCACAACAGATTCCATTTGACTTCCAAGGTACGACTGCATTCTATACCTCCATTCCAATCAAACCAAATCTGAGTAAGTGCCTGAAAAGGTCCAGAGTTTCTCCTTACTTTGAGATTGGGGTAGCAGGTAACAATGATAATATTTGTATTCCTTAGCAGGGGGAACTATATCAGTCACTGTCCCATTGTGAAGCAACACGCAATAAGGACACCTTTGCAAATAAGCATGTGATACTGGTACCAAAGATTAGGTCAATTTGGGCTGGACCATGGCTCTTGGCCAGAGTGGTGTAGTGGTTAGAGTGCTGGACCAGGATCCAGCAGACAGGGGTCCCAATCCCCATTTGGCCATGAAGTTTGCTGGGTGTGAGCTTGGGCCAAGCACAGCCTGCCTCTGGGTTGTTGTGGGGCTTAAATGAGGAGGGGGAGACCCGTGCATGCCACCTGGAGCTTCTTGGAGGAAAAGATGGGATATAAATGCTATTAGAGAGGGAGGGAGAGAGATGGGAGAAATCTCTATGTTCAGATACACACTTTACTGCCACATATTAAAGGCTGGTGCCAAACCACAAGGGAGCCTTGCCAGCCTGCTTCTAGGCTTCCTGACTGGCCAGCCTTGGCAGCAGACTTTTTGGCCTGAACACTGCCGTTCTGCGACAGCCTCTCTTGCCTACAGCCCCATTGCCTGCTGCTTCGCCTTTCTGCCTCAGTCACCGCCCCTCCAGAGCGGGCACTGCCAATCCAGGAATGCCACCTTTACCTCCACGTCACCAATGAGCCGATCTGGTTAGAGAGAGGTTGGTCAGAGGACTTGGAAATAAATAAAAGCAGGAAACTCAAACCCTGTTTATTTATGTATCATTAACCTTTGGAGAGGAAACACCTCTGTGAGTCACTGCTGGCTCAGCACCCTCTGGGTTCTTCCTTCAGAAAATAAAGAAAGAAAGAAAATGGGATCTTGCTCCAGATGACAACCTGCCCAGCCAGCTGCTCCGGTGGCGCCCCTCCCTCCCCTCCCCTTATAAATATTGACACATCCCAGGTGAAGGAGAAATCTATACTGCTCTGAAGGTCTGAGGTCAAATATCAGATCCCTATGCGAACAGCCACTTTCCCCAGTCCTGTGGCCCCTGGCCAAACACACACTTCCCCACTGCGTCCCTTGCGAGCTTGACAGAATGCCGGCAAGCCAGAACCTCCTGGAAGAAGCTGTGTGACAACCAGTTTCTCAGGCACGGCATCGAGATGGTTCCCTGCCTGCTTTTGTTCCTTTGAACAATAAGCAGGGCTGGTCTGTTTACTGGCCAGGTGACATATTTGTCTTAAGAATGACGGCTCAGTCCTTGACTATGGAAGTTACTCTGCAATACGAGGGAGCCTAAGCGCCAACACCCCACGTCTGAAAACAGAAACACAGTTGTGGGCATCGGGGTCCCCCCACCCAGGTTCACATGCCCCCTTCTGCCAGGCACAACTCTACCACCTGTGACCTGTAGCCGCCCTCGATGCTAAAAAATAAAAAAGCACCACAGGGAAGCGGATATGACAGAGTCCCAACACAGGGCTGCCCCTGGACAGTTGGGGGATAATGGGTGTTGCTACAAGGCACATGTCTGAATCCATGTTTGTGTCCAGCACTCATGTGTATTCCAGCACATGCTACCAACAGGTTTAGCACTTCTTGTTAGAGCAATGATGTGTGTTTGTTATGAATATGGTATTATTATTTTTTTTCTAATATTATTTATTAATTTTATAAAACAAAAATCCACATAGATAACAACAAGGTCTTTCTCATTAACCACGTTTCATTCACATCTTTGGACTTCCTCACATCTCTTGTTCCTGCTTTCTAAACACATAGATTTTTCTAGCAAATTATTCACTTAATTCAATTTATATCATTTAATTATCCAATATTAAATCTCAAATCTTATAATTTAAAACACTCTAGTTCTAACATATTGTTCATCCAAAATTTATCTTTTCTTTCAATCACATTTAAATTTATATTCTTTATAACTAATTTGTTGGAACCATCTTATTGCGGATCTTACATCTTTCTTAACATTCATACAGTTTACAATATTTTTGTAGATAGTCCTTAAAATTGTTCCAATCCTCCTCCACCAATTCTTCTCCCTGGTCTCGGATTCTGCCAGTCATCTCTGCCAATTCCATATAGTCCATCAGTTGCATCTGCCATTCTTCCAATGTGGGCAAATCTTGAGTTTTCCAGCTTTTAGCGATGAGTATCCTTGCTGCTGTTGTGGCATACATAAAAAAGGTTCGGTCCTTCTTTTGCACACTCTGGTCCACAATGCCCCAAAGGAAGGCCTCTGGTTTCTTAAGAAAGGTATACTTAAATACCTTTTTCAGCTCATTATATATCATTTCCCAGAAGGCCTTAACCCTGGGGCAAGTCCACCAGAGGTGAAAAAATGTTCCTTCAGCTTCTTTACACTTCCAACATTTATTATCAGGCAAATGGTATATCTTTGCAAGCTTGACTGGGGTCATGTACCACCTATATATCATTTTCAAAATATTTTCCTTCAAGGCGTTACATGCGGTAAATCTCAGACCTGTAGTCCATAACTTTTCCCAGTCAGCAAACATAATGTTGTGCCCTATATCCTGTGCCCATTTTATCATAGTTGATTTGACCGTTTCATCCTGTGTATTCCATTTTAACAGCAAGTTATACATTCTTGACAGTATCTTAGAGCTGGGTTCTAACAGTTCTGTTTCTAACTTTGATTTTTCCACCTGGAATCCTATCTTTTTATCCAACTTAAAAACTTATTTAATCTGAGCATAATGTAGCCAATCTCACACTTTATCTTTTATTTTCTCCATACTCTGCAACCTCCAATTATCTCCATCTTTTTCTATTATTTCCCAATATTTTGGCCATTTGGCCTCCATATTGAGTCTTTTCGGGGCCTTAGCCTCCATTGGTGATAGCCACCTTGGGGTTTTGTTTTCCAGTAAGTCTTTATATTTTATCCAGACATTAAATACTGCTTTTCTGACAACATGGTTCTTAAAAGCCTTATGTATTTTAACCTTGTCGTACCACAAATATGCATGCCATCCAAAAGCATTGTTGAATCCTTCCAGATCTAAAACATCCGTGTTTTCAAGAAGTAGCCAGTCCTTCAACCAGCAGAAAGCTGCTGATTCATAGTACAACCTTAAGTCTGGCAGGGCAAAGCCCCCTCTTTCTTTAACATCAGTTAATATCTTAAACTTAATTCTGGGCTTTTTGCCCTGCCAGACAAATTTAGAAATATCTTTCTGCCACTTCTCAAAACACCCCATTTTGTCCACAATCTGTAGAGTTTGAAACAAAAACAACATTCTTGGCAGTACATTCATCTTAATAGTAGCAATACGTCCTGACAAGGAAAGTTTCAATCTTGACCAGATTTCTAGATCCCTTTTAATTTCAGACCAACATTTTTCATAATTATCTTTGAATAAATTCCTGTTTTTGTCTGTTATGCTTACCCCTAGGTATTTAACTTTTTTAACCACATTTAATTCTGTCTCTTTCTGAAACCTTTCTGATTCTGAAGGGGTCATATTTTTTTCCAAAACCTTGGTTTTTTGCTTGTTAAGTTTAAATCCCGCCACCCGACCAAACTCATAAATCAGTTGCAGTACCCTTTTGGTGCTAGGCTCTGGCTCCTGTAAAGTCAATACTAGGTCATCTGCAAATGCTTTAAGTTTATATTGTTTCGCTCTGACCTGAATACCCTCCACCAACCGGTCTCCTCTGATCATATTTAAGAGCACTTCCAGGACCGATATAAATAACAAAGGGGAGATAGGACAACCTTGTCGTGTTCCTTTTTCAATATTAAACTCTTCCGTCATCACATTGTTCACTATCAATTTTGCCTTCTGCTCCGAGTAGATTGCCTCTATCCCATTCTCAAACCCCCGCCCCACTCCCATTCCTTCCAAGTTTTTCTTCATAAACTTCCAAGAAATGTTATCAAAGGCTTTCTCCGCGTCTATAAATATCAAAACTGCTTTTGTGTTAATGTTTGTCTGCAAGAGTTCCAAGATATCAATAATATTTCTTGTGTTTGCAAACAAATGTCTACCTGGGAGAAAGCCTGCTTGGTCCTTGTGGATCACTTCATTTAGGACTTTTTTAAATCTGCTTGCTAAAATGTCTGCAAATATTTTGTAATCCACATTCAGGAGGGAGATGGGGCGGTAATTCTTAAGTTGTGTCTTTTCGGTTTCTAGTTTAGGTATCAATGTGATGAAGGCCTCTTTCCACGACTCTGGTGCCTTCTTCCCTTCCATGATTTCATTACAAACCTCCATTAGTGGGTGCATCAAATAATCTTTCAATGTCTTATAATACTTGGAGGAGAGACCATCTGGTCCTGGAGATTTGCCCAATTGCATGTTCTGAATGGCTTCTTCAATCTCTTGTAGTATTATTTTATAATTCAGGATAGTTCTATTTCGCAGAGACAACCTTGGTAGACCATTCTTCTGTAAAAATTGTTCTATCTCCAATTCATCTTGCGGCCCTTGTGTATATAATTGCTTGAAATATCTCTGGAAGCACTTTCTGATTTCTACTGGGTTCTGAATATTTCTTCCTTCAATTTCTAAATTTGTTACCGTATTCAATTTTTGTCTCTTTTTCAGCTGCCATGCTAGCAGCTTTCCACATTTGTTTGCTGATTCAAAGGATCTCTGTTTCATTAGCTTAATTTTCCATTCCACTTCCTGATTTATCAGTTTGGCATATTGCGCTTGATAAAGTTTAATTTCTCTTAGAATCTCCTTTGATTTTGGTTTAGATCTTAATTTCTTCTCACCTTCTTTAATTTTCTCCAAAATCTTATCTTTTTTCTCATTCTGTGCTTTTTTCCTTATAGTGTTCTGTTGTATCAGAAACCCCCTCATAACCGCCTTGCTTGCATCCCAGACGGTTCTTTTTTCCACCGTAGTGTTCAGGTTAATCTCAAAATAGTCCTTCAAAGCTTTTTGGGCCTTTTTAATAACCTCCGGATCTCTAAACAAGCTGTCATTCATCCTCCATCTGAAGGAGCCGGTTGGAGTTAGTCTCATATCCATCTTTACAGCACAATGGTCGGAGCAAGTCTTTGGGCAGATTTCCACTTTTTTTATCTTAGGTGCCAGGCCTCTAGTTGTCCAAATTTGGTCGATTCTTGTCCAGGTCAATTGGGCTTCAGAAAAGAAAGTTCCCTCTCTTCCTAGGGGGTTCTTTGTTCTCCAGATGTCGATCAAGTCCATGTTGTCAGTGAATTCAAAGAATGTTTTAGGTAGTCTGCCTTCTCTTGTTATGTTTTGGCTGTGTGGCTTATCCATGTTAGTTGATACCACGCCGTTCATATCTCCCATCATAATGATGTTGTCATAGTTCAGATAGTCCAGCATTATCTCATGCAACTTCTTGTAGAATTCCGATTTTCCGTCATTTGGCGCATAAACTCCTAATATCAAAAACTTTTCTCCTTGGTTCTGAATCTCAATTGCCAAAATTCTTCCTTGTTCATCTTTGAATAGAAATTTTGGTGACAGGCTCTCTTTTGCATAAATCACCACGCCTCTTTTCTTAACTCGGTCAGAAGAGATAAATTCTTGGCCTAATCTTTTATTTATTAGCACTTTTCTATGAAGCCTAGTCACATGTGTTTCTTGTAAACAAATAATGTCCAATTGTTCTTTTTTCAGAATATGAAATATCCTTCTCCTTTTTTCAGGGATGTTGGCGCCATTTATGTTCCAACTCAAAAGTTGCAGAGACATCCTGAGTCAATCTGTTATTTCTCTAGTGGTGGTATCTTTTTGTCCTGGTCTTCAGGCCCCAAGGGTGTAGGTATAGATGCAGGGGATGGTCCAGCCCCTGAAGGTTCTCCAATCCCTTTCTGAAGGTCCTCTCCATAAATATTCAAGAATTTGTCTCTGTCTTCAGCTGTTTTTATTTTCACCTTCTTCCCTCTGAACGTGAACGATAGTCCTTGTGGAAATTCCCACCTAAAAATAATTGAATTACTCCTCAGCAACCTTGTTAGTTCAAGATAGGTGGATCTAAGGTCCAGAAGTTGTCTAGGAATATCCTTGTAAATCTCTGCTCTTTTATCCAAAATTTCCAGTGACTTTCCGTAGTGTAGTCCTAATATCTTGTCTCTTTCCTCCTTGGATCTCAAAGTGATCAAACAGTCTCTGGGCTTGTCCTTCCTTGTCAATTTCCCAAGTCTAAAAGCCGTCACAATTTTAAAGTCCTCTTCTTCCTTCAAGGGCCACCACTTAGAAAATTTCTTTGTCAGAAAATCAATTAGATTTCCTTGTTCAGGTTCAAGTTCTGGCACACACCTCAATCTTAAATTATTTTCCCGGGCCCGAAGTTCGATCATAGACAAGTAGGCCTGCTGTTCCCCGACCTGCTTGTGGAGTGGTCTTACCTCCTGCTCCAGTGCCTCAGTTTTCTGGAAGGCTTCCTCTGCCAATTTCCGGTTTTCTGCAGTGGATTCAGTTAACTTGCCAATTGCTTGTGCATTTGATGCAACTTGCTCAGTTAATTTGTTAACAGAATCTCTGGTCTGGTCGATCTTAGCCGTTTGTTCATCCACCTTTTTATCTAGGCCTTCCAATTTTTCTAATATTTTGTCTAATACTGAAGCAGATCCCCCTGATGCCATTTCTTCTACCGGCAGCTGTTCAGCTCCCTCTAGTTCCAAAACATTGGGGGCAGATGATCTTCGTGGCTGCGAAACTAAAGTCAAAGTTGCTTGCTTTTTTCCTCTAGCCGCTCTTGTTTGTCTCGCAGTGCCACTCATTCCAAGTTTATCTGCAAGTCAAGGTCAAATTGAGTATGTTCCCATGGGAATCCACAAGCCCATATAACAAAGTTTTAGGAGGAAAAGAAACCAAAAGGACGGTCAAATGTAGTTGTAAATCCAAAGTCCTCTAGAGGGAGCCCACCTTTAAGATCAGGGATATATCAAATTTATAAATCTCCTTGTTTAAATCTTTAGAGTTTTCCCCGATTTTGCCCAAACAGTCCAAACAGCCTTTAGTTTCCCAAAAGATCTTCAGCTTAGTTGTGTTTAGCAGAGTTGGTCTCAAAAGTAACAGTGTCTCAATAAGTGCAAAATGTAACAGTTCAATATAACAGTTCCACTAAAGCTCAGTTAATAATACCTTCAGCAACAAAATATCAAAGTCTTGCAATCTGACAGCTCTGTTGTCCAGGCAGTCCCACTACCAGGGATTCTTAATCAATTTGTAAATCCAACGGAACAGGTATCAAACGATTTGTAATCCAAACTAAACTTTTAGCAAATTGAATCCTAAAGCAGCTTAAATAGATGTAAGATGTGAGAATTGCTTGCCTTTTAGCGCCTCTTCAGAGGCTCCAAGCTTCAAAGTCTTTGCTTTATATCTTTAAGCAATAGCAAGAGACGGACTTCCTGTTTTCGTCTCTCGTTTTTAGCCGAATTAGCAAAAATTTAGCATCCAAATCTCTCTTTCCTTCTTACTCACGAGTTGTTGATTTCCAGCCGAATAGTTCCAGGAAAAGAGGACAGCGCTCTCCGACAGCAGCTTCGCGGCTTCACTCCACAGAAAGAGCGATTGACTCACAGCACCGCACCCCCTTCCACGTTCCGAGACCTCTTACGAGGTCCCTTCTACGTTTCGGGGAGCGCTCCAGGTGCCCGCCGAGTCCCACGGCCACAGGCTTACGCTGCCTGCGGTTTTCCGGTGTGGGTCTCCGCTGCGCCGTAGCGGACGACCCGTTTCTGCGGAGCTCCCTCCTCACAGTTAGAGAAGGGCAGCCATTGCCGGACGCGCCACCTCCGGAAGTCTCTGTTATGAATATGGTAACACCAAACTACTGTGCTGAACTTTACATGAAGACTTAGGATATCAGGAAGCCTTCCAGGACATTATTTATGTCATTTTGTTATTTATTAAATTTCTACAACGCCCTTCATCTTAGGATCACAGGACAGTTTACAATATAAAAACAGAAAAATACATAAAATAGTAATAAACAAAAACAATACCCCCCACACACTTTAGAAGGCCATAGACTGTTTAATTAGCCAAAGGCCTTGGAGAAGAGGAATGTTTTTGCCTTGTGCCTAAAGACATGTAAGGAGGCAGAGCTTCCCAGAAGTGGGGAGCCACCGCAGAAAAGGCCCTTTCTCATGTTGCCTCCCTTCTGATTTTTTGCAGAGGAGGCACACGAAGAAGGGCCTCAGGTAATGATCGCAAGGTCTGGGTCTGTTCATATGGGGGGGAGGCAGACATGTTTAGGATCAGGACTTACGCCAGGGTCATTGAGGGGTATATTTTAAATTTATGCCAGCTACCCTCCAACATTCCTCAGATTAAAATAGGGACATTCTCACTCCCCCAAATGCATACCCGCCAACATTTATCCAATGAAAACAGGGACGTCCTATTTAATTAATAATAATAATAATAATAATAATAATAATAATAATAATATATAAACACACCCCCCCCAACTGACTGGGTTGCCTCAGCCCCTCTGGGCAGCTTCTAACATATATAAAAACATAATAAAACATTTAAAAACCTTCCCGATCCTGGGCTGCCTTCAGATGTCTTCTAAAGGTTGTGTAGTTACTTATCTCCTTGGCTCGGGGGGTCACATAACTCCATACCCTCCAACATTTCTTTGTGAAAATTGGGGCGTTCTGAGGAAAAGCAGGACATTCTGGGATCAAATCAGAAACCAGGATGGCTTCTGTAAATCCAAGACTGTCCCTGAAAAACAGAGACACTCTGAGGGTCTGCCACTGACCCTCCTCGACCTCCACCTTTTTGTCCCGTCCTCCCACAAATAATTTCCTGTCAGAAGGGCGACATAGACACCTCCACCATCCTGAGAAAACTCCTTAATCCCGATTGTATTTTGTTCTTTGGCAGATTTAGAAAAAGAATAACACACACCCATTTTATTGCATCCATTTAATCTGAGCCAGGTCTCATCATTTAACGCGTTCAAATTAGCTAGAGCTTAGCTTCCTTACTGTTTCATGTGTGCTGGAGGAGTCAGCAACCACAAGCAGTTTGCCACCTATATGGAATTAAGTAGCATGGTTACCAGGACGGAGGGGGCACCAGCTTGGCAAAGGGTGATAGAACAGTTTATATAATGAAGAGGAGAGAAGACAGCTTACAGGAGCATCTTTTTAGTAAACCCGGACCCTGGCTGCCTCCTCCTAGTGCAATGGGGCAATCATCTTGCACTTTCAGCCATGTCTACACAGAAGTGATTTATTGGGCTATTGGCCTAGGCCTGTGACGTGATGGCAAAGAGAGAGAGAGAGAGAGAGAGAGAGAGAGAGAGAGAGAGAGTTGTTAAACAGAAACTGAGGGTGGAGATTCCTAGACTTGTCAGAGAGAGAGGAAATATTTTCCTACTTTGGCTTATCTGTGTATTATGGGCTGGAAACAAATGGTTACAACTAGGTGTGGAGACTCTTCCTGGAAAAATCCTGACTCAAGATTGCACAGTGGGCTGCTTTGGAGAGACTTGGTAGGTTTGCCATATTTAAAAAAGAAAACACCAGGACACCCCGAAAGCTGTGGAGCTATTATTATTATTATTTCATTTCCATACCACTTTATATTTTTCAAAGAAAACCTCAGAGCTGTTTACAGCATATTAAACATCAATAAAACAATGCAGAACCATTGGGATTGTGACCTAGATTTGGGAGTCATGCAAAGCAATGCAAGTCCCCTCCAAACTGGGCTGAAATGAACAAGGCCATTCCTGAAGCTTCAGAACTGATTCAGTGAATTGGAGGCTCATGGGAACATAGACATTGTGTCCCATTCAATTCTGCAAAACAAACAAAAAACCAACAACCCAAAACCAAAGAGACGTATGGGCAGTTTACTTTTGCAAAGACTTTTTCAAAGATTCAAATGTGAATGCTTGTGCAAAAAATCCTGCACTTATTTGCCTAAATTATGGCAGGTGTCATCCGCTTAGAAGGGACTCCCTTGCTACAACAGCTCTTCCAGCTATTGATCTGTTTCTGCGCATAACTCAAAAGGCTGGTTATGCACTGCTTTGGCCCAGGCTGCCAGAAGGACCATATCCTCACATATGAACCTGCCTAGTCTCTGAGTTCTTCGGAGGAGGGGGCTTTTCTCAATTGGCAGGGATGCAGGACAGGGCCTTCTTGGTAGCTGCTCCCAGACCCTGGAACTCCCTGGCTAAAGAAGCTAGACTGGCTCCCTCATTGCAGGGGAAGTCTGTTTTATTCCAACAGGTTTTAAGGAACTGACTGTTTTTTTTTAAGTAAATGGCTTTTAATAGTGCTGTGCTGGTTTTATTATCTGTATCTTAATAGATTTTTTTATATTATTTAAATTCTATTAGAGTTTAATTACTTATTAACAATGATCTTTGTTTTTAGCTTTTGTGTTTTATCTGTGTGGTCTTAATTTGTGTAAGCTGCCTTGAGTCCCAATCTGGGAAAAGGCGGAAAATAATAATAATAATAATAATAATAATAATAATAATAATAATAATAATACAATGCCTGAAGATTCTGGCAAAAAGTCAGCACGTTGATTTCTCATGATAGCCAATGGGAAGGCATGAAACTTCGGATTTTCCAAAGTGAAGTTCTAATTTGGATCTGATGCAAAGTGAGTGGGCTCGGAATTGAAACCTTGGTCTCGCAGGTCCTAGTAGCTCTTGAAGAACTGTCTCTGAGTCACCCTCGGATGTGTTGCAACAACTGTTTGTGCGTATCTCTGGCAAGGTGTGGTGCCTCTCCTCAGAGCTCTTGTTTCTCTGCATCATGTTTGCTTAGCAGCGAAAAGCCCCTGGCCTGACATTCCTCGTCTGGTCTGCAGTTGTGGTTGGTGAGGGCTGAGGTTCACCTGAGGGCAAAGCCATAGGTGGGGAGGCCATCAAAACTAGGAAGTAGGGGAAACCGTAGCTTTCCATACAAACCTGCCTGGGTGCTAAGGTCTTTGGGTGAGCACCTTCTCTTGGTCCCATCAGCATCAGAGGCGTGGTTGATGGTGACATGGGAGAGACTTTTCTGTGGCTTCTCCTGTACTGTGGAATTCCCTCCCAAGATAGGTTAGACTGGCTCCTTCTCTGCTATCCTTCTCCTGTTGAGACAGGCCTTTTGAAAACAAGGAAGCTGATCAAGGCAGACTCTGTTGCTTTGAATTTTACAATGCTGTTTTCAAATGTTCTAAGCCACCTTGAATCCCAGTTTGGGAGAAAGGTGGGATTTAAATACTTCAAACAAACAGACAGACAGACAAACAATGTGATTCTCTTACACCACCTTGTTTTACTGCTGCAGGCTGGAGGTCTGGTTACAATTACGAACGAGGAGCTTGTGTGCTGAAGTTGTAGGGACAAAAGCTCAGCACCAGGGAAAGGGGGGCAGGTTTTAACCCCAGAGAGTCTCCAAGGCATTTTACCACCCCAAACGGCAGCACGACTCAATGCAAGAGGAGGCTAATAATAATAATAATAATAATAATATTTATACCCCGCCCTTCCCGGTTCAGGAAACTGGGCTCAGGGCAGCTAACAACAAATTTAAAACACTTAATTGATGCTACAAAAAAACAGCATAAAATACGGTATAAAGCGTAAATAACAATAATATCAAAAATCAATTTAGGGGGAATATCCATCCAATAAACTTTAGATGATCACCAGGGCTAGCTGGCTAAATTAGTCCCACTTGGGCCAGCGAGGAGACCAGGGGAGAATTAGCTGTGGGATCCGAGAGTGGGTAATCTTAACAAAAAGGGGAGGGGGAGGGAAAGAAGGGGAACAAAAGATCAGGCGAGGTTCCAATTGAAAGCCAGGCCCTGTGGAAGGAAGTTAAATCCTGCAGGGCCCTGATCTCATGGGACAGAGCATTCCACCAGGTTGGAGCCTTCACTGAGAAGGCCAGTGAGAGCCAGTGTGGTGTAGTGGTTAAGAGCGGTAGACTCGTAATCTGGTGAACCGGGTTCGCTTCCCCGCTCCTCCACATGCAGCTGCTGGGTGACCTTGGGCTAGTCACACGTCTTTGAAGTCTCTCGGCCCCACTCACCTCACAGAGTGTTTGTTGTGGGGGAGGAAGGGAAAAGAGAATGTTAGCCGCTTTGAGACTCCTTAAAGGGAGTGAAAGGCGGGATATCAAATCCAAACTCTTCTTCTTCCCTGGCCCTGGTGAAGGATAATCTAACTTCCTTAGGGCCCGGGACCTCTAAACCAGTGTTTCCCAACCTTGGGCCTCCAGATGTTTTTGGCCTACAACTCCCATCATCCCTAGCTAGCAAGACCAGTGGTCAGGGATGATGGGAATTGTAGTTCAAAAACAGCTGGAGGCCCAAGGTTGGGAAACACTGCTCTAAACTATGATTATTCATGGACCTTAAGGTCCTCTGCGGGGCAGACCAGGAGAGACGGTCCCGTAAGTTCAAGGGTAATGCCAGGATCCCTTTGCAATGTTGTGGTGGAAGGCAGGTGGGGTGACAACTCAACAGATTCTCTGCTTCGCTGGCCTCCCTGAAGCTGCTGCTCTCCACTCAGTGGCAGTGAACACATTTTGCCTGCTGAAGGCTCTGGGTTCAATCCCCGCCATCCCCAGTCCGAAAAGATCATAGACGGTAGGCCTGGCAAAAGTCCCTTTGCAGAGACAGTACTTGCCACCTAGGCGCCATCTGTGTGGGGTTGTGGGGGCCTGGGCACCCACAGATTTTCAGTGGAGGGGGCTGGGCCCTCTCACTGTTCTACTCAGCAGCAGACGCACACCACAGGGCATATGCGCATGACGTTGGCACGACCCCGTGACGTGAGCGAGACGCGCACAGTCCATGGTGACATTGGCATGCCCTGGGCACTCACTGTCACAGGGGCAAGGCGGAGTGCCTGCTTGCCAGTCAGTTGACAGCATTGGACTCACCCAGCCTAAAACGACTTCATAAGCAGGCACTGAAGAATTTGAGTTTGTTGCTTTAAAAAGACATCATCAGCTCCCAGAGACCTTTTGAAGACCAGGCTGGGTCTCACCCCAGGGCTTCTGACTCCCAGGCCCTTTTCCTCCCCCACCTTTGCTCACAGAACAGTTATAATTGGCCATCTGAATCTGGCCAAAGACATCTATAGGGATAAATTTGCATACCCAAATATGTGCATGGGCTCATGCCTCTGAGTCTCTCAAATACCCAGCAAACCCCCTGGCAGCTTGCCATCCCGTAAGTCACCCCTAAAAGGCATTTTCTTCTTAACCCTTCAGACCTGGGGAACTTGGGCAATTTCCTGTGACAAAGAATTGCTTGTTTTCTTGCTCTTGCAAAGGTGACCAAGAGCTGGCAATGTGGTTACTCCCCTCCCCCATCATGTTTCCTGGTAACTAAGGGAGAGGCAATCTGGCAGCTGATTCACCCTGATTAGTCAATCTGCCTTTGTAGACATCTCAGATCGGGTGATAGAACAGGAGGGAAGGCGGCCATTCCTAGTGGAATCTTCATCCCACCAAGAAAGGGGGTGTTCCTAGTGTTATCTTCACCATCCCACAGAGCTCTTGCTATTTAGGGTAAGGTTACCAGATCTTTTTCAGTGAATCCAGGGATACGTTAAATAAATAAATAAATACATACATACATACTACACGTTCGGGACATTGATGCTGCAGCGATGGCGGTGGCAGAGCATCAGCCACCGCCTTGACCTCAGCCAAACAGCGTTCTCCCCACTTGTTCTCCCAAGCACCGATATTCAGAAGTGGAAGCCATTGCAGCGAACAGCCTACCAGAAAGGCAGCTTGCCCTCTGCTGCCGAGAGTCCCATGCCATGCACAAGGGCAGAAGATTTGGATTTGCTTTGCGATGCACTTTTAGGTCACAGAATAAATGCCAACACATCCAAGAATGTGGATGAATGAATTCATGTAACACCATCAATGTTCACGTATAAGAGGGCAGATACCTGGCCCAAAGAGTGTTTCACATTTTCAGAATCTGAGATAGGGGAAAGGGGGAGAAATGGAGGCAGGTAGAAACAAGGAAAGAATATTTCTGTTGCTTTGGCATAGTTGAGTGAGAAGAGTGGGGTGGGGGGATGGGACACAAAAGTGTGGTGTCAAGGACACCATGGATGTTGAGAAGGGATCCCAAAGATCCTGCAAGCTGGCAAAGGGCAGGAGGAAAGGTGAAGGTGACGCTTGTATGCCTGAGTGGAGAGATATTGGGAGGTGAGAGCAGAGATAGAAAGGATGGGGGCAATGGCTTAAAAACAAGGTCCTTCTCTCTGTTCAGAGTAAAAGACAACACCTGAATGAGACTTTTCCTGCTTGGCAGGGGGTTGGACTCGATGGCCCTTGTGGTCTCTTCCAACTCTATGATTCTATGACTTGAAAATATAGGTACCCAATAAAGATGGAGAAGATATTTGCATGTTTTACAGAGCACCAAAAAAGTTGAGCAGAATTAGAACCACAGTTCTTCTGCTTTCTCAAAACCCACCCCCTCGCCCCATTTCTCGACCAATGGGCCTCAATGATTCATTTGCTTCGCACAGGACCCAAGTAGAACATCCCATACTGGTAGGATCCCATCCCCAACTGCTCTCAGATACTTCACCGCAAATGTTTTTAAACATACATGGGCAGCAAGATGTCTGGGAGCTGTGAAGGAGTTTTACACAACATTGTAGAGGATCACAACTATCAGGAGTGCTCACTGTTTCACTGGAACAACCCTTTGCAACCATCAACTTCATTTAGAAAACTTTTCAACTCAAATCTTTCCCTATATGGAAGAAGCTGCACTCCAGTGAAAGACAGGAAACACAGAGGGCACCTTTTTCAAGAGGACCAAGACTGCATTTTCTGAATAATTTCTAGTGTTCATCCCAGCCAGCTGCTACTAACTGTGCAAATTGCTAAGCTTGCTGTACATGAAATGTAGAAAGCTGCCGTATACAGAGTCAGACCACTGGGTCCCTCTATCTCAGTAGTGGTTCTCCAGGGTTTCAAGTAGGGGTCCACTGCAGGGGGTTAGACTAGATGATCCTTGGAGTCCCTTTAATCTGGGACTGTCTATATGTGGGCACTTACCCAATGGATAGCCTCCACTAAACCAATGGGACAACAATCCATGGCTTTCATTATGTGTCTGACAATAAGCTTCTGTCTGGAGTGCGTGCAGGAGCCAGGCCCTGTGACCAACAGGACTTTGCAGGACTGGGGCCTTTCTAAGTTTGTTCTGAAGAGGCAAGACGTGGCCCCACAGGTGAGGCCGATTGGTAAGTCACAGCACCTGGTGGCAAGAGCCAGGAAGGGATATAAGGTCAGCATTTCCCTTTGGCTCTTTGCCACAGCAACACATTTCCTGCCTTGCTGCGTTTGGCTTCTTGCTTCCTGATCCTCGGACCTCGGCTTCTTTACTCCCTGATCCTTGATCCTCAGACCCTTGACTTTGTGACTCCTTGCTTCCTGACCCTCGGACCCTTGGCTTCCTGACTCCTGGCTTCTGGATCCCCGTTCCTGCTCCCACCCCGCCATCTTGCCCCCAGTCCAGACATCCCCTGCCGGGACTTGGATCGCCCATGAACCAGACCGTGACTGCTTCAAACTTTCAGGCTCTATGTGCTGGTCCCATGGATTAACCGAGAGGCAAGGTCCTAGTCCAGTCCGTGGTCAAAGGTGCACAAGGAGGCAGTCCATAGAAGCTGGAGCTGGGTGCAGGGCAGGGAGTCGGGTGAAGTCAGGAGCAGGCATCCAAGCAGAGAACCAGGGCCGGTCAGGAGCTCAGGCAGGAAAGCAGGACAGGGTTCAGGCAGGAATTGGCTATCAGCAATGTTGCTCCCTCAACTTGGGACTGGGGTTAGCCAGCTTTTATCTGCCCCGAGGCATAGGGCGGCCCCAATCCTCTGGTGACTCGCGTCTCCTGGCCTGGAGGCGAGCACTCCTCCTGTGGGAACTTAGTTCCCTTCGCCTCTCTGCCCTGAGCCTCTGCAGCTCAGGAGAGGCTGGAGGGTTACCGGACCCAGAGGCAACCTCAGCTTCCCCTGACGGGGCTGAGAGTGAAGCACCTGCAGGCAATGGGTCCTCCATCACCTCAGGAGCCAGAGCAGACTCAGCTGGTGCTTGTACCTGAGGATCCAGCACAGGTGAGGACTCCTCAGGCTCATGCCCAAGCCCCAGCTCAGCTGGTTCTGGAGGCGGGGAACCCTGTGCAGGCTGGGATCCCTCAGGTTCAGCATCCAAGTCTGAATCCCAGGCCATCACACTCTACCTTCTTAAACAAAAACGAAACAAGGACTTCATGGGGTGCAGAAAGTCCACCAGGAACAAAATAATGGCTCAGGAGGTGGACTTATTCGGAAGGTGGTGGACTCTCCTTCACTGGATGGTTTTAAGCAGAGGTTGGAGGTTGGCAGGGATTCTTGAGCTGTAATTCCTGCATTGCAGGGGACTGGACTAGAAAACCCTTGGGATTCCTTCTAACTCTGCAGTTCTATGATTCCACAAGTCAGACCATTGGTCCATCTAAGCTCGGCGTGGTCACTCTACAGCAGCAGACAGTGACTCTCCAGGGTTTTGGGCAGGCATGTCTGCCAGCCCTTCCTGGAGACTGAACCTGGGACCTTCTGCATGATGCTCTACTATTGAGTCCATCCCTGGAGCTCCCTGGAGCTCCTGTGGACTCCTGCACACAGCTGTTTCCTTTGCTGTGGCTGCTGCCTCCACTCCAACATGATCCTCTTGGAATGAGGTCTCTCGTTGTCCTCTTTTTTTAAAAAATATATCTTTATTAATTTAAATACATTTATGAAAAACAGACGTACATACAAGTAAACTAACAGAAAAATCAAACAAACCACCACACTGTAAGATATAAGAAGATTAATATAATTAAAATCATATATACTCCTGGTATTGAACACAATTATAAAACTTATATATATATATATATATTAAATAATATTTATTGAAAATTTCCAAATATAACAAGAAAAATAAAAATAAAAAAACAAAACATTCACTTTACCTTCTTTTCATTAACATCCTTCCAGGACTTCCCCACCCCACTCCCTCTTGTATTCCAATTCCTTCAAATAAATTCAGCAAGTTCTTACCCCAAATTTTAAACTTATTATCATTAACCCAAAGTTAAGGACATTTTTTTAACCCCTAGAATCGACCCCTTTTCCCTTCCACGAGTTCCCCTCTTTAGTATACAGAACAGAATAAAATAAAAGATAAAAAACAATGTATAATTTTACACCCTTTAAATTCCAAATTTCCCTCCCCCCTTTCCCGGTTACGTTCCCCAATGTCCATCAAAGTCTGCTGTCATCCTGGAGATCCCACGTCTAGGCCCAAATCCCTCACAGCTGCACTTTGCCGTCTTTTTGATAGTCTTTGCCTTCTTTTTAATTGTCTTTAATTTCGAACATCCAATCTTGGAAGAACTCTGTCTCGAAGAGGTCCATTTTTTCCATCCAGATCTCTATATTTAGGAGTAAAACTCCAATTTTATTTCTTTAAGCCTTTTCACTCTGAATGTCCCAAATGTTCCCACTTCCAGCTTTGTCCAATTCTTGTTATTCTCTTTCCTCACTTTCCTCTGGTTTCACTGCAAAAATGTTCTAATTCCAAAAGCTTCTAATTCCTCTACAGAGGCTTTGTTGTTCAGGAACCAAACCTTACGTCAAGTCCCTTCCATTCTTCAATAGATATTGTCCTTTAGTGTAGAGACCTCTGTAGACAAAATAGTGTTCCATTTCTGCAGTTTTCCCAGGAGATAAGAAATCCTATTCAATTCCATGCATACAACAATACTTGTAGTGTCCCAAAGCCCCTCTAGAGGGATTGTGGTAACTCAGTTTCCTTCCAGATCACACCCAACAGTCAAAGTAACTTGTTATCCCTTGTTTTTAACAAATTATATCCAAATTGTAACAAATGTAACCGGCAAAGTCCTCGTAACAAAGATCTCTTTTTATTCTTCAACTTTGACAGTTCCTTTGACAGCTGTCAAAGCTTCTATTTCTCCTCGCCAGGCGCTCTCACGAATCGCTCCCGGTTCCCGGGGGGGGGGGTTACGTTTAGCTCACACGTTCCACTTTTCTCCTCCAGCACAGTCTTATAATTTTCCATCGTGAAATTAATAACTTTTATCAATATAAAACAGCTCTCGATCTTAGTTGTCAAATCCTTTGCTTTAAATCCTCTACAACAGGGGGGAGACGGACTTCCTTTTTGCACCTCCCCCGCTCGTTCCGAATTTAAAAAAAAAAAATTTCTTCCTTTTAAATCCGATTTTCCCAATTACTCACGGGTTATTCTTTTTAGTCCAAATTTTCAATGGAAGAAGTCAGTGCTCTCCGTCGAATGGCATGCGGCTTCGCTCGGCAGGGGAAGCGGAGGACTCATAGCACCACACCACCCCCCGTCCCCCGCTCCGTAGCCTTTAAAAAGGCTCCTTCGTGGGTCGGGGGGGCGCAAACGGTGCCCGCCGAGTCACCATGTCCATGGGTTTCAGCGCCCATGGTTTTTGAGGGTCCCCGCGTCGCCGGCGCGGTAGGACCCAGCCCCTGCCGGGCAGGCTCCCTCCAGAGGTCGGAGGGAGTCCGCCATTCGGCGATGGCGCCAACCCGGAAGTCCCACAATTATAAAACTTATAGAAAATAAATTTAAAACTGACTTCCAATTAATCTCACCGTACTTTGTCTATCCATTACTTTGTATACTGCACAGTTACATATTTCTTATATAATTTATTTTTACCTCCCTACAAACATATTTATACAATACAGGGATCAGTCTAATTCTGCCAAGATGTTTCCTTTTATTCCATAGTTTTCTAAATATTCTTTAAAGATTCTCCAATCCTTATAGACTTTTTGTTTTGGTTGGCCTCCTACTCTTCCTGTTGCTTTCGCTAGTTGCAGATATTCTACCATTAGGAGTTGCCAATCTTCCGTGATGGGTATTGTTGTGTTTTTCCAAAGGTCTTTTGTCGTCTTCTACTACAGCATCACAAATCCATCTTCAGATGTACATCTCTTCAAGTTCTCCCCATTGTTCTCCCTTGTTTGCTTCCTGCATCAGCCCTGCTGTTAGGTTTAGAATGACTATCCATCCATTGCATAGGGGATCGTTCTCTTGGTCTTCTGGAATTGTAGGGCTTCCAGATTCACACTGCTTTGTTCCATCAGCCGAATCATTTCTTGCCACTTGTCCTGCATATGTCCATTTTAACTTCACACTCTCTCCCACTACAGCTGCAACTTTCAATCTCTGTCATGTCTAATTATTCTTATTTCCCTCTTTTAATTGCACATTCCATGGAATGCTGTGTTGTTCTTGAGCTGTTCATATTTCTCTGTGTCACAATCCATTCCTCTACTCCAAAGCACATCACAGGCAATAATATGCACATACTGAATACTTTTGATTTCAAAGCCAAGGAAATATTTTTATTTTCCATTATAAAGCTGAATTTTCGAAATGCTGTCCATGATTGTTTTATTCTCCTCTTTATTTCCAGTTTGAGTTTCTCTTCCTGATATAACTTTGGGCCCTAAGTAAATGCATTTTCCAGCTTGCCCTTTCTCTTTATTTTCTAATTGTGCATCGTCCCCTTCTTTAAACGTATTGCTGTGTCCTGTGCCTGCTTCTCCTGGCATCTCCATCTCAGCTGCCCTTGGCTCTCTGCCTTACACTTTGAGTTTGCTTTCTGCAGACTTCCTTCTGACGTTAGCTTTCCTCATCCAGCTCAGCTGTCGTGGCCCAGGTGGCTGACTGGCACCGACTGCTTCATGAGCTAAATATGGGCAGGGGCTGGATCCTGCAGCAAAGCCCTCCCACCTGCAGACCTGCCCTGCAGCCCCAGGGCTGGATGGCCACAAGAGACACGCTCAGATATAGCCACCAGCCCAAGCACTGGACCATTTCATCCCCAAACAGCAAGCTGAGATGGCTTACCCTGGTGCCAACACAGGATTTGGGACAGGATGGGATCAGCAATGTCTGGGGGGAAATTCCAAAAATCTGTTTCAGAAACACAAGAAACTAACAGGGTGGTCACCCCACTCCCATACTAGTCCAATGAGGGAACTGAACATGCCCAGCAGCCAGGGAAGGTTGAGTGAGAGTTGGAATAGCTACAAAGAAATCTGGTGGTGGGAGGCAATGGAATAGACTCACCTGGAGAATAAGGCTGGCAGGCAGGAACCCTGAACAGGAGCTCTCCTGCTCTGCTTAAAAGTGAAAAGATTTCTGGAAGTTGCCGTGTACAGAGTCAGACTGCTGGTCCCTCCTGCTCAGTAGTGTCAACTTTGAGGGCAGTGGCTGTCCAGGGTTTCAGCCTCTCCTGGAGATGTGAGATTTGAATCTGGAACTTTCTGTGTGCAAAACTGATGCTTATCACGGAGTTAAGATTCCAGTCATGGTCCTGGAGGAAGGGCTGGTTTAAAGAGGAACACAGGAAGTGGTCTTCTACCAAATGGGACTGTTGCTCCACCCAGATCAGTGCCTACACTGACTGCCAGCAGCAGCTCTCCAGAATTTCACACAGGAAGCTCTCCCAGTCCTACCCGGAGATGCTGGGGGCTGGATGAGAGTCAGTGGGGTTAGAGTGACCTGGGAGACCAAGGTCCGAATGCTCACTCAGCCATCAAGCTCACTGGGCTACCATGGGCCTCTCAGCTTCACCTCCCTCACAGGGCTGTTGTGGGGATTAAACAAGGATGGGGAGAACCATGTACACGACCTCACACTCCTAGGAGAAAGGGTGGGGTACAAAAGTAAAAAATAAACAGAATAAAATAAAATTGGGAGTGCCTGCGTGCAAGATGGACACATCCTTTTGACACAGGTGCCACAAGTTCAGTATTACAAAAACATAAATATGGAAGCTCACAGGAGCAAGAACCTGCCTTCTGCTTATGCCAGTCTGTAAAACACCAAGTGCTGCCTAGAAACCAGCAGGATGACAGCAGGCCGTTGCTGTGCCACCGCCTTTTTAAAGCATAGGTCTCTGGATCAGGGCCTTAAACGCTCAAACCAGTCTTCTCCTGCCCCCTTTTCCTTCACAACGACTGCTAAACCAAGAACCCGCCTCTCCACACAGATTGTTGCTCCTTAACCGGCACACCTCCCTGAAACAACAACAAATGGTTGGCCTGCCAACTTCAAGGCATTGTGAGCGACACGTCAAGCCTCACCACCACTTTTGGAGCAAAACGAGACAGGGGAAACCCTGTCAGGAAGGTTGTGATTTATGGCGTTGGCTAGTTGCCCATTAAGCACCAGGTAGCAAAAGTGAGGCACAGAGCAGGCCGGTCTATCTGTATGGGCAGGGCAGTTGCTTCCAGAGATTACAGATCACCTCTCAGCACGTTCCTGCCTAGAACGAGCCACAATCTAAATCAATAAGCAGTTCTGGCCTTGCTTGGCAGCACTCTGGAGAACAGAGCCAGTTTCAGGATTGGTTTTATTTATTTTTTTTGCATTTTGAAAACTTACATTTGATGCCACAAGCTTTCCTGTGCTTGTTCTCTGCTGATCTTTGTGGTTTTGCTTTAGTGCTAAATGATGTAACTCACCAGGTCCCCCAAGCAACACATGAGTTTCAGTTAATGCTACGCTCCACATATTTTTTATACCAAAGCAGAAGGCACTAAGGTTCTGCACTTTGGGGCAACTGAAGTTCTGGAAGCCACCAGCTTTCATGTAAAGAGCTCCTGAGACTTGAAACTTATCACTCCATAGATTTATTAAACAAAGCTGCTGTGAAGTTGGAACGGGATGTTTTGAGTATTTTGGTCATTTATTGACAAAACATTGTCCAAAATCGGAAGACCTGTGGGCAGTCTTCATGGGGGGGGGTGTCCACAAAAGGCAGGGGGTTACCACAAAAAATTGAGACATTTTCCCATTGCCCTTCGGTTTGATTGAGAGCTGATTTTGCCTGTTCATTTGCCTTAGCTTTTGTAAGCAAAACTTAAGCAGCATGCCACATTAATTTTACATGCTTAATTTTACAATAAAGGTAAAGGTAAAGGTACCCCTGCCCGTACGGGCCAGTCTTGCCAGACTCTGGGGTTGTGCGCCCATCTCACTTAAGAGGCCAGGGGCCAGCGCTGTCCGGAGACACTTCCGGGTCACGTGGCCAGCGTGACATCGCTGCTCTGGCGAGCCAGAGCCGCACACGGAAACGCCGTTTACCTTCCCGCCGGTAAGCGGTCCCTATTTATCTACTTGCACCCGGGGGTGCTTTCGAACTGCTAGGTTGGCAGGCACTGGGACCGAGCAGCGGGAGCGCACCCCGCCGCAGGGATTCAAACCGCCGACCTTTCGATCGGCAAGTCCTAGGCGCTGAGGCTTTAACCCACAGCGCCACCTGCGTCCCAGAATTTTACAATAGCCAACAGTAAATGATATTACTGGCAAAGAGTCAGTGTGGCGTCATGGTTAGTGTATCAACTAAGGCATGAACTGGTGATCTTGGGCCAATCACTGTCACTCAGCCTAACCTACTTTACAGAGTTGTGGTTGAGGATAAAATTGAGATGGTGAGAACCACTTGCACCACCCTGAACTCCTTGGCGGAAGAAGTAAGGTCCTGCCATACAGGGCTTAGCATCTATAGATACAGGAATCCAAGGAAGAGGGAGTATTTGCTGCAAAAAAAATGATTAGTATACTTCAGTCTTCAGTCCATTGCCCAGCAAACCCCGCTGAACCCTGCGAGGCTTACTTCTGAGTAAACATGCACAGGATTGCAATTAAGAGGTTTGAATGTTATGAACAAATTCAAATTTTTATTTGGAAGTTATTGAAAATATTTGACTGATGGTGTAGCCAGTTTGCTACTAATTTTATGAAACATGCACTCCCCAAACCCAGGAAAATTTTAGCAGAAAATGATACCAATGGAAAATTTCCCACATCCATAGTTAAAGTCAAGGTTTGCCCAGGCAGCAAATACATCACCACAGCACAGACTTGTTCCTTTGGAACTTTGCTGCTTCCAGTCTTGATTATTGAAGAGGTTATTGATTATTATAGAACTAAATACAAAATATAGAAGAAGGCAATCAATATGATCAGGGGAGTGGAGCATCTTCTCTGTAAGGAAATGTTACTTTGGAAGTGTTTAAGTTCATAAAACAAAAAGGGGGATCATTATAGAAGTTCATAATAAAACAATACATGGTGTGAAGAAAATCCAGCCACAAACCTTTCTCTGCCTCTCAAGAACCCTAGAACTGTGAGCCATCAAATGAAGCTGATTGGCAGGAGATTCAGGATCGAAGAGTATAATTTCATATGACACAAGGCTAACATATGGAATTCATTGCTGAGATATGACGACTGCCACTAGGCTTAGCTGGCTTTAAAAACAAGTTAGACAAGTCCATGAAACATAAGGCCATCAATGGCTTCAAGGCAGGATGGCTGAATATTCCACTTCCAGTTGCTGGGAAATGAGTGCCAGAGAGGGATGTTGCCTTTATGTTCTGTTTGTGGGTTTTCCAGAGGCAAAGAGGGTGCTGGACTCGATTTGTTCTGATATTCCTATGTTGCCTGATGTGCATGCAACTGCTTAGGAGTTGGGACTGTGCAACAAAGCAGAAACTTACTTGTTTCTTTAGCAGGTTCCAGACTCCCTTCCAGCAACATCCGTTTGTGAGATCCAGAATCACATGTTCCTCAATGGCTCTCTTCTCTGCTTTCTTTGCATAAACCCATTCTCTAAAGCAGCACCTGCCCCTATTTTATTCTCACAACCATCTTGCAAGACAGATTGTTCCAAGTAAGTTTCATGCCCCAAGACTCTCCTTGGTTGGCAACTAGCTTGGCCAACAGCTGTTTGAGAATGGAGGCGACACTATTTAGCCCAAAGGAGCCTCCTAGGAAGATCCAGTGCGGTAGCTAGTGGTACCTCGGATTAAGAAGTTAATTCGTTCTGGAGGTCCGTTCTTAACCTGAGGTACTTTAGCTAATGGGGCCTCGCACTGCTGCACCGCAATTTCTGTTCTTAACCCAGGGACTATTTCTGGGTTAAGGTAAAGGGACCCCTGACCATTAGGTCCAGTCGTGGCAGACTCTGGGGTTGCAGTGCTCATCTTGCTTTATTGGCCGAGGAAGCCCGCGTAGTCATGTGGCCAGCATGACTTAAGCCGCTTCTGGCAAACCAGAGCAGCGCATGGAGACGCCATTTACCTTCCCGCCGGAGCGTTACCTATTTATCTACTTGCACTTTGATGTGCTTTCAAACTGCTAGGTTGGCAGGAGCAGGGACCAAGCAACGGGAGCTCACCCCGTTGCGGGGATTCAAACCGCCGATCTTCTGATCGGCAAGTCCTAGGCTCTGTGGTTTAACCCACAGTGCCACCTGTGTCCCCATTTCTGGGTTAGCAGAATCTGTAACCTGAAGCGTCTGTAACCTGAGGTTACCACTGTACTTTGTTCCTCCCACTTCCTTTGTCCTTGAGCTGACAGTTCACCAGATTTGGCCCAAGACCACAGCTCCTATTCTAGTCCCCAGTGCTGTGGAAGAGTCAGACATCAACCAGCAGGATTCAGACAAGTGGAGGAAATTATGCTTCCATATTATACTTTCCGCCCCCTCTTCCCTTGCATGGCTCAGAGTAATTGATATGGTACTGTCAGTGGCCAAACATTAATCAGGTCCACATTTGCTTAGTTTCATCAATGCCATAGCATCAGCTCAAGTTCCCAGAATCTCAATGGGTCCTTAGTATGGGTGCTGCTGCTGGAAGCTAGGGCAAAAAAAATGCTAGAAGTAGTTTTCAGACAGCTGTATGTTCCCTACAGACTGTGAAAAAAGATTTACTAGCTAGTTTCAAAATGATCTGAATGTCTTTATAAATGAATGAATAAGAGCTGCCTTTCAAGAAACACCCACACTGGAGCACTCTTTAATAATGAAATAATTTATTTTCTAACAGTTGAACAATACAGAAGAATACATATACACAGCAAGGTCTTCTAAAACATGTAATTTCTAAAAATGCATGTGCTAACTGTAATAAAAAGCACCATTATATGGTCTTGACACAGGATTTTTATGACATGGTATTTACATTAGGAACTGAACATCTGGAAACTGAATTCCTATTTTCTCCCTATCTGCTGCTCCCCTGTTTAGGCTGCATTTTTATTTGGAAGACTCCAAAACTAATGTCAAGAGTTCAAAAGCGCAAGTGTTGTTAAGAGCACCTATTTGAGGAAAGGTCAATCAAAAGAACAGCACAAAAATAAAGCCGAACTCCTCCAGATAGGCCAAATCTTTGGACACTTCAGAAGGGAACAGGTATGTTTCAGTAAGCATATTTAAGCCATCAAGCAGATGGCAGCCAAACAAGCTGACTTTAAGAGTTGTTCAACCAGACCACAATATTCAAAACAAACAGGTTTGCTATAGTCAATCTTTGTACAGAGACGCAGAGCAGGGAAAGAGATTTTGTTTGCTCAGTAGTGTGTGGGGGTGTTTTTCCTCCAAACTAAGAGTGTCACTGATTCACATAGATGTTCAAAGAGCTTCAGGTGGTCATAATGTACAAAAACCAAACACTTGCCCTAACAGAAAGAATTAATAATAATAATAATAAACCTTCTTCAAATCAAAGCATCAAAGCAGCAAAGGGAGTAAGCAACACAGTATTTGTAATCAGGGGAGCAAACATAAACTAGGTATAGAAAGCAGAATTTGTCTCAATACAGTTAAGTGTCAAAACCTGAAATTTGTTACCAAGAGGGCAAAAGGAGGACTCAGAGTCCTAATATATTGCTAGAGCTTACACCAGATGCCCAGTTCACTCTAATTAGGCAGAGAGCACTTAAAAAAAGAACCTTCCCCATCATTCATCCCATCCTCCCAAAGAACACAGGGCTTCCTTCTAGTGGATTTGTAAGCGCTCCTGAAGAGAGAGAGCAACAAGACAAAAGAATGAGGGAGGGGGATAAGGGCGGGAGAGAAGTGCCATATTCTGAGAACAAAGTGCTAAAATGGCAGTTGGCAGAACTCAGCCTGCTAATGCCCAGAGCTCTGGAATCTTGCAAGAGGGTGGGAAAGTTTGTGGCACCTCACTGGACATCTCAAATAAGTGCTCAGCTTGAATCAAAAACAGGTATTCACACCAACCCTGGAAAAAAGTTCACAAGATGTGACTATCAGCACCTTGAAAGCTCTGCTTTATAAAAAACACAATACCATAATAAAAGTTCTGGGTGTTCAACACTCAGGAGAAAAGTTCATCAGGTACAGACAATACTTTTTAGGCTACTTCAGACTGTCACCCTGACATCCACATTTAATTCTGATCAGAAAGAGCAAAAACTTTGAATTTCCATTTCCAATCAAGTGCGCCCCACATTCGCTTCTGCGCAGGCCGTTACTGAGTGCAACAGCGTTTAGTGCGACCTTTTTAACACATGCGGCTTCCAGCTGTAAACACAGGCACAGAAACAACCCCAGTTCCCCTTTAGTAATCTTCAAAATTAATGTATCTGCAGCTTATCGAGTCATAATGCTGGTGGATCAGTGAATTCGAGAGAAAGTCTGGCTAGACCATAATGTCACACTTCTATGGCCCAGCTTATACATCACCCAAGTGACATGGTTGCCACTCGCTACCCCTGTGGTTGTTCCCACACCACCTTGGCAGTGTATGAAACCTCTGCTCATGAAGCTGAGTCAGGATAGATTAGTGCAGTTATGCACTACACCAGTGCTGCCTACCTGCAAGCACAGTACAAACCTCCCTCACCCTGTTGGCAGGAATTTCTAATGATGGGGGCCATGTATGCAACTGGGCCTATTTATCCATCCTTGAAGTGGGCACAGCTATCTGAGGGATGGGCTGGGTGAATAGCAAAGAGCACCACAAAGTTTGCAGCTGCTATGGCCAGTCCTAGCCAAGAGATTTAAAGGTGTCCCTGGAGCCCACAGGACAATTTGTTTTAGATGCCCAGATGCTTCTGAAACCCCGCTCACCTCCGTAGGTTAGGTTTTTTTTTAACATTAGTGCATCATTTGCAAAGTTCAATTTTTCTGTACCATCCAAATTTTGAAAGGACCACATCCAAACAGTGCAAAGATTAATTACCGGTTCACAATAGGGACAAAAAAACCAAAACCCCAACCCCCCAAAACAAGAATCCCTCAGTATTTTACTAAAAATACAACAGGCACAATCCACCAGGAATTTCTCCGGCTCAAAGTACACCAAAACAAAAGTGGCCACATACAACCATGGCTAAACTGCTACTTCCATGTGTGTATATATTTTTGTTGCTTGGGGAAGGAGGGAGAGAAAGAAGGGGTACTATCTAGGAGAAGTTAGAAGTGGATTGTGCCCAGCTATAATTAACTCATATAAAGGCACAACAATTAAAACACATTAGGCCGAATCCTTAAGACTCGTTACGTCTAAAGAAAAGTACACAAATTTGTAATTCAAATTTACCCCATCAAAATGCCCCCAAAATCTGAAGTTACTTTGAACCTTAAAGTGGCAACATGGAGTTGAATTTGTGAGGCAGTTTTATGCAACTCATTAACAAATATAGAAGCTCAAAGGTCTCAGGCAAGAAACATGTCAGAACAAAGGACCTCAAAGTGCAGCTACTCAACTTCTTTTAGTTTACAGGTTGGGAGCTAGCTCTCTGAAGGGTTTTCTGCTTCGATTCAAAGCCAGCTTATAAATGCAAGAAGGCCTCCAACAAATAGGAGTTCAGTGCAAGTCTGCTGGACAACTTAAAATTCCAGCCTTTTTTTTTTTTTTTTAAAGTTAGCACACTCAAAAGAAATAGCTTTGGAGATCTTTAGCAATCCACTAGCCCCACTTCCCATCTTGATTTTTTTCCCAAAGATAGCTTTAAGCTTCTTGAAGAAATCAAATGTAATTTTCATGTTGTTTAGAACTTGTGTCCTAGTGGATTTTGGCAGCTCAGGTCATGCAAGCAAGCATGAATTACATTTTGAAGCTAGATAAGCTACATAGCCCTTTTAGAGTGAAGTGACATGAAGTTGCTTAACTGGCTCTCAGGTATCCTCTAAGTGCTCGGGGACAGCAAGCTGTATACAAATAAATATTAAAAGTCCCTGGGAGTTAATGTTCAAAGCAAAGAGAATGGGACTAAGGAAATCTCTCTCAGTGGACCATGAAATACAAAGTTTCCTAAACATCTATAAAAGCATAAAATCATAAGAATGTTATTACATTAAGTTTATATAAAAATGAATAAATACTATTCATAGACCACGTTATGTACATTTGTGTGTGCTCTAGTTAGTGGTTAGAATGCTGTTGGATGTGGGACACCAGAGACAGGGTGAGAAGCGGACAGAAAAGATAATAAAAGTCAAACCTAAAATCCACATGCAAGTCACTTTTCTGAGGGCTACCAAATAATTTAAACAGGCAAAGGAGTGCTAGAATGCCAAGATGGCACCACAGAATTACTGTAATGCAGTCTCCTCAGTCATTAACTCAAAGCTAGCACAGCTAACTTTGTCACTCAGTTATTGCTGAATTTTTTTAAGTAAACAGATTGGACTAGAACCAAGTATACAAATGAGGCATAATTCTTTTGTGCTAAAGGGATCGAGATCAGCTTTGTTCATCTCTCGGAGGTAGAAAGAATTGTCCCAGAGACAAGAAGGACTTAGCTAGAACTGCTGCTAGGAACAAAAGGTAAATGCAGCTATCAATGCAAAGACATCATCATAAAGATTGCACTGGAGTAGTTTAAAGTACCATTTGGTCTTTTGACACCAAAGATAATTGAGATGTCTTTAAGTAAAGGCATCCTACCAAGGTATTGAGCTAATAGTGAAAGAACCCCACCCCATCAACAGCCTACTGCACAATCCTATTCCTACTATATTTCTGCCAAAGTTAGTTTTGGTCTGCCAGTTGCCCGTCTCAATCCTCGCCCTCTGGGACTACTGATGAGAAGGTGGCTCAGTGCTTATAATCCAAATGGAGCTTTGATTCAGTACTGGCAGGAGTGTCTCAGATATTACATTACAACTACAATGACTTGGGACACTTCAGAGTAACTTCTGAACAGTGGCTGGGACATTTCACTGCACAATTCCCTCACAGAAACTTGCAATGCTTCATAAGTATGCTCTGCCAATCACCAGCTCTGAATGACAGAAACCACGAGTTCTTCCTATAGAGGTCATGTTTGAGGAATAGTGGCTAGTCTGGCTGTTTCGGACACCTTATATTATGCTCTCCCCTCCTCCCACCCCTATAGTGAAAAAGTTAATCTTGAACATTAAGCAACAGCAGCACAGGCAAAAAGTGTAAGTTGCTATTACTGCAACAATATTATTGGGTGCTTAGAAATTTGGTAGGAATGTTCAGTCTCATAGAGATGAGTTTACTGACAGAAAAGGGAAGCTAGTGGATGCCATCAGATGTGTGCTCCAGAGAGTAGCTTGTAACCCACAACCCTATGCACTGTTTTCAGACTTAGGCAAAGCAGATTTTGGTAATGTTGGTGGCACAAGAAGTTTACGTGCAAGAGAATTGTGGGACGGTCCAACATACTACCTAGTAAGATCCAACAAGGAAACAGCAATGGATGGAAAGAAAGCTACTGGCTCCTTATAGGCTGAGACAAGCCTTGAGATTGTTCTGCAGCTTTATTCTCTTAATGCCGGCGCTCGAATAGCCCTCATCACTGCAGACACTCTGCAAGCTTCCCCTTTCGTCCAAATCACTTGGGCTGCTGCTGCTGCTCCAGTCTAGGTCCCCTGTTAGGTAGTCTGTGCTTTCCACATCCACATCGATTTCTTCTGCAAAAGAAATGCAATGTTACTTGGGTAACTCAGACAGCATTCACTTCCTAACAATGCAATTCCTATTTGGTCATGGAAGCAGGGACCCAACTCAAACACCACCAGTACACACCTCTGTCTGAATCGGATCGATCAGAAGAAACAGTAGATCCTATACTGTCCATTCTTATTCGCTCAATACCCAGTTTCTCCAGCTGCCTTTTCAGGTGCCGCTGTTCTCGTTGCAACTGATCTATTTGGTGTACTGCTTTTCTGTCATAGTCTTCAAGTTTCTGTAGAACAAAACAGGTGTAATATGATTCTTGTGCATTATGTGCAAAAGTTAAAAGCCATTATATCAATTTATTATTATTTGCATATGAAAGTATGTCTAATGGCACTTCCCAAGCAATTTTAAGGCCTTGTATAAAATCATGTGGACCCTTCATCAGTGATGCGCAGGCATTGTCTTTGGCACCTACTCATCATGATTTACCTTCAAGTGCCTGCCAAAACTTAATGTCTGTATGTATTCTTCCAATGTGGTAACAATGTTGACTCAAAGATTATGATGTTTTGTCTTTTCTCGTACCATGATGAAGCAGCCCTCTTCATTTGCGAGGAAACAATGTTCTTTAGGAATATGGCGTTATTTACTCCCTATCTCAGTTCCATGATATATTTGACAAACATAATGAGCTTTTTTACATGGAGCTCTAGAGCCCATCCACATCAACTCACCTTGATGTGCAATTTAGCTTTTGTAAGTAAACTTAGCGTGGTATGCCTACTGGATTCCGGTCCAAGAGGCACCAGCCCTTTGAGCTTCTCCAGACACAGTCGAAGATGAGCACGTCTGTTAACGAAGATACACACAGGTTGTTGTGAGTGTAAGATCAACGATCTGGAAACATTCATCATGGGTACTTCTCTATTATATAACTAAGGAACTAGGATAAGTAATCATGAAGCTTAGAAAAGAGATGAAAAGCATATTCATCACTGTCTCAGGCCATTCTGAATTAGGTCTTTTGAAAGTTGGCTATGCCTGATTCAATACCCATTCTAAATGTCTAAAACAGGCCATAGTGCCAGGCCATAGTGGGCAAGCCAAGCTCTCCTGTCCTATGTCCAATGTGGGGCAGAGATATTGAGGCTGGGTCAAAAAGGGGTTTACAGGTAGCTTTGAAGCTCAACCATCAGCTGATTGTCAGGGCTTCAAAGTGCGGCACAAGACTCCTTTCAAGCTCCAATCAGCTGCACTAGGGAGTTAAGATTCAGTTTCCTACCTGTAGTTTAAATGTACTTTGACGTAACATATGCCATGAAGCTAGTCAATCTCAATACACCACAAAGTCATAAAGTGATGCAATTATAATTACACAACGCAAGATACCCACACATTTTAATTAAAACTAATTCCAGTTTTACCTTACCCGGTAATGTAGCAAAATTAGTTTCAAAGATAACTAACCACCACTGATAAGTTGATCACCAGCATTTTAACTAGTTGTTGGAGACCTTGAGCTTTTCCATGTAATACTCTGTTTAGCTTTAGAATTTTTCAACTAAAGGCAAAAGCCTTTAAACTGAATGGTTTTAGTAAGCCTATTCATTAACTGTTGTCATTTTTTTGCAGATACCCCCTCACAACATTCAAGCCTACTGGACTACTGGCATGTCTAACCAAGTACAGTGGTGCCCCGCAAGACGAATGCCTCGCAAGACGAAAAACTCACTAGACGAAAGAGTTTTCCGTCTTTTGAGGTGCTTCGCAAGATGAATTTCCCTATGATGGGCTTGCTTCGCAAGACGAAACGTCTTGCGAGTTCTTGCCCTTTTTTCCCCTTTTTCTAAGCTGCTAATAGCCGCTAATAGCCGTGCTTCGCAAGACGAAAAAAACTGCAAGACGAAGAGACTCGCGGAACGAATTAATTTCGTCTTGCGAGGCACCACTGTACTATCTATTCTGACCATAAGCAATTCACAAAGGTCCCTTTCCTGGTCCTACAACCTTTTAAATTCCCAGCTTTTGTGTGTACCCTTTTCTGCTACTCTTCCTTCCTTGCCTCTTCCCTTCAGCTTAGTCCTTCTCCATACCTTAACCACATGGGACGAAAGAGAAAACAGATTTTTAAAACAAATTCACTCTAGCCTTCTATTCGGTTCAGGACTGATGACAAAATAAACAGTATGTGTATGAAGCAAGGGTGGGGAAGCTTTTTAGACTGGTGGGCCAGATTCCTCTATTTCCACACCACCATGCACCAACCTTGACAGGTGAGCAGATGCAGGTAGGTTGTTGCATCCATATGGTTGTCAGGCACTTGGGAACTGCAGCATAGAGGCCTTTGCCAGCTTCCCAGGCACTGAGCATACAGCTGGCAAAGCTGCTTTCTGCAAAAATTGGCTGCACAGCTGAGTTCTGCACAGGGAACTCTGCTGCACAGCTGATCCAGCAAGCTTGAACTTCAACCCTGTTTTATGTTTTCCCTGATTTAGGCAGGGATCAGCTGCACAATAGGGTTCTTTATGGAGGAACTTGGTTGTGCTAACCTGTCACATATGACATCAGGTGTGCAGCAGATGGGCGTGGTTTGGGGGAAAACAGCTTAACAAGTCAAAATGGAATCCATGCTGGACCAAATTCAGCCAGGGGGCTGAAGGCTCCCTACTGATGTTTAAAATACTAGCTTGTGAAGAAAATAGTTCATGAAAGGAAATAAGGTTGGAAGAAACTCCCAGAGCACATTTCTCTGGAGGAAGTATATAGTTATGGTCCCTTTTTTTTTACACTGGTATTAAAAAGGAATTCCTGTCAGGCTGTACAAATGAAGCCCTTTGCAGTGGTGGGTGAAAAGAACAGAGAGCCTGCCTAAGGTAAGGGGAGGGTTACATGGAACAGCCTTTTGGTGAAAGCCAGGAGCTGGGAAAACACAGGCCTGAAAGTTTTTGCTCAGGGAGATGGTGTTCTTTATGCTTACAAAATTATTGGGATTAGTCTTTTCTTTTCAAACAAAAAAAGTGCTGGGAGTTAGGACTGTGGGGACAATAGGACCTCCTCCTTCAAGTCAAACTGCCACATACTTAGGGGCATTTTTAATACAACAATAAAAATAAAGAAAACAAATATTCCCACAGGCTAGTAAAAATAATTGGTGGCTTACAAGCTGATCTGCCATTTGTAGAGCCCAGGCTGCAGCAATTACAATTTGCCCTCAATTAGTCCTATGCAATCCTAAGTAAAGGTACATATTTACCAAGTATACAAAAGTACTCTTAATACCAGCATGGAACAGTATATATTTAATAAGCAAGAACTATGTTGTGAACCAGAATTTCATTGACACAACAAGGAAAGTTTCAGAAGTTCTTCAAATACAGTCTAGGTCAGGATTAGCCAATGTGATGCCTTCCAGATGTAATTGCAATGACATAAAATCAATAAAGCAACAATAAAGTATTGCATTTTCAAAAAGAGCACTGATAAAATTTCCTTTCCCCCCTATCCAGATGGATAACCATAACATTTTATTTGGCTGCCAGAATTTTAACTGTTTAAGCCAGATGAGTCATAGTGCTTCCATTTTCAAAGCACTACACTGACTTCCTAGTTGTTTCCAATTCAAGGAATTCCCTTTAAAGCTCTAAGTGCCTTCATACCCAAATGCCTATAGGACAATGCCTTGAGATCCTTGGCAGAGGGCCTTCTTCCTTAGTGAAAGCGTATTATGTATGCACTAAGGACAGGGTAGTTTCTGTGCTGGTACCACACTCATCTCCTCAGGGAGATATGACTGGTGTTGGCGTTACTATTTTTGGCATTACTATCTTTTCAGCACCAGTTTAACATATATTTGCTCAGGAGTTTGAAAGGCTTGTTATCCCAGTCTTCTTTTACTTTTTACAGTTCTCTTTGCCTCTCAATCTTTAAATCACTTGACAAATGTTTTATTATATGCTCACTGTATGCTCCCTGGAATCCCTTGAAAGGCAACCTACAGCTATTGTTTAAAAAAAACAGACAGTAAACACTATTTACTTGGTTATGTTGCAAGCAGTCTTCACAAATGCAACCTTGCTATTTGTAGACATGCTGTAAACACATTTAAAATTTAAACACTTAATTTTCATTTATTCCATGGAAGAAAATAAAACACGTGCTTAACTTTTGTTATTGAATTTAAGTGTACAAAGTGCTTAACCATGACTAAATCATGCCCACATCATTTTAAATTGTAGTTCCTAAGATATCTTATTGGATCATGAGATTTACAGGCTGAGCTGGCGGAATTTCTCTGCTTCACTTTCTGTAATTTCCTTGGTAAATATTATGGGAGGCAATTTACTAAGCACTGCTGAATGAGTTTTCTATAGAAAATGATTTACAACACACCTAATTTGGAACACAGACAAATGTTTACATGTTGTAGACTACATTTACTAAAAAGGCCCAAACTGCTCTACAGTAAATGGCCTGAAGGACAACAGGGAATTTTTCCTAAAACATTTTCTTCCTGGAAATCCAGTTCATGCTAACAATGATCAAAAGCTGAACATTTAAAACATAATGTATTGTTTCAATTCTATAATTTAAAAGATTGAAGATGTGCAGCCATTTAAATTCACTTTAGGTGCAAAGTGTTGTAGCATGTTTAATCCCTTGTTGAAAGCGCCTGTGTAAAAACAGAATGATTTCTTGTCTGTGTAAAAAAATAATTTCATTCTTAAATGAAGTAGAAAAATGTCAAAATGAAGCCCATGGTGCATTTTAGAGAAATAGCAATAAGTAGTTTCCTATTTTCTAAGTTTCATTACCTTCTTTTCATAACCATTAGCTCATCATTTGCCATATCCCAAATTAAGCTCCAGTTCTTACAAAAGATATGCAGCTAATTCCTAAAATGTTTCAGGAGAGGTTCTACCAACATCCTTTTCTATATAACATAGGAATTAGTCTAACATTCCAGCCTCACATGGTAAGTCTACCACACCAATAAACCCATCTCAATTAAGCCACAGCACTGTGACTAAGGTACACGTAGTAAGTGCCTCCAAAGAGTACTCTAGATGTCCTATTTGTGCCAACCCAGTTAGAGCAGCAATCACATGTATGGATGCCAAATCAGCCTTAAACTTAGTCCAATATGATCCTTTGAACAGGTTATTGAATTTATAAATCAGTATTTCCCACATTCATTTACTAGTCTGAGAACTGTATGCAAGAAAAGTGGCAACAGGCAACCACAAACTAGTTCCTGCGGTGAAAGCCTTTTGAAGTACTGTGTGCCAGCTGGGAAATACAGACTGCAGACCCCCACTAGCACATGTGGTTGGAATGAAATCACACAGTTCCTAAGCAAACATCACTGGAGCAATAGCCCCTTTCTGAAGACCACGGAGGAGTAAAGCTGCTGAGAAGTTTTTCCTTCAGCAATATTTTTTTCTGAGACTTTGTCATTCGGAGAACCATCACTACCAACGTACAGTGGTGCCTCGCAAGACAAAATTAATCCGTTCCGTGAGGCTCTTCGTATAGCGGTTTTTTCGTCTTGCGAAGCAAGCCCATTGACAGCTTAGCGGATTAGCGCTATTAGCGGTTTAGGGGCTTTTAGCGATCAGCTGTTAAGCGGCTTATCAGCGGATCAGCTGATAAGCGGCTTAGCGGCTTAGGAAAAGGGGGGAAGGGGAAAAAACCCGCAGGAACTCGCAAGACATTTTCGTCTTGCGAAGCAAGCCCATAGGGAAATTCGTTTTGCGAAGCGCCTCCAAAACGGAAAGCCCTTTCGTCTAGCGGGTTTTCCGTCTTGCGAGGCGTTCGTCTTGCGGGGCACCACTGTAGTTATTTTCATAACAGACCCAATATCCTAAAGGCACTCAAACATAGAAAGGCTGAAGGACAGTTTTCAGAATCATTTCAATGTGGTTTGAGAATTCTGATTATAGTGGGGTGATTTAATGCATATGGCAAACAGAATGGCCCAAAGACAGTGCACATGAGATTTTGCATTAAAGCCTTTCCACTCAGCAGCTCTTGCCACATGCACAATTCTGTATACAGTCGTACCTCCTTTTGCGTCTGGGATCCGTTCCAGAGCCCTGGGTACTCGACAACGTATGGCTCTGCGCATGCACGAAGCACGATTTAGTGCTTCTGAACGTGTGTGAGCGGCAAACCCAGAAGTAACCTGTTTCAGTACTTCTGGGTTTGCCATGGACGTTCGACGAAATGGACCCTAAACGGGGCAGACTCAAAACAAGGTATGACTGTACTTCAAGCCGCCACCCAGAAAAAAACAGCTTCCCCAAACTGGATTTTTAAGCTAAAAACACTGCTTTGATTCACTTCATCAAATTACTATAAAATGTAAGATGCGACTACTGCTGTGATTAATAAAAATTTATAATGTCCATTTGAAGACTCACCTGTTCTTTTCCATTTCGTTGTGTGTTGATCTAAATAGAGAAAGAGGGGATTAATGTAACCATTTACACTTGTCAACCATGGAGTAAACATACCTTTGCAGGTTTCAAACCACTGTCAACAAGATGCAACTCTGTTTGTAACTGAATCCCAGGTCAGTAGGGATCTCAAACCAGGGACCACAGTTGCATTATGAATAAGATACAATCATGCCTGCCCGTTCCATGGATCTCACCATAAGGCGTGGCAAAATAATCTACTGAATGAATCACAACCACTTATTTTGCAAGACCCACAGTCTTTCTGAATCCAACTATACCCCATAATACAGATTAAGAAAGAAATTTCCTGGACTATTTTAAAAGTCTTTCCTCCTCCTGTCCTGGGGTGGGGAACCGTCGCTTTTAAGAGCAAGAAAAAAACTTTCCAGGAGAACTCGATAACATTTGATTACAACTAAAAAAAAAATGCACATATTTAACCCATCCAAGTTACATGACTGTTCCTCTTAAAGCTTTTGAAGAACTTGTGGATGATTTTGGATAACTTACCCAACATAATCATCACCATAATTTCATTTAAATAAGTATGTGAGAAGAGAACATACTCTGCACATGATGTACTCATGAAGACAAAACTGCTAATGCACAACAAAAACATATTGCACAAACCCATGTATGTGGCTGTCAGGTGACACCCCCATGTGTCAAATCCTGGGGAAGACTGTTGTGTTTACCCGCATGAGAGGCTAGAAAAGTATTTCTTAAGTAGAAACCTTTGTTTTTAGTATGTTCTTTTTATTATTCTAAACATTACATTGCAATTAAATAAAGGAAGAATAGAAATTAAAAAAACAACACATGCACCAACAAATTAGAAGGGACAGCTGAATGAGATTCCAGAAGATTCCTAGCTCAGGTTAGGTTAGAGGGTGGTCAACTTGGTTAGAGCGTGTGCTGATAATGCCAAGGCTGCAGGTTCAATTCCCATATGGGACAGCTGCATATTCCTGCATTGCAGGGGTTGGACTAAATGATCTTCAGGGTCCCTTCCAACTCTACAATTCTAAATCTTCCATATCTGATGCAACTGATGATCTAGCACCTAAATCGAGTGGTATGCACACTTTCAAAGTAAAGTTCCACTACACACTCATCTTTAAAGCAGGAAAATGGGCTTACGGGAAAATCATTGGAGGAAGAACCAATAAACTGAACTGATTAGCTTGCCAGAGACTCCTGAACTATATTTGAGCATATATTTTACTTGTCTCAACATAATTTTATACAAACTATACACTTCCCTGGAGAACTATATCTAATGTAAGGTTCACATTAAAGGGTAAACTAATAAAGCTGGGGCAAGGGGGAAGAAGAGTTAACACTGAAACTTCATCTTCCACTTTCCATACCATTCCCAAATGGCAGAACATCATGTACTTATCTCAAGACCACTAACCACTGGCACAGCAGGGTAATTTAAGGATAAACCTTTAACTGGGTACTTCCTGCTTCTAAGGCATGCAATGACATAAAGGCAGCCTGAATCTCCAGATATGTAAACAGAAAACTAAAACAAATGTTAGCAAGCCAATGGTTAAATCAACTGGGCCTTAAAAAAGATTGTCATACTTCAATAAGAACTTCTGAAATGAGGGTTGCCATATTTTGAAGAGCAAAAAAGAGGACACATTTGCCGACTTCTACTTTTATCACTATGACAACTCTCATTTTACATACCCATGAAAAGGACATATAGCAGTCCTAAACTGCCCAGTTCATCAATGTCCAAGGAACTTAAATCTGCCATTATCTAGCAGAATTGTAATAGAGTAATATGTTTTTGTTCCAACAGACTTTGGCTTTCTACACCAAGATGTTATAATACTGACCCTCATTGTTAAGATTATTTTATCTGCTATCATTAACTGTTTTGCTTTTCTATATTTTATATGGTTATTTTGACATGCTGCAAGTCACCTTGATTGCTGTTTTAGGGATAAAGGATGGGACATAAATATGCCTAATAAACACATCTTGTATTATATAGCAGTCTTGAATACTTACTACAAATACCCCATAGGCAGATAGTCATTTTGTGCACAAAATTAAGGAACTGATGCAAAAACCTCGATCCATATGATTGCATTTAATGCAAGAGAAGCAGCATATTTATGCAGAAGTAAACCCCATTTCAACAACAGCATTTACTCTTTAATAATTGTGCTCAGGATTATAACAAGTGTGGGGAAACTCTGGTCTCCTAAACTACAGCTGCCATCATTCCTGGCTATTGACCATACTTTCTAGGCCTGATGGAAGTTTGGAGTTCTAAAACATTTGGAGGGCCAAAAGTGCCTCACCCCTGGATTACAGCTGTTAATGTGTTTTCAAATTTCACTGGCTTCAAATAAGCACTCTTCCAAATCCATTCTAAATTTCTTAGAAAACTTGGCTTCCAGAAATCTAAACTGGCACTGAAATGTGTGTGGCATTTCCTGCAAATTTAAATTGTGCCTTTTTTTCTAAAACGTGTCTCAAAATCCTTAGAATGAAGCACACCCAACTCAACATGAAGGATGTTTTAAATTTGAATTTAATTTAAATTTTTGACAAATTCTTCTTCAGATATTCCAACTGCAGCATTACAGTACAGTAGATTGGTTCAGAGGCCAGTGTAACCATTGACAGGAAACAAAAGTGAAACTGTCATGCCCTTTTGATCACAAACATGAAAACTTTTAGACAATACAATCTACATCTTGACTTAAACTGTAATCCTAACCCTGTCTACTCAGAAGGAAATCCTAATTAACTCTATGGGGCTTACTCCCAGGCAAGTGGGGTTAGGACTACAGCTTAACCTTTTAATTAAGGCTAATATCCTTGTAATTAGCACGTGCCCAATGTACTCATCATGCCTCTACTGTAGTTGCTTTGGAAGTGACTGAGTTATGTGCATGGCTCACCCTGCAAGACAAAGGCAGAACACTCAGTTTTCCTTACCTGCTACTACTACTATTTTTCTTAGATTTGTTTCTTCGTTTTAAGGCATCTCTATCCTTGCTGCTGTAGGGTAACATGGAAGCATAGCCATGCTCAGCTTCTGTGGGGGAAACAATTATTCATCCCATTATTAACTCATAGCAAAACAAAACAACTCATTTAAGTTCACTGGCAAATATAACTAAATACTTCATCTCCTGACATTCAGTGCATGTTCTCCTTCAAATTAATCCCATCCACAGGATTTCACATGCCATGAAAGCTGAATTCAAAGACCCCTCACTCACAAATTCATTAGATGGCTAGCCTCAGTCGAGTCTGTATTCTCTTTGTCTCAGCATTCTTAAGTGCAATATGTTAACATCTTATCTTACAAGCCTGGTATAAAGAATACACAAATAGTGTACAGGAAGTACTGGTACTTTGAATGCTTGAAATGCACCAATTATTATGATGCTGAATCAATAATGTCTCAGTTGTGGGTGGGGGGGCGACAAGAGATTATGAACACTGCGATACTCCCCCCCCCTTTCCCAGAGAAGATGTTAACAGAGTTTTGTAAAAGCTGTTTGGAATTTACAAATGGGTAATGCCTTCAGAGTCAGGCAAGGGCACAGCAGCTTTCCATCTCGACACTTTCAGCACTTGACCTCGATCGTCATGGCCGCTCCATTTCCTTCTACAGTTCAGGCCCCCGTTAGGGTTAAAAGCGGAGCGAGTGGGTGAGGAATAGCAGGGCACACCCCCAATAACAGGGCCCGCTCCCCCAAACTGAATTGATTTGTGTGTGCCGGCTTCAGCCGCTTTATTCATTTATTTGTCGCCATGGATGTTCTTGTTCAATACCTTCGAGAGGCTTTGTCACACATTAAATGGGGCAAAATACAAGGGGGGCGCGATTTATCCCCACGATCGGAAGCGTGGTAGATTTTTATAGCCCCACAACCTGCCCCCGCCCCCCCCCCGCCCCGCTAAGTGGGAAGAGGAGGCGGCGGCGGCTGGGAGGGAGGGAGGGAAGGAGGGAGGAGCGAGCAAGAGAAAAGGCAAAGCTGGATCAGAAGGGAATCCGGGGCTCCCTCCCTAGTGAACAGGCTCAGAAGAAAGGAAATCTGCGGAGGAGGAAGAGGAGGAGGAGGAAGCAGCAGCCAGGCCATTCGCCCGCCCCCTCCCCCCCCCCCCGCCTTTCGGGCTTATTTTTAGCCCCCTCCTCCTCCTCGCGCGGCGCTTCCCATTTTCGCTTTAAAGGCCCGAGTTGTTTACTCTTTTCCTGAGGGGGGGATGGGAAGAAGGGAAGGCGGAGATGGTGCCGAAGGAGGGAGGGAGAAGCGGAGAAAAACACACGGACTAAGAACAACGCGGCAGGCAGGCAGGCAGGCAGGAAGGGGGCAGATCGGCGTCGCCCCTCCGCCTTCTTCTCCAGCCTCCTCTCCCGGGCGGAGCGAGAGCAACAAAAAAACAACGGCGGCGGCGGCGGCATCCCGGAGGGAGCCTCGCTGTCACCGGGGCGGCCGGGTGCTCTCCCTCAGCGCGGCCCGAGCCCCCCGCCGCCGCCGCCAGACGGGAGAGAGCGAGCGGTGAAGGCGACAGGCCCTGAGAGAACTTGGGCCGGCAGGCCTACCTCGCTCCCTCCGCTCCAGGAACTCGGCCGCCTCCAGCAGCATCTGGATGTTTTCGCACACTTGGGCGGCCGCCGCCATTTTGCCGGCTGCTTGGTCCTGCCGCCGCCGCCGGAGCCCTCGACGCCGACGACACCGCCACAGAGTCAGCCGCAGCAGCCAGGACTCTCTTCTTCTTCTTCCGCCGCCGCCTCCGTCCAGCGCCCGGAGCCCGACTGTGTGTGTTTACCCCACCTCGCAGCCTGACAGACTCGCCGCAACCAAGCCCTCCCTCCGCAGCCCAACCCGCTGCCCCTGGAGCGCGGCGCCCATTGGGCGACCGTGGCCCGGCTCCGCCCCTGCCGCTGCCCGATTGGCCCTCAGCTAGGCAGAGTGGAAAGGGGGAAATAAGCGGCCAGCCACGCCCTGCTCGCTCGGCATTGGCCGCCTCTGCTCCTGAGCCCGCCTTTATCTAGGCCGAGGTTTCCCGCCTCTGGTTGGCTCGCCGAGCCGAAAAGGCCGCACCTAATTCAGATCTAGTGTCTCATTGGACAAGCCTTAGAGGCACGTCCCATTCGACGGTGCTATAGCAGCGCCTTTCCTTTGCACGGGCGCCCCATTGGTCAGGGCTACCAAAATGACGTTTTACGCTAACTCCCGTAGGCCCAATCCAGGCTGCTCTGCCTTCTAACCCCGTTCGAGCCTTCCTTTTTGATTGGTCAGTGCTGCCCATGGCCCCCTCCCCTTCGCTTATTGTGTTGACTTCTAGCGTTCCGCCCCGCCCACTAGCCACGCGTCTTTGCCATTATGTATTTCTTGTCCAATCAGTTTGGGGAAGGAGGTGGAGGGGGCTCTAGGAGGCCCAGGCCTAGCTAGCTCTGCTGGCTAGAGCAGTTGTTGTTGTTTAGTCGTTTAGTCGTGTCCGACCCATCGTGACCCCATGGACCAGAGCATGCCAGGCCCTCCTGTCTTCCACTGCCTCCCGCAGTTTGGTCAAATTCATGCTGGTAGCTTCGAGAACACTGTCCTACCATCTCGTCCTCTGTCGCCCCCTTCTCCTTGTGCCCTCCATCTTTCCCAACATCAGTGTCTTCTCCAGGGAGTCTTCTCTTCTCATGAGGTGGCCAAAGTACTGGAGCCTCAGCTTCAGGATCTGTCCTTCCAGTGAGCACTCAGGGCTGATTTCCTTCAGAATGGAGAGGTTTGATCTTCTTGCAGTCCATGGGACTCTCCAGCACCAGAATTCAAAAGCATCAATTCTTCGGCGATCAGCCTTCTTTATGGTCCAGCTCTCACTTCCATACATCACTACTGTGAAAACCATAGCTTGAACTAGACGGACCTTTGTTGGCAAGGTGATGTCTCTACTTCTCAAGATGCTGTCTAGGCCTGTCATTGCCCTTCTCCCAAGAAGCAGGCGTCTTTTAATTTTGTGGCTGCTGTCACCATCTGCAGTGATCAGGGAGCCCAAGAAAGTAAAATCTCTCACTGCCTCCATTTCTTCCCCTTCTATTTGCCAGGAGGTGATGGGACCAGTAGCCATGATCTTCGTTTTTTTGATGTTGAGCTTCAGACCATATTTTGCACTCTCCTCTTTCACCCTCAATAAAAGGTTCTTTAATTCCTCCTCACTTTCTGCCATCAAGGTTGTGTCATCTGCATATCTGAGGTTGTTGATATTTCTTCCGGCAATCTTAATTCCGAGGAAGGCCTAAAGCCCAGGCTTGGTGCAAGGAGGCGGCGAGCGTGGCAGGCGCAACACTGCGGGGAGAAGGAGGCGGCATTTGTGTTTGTGTAGGTGATATATGGAAGTGAGAGCTGGACCATCAAGAAGGCTGATCGCCGAAGAATTGATGCTTTTGAATTCTGGTGCTGGAGGAGACTCTTGAGAGTCCCATGGACTGCAAGAAGATCAAACCTCTCCATTCTTAGGGAAATCAGCCTTAGGGACAGATCCTGAAGCTGAGGCTCCAATACTTTGGCCACCTCATGAGAAGAGAAGACTCCCTGGAAAAGACCCTGATGTTGGGAAAGATGGAGGGCACAAGGAGAAGGGGGCGACAGAGGACGAGATGGCTGGACAGTGTTCTCGAAGCTACAAACATGAGTCTGACCAAACTGCAGGAGGCAGTGGAAGACAGGAGTGCCTGGCATGCTCTGGTCCAGGGGGTCACGAAGAGTCGGGCACGACTAAACAACAACAACAACAAGGTGATCAAAACAAGGCAGTCTCTGCCCCTGCAGGCTTACAGTCTTTTTATTTTGATTGAGAGAGAGACGGAAAACGCAGGAGGAAAACAAAAACTCAGTCACTATTTTCTGAACAGTGGTCCCTATACTGACAAGCTGGCAAAGTTCAGGGAGCACCAGGAGGAGGTGCCTGATGGAGCGGAGCCTCCTGCAAAGCTGATGGAATGAGCCTTTTGCTCCCTACCTCTCCCACTGGGACAGCCTGATGGAATTGCTGCCACCAGGTGACAGTTGAGGGGGGAGAAGGCCTGGTGGAGCTCCCCCTTCCACCATATACCCCTTTGCCTCGTAAAAAGAAAAGGCAGCCACGTTGAGCTATAGGGAAACGCACCCAAGACATCAGTTATATTAGGGCATTCTACTTTTGCTGGATCAGGTTGGCACCCCATCTAGCCCAGCATCCTGTATTAATATATATATATCACCACCATCTATATCCTCACCTTCTCTCCAAACACTCAAAGCAGCTTACAGATAGAATAGAAAAAGCTAAAAACATAGAAAATAAATCATTTAAAAGTATTTAAACACTGAGAATTAATATATATATACCAAAATATCTATTAAAAGTATAGACAACAATAGTAACACTCAAAACCAAAAAATACCCAGTCCTGTACTTACAGTGGCCAACTGGGTGCCTCTGGTAAACCATGTATGTGAAATTAAGATTGTTTTTAAACCTGACATACTCACTTTATTATTATTATTACTACCATCATCATCGTCGTCATATATCTTTCCTTTCACCAAGACTGGGACTCAAGGTGGCTTACAAAAATTAAAACAAATATAAAATACAAAAGCTAAAGACATATAAAAGCTAATAGTTAAAATTAAACTCCAGCAGAATAAAAACAATATAAAAAATAATCCATTACAAATAAAAGCAGCAATGCACTATCAAAAGCCCTTTTCTTAAAGAACAGTCAGGCCACAGGGGCCTGCTGAAATAAAACAGTCTTCTACCGGTGGAAGTTCCAAAGTCTGGCAGCAGACCTCCAATATCCCCACCCTGCTTGTGAGGGTGGTGGGACCAAGAGAATGGCCTCCTCTGAAGGTCTCAGAGCCCAGCAAGTTTGTATGGAAGACAGACATTCATACAAGGAACAACTGTTTTGTGCATGTTCAAAACACATGGAACAGTGGATGCAAATACCATCCTCAGATCAGGAAGAGGGTGCAATGGGCGCGTAACAGGGCAGGTTTATGCACGCTCCACTAATGCGCGCAATAACCTGGAAAGCAACCTCAGCACAAATCAAGGGTTGCCTGCATAAGCATTTGCCATTTTACTGCCCATTCACTCAGTTTTGAGGTCCTTTTGGAGCTCTTCACAATCTTTTGTTTTAATCACTCTGAACATTTTGGTGTCATCAGCAAACTTGGCCACCACAATTCTCAACCTCACCTCTGGATCCTTCATGAACAAGTTAAAAAGCACAGGTCCCAAAAATGATCCATGGAGGATGTAAGATGAAGTGGCAGCCTCTACAAAAAAAACAGTTATAACCTCAAAACTACCTGGGGGTACAACACTTCAGCCTTCCAGGAAATTCTGTAAGTGACCTTAAGGTAACCCAAAAGAGAGCAAAGGAACCTCCATCAAAGACCACATGAAACTGCTGGAACGAGTAAGGAGTTCAGTATTATCACTTGGACTGAATTCAGGCAAAGCATTTTCTTAAACTTAACTACAGGCAACATGTGCGACTGTGCATGTGCACATTGTTTTTGGACCCAGAAAGGGCATAACGGGGGTGGGGGGGTGGGCTTATGCACACAATGACCCAGAATGCAACCCCCACGCAAATCAGGGGATGCCTGTACATGTCTTGGCTTACTGATGCCAGGGTGAGTGTGCCATGACCAACAACCATTATGTGAATGAGAATTTATCTTTTCCCTCAACCCCACTGCTTACAACTCCCATCACATCACCTTATGTAGCCTGTAACACAGTGTATTGCATGCATCTGAAGAAGTAGACCGTACTGCGCAAAAACCTATACCATAGTAAATGAATCTCAAGGGTCTCTGGTGTTTTCTCTGTAAGGTAGGAGGGATGGGGGAACCTCTCTTAGGCACATTCCCTTCCTGGGCCTACATGCCAGAGGCAAAAGTTAGTGGAGCAAAAAGTGTACAGTGCACATTAGTACAATAGACTAGTTACTGCACACCCAGTATCCTCTGTGCAGGCAAACAAGCAAGATTGGGCTTGAAGGATACATTCCTTTCAGAGTCCAACGCAGGGCTGGCGAGGGACGTGGCATGAGGAGGACCAGATAGAGAAGCTGCATTTCACCAATCTGCCCTATGATCTGAGGTTCCCCATAGCTACCCTAAGAAGCAAACCTTTGAGGACAGTCTCTAAGAGGGCCAGAGAATCTCTGTATGTAGGAGACAAAAAGTAAGGAACGTAATACACTGCTAAGAAAACTATGGATTACAGTTGAGCTTGTTTACCTGCATCAAGTATGACAACTGCATAATCCAAAGGTTGCCAGAATCTAGTTACTGAACACAGAATTCAAAAACTGGTCACCAATGCCTAATGGGTCATTACAGAGGGAGTGCCAACTTGGCCCCGCAACCGTGAGTGCCCAGGGCTGTGGGTGCCATGCAGCATGCATGGCCCTGGCACTGAAATTTGTGGGTGCCTGGCCCCTTCATAGGGGATTTTGTGGGTGCCCCAGGGCCCCAGGGAGTGGGCACCTATGCAGAGTCATGTCCCTGCTTTGTTTTTGAAACTGAAAGCAGTAGATGTAGTTTATTAACAATTGTGCCTGTTTGTTTTTCTTTAAAATGTCTGTCCTACTCATGTTTTTACTTGCTCACTCTAGAAGCAGTCTCTAACATTTACAAATCAGAGTGTCTTGCAGGGTCCCCCTTTGCTTTAAACACTTTGTTTGCAATGACAAATGTGTTAGGTGGGATGGATGGGGTTGTAGGTGGCTGAGAGAATACACTTCGAAGGAGACACAACACAACACAACACAACACAACACAACACAACACAACACAACACAACACAACACAACACAACACAACACAACACAACACAACACAACACCACATCTCCCACAGCATGATCATATGGGTGCTTACTTCAGAAGTCATTCCCATTGTACCAGGGGGTTTACATGAACGTAAGCATCAGATTTTAGTTCCAGTGCTACAAATGTTGACCTCATTTTGATATTAGATTCTTGCTGGAGGCTTGTCATTATTTACTTTGGATTGAAGCAGAAACCTTTATTTATATGACCTCACCAATTGGGAAGTGGGAGAAGATTTGAGATACCCAGCTGAAACAGAAGCAACGCAAAGCAGCCTTTATAATATCTACCAATTACTCAAGTAGTTTTAAATCAAACTGCAGTCCTGAGCTGCCTCATAATTAAATTTCATTTCCAGAGAAAGGTGTGTGTGTGTGTACATGTACGCACACATTTTGACTCCCTGCACTGTTTGTTCTGTCTTCATATTATTCTATCAGATAATCTTACGCAAGCTACACCCACTTGGACTGTGTGCTAGCAACATCCTGTTCACTTTAGAACTCTGTATGTACTTGTGTGTGGGAGGAATAAATCCCATTGCCATTCTAGGTCAAAGGAAGTTGAGCATGAGATTTTAATTTGGGCTGCACCTATCAAATTAGTTGTGCAGCAGCAAAGCTGCTGGAACCATTTATGCAGCCCAATCCCTAATCTCAGTGTTAAATAATTCAGTGGGTCCTATACCAAATTAAGTATGCAAACGTTTGCAGCCTTAAAGTGTACATTCTAGCTACCAGTATGGAGTATCCTATGTCCTGGTAGTACCCTCTATAGTCAAGACCATCCCAAGATGGGAAACCGCCCCCCAAGGGGCAGTTCCTTCCACTTACATGTTGCACAATTCATTAGGAATGCACAACTCCTGTTCATTTTGTCACAAAGTGAGTGATTTATGTCAGCTATGCGTGCTGCCCGTACCCCCATAAAACCAAGTCATCTTGTTTCATTTTGCTTGACAGTCAGAGATGCTCAAACCCACAACCCTGAGATTGCGAGTCTCATGCTGGACCAACTGAGCTACTCTGGCTACCAGTAGGCATGACAGCATCTCATCAGCAACATCAACTTCTGGTGATGATGTACACATTGAGAGTACTCCAAAACAGAAGGAGCAGGTACCACAAGAGGGGCAAACAAGTACTCTGTGCTTCAGATGCCACTGGAGACAAGGGAAACACAACTAGCAAGTTACTGTGGATGTTAGCTTCTACTCTGAACTGCTTTTAAGGGATGGCATCATGGAGGCTGGGGTCAATGACTATTTGCTATGCCAGCTAATGGAACCTCCATGCCAACGAGACTCCGAGAAAGGGGCAGCCAGAACTATCGTGTTCTGCATGTGGTCTTCTCCCAGACATATAAGCAGAAACTGGATGCTGGACTAGACAGACCTTTGGTTGGAACCAGCAGGGCAACTGTTATGGCTTGATATTCATGACCAGTGCCTCCAACCACCACCCAAATACCAGCAATTGTTATCTTGATGCTACGTCTCAGAGTTATGATGAAGGTTGTGTGCATTTCACACAGGGCACCAAACAAACCTACCCCAACGTTCTGTACTAAAGAAATGGCACTGATTAGTATGTAAAATTCTGCACATTTACTGCAGAAGAGACACTAAATGTCCATTTCTCCCATAAAACTATTGGAAGAAGTTAGGATACCACACAAGCTAATGGGAAAAGTCCATTGGAGCTGTGTTACCATGTTCATATGTTGGTTAGAGGCACCCAAGAACAGCAGCAAGGCCCACTGTTGGCCAGAAGCAAGACAATGAAGGGGGTGAACCAGGGGGGTTGAAATTTAGACTTTCTCTAAATGAGAGGTAGCAGAGATGGTGGTGGTTGAACACTTGTCCCGCGAAGAGCCCACAACCCACCAAAGTATTTCTCGGGGTTCAAATCCCTACTGAGCCATGAAACTCACTAGGTGACCTTGGACCAGTCACATACTCTCAGCCTAACCTACCTCACAGTGTTGTTGAGAGGATAAAATGAGGACGAGGGAGAACCATGTATAGCACCTTGAGCTTCTTGGAGAAAAGGTGGGGTAGAAATAATGAAATAAACTTATCTCAAGAACCTCATTAAGACAAAAGAAAATCGTTTTTCATCCTAGCTTTTAAGAAGGGGCTTCCTATTTGAAGTGCTCTCAAGAAGAAAACACAGATTTTTCTTTTTTAATTTAAGTGGCAATATTTTAAAACAGAAACCTACAAAAAATAAAAACACAGCAACACAAAAGAAAGTCATTTTGTACAAACATGTCATTTGAGGAAAACATGTTACCGTCTCTTCCTATGAGACAATGTCACTTCCATGGACTCTCCACAAATGAGATCCCCATTCTGCGTGGGAAGAAGCTGAAATCTGCTTAACCGCAGGTGTTGCTGGTAAGACAATTAAGGGACTAGAGAGTGAGGTTGTCTTTCACATGTAACAAGTACAGGTGTCAAGCAATAAAATCCAAAGGTCTGTTGAATCCACCTTTTCTGTTCATGTATTGCCTGCAATGAGAAAAGGCAAACCTTAGCAGTGAACTTTCTTGCTGACCCCTAAAAGTTCTGAACGCCCACCCCATCTTCCTGATTTTTTTCTTGGCGTTGCCCATCCATTACCCAGAATGCCTTTGCCAGCTGTAAGTGCTGGAATAATTTTAGAAAAATTAATCTCAGTATGTTATTTTTTATATTCTTAATCACAATTCTGTGCTTGTGTGCTAATTAGAATTCATATTAAAAAAGCACACTTGACTTCGAAGCGTCTTTATTGGTACTGTTTTTTACTTTCTAACTTAGAAATTAATGGTAGCAAAATCCATGAAATTCTCTGTGTGTGGTCCATATGCAATTAAAACAGCACAGCACAACACACGAGCAGAGATGTCAGTAGGCTTGGGGAAACTCCAAAGTTTAAAGAAATACAAAAAAACATTTTGGAAGAACAATCCTATGTGGGGGATAATGACCCAAAAACAGTCTCTGGGGACTAAGCCTGCTTACTGCTCACAAAATAACTGGAGGGTGTCGGGGGGGCGGGAATTGGAGGGAGAATGGAATACCCTGGGGAAAGGGACTGTAAAATTGGTAGCTTGAAAAGAAGCACTCCACACTGTAAACCTTTGTTGCAGATACCATTTGTAAGGCTAGTAACTCTTACAGATCCTCTATTTCAATTAGCAAGAACCTCACATGGCAGCAAACTAATTCTACATTATGCAAGGCAATCCTGAAAGGGCAGGAGGCATAGGAAGTCAATCGTGACAGTTTTTTGCTCCTGCAATGGGAAATCATGGTTGCTCTACTGCCACAATTAGGAATTTGTTTATCCACAAGACAGCTCAACATAACAAGTCTGAGAAACCGCAGGATATACTGATTTTCTGAACCAAATGAAATACTTAGGGTAATCATTTCAGGATTTTGCACAAATGGGAATCTGCTTTTGTTTTTCTATTTAAAAAATGGGGGTTCTGAAGCAATGCCAAAATCTCTTCTTCCAAGTATTCCTGTGAACACAGTGACATCCCCGCCCAACACAAACATGACCTTAGAGCTTCCACACTCATGGCCAGTTGGGTCCTAATTGAACAATGCCAACCTGTACTTCCGCTTCTGTGATACGTTGATAGCATAGGCATTTACAGAGCCATCCACTTTCTTGCCCTACAAAACACAAACAGAAATACAAAGTCATCTTCACACAACGTAGGGTGCAGGGAAGCCTGACCAGGGGAAAAGGACAATGACTTGGAGCCTGCATTGCTCCTCTGTTCTTGTAAGGGAGGGGGTGATTTTCAGCAACCCCGCCCCCAACTCCATCCACATTCCCTATACTGTATCCTAGACATCCCCACAACCCTGAGTAGATTTTCATGGGGCTGCAGAAGGAAGTGTGAAAGCCCATTTCTGGGAGGAAAGTGAGAATAAAAGCCAATGGAACTTTGGAGGAATGGTAGGACATGAACAGAAGCCAATCATATCTTGCTCTTTACTCTTTTTTGCAGTTGCTTTTGGGAAATATGTCTAGGCAGAGTTCCTACACACAATGCCAATGTACTGTATTTTTTTCCCTATAGGACACACCGGCCCATAGGACGCACCTAGTTTTTTGGGGGGGAAATAAAGGGGAAAAAATCCCCCCCCCCCCGCGGGGCTGGAGCGGGGGAAGCCCGAGCTTTTAAAAACGCACCTACCGTAGTTTTTAGAGGAGAAAAACAAGGGCAGCAGGCTTCCTAGGCTGCGGATATCTGCCCGAAGCGTGGGGCGCTCTGCTTCAGCGCGCCCTGCGCTCCGGGTAGCAGGCTGCTATCCGCAGCCTAGGAAGCCCTCCGGGAACTCCCGCGGGCTCCCCAGGCTTGCTGATAGCTTCCTGAAGCCTGGAGAGCGAGTGGGGTTGGTGCGCACCGACCCCTCTCGCTCTCCAAGCTTCAGCGAAAGCCTGCATTCGCCCCATAGGACGCACACAGATTTCCCCTTCATTTTTGGAGGGGAAAAAGTGCGTCCTATAGGGCGAAAAATACAGTAATGCTTCCATGAGTTGTTTCCAAGCTACCTGGAAGTTGCTGTGAACTTGTACGACATGTTTCAAGTCTGGAAGCCCCTTGTAGTGTAGAAGATTTGGGAACATGTTCCAGGGGCTGAGTATCAGTGGTGGGTAGGACCACCTCATAGTTCCCACAACACACACACTCTCTCTCCATCATTTACATTGCGCTCTCTCTGCCACAATTTTTTTTATGTGGGCGGGGGAAGGAAGCCTCCTATTGAAGCCAGTAGGAGGCTTCTTCAAGCTAAACTGCTGTACTGGGTGGGCAAGGAGAAGAGGCTGCAGGCCAAATGGGGAGGCCCCTTGGGCTGGAGGTTCTTCACTCCTGTCCTAGAATCTAGTGCAAAGGCCCAAGGCCAGGCCTACTGGAGCTCAACCTTGCCTTGTGTGGATGCACAAACGATAGAACAAGCCTGAATCCTCCCCAGTAGCTGAGCAAGCTGCCTTTCTGTCATTTCTGTTCCACCATTAAGAACACTAAAAGACCATTTGGAGTCACCATTTCTAAATGACTGGCGAGGAAAACTCAGGACCATGGTCTGATTAAGTGAGGAAGATCTGAACTTCCCAGAAATGGCTTTCTGTTTAACCTACAGTGTGCTACAAAAGGAGATGTTGCTATTATAAAATAATAATAAACAACTCTTTGCATTCAAGATTTGCCAAGGCAATCCAAGCCCTGTGCCCTGCAAAAGGTTACACATACGGAATCTTCTGAAGTCTCACTAGTCTTGCTCAAACACATTCAAGCACCACTCTATAAAAAACTTGCAGTGTCAGAAACCTGCCCCCCCTTTTTAACAAAAAGGAAGGGATTCTCAGGAAGTTGAATCCTGCATCCACTACCACATGGTGTGGATTTTCTGTCCCAGTGCACAGAGTGGTTCACATCTCACTCTTAGGAATTCTGGGCACTAAGAAGACACTCACCTTTGTCGTGTCAAATGATGCAAATCCCATCATTTTCATCATTTCAATTTCTTCTTCTGTCTTACCCTCCAGGTCTTCCTCTGAAAAAGAAGCCAAGGAGATAAACAAGGAGATAAAATGAAAGAGAGTTAAAGATAAATAATGCCACAGAACCATCCTCAAACAGCATATTTCTAGGATTCTGACTATTACAATGGTGAAACACCCTGACTTGGCCTTGCTAAGGTAAAGGTAAAGGTACCCCTGCCCGTACGGGCCAGTCTTGACAGACTCTGGGGTTGTGCGCCCATCTCACTTAAGAGGCCAGGGGCCAGCGCTGTCCGGAGACACTTCCGGGTCACGTGGCCAGCATGACAACGCTGCTCTGGCGAGCCAGAGCCGCACACGGAAACGCCGTTTACCTTCCCGCTGGTAAGCGGTCCCTATTTATCTACTTGCACCCGGAGGTGCTTTCGAACTGCTAGGTTGGCAGGCGCTGGGACCGAGCAGCGGGAGCGCACCCCGCCGCAGGGATTCGAACCGCCGACCTTTCGATCGGCAAGTCCTAGGCGCTGAGGCTTTAACCCACAGCGCCACCTGCGTCCCAGGCGACTTGGCCTTGCTAGGAATAAATAAAAGATATTATATTTAAGACATTTCCTGGCAGCAGTCTGGATATAGACTGCATTCTTATGGAGAAGTGATTGTTTGTTAACTATGCAAAACTGGCATGATAGGGTTTGGAAGATTGTGCTCATAAACAAACTAACACAACACTGCAGAGTAGTCAGAGGTGACTATTTCCAGAGATAAATTTTATAGCTTGGTCTTCCTTCATTTCTTTCATTAATTCCTCACCAGAAGAACCCAGACCATACTCTGTTCACTTTTCTTTTGGGGGAGTTACCCTGAATTTTATTTCAATATTCTGGATTTTATTTGTTTAAATATCATGTCACTGACGCTCACCAAGGTTTTTGCTAACTTTGCAAGTCTGCTGTTGTAATTTATCTTTTCTATTTGGCATTTATATATATATAGTCTTTCTAACATGTGTAATAAGGACACAGTTCCCCTATGTATCTCCTTCCACCCCAACATGATTTTTGGAATGTTTTGATTGTTTCATATCAGTTTGTTTTGTCTGCTGTGTTCTGCCACTTTTGATTTTATACTATCAATGTGTTTTGTATTTTTATTCTTTGGTTGGTAAACAATTCTGAAAGTACAGTGGTACCTCGGGTTAAGTACTTAATTCGTTCCGGAGGTCCATACTTTACCTGAAACTGTTCTTAACCTGGAGACCACTTTAGCTACTGGGGCCTCCTGCTGCTGCCGCGCCGCCGGAGCACGATTTCTGTTCTCATCCTGAAGCAAAGTTCTTAACCTGAAGCACTATTTCTGGGTTAGCGGAGTCTGTAACCTGAAGCGTATGTAACCTGAGGTACCACTGTATTTCTATTGAAGAGGGTGTCAGCCATCCAAAACAAAAGGCTAATCCTTCCAACTCTTCAAAAAGAGCCACACCTCAAGGACCCAGTATAGTTCCACGTAAAATGTTGTCGAACAAGTGTTTAGAAAAACACAACTGTGGATTTTTTGGTGTGTGAAGAGATGATATACTTGAGAAACAAATGTGCCTTTATTGGCACGACAAAGGATTATATGGACCCTCAGACTCAGTGCAACACATGAGCTACAGGCTCTCAATAACAGAGGCAGGATATGTCCTCACCAACAGAACCAGAAACACATCAAGTCAAACAAACCTTGCCCAAAAGGCAAGATACTTCTCACATTAGCAAACTACCCCTCCCCTATAAATCTGACCACAAACTAGAATGCCAAAGTTAATAAGGTGCATCATGACACACTATTCTCCAGCATGGCTCGCAACACCCCAAGCTGTTTCATTACCTGTGATCTGACGCTCTTTGCCTTTAGCATCTTTGGTCTCTTTCTTCTCGTCATCTCGCCTTTCTTTCTGCCGGGAAGGGGAAGAAGAGCTGGATCTATGTCGTCGTGGAGACCTAGAGAGTCAAACCAGAGCAGGTTGCACTTGAATGGCAAGGGAAAGGTGTGCTTGCTGGATTGTGCAACACACAAAAGAAGAAGCACCAGCACACTTGCTGATTTTTTTGTGGAAACACAAAACCAAACCATCACAAAATCCCACACTTGGCTTTGTGGGCGACACCACGTCTGTGAGCAAAGAACTGTCAAGTACCTGCAATGCTCTGTCCACCTCAGCCAAGGAAGTGTACGGCTTCCTCTGCCAGGCAGCCACAAAGAGGGAGAGAGGTGGAAGTGTGCATTGCTGCCACCACAGCTACCTCCTTTAGAAAGGTGATTCAGAGGGATCTTGTCAGGATGAAACAAGGCAAGCTCTGCCTTATCAACACCTGTAACCAAGGAGAGGCTGCAGGAGGAAAGATGGAAGGAAAGGCTGGGTCTTTAAAGCAGAGTACAAAGAAGCACCCATGCCTGCTCCTCCTTTCTCCTACCATTTATTAAACAACGGTATAGATAGGGTAGTCTATTGCAGGAGAAGGGTTCAGAACAACAGAAAGGTGCTATGGAAGAGGATAGGGGAAGAATATTCTCTACAAAGCAAATGGAGGGGAGTTGCAGGTCTACAGAGAAAGGAGGACCCTGTGACCATCAGCTCACTCTGAATGCAGAAAAAGCTTGTGTTTAGCTACACTCACATCAAGGGACAGATCTTTCTCTTCCTCACTCAAACAGGATATTTCAGCTGCCTAGAAACCATCTGTTCAACCTTAAAAACAAATCCTTTCTCATTGTTAAACATCCCAGCAAAGCCACTGCTAAAGGTGGGATAGAAAGGAGCTAATATGGTTAGAGCTATCATGAGAAGGGACAGAAACAGCTGAACTGCCAGGACCAGTTGCTGGCTCTATTCTTTCAAGAGAATTCTTTCAAGAGGGCCTCCATACATCATTTAAAATGGTAGGGTAGTTAACTGGGTCATAATTTCCTGCAATTGGGGGGGGGAGTTGTTTTTTTAAAAAGCAAACTACCCGCTCATCTTTTCCAATATTTGCTAATGGCAAGAGCTAGTAGCCCGCTCTGCCTCACAGACCCATTGCTTACAACGAGAACAGTGTTTACAGAACTAGTTCGCCAGAAACTTTAGAGCTTTAGAGCTCACCTGGATCGTCGCCTGTGTGGGGAACGGGAACGGCTTCTCCGCCTGTCTCTCTCCCGAGACCTTGATCGCTCCCGTCTTCTCCTCTCCCTCTCACGTGAGGTGGATCTGGAACGCCGACGTTCTTAAAATACAGAGCAAGCAACTTTAGTTGCATATCTGAATTTCATTTCTAAAGTACAGCTTTCCTCCTACAGAAACATACTATATACACCGTATGGCTTCAACAAACCAGTGTATTTTTCAGTCTCAGTCCTGCATCTTAAAAGTTTGCTCCATCCTGTATCCTGCAACCTCCTTCCTTCCAAAGAGGTAAGGGCAACATAAGCCAGGTCCCATTCTGTCTTCAGAAGCTGTGCTTGATTTACAGGGGGCACTTAGTGAAATCCACTAGCTTCACACCTATACATCTCTGAGTTCTAGCCAAGTTAAAACACACTCCAAGAACGTTCTGCACACTCTGCCTTCCACAGCAAAACAACCATGTTTGTTCCGGTGGCTTTTTACATACTGATAGATACGGTGCTTTAAAAAAATTCTCATAAGCATGAAACAGGCATCTGCCTTCAAGGTGCATCTAATCTGTTGGGGGTGGGAGAGCCAGAGTGAGAACCTAACAAAAGCCCTTCAGTTGGATCAGACCAAAAGCCTGCCTAGTCCAGCATCCTCTTTTCTTACACCAAGCAAAGCCCCAAAGCTGGAATGTTAATTTAGCCACTAACAGGCTCATCCTGCATGAGTTTATCCAGGCCTCTTAAAAAAAAAAGAAGTTAATGGAGATAAATGTCACTTCTCTAAGTAAGAAAGTAAGAGCCAGGGTGTGCGCAGTGGTTAGGGTGCTGGACCTTAGGGAGCAGGCCAGTAATAAATCAAATTATTAGGCCAGCAGAGCCCCAGGTTTATATATCCTGTCAGATACAGAACACATAAGAATGAATTTGGGCCAGTTATAATCTCTCAGTCTAACCTACCTCACAGAATTGCTGTGAGGATAAAAATGGAGGGTGTTAGTGGTGGTGGTAGAGAACCACGGACACCACCTCCTTTATGTATTGCAGAAATGTATATGCTGCTTGACTGTAAGGAGCCACAAAGCAGAAAACATTGATATCTTACTGGTTCCACACAGTACCTGTTCTGCATCTACAACAGAGCCAGTTCCACAAAGTGGTTGAGAAAGAGCTATTCCTTTGTTTTTTATTGCGTTCATAGCCCATCGTTCCTCCCAAGGAGGCCAGCCTGGTTCTCCCCCTCCCTATTTTATCCTTCTCAGGTGGGTTGGGCTGAGATGCAGCAACAGGCCCAAAGGCATCCAGTGAGCGTCAGGGGCTGAATTTGAACCCTGCCTGCCTCGCAGCTCCTCAGCACCTCACTAGCCCCACCACCCTACGAGAGGAACGCGCCCTCGGGGACTCAGTTCGGCCTCGATCCGCGGGGATCTCTGCCTCCCAGGCCAAGAGAGACGAGGCCTGCCTTGGGCTTCCCACAACCCGCCCGCCCTCCCCTCCCTCCCCGTGGTGCAAAGGCACCGGCCTGCAGCTGCTTCCTTTTTCCCCGAAGGAGAAACCTTCAAGCCAAGGTTTCGCCCGGGCAGCTGGGAAGGAGGACGAGGCCTCCCGGAAGGGCGGCGAAGAGGAGCCGCAGGACCCCAGGGGGGAGGCCGGGCGGCTGCCGAGACTACGTACCTCTCCGCGGAGGAGACCGCGAGCGACTCCGGCCCATCTCCCCTTCCGACGCCCAGCTCGCCTTCTCCCTCTCCCCGCAGCGGAACTTCCGGCGGGACGGTCCGTCTCCTCTTCAGGTCCGGCTAGGAACACGCCGGGAGGAGGCTCGGGTTCCGCGCCGGGGATTGGCCCCTCCGGATCCTGCTGGCCAATCGGCGGGAAGGGGGCGGAGAGAGATATATATATAATATTTATTGGTATTTCAAAAAGTTACAAGAATAAAAAAGAAAGAAGAAGAAAAACAGAAAATACAAAATACAGAAAAAAATAAAAACAATTAAAAACAAATCCATCTTTCCATATCTTATCTATCATTTGCTTGTTTCCTTGACCTCCTCACACCTCCCTTTTTGTATTCTAGTTCATTAGTTGTTTCAGCAAATCCTTTCCTTCTTTGTTTTTATCTTACTAATTTATCTTAATATATTGTAACTTTACATTCTGCCCTGTTAACAATCCATTTTTACTTAATCCTTTATAACATTACTGCTAAAACCACATAGCTTCATTCCAGCATCCTTCTAACATTCCTTAATTTTACAATGTTTCTGTAGATAGACTTTAAATTTCTTCCAGTCTTCTTCTACCGACTCTTCTCCCTGGTCTCGGATTCTGCCAGTCATTTCCGCCAGTTCCATATAGTCCATCAACTTCATCTGCCATTCTTCCCGGGTGAGTAAATCTTGTGTCTTCCAATACTTTGCAATAAGTATCCTTGCTGCTGTTGTAGCATACATAAAAAAATTTCTATCCTTCTTTGGCACCAATTGGCCGACCATGCCCAGGAGAAAGGCCTCTGGTTTCTTCAGGAAGGTATATTTAAATACCTTTTTCATTTCATTATAGATCATCTCCCAGAAAGCCTTAATCTTTGGGCACATCCACCAAAGGTGAAAGAATGTTCCTTCAGTCTCTTTACATTTCCAACATTTATTATCAGACAAATGATATATTTTTGCAAGCTTGACTGGGGTCATGTACCACCTGTATATCATTTTCATAATATTCTCTCTTAAGGCATTACATGCCGTGAACTTCATACCTGTGGTCCATACCTGTTCCCAGTCAGCCAACATAATGTTGTGTCCAACATCTTGAGCCCATTTAATCATAGCAGATTTCACTGTTTCATCTTGAGTGTTCCATTTCAACAGCAAGTTATACATTCTTGACAAAATCTTAGTTTTGGGATCTAACAGTTCTGTTTCTAATTTTGATTTTTCCACCTGGAAGCCAATTTTCTTATCCAAATGATATGCCTCCATTATTTGATAATAATGAAGCCAATCTCGCACTTTGTTTTTTAGTTTTTCAAAGCTCTGCATGCAAGAGATCCATTCCAAGGAGGGGCAGGGAATGCCTCTCATGAGAAGGACAGGAGGAGCTGCCTGGAACAGAGTGAGGCCCGTTGGGTTGCCGAGCTGAGTCTGGTTTCCAGGGTGAAGCTAGAGAAGGCAGGACTGGCCGCTTGGAGAATTGACCCCCTTGGACCACCCTCCCCTTCCCATTGGCAGAGCCGAAGTGACACCAGATAAAGGGGAGCAACATTCATGGACTGCAGCCTGATACTCACCTGAGAAGCTTGAAGCTTGTTTTGACTCCCAGGCTTGGGATGACCCATGGAAGGCACAGAGCCGGGTCTGGACTTGGCTCAGAAAGAGCATGAAATGAGGTTTGAAACTGGAGAAATCTCTTCAGTTCAAAGACTTAGGGGCCTCAATAAATAAATGAAAAAAAGCTTATTTGGACGAGCAAAGGATTATTATATTAATTTAGTCTCCCCACCCTGATACATAGTGGAACAAAGAAAAAAATAAAGAATTTGTGATCGGCTATGGTCACCTCTAATCAGGTGTTAGGTGGTATTGGGGTGATCCGACCGCTGCAGTGTCGAAGCAGCTCTTTGTTGGCAATCTTCGCAGCGCAGGATACGGTTGCGTCTGAGAGAGAAACTGAGACCAAGAAGGAAGGAGGTCTTGGGAGAGAGCAGGCAAGCAGGAGGAGCGTTGGCCTGATCCGGGAGGACTCTGCTTCGTGGAAAGGGCCGTGCAAATCCCCACCCGTCTCCTCAGCGCGCTGTTCCGGAAGCCCTATATATATTTTCTTCTTGTTTAGCGCTCACCACGTCAGGTTGCATATACTGCGCACATTGGCTCCCAGTACGTTTCTGAGCACAATTCAAAATGTTGGTGCTGACCTTGAAAGCCCTAAATGGCCTCGGCCCAGTATACCTGAAGGAGGGTCTCCACCCCCATTGTTCTGTCCGGACGCTGAGGTCCAGTGCTGAGGGCCTTCTGGCGGTTCCTTCATTGTGAGAAGCCAAGTTACAGGGATCCAGACACCAACCAGAGTAAATTGGAGCAAATCAGCAGCCTGTAGGCTTGGCCTTTATTGACTGTTGCAACAGGGTGCTCCCCTCACTTGCAGGTGAGAGGAAAGACACATAAAAATGGTGTGCAAGACCTTATAAAAACTTTTGAAATTCCCCTCCTCTAGGTCAAGCCCACCCCCAGAAACATCATGCATACATTACAGAAAGGAGGGGTTGAGGAAGGAGTTGTGGTGGTAACCTGAGTGTCCTGTCACCTGGCTGGTTCCCTTCTCTCCCCCTCCCCATGAGTCACTTCCAGGAGACAAAGGGGAGTTGGCAGTTTCCTGCCCCCAGAGGGAAGATCTGATCATTGTCCTTTGTTTCAGTCCATGCTGAATCCACTCCCATATGCAAGTTCTTTGTGATCTTGATTGTCTTCTGTCTAGGACCATCAGGGTTGGCATAGCAACTGGGCAGGGCTCCTGTGGATGTGCTGGGATGGTGAAGGGATTATGGCTGCCCTGTATCAAACCTTCCCCATTTTGTAGTCCTTCCTTCATGGAGTAAAATAAAAGTAGAACAGTGCAAATCCGATGCATGGTTGATTTTCTATGAATTTATAACAGAAGCGTAGCGTATGTAGTGTGTGAGTGTGAGTGTGTGTGAAGTTTGTACAAACTGAATGATTGGGGTGGGGGGTTCCTGCTACAGGACCAACCCTGGTGAGCTTGGCCCACCACCGTCAAGGGGCTTAACGGACTGAGTTCATCTTGGTGTGGCTAAAATTGTGCCAGCATCACTTGCTGGCAGACAGAGTCACCTGAAGTGCTGGTGAAGCAAGAAGTCTTGCAGATTAGGGCAGTGGGGTCACTTGTGGGGAGGGTGCCAAAAGTCAAGTAGGGTGACTGGGGGTGAGGGAGGTATAAATGACTACCACTCTTTGAAAAGCTGGTTTCACTGGTCAAGCCAATCAGTTTTGTTGAACAAATTAAATCAGTTTAAGCGGGTTTTGAATAAATGTGCAATCCATTCTGCAGGGGCACCATTGGGGGGGAGGCTGGGGGGCCGAAACACCCACCCACCCATATGGATTTTAGTCCATATGGTTGCCGCCACCCCCCAGGCCCACTGGGGCAGAGTAAGAAGCTTCCTTTCAGCATCCAGAAGAGATGATGTGTGGAGAACAACTTCTTGGATGTAACTTGCTGCCACTACTTGGCAATGGGCTGATGGCCAATTTAATTGAATCTACTATGAGTTGATAAATGACTGCTAAAGATATGCAGTGTGATGGCAGTCTGGATGGTCCAACAGGGAAGGGTCCCATGGTATGGTCTTGGTGGGTGCAATTTACCCAGATTTCTCTCCTGATCCTCCAGATACCAGTACCTGCTTGTAAGAACCCAAGATAGCTTTTTCAAAAATGTGTGACTTTAAAGCTTAGTCTGTGTCCATAATAAGAGTCTGAGGAGCATTCATTGAGTGTATAGCCTCCAGGAGTTGCTATTATAATAAAGGCTAATACAAATAAATGTGGCTCATTATCTCCGTGATTGAGCTAGTTACAGGGTCTTTAATAAAAGACAACCTTTTCATTCAGGTCTGTTTAAGAGTAATAGCAAAGTGGATTTACAGAAATGTCTGTAGTCTCCCAGTCAGTGTTGTGTTGCGTCTGAACTTCAATTTTGATGCAGAAGAATTTTCAGACTAGCTCAATCACAGAGATATTTCCAGACTGTAAAATGTAGAATGGAACAAACCTTTTGCCCGTGCTTTCCTTGAATGAAATTGCATTCAGTTTCTGATGAAGAGCAGCTACCTGTCTATGTCCCAGGTATGATCTTTGAATGGTTGCCAAATTTAGCTTGAATTGTTGGGTAGTGAATTGGGCCAGGACCTGATTCGGATTCACTCTGTGCATACGGCACATGCACCCTTGTCTCAGCGACTTTGGAGCAACAGCTTAAAATGAGATTGGGGGTCTGTTTGTATATTTGGGGAGAGGGCTAGAAGTAAAAGAGCTCAAATGATAACTTAGGGATACAACCTTTTCAGGTCCTTTAGGAGGGCTGGAAAAATCATGGCATGCTTTTAGGCACTATCATCTCATTTTCACAGGTTGGCAGCCAGCCTTTAGGTACTCCTTATAGAGCTAGAGAAATGGCTTAAAGCTGCCATTTAGGAACATTTGATCTCTAGCTGCTCATATTTACATGTTTATTTGCTTACAGTTAGCCTTCTCCTTCATCATGGAGCCCAAGGTAGTGTACATGCACACGCGGTTCTCAGGCAGTCTCCCTACCCTGGGAGTATATGAGATCAAACTGTGAATAATGTCATTGTACGCGCCGACTTCCTGACAAATTAGATCTGGGCTTTTGAGTTTCATTTGCCTGCCTAGCCAACTCCCAATTGGCTCTTCCTTACTCAGAAGTATCAGAGAAGATGAGACAGAGTTTTGTTGGCCTGCTTTGACTTGCTTTCATATTCTGACTATTGTTACTGTTGTTAAAATACTGAAACAAACAAATTAGGTATAATGTAAACGTGGTCTAGGATGGTGGCAGCGATGGCAGTCCAATTGAATGCAGACTTTTTCTGCCTCCCTTGCTCTCTTCTTATTCTCCCACAGCTCAAAAGTGGCTGTTTGTATCTGGCTTAGAAGCCTTTTTTTCTTACTTTTTTTGTGCCATCATTGTGGCAGTCAAGGGGCAAAGATAAAGTAATTGTGTAGGCCTTGAAAAATCCTCCTTGCCCAGGCGTCTAAAAATCTTCTTTAGTATTTGTAACTGGCTAGATTAATATTTGCAAGCCTGGGGCCAAAATGGAGCAAGCAAGACCAGTTTCTGTCACAGTGCCCAAGGATTAAAAGCTTCTTTTAGGGAGTCAAAACTCTGGATACACCTCCATTATTGCCTGTTCTTGCAGCTGTGTATAGTGTTGTGACAGATGAGCTGCCTTTCAGCCTCAAATAGGAGGAGCAGGAAGCATAGCAGTCAACCTTCCATTTCCCCCCGGGAAATTCCCTTATTTCAGCACCGTTTCCCGCTGCTTCCCGCTGCTATCCCGGATTGTTAGATATCCCATAGACTGTTCCCGGGACAGGAGAGGCTGCTGATCCTTTATTTTCAAACCTGAAAGTTGACAGCTATGGCAGGAAGACATGCCTCCTTTTAATAAATCCCCTGCAGCTGCCTGTTCATGCCCCCTCCGCCAATCAGGAAGGGCATGATTGCTTTTTAAAAAGCTGGTTTTAATTTTCAGGTCCCTGGCAAAGGAGGAATGAAGAGTGCTTCTCTGAAGGATTTATGTCCTGAAGACAAGAGGCGCATAGCAAACTTAATTAAGGAGCTTGAAAGGTGAGGATAAACTGTCTGATAATGCATCGGGTTTAGGATGAGACTCTCTTTCCAATTACTGTTATGAAATTGAAGCATTCATGTTTATTAAAAGCATATTTCTACTCCTTGCTGGCACAGGTATGATCAAGTAGGACATGGAGCAGTTTTTTTGTTTTGTTTTTTAAGAAGAAGAGTTTGGATTTGATATCCCGCTTTATCACTACCCGAAGGATTCTCAAAGCAGCTAACATTCTCCTTTTCCTTCCTCCCCCACAACAAACACTCTGTGAGGTGAGTGGGGCTGAGAGACTTCAGAGAAGTATGACTAGCCCAAGGTCACCCAGCAGCTGCATGTGGAGGAGAGGAGACGCGAACCCGGTTCACCAGATTACGAGTCTACTGCTCTTAACCACTACACCACACTGGCTCTCAGGACATGGAGCAGTTGTCTACCTCTCTCTGTTGCAAGAGACTGCTGCTGCTGAAGGAAGGCCTTCAAAGGGGTTCCTACAAAATTTGTCCCCCTTGTGTCATGGATGGCCTGGAAAATTGTGCCCTATCTCACTTTGCTGCTTCCCCCCAAGCACCTACAAGTTCTTGCTTTGGACTGTGACATGCTAACATGGGGCCTGATAGACATGTGTGTTTGGAGACACTGTGAAACCAGCATCCATGTGATCCTGAGAGCACACTCCCTCCCAAAGGATCTTTAGCGGGAGTCACACAGAGTGCTGTCCTTAATGTGTGTATCTGAACCCTCCCAAGCGACAAAGGTGGGTCCACATGGAAATAATATAAAAAATAAGGAATTTATTATAAAGGTAGTTTTAACAACAAAGTGCAGCAGCATACACTCACAATTCTAGGCACATGAAAAAGCAATATTCTAACTTTCTAAATAAGCATTCTCAATGAGGGCCTAAAGTAAACAGGGGGAAATTAACTAGAAAGATAGTCACATGTTAGTTCTCTTGGCACCTGCTGGAGTGCTGCTGAATCTGTGAGTGTGCAGGTGATCTGACCTGAGGTTGCCTGACTCATCCTGGAAGTGCCAGTGCTCTGTCTAGTTTGTATTTTCAACTCCGTACTTCTGTTAGAAGCTGGTGAATGCCCAAATTCAACTAAAGCGTGGTGGGCTGCCCTAAAACATTGGCTCAGGATTTCAGTGTTTAATCTAGGGAAGGGTTTGTACCAACACCTGACCGATGAGGAATTTGTCAGCAAATGACAATTCTAATAAGCAAAGCGCTTCAGGGGGAAGATGTCATCTTTCCCCATAAAGTGGAGCTGAATACCTGCCTCATAGTAAGTAATTTTTTTTTTTTTTACAAAGCCCTGACCATCTTCGGTCCAGGGTGCCTCAGGACCCTGTTCTACCTCCACAGCGGAAGGCAGCAGTGTTTCTGAATATCAGTTGCTGGAAGCCACAGGCAGGGAGAGGGAGAGGGAGAGCTCTGTGCAGGTGAAAGATGGATCTTACTCCCAGATCCAGGAGGCCCACTCTTCTCCCATAGTTGTCAAGTGAGCTGGGCTGGAGAGAAAGCACAATTCAGGGCTTGGTGTGGTGGTGGCAGCGATGGTGTCTCCAGTTCTGACATGCTGTGTGCTTCCCCACAACAGGAAGTTATTGAAGAGAAGCCCCAGGGCTCCTTCTGCGTCGCCCTCTTGAGACCAGCGATGGAGGCAATGACCCACTTGACGTAAGTACGGTCACTGCCCTACCTATTCCTGGCACCTCCCTTGCCATACCCTGAAATTGTACCCCGTACTTCCCCAAAACAGGAAGTTATTGAAGAGGAGCCCCTGGGCTCATTCTCCGTCGCCATCCTGCAACAAGGAATGGAGGCTGTCACCAGGGGTGGTGTCTCCAGTTCTCTGACATGCTGGGTGCTTCCCCACAACAGGAAGTTATTGAAGAGGAGCCGCTGGCATCGGTCTGTCTTACACCAAGCGATGGAAACCATAATCCGCATGACGCAAGTACGGGGAGGTACTTCTAGTCTCCCTACAGCTTGTCACTGCCCCACCTATTCCTGGCACCTCCCTTGCCGTACTAGGAGCCGTGGGGAGCTCTTTCATTAGGAGGTCCCTGATGATGGCTGGAAATGACCCTCAGCCACCCCAGAAAGACCCCTCCCCTGAAAGTTTACCCCAATATGATAGACAGCAGTTGGTTCCGTTGGAAGCATGCAAAGATGTCATGGTGCACCCACCGTTTGGGGCTGCCATTGCCGGTCCGAGGAACTGAGCGGATGCGGCAGTTCTGTGGCCCCTTCCCCATGACCTGCTTCCTGAACCTTCATCCTGCTCTTTAGGCAAAAGTCTGTGGGGATGTTGACTGAGGTCAGAGATTGAGCGCTCGCTCCGTTTCGCTCGCAGGGAGATGAGACAATGTCGCATCAAGCAAATGCTAGCTCCCCTTTTTCATTCTAGTTTCACTGTCACTTTTCCCACCACCAAAAATGTCTGATTTGGAGTCTGATGGGGAGCGGAACTGACTCTGTCGCCGTGCCATTGAATCCCACCTGGAAGGAGGAACTGGAAGCCCCCTGACAAAGAACTGACCTTTCGCTCTCGCCTGCCTCATTTACTCACCTCTCTCTCTCTCTCTCTCTCTCTCTCTCTCGAACTCTCAGAAATTTTAGACATCTTTCAAAAGCTCCAGCCAGCGCGCCAGGTGTGTGAGATGCAGGGTGGATTTGATTTAAATCAAATCGATTCAAGTCACAATTCAAATCACTAGTCTGTAAGACTTGATTTAAATCATATTTTTTACATTCTTGCTGGTATAATCTTAATATTTACAACCAGATGAAGGTTTCATTTTGGGAATAATACATTTTCAGAGTAGTTTTTACAATTAAATCAAAAATTACTGATTTGGTTAAACTGTTAGAAGTACATAGACAGATAATTATGAAATTATTGTGAGGTTTAATAAGTTAACTGTTTATATTTGGTCAACTTTTCTGCTGTACTTTGTTGGCAGGAGAATAACAATTTAAACAATTTATTTAAGTAAAACAATAACATTTTAGCATATCTGTCCATGTTTGTTAATTGATGGGGTTAAACAAAAAATAAAAACTTAGACTGAGTTTTAGCACATATGAAAAACTTAAAACAAATCCTTATTTCATGATGAATAGCCTTTAGACTATAATGCAACTTAAATAGAATACTATCTTTAGAAAGATTTTTACTCCAAAAGCATTTTATTTTAAAAATCTGATTTAAATTTTAAAAATTCAGATTTTTAAATTTAAAATAAATCAATCATGGTCTTTTATATGAATGAGGAACCAGTGATAACCAAGTTCAGTTTCCAATAATAATGGATTCCAAACAACAAATGTTGATTATGGAAATTACCTGCCTCTCTGCTCTATGATTGGGTGCCTCAATTTTAAATTCCCTTCTCCTTTTAGGACGAGGCAGTGAAGAGCATTTTTATGAAGGCAACAATTCTAATAAGCAAAGCTCCACAAAGTGGAGCCGAGTACCTGCCTCATAGTAAGTAAATAATTTTTTTTACAAAGCCCTGAGCATCTTAAGTCCACGGTGCCTCAGGACCCTGTTCTACCTCCACAGCGGAAGGCAGCAGTGTTTCTGAAGATCAGTTGCTGGAAGCCACAGGCGGGGAGAGGGAGAGGGAGAGCTCTGTGCAGGTGAAAGATGGATCTTATTCCCAGATCCAGGAGGCCCACTCTTCTCCCATAGTTGTCAAGTGGGCTGGGCTGGAGAGAGAGCACAATTCAGGGCTTGGTGTGGTGGTGGCAGCGATGGGGTCTCCAGTTCTGACATGCTGTGTGCCTGGTTCCATAATTATGCTCCACAGCTGCTGAATTAGCACTTTTTCTGTGTGCTTTGGATCATTTCCCCTCCCCTTCTTTCTCATTCCTCTGAACGCACAGGTTAGATTGGAGCTGATGGAGAAAAGCATCATGAAGGTCTTCTCTCTGCCCTCCCAGAAGCTGACGAAGCTGAGAGATGGGAGCCCCATGCGAGCAACAGAGATGCAGGTAACTGGACCTTCTGCTTCTAGGGATCTGAACGGAGGGAAATGGCTTGTCGGTACAGCCTGGAACTGTGGCCAGATTAAAAAATCTGAGGGCAAAAAGGCTGAGCCGTGTAAGCTACGAATAATGCTGCCAGAGATACTTGGCCCATCACAAGGATGTAACAACCAGAGACCCTGGGTGTATATTCTTGATTCTCTTGGTATGTGTGTCATTTAAAAAGGTGTCCCCTCACCTGGGTAAGGGACAGGTGGTATAGAAATAAAGTCTCACCACAACCACCACCCCTGTGGCTCTTTCCCCAACTTCAAAGGATATCTTGCCTTCATTCTGGCTACGGGCTGCAAAAAGGTTTTCATTCTTTGAAGAGAAATAGAGTTGAAGAATGCGTCCTTCTCCAGGTGTGCTGCCACTGGCCCCAGTCAGCATGGCCAACAGTCAGGAGTAGCTGGAGTCCAAAAAACAGACATGGGGACCCCGAGGTGCTCCAGAAGTAGAACAACAGAGCATCTGTTTTGGATCCACAAGGTCCCAGGTTCAATCCTCAGCATCTCCAGATGGGGCTGGGAAAAGACTCTCTGTCTGAAGCCCCAGAGGGCCAGCTGCCAATTATCATCTGTAGATGACACCAAGGTTGGAGGATCAATGGCTGGGCTTGGTCTAAGGATGCTCCCTGCATTCCATTGCTATGGCTGTGGTGAGGTGTAGGTTGTATTATTGCATTTATCATATAAAAACACAAATGACAGATCACAACATAAAAATACAAAATCAGAACACAAAATGCTTAATACAACAAAAACAACTCAAGAGCCAATTAATATCTAATTCTACTAATGTTTAAAATTTTTTTTAATGCCTTCTTTTTTCTATATCTTTATTTCTTATTTTGTTTATAAGCTGCCTTCAGTCCCTTTCAGGGAAAATAATAATAATAATAATAATAATAATAATAATAATAATGTAGTAAAACAAATAGCAGCAAACTTTCTCCTTTACAAAACAACCCCTTTTTGCAATTTGTCCCCTCTATGGTCCAGGCATGATTCATCAAACTAGTAGCCCAGGCTTTATGAATTTGCAAACCTGGATTAATGGTGGTTCTTCCATATGATGATTATTATTTCTCTCCCGTAGCCATGGCTGGATTGACTCCTGAAAGACCTGTGAGCAGGAAAGAGCTGTACCAGCTTCCCGTTGAAGTACGTCTCTCAACACTGAACCTAGATGTGAGTAAGCAGGTGTCAAGCTGACTTCTGGACCAAGGCTTAACCAGATCAGGAAGCTAGTGAGATGGAAAGGCTTCAGGTATTGTTTGTGGTTGTTGTTGTGGTTGTTTTTATTTTTGTTATTGAAAATTTAATAAAATTATTATATATCTATATAAAGTTAGAACCTTTTTCAACACGGACACATTATAGACACACATCTAAGCATGGGTATTTCTTAGATCCCAGCCCTTGTCTAGGCATTTGTGTCTGTTTTGTGCAAGGGTTGAAAACAACCATCCATTTCTCTGGTGACATAACAACTCAACCCTCTAATAACTCGTATAGGGTGATCCTACAGCACAGGCCCCAGCCCCATAGCTGTACTCCTGCCAGGACAAAAGGAGCTCAACAAGGATGCAGCAGCAGTTCTCCTTCCACCTGCTGCATCCATTTTGTACACAAAGGGGAGACTTGGCCTTGAAGAAGGGTACTTCTTCAGCCAGCCTTACAAATGTCAAAAAGTTACTAGCCTGCAATAATTATTTTGCCCCCTCCTCCAAAGTCAGCATGGAAACGCAGCAAAAAAGTGCCTTCTTCCATGAAGGATGGTGGAGGAGAGACACTCTGATAGTCCACTGTGTTTCTGTGATGACTGCGGATGAGACAAGACTACTCTTCCTTTACAGCTAGCCAAGAAATCAAGTGAGCTGGCTGCTCAGTCACCTGCATGAAATTCCTGGTTGCCTGGGGCTACTAGGCAAGTCGTCAAATACTAGGCTGTCTTCAGTGATTTTAAAACCGATCCCTTTCACCTTTTGAGTCTTCAAACACATGGATGTCTCCATCCCCATAGGTGCCACTTTGAATTGGCGAAGGCTAACAATACAATACTTTTCCCCCTCTGAGAGCTTGCCATTTCTTGCCAACAGAGGCCTGTGGCACAGATCACAAAGAATGAACAAAGGGTTTCTACCCCTTCTATGTGATGCCTCTTGAAGAGCATGACTGGGAGTTGTGGCTAGACATTACCAAGAAAACATGCCCTTCTGGGTTCAGCTACTCCTTTCAAAGAAGTCTTCCTTCAAAAGCTAATAAACTTCTTCTTATCTTTGTACCGACCTGCTGCCCAGGCACTTGTCCTGTACTTTTCCAGGCATCCATTGGGGCAGGAGCAGCAGCTGCAGGCACCTTTGCCTTCACTTCCCCTTTCTGAACTTTCAGCAGGTGTCTTGCTCAAAAATTCCTCTCTTTGGAAATTCCTAGAAATTGAGCAGACAAGATCAGAAAAACGTCCCAAGTTGTTCTTACAAAGCACTTCCCAAACTGAAGCTTCCCCCCAAAAAGAGGAAATGAAATGAAAGCAGCACCAAAGAAAGAAAGCTTCACCAGATGGGCAGCATCGAAATCAGATTAATTATATTCTCTGCAGTCAAAGATGGAGAAGCTCTATACAGTCAGCAAAAACAAGACCTGGAGCTGACTGTGGCTCAGATCATCAGCTTCTTATAGCAAAATTCAAGCTTAAACTGAAGAAAGTAGGAAAAACCACTGGGCCGGTAAGATACAATCTAAATCAAATCCCTTATGAATACACAGTGGAAGTGAGGAACAGGTTTAAGGATTTAGATTTGCTGGATAGAGTGCCTGAAGAACTATGGATGGAGGCTCGTAACATTATACAGGAGGCAGCAACGAAAACCATTCCAATGAAAAGGAAATGCAAGAAAGCAAAGTGGCTGTCCAATGAGGCCTTACAAATAGCGGGGGAGAGAAGGCAAGCAAAATGCGAGGGAGATAGAGTAAGATACAGGAAATTGAATGCAGATTTCCAAAAAATAGCAAGGAGAGACAAGAAGGCCTTCTTAAACGAGCAATGCAAAGAAATAGAATAAAACAACAGAATGGGAAGAACCAGAGATCCATTCAAGAAAATTGGAGATATGAAAGGAACATTTCGTTGAAAGATTACCATAATAAAGGACAAAAGTGGTAAGGACCTAACAGAAGCAGAAGACATCAAGAAGAGGTGGCAAGAATACACAGAGGAACTATACCAGAAAGAAATGGATGTCTCCTACACCCCAGGTAGTGTGGTTGCTGACCTTGAGCCAGACATCCTGGAGAGTGAAGTCAAATGGGCCTTAGAAAGCACTGCTAATAACAAGGCCAGTGGAAGTGATGGTATTCCAGCTGAACTATTTAAAATTTTAAAAGATGATGCTGTTAAGGTGCTACACTCAATATGCCAGCAAGTTTGGAAAACTCAGCAGTGGCCAGAGGATTGGAGAAGATCAGTCTACATCCCAATCCCAAAGAAGGGCAGTGCTAAAGAATGCTCCAACCTACCGCACAATTGCACTCATTTCACACGCTAGCAAGGTTATGCTTAAAATTCTACAAGGAAGGCTCAAGCAGTATGTGGACTGAGAACTCCCAGAAGTGCAAGCTGGATTTAGAAGAGGCAGAGGAACCAGAGACCAAATTGCAAACATGCGCTGGATCATGGAGAAAGCTAGAGAGTTCCAGAAAGACATCTACTTCTGCTTCATTGACTATGCAAAAGCCTTTGACTGTGTTGACCACGGCAAACTATGGCAAGTTCTTAAAGAAATGGGAGTGCCTTATCACCTCATCTGTCTCCTGAGAAATCTCTATGTGGGACAAGAAGCTACAGTTAGAACTGGATATGGAACAACTGATTGGTTCAAAATTGGGAAAGGAGTATGACAAGGCTGTATTTTGTCTCCCTGCTTATTTAACTTATATGCAGAATTCATCATGCGAAAGGCTGGGCTGGATGAATCCCAAGCCGGAATTAAGATTGCTGGAAGAAATATCAACAGCCTCAGATATGCAGATGACACAACCTTGATGGCAGAAAGTGAGGAGCAATTAAAGAACCTTTTATTGAGGGTGAAAGAGGAGAGCGCAAAATATGGTCTGAAGCTCAACATCAAAAAAACGAAGATCATGGCCACTGGGCCCATCACCTCCTGGCAAATAGAAGGGGAAGAAATGGAGGCAGTGAGAGATTTTACTTTCTTGGGCTCCATGATCACTGCAGATGGTGACAGCAGCCACGAAATTAAAAGACGCCTGCTTCTTGGGAGGAAAGCAATGACAAACCTAGACAGCATCTTAAAAAGCAGAGACATCACCTTGCCAACAAAGGTCCGTATAGTTAAAGCTCTGGTTTTCCCAGTAGTGATGTATGGAAGCGAGAGCTGGACCATAAAGAAGAATTGATGCTTTTGAATTATGGTGCTGGAGGAGACTCTTGAGAGTCCCATGGACTGCAAGAAGATCAAACCTCTCCATTCTGAAGGAAATCAGCCCTGAGTGCTCACTGGAAGGACAGATCGTGACGCTGAGGCTCCAATACTTTGGCCACCTCATGAGAAGAGAAGACTCCCTGGAAAAGACACTGATGTTGGGAAAGATGGAGGGCACAAGGAGAAGGGGGCGACAGAGGACAGCTGGACAGTGTTCTCAAAGCTACGAACATGAGTTTGACCAAACTGCGCGGGGCAGTGGAGGACAGGAGTGCCTCGCATGCTCTGGTCCAGGGGGTCACGAAGAGTCGGACACCACTAAACGACTAAACAACAACAACGCCACCAGCCCTGTCTTCATCCCCAGGAGGCAAGGAGGGAGCGGCGAAGAGGCTCCGGCTCTGTCTCTCGGGTCCCGGGCTCGGGGGTCCCTGGCTGAAAGGGAGAGGCTATGGAGACACACCAGATCCTACAGAGGACCCCTCAAGGGCCATGCAGTATACGTCTCCCCCCCCCCCCCCGCCCTGTCTTCATCCCCAGGAGGCGAGGAGGGAGCGGCGACGAGGCTCCGGCTCTGTTTCTCGGGTCCCGGGCTCGGGGGCAACAGCCGAGATCTGGAAGCAACGGCCAACTGCCAACGGCCCCCCGCCCTGCCACGCCCCCCGCGCCCGACTCTCGCCTCCCATTGGCTGACAGGACCCGGGCTTCGCCCCGATACCGAGTCGGAAGAGCCGGCCAATGGGGAGGCCTCGGAGCGGGCGCGTGAGAAAGGAAAGAGGGGTTGGAGCCGGCTCGCCCACTGCCTTCTGGGACTCGTAGTGCCTGCCCTCTATTCTTCCCCCCAGAGAACGGAAATGAATGACAGGGAGGACTGCGTTTCCCAAAAGCCAACGCGGCGCGGCTTCTGAGCTGCGTACGGGTGGCGAGAAGAGGCAAAAGTGCTGTTTTCCCTCCTCCCGGGTGTGCAGGTGCAGGTGGTCAGAGGCTGATGCGGGAGGGAGGGAGGAGGAGGAGGAGGAAGAGGGAGGAGAAGGCCCTGCGCAGCCTCAGCAGCTCCAGCCGCACCAAGCCCTGCCTGGAGAAGCTCCCTGGTTGGCATGGAAACTGCCCAGAGCCTTCCTTCCCTCCCTTGTTCATTCCATGGCGCTTCCTCCCAACAGCCCCGGGAGGGAGGCCAGGCTGAGAGGCAGCGACTGCCAGCCCCCCCCCCCCCCCGAGCCCTTCCTTTTTCATTCGCACAACAGCCCCGGGAGGGAGGCCAGAAGGAGAAGCACGGGAAATGCTCCAAGGCTGCTTATTTGATGGCATTTATATCCCGCCTTTTTCTCCGAGGAGCCCAAGGTGGCACAGATGGCTCTCTCCCTCCTCCTCTAATCCCCACAACAACACCGAGGTAGGTTACTCTGGCAGGCACTGATTGACACACACAGCCGACGTCACTCTTAATGGCCGAGTGGGGATTTGAACCCTGGTCTCCCAGGTCACAGTCCAGCACTCTAGCCACTGCACCACACTGCCTCTCTTTCGACTTTGCTATGGCAGAAAATCCTGCCTGGAGCCTCCCATGCTTAGGACCTGACCTTTGGCACACTTGCCCCCCACCAAAAAAAAATAGTTACCTTTGTTTGGAGGAAAAATATCTGCTACTTTCCCTTTTTCGTCTTCTTTTTTAAAGGCTTGCCTTCTCCAAAGTGTACATGTGATCATCTCTTTTGCCCCTGGGATATTTCTAATCTAACATCCAGGCTTTTAAGGCAGAATTTCCTATTTGATCTAGGACAGGGGTCAGCAAACCTTTTCAGCAGGGGGCCGGTCCACTGTCCCTCAGACTTTGTGGGGGGCCAGACTATATTTTTTGGGGGGGAGGGGTTGAACAAATTCCTATGCCCCACAAATAACCCAGAGATGCATTTTAAATAAAAGGATACATTCTACTCATGTAAAAACATTAGAAGGCGATTGGGCCGGATCCTGCCCCTGGGCCTTAGTTCACCTACCCATGATCTAGGATTTGGTTCAAGCCCCAACAGAACCTGCCACTCACTCATCCCTTGAAACCGGAACTGATGCAATATGCAATCTCCCTCCATTTCCCATCCTGCCTGTTTCCCCTATGATCTCAGGAGAACTGAATTTATTCTGTTTATAATTTGCCGGCTTGTTAAATGCCTCCCATGGCAGCGGTGCGGAGGAGGAAGGCCCGCTGGAAGATTGGTCCTTTGCATAAAGGAGATTCGTATTTTTGTATTAAGGCTGGAACTAAATTATTTTAGGCGTGAAGCCCAGGAGACAGCACCGCAGACTGTTCTGCCGGGAGCCCAGGGGGATGAACTAAATGACCTAACAGGATTTCCCCCATCTTTTACCTTTGACGCTTCAAAGGGCTCCCTAAAGGCGGGACCCCTATCTGTCCTCTTCTGTTTTCCATGCAAAAACCTAAGATCTGCCTGCTTGACAGCTTCCAAACATCGTGTGCCGTGCGGCATCTTTCTTCCTCTTAATTCCGTCTTCCCGCAGCCCCGTGACCTGTAGGAGTTTTGCAGCTGATGGAAGCTGTAATGCAGTGGTGTCATGGACTGGCTGGATGCAGAGAAGCAGGGGAACCCCCAAGGGAACCCCCAGGGAAGAAGGGTCTTAGAATCATAGAATCAAAGAAAAGCCCCAAACGACTAGGGCCCCAATTATCTGCATAGGTACAGTATGCACAACCTTACCTCTGTAGATGCATTACTGTACACACCACTTTCTCAGAAAACTGCAATGCAAAAATTGGAGGATAGTTGTTCTTCAATTTGTATATTGTTTTGGGAAGTGTGAATTGGTAGTGTTGCCTTTCAATGCAAACTGAATCATATTTCTTCCCCCATCTCTAGTGCTAGAACACACAAATTTGTTCTGGAGCGGGAAATAGCAGGGGTTGAAGTGTTAAAGTCTCCTGCAGCACCCCCAAGAATCCGGACCTGGATTGTTCCCCCCATCCACAGCACCCCAGCAACACCCACAGAAAAAACCCCACCCACAAAATAACCCCACCATTCACACTTTTGCTTATGCAAGGAACTTCTGCTCCCTGGTGGTACCCGAGTCAACTCCGAAGCAGAGAGCATTGGGCAGCCTTAAACTTCAGCCCCGTGGCAATGCACTCTTGAGAATAAGGCATGCAGATTCCTGAACAGACCACAACACATGCGGTCATTCAGCAGCACTGAGAGCTCCATAATCATGGCACTCTTGGGATGTAGAACCCAGGAGACCTTATCTCATTGACTGTCTCTGGATTCACCATCCTGGGAATTTGTTCCTCAGACCACCTTTCTAATGTTGGAAGGGCGGAAGTTCAACCCAAAGCCTTTCTGGGTAACATGCCAAAGCTCTGAGGCAGTAATCTAGGTTTTGCTCTTGCTCTGAAGCAACTCCCAAAAGCAGCAACTGTCCAAAAAACTAGAGAGGCTGACAGCCAGCCAGAGAAGGGCCAGAGGGAGGCAATAGCTGGGGCTTTTTAATTACCATATTTTTTGCTCCATAAGACACACCTTTTTCCTCCTAAAAAGTAAGGGGAAATGTCTGTGCGTCGTATGGAGCGAATGTGTGGTCGATCGCTGGCTCCCTTTCCGACCCCAGCCTCTTGCCCAGGCCTCTATTTTTGAATGTTCTGCAGATGGAGGCTGTTTGTTTCCCCAGTGACATGTAACTGGCTGATTAGATTATCTGTCTGGAAACTGTAGAAACGACTCCCTTTCCTTTCCTAAAGAAACTGCAGAACTGAGTTGAACCCCATAAAAACAGGATTTTTTCCCTTTGCAAAGTAAGCTCAACAACTTTTGATCCTCAAAAAAACGGGGCTTTCCCCCTTTCCTCCTCTAAAAACTAGGTGTGTCTCATGGAGCGAAAAATATAGTGTGGTGAAAGCAGATAGGAAGACCTTTATCATCTTCTTCTCTCACTTCGTGGGGTGGAAGCTGAATGTTGGAAGACTGAGGACCACCAAAAGGAAACACTTCTTCATGCAGCACAGTTAAATCATGTTTACAAGGCATTCTGCTTATTTTTCAGACTCAGACCCAGACCCCCAACGCAGACCCCTAAAGAGAAACCAGTACCAGGCAATATAAATTGTGAATGGTTTATTCACAGTTTGCTAATATATTATAGCATACAAAGGGTATATGACAAAAATTTGGCTACAGACAAAAACTGAAAGGCATAAATTCCACAGCAACCCCTTCCCTCCAATACGTACAGACTAAATCCACTTACATCTCACCTTTAATAGATCACTTTTAAAAAAAAGTAAACAAAAAAGTAAACACCAACCAAAATATGAATGCTTTGACCTCAGTTCCTAATTTGGATTCTGCAATGTAGCTTAAAAAAAGGGGGGGGGGTTCAAACACACTCAAGTTCCTGAGCATAACTAGGATGTAAACTCCCAATATTTGTGTAATGAAACTAAAATCACTTTTAAAAAATCTGTACATGGTACCCCAACAGCTCCAACAGAATGCTAGTGTAAACCTGTGTGTGGAAGGTACACCATGCAGAGTTCTTCATAAGCCAAGCACTTTGAATACATATGCATTTTAACTACGGCACACCAGGTTCTGCTCCAACCCCTACAGCCTTCCCAAGTGAGCTGAAAGGCCTGATCCCAAGAAGCCTCCTGCGCCCTTTAAGAGCTGCGTAAGGTTCAGAATTTAATAAAAATGGCTCTTCAAAGAACAAAGCTGTTCAAAACCATTTACCGTTCTTAAAGGCAGAAGCCCTTGGGTCTGGACTTTGCTACCCCACAAGCAGAGATGTGTCCAATCCTCAGCACTGGGGGATGGTCTTGTGTTTAAACATGCAAGAAAGCATTCCCTCAATACTGGCATGACAGTCTGCAGAAAAACCTGTGCCTGGACTTTAGTTCAATGAAACCCATGTACCGGACCCACCTCTACTTCTATGTAATCCACAAAATGAATTTTAAAAATACATCCAATGTTGAAAAAATATAATCTTGAAAACAAAACTGGATATACATGTAAATATATATTATATTCCTCATTAGGAAATATTTACAAGTCCCAAATGCTAAATGAATTCTTTTTTTAAAAAAATTGCACAAATAAAGGGGTAACGGTGAACCCTGGTGCACAACCACTGAAGGCAGTGGAGTTTTATCAAGGCTATAACTGACCCTTAACATTTGCAAGTTCAGCCTGAAGAACAAAACCTAGAGGCATTACTCTACATGTTAGCCCACATGTAATTATCATGGATTTTATGGATGTGCTATTCACATTTAAGGAACATGTCCAGTTTAGTTAGCTGCATTTTTATCTTGTCTGAAACTGGCAAGAAACTGGTAATGATTCTCAAGTGTAGCCTTCCCTTTGGCTCTTTTAAGGGCCACAGGAAAAATGCCAAAATTACGTTGGAAACCTTTCAGATATGCATAGGAATGTACAGATAAGGGGTGGAAGCTGCATTTCTTCTGCTACAGTGTGTAAGGCCATTTTATTACTTTTCTCTCTGTGCAGCAAGGGCACTTGAAATAAAAAAGTCATGAGAACAAGACTCAGCTTTCTAGGTTATCCAGCTGTCCATCAGTCTCTGTCTTTTTCTCTGGGGACGTATACAGGAAGTTGCAGCAAATATACAGAGGGAAAACCAGCAGTCGGCTGTCCAAATTCATCACTACCTGTTCCTGAAAAGCAAAAGTAAAACTGTATTTTTTGTAACAAAGGAAACAATATTTCCCCCTTATAATTCAGAGAATTCATTCTGTCCTATTCTCTGTTCTTCTTCCTGCTCTTGCTCCCTGGAAACACTTTTCAAGGGAAGAAGAGCCAGTGTTTCCTTGCAGTAGCATCTGAAATGAGCCAAGGTGCTGAAAACACATACCTGATCTTTTTCAAGGGTTAATATCTGATATCCTGCTGTTCTACTACAAATAAGCTTCCCACTGCTATCAAAAGAAGCCAGACGCAACCTAAGGGCAGATAAAAAGTTACACTAAGCAAGCTGAAACCGATTTGGGAGAGGAGGGAATCAGAAGAACTGTTTGTATGGGTTTTGTTTGGTGGGGGTGGGGCTTTGGAATGGCAGGTAGAGAAAAAAATGCCATCTTTTATAGTCAGCATTACAGTTGACAGAAGCTATACAGTCTCTTCCAGTATAAAGGGTGATATGAGGAAGGAAGGAAGGAAGGAAGGAAGGAAGGAAGGAAGGAAGGAAAGAGAACAGATTCTCTAAGGCTGCCAGCAGACACTGGCGACCCCTACAATGGTAAATGTTATACCAGTGTTGTTATGTTGGTATACATTTTGCCCCTAAACACAGGCTTCCACGGACTGGAATTGTCTGTATGACTTGTCAAGTGCCATAATATTGTATCTACAAACCTCCTAGCAAATTCCCCACTATCTATATACAAACTGGAACCCAGGAGGAATTTGGGCAGAGGGGAGAAAGGGTGCCTTAATCCATTGCTCCCAAGTCATGCTCTTCATCTTTCTTTCCACGCTTGATCTTTCCTGCCTTTTCTCTGAAAAAACTGTGGGGTGGGGACAGCTTGGATACATGCTACCAAAGGACGTTAAATGGATATATTCCCCCCTCCCTTCCCTAGCACCCATATTTTGGGATGGAGAGAGGCTAACCCTAGTCAAGGAGCAGCAGCAATAAATCACACTAAAGGGCAATTTCTCAAAAGTTGATTCTTTAAACTCCTGCCAACAGCTAGGACGTGCAACACAATCCTCTACAGTGGCGTCAGGGAAAAAGTACCCCCTCACTGCAGCAACACAGTATAGGGGACCCTGAAACAGAGTCCAGGGTGGAGATAAGCAGGCAGAACCACAGTGCACTCACCTGAAAGCAATGTTCCTCCGGGGCTGCAAGCTGACTGAGCCACTACATGGCTGATTCAAAGTGTTACGCTTGAAGATGATGTAGCGGTTGGTGTAAGTCACCAGCAGATCAAAGCCAAAGTTGAAACCTGTCCATCGCCAACAATACTTGAAGAAATAAAGGAAGTCATTGCCCCACATATAGTTACATACTAAACATATGCTTTTAGTTTTACACCTGAATAGTTTGTCACAGATCTATTTTGATCTCAGTACAGAAAACTGTAATATTCTATCAATAGGTTTATTGCTAAAAAGCTCTATGGTGGCTGTTATCAATAGCGATGGCATATTGGCATACCACCTGTATATCTAGATGTCAATTAAGGTACTTAAGACTCGTAAGTGTTTATAAAAACACTATTTGCGTTATAACCCAATTTTCAGCAAACCACTCACAAAAATTGTTAATGAATTACCCGCTTTGAAAGGGCATGGAAAAACACTTGTGCTTACGTCGCCATCCTTTGCAAGTTTCCTGCCACACCGCATGCTATTTGCTTCCAGCTCGTCCTTATTAATTTCTTGAGGCCTTTGGACATACAAAAGAGCCTTTTAAAAAAATGTCATCATTTCAGATGAAAGAGCAAGAAAAGCAGCCTGTGAAATCAGGTACATAAACACCCAAGACAAACTGCAAATGTGTTGAAAACACTCCCTTCTGCTAGCATCAAAGTTCCTTGCTCATCCTTCAAAGCGGTGTTGGGGAATGAGTGTTCGGACCCCTGGGCGGTCTCCTGTGGGGTACCTCAAGGCTTTGTCCTCTCCCCCATGCTTTTTAACATCTATATGAAGCTGATGGGAGAGATTATCAGGGGGTTTGGGCTCGGTGTTCACCAGTATGCGGATGATACCCAGCTCTACTTCTCATTTAAATTGGAACCAATGAATGTGGTGAACATCTGGTGTGTCTGGAGGTGGTTGGACAATGGATGGTAGTAAATGGATTGAGGTTGAATCCTGACAAGGCAGAAGTACTGTTTCTGGTGTACTGGGGGCAAGCGGGGGGGGGGGGGCTCCCTGGTCCTGAATGGGGTAACTGTTCCCCTAAGGGACCAGGTGTGCAGCCTGGGGTCTTCATGAACTCAGCTGTCCATGGAGGTGCAGGTTAATTCTGCGTCCAGGGTGGCTGTCTTGCTCCATCTGGTATGCTGGTTGAGACCCCACTTGCCTGCGCACTGTCTTACTTTTTAATGGTTGATGTTTTATTATGTTTTTAATATTTTGTTGGGAGCCACACAAAGTGGTTGAGGCAACAGAGTCAATGGGTGGCATATAAATAATAAAATGATAATTAAATTATTATCAGTCTGATCCATTCCTTGGGTTTATATACGATAGACCAGGATAAGATTGCTACTGAGCAGTCTTGTGTTGGTATAGGCCAAAGATTATGCAGGTAGATCAGCTTCTTGCAGGATACTGCCAGCACAAGGGAGAAAACTAGTTGGGTGACAGTGGTGTTGTGGTAGGAAGGTTTTCAGCCTAGTCTGATCTTGCTCAGAACTCACTTTCGACCCTTTCATTTGTATAACATTACACAAGTAAAAACACTCCTGCTAACCAATGCAGAATGTTTACGACCCTCCAGGCTGGCCTAGTTTCAGTGGAGGGGAGTCCAACAGAGCGAGTAGATGAGTCCAGCACACACACCAGGAGCAGAAGCACCCCAAGAAACAAACACAGTTCTCACATTTATATATTTTACAATATTATATCCTACCTATTTGGACTCAACAATGAGCCTTACCATTAAAATTGTGAGTTATGCAACCATTACAACAAAAAAAAACTAAAAATTTGAGTGTGTCAAGATCCGTAAGAACAGGAGTGAGAACCATCACAACAAGGGAGCTACATCACTAACCCCAAATCTGCAGAACCACAATTCCACAAGCAGCAACTTGGCAATGGGGAATGTTGGTGAAATGGTGCTTGATACAAACAGAAGAACTGCCAGTCAAGGCCAATAAAGTAGGAAGGACAGATGACCAACACTTGTGTTATCAGAACTCTTACAGCTACCCTGCCTACCATGCACTTTGAGGAGTCACAATTCCATCCTTACCACTGGAGGTTGCAACAACAAAGAACTCCAGAGTTAAGCAGATGGGGGGTAATAGCTCAAAATACGCCCCCTTATTTGAGGGATTCCATAGCGTACTTCCCTCCCTTTACTCCAAACCTCTGGTTCCTGCTCTGTAACAAGTCATTGATCCATAAAAGGACCCCCTCCCTTTTATCCCATGCCTGCTAAATTTATTCAGTCTTTGGAGAAGTACTCTTCAAAAGCTTTTCAGAAGTTTTAGCATAGAGCATTGTTCTTCTTCTTTGGCAATCCCTCATAGCTGAGTAAGATTGTCTTCCATGAACACGGTCTTAACAGTGAGTCTGTAAGTGACTGTGGAGGGTTGTATCCCATTAACCACTACTCGGAGCAGACCCAATGAAATTAAATGGACCCAAGTTAGGCACACCTATTCATTTCAATGGGCCTACTACAATTATGACTAGCACGGAATACAACGCGTTCTAGCTGACGGCTGGGTTCCCTTCTGGGCACTGCATGCCAGAGGGTAAAGTAAAAGCAACAAACACACACACAATTCGCACAAACCACACATATACATGTCCTACTTGTGCATTCCCTCCATCCTTGTCTGATAAGTTTCATAATAAACCAACTTCAAACAACAGGTTACAGAGTTGGCTGATTAAATTAAACTTTGCTTTACGCAAGGAAGCTGGTTTGTACATAATGTTAAGCTGAGGCTCTTTTAAAAGTTAAATTACACTTGGCAGAAGTCCTCCTTTTGGCTGTGTGAGGAGGAACAGGAGGAACACACAAGCCCAAGAGCAACCTCAGGTTTGTGGAGGCTCATCCACGTAGCCAAAACCAAGGCTTAGCATTCTGTGCAGCTCACATCAGTCTAAAATCTATAAAACAAATGTGTACACATACACACACACACACACACACACATCTTGGGCAGCATAAAAGCTTAGCTAGGAAACCTTTCGTAGGTAGAAAGCAAATAACTTAAAACTGTAAATGACATATTGCAGAAGTTACTACTGAAAAGTTGGAATTCTGGATATTATCTTTTCTGACCATGTATTTAGAAAACTTTATCCTGCTTCTCTCAAACTGAAATAATTCAGTTTAATGATTTGCTTGTTTCAATGCACTGTGCCTCAGTACTGAGTATATTTGTAATAGACTGAAGCTGCATTCTACATAATCAGGCCACTGGTTCATCTAGAGCAGTTAGAGAGTAAATGCCATTAGAACTCAGAGAGACTAACTTCTGGGTGAATATGCACAGAGGACTGGACTGCAAAGGTACTGCTGGGCATTTGATTTTGGAATCTGTATACTGCCTCATTTAAGCTAATAGGCAAATGGCTAAAAAGGGCAACATCTACAAAGAGTGTGAATCAGTGCAATTCTTTATGGGGAAGGTTTGAGATATGTTTTTTAAATAAAACAAAAACAAAGCTACATATGTGAAGGGCAAGCTTCAAATTCATGAGCATCAAGATCACACAGAGAAATGCAAGTTCTTTCCCAAAGAAAGCATTGCTTACAGGATCAACTTGAGTGGCCAAACGTTTGACACTCATGAAGTTTACATTTGTACTATGAAAGCTGCTCTCTACAACATAAAAGCACAACCAACCCCTAACATCACAACCAGTTATGTAACATCTTCAGCCACGTTTGTGAAATGGCTTTCATTCATATCATAATGTAAAAGCCAACTTAATGTATTAATTTTATTAAATAAACTTCAACTGCACTACAAATAAAACCAGGCCTCCAGAAATCCACTCATTAAGGTGCAAATAGCAACAGAATTTCTCTCAAGTACTCTGCAAAAAGCATTGAATTTTCGCTGTTTTGGCTTTACAGAAGGAACACACAGTGCAAGCAATGCTGAAAAGGCCCTGGGCTACTGGAAACCAAGACTAAGCTTGTTCCCTAAATCTCTAGGACATGCAGAAGCCTCAGGGAGAGGGGCAGGGTCCTTTCATCCTTTGCACCAGGCTTTGGAGAATGAAAAAAGCAGCCACTTCCCTCTTTTCCAACACTGCCATAGGCATGATCAGATGACTCTGGGAATGATGGCAACACCAAGCATCTGTTGAACACATAAAGCCAAAATTTCTGGGCTGCTGCACATAGCCACCCCCAAAAGACTGGAACTCTTAAATTTAAAATGTTAAATTAGCCACACTTTGTTTTTCTCTTTCATTGTGTGAGCCACATTCTGAGATGCCTGTACCGGAGAAGGGGGTGCACTAACAAACTTATAGGAAAAGGGGTGTGCTATACGTACCCAATGTCATTGTCTTGTTCTGCTCTGAGCATGGCAAACCACTGCTGTTTGTAAACAGAGGACAGCCATTCTAAAATTTAAAAAAATCAAAGTGGGTCTTTTACAGATGGGGAATATAAGTTAAGCAGCACTTTAAAAAGTCTTATAACTTAGACAAATCTATGCATGTTGCTAAACTATAGGATCCCACCACTCTACACTAAACAATTCAGCTAGTGTGATAGAAGTAAAGAAAAAGAAGGGGGGTTCCACTGTTTGAAAGAACATGCACACACACACACACACACACACTACGGTTAAAATGAAAAATGGTCAGTCATTAATTTGCACCTAGGTAATCCATTTTCAGCTAAGACCTTACCTGGAATGGTTTCTATAAAATTTGGTGCTCAGAGTATTTAATTCATCCATCCTTTTTGCCACTTCAGTCCAACTTAAACAAGCCTCAGTTCCAAATCACTAATTTCCTCTCATCTCAACACTTGCCAGTTCACCTCATTCTCATGCCCCTTCAGCTTACCTTTCTACCATTAAATCTCACTCAGTTTAGTTTTGCATTTTTCTGTAAAATCTTTCACCTTGTCATGTTGACACAAAACCCCAGTTCCTCCCAACAACTTCCAGAGAGTGCCAAAGCTTTCTTGTTTACTAAACTAAAATAAACTCTACGGCAACAATCACATGGCGGCATTCCCAAGACATGCAGAAAACACAAGCCTAGAACATACTGCAACCAAATAAGCCTTTCACTTATGACATTCACCACATGGAATGTGAGCCCAGGACGTTCTATAGCTACGGAAGCGTTTTCACCAGTCCCTACATTTTGAGGGGATGGGGAATGGTATTCCTAATCCTTCCATTAGAGATCCTGCAATCCTGCATTAAGCTGTGGGAATCCTTTGCACCCAAACCCCACTTGATCCACACCACTTTCACATTAGTAAATTGGATCTGAACCCCCTCAGCATGCCCACATATTCAGTCCTGAACCCACCTTGTCTGCGGCCAAGGGGGAAAGAGAGAGCTGCTCCAATCTTACCTGCAGGTATCAGACCATCTCGCTCAACAATTTTTGCTGATGCCAGATCGCTGACTATGTACTGCAGCCGTAAGTGTCTGAAAACTGCCAAAAATGCACTTCCTGGTTCTGATTCCAAGAATGAGATGCCATCCCCAAAATCTACAATGTGATAATAAGCAAGACGTTATAAGTTCAAAAACCTTTTCGTTAAGCTTGCACAGTTGAACTGGCCCTGCCCCTCCTCCCAAATCTGCTCTGGGGGATCACTCAACCCTCTGTAGCCAATTTCGGGGGCTGTGGCAGCACACATCAAGAGAAGTGCTGTTGCACTCACAGAAGTCATTCTGCTAACTGACGTCACTGGATTCCACCCAAACTATTTATGGTCAGTTGTACGGTAACAGAAAATGGGAAATGCATTCTGCAGGCAAAGCTGAAAAATATCAGATTTTCCTTTAAATTGGAACAATTTTATTTTCATTCACTCAATTTAATTCCGCCTGTTTTAATACAACTAGATCCTGTTTTTTTTAAGTGCTCAGGATCACACATAGAACTATGGATTATGAAGCTAAATAAAGGATAAATCCTTTCCAGCCCACATTAAATAGGCCAATTGCATATTAACATCTTCAAGGTACATCTTGCACAAAGAGAAGATTTTAGATTTCCAACATGCACAGTCATTACCTTTTTTACGCTTGGAAAACCAAACATCTGCTTCATTTAAAAGATGCTTTAGAGATCCATTCCAAGAAGGCACCAGTTGAAGGAACATCCACTGGATAAAAATAAAATGGTGTAAGTTAAAAATTTTCCATTGGAACATTTTTCAATCAGTGTGAAAACACACACACACACTTTTATAAGCAGCCCCATTTACACGCATTCAATATGAGTGTGACAATGTTTACGTGCATTGTGCCGAACCTTGAAGTAACCCAGAAACATCATAACGACATCTCTGAAATGCTATTAAAAGAGTGGAAAGGGGGCAGGGCAGAGGCAGAATGGGGGGTTTGCAGGCTTTTTCAATGGGTTCCAATTACAGTGTCACCTTGGTTCTCAAACGCCTTGGTTCCCAAACGCTGAAAACCTGGAAGTAAGTGTTCTAGTTTTCGAATGTTTTTCAGAAGCCGAATGTCCAATGTGGCTGTTGGCTATTGTTTCCAGGGTGCCTGCACCAATCAGCTGTGCCTTGGTTTTCGAACATTTCGGAAGTCAAATGGACGTCCGGAATGGATTAAGTTTGATGCTTGGCGCTTTTGTTTTTGCTATTTACCATATTTTTCGCTCTATAAGTCGCACCTAGTTTTTGAAGGAGAAAAAGAAAAAAAAAATTCTGAATCTCAGAAGCCAGAACAGCAAGAGGGATCGCTGTGCAGTGAAAGCAGCAATCCCTCTTGCTGTTCTGGCTTCTGGGATAGCTGCGCAACCTGCATTCGCTCCATAAGACGCACACACATTTCCCCTTACTTTTTAGGAGGGAAAAAGTGAGTCTTATAGAGCAAATAATACGCTATTTTGTGTTTTTGAGGCCTTTTTGGTTAATTTGTTTTTGTGACTGTGTGGAACCCAGTTCAGCTACTGATTGATTTATAGTGTGACAGCAGAAATGGATAAAAGTCCCCCATCCAAACAATGACTATCATCAGTGCAGGTAAGAAAAATAATAATTTAAAATTTTATTTTATAGTACAGTACGTTGATTATTGCTTTCATTTTATGGATCAATGGTCTTGTTAGAGAGTAAAATTCATGTTAAATTGCTGTTTTAGGGGTTGTTTTTAAAAGTCTGGAACGGATCCGTTTTGCATTACAGTACTTTCTAGGGGAAAGCGCGCCTTGGTTTTGGAACACTTTGGTTTTGGAATAGACTTCCAGAACGGATCAAGTTTGAGAACCAAGGTACCACTGTATACACGATTTCACTGATGCACATGGTGCCTTCGACATTAATTGCCTTGTAAACAAGGGCTGCCTGTACTAGAAATAAGAATGTTTTATGACACAGCAGCACCTGGACCAGAGCAACTGTGGATTAAGCCTGGTTTGGTGCAAATCTAACAATAGGGCACCTGTTTCACACAAACAGGACTATCGGGGCCTTGGTTACTACCTTTTTCAGAGCAGTGTACACATCCATCTCCACTTGCATGACAAACAGGTTAGAGGAACTGATCAGCTGTTTCATGAGGTTTATACTGGAACAGAAGACATGGCACATGAAATGTCAAGGTAATGAACAGATTCATTTAAATTTGTATAATTTTAGGCTAAACATCTCTCAGTATCTCAGTTAATCCAAGATAGCTGAAATCTCAATACCTGAGTTCTTTGACGAGTTCCACACACTGGTGTGTCATCAGGTTGTTTAAGAGCCATTCAAGGCACCTAGATTTAACATATATCAGTCTTATCAGAGTGCACAGAAAGATGATTTCCCCAAACAATTAAACATCTAGGAAGAACATTTTAAACAACTTGCAGAGTAGATACTTGCTCCGTATTACCAAATATCACCGTATATCATGAAGTCCCCACATGCAATGCCCGCCAACCCTGCTATAATCCCCTTCACTCCCACCATGGATCTTACATTCCCATTGCATCCAACAATATAAAGCAGGCTTCCTCAAACTCTGCCCTCCAGATGTTTTTGGCCTACAACTCCCATCATCCCTAGCTAGCAGTACCAGTGATAAGGGATGATGGGAATTGTAGTCTCAAAACATCTGGAGGGCTGAGTTTGAGGAAGCCTGATATAAAGTATCACTCTGAGCCTGTGTCATCCTTCCAATTTTCTGATTCCCGGATACCACAGCCCACAATACTCAGAAGTCCCAACTGCACTGTATTGGGCAGAAATGTTTTCAGAATGTCTCGCTTACTTTTACTTACCTAAAACTTATTTTTTATAGGAACATGCATATCCCAAATAACATAATTTTCAGAGTAATGTACAAAACAGGAAGGTGAAAGAATGCCCAAGAAGGAGCCACATTAGCTGCTTCCCAAAGCGATTCCAAGGGGAATCACACTATTTTTAGAAATGCCTTCTCATTAGATAAAGCTCATTTCAATGCAAAGAAGATACTTGCTTTTTTTTCAGGGAATCTAATCCATATGTTCCTGCAGAATTATAATAGCTGCACACAGTTTTTGCATTAATTGTTTCCTTCATTGTCTCACCACATTGCTGTATTAAGCCATCCTGAAAATACACAATAACAGAAAAAAATCTCCAATGCCTAAATAGTATGTGTAATCTACTTCCCAGAATAGCCTAGGAATAAGGTGAACTCAGTAGATAAAGTATTGATAATGCCTAAAAGCCTGGAAGAAACCTATATATACCTCCAGCTTAATCATCATTCAGTTGCCCCCATTTTGGAACATAAGAAACTATTTATGCTAAGTCAAACTAGTTGTTGTGTGCATGAACTGCTAGCAGCAGTCCAAAAATACACTTTTCTAGCGTTCCTACATGAGAGCCCTTGGAACAGGAGCAGGGAACCTGCAGTCCTCCAGGTGCTGTTGGTCCATTATTCTCAAATCCCTAGACCTTGACCATGCTGGCTGGGGCTGAAGGAAAGCTGGGAGTCAACTGAAGGGCCAGAGGTTCCCCACTGCTGCCTTAGAGGGATTGAACATACAACCTTTGAGCACGTATATTGCATATATAATACAGAGAAGCAGCAGAAGATAGAGATTGCTAAAAGGAAAAGTTACAGGGCATTCATAAAATGTTCAGCTTTGCATTATGAAATGAGTCTTCTTACATATTATCATCATTTATATTTGGACCCCTTTTGTCAGGAAAATGACGAATAAAGCAACTTACAAAAATAGTATGAACACAAATCTGTTATAACATACACAATCAACAAACGCCTAAAAACACATCTATACAAATTAAAGACAGGTCTCACAGATCCTGCCCCACAAATCTCGGAAAACCCTCAAAATGAAAGGCCACCAGCCCAGGTAAAACAAAAAGGTTTTAACCAAGGTGTCTAAAACATATAAAGAAGGTGCCAGCATGCATTGCTAGAGAGAGAATTCCACAAGTATGGAACCACCACTGAAAAGGCCCCTTCCCATGTTGCCACCCTCTAGACCACCTATGGAGGGGGTTCACAGAAAAGGGCACCAGATGATGACTCTGGGTCTTTTACAAAGTTAAACATTTTACAAATGCCCCATAGCTTATAAACTGAAGGGGGAGGGTGCCAAATAAAGGTAGCCATTTCTACTTACCAATTGCAGCATGCTGGCTGCTGCTAGGAGTGCAATGACTCTGCTGGGATTTATTAACACTTCATCTCGATAAAGTGACCCAAATGCTACCTGTAAGGCTGGGAAACAAGCATTCCATCAAAGCAAATGTAGAGGATGGGTATATTACACACAGTTAAATTATTAGTGTTTTGAGTTAATTAATTCCTTTCCATCCAACACAAGTGTTCAAAGTGATGTTTAAAAATTTAATGTCCGGAAACCCTCTAAGAACTTTCAACACATCAACAACACTTAAGAAAGCAAAACAAATTGCAGAACTAACAACTAAGAAACTTGGAGGAGTAGATCCTGTGCAGGAAAATCAGTCAAATACATTAAGAAGTATTAAGCAGCAGGGAGAAGCTGCTGAGAAGCCAAACCGCTCAACAGAAACAGCTATTATAACAGGTCAGGAACATGACAAATATAAAATCCTATGTTACGCCAATGATCCATAATAGCCAACCTAACCTAAAACTAAGGGGGAACTCTTAAGTCACTGGAACAGAGTAGGCAGACAACTGTTTACTACATCAACAAATTAAAAACAGATTTTCAAATGCTCTGCTCCTTTGTAATAAAAATTCGGGTGGGAGTGGGACAGTTCATTTTGTGTTTTTCACATTGACAACATAAAAAGTTTTAAAGAAGTCCCAAGGTGCCTGGCTACTTTCTTTAACACTGCTCCCAAATGGCGAAACCCATTTTCTAATGAGTTCTCTAGAATCTTCTCCCAACACATTCCCCAAATTTCCAACTATAAATGTGATTCAAATAATGTTTTAATAAACAACTTTTGATAATTAAAAAAAAAATCTTAGCTGACTTGACAAGTACCCACGTCTTCTGTAAAAAAGGAACATCATCCTTTGCTTACCTTCTACATCAATATTCTGATCAGGAATTTCCAATTCTATTGTATCCATTTCCGATTCCCTCCAAGAACCGCTGAACATACTCGAAAAGTAGCCAGACTACCAAAAAAAAAAAGACAAAAAAAAAAGACCCTGAATTTAATTCAAATGCTTAAAATGTAAGAATATATGCAAATTAATATGGTACAAAGAAAGTAAGCTGTATGTCCATATCAGGAGGCATTATGGCAGATCTCTTCCATTCCTAATAAATTTCAAGCAAATTCTTCATTAGCCTTTATTTCAAGCATGTTTGATCTCTAAAGTATCAGTTTGAACACTCTCAACTTTATATGCCATGGTTTGTGACACTAGAAACGAGTGTTCAGACCATGTAGTACCCACCACCCCATGTGCCTACTCTAGTGTTTGATCCTAGTTAAAGCAAGCTATGGTTTCCCATTATCTCTGAAATAGATTCAGGATCAAACAAGGCTTTCATTCCTGGTTAGTACATCACCATTAAGTCACAACTTCCTGTTTCAGGAGTAATGGAACACTGGTTTTAACCAAGTTTGGACAAAACACAACTAAGATTATGAATCGTTTTATCAAAACAAACCTAAACTACCAACTGTAAAACAAGAGGGGGAAGAAGTAATTACAATAATATTGAATACTGCCTGGAATTTGAACAAAAACTCCCATGGGCAGCAATTTAGAAGGGTACTGGAAAAGGAACCACATGCAAGACATACAAATAGATGTACAAGGGTGGTCTCATGCTACAGACATACATACATTGCTGTATCCATACAAAGTTAGGTGTAGGTAAATTAACACACACATACACACACCATGTAAGTATACCTTTTCATTAAAATGTAATTCATATAAAACTAGAAATAGCTAGTTTTCCATCCAAGGAAGTGAAAATTACTGCTCTACTAGAACTTTCCATCACAGCAGGAGGTGACCCCATTATGAGATGCTATCACTCACAGAAGTTTACCTGAGAGAAAGAATAAAGTCTATTTGTACAGTAGTATATTCCCTTTGACAACCTTATTTTTTCCAAGGGAAACAATATGTTATGTTTAATTTATTCAAGCTAAGCTAAAGTATGCTTTGTTAGCCTCACTGCTGCTCTTGAGAATTCTGGACATAGCGGCAGGCAAGGGATAGAGAGAGTGTGTCTAACGGGACTATCCCCTGCATGCTTACTCAGAAACAAGTTCCGCAGAGTTCAGTGAGACTTGCTCCCTAATAAAGGTATTTAGAATTAGAGCCCAAGATCTGCCTGGAAAAAAATATTTTATTCTTACCTGACATAAGTATATCTTGTGCAAGTTCCACTCTTCTCCCAGAGCACAAATCTTAATATCACTGTTTTCACCATTTAGAAATAAAGTCTGATATATATACTTGGAAGTGCTTTTTAATTTTTTCCTGTATTAAGGGGGGAAAAAACAAGTGTTGAATTCCAGCACGTAACACTAAACATAACATTTTGAAAGCTTGTTGGACAGATGAACCTTCCTTGCAAGCATCCCACTGAACCAATTTGATCCATTTTCCATGGTTTTTACCAAAGTCAATGGTTACAAGGTTGGCTTCAAGTTACATTTTGTTTAAGGAAGCCCACAGTTATCCCAACATCATGCTTCTTTATGAGCTGAAGCAATCAGGAGTAATTCTAAAAGCAATCACGAGCCTTCTAAAAAAGCCTTTAAAAAGTGGACACTACAGAGCATATCCTGGCTCAGCCAATGCCATTTACTGAGCCTTTACCTGCCTGGAAGCTCTCATAAGGGACATAATTTTTTTGCATTATCAGCTTCATCCTGCTGCTGAGGATCACATCTAGTTTAGCTTTAAAACACAGGCTCACCTAAGGCGCCAGGAATGTATGTCATTTACCTAATTTTAAGATGTTGCCAGGCATGTGCATGTTCTGTTGGAACTTCTGTTCCTGCTATAATAGTGCTTGAATCTGCAAAATGGGACTGTCAGTAGCTCAAAAGTAAAGCATGTGCTTTGCCTGAAGAAGGGCCTGGGTCCAATCCCTGCTTGGATCTCCAGGTAGTTTGGGAGAGACTTCCTGTCTGAAACCTTGGAAAGATCCTCTCAGTCACTGTAGGCCAGTGGTTCCCAGAGGGGGCAGAGAAATTGCTAGTGGCAGGCACTAAGCGGCATGGCAGGTGGCTGCTGGTAGAGCAAATGACTAACAGATTTTGACAAGCTGATGCCACTGGGTCACATTTGGTTGAATTAATTCATCCTCTCTCAAACTTGGCTCCCCAGATGTTGTTGGACTACAAATCCCATCACCCTAATCACTGGTCCTGGTAGTGAGGTGTGATGGGAGTTGTATTCCAACACCTAGGGACCCAACTTTGAGAAAGGCCAAAATAATTAAACTAAACAGTTTTAACTGGGTTTTGAATTAATATGCAATCAGTTGTTACTATTTTAAATTTTGTGGCGTTATCTTCCTCAGTGAGGCGTGCAATATTCTGAATAATGGGGGGCACGGGGACGAGTTTATGGTGGTGAGGTAAAGGTAAAGGGACCCCTGACCATTAGGTCCAGTCGTGGCCGACTCTGGGGTTGCGGCGCTCATCTCGCTTTACTGGCCGAGGGAGCCGGCGTACAGCTGCCAGGTCATGTGGCCAGCATGACTAAGCCGCTTCTGGCAAACCAGAGCAGCGCACGGAAATGCCGTTTACCTTCCCACTGGAGTGGTACCTATTTGTCTACTTGCACTTTGACGTGCTTTCGAACTGCTAGGTTGGCAGGAGCAGGGATGGAGCAACGGGAGCTCACCCCGTCGTGGGGATTCGAACCACCGGCCTTCTGATCGGCAAGTCCTAGGCTCTGTGGTTTAATGTTTGGGAACCACTGGCCCTGTAGAAAGCACTGAGCAAGATGGGCCGATCATCGAATGGTAGGAGTTGGCAAGGTCCCGAGGATCATCTAGTCCAACCTCCTGCAAGGCAGGAATCGCATCGGCCTGACTCGGGATGAAGCGGCTGCCTCGGTTCCCCGGAGGGGGCTGCAGGAGGCCGATGACCCCCCCCTCCCCCCTGCAGCCCAGCGCAGTTCCCCGCAGCGGCCCCCGCTTGCTCCGCAGCACCTGGCCCTCGGAGGCTGGAGGCCTCAACCGGCTCCTCCTGGGCGGCATCCCGAGGCCGCGAGTCCCGCAGGCGAACGCGCCGCTGCCCTGAGGCGAAGTACCTCCTCGGGGTGTTGAGCAGCCGCTCCTCCCGCTCGCTCTCGTCGTCGCTGTCCGTGTCGCTCGGGTACGCGCCCAGGTCGCCCCGCTTCCTCTTGGCGGCGACGGCAGCCCCGCCTCGGCCTCCGACGCCCCTCAGGCCCGCCGCCGCCGCCGCCGCCACAGCCCCCGCCGGACCTTCGCCGTGCGGGGCCGCGGCAGCCGCCGCCGGCCGGCCCCGCCACGCCCTGCTGCTGAGCAAGCCCATGGCCGCTCGCCTGCCTCCTCCTCATGGGGCCCACGCCAAGGCCGCGGCCGCCGGCGACTCAGCGACTAGCGGCAGCAACGGCCGCCGCCATTATAGCCACGGCGGCCGGCCGACGCACAGCGCATGCGCCGCAACGGCACACGCCACAGTCCCGGCTGGCCCCCACAACAACACAACGCGCCTGCGCGGAGCCTTTCTCTGCCGTACGCCTGGCAAGGCGGAGGGAACCTTCGAGAGGGAGGCTAGAGCGGCCCGGAGGCGGGTCTTGGTTTGTGTTAGCGGAAGCGTAGACACGTCACTTCCTGCCTGACACCCAGGCGAGGGGAGCGCGTGGCCATGGCGAGGAAGAGCGGAGGCGGCGGGTCCCACCGGGCCGGGTCCCTGAAGCAGCAGAACAAGCCGCACAAGAGCGGGAGGCACAGCGGGAGCAGCGCGAAGAAGCAGGGCGGTGAGGGGGCCCGTCTGTACATGTATATGCAGTCCTGTCCTGCATCCTTCAGCTCAGGCACAGGCAAACTGGGCCCTCCAGATGATTTGAGACTACAATTCCCATCATCCCTCACCACTGACCCTGTTAGCTAGGGATGATGGGAGTTGTAGTCCCAAAACATCTGGAGGGCCGAGTTTGCCTGTGCCTGCTCCAGCTGGTCCGGGGGTGGGGGCGGGCAGCTCTTCCGAGACAGGCAGAGCCTGGATGCTGCCGATGGCTGTGCCAGAGAACTTGGGACCAGTTTAGATCTCCTTATGTGGAGATCTGAAGACCTAAGGATTACAAATTTGATCAAGATGGAGGTTGGAGCTCTGGGGACAATTGGACTTGAAAGGAGTATGAAACAAGATCTGGACTACCCCATAGGCTTCACCTTTAAGTATGGAGGTCTGGCCGGAAGAAAAATGGATCTTGTTGGGCCGGAGCTTCTCCGAGACTTGCTGTTCAACATTAAGGACTATCAAAAAGACCGGCAGAGAGGAAGTGAGAGAGAATTAAGAGCCTCAGATGTTAGATCTCCAGGCTGATTGCATATAGAGACTGATAGATATTTGTGTGGGGACGGAAACCGGGAAGGGGGTATGGGTGGAATAGAAATTGGGAATTTAAAGGGTATATAATCACAACTTGGGATGCGGGTGGCGCTGTGGGTAAAAGCCTCAGCGCCTAGGACTTGCCGATCGAAAGGTCGGCGGTTCGAATCCCCGCGGCGGGGTGCGCTCCCGCTGCTCGGTCCCAGCGCCTGCCAACCTAGCAGTTCGAAAGCACCTCCGGGTGCAAGTAGATAAACAGGGACTGCTTACCAGCAGGAAGGTAAACGGCGTTTCCGTGTGCTGCGCTGGCTCGCCAGATGCAGCTTTGTCACGCTGGCCACGTGACCCGGAAGTGTCTCCGGACAGCGCTGGCCCCCGGCCTCTTGAGTGAGATGGGCGCACAACCCCAGAGTCTGTCAAGACTGGCCCGTATGGGCAGGGGTACCTTTACCTTTAATCACAACTTGTTTTATTTTTATTTTTGTATAATTTGTATGAAAATTGGGAAATTCGTGGAAGGGAATTGTAGCCGATCTAAGAAAATTTTTAAAGAATAAGTATTGATGTATAAGTTTGGTGAGAGCTAAGATGAGACAAAGTAAAATTGGTTTTTAAAGTGAATTAAATTAGGTGAGGACTTGCTGAGTTAACAACTTGAATTGGAATACAGAGAGGGGAGGGGTGAGGAGGTCTGAGAAATAAGATAAAGAAAAGTAAGCAATTGAAATTTTATGTGTTTTTAATTGTTTTTGAGTTTTGTATTTTTGTATCTTTTTTCTGTCTTTTTTTCTGTTTTTCTTTTTGTTTTGGTATTTTGTATAAACTTGAAAATGCCAATAAATTTTCATTTAAAAAAAAAAAAGAGAACTTGGGACCAGTTTAGCTGCGAGACCCCCTTTTACCCCACGCACGCCCTCTTGAAACCGCTTCAATCAGCGGAACTGGCAGGATTACAGGTGCCACATAGCGCTCCTTTTTGCAGCTGTAAGAAAAAGTGCAGGAAGCACTTTGGAACGCCCTGCCTATTGATACCGGGCAGGCGCCCTCACTGCACTCTTTTCAGCACCTGCTAAAAACATTTTTGCTTAGATAACCAGGGATCTAGAACGCTGGTGTGTTTTTAGTTTATTGCTGTTTTTAATTTTTGGAACGTTTTGTTTTTACAGAAAAAAGCTCTCGCTTTATTCATATTGTTAACTGCTTTGAGGTTTTATTCAATCAAGCAATATACGAATTTGATTAAATAAATAAATAAACAAATAAAATGATTGGTGGGCAATGAGTCATAATGGTAAGCTTGGCTCAGTAGTGTGGGTGCATATGCTCAAGAGCAGTTTTTAAACAGTTTCCCTAACTCCATGTCTTCCTCTGAATTCTGTTATGTATAGCGTAGCACCGTACGCATTGAGAGCTTTTTCTCTTCTCTCTCCGCCCTTTCCTTAGGCCGGGTCCCTGCTAAGACACTCAGCCAGCAGCGGCACCGCAATTTGGCCAAATTGGACCGCAAGCACCGGGCCTGGCAGCTCCGCCGGCAGTGCAGGGAGATGGTGAGTCAGTGAGAAGCTGGTGGGGTGGAGGGCAAGCCTCTTCCTGCTTCTACAGGGGACGGAGAAAAACATAAGAAGGGCATCTGCTGGATCAGGCCAAAGGGGGCCATCTATTCCAGATGCCCGTGGGAAACCTGCAAGCATTCAAACAAAAGTGTCCCCTCCCCTCCTGCAGTTTCCAGCAGCTGGCGTTCAGCAGCGTTTCTGCCTCTGACGGCAGAGCATAGTCGTTGTGCTTAGTGGCCATCAATAGTCGTCTCCTCCATGAAAGGACCTCTATTTGCTTTTTCTTGGTCACAGGTGTTGGAAGAAAAGCGGAACTTGGGTCGCAAGGATGGGCCACCCCACTTGGTGGTGGTAGTCCCGCTGCATGCTGGCGTCGCTATCCCAAGAGCCTTGAGCCTGTTTCAGAGCAGTGCCGCTTCTACTGTGTGCCAAACCAAGATGGGCCCACCAGGTTTTGGCCTGCTGTGCCACCAATCCAGACTCCGGTGGCGCTTTGTGGTGGCTGACACAGGTAGGGGCACCTTAGCGTACTGAGACACTGTCGTTGCAACATGCCAGCCTCCACCTTCACCTGTGCCTTTCTTGTCACCCAGGGAACCTCCATGCTGTGCTGGACCTGGCCAAGGTTGCAGACACCCTCCTTTTTGTGCTGGATCCTCACGAGGGCTGGGATGCCGCTGGAGACTACTGCCTTTCCTGCATTTTTGCACAGGGCCTCCCCAGCTATGGTGAGAACAGTGTTGAAAGCTGCTGTGCTAGCAGGAGGGGGCTCTTCCTTTACCAAATCCCTCCTAGCAGAACCGAACAGTGTTTGGATGCCAGGGTTTGAAGTGGGGAGGCCAAGCTGCATAACTGGGAAGAACATCTGAATTATAGACTGTGTGAGGGAGCCGGGTAACCTCCAGACACAGGGGGATTTACTGTTCTTTTTATCCTGATTTACAGACAAAGCGGCTCAAGTTAGAGAGAGGCAGGCAGACTTTGCCAACAGGCATATAAACTAAAAATGCAACATGTAAACGTGGGGCGTGGCAGGAAAAGGGAGAGGAAAAAGTCCTTCAAGGTCAGATTGAAGTGCTGAGTTACAAGCATTTACATTCAGTTCAGGCAATGCTGATGTTCTTGTCTGAGCAGTGGATTGTGGCTCTTTTCTCTTTGGCCAAAGGGTGGGGCCAGAAGGTTCTTTCCTCTCCCTTCTGCTGCCTTGGGGCAAATGGCAGCTGGAGCCAAGTGTTATTTCTGGCCGGGAAGGCGGGTGTAAGCTTGCAGCTCATGTTCCTTTGGCTGATGGATGGGGCTGGGCTGATCTCCTCCTTGCCATAGTGTTCTTCCTGGGAGGCAGGGGAGGGGGCCCTTGATCCTGTGGCTGGTGGCAGAGGCCAGAGAGAGCTGCCCATCAGGTCTCATATTAAAAGGGATTAGACCAATTCACAAAGAGGGACAGATCTTTCACAGCTGCTGCCCATGAGTGCTAAATTGAGCAACCGTGTTCATTAGCAGTCTCTCCCCAAGCCACAGATATTGTACACAAACAGGGCAGGCTGTCGTGTCTGTTTATCAAGAGACATTTGGCTGGCCTGAATTGGAAATGGGATGGCAGATGAGACAAATTTTGGATCTGATCTGCTATGCCTCACCCTGTGCTGTTGAACTTATACCAACTTATGGAAGGGATGGGCAGTGGGCTTCCAGTCAGTGCTGCAAGGCTGCTTACGTTTGTAGAATTGTAGAGTTGGAAAGGACCCGAAGGGTCATCAGGTCCAACCTCCTGCAATGCAGGAATCTTTTTGCTGAATGTGGGGCTTGAACCCATAACCCTGAGATGAAGAGTCTCATGCTCTACCAACTGAGCTATCTCAGGGATACCTTGCTGGCATTTAGAGGTTTTGGTCTGCCCTGCCTTGGGGAGTCCCCTGAGCTCCGCAGCTGCCTGTAAGCAGACATTAAAGCCGACCCAGCCGTTGATGATGATGACGATGATGATATAATAATAATAATAATAATAATTTTTATTTATACCCCACCCTCCCCAGCCAAGGCCGGGCTCAGAGCGGCTTACAAGCAATAATAAAAACAAGTTGAATGATTACAACTTAAAAACAAAATTAAAATACATTAAATATTGAAACATTAAAATATTAAAATGTAGCTTCATTGCAGGAGGAGAAGGAAAAGAAAGAGAGGGAGGGAATCAAATTGGCTCCAAGCCAAAGGCCAGGCGGAACAACTCTGTCTTACAGGCCCTGCGGAAAGAAATCAGATCCTGCAGGGCCCTGGTCTCATGAGGCACAGTGTTCCACCAGCCGAAGCCAGAGTTGAAAAGGCCATGGCTCTGGTTGAAGCTAATCTAACTTCCTTAGGGCCCAGGACCACTGGGTGTTGCTATTTATGGACCTTGAGGCTCTCCATGGGGCATACCGGGAGAGGTGGTCCCATAGGTACGAGGGTCCTAGGCCGTGAAGGGCTTTAAAGGTCAAAAGCAGCACCTTAAATCTGACCCTGTACTACACCGGGAGCCAGTGCAGCTTGAAAAGCACTGGAAGAATATGCTCCCATGGCAGAGACCCCGTGAGGAGCCTCGCTGCAGCATTCTGCACCCGCTGGAGTTTCTGGGACAGCTTCAAGGGCAGCCCTGCATAGAGCGAATTACAGTAGTCAAGCCCGGAGATGACTGTCGCATGGATCACTGTGGCCCATTTCTCTCCCGTTTGTCACATGCAGGCCTTGCTGTTCAAGGTCTTTCTGACCAGCCGCTAAAGAAGCAGATTGACTGTCGCAAGAAGCTGAACAAAGCCATCGAGAAGAGGTTCCCTGAAGACAGGCTCTTTCCCCTCGACACAGAGCAGGAGTCCGCCCTGCTGCTGCAGCACCTGGCCAGCCAGAAGCAGCGGCACCTGGCCTTCCGAGACCGGAGGGCTCACCTGCTGGCCACTGCCGCCACTTTCGTGCCCAGCACAGACAGCGCCTTGGTGGGGACCCTGAAGGTGTCTGGCTATGTCAGGGGACGCAGCCTGAACGTGAACAGCTTGGTGCATATTGTGGGACACGGGGACTTCCAGATGAGTCAGGTGGATGCCTCCCCAGAGCCCTTTGCTCTGAACCCCAGAAATGCAAAAATACACCCAAGGAGCATGGGGGACCAGGTAGGTTCTGTTCCCTGGCTGGTAGGGTGGGGGGCAGGAACTGGAAGGTAGGAGGAGGCAGCAAGTGCTTGTGGAGGGATGGGTAGAAAGCAGCTCCTTTGCCCCCAGGTGGCCATACTTGAACTTCTCCCTCCTGGTTCCTAGGATGACTTTGTCAGGAGAGAAGAGGAGATGGAGGAAGACGTGAAGGTGCTCAGCAAGGCTGAAGCCAGCAAGCAAGAGTCTCTGCAGTCAGAAGTGACCCCTGATCCCATGGATGGAGAGCAGACCTGGCCCACCGAGGAGGAGCTGAAGGAGGCTGAGGGTCAGTCTGAGCCTTGTCCATCCTGCCTGCCTCCTCCTTTAGACCAGCCGTCTTGAAGGATGCCACTTTGCACATGGGCCGGGCTTAGGCTCTCCTTCTCTTTCAGGCTCATTATGGTCTGGGTTGGGCTTCAAACGCTGCTTCCCTGTTAAATTATACATTTCATTAACTTTATACACTGCTTGATTGTAAAAAGAAAAACCCTCAAAGTGATTTATTTATTTTTGTAAACCCAATAGAATTAGCACTAAGAAAAATCATCAAGAATTATTTGTGATGTCCAGAAAGTCTAATAACAATATACAAAAAACAGTTTGCAGCTTGAGCCAGCTTTTTAAATGTCTGGGTAGGTTTATAGTTTTTGGTATTACAAATCGTTTTATCGCTTTTTGACAGTAGTGTGTAAAAGCACCAGCAGTGTGTGCTTTTAAATACAGTGGTGCCTCGCAAGACGAAAAGAATCCGTTCCGCGAGTCTCTTCGTCTAGCGGTTTTTTTGTCTTGCGAAGCAAGCCCATTGACAGCTTAGCGGACTAGCAATATTAGCGGTTTAGCAGCTTTTAGCGGCTTATCGGATTAGCAGCTTAGAAAAAGGGGGGGGGGGAGGAAAAAAACACACGCAGGAACTAGCAAGACATTTTTGTCTTGCGAAGCAAGCCCATAGGAAATTCGTTTTGCGAAGCACCTCCAAAACGGAAAACTCTTTCGTCTAGCGAGTTTTCCGTCTTGCGAGGCATTCGTCTTGCGGGGCACCACTGTAGTTCAGCTTCACTTTCCTGGTGCTGTAAAGCAACCTTTGCTGTAACTGCTTCAGTTTGGCCAGATGAAGAGTGGTGATATCTCCCTCCCTCCCTCTCCCTCTCTCTCTCTCTCTCTCTCTCTGACGCTGGCTAACTGCGCTTGTACTTCCAGAGTCCCTGGCACAGAGGAAGAAGATGACCAAGAGGGTCCCCAAAGGCACATCTGCCTACCAGGCTGCCTGGATCCTGGACAACAATGACGAATTGGAGAGTGGCAGTGAGGAGGATGATGAGGAGGAAGACAAGGAAGAGAATATGGTGGAAGAGCCCATCTCCCAGGTAATGGGATTGGGGTTAGTGCACAGCAGGAAGGTGTAGCCGGACATCTGATGGGCAAGTGGGGAAGGAGGAGAGCTGGGGAGAATGGATTCATTGTAGGTATTCTGGACTGTTCAGGAACAGCTGGGTGCAAGAAGCGGGGGACTTGATGTGCAGGAACCCTAAATGTTGGCTTGGCTTATTAGCTGGACTCTATGCTTGCTGCCAATACTGTCAAAGTCTTTTGGCATGTGTTCAAAGGGTACGGTAGAGAGGCAAAGGGTATCTCTTACTTGATTTGTGTTGGGAAGAAAGTAGAAAACTGCTGGAGGGAGGCTGCTTCTTGAGAACACAGACATTTTGGATTTAGAAGGTTTCAGTAATGCTTTTGGGTGGCATGCATATTTGTGGTACGACAAGGTTAAAGTTCATAAAGCATTTAAAAACCATATTGTCAGGAAAGCATTGTTTAATGTCTGGATAAGATATAAAGACTTACTGGAAATAAAACCCCAAGGTGGTTGTCACCAATGGAAGCAAAAGCTCTTAAAAGACTCAATATGGAGGCCAAATGGCCGAAGTATTGGGAAATATTGGAACAAGAAGGAGACAAACTGAAATTGCAGTGTTTTGAGAAATTAAAAGATAAAGTGCGAGATTGGCTTCATTATTTTCAAATAAGAGAGGCATACAAGTCGGACAAAAAAATTGGCTTCCAGGTGGAAAAATCAAAATTGGAAACAGAACTATTAGAACCCAAAACTAAGATACTATCAAGAATGTATAACTTGCTGTTAAAATGGAATACACAGGATGAAAGGGTGAAATCAGCTATGATTAAATGGGCACAAGATATTGGTCATAATATTATGTTTGTTGACTGGGAACAGTTGTGGACCACCGGTATGAAATTTACGGCATGTAATGCCCTAAGAGAGAATATTATGAAAATGATGTACAGGTGGTGCATGACCCCAGTCAAGCTTGCAAAAATCTATCATTTGCCCGATAATAAATGTTGGAAATGTAAAGAGACTGAAGGTACATTCTTTCACCTTTGGTGGACGTGCCCAAAGATTAAGGCTTTCTGGGAAATGATCTATAATGAAATGAAAAAGGTGTTTAAGTACACCTTCCTGAAGAAACCAGAGGCCTTTCTCCTGGGCATGGTCGGCCAATTGGTGCCAAAGAAGGATAGAACTTTTTTTATGTATGCAACAGCAGCAAGAATACTTATCACAAAGTATTGGAAGACATAAGATCTACCCACCCTGGAAGAGTGGCAGATGAAGGTGATGGACTATATGGAATTAGCGGAAATGACTGGCAGAATCCGAGACCTGGGAGAAGAGTTGGTGGAAGAAGATTGGAAAAAATTTAAAGACTACCTGCAGAAACACTATAAAATTAATGAATGTTAAAATGATGTTGGATTGAAAATAAGTGGTATTAGCGACAAAGTTGAAAAGAGTATGCAATAAGTGAATTGATAATGGGTGAAAATATAGAGTTTTAACATGTTAAGATATAGAGTTAAGATAAATAAAAGAGGGTAAGGATTTGCTGATCTGATTATGTAAATGGGAATACAAAAGGAAGGTGTGAGGAGGTCAGGAAAATAAGGATATGAGCTTCAAAGTTAGTAAAAGAATAATGGATTTTTTCTTTTCTTCTTTTTTATTTTTTTATCTACCTTTTGTGTATTTTTCTGTTTTGTGTTTTCTCTTTTTTGTTGTATTTTGCTAAAAACTTTAATAAATATCTATTAAAAAAAAAAGAATCTTGGAGCTAGCGTGACCCAGCAGAAGGAGTCATCTCCTGCTTGGCATCTTCTCTTGAGAGCCAGGAACATGTTTTGGTAGCGAGATAGATTAGTGGACCCCTGCTGATGGTGGAATGAAGAGCGGCATTGTGGGTGCATAGCACTGAGAGGTCAGAATTCGGGAAGGGGGATAGGAAGCCGCCATATGCAGAGTCAGACCATTGGTCTGTCTAGCTTGATATTGTCTGCACTGACTGGCAGAGGCTCTCCTAGCCCTACCTGGAGATGCCATCAGGAATTGAATCTGGGACCTGTTGCTTGCAAGGCAGATCCTCTTACCCTCAGCTGTGGATCTTCTGTGATCCATAAAGAAGAACATGGTTGTAAGAGCATAGCAAAGAGAGATGGCAAGCCATGAGTGTCTGTCTTGACTGCCAGCCTAGTATTTTATTTTATTTTTCATTTCATGTCATTCTTCAAGTAGTAGTATACCAATTAGACATGGTGCCTTTTTCCTTTAAAAGGTTTCTTTCTTCAGACACCTGTGGCTCTTGAAGATCCACTGCAGCTGCTCAATTTCTCTCTTGTCTCTCACAACCCCACGTGGGTTGCTTTTTTGTATGCTAGGATGGGAGTGGCAGTGAAGAGGAGGAGGAGGAGGATGAAGAGGCCACAGAGGAAGAGGAGGGTCCAGACATGACCCTCTTGGATGATGAGAAGATGGAGGACAATGAGGCAATTCTGGAGAAGTACAGGCAGGAGCGGCAGGAGGAGATGTTTCCAGATGAGGTGGACACACCACGAGATGTGGCGGCCCGGATCCGGTAGGAGCCTCATACATGCAGGGTGAAAAGGTAGGAGTGCCTGCAATGGGATGGCACTCCTGGTTTGCTACATTTATCGCGGCCAGTTGCCAAAGCGAGGCCGGGTCTTGATGCCCAGGTTCATGTTAGGCTGGGCTTTGGGAACAGAGGAGCCTTGCAACTCCTCCGCAGAGTGTGGGATAGGCAAAGGCAAGAGGCCGGGTCTCTTGGAGTGCTGACTCCCTCTGGTTGTCTCCAGGTTCCAAAAATACAGAGGACTGAAAAGTTTCCGGACCTCTCCATGGGACCCCAAAGAGAACCTGCCCAGGGACTATGCCCGGATCTTCCAGTTCCAGGATTTCTCCCGGACGAGGAAACACGTCTTCCGGCAGCTGGAGAAGGAGGAGAGCAGTGGAGCTGAGGTAGGCCTTTCCTCCAGGCCCCAGATCAGTCGGTCTGGTTCTGCCATACACCCTGAAGGCTCCTTGGTCCCATCGGTCCTGTTAAAAAATTGCAGAGCTGGAGGGCAGAAGAGTGGGAGACTCATTTGCACCCAGCTTCCCCTGAAGCAAGCTCAGGGCAAAACAGGAGCGAGCCAAAAGCGCCTGCAGGGGCAAGAGCTCCATGTAGCTTGAGCTAGTCTGTGCCACGGTAGAGGGCAAAAGCCATGTCAGCTGGGGTTGCCTGTGGCCTGCGATTCCTTGGTTGTGTAGAACCTGCAACAACTCAGCACAGAACTGAGAGGCTTAAGCACCTTGTGGGTTTTCCTTCAAACATGAGAGCAAGTTTCTACCTCTTGTGGTTGCAAAGAGAAGCTGGAAAGTGCAAGGCGCCTGGTCTTCTGAAATCTTGGAAGCCAGAGATGGGCCTGAATAAAGTTTCCTCTGAGTCGGGGCAGAGCCTCAGCCCCCCTTCCTTGCTCCTGGCTTCCCTCCAGGACAGCCCATCTGATGCCTGCCAGGTGTTTCGGACTGCAATTCCCTTTAGCCCTAGCCTCATGCAGAAGCTGACGGGGTCTGATAGCAGCCGTGGTGCAAAACCTCTGGGGGGCATCAGGTTGAAGAAGGCTAGTCCACAATAATGGGCTAGGTTTTTTACTATTGGTTTTATTGAAATGATTTCATGGATAACAAAGGTACATAAAAGGTCTGTTTTTTTTTAGTTCCTAAACTCCTATCTGCAGGTCTGTTACATTTGGTGTGAGATATTTCTATCATAGACATTGTGAGTGGGGGAGAAAGGTATGGGGGGAGAGAGAGAGAGAGAGGTGGGAGAAGGAAGGGGGTAATGATTTTTCCGTCTTTTGCATAGTGCATGCGTTGGATCTTGTGTCAGCGTCACGTGGATAGGTTCTTCATCTATTCAGTTGTTAGTTTTTGTTGGCGGTGAGAGAAATTGGAGAGCTCAGAGCGTGGTTGGTTGCATTCAGCTTCTTGCAGTGAGTTTTGCTTGTGTGTGAGTGGGGGTGGGGTTGCTGGATCAAATTACCGTATTTTTCGCACCACAAGACGCACCTAGTTTTTAGAGGGGGAATGCAAGAAGAAAAAAACAATCTTTAAAGGGAGTGCTGAGCAGAACCCGTATGCATCCCAGGCTCTGCTCAGGCGCTTGCAGGCTTTTCCCCGAGGAGGGAGAAGGCCAGCCCGTCAGTGACGGCTGCCCTTCTCTTTCCTCGGGGAGAAGCCCCCAAGAGCCACACACACGCGGCTTTTCTGGGAGGTGGGAGAAGGGACTTAGGGGCTATGCCAGAAGCTAGAACAGCAAGAGGTAGCACTGTGCAGCGATCCCTCTCACTGTTCTGGCTTAGCTGCGCAGCCTGCATTTGCTCCATAAGATGCATACACATTTCCCCTTGCTTTTTAGGAGGGAAAAGGTGCGTCTTATAGAGCAAAAAATTCGGTAGCCATATCAATTTGTATGCTGTCCAGGGTGTGTGTGGGTTATGTTGTTGCTTTGTAATAAAGGGGAGCCACACTGGGGTGAAGGCATCTTGTTTGTCCCCTGCTAATTTCAGATTGCTGAGTATTGGGCTAGCTGAACCAATGGTTTGATTCTGTATAAGGCAGTAGGGTGTTAAGGTTTATGATTTTTCTGTTTCCTTCTGAGGAAACTGAATAGTTCAGTGAAACAAGGTTTGTAGCCGGCATCCCGTTAAGGCTTTGTTCAGTTTTAGGATAACCAGTGCAGGCTTTGGAACTTGGAGCTTCATTTGGCACAGGTAGGTAGCCGTGCTGGTCTGCCATAGTCGAAGCAAAACAAAACAAATCCTTCTAGTAGCACCTTAGGGACCAACGATGTTTGTTATTGGTATGAGCTTTTGTGTGCATGCACACTTCCTCATTTGGCAGCCCTTGATGTGCGACCTCAGCTTATTATTGAGATTTCTCAGTTTGGGTGAAACTGCACCAGGTGAAAGTGCATCAGAGCTTGCAAACGAGGCCCAGGGTGGAGAGCCCGTGGCCCACCGATGCTGCTGGGCTGTATCTCCTGTCAGCCGCAGTTAGTAGGCAGGGTGAATGGGAGTTGTTGGCCAGTCACGGTTGGAGGGCCTTAGGCTGCCCACCCCTGCTTTAGAGAAAGTGGGGGCGGTGGGGCCTTGCCCATCCTGATCCATTGCTTGGGGTTTCACATGCAATGAGTCTGTGCACATTTAAACCAGCTCTTGGCATTTGGTTGTCTGGGGCAGCCTCTGCCAATCTGGTGCTCTTCAAATGCTTTGAAGGACAACTTGCATCAGAATTGTATGGGTTGACCAGCTTGGTAAAGGCTGGTGTTTCCAAATTGCTTACAGTCCTTTTCTGGCCTCCGGTACATGTTTGCTGATGGGCAGAGTTTCTGCTCCTTCCTGCTTTCTGAACCCACCATTTCCTACTTTGCTCCAGGCGCTGCCAGGTTTGCTCTTTCACCCCTCTGTCTTCCCTTTCCGCAGGTCGGCTGTTATGTCACGCTGCACATCTGCAGTGTTCCCGTCTCGGTCATGGAGAGTTTCCAGCAGCAGGTGCCTCTGTTGCTCTTCACGCTGCTTCCTTACGAACAAAAGGTGAATGGGGAGGGAAGCAATTGGGGGTTCTGGCCACACCCAGCTGTGCTGTGCCCCCTTCACTTAAGCTGACAGCTTTTCAGCACAATGTCTGAACCTGTCTAACATTGGAAGGGCAACCAAAATGATCAAGGGGAAAGGTTGCAGCATCTGGGGTTTTTTAGTTTAAGGAAAAGGCAAGTAAGAAGAGACATGATAGAAGCTTGTTAAATTTAGCATCTCATGGAGAAAGTAGATAAAGAAAAGTCCCGTCCCCCCCTCAACACAAGAACTTGTGAACATCCAAATGAAACAGAATGTAAATGTAAATGAAGCAGAATGTAAGATTTAGGACAGATGAAATAAATTCCTTCTTCATGAAGTGCATAGTTAAATTGTGGAACTCCTTCCCACAGTGATTCATCACTAACCTGGGTGGGTTTAAAAGAAGATTAGACAAATTAATGAAGCAGAGGGTTATCGATGGCTACCAGCCACAATGGCTCTGCTCTGCCTCCCCAGTTGGAGGCAGCAGTGCTTCTGAATACCAGTTTCTGAAAACCACAGGAGGGGAAAGTGCTCTTGTGCTCAAGTCACAGGGCCATGTGGCCACTGTGAGAACAGAATGCTGGACTAGATGGACCCCCTTTGGCCTGATTCTGCAACCAGGATCTTGTTCTGTTCTTATGACACCTGCCAGGCATTTGGTGATCAGAGGCTTCTCTTGTCTGTCTTGGGAGTGAGTTTGGGCTATTCCTAAGGCTCCCTCTTTTCCTCCCCTTTCTTCTCCGCACTCTCTGCAGATGTCTGTGCTCAACCTCCTGGTGAGACGTCAGCCGGGTGACAGCGAGCCTGTCCGGTCTAAGGAGGAGGTGATTGTCCATTGCGGCTTCCGCCGCTTCCGAGCCTCCCCGCTCTACTCCCAGCACAGTTCAGGTGAATGAGCGTTTCCCCCCTCCTGTGCCCCAGGCTTCCTGTTTGGGCCCCTGCAGTTGGTTCTGTGAATGTGTGTGTCCAGAGAAGTCTTGGTGAAAGTCCCATGCCGAACACGTAGAACAGGGTAGTGGGTCTTCAGATGCCCCAGCCCTGTGTTGTGCTGTCGTTGAATACTTTGGGTGGTCTGGAATGTATAGTGCAAACGCATGTCACGTGAGGCTTCTGTTCCAGGAGCAGCACATGTACGCAAAATTGCACATAGCCAAAAGCTGCTGGCTCGCAATGGAGGAACCCCATGTGGAGGACCTCCCTGTGTCTCCACTTGTCAGGTGACTAGATCCTGCTCCCTTGGCTGCAGAAGGGAGCAAAGTGGCAGGCAGGGAGAGAGGTAGGCAGCCTCTGCAGATCCATTACAGCCTTTATCTTCTGCTTGCACCTCTATCTATCTGCCGAGCAGAGAAAAAAAATTACTCTTCCTCTGCCTACCTCCCTCCTCTGTTCTGTCTTAGTCTCTCTCCTTCCTCTGCTGCAGCTGTTGCTTGGAAGGGTGCCACCAAAGCAGAGTGCATGTAATTCAGTTTTTGCAAGTAAGGGGTGAGGTTCAATTGCACTACATTGTTTGCCTGGACAAAGAAGTGTGTTTGTGTGTGTCTGATGTTTGCATGTTTAGAATACTATATAGGCTGCTAGCCAATGATAAGCCAAAGGTAAGGCTCACATCTGTTGCTCCACCTACCACTGGAAGGTAGACTAGGTGGACCTTCAGGCTGGAAAAGACCTCTGCTACCTTTCTAGCTGCATCATCCTGGGCTTCAGTGCTGCCTGGGACTTCACACAGCTACTTGCCCTGAGCCAGACAGACGCACTTGCTTGACCGGTCTGAGTGCCAGGCAGCTCCTTCCTGGTGCTCCCAGGAAAAGGGGAGCAAGGTGAGGTTGGCCCTTCAGTGGCAGAGGCTGCAGCCACAGCTTTCCATTCTGTCCGTGGGAGCTTTCCTGGACAGAGCTCTGTAGCCTTGTAATTCCACAAAGGGGCTGAGGATTGGTGAGAGAGACGTTCCTGTGGCTCCAGGGCAGGGGCTGACGGTGTGCTTTCCTTCCCTCAGTTGACAAGCACAAGCTGGAGCAGTTTCTGCGGGCAGACACCGCCACGGTCGCCACCATCTACGGCCCCATCACTTTCCCACCTGCTTCTGTGCTGCTGTTCAGACAGAAGAGCAATGGTGAGTTTGGCATTAGGGGGAGGGCCTTTGAGGCAGGTGGGTTGTCAACCCTGGGCCTCCTTCTGCTGCTGCCTCAGTTCCTGCCCATGAGCAGCAGCCTGCTCCAGCCTGCCGCCCTCCCAATGCTTTGGACTACAGTTGTGCTGACAGGGGCTGATGGGAGGTGTCGTCCGAAGCAGTCAGCGGGTGATTTGCTGGGGAAGGTTGTCTACACCAGTGGTGTCCAAAGTGGGCAGTATCGCCCCCTGGGGCTCGTTGGGAACAGCTGTCTGTTTGAACCACCCTGTCTTATTTATTGGTGGCACTGCAGCAGTTTTTAAATATTTGTGTTGGTGCTGTTTAATGGTACTGTGATGTGTGGGTGGGTGTTCCTTTTCCTTTCCATTTTTTAGCATGCGGAGCAGAAAAGCATAGACTTTTGCTTTGAGCCAAGAGCATTTCCAGCCTCTTTCCATAGATGCCAGCTGGTTACTATTGATATCTTTTCCCACTTGAAAAGTGGCGCAAGGCTACTACTGTTTTGTTGGCTGGGTGAAGCCTGCATTTATTGCACAGGCTTTGGTGAGCTGGCTCCTAGAACTGAGCGCTGTTGCCCATCCAGCAGCACGCTTGATAATTGCATTTCTCTGCAGGAGCTCACAGTCTCCTGGCCACAGGCTCCCTGCTCAGTGTTGACCCTGACCGGCTGGTGATCAAGCGGGTGGTGCTCAGCGGCCACCCATTCAAGATCCTCAGCAAGATGGCTGTTGTGCGCTACATGTTCTTCAACAGAGGTACGGTGGGACCCAGAGGGAAGAATATCTGGCAGAGCTGCTGCGTTAGGGAGGAGTTGGAGAAGTGCCCTAGACTTGGGTCTGCAAGGCAGCACAGGCCTTGCCTGACCACATGCTGCCAGTCTGGTGGGTTTGTCTATGGGATGGCAAGCTTGATGGCAAGCTAGCTGCCGTGCAATAACCCAGACTCAGATCTTCGGGGAAGGCCCTTTTCTCGGTGGCTGCTCCGAGTCTCTAGAGGGCCCTAGAGAAGCTAGACTGGCTCCTTTACTTGTCCTTCTGCTGGCAAGTGAAGACTGTTTTATTCCAACAGGTCTTAGGGAACTGACTGCTTTTTAAGGAAAGAGCTCTAATAGTGCTGTGCTGTTTTTATTATCTGTATCTTAATAGATTTGTTTTATATAGTTTCAATTCTAATAAAGCTCAATTGCTTTTTAGCTTTTTGTGTTTTACCTGTGTTGTTTTACTTTGTGTCAGCTGCCCCGAGTCCCAGTCCAGGGAAAAGGTGGGATGTAAATAAATATAATAATCTACACTCATTTCCCCCTGGGAATGCAGTGCCTGAATATTGAGCCAGAGGGAGGTTCTGTTAGTTCAGTGCTATCCTATGGACACCTTCCACCCCACTGTATTCCAGAGCACCCTGTGAATGAAAGCAAGGCCTGGGGAATTTCATTTTGGAATGTGCACCAGTGAGCAGCAGCTGAGTTCCACCTACTCTTTGTTTTCTCTCATATCCTACAGAGGATGTATTGTGGTTCAAGCCAGTGGAGCTCCGGACCAAGTGGGGGCGCCGGGGGCACATCAAGGAGCCTCTGGGTAAGTATGCGGGCCCAGCTCTTGAAGGGGATGGGGGCGCTTATGATATGAGCATGCCAACAGATCTCTCTCTGAACGGTGTCTTAACCTGCTGCCTCCCCATCTCTTCTCTGCTGGCAGGTACCCATGGCCACATGAAATGTCAGTTTGATGGGCAGCTGAAGTCCCAGGACACAGTGCTGATGACCCTCTACAAGCGGGTCTTTCCCAGATGGACATACGATCCCCACGTCCCGGAGCCACCGCGGGGGAGTTTGAGCAGCTTCCTGCCTGGCCAGGAGGAAGAGGAAATGGACTAGCAGATGCAGGGGACCCAGTTTTGTCTAACTTTGCACTTGGCCTATGTTCATTTGTATCCTATTTATTTTTGGAGGAAAATAGTATTTCCAAGACAAGCCTTGGCCTCTGAATTGTTTATTTACGTGTGTCTTTAGTGGCCGAGCAGTCTCGGTCAATATGATGCCCCAGAGAGAGAAAGTGAGCCCAAAGAAGGGGTAGTTTGGGTTTATTTATTAAATGTATTTCCAGCTTGACCTTTATCCTAGGGCATGACACAAACAGTTAAAACTAGGAAGTTTTCATGCCTTAGAATTTTTAAATTGCCATCCAGGGGAAGAAACACCAGTTACTGCAGCCAACAGAAACCCAGGCAATGAGGAGCGACTTTTCCTATTCTGCATTTGTACTACTTGTACTCTTGATGGGGAGGGCATTCTGTTAAGCAGAACACTACAGTGGAGAGGGCCCTGTCCTTTGCCATGATGTAAAGACACTCCTTTCGATGTTGGAGAATGAGAAATGCTTGTCTGTACCCTGGCAAGGAGGGGAATAGGGAGGAGGCGTCTTTGTTCCTTCAGAAATCTGGATCCGAAGTTTAGATCTTAAACTCAACTCTCAACCTTGGCAGAGTGGGGAGTTCTCCAGCACCATGTCCTCTTGGGGGCCTGAGTCGCTGCTTCTCTAAAATAAGAACCTTTATCAAGGGCTCTGAACTAACAAACAATATGGTTGCAGAAAATAAAATTCCCATAAGATCCTCCCCAGAACCTTACAGACCTGCATCTTTCTCTGCTGTGTTTTGATGCTCCCAACTTTCTTGTTGGCTTTTCTAGTTTCTTGGATGTTGTGGCTACTACTCTCCAGCTGACTCTAGAGCCTGTTCTCTCTTTTGGGATCAAGCAAAGATGCTGCTATGCCCAGGCCGTCGTAAGGCTTCCAGGAAAGAGGCGTTCCTTGATTCTAAACTTGCCAGTTCCTCACCAGTTGTGGCACGGGCAGCTGTAGGGATGTTTTTGGGAAACTTAATCACATTTGCTACCCTCATTTACTACAATACTTATGGCTTTAAAAGGTTAGACAAATTCATGGAGGAGAGGGCTATTGATGGCTACTAGCCTTGATGGCTATGCTCGGCCGACAGAGGCAGCAATGCTTCTGAATGCTAGTTGCAGGAAATCACAGGTGGGGAGATTGCTCTTATTTTCCAGTCCTGCTTTAGGCTTCCCGTTGGGGCATCTGGTTGGCTACTCTGAGAACAGGATGGGTCACTGGCCTGATCCAGCACAGCTCTTCTTAGGCTCTTAGCAAGATTCCTTTGGTGGGTGAAGGGACACTACAGAATATTTCTTTCCTAGGGTGCTTGTCCAGAGCCTCATGTTCAGTCCCTACAGTCTTCTCTTGTCCATCTTACCAGGAGACTTCTACCCCATTTTTTTAAAAAAGCAAAGTTTACAGCAAACACATCTTTGGTTTATTAGAGTGGAAAGCAAGTAGCATGATGCCATTTCAGCCTCCTGTTGCACTGCCACATTTTTGCAATGGCTTTACAGTTGTTTCCCATTTAACCAGAAGTCTGGGTTGTCTTATAAAGGAGAACTAGTTTTAGAAGACTGAAATTTGACTCAAATCTCAGGTTCAATTCCCACTCTTTTAGAAGCAAAATAGAATTCACACAAACATGAAACAAAAGTAAATCACAACCTGATAGGTTTTTGTTTTTTTCAAAGCACAGATGAGAGGGCTTTCTGAGCAGTGAGTGACATTTGACCAGCTGCTGTACATAAATTGTTTCCTAGATCAGAATTGCTCCCTAGTGGAAGAGTGGAGGAGACGATTTCTCTTCATGCTTCTGCTCCAATCAAAGGCAGAGCTTCCTGCACTCATATCTATATCACATTCAGAAGAGTCAACCTTTATCACTTATGCTCTTGGTGCTGAGAATTGGTATCAGACTGTTTAACTTTTTGCATTTCACAGGAAAGGCACAAAAAGGTGTTACATTTTTGGCAGCAGAATATATACAGACACAGCAATTTACAACTTGTGATTCTAAAGGCACCACAGAAGACAGCAGGGGAGGATTGTTTTGTTTTAAATAAGTGCTCTAGCATTCTGAGTAGGACCCAAATTGCATTCATTTGATGTTAACATGTTTTGTTCTGGACACAGATTTTCTGTTCAGAGCATGTGTGAAATTTTAAGCCATTGTGCATATTTTTTTTAAAAAAAAAAGTAAAGCAAAGGGGCTAAACTTGGGAGGAAGGCAAAAGCATTGTAGAGAGGTGACCTCCCTACAACCTCAGTCAAGCTGAAACTGCCCTCCTCAATTTCCCTCCAGAAGCACTTGATTTTCTTAAAAAGGGCAAAATTCTTGAAATCAACTACACATAAATGGGAATGAGGCACAACCCCCTTTGGGAACTAAACAAGAGGCTGGACTTGGCAATATCCAGATTTACTAAAAAGAACAATTTTTAAAACGACTCATGCAAGCAGCAGTTCCCATATACGTTGATTGAAAAGCAAGTCTCCCTTGCCGTGCGTACAAAGGGTACTGTGTAAAGGTGGTATGGCTGGGTCATTACAGGGAGCCCCGGACCAATAAGGCAAACACCAGGCAGTGCAGCTGCTGCCATTGCCATTTGCCCAGAATGCCTTGGGGCCTTATTTGTTGAGGCCCCAAAAGAATTCTGGGGAAATGAAGACAACAGGAGAACAAGTCACCTGGCTCGGGGGCTCCTCTTCAAAACACCAGACCCTAAGAATGTTAAGAAATGAATAAAACGTGTGGTTGGCCTCTGGGGGTTTAGGGTAAGAAATACAATGTACAGGGCATTCTGCTAGCAGTTATAGTGAGGCCAAGGGATGAAATCCTGCACTGCCCCTTCATTATGCAATATTTGTTCCTGGCAGATTTTGGTGGGCGTGTGAAGCTAAGTAACAATGCTTACGTAGCCTCCTGTATATGAGGGTGTAGTTGTGTGGGGGATGTACTTTGGGGAAGGGCCACAGAGCACCTGCTTTGCATACAGAAGGTCCCAGATCATCCAGGAGAGACTCTTCTCTGGAATCTTTGGGAGTTGCTGCCAGTCAGTGTAGACAGTGCCGAGCTAGATGGACCAATGGTCTAGCTCAATATAAGGCAGTTTCCTCTGTTTCACTTCAGACTGCAAGGCAGGCCTATGTTTCATTTATAAATCTACAGCAGGCATGTCCAACAGGTCAATCATGATCTACCAGTCGATGACGGGGGCATTCCCAGTCGATCACAGGATCAAAGCAAGAGATCTCTGCGGTGCTCCTGATCAATCCCTAAGCAAAGCTCAACAACTCTGAGCAACCCCTCCCCCAAAAAAAGCTCAACAACTCTTGGCAATGACAAATGGGTAGATCACTGCCAGTATTTTCAAGAGTGGGAGTAGATCACAGTCTCTTGGGAGTTGGATGTGCCTGATCAACAGAATACTAAAGCTAGCATTCCCTAGCCTGATATAGCCCCAAACCTCTGGAGACTAACACCCACCAACTCCAACCAGTCTGTAGTCAAGGTCCAAGGATGGAGGGGGTTATGGTTTGGCAACAGCTGGAGGTCACCAGGTGAGGAAGGCTCACTTAGGTGGTCAGCAGTCCCTTCTGTGCAATCCCTTCAGGAGCGAGGAGTATAGGCAAATGAAACCTAGTCAAGAGGACCTGCAGGAAATTTGAGAGTTGCCAGGTTTTGTTTTGTTTTGTTTTGTTTAAATCACAAACACGTTTGCAGGTCCAATTTTAGAAGCCAGGGCACAAAAAAAGATTCAGAGCTCCCCACACGTATATTATCTGCCAATGATTCCAAGGAGAAATTATTTCCAAACCTATTATAGTACACAAAATCTAGGTTAGCATGATGCAAAACTGACATAAAAGGATTACTGCAAGAGATTGAGACTGCAGGCAGCGTGGGCAAGACGTGCTGCCTGGGTGTAGGAAAAGGCAAGAGGCCATTTGGGCTGTTAGTCCTCCCCACCACAAAGGAGGAGCAGGACTTTCCTGTAGTCTCCTGAGGTGTCGCCCTGAAAGAGAAATTTGAAGCGACTGTCAAGTCATGCTTTTGATTAATGGTTTAAAGCAGTCTCCCCCAACCGGGGGCTCACCAGAGGTTTTGGACGACAGCTCTCATCAGCCCCAGTGCCATAAGGCCATGCTGACAGAGACTGATGGGAGATTTACCTTATTCATTTCATAAAATTGATACACTACTGTAAAAAAACAAAGCTCAAAGCAGTTTACAAGGAGACTAAAACAAAGTTATCAGTAAAAGCAACACTTTATCTTTTGAATGTTTTAAAATCGGCAGTAAACTAAAAGCAGATTAAAACATACACCCACATTCTACTTATCTAAACAAAAACCATTTTAGCAGCTACCAAAAAGAGTGCAGTCAGGGTGCCCACCTGATTTCAAGAGGCTGGGAGTTCTAGAGTACAGGCGCCGCCACTGGAGAGCAACATTGTGGATGGTGGTGGTTTGTACAGTGGTGCCCTGCAAGACGAACGCCTCGCAAGACGGAAAACCCGCTAGACGAAAGGGTTTTCCATTTTGGAGGCGCTTCGCAAAATGAATATCCCTATGGGCTTGCTTCACAAGACGAAAAGGTCTTGCGAGTTCCTGCGGGGTTTTTTCCTTTTCCCCCCCTTTTCCTAAGCCCTAAGCCGCTTATCAGCTGATCTGCTAAAAGCCGCTAAACCGCTAATAGCGCTAATCCGCTAAGCTGTCAATGGGCTTGCTTCGCAAGACGAAAAAACTGCTATACGAAGAGCCTCACGGAACGGATTAATTTCGTCTTGCGAGGCAGCACTGTATCTGGCTTTGCTATGGCCATTAAACACTGCTCCAGGCTGCTCACATGAGTGTGAGCCTCTTTGGGGACATTGTTCCTGCAGGGAATTCTCCTGCCCAAGCCTCACAGCAATGAGAGAGAGCAGCTCAAAGCTTCATTAGGCCTGAGGCCTACATGGGAATTTAAAGGTGCTGGAATTGGATGGGGAAACAAATGAACAAAAAATGCAAGCTCACCTTAATGAAGGAGTAGAGGGATTTTCCATACATCCGCTTGAACTCTGCCTTGATATCTATCATATCTATCTCACAGCGGGAGACCATTACTCGAATGAGGGTGTCGTCATTTGTCCCTAAACCCTTGTTTGGGGGGGGGGGGAGGAGAGAAAACAAGCAACTGGTCACTCGGTTTTTGCATTAAAAGAAACAAACAAACAAACAAACAAACAAGGCACATTCAAACCTTTCTCTCTCCCCTGCCCCATTTACCTTCATGGATTTGTACAGCCTTTCAGCAAAGTAGGCATGCCTATTTCTTATACAGTTTACTGCAAGGAGAAAAACAAAGGAAGCGAGGTTAGCAAAGCTAGAAAAAAAGAGCTGGAACCAGACAAGCTCATGATCAAGGAATATAGTTTTTCAAGCAAACAGAGGGCCTGCATTTTTGAAGAAAGAAAGTGTGGTGTCAACTGTACTTGGCCAAGAGGAAACTGCCCAACACAGGAGTCCCTTCATCAGCAGCCATTATCCAGTGAGAAAGCATGAAGGACTCTAGAATAAGGGTGGGGGAAACCTGTTGCCCTCCAGAGGTTGCTAAACTACAACTCCCAGCATCCCCAACCAGTGCATATGCTGGCTGTGGCTGATTGGAATTGGAGTCCAACTTTTTAAGCAGAGGCTGGATGGCCATCAGTCATGTATGATCTAGTTGAGATTCCTGTATTGCAGGGGGCTGGACTAGATGACCCCTGGGGTCCTTTCCAATTCTACACTTCTATGAGTCTATGCGCTGGATGGTCAGACCTGACCTAGGAAGTCACAGATTCGAATCCCTGATCAGTCATGATATTATTATTGGCCAAGTTCAAACATCACATTGAACTACAGTTTAAAACAAAAACTATGGTTTTATTTTGAAACAGAAGCGTTGATTCAAACCTCTCGCTCTGCTGCTGCCTTCTTCCAAGGAAACAGGAGTTTGGCTTGTCCAAGGAGCTCTGAGGAATCTGGGCTGTCACCATTATTTATTATTTACTATTATTATATTTATTTATATCCTGCATTTTCCCCAGACCAGGATTCAAGCCGGCTTACACAAATTAAAACAACGCAGATAAAATACAAAAAGCTAAAAACATATAAAAGATAATTGCTTAAAAGTAATTAAACTCTAACAGAATTAAAACAACACAGAAAACACATCCATTAAAATACATACGGTATATTATAAAATGTCCGAACTCATTTTGCCTCAAGTGCTAGTTCTCTCCAAACAAACCATGATCTGTAACCCAGATTTGTTCCAACTTGTTCAGCATTAAATTTGTTCACGTTAAATCATAGTTTGTTTTTAGCTATGGTTACGTGAAAGTCAGATCATTATTTGTTAAAAGGGGTGAGTTATAAATCATTCTATTGCAAAGACCCTTTGCAAATACTAAATTCTAACAGATATTGATGAAATCAGTAAAACAAAGAAATGCCACAGTATCAGTTTGGAGACAAAAACAGCTTTACACTAATACACCTCAGCCCAGCAGGCCAAAAGGCTTCTAGAATAAAAACACCTTCAGCAGACAATGGGAGGTCGGTGCGGGGGGCAAATGAACCTCCCAAGGCAGGGAGTTCCAGTCTGGATGTGATCAAAGAAGTGGTTTCTCATGTTTGAACAAACTGTTACCAGAATGTGGGGAAAAGTCGGGATGTTGGACAGAAATTAAGTGGTTACCAGCTGTAATGTAAAGGTTGAGCAATAAGTTATAATAAGTTATAATAAGGATTTGCTGAGTTAAGAATTTGAACTGGAATACAAAAGGGGGAGGTGAGAGGAGGTCTGGGAAACAAGTTAATGGAAATAAGTAATGGAAATTATATTTGTTTTAACTGTTTTTTAATTTTGTATCTTTGTATTTTTGTCACTTTTTGTGTATTTTTGTTTTTTGTATTAATTTGGAAACTCTAATAAATATTTATATATATATAAAAAAACAGAATGCGGGGAAAAGTCTCCCCTGCAGATATTAAGGAGCTTCGAAGGCTCACATGGAAGGAGGCATTGCATTAGCTATCCGGGGCATAAACCATGAAATTCACCGGGTGACCTGAGCCAAACTATCTCAGTCAAGCCTATCTCACAGGGCTGCTGGATTATCTTCACGTAGAGTTTATTGGACTACTTGAGAGAAGGGTGCAGAAACCAAGAACATCATTGCAAGGCACCTCCATAGCTCTTTCAAGCTGCCCCACAAGACCATCCCTTCCCATATCATTTCAGCAGCTCAGTAGATGACTCACCTATCGCTAACAGGGCATCCTCAAGATCTCCTGACATTTCAGATTTAATGCTCTCCGTAATGTCTTTGTTAGCAATCTTCCTGTAGTCATCGAACACTGGAAAGCAGAAGGAGGGTTTTACTAGCAAATTAAAAGTAAAAAAAGGTGCCAAATCTAGAAGTCCACATATTTAGGATTTTATTCAACTAATTTCTACTAAGAGTAGACTCACTGAAATTAACTGACAAAAGTTAGCCATGTCCATTAGTTTAAATGACTTTACTCTGAGTAGGATGAGGACTGGCGACAACACTTAAAATTGCCCTCTGTTTTGCTGCTTAGATAAGCTAGAACATAGAACATTAGGGGAGTTCCCAGGTTTCTGATATTTGACTTATGATTGTTTTAAAATAAGAAAATGGTAGTTCAGTTGAAATATTTTCCCATTACTCTTCCCACAGTGCAGGTTTAAACAAACTCTGTGACATTATTTACACAACCTCAGCCACTCACAAGGGATTTGTAGAAATTTCAATTCAAGGAATCCCTTGGTTGCTGTGAAAATTTGATACACCAAACCACATCAGTTTCCCCTTTGGATTATAGTTGAACACTGCTAAAGAGATAGAACAGATTCTATTGTCTAGAGTCTAGACTGTATAACATGTTGATCCAAATAAACATGGACACAACAGATGGTTTATAGGAGATATGGGAAGCTGATTGGCAGATTAGCATCAGTAAAGAGGTGTGGATTTCAATATGGAGAAAATTTCCTTTTAAATTGGTCTTGGCCTCAATAATAGAGGTGTAAAAATGGCATGTCGTTCAGCGGCTCAGTTCTGGGATGAAGTATTTGTTCAAATAAAACCACTTACTGGATAAAATGTCTCTGGCTCTTCTCAATCCATTTATGGGAGACAGTATTAACTTATACAGTTTTAACTTTTAGTAAATTCTCTTCTCCTAGCACCCAGGTGCATAATAACAAGATTCTGGAGGAACTTAGATAGTGTTTCTCTGACAAATTGGTAGAACAAAGTGGCAAATAGCACTTGTAGAAAAATAATAAAATTGGCACAAAGCTTGAAACATAAAGTCTCTTTTGTAAATGAATAGCACAGTTTCATTATGTACATAGCTAAAAACAAAAACAGACGGCTCCCCTCACATTATAAAACTTCTTGCTTAATAAACTATTTATTGCCTTCTATACGAAAAGTAGTCTGGGATAAGAACTGCACATATTGCCTAAACACCAGCTTCTGGTGATATATTACTTAATTTATCTCTGTGATGTTGTATATGTTGAAAGAATTAAAGAAAAAGAAATATTGTGCAGTGGCAAGTTGGGTTGAACAGACATGGAGGTTTCTAAAACCGTGTGTGTGAAAGGACTTAAGTTTTTGTTTTTTAAAAAAAGGTTTCTATATATTGTAGGTATTAAAAGGAAAGACAACCTTCCATATTTTGCCTTTTTTCAGTCTACATTAGTGTAGTCTCAAACTGTGTCCTTACTTTACAGCTCCATCAATTCATTAACGTTTGGCCAAGGCAATCCATTTTTGGATTGAGTTTAAAGGCAAAAATGCAAAAGGCCCTCAAAGGTTCAGGTGCACATTTTCCGAGCTACAGTGCTCTGCATACTGCTCACTGGCTCACAAACTTTCATTTATCTAGGAGGAGGAGGAGGATTAAAAACCCACAGAGTGAATGAAAGACAAGCACCAACAGGTGGTAGCAAAGCAAATGCAGCCGACATGTCGTGAAGCCAACTCTTACTGTAAGAACCGGTGGAGCAAAAAACAGGAAGATACAGATCTCCTTCCCAGGAAATCCGTGGGGTTCATGTCAATGCAAGTTTCCATGGGCATGAAAGAAAGACACTATGTGGAAAAATCAAAATTGGAAACAGAACTGTTAGACTCTAAAGTTAAGAATTTGTCAAGAATGTATAACCTGCTGTTGAAATGGAATACTCAAGATGAAATGGTGAAATCTGCTATGATTAAATGGGCACAAGATGTGGGACATAATATCATGATGACTGACTGGGAACAGTTATGGACTACTGGTATGAAATTTACGGCATACAATGCCTTAAAAGAGAATTTAATGAAAATGATCTATAGGTGGTACATAACACCAGTCAAGCTTGCAAAAATTTATCATTTGCCTGACAATAAATGCTGGAAATGTAAGGAGACAGAAGGTACTTTTTTTCACCTTTGGTGGACATGCCCAAAGATTAAGGCATTCTGGGAGATGATCTATAATGAAATGAAAAAGGTATTTAAATATACCTTTCTGAAGAAACCAGAGGCCTTACTTTTGGGCATGGTCGGCCAATTGGTGCCAAAGAAAGATAGAACGTTTTTTATGTATGCCACAACAGCAGCAAGAATACTTATTGCAAAGTATTGGAAGACGCAAGACCTACCTACCAGGGAAGAATGGCAGATGAAACTGATGGACTACATGGAAATGGCGGAAATGACCGGTAGAATCCGAGACCAGGGAGAAGAGTTGATGGAAGAAGATTGGAAAATATTTAAAGTATATTTTAAAAAATATTGTAAAATTAATGAATGTTAGAAAGATGCTTGAGTGAATTTACATGGTCTTAGCAGAAAGGTTGTAAAGAATTAAGTTAAATTGGATTGTTAATGGGTTAAAGTGAAAAATTCAAGGTTAAATAGTGTTAAGATAAATTTATGGAACAAAATCTGAGAAAGAGGGAAAGGACTTGCTGAAACAATTATGAATTAGAATACAAAAAGGGAGGCGTGAGGAAGTCAAGGAAATAAGTAAATGAAGGATAAAGATATGAATATACTGGATGTTATTGTTTTTTAAATGTTATTGTTATTGTTTAGTTGTATTGTTTTTCTTTTTTCTTTTTAGTATTGTATCTTCTTTATATCTTTGAAGTATTGTAATAATTTTCCCCCCTCTTATTATTATTGTCTGTTTTTCTTTTATTTGTAATTGTTAAACCTTAATAAATATTTTTTTAAAAAGAAAAGTAAAGAAAGAAAGACACTATGGCAGCATATAAATGCTAATTGGATTTTTCAATCCGGGAGAGCATCTCATGTACGCTCCTCCACAGGAGAAAGAAATTAAGTTGGAAAGAGTCCCAAAAGGAAACTGTAGTAAGAGTATCTGTCAGGGCTGGTTATACATCCTTAGAAGTCACGCCAGGGCTGGCTCCACCCTTAAGAGTCATGTTACTGCCTTAAGAGTCATGTTACTTACCTCCAACTGTCATGTGGCAAATCACATGCTTGCTTTTTAGCTTCCCTTTTGCCATTGCTAAGAAATGGCCTCTGAAGGTTCTGTATTTTATTGTTAGACATTGTTTCAGTGTTTACCAACATGAGATGTTTGTTTGCCTGATTGATATTAATGTAATTTTTTAGGAACTTCTGGTTGACAGCGATCCGAGTGCAAGCGGGGATTTTCCCTCTCGGGGAATCCCGGGTTTTTCGGAGGATTGGGGGTGTCACAGGGCGCAGTGACCCCTCGAAGTAGTGTCAGGAGGGTGTTCTGACACTCAGGTTCCCGCAGGCAGCCGAAACGCGAACCACCCGGCCGTCAGGTAACTCCTAAAAGGGGTGAAGAGAACGGCGGGGGGGAGAGCGGGCTGCAGGGAGGCCATAGCTACCTCCGAGAAACGAAGCCCCGGGCTTGCAAGGAGAACTCTCAATTCTCGATTTGGAAGAAATTTGGACTTAATTGGATGTAAAGAAGGAATTTAAATTAAGGAAAGAAACCGGATGAAAAAATTTGAACTCACGAGACTGGCTTTTTATCCGCAACCAGCTTAGACGCATGCAAACAACAAAGCGATCAAAAGTGAAAGTAAGTTACCGCTGGCGACTGTTGTTTCTTCTCCCCTTTAACTGGATAAAAAAATAACCCTTTTGGGAAGATACAAATTAGCAAAGAAGATTCAAAATAAAAGGGGGGACAGAGGAACAAGACGGAGTTATTTAAGTCCTTTTTGGAGCTTGTGAATTTGAGTTAACGCAACCAGACTTTGGTGTCATGGTAAAATAAAAATTGCGCAACAGAAAGGGGATTTCCAGACTCCATTGTTAAAGACATTGTTAAAGACTTATAAGACTTATAAGATCTATGAGACTGTCTGATGTTTGCTGTGGAAGGAAGGTTCTTAAATTGATCGGGACTATCCTTTCAGGATTGGATATAATTTGGTTCACCTTTTAACACTTTATTTTTTCTTTGGAAGGGTGGCCGGATTTGTATTAAACAAAAGGAAAACTAAACTAATGGTGAAGAATATGGATCAAAGTCTAACAGAAGAAGTGCAAAGAGAAACAGAGATGGAAGTGGCGAAGAAGGTAAAATATTTAGGAATATGGTTAACCCAAAAAAAATTGATTTATTTCAAAACAATTATGTGACAACCTGGAATAGTATAAAGAGAGACCTTGAAGTGTGGAGTAGGATGAAACTATCTTTCTGGGGCAGAATTTCTTCAATTAAGATGAGCGTGCTTCCAAAGATGTTCTTATTTCAAATGATCCCAATAATCAAGGGGACAAAGATCTTCAAAGAGTGGCAAAGAATGATTTCAAGATATATCTGGCAGGGCAAAAAGCCAAGAATACAATTTAAGTTACTAACTGACGCGAAGGAAAGAGGTGGCTTCGCCCTGCCAGACCTGAAACTTTATTATGAAGCATCTTGTCTCTGTTGGTTAAAGGACTGGATAACACTAAAAAACAATAAATTATTGGATCTAGAAGGGTTTGACAACAGGTTTGGTTGGCACGCATATTTATGGTTGGGGAAGAAGAAAGTTCATAAAGGTTTTGCCAATCACATTTTTAGAGGTGCCCTAATAGAAATATGGGACAGGTACCAAAATATTTTGGAACCGAATGTACCTCATTGGTTATCCCCACTGGAGGTCATGAGTGTCAAAAAGATAATCATGAGAGAGGATTGGATGACTTATGGAGATATTGTAATTAAAGAAGGGGGGAAGTGGAAATTGAAGCCATATGAACAAGTCAAAAAATATGTATATGATTGGTTGCACTACTTCCAAACAAATGAAATGTTTAAAAAGGATTGTAAAGAGAGGAGATATATTGAAGGAGAGTCTAGATTTCAAAAAGAAATAATAAATAATGATTATAAGGTACTGTCAAAAATGTATAAAATGCTATTGGAATGGCAAACAAAAGACGAAGAAGTTAAATCGGTTATGATACATTGGGCCAGGGACTTTGGTTATAATATACAACTAGCAGATTGGGAGAAAGTATGGAAGGAAAACATGAAATTCACTGCATGTATGACGATAAAGGAAAACATTATGAAAATGGTATATAGATGGTATATCACTCCCGTTAAACTAGCAAAAATGTATAAAACCTGTAATAAATGTTGGAAGTGTAAGGAAAGGGAAGGGTCGTTTTACCATATGTGGTGGGAGTGTAAGAAAGTAAAAGGTTTCTGGGAAATGATATATAATGAGTTGAAAAAGATGTTTAAATATACGTTTGTGAAGAAACCAGAAGCCTTTTTGTTGGGAATCACAGGAAGAGAAATCAATAGAAGTGACTATAAACTTTTTCAATATGCAGTGATGGCGGCAAGAATCTTAATGGCCCAAAAATGGAAACAAGAAGAACTACCGACACTGGAAGAATGGAGACGGAAACTGATAGACTTTGTTGAACTAGACAAATTGACAGGAAAAATTAGATACCAAAAAGACCACAAGTTCACTCAGGACTGGAGAAAGTTTACGATTTATCTGGAAAATATTTGTGATGAGCAGACAACGCTAGTTGGTTTTAAAGAGGCTTTGTGAATGAGAAAGGGTATTGTAAAAGGGAAAAGAGCCGTAAAGATTTACAAACTGGCAATACAGTTATAAAGGAAATGTGGAATAAATATAAAAGTATGAGGATTGCGGAGGGGGCGGGGGGAAGTCTAAAAAAATTGTTTATCATTTTGAATATGAGAGTGTTTATATAATTTGTAAAAGAAAAATTCTTTTAAAAAAATTAATAAAAAAAAGATATTAATGTAATTTTTTTTAAAAAAATGTGTTATGTTTAGTCATTGTTGATGCATTACTTTGAAATGCTGTTATATTTTAGTCTGTATGTGGTTCTGAACCTCTTTGAGCTTGGTTTTACCATGGAAAATCAGCATACAAATAAACTCAGGTTGATGATGATGAAATTCCCTACACTTAAGTGTGGTAAAAAGACACTTTAAATTCCTACCCTCTTGGCATATGTACGAGAAAGGGCTCCCTCCCCATTGCACATACAGTGGTGCCTCGCAAGACGAAAAGAATCCGTTCCGCGATTCTCTTCGTCTAGCGGTTTTTTCGTCTTGCGAAGCAAGCCCATTGACAGCTTAGCAGATTAGCGCTATTAGCGGTCTAGCGGCTTTTAGCGATCAGCTGTTAAGCGGCTTATCAGCGGAACAACTGATAAGCGGCTTAGCGGCTTAGGAAAGGGGGGGGCGGAAAAAAACGCGGGAACTCGCAAGATTTTTTCGTCTTGTGAAGCAAGCCCATAGAGAAATTCGTTTAGCGAAGCGCCTCCAAAACGGAAAACCCTTTCGTCTAGCGGGTTTTCCGTCTTGCGAGGCACCACTGTATTCTGAAAGCATCCCAGATGCCCAAGGGGAGTCTCTGTACAACAACCATCCAAAATGTTCAGCCTCTTACCCCTCAACAGGTGGTTTCTGCTTCTTGAGCACAGGATTCTCATGAACTGAGCCTCTTCAGTGCCCCACCTTTTCTCCCCAGCTTCGTACAGACACTGAAAATGAGAAGTGCAGATAAAAAGGCATCAATTTTTAAAAGGTCAGTGCAGAAGGACAAGGAAACCCGGGAGGGAAGCAGAGCCGGAGAGGGGAGAAGAGAGGTCTAAACAAGAGCTTGGCTGCAGCATCCAATAGCCTAGACAAGTTCCAATTAGGTAAAAAGGTGGAGCTTATGTCACACATTGTTTAAAATCACAGCAGAGAGAAATAGCCCTGGGTTAGAAGAACTGATTTCCCTGAAGGAGGCAACTGTGATATAAGCTGTTGCCCCAATGTGGTCTTTTTCTGCAGTAAGATCTGTTCCCCAAGTTCAAAGAGCTACAGACCTGGGCATCTTGGATGGCCAGGCCCTCATCGACATAGCTGCTCTCATCTCTGTTGCCCTGGAAACAAGAGGCATAGGTTAAATTCAGTCTAATGCAGGGGGTGGGAATTTCCTAGTGGGGCACTGTGGGTGTCAATGACTATCAGACTTTGAAAACTGGTATCATTGGATCAAGTTCATCAATTTTGCTGAATTAATTAAACTAAACAGTTTTAATTGGATTTTGAATAAGTGTGCAATTAATTGTTACTGTTTTGAATTTCATTTTGTTATTATCATCCTTTGGTCATGTAAACCACTATTCTGAATAATGCTTTTTTATAGGGTAGGATGGGGGCACTGGAGATGAGTTTATGGAACTCATTCCCCAACAAAGTGTGTCCCAAAAAAAGTTTGGGAACCACTGATTTAATGTATCATCAGCAAATCCAGCAGATTTTACCTCTGAGAAGTCGCAGCTTAAATGAGGGGAGATTCCAAGGCAGCAAAAATGCCCTTGGATGTAAACAGTCTGTACCAAGGGGTCCTGAACCAATGGACAAGCATCATGCAAGTGGTTCATAGCATGTCTGCCTTAAATATTGACAAAGAAAGAAATGAGGGAGAGGTGGTTGTGAAAGCTTGCCATAAGGCAGCCTTTGTCAACCTGATTACTTACAGTGGAAAGAGACACCAGCACTCTCCGGAGCATGGAGGAGGTGTCTGAGACTATGTCGTCCTCAAGGCTAACCCCATACTCTGTCAAGAAAGCCAAGACACAACTGCTATAGCGGGGTAGGGTTACTGAAAGTACTCCAGAGAGTACTGAGAAATTAGAGTCACATTCATTCCCACCACACGACAAGGAAACTACCTCAGGCAGCCGATTCAGGAAGGAAGATTTCTAGACAGATCTGGGCACAACCTAACACCAAGTTCTCCCATACAAGCAAACACCACAGGAAGAAACTCAGAAACATATCTTTACACTTACGATGCTTGTAGGTTTCATTAATCCGTCTGATTTCCGGGTTGGTACGAGAAGCCAATATTTCTATGAGGCAGCCCTCATCTGTCCCAGCCCCCTGAGAGAGAGAGAGAGAGAGAGAGAGAGAGAGAGAGAGAGAGAGAACATGAACAGAATGACCACTAGGGAGAAAGGGAGAGTTCTCATCCCAATGCAGGCAGGATTTAAATGCTGAACCTCCCTGAGGAGTCCTTTCTTTGAAAAAAAACCCAACAACTTAGAGAAAGACCAAGACGGTGGGGTGGGAAAGTACCCACTGGCCTCAAAACAGATGAGAATGCAGCAGTGCTCATTCTACAGTGGTTTTCATTCTGCTCAGAGGGTTCTGCCCTTTTTACTGCACATTAATGATGGCTTGTGCCTGCAAATGTTTTGGGGTGGTCACTCTGCTTCACTTCCAGACAGTGCATATCCTGCAACAACCTGCTGAAATCAGGTTACTTTTCATACCAAAAACATTCTGGTTTATTCTCCTCCTGTTTCTGTTGTGCCATAGTCCAGATGCACGGGGATGCACCCCAGCACAGACGAAAGAGGAATAAATCTACCACAAGGGCACTATTATGGTGTCAACAGCACGTTGCAGAATGCGCCCGCTATCAAACACCAGTGTGGTGGGGCCCTGTAGCCGGAATTCATCACACCCAAAGCAGACCCACCCAGGTTGCTCCAGGGCAACTTTTCTTTGGCTGCAACATGGTTTTATCTGAACACTCTGGAAGTTCTGTTTCCCTTCCCATCTCTCCTTCCTGGCTGTGATAGCTGCATTGCACAGGATTGGACTATTTGATCGGTTGGGTCTCTTTTCCAAGGCTACCATTCTATGATTCCATGATCCTAATACCACATACTCTGGAAACCAGGCCCTGTCCAGCAAAATGTGCATGTAGAATAGAATCATAGAATCATAGAATGATAGAGTTGGAAGAGACCACAAGGGCCATCGAGTCCAACCCCCTGCCATGCAGGAAACACTATCAGAGCACTCCTGACATATGGTTGTCAAGCCTCTGCTTAAAGACCTCCAAAGAAGGAGACTCCACCACACTCCTTGGCAGCAAATTCCACTGTTGAACAGCTCTTACTGTCAGGAAGTTCTTCCTAATGTTTAGGTGGAATCTTTTTTCTTGTAGTTTGGAACCATTGCTCCGTGTCCGCTTCTCTGGAGCAGCAGAAAACAACCTTTCTCCCTCCTCTACGTGACATCCTTTTATATATTTGAACATGGCTATCATATCACCCCTTAACTTCCTCTTCTCCAGGCTAAACATGCCCAGCTCCCTTAGCCATTCCTCATAAGGCATCGTTTCCAGGCCTTTGACCATTTTGGTTGCCCTCCTCTGGACACGTTCCAGTTTCTCAGTGTCCTTCTTGAACTGTGGTGCCCAGAACTGGACACAGTACTCCAGGTGAGGTCTGACCAGAGCAGAATACAGTGGCACTATTACTTCCCTTGATCTAGATGCTATACTCCTATTGATGCAGCCCAGAATTGCATTGGCTTTTTTAGCTGCCGCGTCACAATGTGATTCCAGTTACATCCCACTCAATTTTACATGACAATACTGTAGGAATTATGCTTATTGGGCAGAGTCCACTCATACTTGGGCTTCTGTTACAAGCCTTTGCAAACCTTGACAGCTCTTTTCAGCTCCTGCACGTCATACAGAGTGATGGGTGTCATCAGTCCAATGATAACCCTTTCAAAATTCCCACTCAACTCAGACTTCAAGTCGTCAATCAAATCCTGTTGGGGAAAGACATGTTTTGGGTGAATATCTCACAGAGAAGAAACTGTGAAAATGTGCTTTTAAGCACATCAGAGGTAAGAAAAGTTAGTGAGAGTGGAGCTCCTCCACTTTGCTTAACAGGAATGCAATAAGGTGACCACCCCCCCCCCGGGAGTGGGGAGGAAGAACCCAACCTTTTCTTTCTTTAAACAAAAAAAACAAGAACAGCTTGTTTCATACTGCTTTGAGGTCATTAGCCAAACAAGAAAAAAATGGGGTTTACTTCAAAGAATTTTATAGTCTGGATTCACAGAGGTTTACTTAAGACAGATATTTGTACTACTGGCTGAGAACGTCTGCCAATTATTAACATCACTGCCAATGGAGGGGACCTATAAATTCATTTTTATGGATGGTGACTGATGTATGCATATTAATCATTTGTAAGCATCACTGGAATATTCCTTTATTACCTCCCAAAGCCCTCAGAACTATGAGCACTCACTGCTACCTTTGCTACTTACTTTTATTAAACATAGTTCACCATACTTATAATGTGATAAGTGTTTTACAGGCCTCTGAGGTTAAACTGCCCTTGAGGTTTTCAATAGTCCCATTTTCCAAATGGGCAAACGAAACTGCACTTGTGTGACTTGCCAAAGGCCAAAGGCCCCAGAGCACATGCACGGCTGATGAGACACTTAACCCCTGCGCTGCTGTCCAACATTCAGCCCAGCCTTGCAAATAAATTTCCCCAAATTAGATACGTTTTTAACTAGCCTGCCTGCTGACTTCCAACTGCGCTAGGCCTATGTGGCCGTATGAGCCTGCTGTTTTCCCTGCACCCCAAGGTCTTTTAAGTGTTCACGCTCAGACTGTGGAACTCCCTACCAGGGTGAGGTCTGTTTGACCACCCCCTCGCTTGATCTGTAGTCAGCTAAAGAACAAAAATGGCCTTTCCGCTCCTTCACATTTTTGGACTGCCAGCCTAAAGACTCGTTAGCAGGCTCCTCTTCTGTATATGCTTTCAACTGCAGAACTTGTTTTTCTTCAGTACTGGAGCAGTTTATTGTGTCTTTGATTTTAAAGACTTTTTTTGTAATATTGGGATTTAAGATGATTTTAAATAAAATAAGTGTGCAGAGGACTGGGGAAGAGAAAGAAATCATGCTTTTTCTGGTTGCTTGAAAAGTACTCCTATTCAACTTAAACCTATTTAAAGATAATTATGAGAAATGTTGGGCAGAAGTGAAAAAAGACTTAGAAATATGGTCAAATTTGAAGCTTTCCTTGTTGGGTCGAATTGCAGCCATAAAGATGAATGTATTGCCAAAAATGTTGTTTCTGTTTCAATCACTGCAAATTTTGGACAAGATGGACTGTTTCAAGAAGTGGCAGAGAGATATTTCTAGATTTGTCTGGCAGGGCAAGAAGCCCAGAATAAAATTTAAAATACTTACTGATGCAAAGGATAGAGGTGGATTTGCCCTGCCAGACCTTTAAACTATATTATGAATCAGCAGCATTCTGCTGGTTGAAAGACTGGCTGCTTCTTGAGAACACAGACATTTTGGACTTAGAAGGTTTTAATAATGCTTTTGGGAGGCATGCATATTTGTGGTACGACAAGGTTAAAGTACATAAAGCATTTAAAAACCATATTGTCAGGAAAGCATTGTTTAATGTCTGGATAAGATATAAAGACTTACTGGAAAATAAAACCCCAAGGTGGTTGTCACCAATGGAAGCAAAGGCCTTGAAAAGACTCAATATGGAAGCCAAATGGCCGAAATATTGGGAAATACTGGAACAAGAAGGAGACAAATTGAAATTGCAGAGTTTCGAGAAATTAAAAGATAAAGTGCGAGACTGGCTTCATTATTTTCAAATAAGAGAGGCCTACAATCTGGATAAAAAAATTGGCTTCCAGGTGGAAAAATCAAAATTGGAAACAGAACTGTTAGATCCCAAAACTAAGATACTTTCAAGAATGTATAACTTGCTGTTAAAATGGAATACTCAGGATGAAACGGTTAAATCAGCTATGATTAAATGGGCACAAGATATTGGTCATAATATTATGTTTGCTGACTGGGAACAGTTGTGGACCACCGGTATGAAATTCACGGCATGCAATGCCTTAAGAGAGAATATTATGAAAATGATCTATAGGTGGTACATGACACCAGTCAAGCTTGCAAAAATATATCATTTGCCCGAGAACAAATGTTGGAAATGTAAAGAGAATGAAGGTACATTCTTTCACTTTTGGTGGACGTGCCCAAAGATTAAGGCTTTCTGGGAGATGATTTATAACGAAATGAAAAAGGTATTTAAGTATACCTTCTTGAAGAAACCAGAGGCCTTTCTCTTGGGCATGGTCGGCCAATTGGTGCCAAAAAAGGATAGAACCTTTTTTATGTATGCAACAACGGCAGCAAGAATACTTATTGCAAAGTATTGGAAGACACAAGATCTACCCACCCTGGAAGAGTGGCAGATGAAGGTGATGGACTATATGGAATTAGCGGAAATGACTGGCAGAATCCGAGACCTGGGAGAAGAGTTGGTGGAAGAAGATTGGAAGAAATTTAAAGATTACTTGCAGAAACACTGTAAAATTAATGAATGTTAAAATGATGTTGGATTGAAAATAAGTGGCATTAGCAACAAAGTTAAAAAGAGTATGCAAAAATGAATTGAAAATGGGTGAAAATATAGTTATAATTTGTTAAGATTTAAAGTTAAGATAAATGAAAGAGGGTAAGGATTTGCTGATTTGAATATTTTAATGGGAATACAAAAAGGGGAGGTGTGAGGAAGTCAAAGAAATAAGCTAATGAGTTTAAAGTTATAAAAAATGGATTTGTTTTTAACTTTCTTTTTTCTATTTTTCTATTTCTCTTGTTTTTTGTACCTTGTATTTTTGTTTGAGAGTTTTTTCTTTTTTGTTGTTTTACTATGTATTTTTGTACTTATGACTTTGTAAAATTTCAATAAATATTCATAAAAAGAAAAATACTCCTATTCATCACAGGTGACTAAGTGAGTGACTATTTAAAAGTTGGGGGAACCACAGGTGAGGGGGAAGCAGACTCAAGGGAGGACATAGATATGTCATTTGGGCAGGTGAAGTATTATAGGCTGATCAGTACAAAAAAATAATAATACTTGCCATGACAGATTTTAAACTATAAAACTTCTAAAATCTCAAAAACTAGAGGTGGGGAGCAGGGAGAAGAGAGAACCAAGGAACTACATAGTTCCTATTCAATGCACCTACCCGCCCAATAGTGGATTTGTAGGCTATCTTAATGTCCTGCCGTTGGGCCAAATTCCTGTTAACCAAAATGTCAATAATGGCATCTTCATCTGTACCTGAGGCAAGAAAAGCAACCAACTTATTTGAAATTCAAGCAAGAAAACCCACGTGGGGGTGGGAAGACAATGACATCAATTTACCATGGTAAACTACTGACAGGCTTGGAAGCAGCAATTATCTGTAGAAGTGTAAATATGCTCACAGACACACATGCACATCCACTAGTTTACACATTGATGCACATGCAGCCTAAGCAGGTGGATGTGAATGAAGGGGACTGAGCATGGGTCAATATAGAGGCTAGTGGGGTGAGGTTGTGCAAGACCACCAAGGGAGCTATTGGGAACCCCAGCTCTGCTCTCTTCCAATGGGAAAACACTAGTCATTAAATAGGGAAGATACATTGTTGCCAGGTTATTAGGGCATTTGGCAATTAAATTTCCTCTCCTCTTTTTTTCTATACCAAGTCACAGCTGTCATGTCCTAGATCCATTAGGATACAGATTTCTATGAAATCACACTTATCTTTTGTGGAGCTATGAATAAGCTACTCTCTAGTCCTCCTTGAACCCCGGTGGTTCAGTTTATTTTTTTAAAAAAGGACACTTTCAGTTTTGAGAGCCTCAATGATAAATAAGATTCTTCTTTAAGGGTGTGGCTTGGCCACCTTCCTAGAAGTCACCTGCAAGTCCACCTATGTCTTTGGTGTGATGCATCTTGACTGTTTCTAGACTCTCCTCACGGTACAATGGGGTCCAAAATTCTGCTGAGCAGATTGGTGGAGGGGACACAGCTTGGCAGGCAATTCCTGCCTTTCCACCGCAACTCTAATCTGTAGAACTGAGTGGGAGATGTGAATGCTCTGTGCTAGAGTGCCTGCTTTGCATGCAGAAGGATCCAGGTCTAATCCATCAGGCCTCTTGTTAAAAGGACTGAGCATCAAAGAAAGGAAAACCTCTGCCCAATACCCTAGAGCAGTGTTTCCCAACCTTGTGCCTCCAGCTGTTTTTGAACTACAACTCCCATCATCCCTGACTAGCAAGACCAGTGGCAAGGGATGATGGGAATTGTAGTCCAAAAACAGCTGGAGGCACAAGGTTGGGAAACACTGCCCTAGAGAGCCAATGGCAATCAGAGTAGACAGCGACCATGCTAGACGGACCATTCTCTATGGATAATTTCTTTTTATGTACATAGATGCAAGATAACCAAGGCCATTCTGACAGCCCTTGATACAGAACTAATGGCTTGCTCTGTTAGAACTGTTTAAATCCCATGGCTATTAGCCCAAAGCCTGCAGAACCACTGACCTGAGGCAGAAGAAAAATAATGTTTCATGAGAAATAATAATGTTTCATGAGAGACACAGAACACTTTCCAGCTCAAGGGCTGCATTCGCTTGTGGAGGCAAAAGCGGGCAAAGCAACTCTTAATTTCTGTACAGCTAGTACATTCCAGCCACCATGTAAAAGTGAGAGACTTATAGAAATATATACCTACCTCCATCCACGTAAGCAAGAGGTAATTGTCACAAGCCAATGACACACTCCAGGCAGGCAAAAGCATCAGGAAGGGTACAGAGCAAGGCTGGCGAGAGTTGTGGCCTGTGGAGAGCCCCCAGGGCCAGACAGAGAGGTCTGGGGGGCCACTGGTTTCTAATGCCTGGTCTTGAAGTTCCCCACCCCATCAGAGAGAGGGAGGGCCAGAGACTCACCTAGTCCCTTCATGGCCTTACGAAGTTTCTGGGCATCCTCGTCTGCCCTGAAGTTGGAAGCTCCTTTGATAGTTCCCCGGTTTCCTGACTAAAGCCAAAGAATATCAGCTGTTAAATGCCATCACAAACAGGGATGTGCCAGTGGTTGTGGCTCCAAATAACTCTTTTTTTAAAAAAAGATATTTATTAAGGTTTTGAAGATTACAAAAAACAAAAAAAGCAGAGGAAAAAAGAAAAACAGAAAAATACAAACAATTAAAAACAACAACAAATCAAACCTTCCCATAACTTGTCTTTCATCTGCTTGTTTCCTTGACCTCCTCACACCTCCCTTTTTTGTATTCTAGTTCAGTTAGATATTTCAGCAAATCCTTTCCATCTTTGTTTTTATCCTAATAATTTATCATAATATACTATAATTTTACATTCTCTTCTTTCACCAATTAACAATCTATTTTTACTTAGTCCTTTATAACATTTCTGCTATTTGAACTTAACCTCTTAAAACATTTCCACTAAGGTCATGAAATTTCATTCCAAGATTTTTCTATCCCTCATTAAATTTTACAAAATTTCCATGTATAAACTTTAAATTTTCCAATCTTTTTCCACCGTCTCCTCTCCCTGGTCTTGGCCTCTGCCAACCACTTCCGTCAATCCTAAGCAGTCCATCAACCTGGAGATCTTATGTCCGAGGCTCTTAACTCTGTGGCTCCAAATAACTCAACTGGGCTCCAAATAGCTCACTGAAAGCCATAGTAGCAAAAGCACAGAGATTATGAGGTGTGCTATATTTCTTCAGAATGGTGGCTATTATGTCTGTTGCTTATCTGTTGCCAGTGGGCAACACCAAATTCCAGTAGAGATTAGGAAAGCTGCAGCTGAATGCTAGAGAACACACACGGTAGGTGGAAGATCCTAAATTCAGTCTCCAGTTAAAGGAGGATCTCAGGTGGTGGGAATGATCCCTGCCTGAAAGCTTAAGGAAACTACCACAACTCAAGGTAAGGCATGCTGGACTTTGTGAACCAATAATCTTCACTTGGTATAAGAGAGCCAGTGTGGTGAAGTGGTTAGAGTGTTGGCTAAGGACCTAGTCAGGACCTCCTCAGCCATGAAGCTCTATGGGTGATTCTGAGCCATTCACAATCTCTCAGCTATCCTACCTCACAGGGTTGAAGTGAGGATAAAATGAGGAAGAAGAGAACCACTCTGTGTATACCACCTTGAGCTCCTTGGAGGATAGGTGGGATGAAAATGCAATAAATATTCTCTTGTCTTGTTTACCTAACCAAAAGAGTGTGGGGTCTGACTCCTCCCCCTACAAAAGCATATATAGGTTAAGTTCCCACAGGACAGAAGTGGGGAATTATGATATGTAGAAGAACAGCCTTTGCCAACCTGGTGCCCTCCCAGCACACTGGCTGGGGCTGATAGGAGTTGTAGTCCAACAACACTGGGAGGGCACTAGGTTGGCGAAGGCTGCAGAAGAGGATTTATGAGGACCCAGAAGCCCTGACCTTTCTGTTGCCAACTGTCAGCTCTGTTGGAACCTTCCCATGGCACTATCATATAATTCTTGCTCTGATAAGAGTGAGTCTTCCGTCTGTTTTATTTCCCCAACTCAATGCCACAGAACAATGGCCCTGTTTATTGGGCTCAGAGCGTACCGGGCACAGCTTGGTACATGCTGTGGAAACAGGAATCACTCACCATGACAGCCACCTGGTCTGGAATTTCCCAAGCCAATGATTATCTGCAATAAAACAAAGATGTGATTTAGATAATATTTGACTTCAAAAGCAGTGCTCTCCTGGCATGGGAGAGAGGGGCTGCTAAGCCACCTGGTACCACCCAGTACTGGAGAGGAACAGCCCTGCCTACTTTGGGGGCAAACATCTAGACACATCCTTTCCTACCCCCACCACATACGTCTCAAAACTAAACTACAACATAATCCTAAGATTTTCAAGCGTGCATGGGGCAGTTCTGCACAGCCTGTTTTCAGTTAAAACTCCTCAAATGCCATCTAGTTTAGAGAAAAGGCAAGAGAGTTGACATGATAGAAATTTATAAAATGATGCATGGCATGCAGAAAGCAGATAGAGACATGTCCGTCCCCCTTTTTTCATAACACTAGAACTCATGGATGTCCAATGAAACTGAATGTTGGAAGGTTCAGGTCAGATAAAAATGAGTACTTCTCCGTGCAACGTATGATTTTTCTGTGAAACTCACTCCCACAGGAGGCAGTGATGGTCACCAATCTGGATGGCTTTAAAGGACAAGTTCATGAAGGAGAGGGCTATTGAAGGCTACTAGCCACAATGGCTAAGGGACGCAGGTGGCTCTGTGGGTTAAAGCCTCAGCGCCTAGGACTTGCCGATCGAAAGGTCGGCGGTTCGAATCCCTGCGGCGGGGTGCGCTCCCGCTGCTCGGTCCCAGCGCCTGCCAACCTAGCAGTTCGAAAGCACCTCCGGGTGCAAGTAGATAAATAGGGACCGCTTACCAGCGGGAAGGTAAACGGCGTTTCCGTGTGCGGCTCTGGCTCTGGCTCTGGCCAGAGCAGCGATGTCACGCTGGCCACGTGACCCGGAAGTGTCTCCGGACAGCGCTGGCCCCTGGCCTCTTAAGTGAGATGGGCGCACAACCCCAGAGTCTGTCAAGACTGGCCCATACGGGCAGGGGGACCTTTACCTTTACCTTTAGCCACAATGGCTATGCTCTGCCTCCATAGTCAGAGGCAACACTGCTTCTGAGTAACAGTTGCTGAAAAACACAGGAGGGGAGAGTTGCTCTTGTACTTGGGTCTTGCTTGTGGGCTTCCCATTGAGGCCACCCCCAGAATGGTCTTGAACCTGGGCTGTGTCCGAAGAGGTGGCCCCACACAGCCCCACATGCCCCTATTATAAGTGAAAGTTTGTGGGCATTTTAATTGTAAGCTGTGTTGGGAGACAAACTTGGTTGAAGAAGCAAACAATGACAAAACTCATCTTGATGTGAAGCAGAGATCTGGCACCACAGAGCAACCTCTGGACTTGAAGTGCTTTGATGGATTTTTCTACCAGCCTTGCCTGTCCCAGAACAGGGCACATGACAGAAGAAAGCACAAATTAACTTAAGAAGAGTCTGGCTACTGGGGGCCCATCTAGTCTAGCTAGCATCTTGTTCTCACAGTGGCCACCAAGATTCCTGTGAGAAACCTGTAAGCAAGAAACTGTGTTCCAGAAACAAGTGGTTTGTGCCAGATCAAATGAATGAACAAATCACTCCAGTGGTGGCCAGCCATGTGTGATGTCAGATATAGGGCCACTCTAATGACTGAGGGAGTGGGCAAAAGCCAAATTGTGGATAATAGGTGCAAATTTCCGGTGCGGCACCAAACTGACTGCGGGGATTCTACTGATTCAAGAGTTCCCCAGAAGAGACAGCCCCACTCAGCCAGGAGAATCCACAGCAACAGCACCACTCATGCTGTCTGAAGAGACTTGGTTTCAGCAGGCTTCACAAATCTAGGAAAATACAAAATGCAAATATACACATGTGTGGTATTGCACCTTCTACAAACACGAGGCAAATCTAATATTTAAATTTGTCATACGCAAAAGATGAAGCTTTTAAGCAGGCACTTTTTAGCTTAATTCCCAGGTTTGTGCCTCAGTCATGTCAAGCTGTCAAGGAAACAAGGAGCATGGTTTTTTAGTCTGGAAGAACCAGGCAAAGCCTGCTTCAAAACTCAGCTCTTCAAACAAAGCTTTGAGTCAGACTGTTTTAAGTCTTCCTCCCCCCCAGTAAAAGCAAAACCAGAGTAATGTGGAACTGAAATGGTTTCCAAGCACATCGTTTTCCAGTCTCTCTTCTCCAAACCCAGGCTGTGTGGGGTTTTTTGGTTACAGCTCATGTTTAAGGAGAGAGCTTAACCACAAGCCCAGGTTCCAGTAACACAGACATAAGAACAGGCTCTGGATCAGGCCAATGGCCCAGCTAGTCCAGCATCCTGTTCGCACAGGGACCAACCAGACCCCTCTTTTGGGAAACCAGAAAACAGGATCCAAGCATAAAAGCACTTGTCACTCTTGTGGTTTCCAGGACCTCGTATTTAGGAGCATTGCTGCCTCCAAATGTGGAGGCAGAGAATAGCCATCATGGCAATAATAATAATAATAATAATAATAATAATAATTTATTTATACCCCGTCCATCTGGCTGGGTTTCCCCAGCCACTCTGGGCAGCTTCCAACAAAATATTTAAATACAGTAGTCCATCAAACATTAAAAGCTTCCCTAAACAGGGCTGCCTTCAGATGTCTTTTAAAGATAAGATAGCTGCTTATTTCCTTCACATCTGAAGGGAGGGCGTTCCACAGGGCAGGCGTCACCACCGAGAAGGCCCTCTGTCTGGTTCCCTGTAACCTCACTTCTCGCAATGAGGGAACCACCAGAAGGCCCTCGGCGCTGGATCTCAGTGTCTGGGCAGAACGAAGGAGGTGGAGACGCTCCTTCAGGTATACTGGACCGAGGCCGTTTAGGGCTTTAAAGGTCAGCACCAAAACTTTGAATTGTGCTCAGATGGCTAAGAACCATCAGCAGTCCTCTCCTCCAAGAATTAGTTCAATCTTCTTTTAGAGCCACTCAAGTTGGTGGCTGTCACTGCCTTCTGTGGGAGTAAGTAACTGTGCTACATGAAGAAGTCCGTTCTTCTATCTGTCCTGAAACTTCCAACATTCAGCTTTATTTGGATGTCCATGAGTTCTAGTACTTAAAAAGGCTCCAACCACTTCTGAGGCAGTTTGTTCCACTGTCAAACAGCTCTTTCTTAATATAGCTGCTCCCAGTGGAACCATGAGCAGAATTTATGACTTTTGGGGTTGAGGCATAAAGTTCTTGGGTACTGTCAACTGGCCTATTGCCAAACTTCAAGCTCACTTAAATTTTGATGTATGTTAAATGAGTTGTCACTCGTTGCTTCTCTTAAGTGTTACGCTACATTGAGAATATTATTTAATTAAGTATAGTTATTACACAACTTTACTTGCACTGTTTTGCATGTGACCCTCTTTGAGCACAGATGTATTTGGGTGTGATGCTGTATACAAATAAGTTGACTACTATGACTAACCAACAGCAGAGCTCGTCTTATGAACATGCAAGACATGTTTCACTGAACTGCCAGGCACATCCCCTGATGTAAATAAGGACTCACATCAGAGAAGCAGCTTCCTGGGAAACCAAACTCTCTTTCACAAAACAATACATGGATTTTTTTAAAAGTAAAGATCTGGTGGATTCTAAGAGGGAACTAACCAGATGACACATTTTGCAACTGTGGCAAAGCCACGATTCCAAGGGCTTGTTTCTGAGTAGACATGGGTTGGGTTGCGCTGTACATCTTGCAACATAACGTTCAGATTCTAGTTTCTGTACCCAAACCCACAGCTTAAAAAAAAAAAAAAAAGTTCCAGAGACAAACCACAGGCCTTGTAAACTGCCTGGTTTTCAGACTACTTCAGAACCCAGCTCTCCTCAAGAGTTCTTCAAGAAAAGGGTGTGGTAATAAATTAGTAGCTGGGGCCCAAACTATCTACCACTTTTATGGTGTAGTTAGAAATCACTAGGTAATACTAGACCGAAGAGGTAGAAATTAGGAGAGGAACCTTATTCCCTCCATTATTCAGCTATGATCCTTATGAAAAACTCTCCTCTTCCAAAGCTGAAAATAGCATTGGCGGAAAAAAGCTCTCATTGGCTTCAGCTAGAGCTTCCACCCACCCACCGCCTGCTAACATTAACTGCAATGCATTGTAGGAGAGGTAATTTGACCTCATGGAATCATAGAAGATGGAACAAGCTACCGTAGTTTTCTGCTTCTCCAGAGGGGAGGACCCAAACCAGTGGATTCAAATGACAAGGAAGGAGTTTCCAACTAAAAATTATGAAGAACTGTCTGACAGCAAGAGATGCTCGATAGTGCAACAGACTCTGATGGAAGGTGATGGACTCTTCTTTGAGGTTTTTAAACTGAGCTTGGATTGCCATCTGTCAGGGATTCTTCCGCTGTGATTTAAGGTTGGACTAGATGACCCCTGGGTCCCTTCCAACTCTATAGTTCTATGATGCTATATCATTGCTGGCAGAACTCAAGTACAGAATTTTTCCCTTCTAATTTCTCTTAATAGTCCTAATAATTAGTTGCACCCACCCCCCAGCTTATCCCTCAAGGAAATAAAAAAGCTAGAAAACAAAGTATCCCAAAGAGCTCTACAGATGTGTAATGATTTACTCTTGGTTTATTTGCCATGAGGCATAGTCAAATAAGCAGCATGGGATATCATAATCATTTAGAATCATTTTCATCCATTTTGCACGCCCCATGCACAGCAGTGGAAAACACAACATCAAAGCCGCGTTGACTGCTCTGCCCCTCTGCTACATTTCATTAGGAAAAACAAGGTCAGCAACTTTCCTTAAGCGGGTGGTTTTCATTTGCCAGCTACAAGCATAACAAGGTTTATTCATTCAAATCTCTACTTCCTGCTTTTAGTTCTGTAGGAGACACTGACGTTGAGATTCACTTTGCAAATCTAGTCGGCACTGCAAATCTAGGGTTGCCCAATTTTTATTTTTTAAGCCTAAGCCAGTGGCGTCACAACATCAAATAACAGCAAAGGTTACCAACTGAGCAGAAAAGGTTTCCTAATACCATTTCACACCCTAGCAGTGCCTTCAACATCAGCTGGACCTGCAGAAGAAGCCATTTCACACCATGGAAATGAGATCATCCCCTGCAAATGTCAGTGCACATCAAATTGCAGTTAAAAGGCACAGCTACAGAGGCTGGCTTAGAAGCTGGCACTCCCACGTGGCACTGATTTCCATAAATCTATTATATGTTGAGTGAAGAACTTGCTGTCTTTGCCAATGGTTCTGAATCCCGAACTTGTGGCCATCCACAAGCTGAATGATGGAAGGTTCAGGACTGACAAAAGAAAGTACTTATTCATGCAGAACTCATTCCCACAAGAAGCAGTGATGGCCACAAACCTCCGTGGCTTTAAAAGAGGATTAACAAGTTCATGGAGGAGAGGGCTATCAACGGCTACTAGCCATGATGGCTATGCTCTCCCCTCCACAGTTAGAGGCAACAATGCTTCTGAACATCAGTTGTTAGAAACCACAGGAGGGGAGAGAGCTCTTGAGCTCTGGTCCTGCTTACGTGTTTCCCATTGGGGCATCTCGTTGGCTATTGTGAGAACTGGATGCTGGACTGGATGGGTCAACTTCACTGGGTTACCCCAATGAGAACATCTACCTCTGAAATACATTTTGGGCAGAAAGGATGGGGATTTAGTAAAATAATAATAAAAATTATGGGTTGAATCCCTGTGTCAAATCTGCCGCAGAAAGTTGTGGGAACCCTCGGAGCAAATTTGGGGGTATGTGTTCAGTTCTTCTCTCGCCTCTACAAAATAGCCAGAAGAACAAAAAGAAGTGAAAAAATAATGACTGCCCATTTAGCATTTGGTCTGGTCTTTGCTTCTTTCCTGCTGGTTGTAAATTCAACTCAATAGACCTGTACTAGTTGTCAATTTGCTACTAGGCCAAGTTCAAGGTGTTACTGTTAGTATATGAAGCCCTTAACAACTCGGGGCCAATTTATCTGCGAGAATCACCTTACCCCATCTACGTCCACTTGATGGTTTCTATCTGCAGAACTGGCATTGTTACAGGTGCCACATAATACACATTTGCAAGATCTCAATTTTATACTGTGGTAGCACCAACACTTTGAAACTCTTCACCTATTTACATCAGGCAGGCACCTTCATTGTATTATTTTGGGTGCCTGCTGAAAACATTTTTGTTTAGACAGATGCTTAGAAAGCTGATGTGAGTTTTAATCTTTTTTTAGTCTATTGATGTTTTAGCTTTTTGAAGGTCTTACATCATTGTTAAATCTTATTGATTTTTTTGTAAACCACTTTGAGAGTAGTTCTGTTTACAATCAAGCATAGTACAAATTTTATGAAATAAATACAATGTTTTAACTGTTCACATTCTTCATCTGCTTTACCAAGTAATGTGCTTTTAGAGAATATTGTTTTTATATGGCTGTTTTATTTGATTGTCAATGCCTGCAGGTCTGCCCTGGGCAAGTGCAGGATGAAAGGCAGGAGAAAAGCACAATAAATGAATAAGTAATAAGACAAGACGCTCAAAATTCAAGCAGAACAATCCCAAGTTAATCAGAGCTTTGTTCTCAATTCCTTTCTTTAAGTCTTCTCAAACAGACTCCCCTTGGCAAAGGCCTCCCTACAAGCTCTGGACATGCTTCCTAATCTACCCAACCATGGAAAACTAACTATAACAAAATCTTAGAGTGGAACAAAACCTGATTTGTATTGTGACTCTTTCATCTACAGTATTTAGCCCCATGCAAAGAAAACTGACTACCAATTCTGGGGCAGGGGTGGAAAAAAGTTTCCAAATCCTAAGAGCAAGCATCACCTTCTAAAAACTAGGAACTTAAAAGTTTTCCCAACTCCTGTCCCAGTAGGACACTGCTTGACGGAAGTCATCCCATACGTACTCAAATGTACCAGCCAGACCAAAACAGCACTAGCCGGAGCAAAGTCCTTTGGCAACCATCAGACAAGCACCCATGCTATTGAATGTACAGTAAAACAATCCTCTGGAAAGGCTTTTAGAAGCCAGAGCAGCAATACATGCTGCAAATCTGCCAAAATCTGCCCCTCCTTTTCAAAGGGCTGTTTATGGTTGTGAGGTGTCTATGCACCTCACAACCATCTCAGAAGCCACAGAAACTGTGGAATATGGTTTTCATTAGTAAGGAGGGAGAAGGGAGGTTTCAATGCCTAATATCAACCTTCCTCAACCTGGTATCCACCAGCTGCTTTGGACTAAAACTTCTATAGCTCTCAACAGCAGCACTAGTAGGAAGTGATGGGAGTTGTAGTTCAGGCTGGGGCAGGCTACTCATTATGGCTTCTTTCTACAACTCCCAGAAGCAGAATAAATTATGCAAAAAAGAAAAGTCGCAGCATAGGGAATTGTGCACACCTGCTTAATTTTCATAGTTCACTCAAATGAGAGAAATCAGCTTCTCTTGTGACAGAGTTTTTAGCATGGAATCCACACAGGTGATAAGAAGCAGGTCAAAAATGCTACTTTAGCCCAAGCAATTCCCAAAGTACAAGCTAGAACAGCTTAGGAAACACCAACTACAGCTCCTGGCTCTTAATACAGAAATTGATGGACTTGTTTAACTGGTTCTTGTTGCAGCACCAATTAGAATATCATTATTCGGCTTTATTATCCTGCAATTATCAAACTAGCATGTTAAATGAGACACCTTTACCCTTCAAACAAGAACACTGAATCAAGCTTTAAGAACCCAGGTGGGGCCTGTTCATACAAAGAACAAAAAGAGGAACGAACAACCTGTGGCTGGAGGGGGACCGCTGTTCTCAGGACCAAACCAGTGTGTCTCATGGTAACCAAACAAAGACATGTGTGCCTGTGATTTTTTTAAACTGAACGGAGCAGGAAGATATGAGTGAAACTCACTTCCCCATCATGTACGCACCCACCCCCAACCCAGACATAAAAACTTCTCTTCTACCTGCACACCACTGTTTGAAGCAATTCCCAGTCCAAACCAACTTTCCCAAACCTGATGCCCTACAGATGTTTTGAATTACAATTATGATCAGGAGCAAATGTCAGGAGAGTGGTGCTGGATCTTGGCCCTGAGGCTGCTTTTCCTTTGGAGTAGGACTGCCCTCCACCCACTCTTAGGTGAGGGATGCTGGTCAGCAGATCCTGAGGTGAGGCAAAGCACACTGGCATCATATGTCCACATGCACCAGAGTAAAAACATATTTTGTTTCACGAGACTGAGGAAGGAGGCTGAGAGCTAACCGCTTTTTAAAAAAGAAATCCCTTAAATTCCCCTTAAAGGCAAAATAGGGAGTGGATACCAGCACATGTAGACTGTCTAGACTAGGGTAAATGGGGTTTCTATATCTTTCTATTATCCAACAATTGTTCCCCCCCTCTGGTAACGATATTAGATCAGGGTGTGGGGGCAAACCACCTCCTCATTCTATTATTATTACAGGTTGATTTATATTTCAGCTTTCCACAAGTTACTCTGTTTGCTTATTTCCTAACAACGGCATGTCACTTACCTGCACAAAATGTCAAACTGCAGTTCAGTCAGAAAACAAAACATCCCTGAACCCCTAAAGAAGTCTTGGTCTATGCCACATCCTATCTCCGTGAACTTCAAGACCCCCAAATATTATCACCTTCAAAACCTACAATATTTTTCTTCCATCAAAACTGTCATGTTCATGGAAATGCAATTTGACCCTAAATGACAACTGCAAATAAGGCTATGGGGGCAGTCTTGCACCCCACAGTAAGTTTCAGAGCAGGGTTTCCCAAACCCGGTTCTCCAGGTGTTTTTGGACTGCAAGTCCCCTCATCCCTATCTAGCAGGACCAGTGGTCTGGGACGATGCAAATTTTAGTCCAACAACAGCTGGAGACGCATGTTTGGGAAGCCCCGTTTCAGAACCCCAGATCGTATAGCCACACTTCCAGAAACAGATATGGCAGCATGGGAAAAATAGCTATTTTTTTAAGTTTTCAAAATGAGCTGTGGTGGGGAGTAGAGGAGCATGGGTGTAGCCAGGATTTTTGTTACCGGGGCAGGCCTTTTGTTGGGGCGAGGGCAGAACCTCAGTTTGCTATGTATTTTTATTAAATTTCATTGATTGGGGTGGCAACTGCCCCTCCCTGCCCCCCCCCCAGCTATGCCCATGGTATTGGTATGCTTTTCTCTTGTCCTTAATATTAGTTTCGTGGTTTTTATCCTGTATTTTTATTCTGTGAACCGCCCTGAGATTACGGATGAAGGGCGATAGGCAGATTTCACTATATTATTTATTATTATTATTATTATTAACAACTAACTAACTTGCGAGGCCTAGCAGGCAGCAGCCCATTTCTGCATCGCAGCGGGAAAGTCCAAGACGGTGCCTGGACTTTGGGCCTCTCCCCGCCCGCCCCGCCGCGCCCTAAGCGGAAGGCAAGCGGCCCTCTGCCCGCGCTCAGAGGCCCCCTCGCTCGGGTCCCCAGGGTGGCAGCTCCCGCTCCCCGCCGGCCCAGCAGCTGAGGGGAAGGAGGCCGGCGCCCAGGCACCGCCAGGCTGGCGAGGGCCCGCTCTCTTCGAAACCTGCCGCGCCCTCCAGGCCTCCGCAGCCCCAGAAGTGGCACAGACCCGCCCGCCTCGCCTCACCTGCCCGCCTGCCCGCCGAGTCCGCGCCGCTGCCGAAGCCGAGCGCCGCCTGGCCTTTTCATAGGCGCGGAAAACCCGCCCTTGGAAGGGGCGGACGCCGCCCGGGAGGCGGCTGAGGCGAGCGGCTCGGGTTTCAGCTCGGCGGGGAAGCCGGCGCCCTCCGTGAGGCGAGTTCTCCTCAGGGAAGCCTCTTTCCACCCTCCCGAGACGGCACCGAGCCTCTTCCCCGACGCCCGGTCGGATGTGGCGGGAGCCTCAGACGGGGGAAGCGGCCTGAGGAGGACGCCGTGGCTGAGGCGGGATTCGAACCCGGGGCCGCCGCCTCCTCCTCCTCCGCCTGAAGGGAGGTGAGGGCAGGTGACCTCACCTAGGCCCGAAGTCACCTCCCACCAAAGCAGGCGGAAAGCTCCTCAGAGCTTTTCAAAATCATTTTTCTCAGCAGCTAAAAGGCATTAGCTAAGCATCAGAAACATCCCGCTTGCTGTAACTAAAAAGATTGCAACAAAGGTAGGGAACACAGTCCATTGTTTCTCTGGCCTTGCTAAAGAACCACATTGCAACTTGCTTTCTGTCCGTGAACCATGCCAGAACAAGAGATGGAAACATATCTGAACACTCTGAAACCCCTTTCCTGCCAAGGGTCCCAATAGTCCCAAGACAGCTTTCTGTTCATGCTCAGAGGACTCCTGAGGGAGGAGAAAGGAGGAGGGAACTGGAAAGGGGTATATATGCTTGTGCACAGGCCTGTGAATTTCGTGCATGCTTTTTGTGACTTATCACACTTGCTCCTTCTACCAGTTCATGGATGGTAGAAATAAAAGCCTTTTCTCCGAAACTATTCCTTGAGTGTCTGTTGACTCCCACTTCCCTTTCCCAGGCGCAATATTTTTCCCACCCGAGGGCAAAGCCTCATCAGGCTACACTCCTCCCTGCACTAACCACGGCTGCACCACACTGGCGGGACATCGAGCTTGAGTAAGGAAAGCTGGCAGCTGTTTTATTGCTATATTAAATTAGGGTATGTCCGCAGCATAAAAGCACAAGATGAAAACACGAAATACATAACGAAAACCAAAGCAAAACAAAAGTATAACTGCCCCCCCATCCCAAAAGCAGGCAACCCCCAAATAAAGGAAATAAAGCAAATAAAGGCGCCATATAGTGTGCCATCCGCACTATGCATTTAAAGCACTATGGTGCCACTTTTAACAGGCACAGCTTCCCTCAAAGTCTCCTGGGAACTGTAGTTTCTCAAGGGCGATAGGAGCTGTTAGGAGATCCCCAAGTCCTCTCAGAGCTACGATTCCCTCAGAGGGTTTTAGCCACCAGTCCCTCTTCTCGAGGAACTTTTTTGTGGGTCAATCTTTGTTGAATTTGAGATGGGATGCTGTCTAGGGTTAGAGTCTCTGGCCCCCTTCACATCATACATTGAAGAATTCTAGTAGCTGCCGTTTCTTGGGAAAGAGGGGGTGGGTTGTTAAATCGCTCTGCAAATTGGGGGCTCTGTGAAGGGAATTGTAGTTAAACAAACTACAATTCCCAGGATGCTTTTGGGAAAGCATTCCAGGGGGTTGACCTAGATGACCCTTAGGGTCCCTTCCAGCTCTATAATTCTGTAATTCTAAGCCATGATCATTTAAAGTGGTACAATGCTGCTTTCAACAATATAGAGGGCAGATTGTGCCTTGGGCACAGCAAAACCATGGTAATGGGAGCACCATATGAATTTAAAGCCTGACTCCTGCCTGAGCCAACCTCAGTATAGAGCAGTATATAAATTCAATCAATCAATCAACCTGCTCCCCATGTGACCAATCCATCCACTCTGAACTATCCATCCCACTGCTGCAGCCAATGTTGCTTGGCAGAAGGGGTACAGTGAAAAGGGTGGAACATTGGAAAAACCCCAGAAGAAAGGGCTTCAGGTCAGTAGCTGCTTTTTTTTTTAAAGGCATTCTCTTTTGTAATTTTTATCTGACCTTCCAAATTACAATAAATTGTACATTTAATCTTATAAGCAAAGCAAAGTGTAAGAGACAACGATGGACTGGTGATGGTGGAATGAAGCAGAATATGAGTTGCTCTGCTATTTTTTCTTTACCAGGGTGTGACTCACAACCATTCCTTCCACCTTAAGAAGCCAAGCAGGTTAAGAATTGGGGGTGTGAGAGAGAGCAGTACTGTATTGCAAGGATACAGATTTAAGGAGGAAATGCAGGACACTGGTTTTCATCCTGCTGCTCACAAGAGGTCACTATTGCTCCACAGGTGGGGCCGACCAGCAGTTCAGGATAATCTTGGCATTTATGAGATTTCTCCAAGTCTGGCAGATTTCCAGTTACAAAACGCTGAACTGTCTGGAAAGTTTGGTCAATAAGGGAGTAAAAGCGGGTATTGTATGAAGCTGCTGGTGCCCTGATTTTCAAAATGGGGGCCTCCCAAACAAAATGCAGGCTGCCGCTAGGATAGGCTCAGAAGCCTCATTCCTTAGGCTTCCTAAGGCTCATGGAGTTTTATGACCTAGGAGGTGAGCTAGATATTTTTCTCCACCCAAATTTATATGAAGTTTGCTTCCCCAAAATTGTATTTCCAATTTGCATGTCAAGCATCCTCTGAGTACTCAAGTATTTACTTTCACTTGGCATCCATGAAAGACAATTTCAATAATTGATACTGTTTAATAGTTCACCACCCAATCATAGCACACCACCATCAGTGTATAAGTCAGTTAGAAACCTCCACTCTGCCAACAGGGGGAGCTGGAGCACTGCCACCCAGCAAGGCAAGGGATGTGGGGAACAGGTTCTATCTAGTCCAGCACCCTGTTCTCACAGTGGACAGCCCACTTTGGGAACCCACAAACAGAATCCGAGCACAAGATGGTGGTTTTTATCGATGTATTTTTGTTTTGTTCCATCTTGTTTTGTTTTGGGGTGGGATATTGAGTGGGGTGGGGATTGGTTTTTGTTTGGGCATAATTGTTTTTCAGTTGTTTTGTTTTTCTATTTTGTAAATGGAGGTTATTATGAGGCTTGGGATTGCTACCGTGGAGGGGCGAGGGAGGTATGGCGGTGGGGGCAGATGTCATAGGCGAAGGGGATCGAGATATGGATATGCTCGTACCCCTTCCAATCTGCGCCCCATCCCGAGAGACGAGGGTAGGGTGAGCAAGGATTACTCACCTCCTTCACTGGTGTTGTGCAATGCCAGGTCTATAGGCAACAAAACCGCCACCCTGCGAGATTTCTTTACCTCGCAGGGGGTCGACCTGGCTTGTGTGACGGAGACCTGGGTGCGCGAAGGGGTAACTGTTACCTTACGAGAGATGGCGCCCCCGGGTTTCTCCGTCCTCCACCAGTCGCGGACTGTGGGCCGGGGGGGAGGGGTGGCGCTATTAATCCGGGAAGATTGTTCTTTCAGGGCTCTACCATCGCCATCGATCCCCGGCATTGAATGTGTTGGCCTAGTGTGGGGCTCCGAGGTGAGCTTGGCTGTCTGGCTGGTGTACCGGCCACCTAGCGCACCAGCAGCCACCCTGTCAGGCCTGCTGGAGGCGGTGGCCGGCTGGGCCTTGGAGTTCCCTAACCTATTGGTATTGGGAGACTTCAACTTCCATGCTGATGCCGCTCCCTCCTCACAGGCTCTGGACCTGGTGTCTTCCATGGCGACACTAGGGCTCTCTCAGTTTGTTTCGGGCCCCACACATCAAGCAGGCCACATGCTGGATTTGATCTTTGGTGCCGGTATAGATGTGATCATGTCTCCTTCGATGAAGGTGCCATGGTCTGATCACTACGCTCTGAAAGCCAGGATTGACTTTCCACCCCCACCCTGCTTAGGTGGCGAGCCGATTTGGGCTTGCCCGCAGAGGCTGATGGACCCTGATAGATTCCGTCAAGCCTTGCGGGACCTTGCTCCCCCTGGCGACTCATTGACTGAGCTTGTTGAGGGCTGGAATACCCAGCTCCTGGCAGCCATCAATGAGATCGCACCTAAGCGCCCTCTGCAACCCCGCAGAAACCGGGCTCCCTGGTTTACCGAGGAGCTCCGGAAAATGAAGCGGGACCTCAGACTGCTAGAGCGAGTATGGCGGGGTGCCCGTGATGGAGCTTCAAGAACATCTTAGAGGGTTTTTATGAAAACCTATGAGATGGCAGTGAAGGCCGCTAAGAAGTCCTACTTCTTGGCCTCCATTGCCTCCGCTAGCTCTTGCACGGTGCAATTATTTAGTATAATTCGGTCTTTAACGTCCCTTGAAGGACAGCCAAATTTAAATAACAATCTGACACACAGCTGTGAGGCATTTGCGAGCTTTTTTGCGGAGAAGGTCCTCTTGCTCCGCCATGAACTCCCTGCCAATTTGGATACAATAAAGGAACTGGAGGCTCCTCGACTGTCCTCGGGTCCAGTATTGGACCATTTTGACCGGATATCTCCAGCCGATGTGGACAGACTCCTCCGAGCTGGAAAGCCCACCACCTGTCCTCTTGACCCGTGCCCATCATGGCTGATTAGAGCGTGTCCAGACGAGGTGCGGGCCCCCCTGGGAGATATCATCAATTTGTCCCTTGGCACTGGGATATTCCCAGGGGAACTGAAGGAGGCAGTGGTGCGTCCGCTCTTAAAGAAAACATCATTAGATCCCTTAGATCTATCCAATTACCGCCCCGTCTCGAATCTTCCATTCCTGGGTAAGGTGATTGAGAGAGCGGTTGCTGAACAGCTTGGTAGGTTTCTGGATGAAACATCGGCTCTGGATCCATTCCAGTCCGGCTTCCACGCTGTTCATGGGACCGAGACGGCTCTGGTCGCCCTAACAGATGATCTCCGCAGGCAGCTGGATCGAGGCAGGTCGGGGCTGCTGATTCTTTTAGACCTGTCAGCAGCCTTCGACATGGTCAATCACGAACTCCTGGACCACCGCCTTGCCGACGTGGGGATCCAGGGCACAGTCCTTCAATGGCTGTGCTCGTTTCTCTCTGGTCGGGGACAGAGGGTGGCGCTTGGGGGGGAATTGTCATCGCGCCACTCCTTGGAGTGTGGAGTGCCTCAGGGTGCGATTCTCTCCCCGATGCTTTTTAACATCTTTATGCGCCCCCTCGCCCAGCTTGTCCAGAGTTTTGGGCTGGGTTGCCATCAGTATGCTGATGACACCCAACTCTATCTGTTGATGGATGGCCATTCTGACTCGGCCCCAGACACACTGGCGAGATGTCTGGAAGCTGTGGCTGGATGGTTACGTGGGAGCCGGTTGAAGTTAAATCCTTCGAAGACAGAGGTCCTCTGGCTGGGGCAGGACGATATGGGATTAAGGGGGCAACTCCCATCTCTTGCGGGGGTGCAATTAGTGCCAGCACCGTCCGTTAAGAGTTTGGGTGTAATCTTCGATACCTCCCTCTCTATGGAGGTGCAGATTACAGCTATAACAAAGGCGGCATTTTTTCATCTCCGCCAAGCTAAGCAGTTGGCCCCTTATCTCTCTCGCCCTGACCAAGCCACTGTGATCCATGCGACGGTCACCTCCAGACTGGATTATTGTAACTCGCTCTACGTGGGGCTGCCCTTGAGACTGACCCAGAAACTCCAGCGGGTGCAGAATGCCGCGGCGAGACTCCTTATGGGGTCTTCGCTGCGAGATCACATTCATCCGGTACTATACCAGCTGCACTGGCTCCCGGTGGAGTACAGGATCAGGTTTAAGGTGCTGGTTTTAACCTTTAAAGCCCTATACGGCCTAGGACCCTCGTACCTACGGGACCGCCTCTCCTGGTATGCCCCACAGAGAAACCTACGGTCTGCAAATAATAACATCCTCAAGGTCCCAGGCCTCAGAGAGGTTAGGCTGGCCTCAACTAGAGCCAGGGCCTTCTCGGCTGCGGCTCCAATCTGGTGGAACGCTCTGTCACAAGAGACTAGGGCCCTGCGGGACCTGACATCTTTCCGCAGGGCCTGCAAGACAGAGTTGTTCCACCAGGCCTTTGGTCAGGGCGCAGCCTGACTCCCTCCTCTGGCAACCTGCACAGAATCTTGCTTAATCAGTTGCCATTAATTTGATTTTAATTGATTTTTATAATGAAATATTTTTAGAATGTGTGATTATCTGATTGTTTGATTGTTGTTAGCTGCCCTGAGGCCCGGCTCTGGCTGGGGAGGGCGGGATATAAATAAAATTTATTATTATTATTATTATTATTATTGTTCCCACATGCCCTGCAATAAAGACTTCACTCTTGCCCTGTGTGTGCTATATATTTCTTAGGAGGCAGTGACTTTACTGCTCTGTCGCCATCTGCCTTCAGGGTGAGAGTCTGACAGGTGGGTGGGGAGCTTGATGGGTTTGGAAACATGATGGGCCCTCATCTGTTGCTCATGCAGGTTACCTGAACTGTGGGGAGACAGACCTCTCCAGGTGCTCAGGTAGGATGGATGCTGATGCCAAAGTGTATGAGACACTCAGGTGGGGGATGACAACCAGGAGAAGCGATAAGCCAGGCCTCTTTGGTCCTACATAAGACACCAAGTGGCCTATTGGACAATATATATAGTTTGCCAGAACATGTGGGCATATAGAAAAACCCTGCCCATTGATTTATTTTTTATTTATAACATTTAAATACCACCTTTTTTCCAAGGAACTCAATGTGGTGTACATGGTTCTCCCATCCCAATTTTGTCCTCACAACAATCCTGTGAGGTAGGCAGTGACTGGTCCAAAGTCACTCAGTGAGCTTCATGTAGCTGAGTGGGGATTTGAACCCTGGTCTTCCAGCTCATAGTCCAATGCTCTAACCATTACACCACACTGGCTCTCCTGCCTCAATTTGTTTTTTAATCAACTAATAATTCATCATAAGAACCATTCCCCAATCCTTTTTCAAAAGACATCTGGGGGCAGAAAAGGCTTCCTTATAGAGAGCCAGACCAATAGCCCCCCTCCCTCTGACAAGCAACAGTTGTCCATGACCACCTCTTACCTGGAGATGCCCTGTAGGAGCCAGGCCGCTGGTCAATACAGCACTCATTCCAATTGGTTCAGCTATGGCTGGATGGGCTTTGCCTCTCCTAGCATGGGATTTGACCCTCTGAAGCTTGCATGTTAAATGCAAAATATCTTGCCCCCCAAGCTTCCTCTTGCACAACCTGTGCTGCTTGCTGCTGCTGTCTTGTTACAGGGCAGGTAAGAAAAATCCCTTGTGATGTGGCTGACCCCTGACTGCTGCTGTGGCTGAATAGCTGAGGAACCGCTCTTCAACATTTGTTAAATTGGAAATATTAATGTATGTTGTTGTAATTTTTCTTGTTTACCTTATGATAGGATTGTTTAATTGCCTATTAGTCCTGTTTATATGATTCTGTAATTTTTGTGTATTATTTTTCTCTGTTTTTATTACTTTGTTCTCTGCTCTGGAATTTAAAACATTCAGTGAAGAGAGGGCTATATGTACTGTAAATAAATAAATGTTTGCAGTTTAGATATGAGTCAAAGGACACAGCACTCAGTGTTTAATGTTAATTACAGGTGAGTCTTAATTGTTTGAGGGTTTTTCTTCTTCTTAATTGCCATACAAAATGATGCCTCTAGAGTCCTTCAACACATCTCATTCTGTTCAATATGAAACTGGGAACAAGTTGTTTGTATACCTACAGCCCATACTAATAAGGTGTTAGCTAATCAGCTATATAATCAAAGTTCTTGATGTGGAACAGTTGGTTCTCTCTCAAGTATCATACTTTATTTTATAGGCAAGCATTGGAAACAACGTTTGTGCAATGTTTTTGTTTCAATGTGGAAAAAGTTTTGTTTGACCAGAAAAATCCATCTTTCCACTGCAGAAAATCTCCATACTATAGTAGCCTGTATTTCTGGAATGAATATCAATTGGCTGGTGTTTTTCTTTTAAAAACAGGAAAATGAAGGGTTGTAGTAAATGCTAGTGCTACTCAGAGTAGACCCATTGAAGTTAATGGACACGCCTAATTTAAAATTCATTAATTTCAATGGGTCTGCTCTGAGTTTGGACTTAGCTGGATACAAGTCCAATGTCTCCATTTAAGGCACAATCCTGTGCCACGCTTACACCAGCAGGGTAGCATTTGGAAGTGGCACCAGTGTAATCCATCTGGTGGAAACAAGGTACAGTGGTACAGTGTTGTGTAACCTCCAGGTACAGTGGTATAATGTTGCACAACCTCCAGTTTACGGAATCTTCGGGTTACGGCTGCGGCACACCCAGCAAACCCGGAAGTGTATTCGCCGCTCACGCATGCGCAAAAGCGCTCTATCTTGCCGTGTGTGTGTGCAGAAGTGCTCTATCGCACTGTGTGTGCGTGCAGAAGCACCGCCTCTAGTTACAGATTTTTCGGGGTGTGCATGGCACCCCGAAACGAATTAAATCCGTAACCAGAGGTACCACTGTATTCCAGAGTAATGACAATTGCACACTAGTGAATGCTCTCCTCCTTGCCTGTCAGGAGCAATAGACTGTAGAGTTGGAAGGGACCCAAAGGGTTATCTAGTCCAACCCCTGGCAATGCATTCTAGCATTTCATCTCTCTCGTTCCTTCCACCTTCTTATATATCTAGAGTGCTTTTGTGTGGATGTCTCTTGCTTGCCTCCTGCCACAGCAATGGCAGCTTGCTGGGTCAGCTAGAGAGTGGGTGTTGCATCCCTTTGCTGTCAAAGAAGGGGGCTGGCACCCCACAGCTCCTCTGTGGCGCTCCTTTACATCTTCTTTTAAAGGATAAGATAATGTGAACAGCTGTTCACCATGCTATTGTTATGGGCACCCCAGTTCTCCAAGCAGTGAGGTTTCAAGGGGCGTGGCACTTAGTCTGCGATCTGGTTTATTTGGAATGAGGTCAAAGGTGGATTTAGGGGAGCGCAACCGGTTCTCCCGCATTGAGTTGAGAGGGCGCCGCAACATTGACTTAGAATGGAAGGTGAGAGGTGAGGTGGGGGGGGGGGTGGCAGTGCATTGCACGAGTTGCCCTGAAATTTGAAAGTCCAAAGTCCACTACAGAATAAGGTTGCACGTACAACTTAACTCCAGCAGATAGGAACATGGGAAGCTGCCATATACAGAGTCAGACCACTGGTTCACCTACCTCAGTATTGTCTACAATACTGGAGATGTTCTCAAATGTAGACAACAATGTTGTTAAAATCCCACAAATCGACTCATCAGTCTCTGGCTAATCCACACTCATAGCCCTATTTATAGAAATGTTAAGAGTTAAGGATCCCAGCATTGGAAGTATCCCTAGGGTGCCCTCCAGCATTCAGTGGCTGTACAGTCATACCTCGGGTTAAATGTGGTTCAGGTTGAGCATTTTCAGGTTACGCTCCATGGCGACCCGGAAGTAACAGAGCGCATTACTTCCGGGTTTCACCGCTTGTGCATGCGCAGACGCTCAAAATGACATCACACACATGTGTGGAAGCGGCGAATCGCGACCCGCAAGCGTGGGTTGCGTTCGCTTCAGGATGCGAACAGGGCTCCGGAACGGATCTCATTCACATCCAGAGGTACCACTGTATTAAATAGTGAGGAACTGAGGTGGGTGGTGATCAAACCGGAAAGATTTTAGAGGCATACAACAGTCTTGCTCAGATGGGCATCTAATATAATGGTTTTATTTCTCCTAGAATATAACTTCATCAACACCACAGTGTTCTTCCTCGGACATGGATCTGATACCGTAAACCATTTTTAATTTTACTACTAATACAATTAATCAAATCCATTCACAGTCCTGATCGACAATGAATTTTGGGCAATTTGCTAATCCCAATCAATCATGAGTTTGGGGTAAACGGATCCCTGCCTGAACGAATTACTATCTAAAAACTGTTGATGTTCCAGGTGCTGGACAAAAGATGTACAGGTTTTTGTCTGTGCGCGTGTGTTTTGTAACTGTGTGTTTTGTAACAATGCAACAATTATATAAAATAAAAAATAAAACAACAATAAACAGATAAACGGTTCTGAATATATTAACAAAGCTGTGTCAAAGTTCCACCAGAGCTGTTCCACCAGGCCTTTGGTCAGGGCACAGCCTGACTCCCTCCTTTGGCAATCTTTACAAAACTTTAGTTTATGGTTGCCATCAATTTTGATTTTAATTAATTTTTATAATGTTGCACTATTTTAGTGTTGTTAGCCGCCCTGAGCCTGGCTTCGGCTGGGGACGGCGGGATATAAATAAAAATTTATTATTATTATTATTATTAAAGTGTATATAGTAAATTTATTACACTTATTACAGCATATGATTTCATATGCATATACATTGCTTAGATTGGTGGCCATAAGTAAAAAGTATTTTGTATCAATATCAATTAGAATTTATAGGCAGGGAGCAGGAAGGAAGGAATTTTTTAAAAAAACATGTACTTCATGCACTCCTCTGTGTGAGTGTGACAGAGAGCGATAAATTAATACAGTAAATCCATTACTCACAAGCTCCCACCCAAGAACCCTCCGCCAGGCGTCATCTGGGACTTGTAGTCCTGCGAATCGACGAGTTGGCCAGAGATCCCGCAGGCAGGGAGGAGAAACTACATTTCCCAGAAGGCAACGCGGCCAGAACGTCTGTTGCAATTTATACGGGGGGGGGGGAGAGAGAGAGAGGAGGAGGAGGAAGGGAGGAAGTAAATGTGAAGTCCCCTTAACAACAAATAAAATAAATTCCCTCTAGTTTTGTTGGTGGAATTATTTCGCTTCTGTTTGAGGACAGAGGGGGAGGGCCGCGTGCTTGCCTGGCTTCCCTTGGCTGGGAAGGGGTTAAAAGGGAGGGGCGGCGCCTTGAGGATTCCTCCTCCCTCTTCCGCCCTCCTTCCTCTCGCCCGCCGACTCCCTCCCTTTCTCCCCCCCCCCCAGCTTTTCTGGAACTGGGACTTCCTGTGGCAGTTCATTTCCTGGTCGGCGGGGGCCGCGAGCGGAGGCAGGCTCGGCATGGTCTCCCCCCGGCCAGCCCCAGCCTCCCTTGACGCTCTTCCACCTCCTCCTCCTCCTCCTCCGCAGCGGCTCCCCCTCCTGCTCTGCCCGGCCGGCGGCGCTCCTCCGGCTGCCACTTTGTAGCGATGCTGCAGGGCCGGAGCGGCGCCCGCAGCGGAAGCGGACATGGTAACAGTGTGGCCAGGCCGGCGCTCTCTCTCTCTCTCTCTCTCTCTCTCTCTCTCTCTCTCTCTCTCCTCCCCCCCCAGGCTGGGCACCCCCTCTCCTGCCTTGCTGGGGCGGTGGGTCCCCAAAGTAGGCTCTCCCCCCCCCCACCACTCTTGGCGGGGGAGAGAAGGGGCCGTCATCATAACGACGCGTACCCCTTTCCCGGGCAAAGGGACCCCCCTATTTTCTTTGCGGGCACCTCAAGAGTAGAAAGAAGGGATGCTCTTTCGGGGGGGGGGGTTGTGAGTAAGGGATTCCTCCTCCCCGCCCCGCCTGAGGGAGATATTTCTCTCCAGAGAGGGTGGTGATGCTGTTTTTAATATTATTAGACAGTTGGAGCAAATGGCAAAAGCCTCTAATTCTGTCTCTTCCTCCCAACAGGTCTGAATAACACCCAAGCTCTGCCTTCCTGGACTGGGCGAGAGGGAACAAAGCATATGACCTCTAAGGAAAAAGAAGATATTTTGCCGCAAAGGGATTAATTTTTGTCTTGCTTCAAGACGTCAAGAGCCGTGTACATAGACACACACACACATATATATAGAATATACACACAAACACAATTATATATATATATTTGGGGTGTTTGTGTGTCATACTGGACTTGCTAAGCTAAAAGTGTTTTTAGGCTGCGCACTCTTGGAGCCATGAAGAAGTTTTTTGACTCCCGGCGAGAGCAGGGTGGCTCTGGGGCCGGTTCTGGGACCCTCGGAGGGAGTGGCAGTAGCACTGGGCCTGGAAGTGGATACATAGGCCGGGTGTTCAACATTGGGAGGTGTCAGGTGACTGTGGATGAAGTTCTGGCGGAAGGTAAGATGGAGCTGGTGGGAGTTTTGCCTCTCCTTCCCCCACCCCCTCCTCCTCTCTTAACATCTCCACAAATGAATGGAAGCAGATTCTTAACCCTTCTTTGAATGTTCACACACACAATTTCCATTCTGACTTCTTTCAAGAAAACGTGCCGCTTTACATGGGTGCCACCTTTGCTTATTAAAAGGACTAGAATGTTGTGTCAAGGCAAATTAATAAATGGTAGCACTGGTGGCTACTGTCCTGTGTTTTAATTAACAATAAAAAAATGGTTTGGAACTCCAGTTTCTACAAATGCAAATAAACAGAGCCAGCTAACAGGGTTAACAGTATATAAGTTGGAAAACTCCCCCCCCCCCCCCCCGTCATTGGCAACAATATTATGTAATATGGCAGGCTGCATTGGTACATATATTAAGGGGGTGAATTGTTTCCTTTTATGCTCTCCCCTTCCCCCCTCGTTTGAGTGCTATTAAGTAAAGGGATAACTGGATGCATAGGGATAAATTTGTCATTTATTCATGGTGCCTTTGTGTAGCAAGCGCAAAGCACACATGTAAGATGCATGCTTACCTTGGGGGTTGTGGACCACAGAAATCTGGGTGACATTTTAAGGACTAAAGGAGATTCCTACAGGGGTCCATAAAGCTCACCCATAAAGTTTGCAGTGCAGAAAGCCCTTGGCTTTTTACTTCAGCTTGATTTGGTGCAGTCTAGCTAGAACGTTGAGATACCTCAGGGAATCTTTGTCTTCCCCCACCACTCCCCAGCGTAGAAAAAAACCCAAATTATATATGGAGCTTTAGCTTTGACCTTCACAATTGTAGTATTATTTAGGCCTTGCATGGAGTCAGTAATTGGACAGCATCTCTTTAAAAAGAGGGGGAAATGTACAGTTTAGAATTTATAATACATTGCATAAGACCTGAGTTACTAAGAAAGACAGACCCCTGTTAGCAGAACTGGATAGAGGTATTTGAGAGGGTGGTTGTTGTTTTTCTGTATCCCTGTGCCAAGGTAAATTTTATTGAGCTGGCTTTCCCGAAGGGACAGTGTGGCTGCATTTACAAAGAACAGTGTTTTTCATGAAGCGTTTGTTTTTTTTTGGAAAAAGATGCTTGAGTGTGTTGAATCCAAGGCTGATGCTCACCTAGAGCAAGTCAAAGGCTGCTGGTTATGGTGAATTGCCGCAGGCATTTTTCTGAGTAGAGATAGGGAGTGGGCAAAAAGCCAGCCCTCGTCATCTCTCTCTCTCCAAAAATAACAAAGCCAATAAAAAATGGCGAGGCACTATTTTGACTGAATTGTCTACTGTGTACCTGCCTCTACTGGCTTCTGACAAGGCCCTGGCTGTGAGGTGCTCTCAGGACTAAGCTACAGATACGTTCTGCCTTCCTCATGCTTACTACGTAAGTGTTCTGCAGGAAACAGAGGACCTCATTTGAAGATGATTAAATAACTTGCCGGCAGATCCTCCATGTGATGTTGACAGGAGCAGGAAATGATCTGTACCTTATACTGGGAGGATTCTCTCCTCCAAAATTTGTTGAACTGCTCCTCCTCCTCCTCTCCATGGCGTTGTCGTTTGTGCCTTCCTCCCTGGAGCTCTCCTGTTCTCAGGGTGGTGCTTTAAGAGGAAGATAAATGTTGTGACTGAGATTTCTGGTACATTTTGATTTGGAAAGAGCAAGGTTGGGTGCATGTGCATGGATAGATAGTAGTTCGTGTGTTTTCAAGGCATGCTTAGGGGCTCCTGAAATGGTTCCAGAATAATGGGGATTAGGGGTGAAGAACATAAATGAATAGCACAAAGACAGCTTCAGGTGGCTCTTGGTAGCCATGGTTTTTGGGGATGTGTCTTAAACTGTGGTCTGAGCCTGTAGAATTAACTAAGCTTCAGTGGAGAGGGCAGAATCACCTGAAAGTTTTTATTCACTCACCCCAGGTTTGGACACCAAAAGCATTTCTCAGAAAATGTGCACCCTCTTCTATGAGGCCACCCATAAAGTAGATGCTGTGTGGAAGGTAGGAGGGGTGACTGTAAAAAGTATGTGTTTAAATGTAGCTTTTAATGCATGGTGTCTAATCATTAGGCAAATATATGTATATAATCTACAGTGTCCTCTGGTGACCTCTTTTGATGGAGAAACTCAACACACAAAGTATGGTCCATGTGGGCTCAATTGTGGAATTTGGGGCCAGGAATGCCCAGGGGCTCCCATTTGACCATGAGATTCTCCAGGTGAACCCTTGATCTAACCTACATTGAAAGGGTTTCTGTGATAAATAAAGGCGGAGAGGATATCTGTGTATACCATCTTGAGCTCTTTGGACGAAAAGTAGGATTAAAAAATGAACCCTTCCATGATCAGCTCTGAATGTTCTGTGTGAGCCTGGAGGAGGAAACATAGTCCTGCATTTTGGCCTCTTACCTGTAATGGGCTTCTTGGATCAGTGCATGTTATAAAATGGGGAAAAGTGATTAAAATTCTAAGTTCACATGTTTTATTACAGACAATGGCAATTAGCATTGTATGGTGCATTGCAAATGTTGAAATATGCCCATCCCATGCCTGTCATTTTATGTAATCCTTGGCGCAGCCTCTTAAGGCAGGCCAGTTCTATTTGTTAGAGATCTATGTCCATCTTCAGTTGTAGATAGAAGGCTGAGACCAGCAAGGCTGAGGCCACCACATGAGGATAGGGTGGGAGATGAGATTTGAAACCGGGACTTTACAACTTGACCTCTAATCTACTGCATTACAACCAGCTTGACCCTGTTAAAAGCTTAACCTGACTTCCAGTGTCCAGGCTGGGGAACTTGTGGTCCTCCAGATGTTGGTGGACTCCATCCGCTAAAGCCAGCAGGGTCCAATGATCAGGAATTATGGGAATTGTGATTCAGCAGTATCTGGAGGGCCAGAGTCTCCCCAAACCTGACCTCTATAAACTATCTCGTGGGAAAGACTCTTGCACAAAGGACTGCTCTAGAGCAGCCTTCCTGATAGGCTGGGACTAGAACTCCCATCAGCCATAGCCAGCATTAGCTATGTTGGCTGGGATGAAAGTTGTAGTCCAACACATCTGGAAGGCAGCAGATAAGGGGAGGCTGCATCTGACTTTAGCAGGCCTTCAAGGTTAAGGTTTTCTGATAAATCTGTGGGTAAGTGTCTCCCAATGTTGAATGGCTTTTGTGTTCTGAAGAAACCTGATTCTCCAATAGGATGCTGTCATGGACAGAGGTGAGGGGCCTTTTATGGTCCAATGGCTGCATTGGCTCATGAGCAACCTTTGGGTGGGGACACATGCCAGTGGTGGGTGGGACCTCCAGAGGCAAAAGTTGGTGGAGCTACAGAGCTAACTCTTAGGGTTGTGTGGTAGATTACATTCCAGCCATGCAAAAATCCAACTCCATGCAGGCAAGCAAGAGATATTATTGCAGTTCAGGGACACACTTCCAGGCAAGCAAAAGCACTGTAGGAGAGCAATGGAACAGGGTATGTATGTATGTATGTATGTATGTATGTATGTATGTAAGTAATATGCCACCGATATATGCCCCAGGCATTCTAGGTGGCTCCCAACAAAATATTAAAAACACAATAAAATGTCAACCATTAAAAACTTCCCTGAACTGCTTTCAGATGTCTTCTGAAAGTCAAATAGTTGTTTATCTATTTGACATCTGATGGGAGGGCATTCCGTAGGGAAAGTGCCACTACAGAGAACGCCCTTTGCCTGCAAGGTGTAAGAGCAGGAAGGGGTATGTGCCTTGAAGAGGGGCAGGGCCAGAATAAGAACTTTAAAGGCCCCTAAGCACTGAAATGATTATGGTACTTCCCTTCTGTAATTTGAAGCAAAAACAATACTAAACTTTAAAATCAGTCAATCATGGATCTGATTGCCTCACATTATTTTGTAGGACATCCCCTGGTTTAGGTGGGGATTAAGTAATAACCCAAGAACATAAAATGAACATAAGGAACATAAAAAGGAACATAAAAATGGAGGAAGAGTGTGGAGTGGAGGGTAAGGATGTCTAACAAGCTCTGATTTCTCCTACTGTGACTACTTTGATGTTTTTCTTAAAATACCAAATGTCATTGAAAAAAACCTCATTGTGTGCATGCCCTTGCTTTGCTGGTGCCTTAAGCATGTACTTAGTTTGCCTGTTTGGCCTGAGGGTTCCCCACCCCATCTACCTTATGGGAAAGGCAGAGAAAATGGTCAGTTACACATGCTCCTGTGAGAGTTTTGCTCTCTTACTGTGATCTCCTTGCTTTGTGTGTGTGTGTGTGTGTGTGTGTGTGTGTGTTGTGTACCAGAACTGTGTTGGCTAAACAGGATAAAGTGCCTGCTTGGGAACAAACTACTGCTGAGGGCTCATTACGTGTTCATTATTCCCTTGTTTTTCCTCTTCAAACAGTAGTGAAATTTGAGTTGGGTGGCAGAGAGGCAGGCCCTGGGCCTAATTCTAGCCAATGGTTAGGGAGCTGGAGCTTTTGTCTCTTTGCCTCCAGGCTGAAGGTGTTGGTGTCATCACCATGCAGAGTGCTGCTTCTTGGGAATCAAGGTGACGGGGAGGGAGGTTTCAGGTTAGCCTTTTTACTGACATGCAGGCTTCCTATCAGTAATAATTTTATTGCCATTATACAAATCTATGCTGCAAGTGCATTTGGAATACAGTGGTACCTCAGGTTACATACGCTTCAGGTTACAGACTCCGCTAACCCAGAAATAGTACCTCGGGTTAAGAACTTTGCTTCAGGATGAGAACAGAAATCGTGCTCCGGCGGCGCAGCAGCAGCAGGAGGCCCCATTAGCTAAAGTGGTGCTTCACGTTAAGAACAGTTTCAGGTTAAGAACGGACCTCCGGAATGAATTAAGTACGTAACCAGAGGTACCACTGTGCCATGTACAGTTCTCACTTCAAAAAGGATATTGCAGTGTTGGAAAAGGTTCAGAAAAGGGCAACCTTAATGATCAAGGGGGTGGAGCGACTCTATGAAGAAAGGTTGCAGCATTCATGACTTTTTAGCCTACGGAAAAGGCGAGTAAGAGGCAACATAATAAAAGTTTATAAAATTATTCATGGCATGGAGAGCGTAGATGAAAGTTTTCCTTCCTCTCTCAAAACACAAGAATTTGTGGACACCCAATGAAGCTGAATGTTGGAAGATTCGGGACACACAAAAGGAAGTCCTTCATACACTCTGTAGTTACCGTATTTTTCGCTCTATAAGAGGCACCAGACCACAGGACGCACCTAGGAGGAAAACAAGAAAAAAAAAATTCCGAATCTCAGATGCCAGAACAGCAAGAGGGATCACTGCGCAGTGAAAGCAGCAATCCCTCTTGCTGTTCTGGCTTCTGTGATAGCTGCGCAGCCTGCATTCACTCCGTGAGACGCACACACATTTCCCCTTACTTCTTAGGAGGGAAAAAGTGAGTCTTATAGAGCAAAGAATACGGTAAATTATGGAACTAGCTTCCACAGGCGTCAGTGGTGGCCACCAACCTACATGAATTTAAAAGAGGATTGGACAAATTTATGCAGGAGGCGAGGGCTATCAAAGGCTATGAAAGCTATGCTCTACCTCCACCGTAGAGGCAGCAATGCTTCTAAATACCAGTTGCTGGAAGCCACAGGAAGAGAGAGTGCTGTTGTGCCTGCGTCCTGCTTGCTGGGTTCCCACAGGTTGGCCATTATGAGAACAGAATACTGACTAGATGGGCCTTTGGCCTGATCCATCAGGCTCTTCTGATGTTCTTATTTAATGGAGGAACATTTCATTATCACACAAGTACCAGCATGCTGGGACGCGGGTGGCGCTGTGGGTTAAACCACAGAGCCTAGGACTTGCCGATCAGAAGGTCAGCAGTTCGAATCCCCACGACGGGGTGAGCTCCCGTTGCTCGGTCCCAGCTCCTGCCAACCTAGCAGTTCGAAAGCACATCAAAGTGCAAGTAGATAAATAGGTACCGCTCCGGTGGGAAGGTAAAAGGCGTTTCCGTGCGCTGCTCTGTTTTGCCAGAAGTGGCTTAGTCATGCTGGCCACATGACCCGGAAGCTGTATGCCAGCTCCCTTGGCCAATAAAGCGAGATGAGTGCCGTAACCCCAGAGTCGGTCACGACTGGACCTAATGGTCAGGGGTCCCTTTACCTTTACCAGCACGCTGTCTGAAGTCTTGAGGTGCTGGGTTATCTGCTCTTCAGTTTGTGAGAACTAGGTCTGACATAAGGGGAGTCTCACTGCTGGGTCAGTCCAAAGGTCCATCTAGTCCACTGTCCTGTTCTCACAGAACCTGAGTGCAATAGTGCGCTCTCCCCATGAGGTTTCCAGGAACCGGTATTTGGAGACATGCTTCCTCTGACAGTGGAAGTAGAAGATAGTCCTTGTAGCTAGTACCCATCAATAGCTCTCTCCTCCATGAATTTGTCTAATCTTCTTTTGCAGCCATCAAAGCTGGTGGCCATCACTGTCTCCTGTGGCAGTGAGTTCCATGGTTTAACTGTGTGCTGCACAAAGAGGGACTTTCTTTTCTCTGTCCTGAATCTTCCAACATTCAATTTCATTGGATGGTCCTGAGTATTATGAGAAAGGGAGAAAAACCTTTCTCTATCCACTTTCTCCTGACCACAAATAATATTACACATCTGTATCATTTCTAAACTAAAAAGCCCCAAGTGCTGTAACCTTTCATCATAGGGGAGTTGCCCAACCCCTTGATCATTTTGGTTGCCATTTGCTGTACCTTTTCCAGCGCTGTAATATTTTTTGAGGTGAGGTATCCAGAACTGTACACTGTATTTACCCTTCCCATGCCTTCTGCTTCTTGTGAAACTTAAGGCTGGATTACCTGTGTGGGTTCCCACATGCATGTCCCATCAGTTTTCTCACATGCATCTATGCAAAAGCCTTTGACTGTGTCGACCACAGCAAACTATGGCAAGTTCTTAAAGAAATGGGAGTGCCTGATCACCTCATCTGTCTCCTGAGAAATCTCTATGTGGGACAAGAAACTACAGTTAGAACTGGATATGGAACAACTGACTGGTTCAAAATTGGGAAAGCAGTACGGCAAGGCTGTATATTGTCTCCCTGCTTATTTAGCTTATATGCAGAATTCATCATGCGAAAGGCTGGGCTGGATGAATCCCAAGCCGGAATTAAGATCGCCAGAAGAAATATCAACAACCTCAGATATGCAGATGATACTACCTTGATGGCAGAAAGTGAGGAGGAATTAAAGAACCTTTTAATGAGGGTGAAAGAGGAGAGCGCAAAATATGGTCTGAAGCTCAACATCAAAAAAACGAAGATCATGGCCACTGGACCCATCACCTCCTGGCAAATAGAAGGGGAAGAAATGGAGGCAGTGAGAGATTTTACTTTCTTGGGCTCCCTGATCACTGCAGATGGTGACAGCAGTCACGAAATTAAAAGACGCCTGCTCCTTGGGAGGAAAGCAATGACAAACCTAGACAGCATCTTAAAAAGCAGAGACATCACCTTGCCAACAAAGGTCCGTATAGTTAAAGCTATGGTTTTCCCAGTAGTGATGTATGGAAGTGAGAGCTGGACCATAGAGAAGGCTGATCGCCGAAGAATTGATGCTTTTGAATTATGGTGCTGGAGGAGACTCTTGAGAGTCCCATGGACTGCAAGAAGATCAAACGTATCTATTCTTAAGGAAATCAGCCCTGAGTGCTCACTGGAAGGACAGATCGTGAAGCTGAGGCTCTAGTACTTTGGCCACCTCATGAGAAGAGAAGACTCCCTGGAAAAGACCCTGATGTTGGGAAAGATTGAGGGCACAAGAAGAAGGGGACAACAGAGGACGAGATGGTTGGACAGTGTTCTTGAAGCTACAAACATGAGTTTGACCAAACTGCGGGAGGCAGTGGAAGACAGAAGTGCCTGGAGTGCTCTGGTCCATGGGGTCACAAAGAGTCGGACACGACTAAACGACTAAACAACAACTCACATGCATGTCTGTGGCTTGGTTTCTTAACATAACACAACCTCGTAGAGTGTTTGTGGTTGCAAAATTCAGTGTTCTATCAATGGTGTTAATCTAGGGCAGGGAGATTTTGGAGAATTCCATTTCAATATTGATTGTGCCCATGTAAGGTGTGGAGTCCCTAAGACTTTATATGTATTGTGTGACTTGCATTTCTGATTTGGGACTTTGCCATGTTTACACATCATGTTAAGCTGTGGCGTTTAGTTTGTTTAGCAGTACATTGCATGAGATCCTTGCTGGTACCCGCATCCCAAGCTCCTGGATAAGATTGGTTGTGCATTGTTTTTTTTCTGGCAAGATTCCATATCTTACTGAGCGCATGACTAACTTTCAAAAACTGCTGTGCACCTAAGAGTTCAGCTGACTGGCTGCATTAGTTAAACTGGACAAACTGGATGTCTTTTATTCCTTGTTAATTTAGCTCTGCATTTTAACCTGTACAGGTCATGTGACTGTAATAAAAACTGGCTCACTGGCACTTGATTTCTGTAGGATTTCTGACTAGCAGTGAGTGTTGTGACTGCAGAGCCCTCTGTGCATTGATTTATCTGTAAGTAACCTCTTTCACATGTGCAAGTTGCTGGATGCAACATTCAAATGTGTGTGTGAACCTGTCCCTCATCATGACTACAGTATTGGGTAACCGCTGTGTGTGTGTGTGTGAGTGAGTGAGTGAGTGTGTGTGTGAATGAGCCATTGCAGATGAAACACCACAGAAAGAGCCTTTCTTTCTCCCAACGTCCTTTCATATAAGGTAAAGGTAAAGGACCCCTGGACAGTTTAATCCAGTCAAACTTGACTGTGGGGTGCGGACCATGCGGTGCTCATCTCGCTTCAGGACAAGGGAGCCAGCATTTATCCACCGACAGATTTCCAGGTTATATGGCCAGCATGACTAAACTGCTTCTGGCGCAATGGGACACCGTGATGAGTGCCAGAGCTCACAGAAATGCCATTTACCTTCCCGCCACAGTGGTAACTATCTACTTGTGCTGGTATGCTTTCAAACTGCTAGGTTGGCAGGAGCTGGGACAGAGGAACTGTAGCTCACCCCGTCCCATGGACTCAAACCGCTGACCTTCTGATTGGCAAGCCCAAGGGGCTCAGTGGTTTAGACCAGTGTTTCCCAACCTTGGGCCTCCAGCTGTTTTTGAACTACAATTCCCATCATCCCTGACCACTGGTCTTGCTAGCTAGGGATGATGGGAGTTGTAGTCCAAAAACAGCTGGAGGCCCAAGGTTGGGGAACACTTGTTTAGACCACAGCGCTACCCGCTCACTTCCCTTCATATACGTTGCACTGAAGCCCATTTGAACTGTCCGTCATCACATGAAGAGAAATCAAGCAGTGCATATTCATGAGTGAACAAATCTTGGCTTTCTTGCTGATATTTACAGCTGGAAAGGGTTGCATATTAAAGCAACTCTTCTAGGCCCACTCCCTATGAGGAACTAGGCTCCATAAATAGAGGTGGAGCACCTGCTTTGCATGTAGATTCCAGGTTTGCTCCATGGAAAATTCAGCTTAAAGATCTTGTGTAACAGGGCTGTGAATGAACTTCCACCTGAGACCTTGAGGAGCCACTGACAGCCAAAGTTGCCAGGGGGTGTGGTCTGGGAAGAGCACCAACAGCCTGGCAATTGCTAGAGCAGCGGTTCTCAACCTGTGGGTCCCCAGTTACAGATAGGTAGCCGTGTTGGTCTGCCATAGTCAAAACAAAATAAAAAAATTCCTTCCAGTAGCACCTTAAAGACCAACTAAGTTAGTTCTTGGTATGAGCTTTCGTGTGCATGCACACTTCTTCAGATACTGTGGGTCCCCAGATGTTGTTGGACTACAACTCCCATAATCCCTGAGCTCTGGCCTTGCTATCTATGGGTGATGGGAGTTGTAGTCCAACAACATCTAGGGAGGGTCACATTCAACCTACAGAGCAGAGGCTCCCCACCCCTAGTTTAGAGGGTGAAGCTAAGAATGCATGATCACATCTTATGCAGAAGTTCTGTTCCAAGGGTTCTGGGTTATACATGAAAATCGCATATACCCAAACCCTTGGAGCTGTTGTAGGCTAGTGGGTGGGTGGGGGTACAGAGAGACTCCACAGTACTCCCAGAGTTCATGTGCCAGACGGACCTTTCCCAGCAAGCAGGGCAGAGAGGTAAAAGCTCTTTTTGCACTGGATAACGCCACTCATTGCGGCGGCTCCAGAAAGCTAGGGTTGCTCATACGAGATCACACGGGAACCTGGATCTCCCCCTGTGATCTTGCAAAAGCATCCCAGAGCTGGAAAACTGAATGGGTCTTGCCCCCACAAGCAAATCAGAGAGCATAACAACTCTTTTCACACTTGATAACCCCAAACGGACTCAGTGCAAAAAGAACTTGCAAGCTCTCCGACTTGCTTGGATTTAAGTTGCACAATTTCAGCAAGCCTGCCTTCAACCACACATGGTTGAAATCATGCAAGTTAAATGCACATAAGATGCAATCATTCTCTCTCTCTCTCTCTCTCTCTCTCTCTCTCTCTCTCTGTGTGTGTGTGTGTGTGTTGGTAATCAAAAGAGATAAAGTTCACTGCCAAGGGACTCTTTCTGGGAATGGGAGAACAAGCAGTCAACCAGACTCCTATGTGTCTGACAAGATATTTCAGGCCTGTCGGCAACCATTTTTCTTCTTGCTTTTAACGAATTCTTACTTTGCTACAGGTAACCAGGAAGGAGTTTTTCCACAAGTTATGTTTCTGGTTCACACATGACCAGCATATTGGGGATGTTCAGACAGACAGGCTAGAAAAAGATTAGTGGGCCAGTAGTCTGTTGACTGGTTTATTCCTAATAAATAAATAACCCAGGGTAGTTGAGTCTCAGTCCTCTTGAGTAACTACATTGGTACCTCGGTTTAAGAACAGCCCTGTTTACGAACTATTTGGTTTAAGAACTCTGCAAAACCAGAAGAAGTGTCCCGGTTTGCGAACTTTACCTTGGTCTAAGAACGGAAGCTGAACGGTGGAAGGGCACTGGCGGCGGGAGGCCTCATTAGGGAAAGCACACCTCAGTTTAAGAATGGTTTCGGTTTAAGATCGGACTACATTCATACCTCATGTTACGTCCGCTTCTTGTTATGTTCTTTCAGGTTACGTCCTGCAGCGACCTGGAAGTACCGGAAAGGGGTTACTTCTGGGTTTCGTTGCATGTGCAGATGCGCAAAATGATGTCACGCACATGCACAGAAGCGGCGAATCGCAACCCTTGCGTGCGCAGACGCGCTGCTGTGGGTTGCGTTCCTTTCATGTTGCGAACGGGCCTCCGGAACAGATCCCGTTCGCAACCAGAGGTACCACTGTACTGGAACGGATTAAGTGCATAAACCGAGGTACCGCTATACTGAGTTAGGAGCGGTAAGGACTTTCTCAATTGCTCTTAATGCCCTTAAAAACAAAAACTCTGGGTTTCATAGGTAGTGATGGTTATGATTCCCTCCCCATTTTTTTTACTGTTACTATATTTTTTCCATGGAGATCTTTCCAGTTTTAGAAATATACCCTTTAATAAAATCAATTACATAATGACTGAATCAATTGCAAGTGAAATTAGGCAACTGGAGCAGCCACAATACCAACCCGATCTAATTTTGTAATGTTCCCCCCCCCCGGGTGACTTTCCCTAGGAAGCACATAACGTATGTACCCAGATTTTCAGACATCTCTAAAATTTGTAGGTTAACAGCTTTCAGTGTTCCCATTTCTTAATATCTAACGTAGGGGAAGTATGTACTATTGAGTATTCCAGTAAAAATAATTTTAAAGTAACCTTTGATTTTTAATATAACATTTAAAGTAAACTTAAGTGCACTCTACTGATTTCCCCCCCTCCCCCTTATTCTTAAAACATGCTTCAGCTCAACTATTTCCAGATATAGGAAAAAACTTACCATATTCTAAAGTGTAGAAAATGAACATGACTGACTCATTCAAAAGTTTTGATTACTAGTTTTGCTTTCTAAATAGAAATGACACATGCGAAAATAATATCTCTATTGATTTCCTGCAGTGGAGAATGCTTAAATCAAAATATTCCAGAACGCACCCACCCCCATCACTGGTCATAAACTCAGGTTTCCTCTGGCTGCCTGTTCTAGAAGAATAGTGCCTCTCTCTGTTCCCACCCTGCCCCCCAAATTAACATAGATATACATCATACTTTTGCACCTGGGCTATATGTAGAATTTTCTTTTTTCTTTTTTTTAGAATAATTTTTATTAACCGACCTATCACATCACATCAAATCAAACCAAATTACATAAATTCCAAATTACACAGCCGAATTTTAAATTTTTGTTGGGGGTACCCATATTTCAAGTTCCGAAGGGATCCAATCAACTTCTTGCTTCTTACTGCTGTTTTAATGTCCACAAATCTAACCTTATGATGTTCACAGTACTATCCAGTCCTTTCTTATTATTTTTCCACATCTCTTGTTGTTATTTTCATATATTTTTCCTTTCTCTTTGTGACCTCTGACAGTCTCCGCAAGCTGGTTAGAACAGTTTGTAATCCTGCGTGGTTATTTTTTTTTTATCCAGTAGCCATATCCAGACGTTTTCCATATAACATCACTTCCATACATCAAAATAGTCTTAGCGTCATTAATCTTCACCAATCTGCCTCCTTTCTCAAAACCTCTGAGGAGATTCACTAGGAATGCAGTCTGAAAACCAAGTCCATTCTTCCTCCTGGCTATAAATCCTTTGGCAAGATGGTGACTCCGAATTAATTGCTGCGCCATTCCCAAAAGCTCTTATTGCTTCTCGGTCTCCATAAAGCATACTTTTGGTTAAAGTTTATCTCCACACAGACCTTAATCATCCTGCTTGGGTCAGTTCAACCGACGGTTCTAATGAGGAGGGGTTCTTGTAAATCACATAGAAGGAAAGTAAAAAAGGTTCCCCCCCCATTCAGCCCTGTTGTCAACATACCCCGCCTTTGGTGTATCTTCATCGTAAAATATTCCTGTTTCTCCAGCCCATCGTCTTCTTTCGCAGAGGTCACTTAAATTAGCAGACTTCACTCCCCTTCTTCACTTGAAATATGTGCATTTGCTTCTTTTGTAATTAATTATTCCAAATTGCTGCAACTAGTGCACGATCAGAGACAGCGTCCAGGAGAGCCGAGGTCCACACGGGGGCATTCTGCCTAGGGCCCTCACCCCCTTCTTTCGAATTAGGGGGTGATTTATGGGCACAGCAGGCAAGGGCAGTGTTCCCCATTTCCTTGGGGCAACAAGGGAGGCTGCCTACTCCCATAACAGCCTCTTAATTACCCCGTGTGGGTCGGAGAGATGGTATTGTCGGCCATCTTCCAATGCGCCCCCTAGTGGCCCCCCTATATGTAGAATTTTCAACATCTATGTAGAACTGCAGAATTTTCTCTAACTTTATATTCCTCTCTGAAAATGCCATTTCCCAGAGAGGATCCTAAACTGAAAGATGGATAAATCCTTATTAGTCTTAACCACAGAGGATAAAGTAGCCCACCCACCAGGAAGAGGGGAGCATGTGATCTCATGGTCTTCTCATGTTTGCTTGTCCGGAGTTTTGGGCTGGGCTGCCATCAGTATGCTGATGACACCCAACTCTATCTGTTGATGGATGGCCATCCTGACTCGGCCCCAGACACACTGATCAGATACTTGGAAGCTGTGGCTGGATGGTTACGTGGCGTAGACAGAGGTCCTCTGGCTGGGACGGGACGATATGGGATTGAGGGGGCAACTCCCATCTCTTGCGGGGTGCAATTAGTGCCAGCACCGTCCGTTAAGAGTTTGAGTGTAATCTTTGACACCACCCTTTCCATGGAGGCGCAGATTGCAGCTAAAACAAAGGCGGCATTTTTTCATCTCCGCCAAGCTAAGCAGTTGGCTCCTTACCTCTCTCGCCTTGACCTAGCCACTGTGATCCACGCGACGGTCACCTCCAGACTGGATTATTGTAACTCATTCTACGTGGGGCTGCCCTTGAGACTGACCCAGAAACTCCAGCGGGTGCAGAATGCCACGGCGAGACTCCTTACGGGGTCTGCGCTGTGAGATCACATTCATCCGGTACTATACCAGCTGCACTGGCTCCCGGTGGAGTACAGGATCAGGTTTAAGGTGCTGGTTTTAACCTTCAAAGCCCTATACGGCCTAGGGCCCTCGTACCTACGGGACCGCCTCTCCTGGTATGCCCCACAGAGGAACTTACGGTCTTCAAATAAAAACATCTTGAAGGTCCCAGGCCACAGAGAGGTTAGGCTGGCCTCAACTAGAGCCAGGGTTTTTCGGCTGCGGCTCCAACCTGGTGGAACGCTCTGTCACAAGAGACAAGGACCCTGCAGACTTGACATCTTTCCGCAGGGCTTGCAAGACAGAGTTGTTCCACCAGGCCTTTGGTCAGGGCGCAGCCTGACTCCCTCCTTTGGCAATCTTTACAGAACTTTAGTATGGTTGCCATCAATTTTGATCTAAATTAATTTTTATAATGTTTTTAGAATGTTGCACTATTTTAGTGTTGTTAGCCGCCCTGAGCCCGGCTTCGGCTGGGGAGGGCGGGATATAAATAAAATTTATTATTGTTGTTATTATTATTATTTATTATTATTATTATTATTATTATTATTATTATTATTATTATTGAGGTTTAGGGATGTCTAGAAAGGAAATGGTTCAGATAATGAGGAGCAGCAAACTTTTTCAGGCACATCTGTGAATCTAGGCTTTCTCTTGACTGATTCTCTAGGCTGAGTCAGCTTTTGCGCACTCTGACACATTCCATGTGTTTCTCCTTGTAATTTAAATGCTATTTATCATTGCTATAATGGAGAAACTTTGTTATACTGTATGCACAGTGAAGACGCCTGTTTTATTGTTATTGTTATTGTTGTTATTGTATTCCACAGTGCAGTTTCTCTCTCTTTTTTTATTAAAGATTTTCTTGATTTACAAAAGTGTTTGCAATATCTCTCGTATTCCCCCCCCCCATGTAACATTTTTACAAATCAGTTTCATTTGTTGAGACATTAGGAAGAAAAGGGGGAAAGAGGTGGAGGGGGGGAAGATGGGTGGGGTCGGGTGGCGATGTTTCTATTTTACTTACTATATGTAGGGTTTGGTGTCAGCGTTGCTTGAGCAGGTTCTCTGCTGTTCACTTGTGTTCCTTTGGTGCTGAGAGAGGTTGGGGTTGGCCTAGGGTGTGGTTGTTCATTTGTGGTTGGCTGTGCTGGTCTTTGTTTTCATGTGTGAGTGGGGTGGGTGGGTGTTTTGGATCAGGTTAGCCATATTGATTTGTATGCTGTTGGTGGATTTTTGTTGTTGTCTTCATATATATATGTATATATAGAGAGAGAGATTTTAACATATAAATTATAAAATGTACCACAAAACTTATCACTTATATACTCTTTTTAGACTTCCATCAGCACCTCTGATGATCCACTGTTTTAACCACTTCTTATGCATTTCTTAACTTTATATTGCCTTTACATCTCTTAACAAATCATCCTTCCCATTCTCCATTTTTGCAATACTTCCAATAATACTCACAAAACTACAAACGTTGTCTGATCTTCACAAATACTTTTCAAGTAATCCATAAATTTACTCCAGTCTTCCGTGAATTTATGGTCCCTCCGGTTTTGAATCCTTCCTGTTAGTTTATCTAGTTCTGCATAGTCCATTAACTTCATTCTCCATTCTTCAATCGTCGGTAATTCTTCTTGCTTCCATTTTGGGGCCAGTAATATTCTTGCTGCTGTTATTGCATATAAAAAGCTTACATTCCTTTCTATTTATGTCACTTCCCACAATGCCCAGTAAAAATGCTTCTGGTTTTTTTATGAATGTATATTTCAACATTTTTTTCCATCTCATTATATATCATCTCCCAGAAGCATTTCCCCTTTTTACATTCCCACCACATGTGATAAAATGTTTCCTCCTTTCCTTTACATTTCCAACATTTATTACTGACTTTATACATTTTCGCTAACTTGACAGGTGTAATATACCATCTATACATCATTTTCATCACATTTTCTTTTAGGGCATTGCCTGCAGTAAATTTTAAACCTTTCCATAATTTTACCCAATCACTCAGCTGTATATTATACCCAAAATCTTTGGCCCAGTGAATCATAACCGACTTAACCTCCTCGTCCTTCAAATGCGATTCAAGCAGCAGTTTATACATTTTAGACAAAGGATTTTTGTTGTTGTCTTGTTGGGCCATGTATGTGATAAAGGGGAGCCATAAGGTGTTTTCTTCTATTTGTCCCCGTGTCAGTTTCAGTTTATTGGTTAATTTTTCTAGTAAGGCTGTTTCCCATATTATTTGGTACCATTGGTCCATGCTTACTCCTGACAGGTCTCTCCAGTGTCTGGTTATGGTGTTTTTGGCTGCTGAAAGTAGGCGGGTTATGAGTTCTTTGTGGTGTAAGTGAGCAGTGCAGTTTCTCTTGAATTGAAAAAGTTGAAGCATGCTTTGCTCTTGCACCTCCCAAGTGTCCGTGTTTTGAGGTGTGAAAGCTAAGGTCCGGCCCTCCAGGGAACTGCTTTTATTTATGTGTGAGTGAGTGTTTTGTGTTATGATTCATTGTTTTGCGTGTGCTTCCCAATGGGAAAAGCTAAGCCCAGAGAGTTGACTTGTGTATTAGTCCGCTTCCTCTGGAGACAGGTGATTCTGCTGAGTCTGCATCCAAATACAATGACACCCAAGACTGATTCCTGGCAGAATTAGTCACTTGTCAGGGCCAGGCAAGGCCAACACAGCAAATCATTCTGAGGGACATGGGACAGCCTTTGTGTGGATTGGTACGCGGGTGGCGCTGTGGGTTAAACCACAGAGCCTAGGACTTGCTGATCAGAAGGTTGGCAGTTCGAATCCCCGTGACAGGATGAGCTCCCGTTGCTCGGTCCCAGCTCCTGCCAACCTAGCAGTTCGAAAGCACGTCAAAGTGCAAGTAGATAAATAGGTACCGCTCCAGCGGGAAGGTAAACGGCGTTTCCGTGTGCTGCTCTGGTTCGCCAGAAGCGGCTTAGTCATGCTGGCCACATGACTGGCCGGCTCCCTCGGCCAGTAAAGCGAGATAAGCGTCGCAACCCCAGAGTCGGTCACGACTGGACCTAATGGTCAGGGGTCCCTTTACCTTTACCTTTTCCTTTATTTGTCCTGGCACACCATTGGTGAAGTACAGCCTCAGTAGATTAGGGTTCTACAGTTCAAGGTACTTAGGAAGGTATTATCATTCCATTTATGAATCACCCTATTAAATATTATTAAATAAACAAAACAGTTTCAAATCAGTATAGATGAACATTGGGATAAAAATGATATGTTTTAACACATCATTCCCCTGGAAGCTCCAAATTGTGTTGGCAATTTCATCTGCCTACGCTGCTGATCTGAGGACTGAAGGTAGCCAACTCAATGCCAGTTTTTAAAAGTGATCCAGGTGGGATCTGGGAAGTTACAGGTAGGTTAGCCTAACACAGGCATAGGCAAACTTGGCCCTCCAGATGTTTTGGAACTGCAATTCCCATCATCCCTGACCACAAGTCCTCTTAGCTAGGGATGATGGAAGTTGTCATCCCAAAACAGCTGGAGGGCCGAGTTTGTCTATGCCTGGCCTAACATCTGTTCTTGGAAAACTGGTGGAAAGCATTCTTCAAGGTAGAATTACCAAGCATGTAGAAAAACAATGTTTTGCTGAAGAGCCAATAGACTTCTGCAAAGGTAAGTCCTCTCTCACTAGCATTTTCGAGTTATTTTAGCAAGCAGGTGGAGAGATGTGACTTGGATGTTCAAAAGCTTTTGGTAAGGTACTCCTTACCAAGACAACTGAGCAAACATAGCTACTGGGGAGAGAAGAGAAGGTCTGGGCTAAAGAGAGGTGAAGGTAATTGGCCAAAAACTGAAAGCAGATAGTTAGAATAAGCAAACAGTTCTCACAATGGAGAGAAGGTGGAGTGGGGTTCTCCCAGGGATATGTATTGGGACTGGTGTGTCTGTGTGTGCTTTAACTTATTCATAAGTGGTCCAGAGTTATGGGTAAGCAGCGACATGGCCAAACCTGGTTATGATGCCAAATTAAATTCTCCAGAATGGTGAAAACCCATATTTGTGGAGAGCTCCAAAAGGACTTTTCCAAGGTAGGAGGTGAATGGACAGCAAAAGGTGGAATTCAATGCAGCACAGAGGAGATTGTTTTGTCAGCACGAACATTTCTTGCTTGTTAGAGAAAACAATCTCTCCTCCTGTTCTGGGGGCTCTTGTAGCAATCCAGAGTGGATTGGGATGCTGGCAAGGGCAGGAAGCCCCATTGCAGCCGCAGGAGTTCTTGTGTTGGCTTCTGCTAGGGCACCAGGGTTGGTTGCACAATGGCAGTTCAGTGTGTGTGAGCAGAAAGTGATGCAATTTGGAGCAAAGGATCTTAGCTCCTCATATACAAGGATGGGTCAGAACTCGCAGTGCCTAAACAGTAAAGACATAGAATCCTAGAACTGTAGAGTTGGAAGGGACCCCAAGGGTCATCTAGTCCTACCCCTGCAGTGCAGGAATCTCAACATGTGCCCCCCCCACCCAGTTTGAAACCACACTTAACCCTGTTTAGTTTTGCAAGTGTGCTAGCAGTTTATCATAAGGTAATTCTGGGTATGTCAATGAAATGTCAGACAGTTTGGAATAGCTCAAAAGAATCCCACTGTATGGATCATTAGGAAAATTGCCAGTACCATAATGCAATTATATAAAACTACGGTACAGTGGTGCCTCGCAAGACGAAATTAATCCGTTCTGTGAGGCTCTTCGTACAGCGGTTTTTTCGTCTTGCGAAGCAAGCCCATTGACAGCTTAGCGGATTAGTGCTATTAGCGGTTTAGCGGCTTTTAGCGGATCCGCTGATAAGCGGCTTATCAGCGGATCAGCTGATAAGCGGCTTAGGGCTTAGGAAAAGGGGGAAAAAAGGGAAAAAAACCCCGCAGGAACTCGCAAGACATTTTCGTCTTGCGAAGCAAGCCCATAGGGAAATTCGTTTTGCGAAGCGCCTCCAAAACGGAAAACCCTTTCGTCTAGCGGGTTTTCCGTCTTGCGAGGTGTTCGTCTTGCGGGGCACCACTGTACAGCCATTTTGGCTGTGAGTCCTGGAAGACCTGCTCCTTACCTTGTAGGCCTTTTCTGACCTGGTCTAGGAGGGCGGGGCCCTGACTGACTCCAGCTGCAAAAGCTGAGGCTGCTGAACAGACTCTTTGGGTATAGTTTAGCGGGGGTTGTTGGGGGCGGGGTTGTTGCTGTTATTTAAATCTTTATTATGTATCTTTATTTTAGATGTTATTTATGTGGAAATTATTTCAATTTAGTTGTGTACATTTTGATGTTTTATTTATTGTTTATAACCACTATTATGTTTGTAATTATTTTTTTCATGTTGTAAACTACATTGAGCATGATTTTAACTATGCAAAGGCAGCATACAAATAAAATATGTATGTATTGCATGGTACTGTATGCACTTCTGGTTCCTGTGCTTCAAAAATACCGGTAATAGTGTATTGTAGAGCTGGAAACAGTGCAGAAGAGGGCAGCTAAAATTCTTGAGGAGGTGGAGAGCCTTTCCGGAAAGAAAGGGGCTATACAGCTGAGAAAAATGCTACTAAGTGGGAACGTCATGATAGAGATGGTACAAAACTATGGATAGTGAGGAGAAAGCCCTTATTTTACTAGCACCCAGTGGGGCTATCCAGTGGAGCTGAATGGCAGGAGATTCAGGACAGAGAAAAGGCTCCTAGCTGTGATAGGCTGTGTGTATCCTCAAGGTCATGGGCAGCTTGCCTCTTGAGTGCCAGTTTTTGGAGGCTGTTGCTCTCATTCTTTGGTTGTGGTGTTTCTAAATGGATCTTGGTGGTTCGCTGTGTAGAAAAGTGTTATGTACAGTGGTGCCTTGCAAGACGAAAAGAATCCGTTCCGCGATTCTCTTCGTCTAGCGGTTTTTTCATCTTGCGAAGCAAGCCCATTGGCGGCTTAGCGGATTAGCGCTACAGTATTAGCGGCTTTTAGCGGCTTATCGGCTTAGCGGATCAGCTGATAAGCGGCTTAGCGGCTTAGAAAAAGGGGGGGGGGAGGAAAAAAACCCCGCAGGAACTCGCAAGACATTTTCGTCTTGCGAAGCAAGCCCATAGGGAAATTCGTCTAGCGGGTTTTCCATCTTGCAAGGCGTTCGTCTTGCGGGGCACCACTGTACTGAAGTTCTCACCCTGGGCCAGCAGGGGGATACTGTTGATAGTTTTTACTCAGGTACACATATGCAAATAAGGGATCGAAAGTCACGTTCAGTGATTGGATAGTTACAAAAAATGGTTACTGTTGCCTTGTAGTTGAGCTCTATATAAGCAGGCTGGCTGAACCCTTCAGTTCAGTTCTGTTCTGGCCTGTGAATAAACAAGAGCTGTTTGAAGAATCGCTGTGTCGTCTGATATGTTCACCCACAACTTAACAAAAAGGATGTTGGTCTTGATCACTCTCTGGTTGCTGTTACGTGTTTGAATGGGCTTTGCAACTTTTCTGCATAGTCCTAATATCACCTGTAGTGGGATGGCTTGTTTTGTTTCTGAAACTTAATATCCAGTGTTACTCAAGGTAATGAACAATTATATATATATTCTTGTCTAAAACATGCGTCGACCATCTTTCCAATAGATCAAGTGTTCACATGAAAAATGCATAACACGGTAGCCTTGGGATGCTTGTGTAGAAGGTGATTAACAAATTGAGAACAAATCCTTAAATGACAGTGCTCATGGCCAAGTACTCCCTCAACTGGAAGCCCCCAGCAGATGTTCTTAAAGAGGCAGTGAAGAAGTTCCAGCAGCCTTCCCCAAATGGGTGCCCTCCAAATCTTTAGGATTACATCTCCCATCTGTCCTAGCCAGCATGACATTCTGGAGGGCAGCAGATTAACAAAGCCTGGGTTAGAGTATTGGGCTAGTCTCTAGAACCAGGGAGATGTGGGTTCAAATCCCTTCTCAGCCCTGAGGATGCCAGTCACTCAGCCCAGCCTGCCTCTGTAGGCTTGTGACTTGTGGACATTAAAACAGGAGAACCTGTATGTTTGGAAAGGTAGGATAAACTATAATAAATAATATGAAAATAAGTAGAATATTATTATAAATTCATGTCTTTGCTAGGTTCACAATTTACAGAACTTGAGATGTACGCTTAAGGAAAGATATTGGTGGGAAAACATTAAAGAAAGCAAAGAGTGTGCTGCACTAATTGATTTTATGAAGATAATCAAAACTACACTTCTAAATGAAGCTGGTTGTGCAATGGTCTAACGCTGCACCCAGCAGGTTTTCAGGTGTGGTGCAAAAGTGGTGGTAGACAGAAGGCGACCGCCTCCCCTTTGCCAGGCTCTGATCTAGCACTTAGTTTTCGCTTGAGCAGAACAGGCCAGCTTTGAGAGCTGCTCTTTGAGTGTGCAGAGGAAAAAAATCTATTGATGATTCAAGACTCTACTTCAGACCTCTCAAGCAGCTGGGAAAGGCCTCTCCGTTCCAAAGACTAGTTGGGGCTGAATTTTAGTGACTTGCTATGCAGTAGTCAACAATCCCAGTGATGAGTGGCCCTATTAATTCACTGTTGCAGACGGCTGAGAGATGTCCTTTGACTGCATAAGGAGGGGCTGATGATGGCCCTCCAGGCTCTTCCAACTGGCCCTCTGGGGGGGCTCTCCTCAAGCCACACCCCTCAGTGACCCAGGACTGCATCCTTTGCTGTGCTTGGAATGCCTTTGAACTGTGATAAAAAGCTTCTTGCTTGTCTTGGTGTGTTTATGTAAACACACATGCATATGACTCTTGCATGGCTGGAATAACCTATGGCCACATAATCCATTGCATTGCTCACTTTTCCTCTGCCCTAATAATAATAATAATAATATAATATTATTTATACCCCGCCCACTCTGGGCAGCTTCCAGCAAAATACAGTGGTACCTCGGGTGACATACGCTTCAGGTTACATACGCTTCAGGTTACAGACTCTGCTAACCCAGAAATAGTACCTCGGGTTAAGAACTTTGCTTCAGGATGAGAACAGAAATCGTGCTCCGGCGGCATGGCGGCAGCGGGAGGCCCCATTAGCTAAAGTGGTGCTTCAGGTTAAGAACAGTTCCAGGTTAAGAAAGGAACTCCGGAACGAATTAAGTACTTAACCCGAGGTACCACTGTATTAAAATACAGTAGTCCATCAAACATTAAAAGCTTCCCTAAACAGGGCTGCCTTCAGATGTCTTCTAAAAGTCTGGTAGTTTTTCTCTTTGACACCTGGTGGGAGGGTGTTACACAGGGCGGGCACCACTACCGAGAAGGCCCTCTGCCTGGTTCCCTGTAACTTGGCTTCTCGCAGGGAGGGAACCACCAGAAGGCCCTCGGCGCTGGACCTCAGTGTCCGGGCAGAACAATAGAACAATGGGGGTGGAGACGCTCCTTCAGGTATACTGGGCCGAGGCCGTTTAGGGCGTTAAAGGTCAGCACCAACACCTTAAATTGTGCTTGGAAACGTACTGGGAACCAGTGTAGGTCTTTCAAGACTGGTGTTATGTGGTCTCGGCAGCCGCTCCCAGTCACCAGTCTAGCTGCCGCATTCTGTTCCTTATGCAGCTCTTAGTTTGAAAAAGCTTCCCTAACTCAGACCTCAAGGGTAGAATCTGGTTCTCGGGGGTGCTTCCAAGTTTTGCTACTGGAGACTGTTTTAACTGATGGCACTACTGGTTACTCTTGTGTCCCCTGCATGTCAGGTGTGTGTGCATGCAGGGGACCCAACTAGGACTCCTTCCCATTCTTTAGGCCTTCTTTGCCTCTGGCACTAACTTGGCCTCTTTGGACAGCCAACAGAAATGAGTGGCTTTCAGCTGCACTGGAAATCAGGGTGGTCAGCTGTGGCTTATTCAGTTCAATTTGTTGTTGGTGCTGGTAATTCCAGGATCACCTGTGAATTCTTCCTCAGGTACTTTGCTGGATATGAGAGAAAGAGTCTGGGGCATCATGTGTTTGGTGAGAATGGCAAACTGCTTTCAGCAGTCCCTGGGTGAGATGACTTGTTTTCTCCAAAAGAAGTGGCAATGTGGGTCAAGGCCCATATTTCCTTGATTCTTATGTTGTGCCAGCATTTGTTTTTTATCTTTGACTCTTTCCTGAAACGAATGAGCTCGAAGGGATTGTCATCTCGCCGTTGCTGAGCATGTAAACAAGCCCTCTGCATTCTGCTTGAGTAGCAGTCTGAACGGATTGGGGCTTATTCATGGGCTTTATATTTGCTGCTTCCAAACTATTGTGACAGCAGAGGCCTCTCTCTGTGTTGCACTGGATTTTGAAAGCTGAAAAGGTTATTGCTGGCTTAAGGGGGTATTTACATAGAACTACGTTAGCATTTTAATACAGGCCTTGGAGTTTTGTACCTTCGTTCAGTTTTGCCTTTTCATCGTGGCCATGGCAGATGCAGGCATTGTTGTAGTGCTTGTTTACCTGCCACTCACCCAATCAAAGGGAACTGAGTAGTTGAAATATCTCCTCTGATAAGAATTTGCCAGGTGGATGAAGATATACCTCTTTGCTTGCTCTTACTAGATTGGTTTACCTCTCTGGTGGTGTGTAGATGAGCTGATAGTAAAGATCACTGAAACACTAAAAAAAGAGAAAGAAGGAAGGAAGGAAGAACTACATTTTTGCCCTGTTCACACATCACAGTAAACCATGGTCTTTGGTAAGCTACAGTTTACTGTGAAGGAACAGCATGATGGTGCATGCTGCTCAACTATGCCCGCTTTGGTCCTCCCTTTTCCAACCTGAGTTGTTTAGAGTTGCATGTAAATCAGTACTTGTGGTTACCAAGGTTTGTTCTTTGCTTATGGTTCGTTTGGGAGGATTGCACATAATGGAAAGCCAGCTGCTCTGGGGTTTATTTCTGAGCTTGGGACTTGGGAGAAGCAAAGAGGGTGTGACTGCATGCTGCCTGTTCCCTGTAAGCCATAGTTTATTTCAGACCATGGCTTACTGTGATGTGTGAACAAGACCAAATTACCACTGTTTAGTTACTGCCTCCCTGACAACAGTGAGCATGCGGAATGCAGTTTCTCATTCTGATGATGCAATTCCTTTCTGAGATTTCCATCTTCTCTGCTTTGCCTTGTAGCAAAGGTTGCCTGCCCTACATTGGCCTCTGCAGTTTCTTGCTGGCTTGGCATCTGTGCTCAGGACCACTCTGCAGCCCTGTGCTCTCTGCTGCTTATGCAATTGCCTCGCTTCTCGTCCTATGGGCTTCTGATGCTGTTAAGCTGCCATTTAGAACGGCAGCAGCTGAAAAGGGCTTCTAACAAGCTGGCCGTGTGTTTGGGTCGTAGAGAGTTTTATTTACTACGCATTAGAATTTTCTTCTTCTCACACTGAGACTTAAAGAGCTGAAGTTGTCACAGGGTGGACAATGCTTGGAATTGCCTTTTTCACGGTGAAATAATTGAGGAGGCAGCACAGAGAGCAGTAAAATGGTTCTGTGACATTCTCTAGTTGTGTAACCTTCTGAAACAAGGGGCAGTTCAGATGCCTCTTGCTCAAAACTGTAAGATAAGGGCCGCAAGCACATGTTTGCTGTGTCTGATTTCTGCTGTGATCTAGCTATGCAGCAATACAGGGGGCTTCTGAAGAACTTCTGCTTTTCAGAGACCCCAGTTAGCAATTAGATTTTAACAGGAGTCATGTTTTCAACAAGGACTGAAAGATCAGTACCACTGACTCTGCTTGCTGACCTATATGCATTTAAATACACCCTCCCCTCTGGTATAAACCATGGTGGGGCCCTCCCCTTATACTGCTTGGATTTCTCCCCCAAACGACTGCCAGCTTCAGACAGATTTTTCAATGGACAGCATCAGAGGTAGAAATATTTAAATTCCTTCTCCACATATTCCCTCTGGTTTTTATTAATATTACACAATAGTAAACACACACACACACACACACACACACAGAGAGAGAGAGAGAGAGAGAGAGAGAGAGAGTGTTAAATAGAACTTTGCACCTAACATGAAGTTGCATTAAACATCACTGTAGTTTGGCCCTGACTTCTAATTCTCCAGAAATGTGTTAACTTCATACATGTTGTTTCTAGTGGTGGTGTTAATTATCCTACTTTTCCTCTAAGGAGCTCAAGGTAGCATACATAGTTCTCTTCCTCCCCATTTTATCCCACAACAATCCTATGATGTAGGTTGGGTTGAGAGTAAGTGACAGGCTCAAGGTCACCCAGTGAGCTTCATGTCTAAGTGGGAATTTGAACCCTGGTCTCCCAGCCCCAGTACTAAGAACTGCACCATTTTGACTCTTCTAAATTATTTTGTCTTCTGTTGTCACCCAGAGATTTAGTTGTTCTTAAAGCTTTATCCCACAAATTTATTGGTGAATCAAATACAGGTTATAGGTCTGTATGACTACGTACTTTTTAAAAAAACCCAAACACCTCCAAGTCTCCAAAACCAGTGCTCTTCACAATACCACAAGCTATTTTACCTCCTGATAATAAAACCAAAGTGAGTTTTTAGCAGCTGCTGTCTCTTGAAACAGTAAGGATGTGTTAAAGCACTGGGGGGGGGGGAGTCTCTGGTATGTGATGTTGTGATCTCGATACTGGAGTGAGAAGCTTGGACATGAAGACGGGATGTCATGCTGTACTCTTTGTACCTGAAGGGATATTGCGTCTCTCTAACACAAGGATGGATTCTCTGTAATTGGTTTTGAAGTGGTTTGCCTGTCCGCCCCCCCCCCCGAGCTGCTTACCACAGTCATCGTGATGACCCTTCTCTACTCCTGGTGAGTGTGAAGTTGAGCATGAAGGGGAGAAAGCATCTGCTCCAGGTTGGATCTGGGAAGGTGGTTGGGGATTCTTCCCCCTCAGTCACCTTCAACAAAGTCCCCCATGGTATTCTTGTGGAGAAGCTGGGAAATGTGGACTGATGAGGTATCTGTTAGGTGAATTTGTAGGTGGTTGACTGACAGAACCCAAAGAGTGCTCACTAACAGTTCCTTGTTATCCTGGAAAAAAGTGACAAGTGGGTGGCACAGGACCTGTTGTTCAACATCTTTATAGACTACTTGGACAAAGGAATTGAGGGATGTTGTATTCTGCCTTGGTCAGAGCACACTTGCAGTACAGTGGTACCTGGGGTTAAGAACTTAATTTGTTCTGGAGGTCCATTCTTAAACTGAAACTGTTCTTAACCTGAAGCACCACTTTAGCTAATGGGGCCTCCTGCTGCTGTCACACCGCCGCCACGCGATTTCTGTTCTTATCCTGAAGCAAAGTTCTTAACCCGAGGTACTATTTCCTGGGTTAGTGGAGTCTGTAACCTGAAGCGTCTGTAACCCGAGGTACCACTGTACTGTGTCCAGTTCTGGGCGCTATAATTTAAGAAGGATATTGACAAGCTGCAATGTGTGCAGAGGAAGGCAACCAAGGTGATCAAGGGTCTGGAAACTAAGCCTCATGAGCTACAGTTGAGGGAACGGGGTTTGTTTAGCCTTCATAAAGAACTGTCACATGGAAGATGGAACAGACTTCTTTTCTCTCCTGCTCCAGAGGCTAGCACTTGAACCAATGGCTTCAAGTTACAGAAAAGGAGATTCTGACTAAACATCAGGAATAACTTTCTGAAAGTAAGAGCTGTTCAACAGTGGAAAAGATTCCCACAAGAGGTGGTGAACTCTCCTTCTTTGGAGTTTTTAAGGCAGAGGTTGGATGGTCATCTGTTATGTATGATCTAGTTGAGATTTCTGCATTGTGGGAAGTTTGAGCTAGATACCCCTTGGGGTCCCAACATTACAGTTATATGATTCTATTATTGTATATATGATTCTATTATTATTGATTCTATTATTATTCTATTATTGGTCAGATGTGTCACAAGAAGGCCTCTCCTCCTCCCAGAGGGGTGAGGTTGTGAGCGGGAGCAGCTTCCCGCAGGGGCAGGGAGGCATGCTCAGCTCCCTGCTCCTGATTGCTTCTGCTGCCGCGGCCAAGCCTTCCAGCTGACCAATGGGGCCAGCTGGTGGGTGGGGCTAGCCGCATTTAAGCAGCCACGGCAGCGCTCAGTTCCCAGTCTGTTCCTGCTTTCTTCGGATCTCCCGCCCTCCCTCTTAGGTCAACTTCTTTTGCGTATTGACCTTGTTATGGACTTTGGTTGGTTGCCTTGGTTGCCCAAGGGGCCTGGTAGGGCTTTTTTATCCATTTGGCAAATTGGCACCAGCCTCTTGGTTTTTTCGCCTACCTCGTAGCAATTCGTCACAACTTTCTGGTGTTGGTGGTTAGGCACTGGAATATGTGTGCTGTGTTGGATTGAGTATGGGCCATACCCCTCCTCTTTTGGGTATTCCGTTGAAGGAATCCGGCGGCTGTGGATCCTGTCCGATGCCCTGCTGGTGGCTAGAGCCATGGCACGACCCCCAGTAATGTCATGGGGGAGCTTCCAGTTGTATTTGCATCAACAAGCTCCTCCCATTGGTTGTTAACCCTGATATGACTCCCGTGGAGTCTTGTATTGCCGTTTCATCCAATGCCAATATTGGTCACATGCTGTAACCAATAAAAGTTGTGGCCTAATTTTGCCCATTAACCTAAAATAATGTCTCTTTGTGTCTTCTTATACTCCTATGCGGGTGGCGGGTCCTCGACTCACAACTGATGGTTGTTGTCCGGGTTTGGTTAAAGGCTGGGCACAGACGGACAAATGGCAAGTGGCTTGGGGTAAATACCACTTGGAGTGTGCAATGCCCAGTGCCTGCTTCTCACTCTACCTTGATTGTCTAGTGCCATTTCCAGATGATATACAGGAAGACTTGTGTGAATCTTTATGGCTTAGAAACGTATGCTGGGATGGTGCAATAGAATTTTCCATGCCAGATCAGTTGACCCTCATGGGGAGGGCACAAGTGCCACATTGTGTTGGCTGTGAAGTATTGATGAGGCAGGGGCAATGCAGAGAGAAACAATAAAGGGGAGGAGCTTTTCTCTCCCATGACAACGGCTGGGCCTCCTTAGAGTTCTTCCTCTGCCAATGTTTTGGGCTACAACTCCCATTAGACCCTGACAGTATGTCTATATGAGAGAGTAGTTCCAAATTTCCAGGGGAAGACTGATCTAGTTTAAGTCTCTTGCCTTGGTACTGAAGAAGTGGTCATAGTTTCATCTGCTAAGGAAGATTAATTTGGAGGTGCTATTTATTTCCTCCTCTCAGTTGACTTGTTTGGCTGCCTGGATGCTTCTGAACAGTTTATGCTTGAAAGCTGTTATTTTCATGTGGAAAAAGCTGTTTGTTCAGCATACATCTAGCCAAGAAAGGACTGTTATTGTGTGGGTGTCTTTAAAATCGACCCAAAGGAAAATGGAAACTGGGTATCATGTTTTGAAGTGCTGACAACTAGTGTATATTTTAGAAAGCAATGCTTTGTATGGGCTTTTTCTGCTTCTGGAAAATGATTTAATAAAATGAAGTATTAATAAAATAAAATGAGCATGTTGACAATAGATCTGTGGAGTCATTTTCCAGCTACAGAAACATCAGTGTCTTGGTGGAAATATTAGGGAGAGGCATAAAGATAGACTTGGAATGAAAGAAAGTTTAATTGGCTTCCCACACAGTGTTTATCTGCAGCCCCATGAAAATGGGTGAGTGCATTGTCCCAGGAGCCAGGCTGACATGGCTAGGGAACCCACTTGCCTCTTACATGTGGCTCCCAGAATGTTGCCCATCAGGAAATGTGGCCCTCTGGCTCAAAAAGTTTCCCCGTGCCCTGATTTAAACTGATGTATTCTGAAGGTGGCCCCAAAGAAGGTGACAGTATGAATCATAACAAATTCTTAAGCATATGAGCCAATAAAAGTACATTTAAACCAATCACATTGCAAGATCTGGCAGCAGACAGAGGGGCAGATCCCCCTGTCCAACCAACCAAGATCCAAAAACACCTCCCAAAAATAGATGCATTCTTAAATGGCGGCAACCCTCAAAAATCCTCACTGCCACTGAGAGAGCACCAAATTGATCACGCAGCTTGAGGCATGGCCACAGTGAAGGTGCTCTTCTACGTTCTCACCAAAGGTGTCTCTGGCACTGTTGAAACATGCAGTAGAGCCTCCCTGGCTGATCTTGAAGGACGAGCAGGCTCAAGGAGGAGATGGTGGGCCGGTATGTATCCTGGCTCTATCTAAGCCCTTTAGCATCATTGGGGGGGGGGGTTACCCCACCTACTACCTCTGGAAGCCTTCCTGGTGATGCCAAAGGGGGCACTGATCTTTGGGGATGCTGAACACTATAAATTTAATCAGACTAACTTGATTCTTGGCTAATTTGTCATGGATTTGATATCAGTAGCTGGAGCATCTGGGATGAAACTCTTCAAACATCCTTGTTCTTCTTGCTACTGCCAGGAGATGAAATGTTGCTACGCTGATTGTACTCAAATGCTGTTCTTTTGTGTGCAGTTACCTTTGCTATTAAGTTGCTGTTTTGTTGTTGCCATTAATTTTTATTTATTTAATTTCTATACCGCCCTTCCTCTGAGGATCACAGGGCAGTTTAAAAAATAAAAACACAGAAATGCACAACATAGTAACAAACAACCCTTCCCCCGCCACAGTATTAAGAAATTGTTCTTGCAGCTGGTGATTTTGTGATGCAGTGCTATTCTCTTTGCTGTAAGCAGCTTAGAGCGCGGGTGCTTTTCTGTGTGTGGAAAGGCAGCATACAAAAATAAAGTGATGAGTAATGATGACAAAGGCAGCAACACATCGTATGGAGTGCAGCTTCCTGCTTTGTGTCACTGTGGCAGGAGCTGCCTAAGACAGGGGTTGGGGGAAGATAGATTATTTCTTGTTTTAATTTGTTTACCACTTGATTGTAATAAACCTTGTTGTTGTTTCTTAAGGCTTTGACTCATTGTATTTTTACAGGTTGCCACATCCCTTCCTGGCAACATTTGCCAAATCTGCCTTCCTTTCCTCCATGCCATGGCACTTGCTCCCTTCTTCCCTTCCCTGAACTGTGTATATTGTTGAGCCTGTAGATAGGCCTGACCTGAAGTTGGGGATTGGGGTATGTTAGTCTATAGTTCCATTCCACCTTTAGAACAGATGCGTGGATTGTTGTATGTCATATGTCTGTTTACTTCCAGCACAGTCTGCTGGGAGCTTCCGTTGTATATTGCTTTTGCTATGCTGCTGTTTGCTTGGACACAAAGGGAAGCAGACATGTTTTTCCTTTGTTCCTGATGCTGAATTGTTGTTGTCATTTAGTCGTGTCTGACTCTTTGTGACCCCCTGGACCAGAGCACTCCAGGCACTCCTGTCTTCCACTGCCTCCCGCAGTTTGGTCAAACTCATGCTGGTAGCTTTGAGAACACTGTCCCACCATCTCGTCCTCTGTCGTCTCCTTCTCCTTGTGTCCTCCATCTTTCCCAACATCAGGGTCTTCTCCAGGGAGTTTTCTCTTCTCATGAGGTGGCCAAAGTATTGGAGCCTCAGCTTCAGGATCTGTCCTTCCAGTGAGCACTCAGGGCTGATTTCCTTCAGAATGGATAGGTTTGATCTTCTTGCAGTCCATGGGACTCTCAAGAGTCTCCTCCAGCACCATAATTCAAAAACATCAATTCTTTGGCGATCAGCCTTCTTTATGGTCCAGCTCTCACTTCCATACATCACTACTGGGAAAACCATAGCTTTAACTATACGGACCTTTGTTAGCAAGGTGATGTCTCTGCTTTTTAAGATGCTGTCTAGGTTTGTCATTGCTTTTCTCCCAAGTGATGCTGAATAAACGCCTATAAATACGCTTACATATGCTTCTGTCCGCCACTTCTGTTGTGAAAAGTTATTCACTCTGCTGATTAGAGCGTGCTCAGTCTCTGAAGGCTTTTGAGGCTCAAGTCACTGATAGATGCTGTTCCGAGAACCGGAGTTCGCCCAGCTGCCTGCCAGTGGGTGGAGCCAGCTGGGGGCCTGCCAAATGCCCCCATCTCCCCAGACACATCCCAACAGGGTAGTGGTGGCTGACGTCAGAGAGGCGTTGCAGTTCCTAGCAGGAAGCAGAGTTCGGGGGTCCTGCTCTCTCATGAATGGTTGCAGGTTTCTCAAATGCCTGTCCCCTTCTTCCTTTCAGCTTTCGAATTGTTCCTGGGAGGCTGGGCTTGATGCAAAAATCTTCATTGAAATGTAGGCTGGGGTTATGCCGTGAGCTAGATTTCGTTAGTGTATCGTGCCTCTTTCCCCTCAAAATTTGTATGTCTTGACCACTCAGTTTCTGCGTTTGATCTGAATAATGTCTAACTAACGCTCCGAGGTGGCCTTGACACTGAATGTAGATGACATTAGCATCTGGGTGTTTTTCTTTGTAGTTGAGTGTAGTAAGCCTTGCTACATACTTGGCAGGATTGAGAGTAGACAAGGATTATGAACAGTGAGAGTATGTAGGCTTCTGGGGCCTCTTCTGAAGTGTTGTGTTCACCTCTGGTACAGCCACATCTGAAACAGCTGTGGTGCAGTGGTGCATCTCTTGTGGTGAGTCTCTGGCTGGCTGTGGTGATTTGAACTGGTGGTTTCTATTAGTCTGCACATGACAACAGCTCTTCAGTAAGTAGTTCTTATTTCAGTTGGAGGAGATGTGTAGCGGGAGCTGTAAGGCAAGTGTGGGCGTTCCTGCCTGTTGGCACTTTGAGAAGGTAGCTTCCATCCAGGATAGGCTGTAGGTCCCTTAAGAGTACTTAGGAAGCAACCTCGTTACAGAGCCAAACCATTTGTCTGTCTAGCTCAATAACATCTAGCAGTGCCTCCCCCAGGTTTTAGCGCTACCTGGAGATATCAGGGATTGAACCTGGGATTTTATGTGTGCAAGGTAGATGCTCTGCCACTGAACTATGGTCCTTCCCTTAGCTGTAGAACCTCCATGTTGTGAGCTATAGATGAAAGTGGAAGTGGTACCATTGTGTTGCCCTGGGGAGGTTGATATGCATGGAAATCCTCCATAGAATTGGAGAATAGAGTTGGAAGGGGCCTCAAGTATCATCTAGCCCAGTGTTTCCTAACCTTGGGCCTCCAGCTGTTTTTGGACTACAACTCCCATCATCCCTAGCTAGCAAGACCAGTGCTCAGGGATGATGGGAATTGTAGTTCAAAAACAGCTGGAGGCCCAAGGTTGGGAAACACTGATCTAGCCCAACCACCTGCAATGCAGGCATTACAGTTAAAGAATCCCTAACAGATGACCACCCAACCAGTGTTTATACTGTAAATCTCCAAGGAAGGAGAGTTCACCACCTTCCAAGGGAGCCAATTTCACTGTCAAACAGCTCTTAACACCAGAAAGTTCTTCCTAATGTTTTGTCGGAATCTCCTTGTAATTTGAATCCATTGGTTCAGGGCATATAATCTGGAGCACCATGGATTAAGCTATCCGCTAACCTGGATAAAAGGCTGGTATTGGCAGATTTGAGGATGTCCGGTTTTGGTTTTCTTTATTGCTGCTCAAAACAATGGAAAAAGCAATGGGAAGATGCTCAATAAAATCTCCTGGGCGGCTCGTCAGGGGGAAAGAAAACTCTGGCAGAGATTGTGAGTTACCAACTTAATGGCATATGGACCTCGTTTAGTGCCCTTCAGATGTAGTTAGACTATGTCCCACAACCTCTCACCATTGATCTCCCCTTTCCTGGGGCTGATAGGAGGTGCAGTTCAAACATTTGGAGGGCATCAGGTTGGGGAAGGCTCGTATAAACAAGACTACTGTACTGGGTTCTTGGTTCTTGCTGAGAGATGATGCTTCCATCACCTCTTGTGCAGCAGATTGTTATAAACATGGTGCACTGTAGGAATGTTGATTGATTGTGGTTTGGCTGTAAAAGTTGTGGCTTGTGGAGTGAAATTAATCAGCGTCCTTTCACTGTGTTGTATGAGTTTTGTTCTGAGGTACTGTAATATCAACCAGAGAAGTGCTAGGGGTTATTCTGCTGTGGAAGACCAAGCTTTTCCTCTATGTGTAGAAATCAGTTGCTGTCTGCTCCTTTCATAGATCAGCAGTGAAGCTGAGAAAGGAGGAATGCTTGTTCAAGACCACCCAGTGAGTCCCTGGCAGAACCTTCCAAGTCAATGATGCCTGAGGTCCTGTCCATCTGTCCTTTACCGTACACCAGCCTCCCCTAACCTGATGCCCTCCAGATGTTTTGATTAAGAATTTTGCCCTTCAGACTTTCTCTCTCTCCCTCTCCTTCTCCCCCCCTCTCTCTCCTGGCATGGTTTTGTGATTCAATTGCAGGGACTGTGCAGAACTGCCCACCTTCAGAGGATGCTACCCATTGCATCGCCGCATGAGTCATTGTTTTAGATGTTCAGGACTTCCAGGAGGCACACCCAGAACAGTGACTCATGCAGAAATAATATGGGGCAAACTACACTGAACAGAGGTGGATTCTTGCCTTCACATGCTCTAAAAACAATTCCTCTCCAGTATGAGAGTTCCTTCAGTTTTAATTCAAGGATGAAAGTTATCTTGGTTGCCTAGATAGCCATATCTCCTTCCAGAGAGCTTGGATTGATTTTCTGCATTTCTCTCCAGGGTCAGGGCTGCTTAGTTTCAACAGCAAAATTACTTGCCCTCAGATTTCAGACAGTCCTCTAAAATTGCTAGCTGAACTTTTGCACATCTTGTTTCTGCAGGTGGGTTTGCTATTGTTTTTCTGGTGAGAACCAGCAATGGAATGAAATGTGCCCTCAAACGAATGTATGTCAACAATGAACACGACCTACAAGTCTGCAAATGGGAAATTCAGATCATGGTAAGCCAGTGCAGGACTCAAAACTCTGGGAGTTCTTTCAGAATGTTTTGGATAGATACTACTGCATGGATTGGAAAGTTGGGCCTTCCTGTTTGACAGATCTAGGAGGGAAAGAAAACCACTCCGGTTAGCACTGCTACAAAGCCAGCTGTTGTTTTAAAAACGTAACTGCTTCTTTAAACTGAGTAACTTGAGTGAGGGTGGGAAGTTCAGGGGTCAGAGCTTGGCCAGGATATTCTAGAAATACAGAACAACCAAAAATCATGTAGCAGAAGTGAATTTGAATTTGAAAAGTTGTTGGATACCCAGAGAATGAGGAGAAGCAAAGTAAAAGGAAGAGAGTGATAAGTGTCACTGGCATAATATGTGCAGGTAGCTTAATTCTGTTTCGAAGTTTGTTTACTTAGATGTAGATTTTTCTGGTTGTGACTTGCAGTGAACAGTACCTCTTCTCTTACTTTTTCCAGAGGGACCTTGTGGGACACAAGAACATTGTTGGATATATTGACTCCAGTATAAACTCTGTGAGCAGCGGGGATGTCTGGGAAGTCTTGATCCTCATGGATTTTTGCCGAGGTGTGTACTAGTTCAATGGGGCCATGTTTACAAACCTGTATGGTATGACTCCTGTTCTCAGAAGGCCTGCACGATGTCCAGATATTCAAAGGTTTGTCTAGATCAGAGTGCTGTTCAAATGCAAGAAGGTGCAATGGAAAAAGATTCTTGCCTTAAAAATAAGTTCACAAACAATACTAGTCCACAAGATTTACCCCACCTCTGGCAACTAGGCAAGCAGTCATTACCAAGCCATGCTTAGAAGAGAACCTTGGAGGCTCATCACAACTCACTTCAAAGGAACAAGCAAGCTCTGTAAAGTTGCTGGATTATTTTCCAGCTCAGATTGAAATAGGGATTTGGAGAATAATTTTTAGCCCTTCCCTATGCACTGTGTTAAGGGACGCAGGTGGCGCTGTGGGTTAAAGCCTCAGCGCCTAGGACTTGCTGATCGAAAGGTCGGCGGTTCGAATCCCTGCGGCGGGGTGTGCTCCCGCTGCTCGGTCCCAGCGCCTGCCAACCTAGCAGTTCGAAAGCACCTCCGGGTGCAAGTAGATAAATAGGGACCGCTTACCAGCGGGAAGGTAAACGGCGTTTCCGTGTGCGGCTCTGGCTCTGGCTCTGGCCAGAGCAGCGATGTCACGCTGGCCACGTGACCCGGAAGTGTCTCCGGACAGCGCTGGCCCCTGGCCTCTTGAGTGAGATGGGCGCACAACCCCAGAGTCTGTCAAGACTGGCCCGTACGGGCAGGGGTACCTTTACCTTTACCTTTATGCACTGTGTTAGAGCTATGTTGCCCCATTATGTTACGTAGGAGGAAAGTCACGACTGCAGGCATAACCCTGCATAGGGTGCTGGGATTTTGGGCAAAGCTTTTGGGGCATGTGGCTGAAACCTCTTGAGGCACCAAACGTTTCTTAGAAGCAGCTGTATTCATTTGCAGAGATGGGAGCATTCACACTCCCTCTGCACTTAGAGGGAGGTCCGTAGCTCAGCAATAGAGCATTTCCTGTGTGTGCAAAAAAAGCCCTAGGTTCAATCCTGGCACCACCAGATAGGGTTGAGAAAAGAATCCTGGAGAACCCCTGCCAGTCAGCGTAGGCAGCAATGAGCTAGGTGAACCCTTGCTCTTACTTAGGATAAGGCAGTGGCTCTTCGTTCCATAAACTCACCCCCAGTGATCCTACCCTGCAAAAAGCATTATTCAGAATAGCAGTTTGCATGACCCGCTAAGGAAAATGACACAATCAAATTCAAAACAGCACACTTATTCAAAATCCAATTCAAGCATTTCATTTAGTTAATTCAAAATAGATGAATCTGATCCGGTGATACTAGGTATTGCCTAAAAAAGATTTTTATGCATAAAACATTTATATATAACTACTTACTAAACAGGGACGCGGGTGGCACTGTGGGTAAAACCTCAGCGCCTAGGACTTGCCGATCGCATGGTCGGCGGTTCGAATCCCCGAGGCGGGGTGAGCTCCCATCGTTCGGTCCCAGCTCCTGCCCACCTAGCAGTTCGAAAGCACCCCTAAGTGCAAGTAGATAAATAGGTACCGCTTTATAGCAGGAAGGTAAACGGCATTTCCGTGTGCTGCGCTGGTGCTGGCTCGCCAGAGCAGCTTCGTCACGCTGGCCCCATGACCCAGAAGTGTCTCCGGACAGCGCTGGCCCCCCTTAAGTGAGATGGGCGCACAACCCTAGAGTCAGACACGACTGGCCCGTACGGGCAGGGGTACCTTTACCTTTACCTAGCCAGTTATTAGGGACGTGGGTGCCGCTGTGGTGTAAACCACTGAGCCTTGGGCTTGCTGATCAGAAGGTTGGTGCTTCATATCCCTGCGATGGGGTGAGCTCCCGTTGTTCGGTCCCAGCTCCTGCCAACCTAGCAGTTCAAAAGCACGTTAAAGTGCAAGTAGATAAATAGGTACCACTCTAGTGGGAAGGTAAACGGCGTTTTCATGCACTGCTCTGGTTTCGCCAGAAGCGACTTAGTCATGCTGGCCACATGACTCAGAAAAACTGTCTGCGGACAAATGTCAGCTCCCTCGGCCTATAGAGCGAGATGAGTGCCGCAACCCCAGAGTCGTTTGTGACTGGACTTATCTGTCAGGGGTCCTTTACCTTTTTTTACCCAGTTATTGGCATATTGTGACAACTCAGAATTGTAAATACAAGCAAGCGTGACCAAAGGAAATAGATTTGAAAAATATAAGAGTAGTATAACTTTCGATGGGACGCAGGTGGCGCTGTGGGTTAAAGCCTCAGCGCCTAGGACTTGCCGATCGAAAGGTCGGCGGTTCAAATCCCTGCGGCGGGGTGCGCTCCCGCTGCTCGGTCCCAGCGCCTGCCAACCTAGCAGTTCGAAAGTACCTCCGGGTGCAAGTAGATAAATAGGGACCGCTTACCAGCGGGAAGGTAAACGGCGTTTCCGTGTGCGGCTCTGGCTCGCCAGAGCAGCGATGTCACGCTGGCCACGTGACCCGGAAGTGTCTCCGGACAGCGCTGGCCCCTGGCCTCTTAAGTGAGATGGGCGCACAACCCCAGAGTCTGTCAAGACTGGCCCGTACGGGCAGGGGTACCTTTACCTTTACCTTTACCTTTATAACTTTCGATACGAAATGAATGTGTCTTGCTCTAGGCTCATTGTCAGTTGTACATAAGTGAGCAACATGTTTGAAGGAGCCCATCTCTAGTGCCTCCTGCCACCCCCTTTCTTCTTAGCCCGCCCCCCAGTGGGTGGTACCACCCAGTTTGGGAACCACTGGCACAGGGCACCTTCTGATACCCTGTGCCAACATGCTGCCATGTTTCCTTGCCTGCCCTGTGGTTAGCAAAGCCTCTTAGAAAGCTGTGTCTCACCACTGATCTTGGCTCTCCCTCTCTCTTACTCTGCCTTTGCTCTTTCCAGGAGGCCAAGTGGTGAACCTCATGAATCAGCGCTTGCAGACAGGCTTCACGGAAAGCGAAGTCCTGCAGATCTTCTGTGACACCTGCGAAGCCGTGGCCAGGCTGCACCAGTGCAAATCGCCCATCGTCCACAGGGATTTGAAGGTAACTCACAGTGTCCTTGTAGAGATGCTTGGTGTGTGGATAGTATTCTGGTGCCCAGAGACTCTCCTCGATATTAAAGCAGTGATAAGTCCTCATGAGTGGGTGTGTTACAGGCAGTTTCTTTTCACTACCTTGCTGATATTGGAAAACAAGAGTTTTGTGCACAGGTATCACTCACATTAGGGGACGCGGGTGGCGCTGTGGGTTAAACCACAGAGCCTAGGACTTGCTGATCGGAAGGTTGGCGGTTCGAATCCCCGTGACGGGGTGAGCTCCCGTTGCTCGGTCCCTGCTCCTGCCAACCTAGCAGTTCAAAAGCTCGTCAAAAGTGCAAGTAGATAAATAGGTACCGCTCCGGCAGGAAGGTAAATGGTGTTTCTGTGCACTGCTCTGGTTCGCCAGAAGTGCCTTAGTCATGCTGGCCCCATGACCCGGAAGCTGTACGCCGGCTCCCTCGGCCAGTAAAGCGAGATGAGCGCCGCAACCCCAGAGTCGGTCACGTCTGGACCTAATGGTCAGGGGTCCCTTTACCTTTACCTGTCACTCACGTTTGAGCTGTTAGGTTTTTTGCACCACCAGTTTCTGACTAACCTTGAGCTGTCGTCAGTGGGCAGTTGGTGGAACCCCACTTGGCAGGTATTGTCTTGCCTCTCACTGACTGCTTATAGCAGCCATCCCCAACCTGGTGCTCCCCAGATGTTTTGGGGGCGCGTGTTTGACTTTATCACATTTATTACACAGTGTTTAAGGCTCTCTTCCAAGTTGTGTGAGTGCTCAAAGTAATCAACACTGCAATTACAGAAAAGTGGAATCAGGGGATCATAATCTCTTTCAAGGCATTTAAGTGATGTCAAGGGTTCTGCTTATCTGAGTTTCTTAGTGAAATATATTTGTTTCTCTTAAGGCAAGGCCAGAGAATCTGGTGCCATTCCAGATGTTCCCATCATCCTGCTCATTCACCTTGTTGGCTGGGTCTGATGTGATTGTAATCCAAAATATATGGAGGGACACAGGTTTCCTGCCTTTACTCTTGGGAAATGATTTCTCAAAATCAGAATTTCTCAAAATCAGAATTTTTCAAAATCAGAATTTCTCAAAATTACCACTAAGCAAATGAGGAGTACCCAAGATGAATTTAGAAACAATCATTTATTACTATGAATGTGTTGAATAGTTGCTGTTGTGTGCCTTGGCATCAGTTCCATTTATTGTTTTTAGGAAGAGGGGATTTGTAGCTTTGTGAGAACATAAAAATAAATGCTGGAACATCTGTAGAACATTACGGAGGTAATCCTTTGTGTGCAGTGGGATATGTAGGGAGTGACAGTTGCAGTGCTCTGCCAGAATCTTACACCCACTGTAAAATTCCTAAATAGTCCACAGCAGCCTTTCCCAACCTGAGGCCATCCAGATGTTTTGGATTACAGCTCCCATCAGACGCAGCCAGCACCACTGTATGGTGGAAGCATGGGGGAGAGGGCTGATGGAAGCTGTATTTCAAAACCTTTGGAGGGCCCCAGGTTGGGGAAGGCTGGTCTATGAAGTATCAGGTGACCGTCTCCATGGGCGATATCTCAGTCACCACGTGAAAAGTCTTCAGGGAGGAAAACCAAGTAGGGGATTGTGGCTTTCAGAAGTCAGGGGCACTTTCCACAGTTGCCACCACTGCTCCCAAGTTCTCGTTTCCAGTTCCTGCTGGTGGAAAGAGAAATGTTTATGCAAAGGAATTATGTTTCTCCTTTATCCTGGTATGCACACCTTTTCTTTCCAGGTGGAAAATATCCTCCTGCACGATCGTGGCCATTATGTGCTGTGTGACTTTGGAAGTGCCACCAACAAATTCCAGAACCCTCAGCTTGAAGGAGTGAATGCAGTGGAGGAAGAAATCAAGAAGTGAGTGAGGGATGGTTTAGTGGGCCTCTCCTGTGTCTGGCTGGGGCTCCTGCATGAAAAGCATCATAGCTGGTTGACTGTGCAAAAGAGAGAAAAAGAACAGCCTGTTTCTGTGCTTTTGGAACATTTGTTTAAATCTTAATTATTGTGGTTTCAAAACTAGAAGAGGGTTGTTAATTAGCTGGGCTGCTGCTAACCTTTACCCTGACACTTGAGGTGGTATGTTTTTAGGACCCACCTTATTTTTTATGATTGTAAGTTGTTTTCAATGATTTTAACTATTGTTTTTAATGCTATAACCCACCTTAGGGTGAAGGGCAGAAAACAAACGAATTATAAATTTATTGGCTTTCAACAGCAGCCTCTTTTTGTGGTAGTCTGGGATGCGATCTTGAAATCTCTTTTTTTCTGAGTGCCCTGAGCTGCTGTCAGTTCTAGATCTAGAAATCATTCAAGGAAGAGTAAACGTTGATGTGAGTTGTAGAGGAAACACCACATAGTTTATAAAACCATTTTGACTTATCCGGCTACCCTGTGAGTTTTGGTTTCCTTGTAGGTACACCACACTATCCTACAGAGCACCAGAAATGGTCAATCTCTATAGCGGCAAGCTGATTACTACAAAAGCTGACATCTGGGTATGTAGAAGGTTCTGTGAAGTTACTTGCTTACATGTGCCTTGCTAGAAATTGTACTGGCAAATCTCTTGCCCTGGTTGCCCGTCCTTCCCTGTGGTCTTCTGTCCGCCATGATTCCCATCCCTTAGACCTGCCCCTTCACTCAGTAATAATAATAATAATAATAATTTATTATTTATACCCCACCCATCTGGCTGGGCCTCCCCAGCCACTCAAAAATACAGTAAAATATCACACGTTAAAAACTTCCCTAAACAGGGCTGCCTTAAGATGTCTTCTGAATGTCAGGTAGTTGTTTATCGCTTTGACATCTGCTGGAAGGGCGTTCCACAGGGCGGGCGCCACTGCCGAGAAGGCCCTCTGCCTGGTTCCCTGTAGCTTTGCTTCTCACAATGAGGGAACCGCCAGAAGGCCCTTGGCGCTGGACCTCAGCGTCCGGGCAGAATGATGGGGGTGGAGACGCTCCTTCAGGTATACTGGACCGAGGTCGTTTAGGGCTTCAATGGTGATCCTGCACGTTTTGCCACTGAGGCAAAGCAAGAAAGTGCCACCCCTTCCCCACCAATGCTACCCTTACACTCTGCTGCCTTCTTCTCCCTCACCCATAACAATGGCAATCAGGAAAAGGGGAGTAAAAGGAGGCCATTGGGAAGAGATGGCAGTGGCGGTGGGCAGCGGTGTTAGTGGTGTCAGCAAAGGCAGCAGGTGGCGTGTTCTTTATGGGTCTGCCACCATGCCCAACTGTCCTGTGCGTGCCACGCTGAGGCAATTGCTTCACCTTGCCTCATGGCCAGGCCATCCCTGCTTCCACTACAGCATGTCCGGCTGGAAGCTTGCAGGTCAGTCACTTTCTTGCCTTCCTCAAGGATAGGAATGGAATCAAAGTGGCTCTTTTACAACCCAAATTCCCTCCCTCTTTTGATCTGCACAAGCCTTTGACGTCTCAGGGCAGCAAACTTTCCATTCTGGGCAACCCTTTGGTTACGTGGGGTATATTTAGCAGTGCAATGAGGCATACTTAGCAGCATGTTTTATTAATGTGGTTTTATATATACATTTGTTTTTAAATATTTAATTAGCAGTGAATTTACATTGCAATTTGGATTTGTTCTTGTGCCCTGGTCCCCCCCCCCCCTTTTCATCTTTAGAAGTTGCAACCCGCCCCAGAGCCCTTGTGAATAGCATGGGGCTTAATAAATCAAAATGAGCAATTGGAGATTATTCCAAGAGGCTGCTTCCTGAGTTGCATTTCAGAAGAAAGGACTAGATGCACTAAGGGCCTGATCAGCCACTGTGCTAAAGCCAGAACTCCCAGCCCAGTAGAGATCTCAGGCCCACCACCCTGGTCTCCTCCCCACACCCCATCCAATCTATTCTTGCAGAGAAATCCAATGAGTGAACTGGACCATATTGCATTTATTTGAGTAACTTGTTTGCCTGGAAAGACTGGAGTGGGAGGAGGGCTGCCTCAGTGAGAATTGCATACTTTATCCTGTGAAACAGCTGGATTTCCCATTTTTTTTGGTTTCATTCATGAGGTTTGCTTCATCATCTGCTCCTGTAGTTAATATTCTATACAAAGTTTTAGCAGGTTTATTTCTCTTTTCCAAAGCATGTATATTCCTTGCAAAAGCATGCTGATCTGATTTAACTGCTTCCCACACCACAACAATAATAATTGCATTTTACATTGGTGGGTGGGCCAGACCCTGCCTTTTCTAAATCTCTGGGTTTCATAAATTATGACTGGGGATGATGGGAGTTGTAGTCAAAAACATCTGAAGGGCACTTGGTTGGAGATGGCTGCACTATACTTTTTTCTTTCTGTATTCACTTCCCAGTAACTAGGATGTGATCAGCATAAATTCTGCTTCTGAGCTCTTTTTACATCACTAGTGGCTTTGGAAACAAAAAAATTAATCAATTCTCATAACTGCTTAAGGCAGTCCAAGTAAAAACTACAGCCTTTTTGCATGGGCGTGGGTAGGTGGAAGTGGCATCAAATGTTATTCCTTTGTTTTCTAATTGTGCTAGAACATCCTTTCGTCAGGGTGCAAAAATAGCACTTAATTTTATTTTTTTTAATAATTGATTGTCCATTGCTCTGTTGCCATCTCTTGCCAAAAATATTTTCTTCTGTTACTGATTTTTCCAGTTCTTTGATAACTCATAGATAACTAATTATTTATGTTTTTTTTATCAATAAAAAAACCCAATAACATATAAATCTACACAAGTTAGAGAAACTGCGTTCAGAAAGCAGACTCCTGAGCATAAACAAGTCATAGCCTTCAAATAAGCAGATGGACGGAGGGGGGCATGGATGTAACATTCGTGTCTTGCAGTCATGCATTTAAAATTCCAAGATGTACTGTGCTGAGAGTTTCACCTCCATTCTTTAATCTCAAACCAAACATGTAGAGCAGGCATGGCCAAACTTGGCCCTCCAGATGTTTGGGACTACAATTCCCATCATCCCTGACTACTGGTCCTGTTAGCTAGGGATGATGGGAGTTATAACTGATGTAGAGGTTCCTTGAAGCACAATACAAGCACTTGACTGAGGGACGCCCCCCCCCCGTGAAAAGACTTTGAGATGATTCTTTACCCGCCATCATGTTTTTCTTTCAGAGACAACTTGTATCCTACTTCTATGTTCTATTTTTGCATATCTTGAATACTGCTTTTCACTTCTTTAAAAATTGACACAGAATTTAAGACCCATATTTTATGTGCAAATGCTCTTTTGAAAAACTAGACTGAATGCCTTACTCCAAAGTAGGTAACAGAGATCATTACCTGCAGAGAGTAGAAAATGATGGTTGTTGGGATTAGACTTGCTCTCCTCATCTAGGGTCCGTGGGCTGCTAGCTTCCCAGAGTTTTCTTCTTGCAAAACAGCACACACACACACACAGAGGCAGGGGCTGTTTCAAACACACCAAACAACGGTCTCTGTGCGAGGAGGAATTGGTTGCCCTTCCTTCCCGCCATCTGCTTAAGCCAGTATTCCCCAACCTGGTGCCCTCCAGATGTTTTGGACGATAACTGCATCCACCCAGGCAAGCATGGTCATTCATAGTTGTAGTCTAAAACATCTGGAGGGCACCAGGTTAGTGAACACTGGCCTAGAGAAATGCGTTGTGTAGACACTTCACACTGAGGCCTTTTTGTGATGCTTTCTTCTTTGAAAAGGAATCACACCAATGAGATGTATGTGTTTGGCCATGTGGATGGTGTGAGCTGCACAAGGGTCAGAACTTGGCCTGCAGTGTCTGGTGATTCAGAGTACTATGTTGTGGATAAATTTTTCTCCAAATTTTTTTTTATAAGCTTTGAATTGCAAATTTTGATATTACACATCTCTTCCAGTTCAGAAACAGCAATCTTGGTTCACCAGAGGCAAACTTGGAACAATTGCTAGCAGAGCCAGCAATTCCTACATTCCTAGCTTCAAATCAGGCTGGGTTTTTGCTGACCTGAAATCTGATGCAGGTCATGTCAGCAAGAGAGGTTTGTTTTCTGTTGTTGCAACTAGAATCCAGCAAGGCCTTACATGACAACGGAGGTAACCTGGTCTCCGTTCCTACAGCACACTAAAGAATTCTTCGTCTTCTTTCAGGCCATGGGCTGTTTGCTGTACAAACTCTGTTATTTTACTTTGCCATTTGGTGAGAGCCAAGTAGCAATTTGCGATGGAAACTTCACCATTCCTGACAACTCGCGCTACTCTCACGACATGCACTGCCTCATACGTGAGTATCTATTTGGGAATACAGCTCAACTCTGGTTTTGAAAAGCTAACTAACATGAAACTGCTCCTACCTCCTGCCAGGTGTTTGGGTATGGAACCCAGAATACTTCTGTTTATAAGGACAAAGGTTTTGGGCACAAGTCTAGGAGATTTATTTTGGTGCCCACTTCTGTGAACTTCATCAGATGCTCTTATATTGATGCATCTCTCCCCACACTGTTGCCTCTACCACAATTGCCATCAGTTGTAGTTGTAGATGGAAGTTGTAGCCCAAAACATCTGGAGGACACCAGTCTGGGAAATGCTAAAGGGGCAGGGGTTAACTGAATAAACAGTTTTGAGGGTCTTTGGGGGGAGTAAGTTCTGCTCCATATGTATCAAACTCAAGTCTTTCGCACCCCTGCCCTGTGATGGAAAGTAAAGGAGGGCTACTAGGAGAGTAATTATCTAATTAGAAGCTGGAGCTGTCAAGATGGGAAACTGTACCTACTCCTCCCACCTTCCCGCTCTTCCCTGCCAGGTATTTTCCCTTTATGGAGAGCTTGGAAGAGATGATACCAATGTACCAAATAGTTCCCACCTTAGAAGGTCTTCCAAGACTCCAAAGCCATTAAATAAGACCACTTTGAATCTCTTAGAGAGGAGAAGCAGGCAAGCCCACAGGTAGCTAAGGCTCCTTCTAGTAGTAGTAGACTATGGTTTGCTGTGGTGTCTGAACCAGGCTAATAAGCAGTGTGGGATGTCCTTGGGTTTTGGAACTAGGCAAGTCCCTGTGGGCTGAGTTTTCCAGCATCCATATCCTGAAAGTGATACTGAGTAAGACTTGTCTCTGTCCCTCCTATGCCATACCTAAATGCCACACCACCGAAGCCTAATAGGTCTTCTGTTTCTTAGGGTATATGCTGGAACCAGACCCTGACAAGAGACCTGAAATTTACCAGGTCTCCTATTTTGCATTCAAGCTCGCTAAGAGGGAATGTCCGGTCCAGAATGTACAGGTGAGTGATGCCTGACCCCTTTTTGCTGAAGGGGCAAAATACCATACAAAAATTCCTAAAATAATCCCACAAGTTCTTTAGTCCTCCTCTTCCTCCAGGACTATTTTTGGTCCCGCAAAAGTCACGCAGTAATTTATTGAGAGGTTGCCAGGAAGCAACAAAAGACAACACAAAAGGGAGGGAAACCACAACAATTTAGCTTAGTGTATGGGGAGGTGTGGGACGCAGGTGGCGCTGTGGGTTAAAGCCTCAGCGCCTAGGGCTTGCCGATCGAAAGGTCGGCGGTTTGAATCCCTGCGGCGGGGTGCGCTCCCGCTGCTCGGTCCCAGCGCCTGCCAACCTAGCAGTTCGAAAGCACCTCCGGGTGCAAGTAGATAAATAGGGACCGCTTACTAGCGGGAAGGTAAACGGCGTTTCCGTGTGCGGCTCTGGCTCGCCAGAGCAGCGATGTCACGCTGGCCACGTGACCCGGAAGTGTCTCCGGACAGCGCTGGCCCCTGGCCTCTTAAGTGAGATGGGCGCACAACCCCAGAGTCTGTCAAGACTGGCCCGTACGGGCAGGGGTACCTTTACCTTTACCTTTAGTGGGTGAGGGGGAGAGAGTGAGTCTGCCTCACACTCCCAAAACCCACACACCGAGGAGGCCTTGCACAGCAAACAAGGTGGGGCTTTAAAAGCTTTTTTGTGCCATGTCCACTTGGGTTATCTGGCACAAAAGAGCTTTTAAACTCTCTGCCCTGCTTGCTGGGTAGGACCCTGGAAGGCTAGGAATGCTTAGGTGAGATCTTGCAAGAACTCTGACAGCCCTGCAAGATCTTGCAAGGGCATCCCAGAACCAGTGTGCTAAGCGGGCCATGACTGGTAAGCAAGGCAGAGAGCTTAAAGCTCTATCTGTACTGGGGAACCCCAAGTGGGCCTGGTGGAAAAATGGCTTTAATGCTCTCTGCCCTGCTTGGGTTTAAGCTGCACAGTTTTAGCCAATCCTTCTTCAACCATGTTTGGTTGAAATCATACAAATTAAATGCCTTCTGTACAGCCAAAGCACGCTTTTCTCATGAACTGTAGTGAATTTGTATAGTTCTTTACTTAAGAATACGCTGGTGGTAGTAGCAGTTTTTGTCCTTTTGGTGTTACATCGCTACCGCTATTTTATTTTCAGATGTGTTTTGTTTCATATTACAGCCTTACAGTTTGAATATTTTGCATGTTAATGCATTGTGACCTGCTCTGGAATGGGCAGCCCTGTAAGGCAGGCCATAAATAAATACAGTTGACCATCATAAACATTTGCCTGACTACAATTATAGAAATAAATAGACATAATGTAATTTCTATGCTAATATTGCCAGGGTTTTGTATCTTAATTCTGTCTGGCTTGGGAATGTTAAGTGGAAAAGTCCCTGGTGCTGTTTCTCCTCTTTCATCCCAAGGATTTATTAAGTATCTTAATAAATTTTACCTACCCATGAAGTGAAGCCTAGGAGAGCTTTAGGTTTCCCCATTCAGTTTGCCTCTTGCTCTCCGTTGCCTCTGACAGCCCTCCGTCATTTTCTGCTCTGTGTGTGGGTTTCCATTTGCAGAACTCTCCGATCCCTGCCAAACTCCCGGAACCAGTGAAAGCGAGTGAAGCTGCTGCTAAGAAGAGCCAGCCAAAAGCCAGGTGAGGGTGCCTGACTCTTCCATGGACCATGGCAAAAGACTGTAAAAGGCTAGCAGTGCTGCTTAAGAGAGTTAAGCATTCTGGAGAGCTGGGGCCATTTCATACTGCTGCGCTGGAACTTGAGTTCAAAAATCAGTCAGTCATAATCACTAATAGGTATATACCACTTACCATAATAGGCAAAATCCCTGTACAGTTTACATGAACTTGGTAAGATAATTTTATAAAGGAAAAGGATAATGTATATATAACATGTAGAACCAAAACTTCAAAGAAACACGTCAGTGAAAACAGAAGCCACCTTTAACCAAAACTTTTGGTTAAAATCAATAAATATTGGAATAAAATGAAGGAGACCATTATGTCATATATGTTTAAACATGTTTTCAAATCATGAAATGCATAGTTAAATAAGGCATTTTATCTCAACAAACACATTTTAAAGCATAACTTAATCAGAAGGTTAGTTATGTTCCAGTCTGTATGTTCATCCAGGATGTGTGAATTAAGCCAGTTAAAAATGTGAATGAAATCTTTCTCCATCCCTAATAAGTAGTTCCACTCTCAGAAGTGATTAATGACATTTTGACTACGGGGAAGCTTCTAGAAGACCACACCTGAGTTCATATACACCTGCCTCAATGTTAAACGTATTTATTCTCTTCCAAGTTTCGTAGAAAACAAATATGAGAAAAGAGTACAGTGTAGAAATACAAATGCAAGAACATTCACGTTCCAAAAAAGAGGAACTAGGCATATATTAACCTGCATTTAAATGACAATTTATTGTTTTGTGTTGTTTCTCTTTTTGCTCAGTGTGGTGTAGTTAATACATTTTACCTACTCATGAAGTAGTTAGAATGTCTGACTAGGACCTGGGAGACCAGGATTCAAATCCCCACTTGGCCACGGAGCTCTCTGGGTGGGTGATCTTAGAGCAGCCACTGCCTCTTAGCCTAACCTACCTCACAGGGTTGTTGTGGGGATTAAACAAAGAGGATGAGAACAATGTAAACCACCTTGAGAGTTTTCTTTAACTATTTAAAAATTGATAACTTAAACAAACAATCAAACTTTTCTATATGTGAAGTGGAATTGGGACGATTTCCTCATAGCCTCCCCCCTGCCCAAGTTTTTCAGTCCTGCTCCCTGTGGACAATCTTGTAACTGTTTTGAGATCTCATGAAAACTGCCCCCTTCCAATCTAAAGTTATTAATCTCCTTCATCCTTCTCCCACCTTTTGTGCCCGCTCTAGACCCTCCTGTCCATGCCACCCGTTCTCATGTTATTATAGGGACAAAGAAAGCTGTTTTCTATCAGGTCATTGGCCCATCTAGCTCAGTGTTGTCTAAACTGACTGGCAGCAGTTCTCATGGGCTTTAAGGGAGGGAAAATTCCCAACTCTACCTAGAAATGCTGCTAGAGATTGATCCAGGGATCTTCTGCATGCAGATCAGATGCTGTACCACTGAGCTACAGCCAGTGTGGTGTAGTGGTTAAGAGCGGTAGACTCGTAATCTGGTGAACCGGGTTCGATTCCCTGCTCCTCCACATGCAGCTGCTGGGTGACCTTGGGCCAGTCACACTTCTCTGAAGTCTCTCAGCCCCACTCACCTCACAGAATGTTTGTTATGGGGGAGGAAGGGAAAAGAGAATGTTAGCCGCTTTGAGACTCCTTTGGGTAGCGATAAAGCGGGATATCAAATCCAAACTCTTCTTCTCTTCTTCCTTGCCTATCAAAACCATCCTTGAACTCTAGTGCCTGCTGGAGGGTTGGTCTCACTTTCTTGAAGTATCTGGGCCAGTGGCTTGTTGTTTTGTTTTCCTCCCCCTGTGGTGCACCTGCTCCTTATTTTAGTTTTGTATTGTCTTTGCCGGGGATGAGGGTACCAGAAGGGGCGGATTGCTAAGTGTTGCTTGAAAGATGTTCCCCACAGCTATAATTGTAGAATCGTGGTAATGGAAGGAGAACCAAAGTGATTTAGAACTGGACCACAGTTCTTTTTACGGCTCTGGCATAAACAGTTGCACTTGAGGCTGCCAGCTACTGCCAGGCAAGTTCAGGGACCTTTGGTCTGCTTGTCTGCAAACCTATTAAAAGTGCAGATGGTGTATTGTTTCCAACATTTCTGCTCACAAATTGAATTTAGCATGTGCCAAGCAGCCTTCATTTCATGCTGAGTGGGGTGGTTGTGATGGCCGATGGGAGTGATGCAACAGGCAAGACTTTATTAAATGTGCCAGGAGGATTTTGCAAGCCCGCCTTGCTTTTTGGGTTCTGCCTTAAGAGTACCCAGTGGTGGGACCATCTGATATGTTGCTCCTGAACCTTCTGCCTTGATGGTGTGGTTCCTATTGTGGGCTTTGGGTGTCTGCTGAGTAGACAAAACAGTATAGCAGTTTTCTGAAATACTCCTAGTTTCACCTTCCCTGCCAACCTACCTCTGTGTTTAATATGTGTGTGTGTTTCATTTCTCTATAGTATATAAAAAATATTTACTGCATTTCTGTCCCAAGGAGCTCAAGGGGGTTATACATGGTTCTTCCCCACCTCATTTAACCTCCCCAAGGTGAGGTAGCTTAGGCTGAGAGGCAGCCACTGGTCACCCCAATTGAATTTAATGGCCAAATGGGGATTGAAACCCTGGTCTCCCAAACCCTAGTCTGACACTCTAACCCAGGGGTCAGAAACCTATGGCCCATGGTCCACAAGCATTCCACGGGGGTCATTTAACCGGCCCACAAGCTGCCCCCGAACAGAGCTGCCCACTTGGCAAGTCCCTGCGCACTGCATTAAACCGGCGCTGCACTAAACCGGCGCTGCACTGCACGGGGACTCGCTTCCGCGGCGCTGGAAATCGCATTTGCGTAGACGCAGATGCCAAAAATCGCAGGTGTGATCTGGCCTACGGAGCGATCTCCGCTGGAGTGAATCGGCCCAGGCGAGGTAAACCTTGCCGACCCCTGCTCTAACCACTACACCACACTGGCTTTCAGCGTCTGCTCTTCTACTGCTACCCCTATCTCCTCTGCACTAGTGCCAACTCTCACGACTTAGCGGCTCTAAGGGCCTAAATGGCATACCTGGGATTCTGCAGTTAAACTTCTAGGGCTGCAAAACCCCAGTTCCACAGCTGGAACGAATTATGCACTTTAGGAGAAAATATGCATAGAGCTTCTTAAAATTACATGCTTTGTGTAATTTGTGCCATTGTCGTGCATAACATGGATCTTGTGGTCGCCTTTTTCTGTGTGTGATTTTTTCCGGGGGGGGGGGGGGTTTGGCTGTTTCAGGGGGCATTTGCCAACTGGAAGGCTGTGAGGTGGGGGTGCTCCAGTGAAAGGGTGGGTCATGAAAAGAGGCTGTTCACTATGCTGTCTTCCTCTAAAATGTTAGTTTTGTGTCCATGTTTCCATCTCCTTTCAGGCTGACAGATCCTATCCCCACGACTGAAACATCCATCACCCCACGCCAAAGACCCAAAGCTGGGCAGACACAACCAAACCCGGGGATCCTGCCCATCCAGCCTGCCCTGACTCCCAGAAAGAGGCCCGCAGCACAGGGTGAGAGGGCGCCCCACTGCGGGCTACTTCCTAACCTACTTTTCGTTCTCTGCATGGGTAAAGTTGCACTCCTAAATGCCCAGGCAGGCTTCCTTCTGAGTGCTCTGCTGCTCATGCGGACCAGAGGTTCCCAAATCGTTTGGGGCCCCCACCCCCTTGGTTCCATAGACTCATCCCCAGTGCCCCTTAAAGGTAAAGGGTAAAGGGACCCCTGACCATTAGGTCCAGTCGTGGCCGACTCTGGGGTTGCGGCGCTCATCTCACTTTACTGGCTGAGGGAGCCGGCATACAGCTGTGGCCAGCATGACTAAACCGCTTCTAGCGAACCAGAGCAGCGCACGGAAACACAGTTTACCTTCCCGCCAGAGCAGTACCTACCGTATTTTTCGCTCTATAGGGTGCACCGGACCATAGGGTGCACCTAGTTTTGGGGGTGCCCCCCCCGACCCCAGCCCCCAGAACAGGCTGCTATCCACAAGCCTTCGGAGCCTGGCAGGAACTCCCGCCTGGCTCACAAGGCTTGTGGATATCTGCCCGAAGCCCAGGGCGCGCTGCGCAGCGCTCCCCGGGCTTCGGGTGGCAGGCTGCTGCCCGCAAGCCTTGTGAGCCCGCGGGAACTCCCGCCGGGCTTGCAAGGCTTGCGGATAGCTTCCTGAAGCCTGGAGAGCGAGAGGGGTCAGTGCGCACTGACCCCTCTCGCTTTCCAGGCTTCAGCGAAAGCCTGCATTCACTCCATAGGACGCACACACATTTTCCCTTCATTTTTGGAGGGGAAAAAGTGCGTCCTATAGAGCGAAAAATACGGTATTTATCTACTTGTACTTTGACATGCTTTCAAACTGCTAGGTTGGCAGGAGCAAGGACTGAGCAACGGGAGCTCACCCTGTTGCGGGGATTCGAACCGCCGACCTTCTGATTGGCAAGCCCTAGGCTCTCTGGTTTAACCCACAGCGCCACCCGCGTCCCCCAGTGCCCCTTACCCTACCCTATAAACAGCTTTATTTCAGAATAGCGGCTTGTATAACCCACTAAGGAAGACAATAGCACAATAGAATTCAAAACAGTAATGATTTATTCAGCACATTTATTAAAACCCAAGTTAAAGCTATTTAGTTTAATTAATTCAACAAAATGGATCAACTTGATCCACTGATGCCAGCTTTTCAAAGCCTCATAGTCATTTATGTGGTGGTTCAGTTCCCAGGGTTCCACGTATTTGCAAAAACCATACATACCCAAACCCTTGGAGCCAGCGGGTTGAGGTAGAAAGAGTCCTCTTACTTCCAGAGCCCATGCAGCAAAGTGGGCCTTGCCCAGTAAGCAAGATGGAGAGCCTAAAAGCTGCTTTTGCACCCGGTAACCTCAAGCATACCCAGCGTGAAAGTACCTTTTAACCTCTCCCACTTGCTTGGATTTAACATGTGGAATTTCAACCAATCCTCCTTGAACCACGTATGTATGAAATTGTGCAAGTTAAATGCATGCAAGATGAGATCGTACCATAATTCTCTTGAAGATTAGGTTGCAAACTATTGAAAAACAAGGCATCTGCTTTTCTTTCCCTTTCTTCCATTGGTTGCCTATTCTAGCCTCCCTTGCCCTTCTTTTATATTCCAGCCCCTTGATCCATCCTCATTTCATAGCATCACAGAATTGTAGAGTTGGAAGAGAACCCCAACTCCTGCAGTGTGAGAATCACAGCTAAATATTTATGCATTTAAGTGTTTAAATAAAAAGTACGCACTTGGGGGGGGGGAAACAGGAGTAAAGGAAATGGATGCATTCTGACCTCTCCTCTTGCTCTGCAGTTGCTGCTCCAGCGCCTTTGGCTAGCGGTCAGGCCCCCCTCCCTACCAGCGTCCCACAGCCGAAAGCCCTGCCTCAGCCGACTCCGCCTCTCCCACAAGCTCAGCCTAAGCAGCCACCCCCTGTACAGCCGCCTGCTGCCTCCCAACCGCAAGCCCCTCCAGCTCAGCCCCAGGCTGCCACCCCACAGCATCAGCTGTTTCTAAAGCAGCAGCAGCAGCAACAGCCGCCAGCGCAGCCGCCAGCCACATTTTATCAGCCCCAAGGACCTCAGCCGCAGCCGCAGCAGCAGCAGCCACAGCCTCCCCTGCAAGTTCAACAGGTGAGACTGTTTGGGGGGTGGCTGTTTTTCTTTGCTCTTCACAGGAATTTCAAGGCAGTTGCGACTTGGGAGCAGAGAGGAGGTTGAGTCCAAGGACCCAAGGGCAGATCTCTGAGTCTCCATTTTGGGAGTCAAAGGAATCTTTCAAATGCGTTTGTGTGGTCATAGGGAAAATATATGAGACAAGGAGTGGGTGCAGAAGGTATTAACAAAATGAAAGCCCCACCACCCCATATCTTGCAAATTTGAGCCTCTGTTTGAGCACATAGAATCAAATATAAAAGTAAAGGTAAAGGTACCCCTGCCCGTACGGGCCAGTCTTGACAGACTCTGGGGTTGTGCGCCCATCTCACTTAAGAGGCCAGGGGCCAGCGCTGTCCGGAGACACTTCCGGGTCACGTGGCCAGCGTGACATCGCTGCTCTGGCGAGCCAGAGCCGCACACGGAAACGCCGTTTACCTTCCCGCTGGTAAGCGGTCCCTATTTATCTACTTGCACCCGGAGGTGCTTTCGAACTGCTAGGTTGGCAGGCGCTGGGACCGAGCAGCGGGAGCGCACCCCGCCGCAGGGATTCGAACCGCCGACCTTTCGATCGGCAAGCCCTAGGCGCTGAGGCTTTAACCCACAGCGCCACCTGCGTCCCTAGAATCAAATATAATGCACTGAGAATACTTAAGTATATACAGTGGTACCTTGGGTTACATACGCTTCAGGTTACAGACTCTGCTAACCCAGAAATAGTGCTTCAGGTTAAGAACTTTGCTTCAGGATGAGAACAGAAATCTTGTTCCGGCGGCACGGCGGCAGCAGGAGGCCCCATTAGCTAAAGTGGTGCTTCAGGTTAAGAACGGACCTCCAGAACGCATTAAGTACTTAGCCCGAGGTACCACTGTAGTACATTGTGAGCCCTGCATTTGGGCTGCTTCGAGATTTCTTGCTTGCTTGCTTGTTTGATTTATTATTTCCAACTCTTCACTCTAAGGTTCCAGGGCAGGTTAAAGCATTAAAACACAATATTTAAAACAGTTTGAAACAACTTAGAACTATAAAAATAAGCTGAGTCCTAAAAGCATACACCTCAAGTGTCTGAAACCAGGGTAAAGAGGTGCGTCCTCTGCATTCTCTGGAAGCTGTAGAATGGAGGTGCCAGGCTCACCTTAGAATCATAGAATCATAGAGTTGGAAGACCACAAGGGCCATCGAGTCCAACCCCCTGCCAAGCAGGAAACACCATCAGAGCACTCCTGACATATGGTTGTCAAGCCTCTGCTTTAAGACCGCCAAAGAAGGAGACTCCACCACACTCCTTGGCAGCAAATTCCACTGTCGAACAGCTCTTAATGTCAGGAAGTTCTTCCTAATGTTTAGGTGGAATCTTCTTTCTTGTAGTTTGGAGCCATTGCTCTGTGTCCGCTTCTCTGGAGCAGCAGAAAACAACCTTTCTCCCTCCTCTATGTGACATCCTTTTATATATTTGAACATGGGTATCATATCACCCCTTAACCTCCTCTTCTCCAGGCTAAACATGCCCAGCTCCCTTAGCCGTTTCTCATAAGGCACCTTTGCAAAGAGGGAGTTCCACAGTTTTGGGGCTGCCGCAGAAGAGGTCTTCTCCCCCTGGGCCACTACCACACCAAGCCTCTGAAGTCGGAAGGGCTACCCAGAGGTCCTTCTCTGCTGATCTCAGCACCCGAGAGGTTCTGTAGGAAAGGAGATGGTCTTTCAGGTGTTTGGGGTCTGAGTCGTTCAGGGCTTTAATCACCAACTGGCGACCAGTGCAGCTGTTTCATAATGAGTTATACGAGATCCAGATGGAACTCCAGCCAGAAATCTGGCTGCTGTTGTATTTTTGGACCAACTGAAGTTTCCAAGTCATCTTCAAAGGCAGCCCAACACAGAGCATGTTGCAACAACCCAGTAACAAGGGAAGGTGAATTTGGGGAGACGCTCTTACTCCATTGCATGTGAAGTGCAAAAGATTGCAGCTGGTCGTAAGGAAGGGTTCTGAATGCTTGCTTGCTGTGTTGTAGATCCAAGTGGCACCCCAGGCACCGCAGCCGCCAGTGAAGCCACAGTTTCCAGTGGCGCAGCAGGGAGTGCAACCGCAGCCTGTGCAGAATTACATGCAGCAGCAGCAGCAGCAGCAACTGCTGGCACAACAGGGGCCCGTCCCACAGAAAGCAGCTGCAGGGCAACAGAAGCCGTCGGCTCAGATCCTGCCCCAACCACAGGTGCAGCAGGTGTCGGCACAGCCAGTCCCTGTGCAGGATCATCCGGTAAGGGTTGGGAGGAACCTTTGGTTGGCTTTGCAGTGTTGCTTGCTTACTTCTTCCAGATCCTCTGCCACTGGGCCACGGCCCCTCCCCACTTCTCGTGTTGGTGGGCAGCAGGGAAGGAGCGAATGTGGCCACGTCCAGAAGACCCTGATTTGATTTCTGTGCCACTTTTCGTTCAAATGAATCTCAAAGCAGCTTACAAACAATAAAAGACAGTAACTTGACAGAACATAATGGAACATTGCAAGTAGAGCATAAATCATATACAGTCATGCCTTCAGTTGAATGCGCTCTCGGTTGAGCACGTTCAAATTGCACTCCACGACAACCCGGAAGTAACAGAGTGTGTTACTTCCGGGTTTTGCCACTTGTGCATGTGCACGCGCATACGCAGAAGCAGCAAAAAGCGGCGTGCGCGGACGTGCCGTCGCTAGTTACGTTTACTTCTAAATGCGAACGGGGCTCTGGAACGGATCCCATTTGTATCTAGAGGTACCACTGTAGAGTAATTAACAAATAATGAGTGAAATAATTATAGTCTATAAAACACTGTTAACAAGCAGCAACTAAAAATGATGAATGGTATCAGACTAACAATGATATTCAAGCCTCAGAGGTAATTTGTGAAAACAAGTAAGAACCCCAGCGTTGTCTTCAGTTCCTCCTTCTTTGCAGATGCTCATATTTACCCCTTCTTTCTCCTTCTCTCTCTGAACACAAACAGAAGCATGCATTTTTATTCAACTGCTCCAATGCATGCTTAAGAGTGGAGGGAAATTTACATTAGTGCTGATCCAACTAAGCTTATTATCCCCTTTCCTGGCCATGCTTTTGTGTTTCATACAACAGTGTTCGAGAGATGGGCAATCTGTGGTCTTCCGCATGTTGTTGAACTACAATTCCCATCATCCCCTGACTACTGGCCGGGCCCGCTGGGAGCTATAGTCCATCAAGAATTGGAGGGTCATAATTATGCAGCTTAAAACTCACCGTGAACAGAGATGCTGGAACTGAGTTCAAGCAAGTTCTGGCTAAAAAAGCCCTGATTAATCATTAGATAAAGGATGGAATTCAACACTTTGCTGCAGAGAAGGGGGCACGACAAATGTGATGGGGCAGTGCAGATGCAGGAGAGGCTGTGAGCAGATGAGAGAGAGAGAGAGAGAGTGAGAGAGAGAGAGAGAGAGAGAGCGCCAGAATGAAATCCTTGCTCAGACACTGGTAACTGTGGGCCAGGTCTGACCCAGTGGTTCCCTTTTTTCTTTTCTTTTTGCCTGCACATCACTTTGCAAATTTCTGGAGATTCTTAATGAATCCTGAACAGAAAACTGTGATTCATCCTTTCAAAGGTGAACATAGAAAAAACTGTCTGGTTTGGCACCAAAAGGCTGCATGTGGGTGCAGCAGTAGTTCTTTTTCCTTTAAAACCCCCCAAAAACATTTATTCAAAAGTTACAATACATTTACAATACAATACATTTTTTATCACTATATCCCTTCCACAGACACCTCTGTGATGATGGTGGCATTAAAATATCCTGTTCTTCAGTAAAAGAGAAAAAGGGAGACCAGATCGTGTCAAATGTATCTTTTTTGGAGATGCCTTTGATTAGCTGCTATGGTATGTGAGGCGTTCTGATAGAGCAATGCTTCAGATGTTATTAACCTAAGCCTCTATTGGTATTTTAGAAGTTTCCTTCCATTGTTGGGCAATAACTAGTCTAGCTCCTGTGAACAGGAAGAAAAATTATTCTTACGTTTAAGGATAGGATGTGGGGTCAAATCTAATGATAATAAGGCAAGTGCTGAATTAAAAGGGATAGATTGTTTAGTGATTTTGGAGGTCAGGTTAAAAATTTACCACAAAAGGCATGAACTATGGTACACTCCCATCAAACATGAAAATAGGAACCTTGTTCTCTACAGCCTTTCCAACATAATGGTGAGCTTAAAGGATTTTTCTTTGCAAGGCGTGTGGGGGTCCAATGCCACTGAAAGATAATTTTAAAGGAAATTTCCTGGAGGCGATCCAAAATTGTTTTTTAAGATGGGTTTTGCCATATTGATTCCCATGCTTTTTCACTTATTGAAATTCATATGTCAGTCTCCCATCTCATTCAAATATCTTCTGCGTTTCCTGCAAAGCTTTCTAATGTAATACCATATATCATTGAGAATGCCCCTTTTGTGTCATGGCTAGGGACGCAGGTGGCGCTGTGGGTTAAAGCCTCAGCGCCTAGGACTTGCCGATCGAAAGGTCGGCGGTTCGAATCCCTGCGGCGGGGTGCGCTCCCGCTGCTCGGTCCCAGCGCCTGCCAACCTAGCAGTTCGAAAGCACCTCCGGGTGCAAGTAGATAAATAGGGACCGTTTACCAGCGGGAAGGTAAACGGCGTTTCCATGTGCGGCTCTGGCTCGCCAGAGCAGCGATGTCACGCTGGCCACGTGACCCGGAAGTGTCTCCGGACAGCGCTGGCCCCTGGCCTCTTAAGTGAGATGGGCGCACAACCCCAGAGTCTGTCAAGACTGGCCCGTACGGGCAGGGGTACCTTTACCTTTACCTTTTAGGTCTGTTACACAGTGATTCAAAAGGTGTCATGGGTCTCAAGCCCTCACCCCTTCATTCCAGATACTTTGCAAAAGTGCAAAAGGATTGTATCTGTTGATACAGATGCAGCCAGGACCGTTTTATCCCTTTTGCCTTTGCCACCAGGCCCTCTTTTAAAAATGCTTTAGCTTTTACAAACACATCTCTAATTCTATACAAACCATTTATTTCAAGATGTAGGAGTTGGTTATATTTGTCTGCATGTTTAAATGAGGGGTGATCTAGCAGAGGCATCAGTAGTGAAGTCCTAGGAGCCAATACTAAGTTCCAATTCCGCCACGCCATTAATTATACTTTTAAAAATGGGTTTGCCCACCTTTTCTTGTTCCTTCATGAAGGGCAGAGCATATACTGATAGTCTTGTGTGGCTACTTTCTATCTTTCTATCTTTATCCATGGAATATCTACTTTACCTTTAATGAGAGGTATCAATGGTTTAATTTGGAAAGCTTCGTAGTATAGTTCAAGATTGGGTATTCCTAACCCCCCTTTATTCCTATGTCTAAATAAGATTTTTTGACTGAGTCTGGCTCTTTTTCCTAATGAAGTAAAAGAAAGTAATTTGTTTTGCCATTTTTTATTTTTTTTTAAATTTTTATTGGATTTTCACATTTTATAAACACACACACACAAAAAAGAAAAAACAAAGACAAAACATGTATAATTTCATATCCTTACTTTCTTAACCCCACTTCCTGACTTCCCCCCACCCCCCCTTCATACATTCTAATTCAAATAATTAGCTCAGCAAGTTCTTATCTCTCATCCTTTACATATATTTTTTTTTTTTAAAATTAGTTCTTATTACTTGGCCAAATTTTACTTATCCAATTTTCTTATAAATGTTGAATCCTTTTCTAAGGTCGACCCAAATTCCCTTCCACGAATTTCCCCCTTTTTATATTAAATATAGGTCATAATAGCCAAACACAAAGGTCATAAAAATTTTGAAATTCTGTTCTCCCCTCCCTCCCCACCCCGGTTTCTGTCCCTTCCCGAATAAATGTCCACAATAACAGTTCTTAGCCTGGATTCCTCACATCTGAGGCCTTCAAGTCTCTGTCAGTCTCTCTCTGCCGGTTTTGTTGGTAGCCCTCTTTGTTGGTCCTCAGTTCTCGAAGGAGCTCTGGCACAGTCTCATCAGATTTTCTTCCATCCGAAATACTTGGTAACAGCTGCTGCAAAAGGTCAACTGATCTCCCATACTCAAAGAGGAAGCCCCAATCATATTTCTTATTTCTTTTAAGTTCCAGTGTTCCAAGTGTTCCAGGGGCTTCCTCCTTCCTCTTTCGCATCTTTCGCAGATTTGTAATCCAAAGATCTTCTTCTTTATGTTCTAGCAATGTAGGCTTCTGGTTGGTACTCTCCACCTGTACTTTCTCCACTCCTTCTTCCCTCTCCTCCAGTTCCAAAGATGTCTCTTCTGATTCAGCTGCAGATTTTTTCCCAGTCAGATCCTTTGTGCATTCAGCAGAGTTGCTTGTTTTAGAGTTCAAGGTTATAAGTTGTTTGTTCATAGCCATGCTCTGCTCTTGCAGTATTCCCACGAGAAAAAACATTCTTTCTATTTCTGCCTGTAATTTTCCATCTGCAGCCATTGTAATGTTTCAGAGTTCCCCCTAGGGGGATTCTGGTTACTTAATAGTCCTTTCCCAACAGTCCGTTACTTTGTTATTTATAACTACTTTGTTCCCAACCACTTTGATTCAAATGTAACAAATTTAGTCCAGAGAGATGTTTAATAATAAGATTTTTAACTTTAACTGCCCGTTTGACAGCTCCTTTGACAGCTGTCAAACTCCTTGTTCCTTTTCCTCCAGCTCACACACAGGACGCTCCCGGGTCCGGGGGGGGGGGGGGGGTTTAGACAAAAACTTCTAAAATTCCACTCTTACTCTCCAGCACAAATCTTCTTCTGTCAAATTCATGGAAATATTATCTTTTAAATCACACCGAAAAGAAAAGATCTCTCCACCTTAGTTCTCCGACCCTTGCTTTAAATCTTTTGTAGGTAGGGGGGGTGCGGACTTCCCTTTAGCACATCCCCCGGTCGTACCGAATTCAAGGATAAAAGTTTTAAAGTCCAAATTCCATTCTACTCACGGGTTATTTCAAGTCCGAATTTCAGGGAAAAAAGTCAGCGCTCTCCGGCCATGGCTCGCGGCTTCGCTCCAGTGCAGTAGCGGTCTACTCACAGCACCACGCCACTCTCCGTACCCTCTCCGTAGCCTTTAAAAAGGCTCTTCGTGGGTCGGGGGGGCGCTTAAGGTGCCCACCGAGTCACCAAGTCCGCAGGCTTCCGCGCCTGCGGTTTCTGAGGGTCCCCGCGTCGCTGTCACGGTAGGACCCGTCTCCAGTAGAGCCGATTCCCTCCGGAGCTCGGAGGGAATCCGCCATTAGCCGATCGCGCTAACCCGGAAGTCTGTTTTGCCATTTTTTAAGCATAGCAGGAGAGATGTATGTTGGTAAAACCTGAAACAGGAAAGATAATTTTAGTAGAATTGGCATTTTTATAGCTGTGAAATGACCTAGCCAGCCAAGGCTTGTGCACTTCCATTTTGAGAGTTTTTTACTTATCGTTTTGAGCAAGAGCTTATAATTTCTTTGATTTAATTGTTTGAGATCAGCTGTTAAGGTTATCCTGAGGTATTTAAACCCCCCCATGGGTGACCCAGTGGCTCCTTTCTCCTGCTCTGGATTTTTGTCGGGCGAACAAGTTGGAGAAGAGTTTTCATCTTAATTCCAATCCTTGTTTCCAATGTACTCATGACCAAACATTACAAATCCTCCATTTGATGACTATAATGTATGCATTCATCCCAAATAAGTGCTTTTTCACTTAATGAGAACCAGGGTTTTCCCTGTAGCGAGTGGAGCAGCTGCCTAAAGTATAAAAGGAGTGGAAATTTGCCAAGGATCCCCCATCACTGCAGATACTTGAGAATGAAATTTCACATCCGCCTTCTCCTGCTGCGCGCGCGCGCGCGCGCGCACACACACACACACACACACACACTTCATTACTATTCAAGTGTAATCATTCCTCATTGTTTCTTTTTGTCCTGAAATGCAGCTGCTTTGACTGTTGTGGAGGGGGGTTGTTGTTTAAAAGAAAAGGATGCACAGCATACGAATAAATTACAGTAAATGCCTTCCAGCTGAAACTGTATTTATACCAGGTTATTCTCGCCACACATTTTTTTCCTGTAATACCCAGATTTATTGGTAACCAACTGGTTTGGGGAGCAGATCTGGAGAGAGCACTCTAGGATTTAGAATTTTTTTTGGGGGGGACAACCTCCCCCCCCATTATTCATGTTAACAAAATGGGGCTGGGTGAACATAAAAGGGTTGGTTATTTCTGTCACAAATATATTCACAACACCATTTCAAACTAATATTTGTTGCGGTATTTGGGGGGAAAGCTGAAATATGATGGAAAAAAATAACCCAAGCCTCCGAAAGGTGTAAACATCCCATTCTGTTCGCTCCTCTTTATATTATAGATATATTTTCAGGATTGCAAGTTCTGTTAAGTCAGTGTGGTGAAGTGAGTAGGCCAGAAAGAGCCAGGCTCAAATCCCTGCTGAGAATATTTATATTGAAAGAGAGCATAGAAAAGCATAAAGCAACAGTAAGAGTCTTTACAACAACCTTGTAAGACAGGTCAGTATGACTTGAATCTGTGAGGCTCCTGTCTTGCAGTCACCCCTTGAGCATTTTGGACCTTTCTTCAGCCATGACGATTTTTAGAAGGTTTTCTGGGGGAAATAAAAAAAGCTGAGATCCTGAGAAATCCAGTTTCTGTGTCTGGCAAGCAGGCCAGTGTTTCAGTGTATGGAACAGAAGGGCTTGTGAAAAATTATAGAGAACACAAAGATTTGATGGACTATGAAAGAACTTAAGGAAAGGAAGTGACTGAAGAACAGATGTAAAGGTGAACTAGAAACTAAGAGACGTGTGGTGAATGCGGTGGAAGCCTTTTAGAATATTTTAACTAGGATTTATATATTGTAATGTTTGAAGTATAAATTTGGTAATATTAATTATGAAAAGTGTTTTTTCCCCTTTTATCTTTTGTCTCTTTTCTAGTGTGCATGTTGGAAAATACATAGACAAATGTGTTTACAGTGTTATGTATTGATTTTTTGTTTCTATTTCTTTTTTCTTTTTATCTTCCTGTAATATTTAATAAAAACTAATTTTAAAAAAGGAACAGAAGGGCTGCCAGGAGCTCAAAGTTGTGTCCATGGTTCTCCTTCTCCTCATTTAATCCCCACCACAACCCAGTGGGGTAGGCTAGGCTGAGAGAGACTCCCAGTGAACTTCATGGTTGGGTAGGAATTTGAACTCTGGTCTCAAAGGTCCTAGTCCGACACACTAACCAATGCACCATGCTACCTCTTCTGTGAGCGAACTGTTGTGGCTTGGAGATGCTGTGTGCGTAAAGGTCTATCTTCTGGTGTGTTGGTCTTCTAGGTTTGGCTGAATAACACGTTGAGGGAGTAAAGTTCTGGGTCTTACATTTTTGCCCGAAAGGGGTCTACCTTCTATTTTTATCCTCTCTCCCTTTTGCCCTCCTCCCCGCCACTGGGACAGAATGCAGAGTTTGGGTTGTCCCTTCTGCTTCTAAGAAACAGCTCTGCAACTCCTGTGGTTAAGGAAATAAACTCGGTAACTTTCTCTCCTCCTCCGCAGCAAGCGCCTCCACGACATCAAAGGATCCCCACCACCCCGCCGTCAGCTGTCCAGGGGCAGAAGGTGGGCTCCCTCACTCCCCCGTCCTCCCCCAAGACTCAGCGAGCGGGACACCGGAGGATCCTGAGTGACGTGACGCACAGCACTGTCTTTGGGGTCCCAGCCAGCAAATCAACACAGCTTCTGCAGGCAGCGGCTGCTGAGGCCAGCCTCAACAAGTCCAAGTGTGTATTTTTTTTTGGGGGGGGGGGTCTCTTCTTCCTGCTAAATGACCCTTTGTGCATTTTGATTCTCTTTACTTTTTGTTCTGATGTGGGGCAGCCTGCCTCTCTGCTTTTCTCACGCCATGTCCTAATAGCCTTCCTGCTGTTGCTCTTGGAACGAATAGAGGAGTGTGCTTGAGTTGCAAGAGGAGCATTTATAACCCTGGGCTAGCAACTAAGCTTAAAGTTAAAGCTATGGTTTTCCCAGTAGTGATGTATGGAAGTGAGAGCTGGACCATAAAGAAGGCTGATCGCCGAAGAATTGATGCTTTTGAATTCTGGTGCTGGAGGAGACTCTTGAGAGTCCCATGGACTGCAAGAAGATCAAACCTCTCCATTCTGAAGGAAATCAGCCCTGAGTGCTCACTGGAAGGACAGATTGTGAAGCTGAGGCTCCAGTACTTTGGCCACCTCATGAGAAGAGAAGACTCCCTGGAGAAGACCCTGATGTTGGGAAAGATGGAGGGCGCAAGGAGAAGGGGACGACAGAGGACGAGATGGTTGGATAGTGTTTTCGAGGTTACCAGCATGAGTCTGAACAAGCTGCGGGGGGCAGTGGAGGACAGGAGTGCCTGGCGTTCTCTGGTCCATGGGGTCACGAAGAGTCGGACACGACTAAATGACTAAACAACAACAAGCAACTAAGCTTAACGTAAGAACACCAGAAGAGCCTGCTGGATCAGGCCAATCGCCCATCTAGTCCTGTTCTCACAGTGGCCAGCCAGAGGCCTTTGGGAAACCTGCCAGGAGGATTCGAGCACAAGAAGACCCTCCCTTTCTGTGGTTTCCAGAAACTGGCATTCGGAAGCATGGCTGCCTCTGACTGTGGAGGCAGAGCAGAGCCATCATTGCTATGCTCCTCCATCATGAATTTGTCAAATCCTCTTTTAAAGCGTATGTTATGATGGAAGAGGCTTTTGTCTGGGCCTCTGTTTGGGGAAGAGACACTAAAGAGTGTGGGTGTGGGTGTGGGTGTGTGCGCACTCATGCGTGTGTACGGGTTGTCTTTGAGATATGGAGCTATCCTGTGGACCAACTTCACTGCTGGGCTGGGTTTCCAGTTGAAAGTACAGGCAACCCCCATTTGTGGTGTGTATTGTGACGTTCTAAGGCACCACGCGTTTAAGTGAAATTGTGTATATTTGAAACACAATTGGAAAAGCTTGCGAACACCTTGTTCTGTCCCTTTTTGTTTTGCCCGTGTGTGTGTAAATGGGGGGGGGAGTTCCTTGAATGGATCTGCGTGGACAATTTTCAGGCTCACAGAGCTGAACAGAACTTCAAAGTCCACCCAGTTGCATATTCAGCACACATTTAACAGCACCTGTAGACATTGCAATACCGTTAGGAAATAAAGATGGCAACTGAATGTCCCGTTTTTGTTCCCTTTTCGGCATGGCTTCCTCCAGGTCTGCCTCGACAACGCCTTCTGGATCCCCCAGGACATCGCAGCAAAATGTCTACAATCCACCAGATGTCTCTACCTGGAACCCTTTTGATGACGACAACTTCTCCAAGCTCACAGCAGAGGAGCTGCTGAACAAGGATTTTGCAAAACTGAGTGATGGTTAGTGTAATCCAGTAGTGGCTAAAGTGCTCTCAGAGTGGAAGCTGTGGCAGCCTAGGCTGTTAAAGATGAAGGGCCTCCCAAAACTTTCTAGGCTGTTGCTTGGGAACAGACAAGCTGACTTTTTTAAAGGCTCTCTTGGTCCAGTGGCCTAAATCAAGACCTTTGGCGTTCTCATAATCGGTCAGACAGAGGTCCATTCCCCTGCACTTGATAGATTTCATATTTCAAGGTTAATCTGGCACAACATAATTCTACTTGCTGATTTTACTATTGGGTTCCAGTTTCACCTTCCAGGCTTCTGAGGCTACAGAGGGAAACAGCTGTGGTGGCAGTATATGACCATTGCCAGCTGACTTCTCGTGAAATAGACTTCCCCTGAAATCATCCATAATGTGATCAGCAGGTGTGGGCCAGTGTTGTGGGAGTCCACTGGCAGTTGTGTTTATTCTGTGCTACCAGCCAGAGTTCACTATCCTCAATGCTTTGTCAGAACCATCAGCGGTATAAGATTTTTAAATGCAATTGTTGCATTTCTTGGTATCCTAGTTGCAACCAAAAAACATACCGTATGTTGTTTCTCTCACAGTGCAAACCTATGCTTGTTTGCTTGGAAGTATTCTCACTCTGTTCAGTGTGGACTATTCCTTAGCATGTTTTTATGATTTGGTTTAAAGTGACTGGCACCGGTTTCCTCCCCAAAAAAGCATCAGGAACAATCCTAGTAAGAGTGAAGGAGCAACATGTGGAGTTTCTGTTTGGCTTAGTTGCTGTTCCTTAAAACTGAGAAACCAGGTCTAGCTGTGGTTTGCAATACGTATGAATAATAGTAATATCCGGGGGGGGGGGGGGGGGGGGGTTGGAATATTTCCAAGATCTGCTTAGCAACTCATGATGCATAAGAGCACTTAATAACCACGTCCTTGATTAATTTGTAATATAAAGATAAATCCAGCTCCTTTGTTGGCTTGTTAGTAATAATAGATGAATCAAACCAACTTTTATCTTATCGGGAGATGTTGACATTTTTGCAGGTGGCTGCTTGTTTAGAAATAGCTAAATGTTGGTGCTGTGCAGTAGGCCTGTCAAGAGACTCATGGTGTGCTCAGGTATGGTCTGTTGCTCTGGCCAACAAATTGACCTGCCAGGTCATAAAATCATAGAATCATAGAGTTGGAAGAGACCACAAGGGCCATCGAGTCCAACCCCCTGCCAAGCAGGAAACACCATCAGAGCACTCCTGACATATGGTTGTCAAGCCTCTGCTTAAAGACCTCCAAAGAAGGAGACTCCACCACACTCCTTGGCAGCAAATTCCACTGTCAAACAGCTCTTACTGTCAGGAAGTTCTTCCTAATGTTTAGGTGGACTCTTCTTTCTTGTAGTTTGGAGCCATTGCTCCCTGTCCGCTTCTCTGGAGCAGCAGAAAACAACCTTTCTCCCTCCTCTATGTGACATCCTTTTATATATTTGAACATGGGTATCATATCACCCCTTAACCTCCTCTTCTCCAGGCTAAACATGCCCAGCTCCCTTAGCCGTTCCTCATAAGGCATCGTTTCCAGGCCTTTGACCATTTTGGTTGCCCTCCTCTGGACACGTTCCAGTTTGTCAGTGTCCTTCTTGAACTGTGGTGCCCAGAACTGGACACAGTACTCCAGGTGAGGTCTGACCAGAGCAGAATACAGTGGCACTATGATCTAGATGCTATTGATGCAGCCCAGAATTGCATTGGCTTTTTTAGCTGCCGCGTCACACTGTTGGCTCATGTCAAGTTTGTGGTCAACCAAGACTCCTTGCTGGTCAGGGTGGCCAGAAACAAGATGAATCCTTTCACCACAGGTGGCATCCATTCATCTCCTATATGAGACATGACAATTGAGAGAACCTTCCCACACACATGGAAACATCTGGAGAGACCAATTGGACTGGAGACTTTAATATGCATTATAAACCGGTTCTAACATCAAGCTGCTGTTAATGCCTTTTCCCATGAAATGGCAGAATTTTGTTGTTGTTTCTTATTGTATTTTAAATTATATAAAATATATATAAAAAATAACCAGGTCCTTGGAATTTCAGGTAAGCTTCCAGAGAAGCTGGGTAGCTCAGCAGAGAATCTGATCCCAGGCTTTCAACCGGCTCCTTCCACAACACAGGCAGATGCGTTTGGCTCATCTTCTCTTGCACCTGTGTCAGGTATGCCCGGATGGGATGTTATTTGCAGCTCTGACCAATTCAATGCAGAAGGTCTTTCCAATGGAAGCAGGCAGTGCTTGTCAGGCTGATGCTGGACTCTGCTTGTGTCTCTTTCAGTTGCCATCAGGGGAGATGGAAGGCAGGCTACAAGTGGGCATTATGAGGCTGGCCAGGCTGAGGATAGGGGAGCACAGGGCCTCAGCTGCAAGTCGGTCAGCTATGTTTGGGCCAGGTGACCCCCATTTCCAGATCTCCAGCCCAGGTTCCCTGAGGGGGCAGGACCTGTAGTGTGAAGTGTTTCAGGCAGAAGCTGCTGCCCTGTTGGCTAAGCAGAAGGACCAGGTTCTTGGCATTTGTACCAAGCCTGGTCAATTGGGAGGCTTATTACTGCCTGCCATTCACAGGGGTTGGCACTGCACACTCCAGTCTATCCTGTGCCTGGAGAGGACTCGTGGTCCTGGGTAGTTGTTAGGCCAGGACCCAGCCTCAAGCTGTGAGGCTCTTCATTCACTTAGCCGAGTGCGGGCAGCACCTGCTTCAGAGATGAATCAACAAGTGGAAAAAGTGGGGACCCAGGAAGGGCTGTACTTGATTCCATCTGGACTGGGCAGTTCATTAGCTTCCTTCTAAAACCTGGGTGCCTTCTGCAGGCTTAGAGAAGCTGACCAGCCTAGGTCCAGTCCTGCCTCTAATCTCATGGAGTATGATCAGGTTTTTATTGAGTCTGGCTGGTTTCTGGAGCTGCTGGAAGCCCCTGCTGTGTTCTGAGACCACCTTGGAGAAGAGCACAGGGCTTTAAGAATTGTCGGCAAGTAGCCTGAATGTGTGCTTTACCTGCTATATTTTCATGTTAAATGCTAAATGCGATGAAGCAGCAACGGTGGACCAGAATGATGTTTTTTAGAGCTTTGGTGGATACTCCATAAAACACAAACCTGGTAGTTGTCATAAATTCTGGAGTGACTTCAAGATTATGCTACTTAAGCTTTTCCCAGTCCACTGTCCTCTAGACATTTTTGGACTCCCATCATCCTAGAACATGGCAACTCGGGCTGATGGGAGTTCCAGGAGCCACCAGTTTGGGGAAGGCTGTCCAACTGCAGTGTGCTGTATGTGTGGTTGACTTTGGAGATAGTTTGGGAACTTCATTTATTTATTTATTAAAAACATATCCTGCTTTTTACTATGTAGGTCTCACTGCAAAAATAAAACAAAATACACAATGCACAAATTTTAAAACTCGAATTAAAGCTCCAAAGTCTAAAACTTCAGGAATTTAAAATCTTGAGAAAAGAAAAAAGGGAAACATCTGAGCAGCATTCAGGGTGCAAAGGTCTACTTGAATAAAACAGTTTTCACCAGACACCTAAAAAACTGAGTTACAGGTGGTGCCAGTCTTAACTTCTTGCGGGTAGGCCCTCTGTAGAGTTGGGCCCACAACACTGAAATATGAGTTGTGCTTCCAGCTTTCAGGTAATGCAGAACTCAGAGGTCCGCCTGTGGACAGTTGTAGGCCGGTTTTCTCATCTCTTGTCTCTTGAAGCAGCTGCGCTGGCTGCCATTTGATCATGGGACAATTCAAAGTGCTGGTTTTGACACTTAGAGCCATAAACTGCTTGAGTTCTGATTATCTCAGGGGGTGTCTCTTTACATTTAAGATCATCTGTAGAAATCCCTCTGCATGTTCCAGATAAACCATTGCAAGGAGCAGGGAATATGGGATTGTTTTATTTTGTTTTAATGTTTTTTTTGTTGTTGTTTTTTATGGAGCAGGGTCTTCTGTGCAGCAGCCCCATTGCTCTGGAACTTTTCCCCAAGGGAGGTTCATTCAGCCGCAGCCTTCTTGGAGAAGTCCAATGTTTTTCAGAGGGCCTTTGATTTCTGGTGCTGCTTGCCTCTGCTCTGCTTTTTGAGGGTTTTATCGATTTGATTTTGCCATTTTTTTAGATGGTTTTATAAACCATTATGAAACTTAATGAATAGTGGTATAAAGCTGTCGGTAAGAGTAATAATATAGTATAGCCATGCATCTTGACTTAGAGACTTCACTCAGTTGCGACACTCTCAAAGAAACACAGTAGCCCTCCCCAAGGCTAACAGAACATATGAATAATGAATTAATCCTCGTCACGTGAACTGTTGAATTTGGAGAGGGTGGAATGACCTGATGCCCTTGGAAGAAGAGTTGTTACTTTGGTTCTGTGGGTGGTCTACTGTGACCTTGGATCAACTCACCAATAATTCACTGATAAACTTTTTGGTTGAGTGGCAGAATAATATCTGCAGCTTGCTGGAGGGGTCCCATGGAGGTGGGAGGGTAATACTGCCGTACCCCCCGATTCATGTGGCAATTAAATGACTTTTCAATGCATCTTTGGTCTGTTCGGCATCTTCCTGTGCTTTGCTTGACAGCTCTCTCTCTCTCTCTCCCTCTCTCCCTCTCCCCATTCCTTCCTTTCCTAACTTCCCCCTTGCTGCTCACCCAGCTGAAAAAACAAAAGATATCTTGGACTCTAGCCCTCCACTTCTGGCTGTTCCCGATCCTTTCATTCCTCTTCCACTATCAGATACACCAGGTAACTGTGACTTGCATAAACAAGATGGGATTTAGCAGAAGGGATCCCACTCAAACGTGTTGCCACCCAAAGTGACTGTTTGGGTGGCCTTGTATACAAATGTCAGTAAGTGAATTCAGATGGTGTGTTATATCGAACCATTCACAGTACGACTTGAGAGTCACCTGTTTGCTTCAGTGTGCTTCCTGGAGGTACCTGGTTGCCAGCAGCTACCAAAGGGGCTCCTCTGAGCACCCTTCTGGTCCTAACTTGGTTCTTGGGTGGGTTAGGTTCAAGGTAGATTGGGTTCATTTGACCTTGATCTTTTAAGATCATGGTAGAAAATGTATTAGTGGATGTTGTCTCTTAGGTAACCTATAAATATTGGCCTGGCAGGCTCTCAGGGACTCATCAGAAGTTACTGGGGTGGGGAGTGTTGCAATAAAAGAGTGATGGATAAATCCATATGTACCAGCTGAACATTTTAAAATCTATTAATTTGATGAAAGGACCCTGTTCTGCTTCTCCTTTCATATCAGTGGGTTTTCATGGGATCTGTTCCCAGTGTTACCTGGCTTTTATTTTTATTTTTTAAATAGTGCTTTATTTGCTCCTCATGGGCTGCAACTGCTAATGGAAATGTAACTGCTGCAAGGACGACAGAGGTGACGACAAAGCATCTGTTCAAATACTGAGAAATGAGAAGTTCAGGCTCAAGGCATTCATCTTCTCTTGCCTTTGAATGGAAGGGAGCCAAGTCTCCTTAAAATAAGCTCATGGCAGGCTGTCTTGCTTGATTAGTCATTGCAGAGTGTGGTAATGCTTTTAATTCTGTGCACTAGGCACTAGTTCCTCCCCCCTCTTTTTTCTCATGAGGATGAGCCCTCCCAGCCACAAGGCAAAGGTAAGGGCGGTGACTGTCCTGTCCAGCATAGTTTCACTATCAATGGTTAAATTCACAGCCTTCGAGGGGATTCTCCCTCTCTGGCTGCTGTTTTAACAACATATGCTGCAGTCAAATGAAAGCATAGCAGAACTGCAAGCCCTTCTCTCTGATGCCTGTTATTTCATAAATAAAACGAGGTACCAGTGGTGAGAGTGATGATCAGGCCAATAGCTGTTACATGCAAAATTTTGTTTCTAGAAATTCTCTTTTCATTTCCCCACCTACACCCAGCCCTGCAAACCAATTTTTTTAAATAGTCCTTATAGCTGTATAGATATGCTTGAAAGGACAGTGGGGGGACCTGCTTGCTGAAATCTTAGTAGCCACATGGGTAGATTTCCAAAGTCCCACAGCATAACTACCGTATTTTTCGCTCTCCTGGCTTCAGGGATAGCTGCGCAGCCTGCATTCGCTCCATAAGACACACACACATTTCCCCTTACTTTTTAGGAGGGGGAAAGTGCATCTTATAGAGTGAAAAATACGGTTTTTCTCTGCTCTTCCTCCAAGACTAGCAAAACCCAAAATAATTTATGCAGTGCAAAAGAAGCATTGTGTGTTTTCTGGATAGCAGATTCAGTTTTTTCCTTGAGCTGTGTTTGGATTTTACAGACAGACAAAAGGCATGAAATATGTGCTTTCCTTTCTCCTTCTACAGTTTTAGCCGCCCTTTGTAATGAGCTCCTAAGATGGGATTGACTTGTTTTGGAGAACAACACGTGCCCTTTGGTTTGTTGACGCCTCAAAGGTTAAAAACAAGGCAGCCGCCTAGAGCAGCTGCTTGGAAAGGTCCCATGGTCTTTAGCCAGCCTTTGCCAAATTGGTGCCCTCCAGATGTTTTGTACTGCAACTCCCATTAGCCCCAGCCAGCATGGTCATTCTCCCATCAGCTGCAGTGCTATACAGCTGTGCTGGCTAGGGCTGATGGGCGTCATAGTCCCAAAACATTTGGAGGGCACTAGGCTGGCAAAAGCTGCTCTTAAGCCTGGTATTCTGAATGTGCTGTTTGACGGGATTCTTACTAGATAGTTTTTCTTCCCCAGCTGATGTCCAAGGAAAAGGACTCTGCTGCTGTGTGCTTTATTGAAATAGCTGTCCTTTTCTTTCCTTCCATGGTTGAAGAGTGAGTAACATGCTCAAAAAGCCTATGGGGTGGTTTTTTGTTTTGTGCATCTTGATTATTCAAAGTGATAATTAATAATGGTTGAATTGCATTTTGGGAGAGTTTCTTTTTTCCACCCTAATTAAGGATGCCTGCTGTAACTTGTGCACTGTTTGTTTATTTTTGGGTGTTTAGCCAGGACATGCAGACAGCATGGGGTGGTTTTAAAAGAGAAGTCCAGGTGGCAAAAGCAAATATTTTTATCCCCAAGGTCACTTGCTGAAACAGCTCCACCTGACTCAACCGTGCCCACTGCAACCTTGCACAAGGGTAAAGTAATACTCACATCCACCTTCCACCTGCTTTGCAAAGCTGACAAAGGGAGCAGCAGCCCCTGAAAGCCGATGGGAATAAGGAAGGGTGGAGCTTGCAACAACTTTCTTCTGTTGCCTTTCCTTCTCTCTTGTGTGGAAGAGGAAGCCCCTGTTCTCAGCAGGAGCCCCGTGTTGTTGTTTTTTATATCTTGTAGCTGTTGGTATTCAGCTCATTGTCTTGAGAGACAATGGAGTGCACCTCCAGGGGTGAAGTCAAACAACACCATTAGCAACACTGATGACCTCCCTGGGGCTCAAGCCTGGGCAGTGTTTATGGAGGTCCTGGATTGCCCAGATGATAAGACTCCCCTCTTGGCCTTACTAGTGTAGTCCAAAGGAAAGCAGAGCAATAAGTTTGGCACCAGGTTGGCTATAGGAGTTGCTGGAAGGAGGCATACAAGGCACCATCCAACTGCCTTAGGGACTCCACCCTGGATTTGTGTAGGGCTTTCTCCTTAGTCTTTTCTTCTTCTGAATCCCAGAAGGCAGGAGAGGTTTAGGATCAGAGTTTTCATTCTCATAATTCCCAGGTTGATGAGCCCCATCTGCCCCTCACTTCCCTCTACAGCACATGCAGAAATCACATTCTTGACCATTGGACCCACTCATCCGCCAGAGCCTGTCTTCACATGTAGGTGAAGTCCCTAACTCACCGAGGATTTGAGGCCCATTGGCTACCCTCACCTGGTTTAGCCTTTTTTTACATCACTTGTTTTATTATTATTATTTATTTATTGCATTTATATCTCATCTTGTTCTCCATAGAGCCCAAGGTGGAGCACATGGTCCTTCCTCTTTAATCTCATTTAATCTCCATAAACAACCCTGTGAGATAGGTTAGACTGACATCTAAGCCCCGCCCCCCCACCCCATAAATGAGGTTCATGGCCCAGGTCCTACTCTGACCACAGCATCACACTGGCTCTGATAGGATATCACTGTATGCATTTGTTCAGAAGCACAGCCCATTAAGGTCACACTCCCAGATAAGTTGTACGCTAAGGCTGCTGTCGTATTCACCAGGGGGTGGGGAACTGAATCTGGTTAGCAGGCTGGATCCAAAAGTCTCCCACCCCACAGGCTGCTTTGGCAAGTGAGTGGGACACCCCACCTGTCAGTGCACATGAGGTCAGGTGCTTTAACTTCAAAGGGAGAATTAGCACATTCTAAAATGTGCTCCCAATTCTTCCTTTCCAGCTGGAATTCTGCACTTTTTGAATTTGTTGCTTCAGGTCTAGTGCTGAATTACACCAGTGGCTGGAAAAGAGGAATCAGTATGGTTTTTTTATTCCCATGTCCATTTTAAGATTCTCCCCCCCCTTTCATGCAGATCCTGGTTACTTAAATGTGCATGCACACAGCAAATCAGCCAGAGAAAAATTTGCACACAGCTGTTGAGAGATTCAAAGCCCTCTTCATGCAAATCTACTAATTGCAGTCCTCCAGGAATATAATTTGCATAATGCATAATTCATTTTGTCTTTGGGGGACAAAAGGCCAAAAGAGAGAGAAAGAAATCATGTTGGCTTCTGGGATGTGAGAGTCCCAAATAGAGAAGTCAAGGCACTTATCACTGTGTGACAATGGCAGATATTCAAGAGATCTTGGAGACAATAATTGCACCTGCTTCTGCTTGAGTGTAAATTAAAGGAGGTTCTGGCTTTACTGCACTGAATCAACTTTGGGAGCTTCTGTGCACATTATGAGGATGGTGCAAAACACTGAAATTAAACAAGAAGCTCTGAAATGCTGCACCAAAGCCTGTCCCCTGTGGTTGCCATGCTGGCTGGGATTGATGGGAGATGTAATTCGTACACCTGGAGGGCATCAGGTTGGGCAAGGCTCCCCTGTGGCATGAGGTCCCAGGTCACAACCGAACATCTGCCATAAAACTGCTGTAGCAGAACATGCAGGTTGCTGAAAACATCCCTGGCAGATTTGGAGGGAGAAGGGACTTCTATAGGACTTTCCCCTATACATTCCAGGGAGCGAGACCACAGAAAGTGCACAGCCCATAATCCCACTGGACAATTCACCCCTGGCCTTAGGTATTAACTAGGATGAATTCTTTTCTTTTGGCCACGTGCAGTAAAAGGGGGGCAACGATTTGTAGGGTGTGTGACTCATCTTTCTAGGATGTAGCTAATACCATGCATGGTTGTTTTGCAAAGTTTTTGTGAACTAACCACAGCACTTGCACAGAATCAGGAGCATGCAGTTTACAGGTCTCTGTGTTTCATGAATGCCTTTGGGATTCTGCAGCTCTCCTTACACACAGAAGTGCATTTGAGCCGTGGCCTGCTGGTACCCATTCCTGAAGACATGGAGTCGGGGAGGGCGGGAGAAAGTTACTAATGCCAATGATGTACTTTTACTGTTCCTTCTCTCCATGTTGATAAGCTGAGAGAAAAGCTCTGTGTCTGGTGGTGGGGCAGCTTCAGATGAAATGTGGCCATTTGAGATTTTTGCAGTCCTAACACCTCCTTTTATTTCTTTGCTGATTTTCTCCTTCTATCATTTATGCTAAATGCCCACTTCCAGACAAGTAGGACTGAGCCTAGAAAGCTGAGCACTGAGCACTCTTAAGAGGTTAATTGAAATCCTACATTTTAAAAATCCAGTGTGTCTCCAAAAAACCCCACCACACTCAAACTAAAAGGAACAGGCAATGCAGATTGATTAATTTGTATAGTTTAGCTTGGCGCTTTGGGTTTTGTGTGTGTGTTTGAAAAGGAGTCAGCAACAATTCTGGGCCAATTCTCTACTGGCTAACAAGATGTTTTAGTGCAAGGATGCTAGAACATTCACTGTGATGAGCCAATTAAATGGGACACCTTGGGGAGGCTACAACAAGTAAAAAAAGTGTCTGCGGTCTTGTTTCTGTTTATGTGATTCAGTTATTAAAGGACCAGCTGGAAAAATCCATGGCCCTGACTTTTCAGGTTGTTGCATGCTTAACCAAAGGATCCATATCTGCAATTAAATGCATATATTGGTGAAAATAACCCTGATAGAAATCCTTTAAATGTTAGGTGCGTTGTTGACCTTGTTGAACAACTGCTGTTCTGCTTTAACCAATTTTTTTGTGATTTTTGCTTTATTTCTTTCTGCTTCTCTCCTTCTTCATTTCCTGCTCTCCCCCCCCCCCCCCGCTAGAAAAACTGATTGAGGGCCTCAAATCTCCTGAGCCTGCACTTCTCCTCCCTGATATCCTGCCTCTCGCTGATCCCTTTGGTAGCACCCCTGATGCTGTGAATGGTAAAATCCTGAAAAGCCTCTCTGGCGTGTTCTGTCCTGCATGTTGACCCACCAGCATTGCATGTTTTGAACCGTAGCAAGCATGTGCCCAGAGGTCAAGCCAGCCAGAGCCCACAAAAAGTGACTTTGGGAGACAGAGGGTCATAGGATGTTGTTCAGTGTTTGGAATTCACTAGCCTATCGCTGAGTCTGCGAATCAGACATGTGAAGTTCCTGCACCCTGGGCATCACCGCCAAACCATATCCCCTTCCCTTGTTCCACTAATTCTCCGCTTTCTGTAATCTATCACTTCTTCCTCTCATTTTTATCCTTCCCCAGTGGGAAACTCAGGCCAGATCTACATGTGCAGCAAAAATGGGATGGTAGAATCCTGATGTGAATGGACTTCAAATTATACAGGGGGGCACAAAAGGCTCATTCACTGTGCAGACGTGGGGAATCTTTGGCTCTTCAGATGTTATTGAACTTGCAGCTCCAGTCGGCGCTAGCAAACATGGTTGATGGCTAAGAATGATGGGAGTTGTAGTTCAGCAGCATCTGGAGAGCCAAAGGTTCCCCACCTTGGGGGGGGGGGACAAATCATTGGCTGAGCTCAGATAAACAGAAGTATGAGATTACTTTACTCCATATATGCCCACTTGACCTCTTTGATCGGCAAAACTGGCATTGTTACAGGTGCCACATAATACCTGTCCGGTGTTCGTAAGAATTTGAAATTTTAGTGTGGCAGCACTGGATCTCCCTGCCTGTGGATATCAGGCAGCTGCCTTCACTGTATTCTTATCAGCACTTGCTAAAAACATATTAATTTAGGCAAGTCTGTCCAAGTATCTAGAATGCCAATGCCAATTGTAATCTGTTTCTCTATACCATGCATAATTTTATATGCTTCTAGCATGTTTCGTCATAAGGGAGTCTCTCCATCCCCTTGATCATTTTGCTTGTTCTTTCCTGAACCTTTTCCAACTCTACAATATCCTTTCCAAGGTGAGGCAACCAGAACTGTACCGGGTATTCCAAATGCAGTTGCGCCATAGATTTACTTAATTGTACTGTATTATGATACTGGCAGCTTTATCTTCCGTTCCTTCCCTGGTGATCCCTAGCACGGAGTTTGCCTTTTTCACAGCTGCCCTACACGGGGTCGACATCTTCACTGAGCTATCTACTATGACCCCCAAGGTCTCGTTCCCAGTCATTCACCTACAGTTCAGTCCCTATGAGCTTATATGTGAAATTAATATTCTTTTTGCCCTGACGTGCATCACTTTCCACTTGTTTACATTGAATTGCATTTGCCATTTTGCTGCCTATTTCTTCAGTTTGGAGAGGTTCCTTTCACAGCTCTTCGCAATCTCTTTTTGTTTTAAAGAGCCTGAGCAATTTAGCACTGTCAGCAAACTTGGCTACCTCACAGCTCACCCCTAACTCTAGATGGTTAGGAGCAAGCTAAAAAGCTCAGGTCCCAATACTGATCCTTGAGAGACTCCACTTTCTACTCCTTTCCATCCAGAGAGCTGTCTATTGATCCCTCCTCCCTGCAATCTACTAACCTAACCCATCCCTGATCCACCAGAGGGCCTCACTTCACCCACCCCCCTCCCCACTTTCCTGCTCTGAAATGATGCGTCCACCTATTTCTGCTATGTTTCTTCTTGCATCCTTATAAATGGTTTGGCGTGCCTGGGTCTCTCTTGCTCTCGAGGAGCCTCAGTAGCTTTTCTCCTCAGATTTTTGTTTCTCTCTGCTGCATTCTTTCCCTTGCTCAAAGGCTACAAAACACCCTCTGGCCCTTGCAAGCCTAAGCTCCCAGAGCATCCTGAATGGGCCCAGACAAGACTGGGGCTGGCTGGCCTAGTCCATCCTCTGGCCTCCCTTGTGTCATATCTTCCCTTCACAAAGCTAAGAATTAAATTGGGGTCTTTAAAGCTGTTGCATGTATTAAATAGCCATAAATATATACCTGATGTTCCTTTTCCCAAAATGTATCTTGAAAGGTGCAATTAAGCCACCAGTGATTGCAAGCACATCTTTTTTTTCAGTCAATGCATGCCATAATCCTGGACACTTTTGGAAAGCTAAAGAGACCCTTCCTAAGCATTTTAAGTAGCAAATTATTTCCAGCTGCCTATTTGCCGGAAGAAGAAATCAAACCAGCTACCAAAGTTTCATGGCATATTAAAGCCAAGCCTTATAATGAAACTGAATCACATGAGTCTAGGCTGCATGCTTCCGTTTTTGAGACTTGTCTACATGTGTTAGAAAGCACATGGGGGCAATAAGGAACGTGAGCCTGACAGGCTCCATCTGCTCATCCCTAGCAACGAGAGAAGCTCTGCTGTGCAGAATACACCCCAATACCACAGCTCAGTGGGCAGGGCCAGCTGCCCAGGGCGTCTCCAGGGACCTGCTGCTTGCACCATCTTCGCCTGGCCAAAGGGTCAGGTTGAAAGAACCTTCAGTTGTCCCTGCCCACATGATTCTGCATACAGGAGGGGCATGGAATCTCCTCCCATGGCTGTGGCACGTCTGGAGGTACGTCTGGAAAGGAACCTCACTGACACTTGGAAGTTTGGCCTTGCACAGGTCTGCCAGTGTGCTGGATCTTTCTTGGGTGCCCAGGAATGCACAGTTGTGCCAATGGGAATATCCCTTTGAAAATCACCCTCAGACTAAACTGACATTTAGTAGTGCAATCCAGGTGTTGGAATGTCTCTGCCTGCAGTAGGATGTCCAGGGCTTAGTGTTTCAGGCTATGGCCTTCTCTTCCTTTCTTTCTTCTGAACCTCACCTAACTTTGCCTTCTGCTCTGTTCCTTTGTGCCTTCGGTAAGGAAAAGCTGAACTAACAGTTGAGAGTCTCATCCCAGGCCTTGAGGCTCCTGTGTCGCAGCATATATCATCGCAGACAGACTCTGTGGCTTCAAACAGAGCAGGTTGGTGGGGGCTTGACATCATGATGAAGAAATGGGTGGGCTTCTGTGTCTTCCAGTCTCAGCAATGGGGCATTGCCTGCAAGCTGAACTTTTCTTTAGAGTGCTAATTTGAAATTTTAAAAAGATCCATACACCTCCTCTGGGGTGCGCGCACACACACATATATATATGCGCACAACCTCTCTCCAAGTGCTACACATTTAAATAAGGCAAAGTATTAAACAGCATAACATTCTGCAACCTGCAGCCTTGGCATTATCAACACCACGCTCTCACAGAGCTAACAGATTAGAATCAGACGCATCTACAGTTCAGCCCAGAGTGCTGTAACTGTAATCCTCCTATCACATTGAATTTCAACTCCTTAAAATCCAGAGCTGTTAAATAAGCAGCAAGGCATCTCCCAAAGCCCTTTAAGCTGATATTTTTAAGAACACCACCACCACCACCTGAAATCAATTTATTTGTTCAGAGGCTGCTTGTATATGCCGAGTCCTTTCAAAACGACTAATTTTGGCCCCACTTCAGTCCAGGATTTTAAAAACCGATACATTCAAGCTCAGGATGAGTTGCAAGCAGACAGCTTGCCAGGTGTGACTGCTAACCTCCTCTTCTCTGTGCTGTTTTCTTGCTTGCTAACCGGGGACGATCAGATTCTGTCACTGGGGAGGACTCCCTGCTTGACTGCTCTCTGCTTTCTAATCCTGCTGCTGACCTTCTGGATGAGTTTGCTCCTTTAGCCGTTTCAACCCAAGCTCACAAAGGTAAAGTACCTTTAAGTGTTGTGTACAAATGGGAGAGGAGGTTGGGGAATGGGAGAAATGTGCAACATGAAAGTGGTGGAGGCATCTGTGTTAAAAGCTGTGGCGGCCCCTGTGTGCCAAGGCAGGATGGTGGTTCAATTAGCAGGAGCCTGCTGTTAGTTCCAAATTATTTTTGTGTGCCAAATGACAATGCCTTCATTTCTTCTTTCCTGGGTCCAGTGTGATCTCTTAGCATGAGTTTCTGGGGGCTGGATGGGCGTGAACCCCTACGTTGGCACGCCCTTCCTCTTTCTTTCTCTTCAGATCACAGTGCAAAACTTCCTTCTTCCATGAACATTTTTGTCATAGCTCTTTCACAGTTGATGCAGCTTAGTGGCCAACCTGCAAGTTGGGCTCATAGGAGGTGAGCAACACACTATTTCAACCACTCCCAACCTGGTGCCCTCCAGATGTTTTGGGCCGCAACTTCCATCAGCCCGGGACAGCCTGGCCGTATGATTCTCAAGCTGACAGGAGCTCTGCTGTGCTGCCCGGAGATGGTGGGAACTGCAGCTCAAGACAGCTTGAGGTGCCAAGTTGGGAATTTGCCCAGCCTGGTCTGAAATATGGGCTTCAAAATTGCTGGCGTTCCTTCAGCGCTTGCCTGTGGAGTTCTTTCTCTTCCTCTGGTATCTCCATCGTCACTCTCTAAATGTAAGCTGCTTGTGGGGCTGGCCCACCAACAGAGACGAGAAGCTGTAAACCTCTGGCAGTTGAATCCTTTGGGTGTAATCTGATATTGAGGGCTGTGTGCCTGTGCTCCACTTGGTTGTGTCAGATGTTGCTTCTCAGCATCTTTTGCTTGTGTTCCCCTGTAAAGAGCAGAGCCTTTTCATTGGTGGCTCCCTGCTTGCGGAATGCTCTCCCTGGGGAGGCTCGCCTGGCACCATCATTGCATATCTTCAGGCGCCAGGCAAAAAGATTCCTTTTTAACCAGGTCTTTTGCTTTTAACAACTTATGAGCTTTTAGAGAGGGTGGGATATTTTAATGTATCACCTCCCTCCCCAGTCCTAATGTGTGCGGGTTGGCTCTGGGTCGCCATGACATAAAAGCAACTAATACATTTAATAAATAATAATGATGGTGATAAGTGCCCCGGATGCACATGGCTAGCGCTAGATAAATTAATTGTCCTCTTCGCACATATGCAGTGCTTTAGGAATGGCTGACCGCTGCCATGTGTGTTCCGCAGTGTAGTTTCAGGCCTTTGGGGATGAACTTTCCAAATCTGGCCTGACCCCACCTCCCCAGCCCAGGCTGGCCATTGGCTCTGTGTTGGGCAGGAAGGGATATAAGGACTTCTTTCCAAGCTGAGCCTTGCTTGAACATAGGAGGAAGTGAACATAGTAAGCTGCCTTATACAGAGTCAGACCATTAGCCTGTCCAGAATTGCCTATGCTGACTTGCAGCAGCTCCCAGCCCTATACGGAGATGCTGAGGATCAGAGGCACCAAGTGCCGTGCAACAATGGGGGGGCGGCTCATTGCGTGCATGTGACATCACACGTGCAACACCCCCATGTGATGTCACAAGTGTTGGAAGGAGGCCATGAGGCCCAGTGAGGCCCTCTGTCACTGCAGGGAGGCCTGGCAAGGCCCATCCCCTCAATATTTTTTTTTTGGGGGGGGGTCCAGCCCCAACACCGTATACTTTGGGGAGGGGGGGCTGAGCTGTCCTCAGCCCCATAGAGTTGGCACATATGCTGGAAATGAAACCTGGAACCTTCTACATTCAAAGCGGCTGCCCTTCCCTTGAGCGACCAGATCTTCTGGAGCTCCAGCGCATCTTGTGTTTCTGGCCTGGCGTATTTTACCCCTGGCTTGTTCTCTGCTCTTGCCTCCTGGTGGGGCTCTTTGCCCTCGCAGCTCTCAGTTCCTGGCTCACTCCACACTGCCTTCATGTGGCCCAGGTGAGCTTTACCCACCAAGTGGCAATAAAATACTTGTCTTGGTATGGGCTACATCTGCCTGGAGTTCTAGTACATCAGCATCTTTTCCTGGGCATAATGAAGCATGAATTGTTATGAGCAAGAGCACCAGTTTTATGTTTTATCAGTAGCTGGATGTGCAGTGAGCAAGTGCAATGGGAATGGATCCATGTTGCTTCCACTGGAGTAAGAAACTAAGAGTGATTTACAGTTCTGTTGTTGTTGTTTAGTCGTTTAGTCATGTCTGACTCTTCGTGACCCCATGGACCAGAGCACGCCAGGCAGGGGAATGTTACAGATATTGCATTTCTTCCAGTCAGTAGCACTTTGAAAGCAGATTTAATTCCTTGGAGAAGTTGCCTTACTCTTGTGTGTGCGCATGCGCGTGCGCGTGTGTGCAAACTGTCTGAAGCTGGTATGCTGAGTTTCTTCTAGCATCACCTTACGCCACTAGGAAGCTCTGCCGTTGCAGGACCACTGAGTGGCAGCTGCTTTTGCTGGGGGTTTGCCACTTTTCAAAAGTGACTCGACGGGATCTCTTGTCAAAATCTGTGCCAGAACTGAAACCACACCTGACAGCTCTGGGCCAGCCTGAAATAACCCCTTGCCCTCCACTGTGAGTGTCTTGGGAGCATGTGGGAATGTCACTGAGCTCATGGCTTGGAGGAGGAGCCCTGTTTTCCACAACTGTGGCATCTCGAAGGGGGTGGTAGACTATGTCTGCCTTCACAAACGGTGTTCCCACCATGAGTCTGCGTTCTGTGAACCGCCCTGAGACCTCTGGGTATAGGGCAATATATAAATTCTATACATAATAATAATAATGAGTCTGCCAGAGGCCCACACCCTCCTGGTGGAGCACAGCACTGCCTCATTTGAACCAGGGCTCGGGCTTTTCTCTTCACTGCCTTTTCTTGTGCCTTGTGAGATCAGGTCCCTGGGAACGTTACTAACTCTCTAACGCAGCCTGGCTGCTTTCTTTCTCACAAAACTGCCTCTGCTGCCGCTGCCGCTTCTGTTTATTTTTCATGTTTATACCTCGCTCTCCTTTTTAACTCGTAACAATTTAAAGCTCCAGCTTCCAACCTTGCCTTTGCTCGCCTGGTGTGTCCTCCAGCTGTTTGGGACTGTGATGGGAGCTTTTCGACCCAAACAGCTGGAAGACATGGCGGGTTGGGGAAGACTCTCCGTCCGCTAATCCTTCTTTGCAACAAAACACATGCAGCTAATGTTGTTTTGGTGGTTTCTAACCAGCTTTCTCTGCTCTATCTTTTTGCTCCTTTTTAAAACTTCCACCCCTCTCCCCATCGTGCTGCAGAAGATACTAACCTGATCTCTGGCTTCGATGTCCCTGAGGGCTCTGAAAAGGTGGCAGGAGACGAGTTTGACCCCATCCCTGTGTTGATATCCAAAAATTCACAAGGTAAGCAGGCAGACTGGGGGTGACTTGAGATTTTAAGGCAGTGTCTTTCTTTGTGGTAGCATGTATGGCCTGAAACTAAACCTGAGGCTCAAGGCTTGCAGGGTCTCCATGCCTGAGCCCAGTCTTCTTCAGCTTCCATAGTCTTGGCAGCGCTGGGCTCCTTTCAGTTCCCACTTGTTGTGACAAGGACACGTTGAGGAAAGGTGAGCATCCCAACATCTTGAGTAATAAGAAAATTATTTTGGAATCTGGCATAATAGTGTTACTGCCCCAAATCTCCTGATCGTAAAGGGGGAACTACCTCTAATCATCTCCAAAGGACCCTTGTGATTTAGAACCAAATTCCAGTATTCAAGATTTGGTTAGGCTCCCACCAGGGGCCTATACCAACCCAATGAGATTTGCAGTTGATTTCCATCACTACTCTATGGCTCCTTCCAATGCCACGCCCTATTGGTTTAAAAAGCAGGTTGCAACTTAGCATAATTAGGAGACAACCACCCACCTTATGCCCATGGAACTAATCCTGAGGGTCTTTGAATCCTGACCCAGAGTTCACTGCTGGGAATAGCTATAATACAAGCTTGATGATTTGTGGTGGAAGGAATCAAGGGGTAGGGCCTCTTGGCCAGGTGACCCATTGGATTAACAGACCCTCTCTCCCATGCACTGCCATCCTGATTTTTGACTGGGAGTTTCATATAGGCCCAACAGCACAGAGTTATATTCTAAAACACAACACACCTTAAAGCTAGAGAGTGTATTGAGGTGCTGGGCTGCAGTTGAACATTCTGTCATAAAGGGATGCGGGTGGCGCTGTGGGTTAAACCACAGAGCCTAGGACTTGCTGATCAGAAGGTCGGCGGTTCGAATCCCCGCGACGGGGTGAGCTCCCGTTGCTCAGTCCCTGCTCCTGCCAACCTAGCAGTTCGAAAGCACGTCAAAGTGCAAGTAGATAAATAGGTGGGAAGGTAAACGGCGTTTCCGTGCGCTGCTCTGGTTCGCCAGAAGTGGCTTAGTCATGCTGGCCACATGACCCGGAAGCTGTAGGCCGGCTCCTTTGGCCAAGAAAGCGAGATGAGCGCCGCAACCCCAGAGTCGGCCACGACTGGACCTAATGGTCAGGGGTCCCTTTACCTTACCAAAGCAGCTGTGCAGAGAAAACGCGGAATGTAGACCATGAACAGCTGAAAAGGAGCAGGGGCATCTTTTGATAAGACATGCGTAATATTGAGGCCTCCATGGGAAGACATAGAAGCTCCCTGTTGAATAAGAATTTGGTGCTCCACAACTCTTTAAATTGCCTTTGTCCCATTGTCCATGTGCAAAGGACTCCCCCTCTCAATTTTTGTCATGGAGCCCTTCTTGGTAACAGATTCCTGCTCTAATATTTCCTTAACACTGTTGTAAAATCATCCTAGGGAAGAGGTTTCTAAATGAGGTTGCTTAGAGAGGGAGGAGCTCTAGATCTAAGCCGCTGACCCTCCATTTATTCTGTTTACTTATTTCACGTAATCTATACACTGCTTGACTGTAAAAGCAAACAAACCTCAAGAAAATTATCAATAAGAAAAACCAACAATAATTTAAAACTTTGAAAAAGTTAAAACAAAAATAGACTAAGTACAGATTAAAACTCGCATCAACTTTCTGGACAGGCTTGTCTAAACAAAAACGTTTTTAGCAGACACCTGCCCGACTTCTATAGGCAGAGAGTTCTGAAGTGTAGGTGCTGCCACACTTAAAGATAAAGTTAGTTTTCCTGTTGACATTTGTATCAGGAGTTCAGTGCCACAGGCAGAGCCGCTGCTGGCTGACTTAACTTTTTAGAAGGGAGCAGCTGAGACCTTTGGTTGTTGGAATCTCTCTTCAAAAACCACATTGAAGACTGTGTCTGCAAAACTTTCTGCATCTGTCTACTGTAACTCCAAGAGCCACGCTTGTGTAGATTCCAGACTGCTGCTGCTGCTTTCTCTAGTTTGTAGCTTGCTCTTCCTTTTTGTTTGCTTGTGAACGCCTTTTTCATTTTATTTATTGAAATAAAAAAGCTAACTTTTAATTTCCTTTAATTCTCTTGCTCGATACTGAATTGCTATCTCTCACACTTTCAGGTGGGCATTCTAGAAACAGCAGTGGAAGCTCTGAATCCAGTCTTCCCAACCTAGCCAGGTCTCTTCTGCTAGTGGATCAGCTCATAGACCTGTAGCAGCCACTCAGTAACCAAGGCGGTTTCTGTAACGTACCTTAAATCCAATGTGGTTTTTTTGTTTTGTTTTTGTTTTGTTTTCCCAACGGAGCTAAATCTTTAGTTGTCAGGTGATTTTGTGTTCCTGTTGTTGTTTTGTTTAAAAATAACCCTGCAGATGGAAGGAGCCCACACTCTGAACCCCAAATCATGGCCCCTCTCTTGGGACTCCTTGCCCTCAGTCTCAGCACGTCCTTGATGCAACTTGCTACCTTGTGCACAGCTCTCTACTAGCCTATCTCTAATGGGAGCACCGCTGTTTATTAATCTCTTTGCTATGATTTCACCTCCCCACCAGCTCCACTTGAACCATAACTGTACATGAATTACGTGTAACCTGTGTATGATCCTTACTAGAAATGCATACAACTAAGACATCTGGGGCCCCCATCCCGCCTTAGTCTAGAGAATGCTAACCAAATGGTATGTCAACTTCTTTTCGTAATCTAAAACCAAGAAGGAGAAGGACCGTGAAAATAAGTCACCATTGCCCCTCTCTGATGTGCAAGGGGGCAGGGGCTCTCTTAGGAAGGCTTTGGGGCTGGACTCTGGGCAATGCCTCCTCCTCCTCCTCCACAGCTAAAACTGTGCTTGAGATCTGCTGAGTAGATACATTTCCAGCTTGGAAAGTGGACATTTTGCTCCCTAACCAGCATTCTGCAGTGTGCTTAGGAATGGGCTGTGCTTAATAAAATAAGATTTAAAAAACAACACCCAAGCTATGGAAATTACCCATCGCAAAATAGTTAAACGTAAAACATCATAATGTCTAAAAAGCATGGCTAAGGTTTTTTTTCCTGTTGGATGAATCCTCAGTTGAAGAGGGCATTTGTAGCAACGGATGTGTACTCTGGTGGAGGGCTTGGCCTGTAGAGGAATTCTGTAAAATTAATGTACATGTCAGACATTCCTGCGGGTGAGGTTGTTTTTGGTTTTTTTCTTTTGGCTGTCTCCCTATGTTGCAACTAGGTATAGTGTTAACACAGTACTATGGAGCCATTTTCCCCCCTTCCCAGTAGGCAAAGGACTGTAATCTTTATTTGGACCCTTCAGTCTTTGTAGAGCTCGCATGCACACCTTGTCAGCCAGTTGAGAGTAAGTGCTTTCCAGCTTAGGTGTACCTGAATGGGTTTTACCTTTTATTTCCACCTTGATATGCTCAGTTTCGTCAAACTACTGGATAGAGTAAACTTGTTTTCATCGGCTTCTGATCTTCAAGTCCAAAGTTAACTTGCCACTCTGAAGATGTTCTTCTGAACAGAAGGACCTACCCTGACTCCATAGTGGAATAATTATTAGCTTAATGCTAACTCTGTGTATGTGTATGTAGCTGTATTGGTAAAAAGTGCAGTTTTCCCACGTGTGAAAGTATGAATGACTAAATTTATAGATGTATCAGCCTCTTCTACATGAAGGAAAGACACTTTGATGACGTCCCTGAGTATTCCCCCTTCCAGCTTCCCCACCCCCCATCTAAATCTCCCCCTCAGAAATTAGCTTAACAAATTCTGTAAATAGGGTTTAATCGTCATGTCCGTTCTCTCTGAATCTTTCTAAGATCTACATGCACACTTCATGATAAAAAGTATTGCTTATGTGTGATGTGTCCATTTCCGTGTTTCTGCTGCACTTTCCTGATGATTTACATGACAGAACTATGGAAATTATCTTAGTAAAATTGTTGATAGATCTTTATATTTTTTTGGGAGGGGGGTGGGGTTGTTTTGACTTCTGAATCCCGAAGCACAGGCGACCGGGTCTGGATTATGTGGACAAAGCTTTAGATAGAATGTTATTGTATAGTCAGATACTGAAAAAATATATGGAAAAAAGAATGGATTTTTTTAAACAAAGTAACCACCTGCTGTGTATAAGAAACCAAAAAAAGAACATTTCTGTGAATTAAAGTACTTTTAAAAAAGAATGTTTAACATTTTAAGTCTACTTGAACTTGTTGAAGAGTTCTGGACACAGAATAATGGAAGTACCTGGTTGCTTTAGGACAGTGCTGTGAGCATAACAACTGTGAGTGTTGGGACCTTTTAAATTTTTGTTTTGTTTTTCCAAAAATGAATCATGCATCTGGATTGGCAAATCTAACATGGTGGAAATAATTTATCCTGTACTAAGGTTTATGAATTGACCAAAAGTCATTGAAATGACGTGTAGCAGATTCTTTAATAAACAGCGCAAGACTGAAATTCTGGGAATGATTATTAGCCTGTTGCAATATATTGCGGGAGGTTGAAGTTCCTTTTTTCAAAAGGGTGATCAAGTATAGGGTGTGTGGGTGTGTTGCAAGGCTGCCGTTAGGCAGAATCAGACAGTCTGCAGCCCATTTTGGAATACCAGTAAAAAAGGGCAGGGAACAAATATCTTGTTTATGATCATGCGAGGCATCACCTGGATTTTCTGCCTCCAAGACCAAAATGTCTTTGACTGCTCAAATGTAATGTCCGGGGGAATTACTTGATTTCTCATATCCTTAAAGACAAGGTGTGTCTTCTACTCATGCCATGAGCCCCAATCTCTGTCCCTGTGCCTTTACTGGGGGAACTAGTTTCCCCCAATGAGTTGCTTAAGCAGCTGCAATTGATACAGACCAGCAGCTGGGTTGACAACCTTAGTTGTGATAGACCTAGGGTGGCCAACACCTGTTGGCCTCAAGCTCCGATCAGCCCCAAATGGCATGGCGAATGAACAGGGTTGATGGAATCTGTAGTTCAACAACGTCTGGAGAGCACCCCATTGACTTCCCCAGCGGTCTGCTGGAAATTCACTGGGGAGAAATTCAGCACCAGAAGTGGCATCTCTGTTGTTGAATTTCTTGCTGTCTGAGCTAGTTATTTAATATTTCTGATGTGTGTGTGTATATTTTTGTTTTGTAAATTGTGTGGGCTGACTTTTGTCTTGCACACTAATAATACCAACAACAGCAGCAGCAGCAGCAGTAACAACAACAACGATGAAATGGACGGCACCCCACTGGGTGTATTTTAAATTTGCAAAGTAGGAGTGCATACTATTCCTGTATTGTGAGGTGTGGGCTCAATGACCCTTTGGGTCCCTTCCAACTCTACAATTCTATGTTTCTATGCTCAGCATCTCTTCACAATCAAAGCATTATTTTGAAGCTGTGCCAATGAACTGCTTATTCGGAACCACTTCAAGCAGGATCAGGGCAACTTATCATTCTCAGAAAGAATCTCAGCAAGTAGTTGGCTTCCCTGATATTGCTCGGATCACCCCTGACCTTTGGCCTTGCTCCCTGGGGTTGGTAGGCATTGTGGTGCAGCAAGATCTAGATGACGACACCTGTTCTAGGTAGCCTAGTGAACTGCAGTCTACCTTCAGGTTGCCCGTGTAGAAATGTTTCACTGCAAGTAGTGCCAAGCTCAGCCTGGCATGGTTAGTGTTTGTTGTGCTCTCTTAGATGATAATTGGCAGTAGACAGTGTAGTTAAAAGTTCAAAGTAAATTCTGTAGCCCATTGATCATAACACAGCACTGAGATGCTGATCCATGTCCCGTGACAGCCTTCATCAAGCTGATGCACTCCAGCAGATGTTCTGGACTAATAATAGTAGTAGTAATAATAATAATAATTAATAATAAATTTTATTTATACCCCACCCTCCCCAACCAAGACCGGGCTCAGGGCGGCTAAAAACCAATAATAAAAACAAGTTGATTAAAATACAACATTAAAACAATTAAAACATTAAAATGCAGCCTCATCACAGGAGGAGAAAGGAAAAAAGAAAGGGGGGCGAGGAGGGAATCAAATTGATTCTAAGACAAAGGCCAGGCGGAACAACTCTGTCTTACAGGCCCTGCGGAAAGAAATCAGATCCCACAGGGCCCTGGTCTCATGAGACAGAGCGTTCCACCAGGCCGGAGCCAGTGTTGAAAAGGCCCTGGCTCTGGTTGAAGCCAATCTAACTTCCTTAGGGCCCGGGACCACTAGGGTGTTGTTATTTATAGACCTTGAGGCTCTCCGTGGGGCATACCGGGAGACTACAGCTCCCTGCCCAACCCCAGACAGCATAGCCATATAATTTCTAAACACCACTGAGAAATTCTGAATTAAAGCACCTGAAATAAATAAGTACAAAATGAACCTAGGGCTAACGGGATATGTAGCCCAAGCCATCTAGCAGGCAGCAGTTTAGCAAAGGTTGCAGTGAACCATGTTCTGGCACAACTGCAATCTCTGAAAGAAGGGGGGAGCTAGCGTGATACTGCAAAGCTTTTCTGGAAGGAGGAGCTGCTCTTATCTTGTCAAAGGGTTGCCGTGGCCTGTTGCTTTTCGGACATGAGTGGAGAGCTATGCCGAGCAAGCAGAAACTGCTGCCTGCCCTCTGCAACAAACTGCCATGTAAGAACATTGAAGAGAAAGCACTGATCCTGATGGGGAACCCACAAGCCATACAGAACCTCTTTCCTATGGCTCTGCCTTCCTCTTTACCCTTCCTCTTTTTTATATTTTTTTTTAAGATAATTTTTATTCGTTTTTCAAACACAGAACAAAACAACAAAAAAACAACAACAAAGAATTCAAAACACAAACAAAAACACACAAAACATTTAAACCAATATAACTTCAAAATTATATTTTCATACCCTTCTTTCTTTTGACTTCCCCATACCTCCCCATCCCTGCATCCTTGTTTAATAATTCTTTAGCAACCCTTTAGTCAATTGTCCTGATTCCCTTTCATTAAATTTCCTTTAGTTTTTTAGTCACAGCTGCATTCTCTACTTCTTACCCCATGACATCTTAACATTCCTCAATTTTACAAAAGTTTTTAAGGTATATTTTAAATTTCTTCCAGTCCTCTTCCACTGTCTCCTTCCCCTGGTCCCTCTTTACCCTTCCTCTTTACCCTTCCTCTTTCATCTGCAAGCAGATTAGAATATCACTCTTTAGGGTTGGGGTTTTGAAAACACAAGTGGAAACTGGTGCCTAGTAGCCATTAACTTGATGATGGAGACGGAGGTTCAAGCAGACCTTGTATGGAAAATGCCCAAAGTAATTTGGTGGTTTGTTTGCTTTTAATTGTGCTCCAAATATGCACCAGTATATTTGGTGCTGTATGGAAAGCAAATGGAAGCATTCCCTGCTCAGAGGAGCATTCAGGATTAGCCAGAAAGGTGGGATTCACCCTGATATCCCAGTTGCCATCTTAATGGCAGGCAGTTCTGTGGAAGTGAAAGTACAATGATCCAGAAAAGCTTTGTTGATGGAAGAAGAATTTTGAGGGAAGGGACCCAAGGAGAGGCAGGTTTCCTGATGGGTGAAGAAGGTAAAATTTGATACCAAGCACCTAGTTTACAAGATTTCAGATAGCTGTGCAAAACCCAGCCAGATGAGAGCCATCCCCACACCAACTGATTCCCCTCCAGATGTTTTGAACTACGGCTCCCATAAACCCCAGCATCATACAGCCATGCTGGCTGGGACTGTGAATTGTTGCTGCTGTTTATTGGTCTCTTGTTTCCAAAAAATGAAACACTAAGCGATTTACAAAAATGTACATTAAGAATAAGTATAAAAACAAGAATAAAACAGCTTAAAATACACAAATTATATATATAGATCCAGCTCCACACTACCCTGCTAAAATTAAAGAGCCAAAGGCCTGGGTGAATAAAAATGTTTTTGCTGGGTGCCTATAAGAGAGTTAGTGATGGCAGCAAGCATGCCTCCCTGGGGAGAGCATTCCCTAAATGGGGGGCCACTACTGAAAAGGCCCCTTCTTGTGTTGCCACCCTTCACATCTCCCTCAGAGGGGGCACCTCAGATGAATAATGTAGAGTCTAGGTTTGTTCACTTGGGTGGTGAGGGGCAGTTCTTGAGGGTACTGGGGTTTGTAGTCAGAAACATCTGGAGAGTACCAGGTTGGGGACGATTGGAGAAGACGGTGCAGGGAAAAGACGGGCCAGTAGAAGGCAGCTTTATATTCATCCCTGAGCCCTTCCAACAGCGAAGCTTGTTGGTGACTAGGTATCCAAAGAAGAAGATACTCACTTGGACCTTTTCAGGTCTCCCGGGGCCAGTTCCTGAATTCTTAACAGAATCTACCGTTTTCATTTATTTAAATAAGTGGTTTACAAAAATGAAATTATCAGTAATAAAACTAACGGCAATAACTTAAACTTTTGAAAAGTTTGAGTAACAACAGACTGAAAACAGATTGAAACTTGCACCAGCTTTCTAAACATCCGGGTAGCCTTGTCTAAACAAGGATGCTTTTTTGCAGGTGCCAAAAAAGTGCAATGATGGTGCCTGGTATCGAGGCAGAGGGTTCCAAAGTGTAGGTGTGCCCCACCATCAAGTGAAGACCTAATTCTGTCTCTGCTCCTGTAATTGTGGAGTGCCACAGTTTCCCCACTTACGCTGCTTTGTTGTCTCAAAAAGAGGAGGTGGGAAGCATGTTTATGAAAAGAGAAGGTGTCAGTGCATAGGAGGACACCACTTGGTCCAAGATGTGAGCTCATCAGTGCTTTCTTTGATGTCCTCGCGGCGGCCTGAAGACATAGTCCCCACACCATCCTCATCAGATTAGTCCCCTGCAATATCGCTATCTCCACAGAAGACTGCACAATAAGGTGTGGCCTTTAAACCAGAGAGGTAGAGCCCTCCTGTGTGTCCCTCCAGGTCTTGTTGACCTACGGAAAGGTTCAGTTCGCTGTAGGCGCCTTTGCCCTGCTGCAGCTGCCTTAGGAAGAGAATGTTTCAGTGGAGCTGTCCACAGGACTGTTCTTGCCTGGGCTCCGGTTTGACTTGGCCTGCCCTGCCCTGCTTTGCCTTTGCCAGACACTGCCTGCTTCCCCTGTGAGTCTCAAGCTCCTACAGTGTAGGTGGAAGGAGGGCTGTGGCTCAGTGGCAGATCATCTGTTTTTCTTGCAGAGGGTTCTAGAGTCACTCCCTGGCATCTGCATGTAGTGGTTGGGTATACTGAGTGGATGGACTGATTGTCTGACTTAGTCATAGAATCATAGAATTGGAAGGGACCCTGAGGATCATCTAGTCCAACCCCCTGCCAAGCAGGAATACGCAAATGTCCCATACAGGGATCGAACCTGCAACCTTGGCATTATCAGCACCACACTCTAACCAACTGAGCCATCCTGTCAGGGGATGTAAGGCAGTTCCCTAGGTTACAAAATATGCAGGCTTAGAGCAGGGGGAAGCAACACCAGCTTAAGCTCTGCCATCCTGAGAGAGTGAGCTCAAAAAATACTCGGATACCTTTAGCCTTTCAGAGCCCAAAGCCCAGGCTTCCTCAACCTCGGCCCTCCAGATGTTTTTGGCCTACAACTCCCATGATCCCTAGCTAGCAGGGCCAGTGGTCAGGGATGATGGGAATTGTAGTCTCAAAACATCTGGAGGGCTGAGGTTGAGGAAGCCTGCCAAAGCCCATCTCATTCTCAAACTGGAGGTTTTTTTTGTCTCTCTGTCCCCAAATCTGTTTTTATTCTATTAGCGCGCGCACAGATCTTGTTTATATCTTGTTATAGCAAACCACCTTCACCCACAGTTGGATTAGTTTCTCCTGTTCAGAACAGTCAAGGAAAATCCAGCTGTTTCTTGACTAGTGAGTGAATACCCACTGACCAGTCTGAGTCATTAGTCAATAATTTGCTTGGTCATAGATATGGCTTGGCCAGCATCCCTAACCAATGCATCTGGGTTATGTAATTGAGTGTCTGGAATTAAAAACAAGTGTAAGGGTCTCTACACTGCTGGAAGCGTGTGTGTCCCCTTTATTGTAGTGAAGGTAAACCCACTATCCTTTTTGTGTTATTTAATGAAGGTAGCATCTCTTTGCCTGTATGGGAAGGAATCACAGTTTTTTGTTCTGTGTTAATATTAAATTTAGTGTACTCTAATAATAGGATCTAGTAATTACAGCAGGGGTGGGGCCCTCAAAGCCCTTCTACCTGGCCCTTGGGACTAGACCAGGCCCCCTCTTCTTCAGCCCTGCTTTGCGCTGTTGCCTGACTCAAACACACCCTTGAGCTGGGGTAATGCCTCTCGCTTGCCTGGATGGAGGGTTGTGAGTGTGCAGAAACCTCTGTGCATGTGTGTGTACCTTGTTGCACAAAGTCAAGAGTTACTTCTGTTTCCCTGCCCGTTCTTCTTTATGTCTCTCCACACCCACCCACCCCAGAAAACTGCCCACAAGGCAACTTGGTCCTTGGGCTGAAAATGCTTCTGTGCCTCTGAATTACAGGGTGGACTCAGACATATTCTCAGAATGCTCACCAGTATGTTGTCTGCAGCAGCTTTCTCCAACCTGGTGCCTTCCAGATGTTTTGAGCTCCAACTCCCATCATTCCCATCCCACACAGCTGTATGTTGCTGGACTCCAAAACATCTGGTGAGTGCTATGTTAGGGAAGGCTGCTGTATAGGATTGCAGCCTGAGTCCCATAACTTTTTCTTACCAATCATACCTGCTGGCTAGGAATGCTGTGCTGGAACCATCACAAAAATTCAAGCTGGATATCACAGAAATGGGTCAGTATTCTAGACAGACCTTTAAACCGTCTCTTAGCTTTCTGCCCTTTCTCGTCTTGTCTGTAAAAAGCCAGTGTGGTGTAGTGGTTAAGAGCGGTGGACTCGTAATCTGGTGAACCGGGTTAGATTCCCCGCTCCTCCACATGCAGCTGCTGGGTGACCTTGGGCCAGTCACACTTCTCTGAGGTCTCTCAACCTCACTCACCTCACAGAGTGTTTGTTGTGGGGGAGGAAGGGAAAGGAGAATGTTAGCCGCTTTGAGACGCCTTCGGGTAGTGATAAAGCGGGATATCAAATCCAAAACTACTCCTCCTCTCTTGGTTTCTGGATCCTCCTTTCAGCACACTGGGCCTAGTTGCTCATCCCGTTGTCTTGGTCTTGCCCTTCGAGAGGGTCTCATCTATGCAAGAGGTGGGTGGCGGGTGGCGGGTGGCGAACATCTCAGTGGCTCACCCATCAGTCTTATGCATCTTGCAGTACCAAATGTATTCAGGACACATTAATGTTTTGATTATCTTACAATTAACTGGACAGTGCTCTTTATTCTCCCATGGACTATAGGCAGATGTGTAGGAGGCTTTATGTTGTTACTGAGCTATGCAATCTAGATTGGATGAAGACCATGGGGAATCCATTCCTCAGAATGCATTGTGTTCCTGCGCAGTTCCCATTAAGTCCCATGAACTTGTGTGGGAGGCATTTGCAGGGAATTTAGAAAGCCTTGGCCCATCACATAGTTAGTCAGCCTTTCTGCCAAGGAACACAAAGCAGCATGAACTTGGGTTCCCAGGCAATGAGGTTCATAATATGCAATTTTGCAAGATGTTCTGCATCATCACTGGGCTTCTCCTTCTGGTTTCAAAGTCTCAAGAGGCAGCTGACTAGTTGCAGGGCTGCCATTGGTGGTTTGAAACTTACCCAGGTCTCTGAAGTGCAGTAAAGCAAAATCCTTTCTGCAATTGCTGAAGAAGAAGAAAATTTATTGCCAAGTTCCTCAAATGCTTGATCCCAGCACTGAGCAGGTCGCCATTCCGATTTGTATGGTGAAGATTTCTCTTCCTGGTCCTCATAGTATGGTTGCTGTATGTGCAGGAGGCCTAGGTATGCTGTAGACCAATTTGTGCACTCTTTTCTTTTTGAACTGCATTTTGTGTTTGTTTAATCCTTCTGCCATTGCATAGTTGAAAAACAATATATTATGGCTATATGCAAGTACATATATCATTGCAGAGTCTAATTGTATAGAATAGATGAAATGCAATTGCGCAAGTACTGAACTGAACCAAAATGGGGCCTACTGAACTAGGCAACGGGTGGGCAATGGGGATTTTATGCGGGGGAATTGTGCAGATCAGATCTTCATATGGGGCACTTGTGTCAACTGCTGCTTTAGATGGTTGGCGGAATGAAGGGCATCGTCTGCCAAGCATATGGGAGAGCTGTATGGCACAGTGGTGGAAAGTAGCCTTGGCCCAAGGTGTTTTCCCTTCTGCAATATGGGGGTAATAAAGGGTAAGAAGGACTGAGCTAACATATGTCAAGCAATTGATAATGCTCTTAAAGCACTATATAAAAGCCAATGTTTTTTTTTTATGAGGCTGGTGAAAATGAAATGTAGTTTGATTTCTGTTTTAGAGCTCCTTGCTCTGGAATGAAAGAGAGAGAACCCAGACATCTTTCTCTTCCCATCACACACACACACACACCTTTCATAGCTTTAAAGTGACTTTCCTAGTTAGCACATCCACTAGGCTTGGAAGCAATGCCTGCTGCTCACCTGGAGCACGGGGGAATGTCTTTCTAGTGGAATTAGTCAGCCTGAAAGTCAAAGGAAGCCCGCCGCTTGCTGCCTTGAATCCAAACGCAGCAAGACAGGCTGGCTTTATTTGTATCCTGGCAAATATGACAAGCTAGTATTTAATGCAGATACACACACAGCCCCTCCGAAAGAGAGAATTTTAAAGGGCCTGTTCTTGCTTTTTAAATTCAAATGGCGCCCTTAGTTTCCTAGCTGAACCTGCATCTCAATTGGTTATAGCCAGAGCAACTGCTGATGATAGCCAGCTGAAGCCATGACCCAATCCACTATTTCTCATATGCTCTCTTCTTCCTTTCCCCTTCAGCTTTTTTTGTGGTGGTGGTGGGGAGTTGCAAAGCTCATAGCTTTCTTTTGGGGAGGGGGATACCTGAACCTCTTGAAAAAAAAATGCATATTACACACCCAACGTTCAGAGTGGTTGTGTTTCAGATTGGGGTTTTCCCCCTAGGGTGCTTTTTCGTTACTGCAGTGGGAATGATTTCAAATATAAAAGAGGCAGTCATGTTAACGGAACGCTGCATATTGGCTTCAATAGGCTTTCTGTACAGCATGTTACATTGCCTCCCATTTCTTGCCTACGGTGGCCATGCACTTACAGTGTATAATGTATCAAAGCTGATGGTCTCTCAATAAACAATCATTTTGATGCTTATCTTTGAAGTACTGTCTTTGATTATTGAGGGGGGAAGACTAGCTCCAGTGTCCTGAAAAGCAGGTGACCTCCATTGGAATTCCCCCCCCCTCCAGAGAATGAACTACTTTCTCCCTCTTTTTTTAAGCACAACAAGGACAACCCTAGTCGATCTAAGTTAGGTTTGCAAAGCAAGAATTAATGCTCCAGGATCTCTTCAAACTGGAGGCATCGTCCACCTGTGCTCAGTGGTCTTGAGGACACAGCCTTGCTTAAGGATGTGTGAAGGGCCTGGCTAGATAAGAACAGGGTCTGCTAGTCCAGAATCCCCAAAACTGGCAGAGCATAGCCTGTGTCCCCAGGTGGGCTGTGATCTGCGCTTTGCCCTATAGACCACACAGGATTTGGTCCCTGTCCCCCCGCCCTTCTAAAAGGGAGTGAGGCCCAAAATCCTGTTCCGTTATTTTAAAATGGATGATAGCAAATGCGAACGCTTTGGGGATTTGGTTCTCAACGGTTTAGTTTTCATGTGCCTTTTTCCTGTCCTCTTGCTAACATGAGTCCTATGCCATGATAACCTGCTACTATTTCTTGGAAGGTAAGCTATCTTGTGTTCTGATGACTGTTTGTGTGATCCATCTGGGCTGGGAAAATAAATATGGATTCCTCCAGTGAGGTAATAAGAGAAAGTCCTTCCATTTCCCCTTCATTCTTCTACTTAACCAGGCATTAAACTTCTACTAGTTAATATGGCTTTGGACTGGATTGAGCCAACATTGCAGTGGTTCATGCCCCATTCCAGCCTTCCCCAGCCAGATGTTTTGCACCACAACCCCCATTAGCCATCATGCAGCCATGTTGGCTGTGGAGCTGATAGGAAATGAACATCTGGAGGGTAGCAGGTTCAGGAAGGCTGCCATAATCTTTGCATCTACCAAGCTAGGATGTAAATAGAATGGCCACCACCTGTGATTAGCAGCCATTGCTCTTTGAGCAAGTCGGCAAGCCGAAATCCCCAGCCTGTTTTATCCTCCTTTGCCAGCAAAAGATTAGCAGAGAATTTGAGTAGCTGGCGAACTGACCTCTCAGGAGTGTCTTCATGTCCTGGAATCCACTAGGATTGGTGGCCATTCTTTAGGGTTGCTCGCAAAATTAAAAATCCAAAACACTGTCACCTCCCTGCTAAATACTAAAACTCAGAGGAAAAAAACACCTCAGATTGGATTCATTCCAAGGCAGCAAATACAAATGTTTTCTTTTGTTCATATGGTTTGGATTCCCACCTCCCCACTACCACACTCAGCAACAACAATTTGTTGCTGCATAATGTGGGAGAGAACCAGTGGGGATTGTTGGCCATGGGGGGGGGGCAACAGGCAGGGAGACAGAGTGCTGAAAACTCTCTCGCCAGCTAATTGTGCACCCTGTTCAACCCCACACTTAGTTTTTCAACACTTAGCAGAATCTGACCACACTATTCTAGTTCCTTCACTCACCACTGCCGCCTTGTCTTCCTTGTTTCAAATTTAAAAACACAAAACCAAAAGCGATGGTTGTGTGCTAGTGACCCTCAGCTGTGCAGATTTCTGTGTCTACCATCCCACTCACCACCCACTCCAGTCATATCCCGAGGTTTGAATGTCTGTGTATTTATAACATCCTCCAACTTTTTCCAACACACATTTTTGTGGAGTCCTGAAATGTGAGAGGACATAGAGTCGTGTTCCAGTCTATGTGCTGTAATTTACTCGGCTTCATCTTTGCATATATTTATTTATTATTTCAAATGTATTTCTCCCTCCCTCCATTCCCCACCCCCACATTTGTGCTGCTGATTTTGGATCAACATCATAACACATCTGTGCCTTAGTTCTGCCAAGAGAATCCTAAGATCGGCAGGTTAACTCTCTTGTTTTATGCGTTGTAGGTCTGCAGGGGGAGCCAACCATCTATTTTGTGGTCAGCACTGAGCACGGCCCTGGAGTGTCTGCTGTTGGCTGCTTCCCGGTGAAGAAACGGCAGCCTGAGATGCTGGATGGAAGATCACGGAGCGCGGAACACGGAGAAGAATTGGAGTACTTATCGAGGGATGGTCCTTCCAGCAACAGCTCTTTCCACAGCAGTGAAGGGGAAGGGACGGACCACGAGGGGGACATCTTGGACTGCAGTGGGTCCAGGCCTCTGCTGATGGATTCCGAAGAGGAAGAGGAAGCTTATAAACTGAACCCTCAGCATCTGGAAAGGGGTAGCATTCCCCAAGAAGACCTTAATCTGCAAGTTCCCCAGAGCCTGGGGGTGCAGCTTGATGCTTTCCAACAACCCCCCGGAGGAGCTTCGGACGAGAGAGACGTCTTTGCCACAGCTCCATTCCAAAGCTCCATGACTCTTCACGACGACCTGGACATCTTCGCCAAAGCGCCCTTCGTCTCCAAGGGCCACGGGCTGGCGAAGCAGCAGGATGAGGGCGACGTGTTCCTGCGGGCTCCCTTCACGAAAAAGAAGAGCCAGGAAGAGCTTATGCTGCACAGCGGGGCAAAGGAATCTCCTGTCTCAGCGGGGTTCTTGGGCTCTGCTGGAGCTCCCCAGTATACCTTTAACGCTTCCTTCCAGAACCTAGATGCAGGGCTGCATGGCTCTCCTCTCTCGCAAGGTCAGTATTCTGTGGCCTCGCTGCCCCAGCCATCCGGTGCTCTCCCTCATTCTGCCAGAGCAAGCGAAGGCCCCGATCCTCCCAAAGATGCATCTCAAGAGCTGGGCAGCATCCCCAACGACACGCTCCAAGCGCACACACTCCCCCAAGACCTCCTCTTGGGTGTGAAGGCCAACCAGCCTTTCCGTCCACAGTCATTGGCAAAGTATTCCCGTCACTACAGCCCAGAAGGGGACCAGAGTGTCGGCGCCCAGCCCATCGCAGCTTACAAAGTGGTGTCTCAGACAAACAAGCAAGCCATAGCGGGGTCTGTTTCTATCGCCTCTCTTTCTTCCAGGACTAAAGAGCTGCCCAGCTCTGACCCATTCTCGTCAGCCCCCTTTCCTTCTAAACTGGGAAAGCAGAAACCCTAAATGGTTTCCATTGTGACAGAAGGAGGAGGCAAAGCTTTGAATGCGTTATCCAGAGCCTACAAGCCTTTTGGGCAAAATTCACTCCGTACATACCTAGAATGTCGAAACTACAGTCGCTGTGATACTCACCTGAATCATATGAAGCTGGTTTCAGGCTGTGAACGACTTCCAGCCTGTCAGGTTTATCACTTGCTTTTTAGATGCTCTTTCTCTCCTCACACTCCAAGTTTCCTCCCAGTGGGTCTTTTGTTTTTGTTTGGTTTTGGGTAATTATTTAAGCCAGGGAACACATGGGACAGAACTGATTACCTCTTGATAGTAGCACCCACTAAGGATTACGGAACATATCAACAGCACACCAAGAATGTTTCAGAAATGCTAGCTGGGTGGGACATTATTTAATTTTTCTAAGCAAGAGAGAAGGATAAGCACATTTTTATTTTAGTTGCTACTAATGAATCTTCCCTTAAAACCCGTAACTGTCAGTTTGTAACAGAAGTCTTGTTCTGCAATGTGTTTTTAAGCCCTCCCCACAAAAGGCAATTAATGTCTGGGTGTCTTAAACCCTATTGGTTCTAAGTGACAGTGACTCCGTTCTGACCGTTGCGGACCAAGTTATACCCTCTGTGGAAATGGTAAGTGAAATGCAGAAAGCGTGGGAAACGGAGTTGGCTTTTGCATGCTCCCAAAGGGAGGGCTTGGCTTTCCCACCTGCCATGCCTAGTTTGCAAAGCCAGTTTTCAGTCAGTGAAACAGATCTAAACCCAGATGTGCCACCCCTGAGGAGCATCCCCCAAGCTCCTCTTCTGCGCATAGAGAGGAAAGCAGCTCCCTAGTCTGGCCCTCAGCACTTCCACATGCAGCATGCGCTCCTTTTTCAGAGGTTGTACCAATTGTGCACCCACGTTGCGGATGGGCCCCATGGGTTTGCTGACAATGGGGGCGGGGCAGCCACCTCCCATGCACTTTCTGTAAACTGGGGGCAGGAATGACAATGAGTGAGCAGGACTCCAGCGCATTGATGGGTTGGGTTCTAAACACACATGAGCTAATCAACAAGAACTTCTAGTGCAGTTACTTTTCTGGTGCACCTGGAGCTGACAGTGCTCAAACATCCCTTGCTTTGTTTTCTGTCTCTTGGGGGGCGGGGCGGGGCGCAATGCTTTGAATCTCCATCAGGTCTAAAATAAAGAAGGGATGTTGTGACAAAGATGGCCGTAGAGTGGTGTGGAAAGTGTTAGTGTTAATTCTGCTGACCTCAGTGATGCTGTGACAGTTCTTGATGGCTTAAAATCTGATTCTACATCAAGGTCCAACGATTGAATGGTAACTTTTGCGAGTCTTCACTACCTGCTGTTTTATGAAGGACAATCTTGTGGTTTTTAACAGACAATCCAAGAAGCTGATGCATCACTTGTGAGAGAAATCCTTGTGAACTATTGAAATGTAATGGCAAGTTGACTTAACGGTAGTCAATTTTGTTGAGCTGTGCCTTTTATGGAAAGGTGTCCTCACACCCTGTGGCCAGACCCAGACGTTCAGAAATAGCCTACCACCTCTTTTACCTCACGTTCTTACAAAGGAATCTTTAAGTGCCCCCTGTCTGAAAGGGCCTTGTCTGCCAATTGTCAGAGGCAGCCCTGCCCTAAAGTCAAGTGATGACAATTTGGAGGTGGTTCTAAGGGTCCAGCATGAAAGATGGATCTGGACCAGGGGACACAATTCACCGGGCAGTTCTCCATGGCAACCTTTCCATTGAAATGCATGGGGACCTTCTTGTGCAGCCTCCATCGCTTTGAATGGGGCTGGCACAGGAGAGCTTTCCGGCAGATGGTGCTTTGTGTCTGTTGGAGAAGAGGGTGGCCTTTGAATTTCCTGTCTCGGGCACCTAAATATATTGGACAAATCCCAGCTATAAATCATGAGCATGGCTAGCTGGCTGGTCTCCCCCACTCCAAAGATTTTATCCTCTGCTTATGTGTTAACTGTTTGGTTAGGAGGGGTGGGGAACCTTAGCTGCTCTTGATGAGACTGTATTTTATGGTTAAGGACCTGCTTGAAAGTCCTCAGACTCCGAAAGGGACCTTAATGACTCAAGATCTTTCCTATTCTTTTGGTACTTTCAAATTAATTCTATAGCACTTTGTTACTCCAAATGGGGACATTTGGTAGGGTGGTGGCTTGAGGCAGGCTTTGCTGAAGCATTTTTAAAAGTTCAGGAGGCAGATGTGAAGGCCTTAACTGTTTTTTGACATGCAACTTGTGAATCTGTTTCCTTGCTCCTTACTGCCAGCTGGGAGTCCTTGCACCTTTGAGGATGTTCCAGTCTGATAATGATCACGAAAAGGTTATTTCAGTCAAGAGTCCAACTGCCTGGCGGAGGAAGCGATGTAGACTGTTAAAGCAGAAGATGTGCCCCAAGGGAATCACACGCTTGCTCAGCACTTCACAAGAGCAGCCTGCTCCTGTTTGGGCTGTGTGGCCCTGCATCTTGAATACATTCACTTGGGCTATCCCAGCATCTTTAGGCTAGTTTGGATGCACCTCTGTCAATGTGCAAAAAGTCCTTCCTGCAAGTTTTCATGGCCCATCCATCTTGCTGTAGAGCCAGGACTCAGTTTACCAAAAAGCTTGGACTCTGGATACTCTTCTTGTGAACTCGAGCACTGCATTTGCTGATACGTCAATCTTCATGCTGTACCTACCTCTACTCTTTAAGCAGATGCTGGCGTGCCTGTGTTTCTTTTCGTCTGGTTGGTTTTTGACATCTTTTGCTGTAGTACTTGTGCAATTGATAATGGCTTGTAGGGAGAAGCAAAGAGGAATTTGATGCTGCTTAAGACCCTGCAGTGAGGTGGGGGAAATAATTCTTGGAAAATGTGCTCACACAGACTTTTGTGCCTCCATTGTTCAAAACACAGGCGACCGAGCAAACATCATTTTGAGCTTGCCTTTTTAAACAAACAAACAAACAAACAAACCTAGATGATTGCTTATCTGCTGTGTCTTCACAGGTTTTTAAAAATATATATATAAATCAAATCAAGAAGACACCTTTAGGAAGCCATGCTCTGTTTCTCTGTGAAGTGTTTGCTAACCCATACATTGGAAGTTTAACTTATTTTTGTGTGTGTATTGGAGAAGAGAACTTAGGTGCTAGAATGAGGAAATTAAGAAATGCAGAAGATTTCATCCTTGCAGTGTTATAGATTCCAGTGTAAAATTCCAAGATAGAGTGTAGCCTGTACTCTGTTGATGGCATCCGGCAGCTCAGCTTTGAACTCTCCTTGATTCAGGGGGATGCATATTCAGTAGGAATAAACAGAAGCTGGAGCTAATTAGATTGCTGTTGAAGTCAGTGGCATTTGACCAATGACAAATAGTATTTCCAGTTCTAATTCTGCTCCTCCTGAAGGAAGTCAAGGCACTTGTTACAGTCAGTCCCGAAACTGCCGCCAATATTAGTCGGGTGCTTTTAAACTGTTACGAAAACCCTACGTCACTCCGCAAATAGTTTTTGAAGGAATGCATTTTGCTTAGTTGTTTCCCTATCCTTGTTGAACAAGACGGTACTTCAGCAGAGTTGTAAGTCACGGCCAAAGACCAAGGCACAGTTAGGCTCTAGCCCTCATAAGAAGCTCCATGGATGGGGTAGTTCCTCTCTTCTCCTCACCTATGTGAGAATGCACCTCATTTTCTGGAAAGTAAGGGGCACTTAGCCATTTTAAAACTAGCTTCCCCCTCATATGTGCTCACATTCCTAGGTGAGTCAACTTGAAATGTTGGGGTCACGTTCCTGCTGACGATGTGGGTTTCCTTCCCACCCTCATTTTCTCCACTCCCAGTGCTTTGGATTACAACTCCCCCATGAACCCTGGCATCATATGGTCATGCTAGCTGGGACTGATGGGAGTTGTGGTGCAAAACATCTGGAGGGCACCAGGTTGGAGAAAGCAGAGCTGCGAGACTGTGACTTGCACGGAGGGGCTGGGTGGTGATTCCTGGCCCCACCTGTTCTTGTGCACATCTCCCTGGCTCACCAAGTGTTGCGCATCACACAAAGAGAGACCTTCAGCTGAACGTTTGCCCTACAGCCCTGGCATAGCAAAAGCCTGGATGGTTTCCCCTCTCTGTTTTATAAGGTTGCTTAGTAGATTTAGACAATCTTAATAAACTATTCAGTAGCAATCTGAGTGAAGCTTAATGACACTGTCATGAAGCTGGTGTTCTTCTGCAACACTGCAGAACTACACAGCAGCAATTGCGTCTGGGCAATCATCTGCTTAGATGTGATGCCAAATCGCTTGATTCCAGCAGGGCTTACGTAGGAGTTGCACCTCCCAGTCAAATCAGTGCAGCTAGGAATGTGTTTCATGGGTCTTGGTCAGCAGATGTGGAGCCACTGAGCTCCACTTTTCCCTTATGCAAATCATCCGAGCACTTTTCAGGTGGTTCAGACAGTCACCTTGTTAAAACCTCCCTAGTGTTGCCCTTCCAGTTCTGCACAGTGTTACTCCCTGTGCAGGTCTTGCTTCTCTGGTTAAGCTTTGAGTTGGGATCTGCTTCCTGGCACTGTGGCAGCTTTGTCTGTGGGGTGGCTGGTGGGTGGGCCCTATTGAAGAGCAGAAAGTTTAATTTTCCTGTTCCATTCTGGGGTGAGACAGGATCCCCTTGGGATTTTATGTCTCAGGTGCCAGAAGAATTTCAGCCCAGTACAGTTTATCACTAAAGATTATGGCTTTCAATCAGAGAGAGAGAGAGAGAGAGAGAGAGAGAGAGAGAGAGAGAGAGAGAGAGAGATAGATAGATAGGTATCTGGTTGTTTTTCTTCTCTCCTTTGTGGAACTGCTCCCACTTTAAACCAGGTTCATGTTGGCTGCCTGAGGCAGAAAAGGGAGAGGATAGCTCCCAAGAACACTGGTTTTCCTCCTGAGGTTCCCTTCTCCCTTTCCCACCTGTGCTCCACCCCCATCCCTGCCTCCACCCCCATCACAGTTGGGTTTGTGGGTCGCTGCCTCATGTTTGGGATCAGCGTTAAAGCCACAGGGCTCTGAGATCAACCACTCTGAAGGAACACAGAAATTTCCATGGATTCAGCTCCCACCAAAGAACTCTCATGCTGGAAAGGTTTCCGCGCCTTCCTCCTTTCTTATGTTTGGTGGTTTTTAGATGTCTCTTGGGTGTAGTGACATTTCCTTCCATACGTGTTTTTGACACAAGGGTACCTTGTGTGTCTCTGCTGTTGGAGCCATCCCTGCATCTGGACTTGGCCTGTCATGACGCTACAACGACTGCAGCTGATTAGAATGGCGGCTGTTTTGTTCTTTCCTATCTCTGTGTGTACACTGGGAACATTTTTACCTTTGTAACACTAGACAGCTGTGATATCAGAGAGCCAGTCTCCCAGTAGCTATTTCTTTCTTTCATTTTTTAAAAAAGGGATTATTTCTTGTAAAGGAAGGCCCAGTGGCAATTGGATCGAAACACCTGGCCCCAGAGGTGAAATTGCAAATGAGAAGAGGGAAATCCGTATGCAGATAATAAAAGAGAATTGTGACTCATTCTAAAAGGCAGCTCTAATTGTCTTTTCTGTCCTGGCAGCTTGAGGAGGTCCTTTGAGAGGGTCGCACCCTTCTGCTGCTGCTAATCTGGAATTGTCTTTGTGTGCAGTTATGAGTCATGAGACCAAGGCTTTGACTCCAAGCTCCTCTTGATACAGTCAGAACTCAACAGTGTTGGATATACCTCTCTGATATGATAAACTGTTTGCAGGCTGGAGTATATATATATTTTTTCCCCACTCTGGTTGCATTAAATCTTTTATGAAGAAATGTTAGCGCTGGGAACTTGTATGCTTTATTAAAAACTATCTGATTCAAACATCCTCATCTCGCTGTGTGCTTCTTTTTGCTCATAGGAGTCTTTCCGAAAGCTTAAACGCAAAGGATGTGTCCATATAAACTTGTTGATTTTCTGCAAATGCCAAGGGGGACAAAACCAAGAGCTAATTTGAAAACTATTTCCTCACAAATGTTTTCAGCCGGGCTGAAATTTCATCTCTCCCCAACTAAGTTTCAGCGCACCTTAAAAAATATTTGCCAGCAAGTTTACATTCCTCTCACTTTCAATCGCTGTCTGTTGCCTTCACTTGCTCTTAGTGATGGTGCCATGTGGTCAAATCTCATTGGGTGTAAGAACACCAGATGAGCCTGCTGGATCAGGCCAGTGGCCCATCTAGTCCAGCACAAGCGCAAGAGCCCTCTCCCCTCCTGCGGTTTCCAGCAGTTGGTATTGAGAAGCATAGCTATCCAGACATTTTGGCACCTGAAGCAGACTCCAAAACAGTGCCTTCCTCCCCACAAGGGAAGATCTACACCAGGAACGGAGCTGGGGTGGGGGTAGGAGGAAGACTGGGATCTGCTGCATGGTGGATCCTGCCACCTGAGGCAGTCACCTCACCTTTCCTCATGGGTGAGCTGGCCTTGGCTACCTCCAACTGGGGAGGCAGAGCATAGCCATTATGTCTGTTGTTTAGTCGTTTAGTCGTGTCCGACTCTTCGTGACCCCATGGACCAGAGAACGCCAGGCACTCCTGTCCTCCACTGCCCCCCGCAGCTTGGTCAGACTCATGCTGGTAACCTCGAAAACACTGTCCCACCATTTCGTCCTCTGTCATCCCCTTCTCCTTGTGCCCTCCATCTTTCCCAACATCAGGGTCTTTTCCAGGGAGCCTTCTCTTCTCATGAGGTGGCCAAAGTATTGGAGCCTCAGCTTCAGGATCTGTCCTCCTAGTGAGCACTCAGGGCTGATTTCCTTCAGAATGGAGAGGTTTGATCTTCTTGCAGTCCATGGGACTCTCAAGAGTCTCCTCCAGCACCATAATTCAAAAGCATCAATTCTTCGGCGATTAGCCTTCTTTATGGTCCAGCTCTCACTTCTGAGTGAGAGCCATTATGTCTAGTAGCCACCAAAAGCTCTCCTCCCATGAATTTGTCTAATCCTTTTAAAGCAGGGGTCAGCAAACTTTTTCAGCAGGGGGCCAGTCCACTGTCCCTCAGACCTTGTGGGGGCCGGATTATATTTTGGGGGAAAAATATGAACGAATGCCTATGCCCCACAAATATGGGGTATACAGAGATGCATTTTAAATAAAAGGACACATTCTACTGATGTCAAAACACCAGGCAGACCCTACAAATAACCAGAGACGCATTTTAAAATAAAAGGGCACATTCTACTCAAGTAAAAACAAGCTGATTCCTGGACCATCCGTGGGCAGGATTTAGAAGGTGATTGGGCCGGATCTGGCCCCCCGGCCCTTAGTTTGCCTACCCATGCCCTAAGCCAGGGGTCAGCAAACTTTTTCAGCAGGGGGCCTGTCCACTGTCCCTCAGACCTTGTGGGGGGCCGGACTATATTTTTTTGGGGGGGGGGGCGGGAAATGAATGAATTCCTATGCCCCACAAACAACCCAGAGATGCATTTTAAATAAAAGCGCACATTCCACTCATGTAAAAACACCAGGCAGGCCCCACAAATAAGCCAGAGATGCATTTTAAATAGAAGGGCACATTCTACTAATGTAAAAACACACTGATTCCCGGACCGTCCACGGGCCGGATTGAGAAGGCGATTGGGCCGGATCTGGGCCCCGGGCCTTAGGTTGCCTACCCATGTTTTAAAGCCACCCAAGTTTGAGGCCATCACTGCCTCCTCAGGGAGCGAGTGCCATAGTTTTAACTATGAGTTGTGTGAAGAAGAACTTTTTTTTATCGATCCTGAATCTTCCAACCTTCATCTTCATTGGATGTGCACAGGTTGTAGTGTACGCAACTTCACTGAAGGCTCACTGGTGGCTTGCCCAGGAAGGAAGCTGCAGCAGTAGTGAACTCCTCAGCCAGCAACTGTGGGGCGGCGGGGATTATACCCTCCAACAGTTCTCCGATGAAAATACCACCCAGTAGTTAGGGGTGTGGTTTCTACTGCACAGGCCTTCAGCTCCATTAAGAATGTCACAGCTCAGCTGTTATTTCACCCAATGCTGTTGCAGAGGAAATTGCATGTGCTTTGATCTATAGCAGGGTGATTGGCAGCCTTTGATGCCATGCCTACCCTCTGCAGCCCTTGAGCTGCCTTCCCAAAGTTGGCTAAGCAAGGGGCTGGGCTTTGGGAAGGAGGCAGGAGGGTCTGAGAGGGTCATAGAGTCCTCCCTTCTTCCTAAAGTCTAGTTAGCACTTTCCCATCTTTGAGAATGAGGTAGGAGGACTCTAGGACCCTGCCAGATCCTCACATCTCCCTTCCAAAGCCCAGAGCCTCACTTAGCCAGCTTTGGGAAGGGAGCATGAGGGCGGATTGGGGTGTGTGTCAAATAACGGCCGCTCCACCCTCCTCCCCACACATAACAAGGCAGTGTGCGGCCCATGGGTTCCATTTCAAAGTACTCTTGCCACCCACTTGGTCTGAAAAGTTGGGCCAGCCTGATATCTATAGCAGGCATAGGCAAGCTCGGCCCTCCAGATGTTTTGGGACTACAACTCCCATCATCCCTAGCTGACAGGACCAGTGGTCAGGGATGATGGGAATTGTAGTCTCAAAAAACATCTAGAGGGCCGAGTTTGCCTATGTCTGATCTATAGCCTGCACGTGAAAAGGTATAAAACTTTGAGTATGAAAGTTCTCAGACTGTCTTAATGTTTGTGCAGGAAAAACCCGGCCTTGAGCTAGGCTGATAGGAGGACGAAACCTGTTCTTCTCACTGAACCAGGTATCCAGCTCTGATAATGCAGGCCTGCTTCCCTCTGAGAATGTGACAGTTTCTACATACGTGTAAAGCTAATGCAAGGAAAAGCCTTTATATAAGTATGTGAAATGTATAGGCTCCACTTTTGTGGGTGGTTCAGCGGCGGCGGCTGCTCTGACCAAGTAAAGGCACCTGAGGCGCCACCAGAGTTACACACAAACATTGCAAGTTTGACAAACAGGACAACCACAAATACATGAAGCAAACCCTTCCGGCACCTCTACCCTTCTGCTGATGCTGCCCACAGTCCAGGAAAGTGGGGTCGTGGACTTTAATCCCACAGCAGAAGCTTGTGCTGCGACTTCTGCTAGTTCTCTTGTCACCCTCGATGTGCATCAAACCTGCCTACAAGTGATGTGTCCCATAGACATTCGCACATTAATTTATCTTTCCTTGTGGGGCTATGAGAGCAGTCATAGCAGCATTATAGATACAGAGAGACTGGGCAGTAGCATTAAGGTCTCACCGCCTGGGCTTAGGCCATCACCCTCTGCACATTTATCTAGGATTAAGCCACATGCGACATTGGTGTGCTGGCTTCTGAGTAAGTACACCAAGAGAAACAGAACTGTAGAGCTGGAAGGGGCCCTGGGAATCCCAGCCCCCTGCCATGAAGGAATCACAGCTCAAGAATCCCTGGCAGGTGGCCACCCAGCCTCTCTTTAAAAACCTCCCAAGGAAGAAGAGCCCACCGCCTTCCAAGGGAGTCCATTCCACTGCCAAACAGCTTTTGCCGTCAAAAAGTTATTCCCAATGTTTAATCGGAATCTTGTCATTTGAATCCATTGATCCTTTCCCTTGGACAGCCTTTTGGATATCACCTCTCGGTCTCCCCCAGGCTACACATCACCCAATTCCCTCAATCAGTGCCGGATTTACGTATAAGCTAAACAAGCTATAGCTTAGGGCCCCTCTCTCTTGGGGCCCCCAAAAAATTTAAAGGAAAAAACAACAACTGGATGTACATTTCCAAAATATAAGGAAAAAAATAAAATAAAACCTACATACAGCAACAGTGTTTTGTGTTGTGCAGGCTCCTATTTGTTATGTGCAAATGGCTTTAAAGGTAAAGGGTAAAGGGACCCCTGACCATTAGGTCCAGTTGTGGCCGATTCTGGGGTTGCGGCGCTCATCTCGCTTTACTGGCCGAGGGAGCCGGCGTACAGCTTCCAGGTCATGTGGCCAGCATCAGTAAGCCGATTCTGGTGAACCAGAGCTGCGCACGGAAATGCCATTTACCTTCCCGCCGGAGCGGTACCTATCTATCTACTTGCACTTTGACGTGCTTTCGAACTGCTAGGTTGGCAGGAGCAGGGACTGAGCAACGGGAGCTCACCCCGTGGCAGGGATTTGATCCGCTGACTTTCTGATCAGCAAGTCCTAGGCTCTGTGGTTTAACCCACAATGCCACCCGCATCCCCTTATGGCCACGTCCCAAATGGCTTTAGATAACTATTAGGTCCATAAACGAGGGGCGCGGGTGGCGCTGTGGGTAAAACCTCAGTGCCTAGGACTTGCTGATCACATGGTTGGCGGTTCGAATCCCCGCGGTGGGGTGAGCTCCCGTCTTTCGGTCCCAGCTCCTGCCCACCTAGCAGTTTGAAAGCACCCCTAAGTGCAAGTAGATAAATAGGTACCGCTTTATAGCGGGAAGGTAAACAGTGTTTCCGTGTGCTGTGATGGCTTGTGAGCTGCAGCTTCGTCACGCTGGCCACGTGATCCAGAAGTGTCTCCGGACAGCGCTGGCCCCCGGCCTCTTAAGTGAGATGAGTGCACAACCCTAGAGTTAGAGTCAGACACGACTGGCCCGTACGGGCAGGGGTACCTTTACCTTTACCTAGGTCCATAAACGACCATGTAGCATATATTCAACACAAAAAAACAGTGACAATTTGTTGTTGACTAAAGACAGCTGGACATATCAAGGGCCCCATTACCTTCAGTAGCTGAGGGCCTCATCAAACCTAAATCATAACAAAATTATAATAAATTGAAATAATTTGTTAATATAATAAACAAAATTATAATAAAGTAGCAACAAACAGTACTTGAATGAATTTGTTAATATAATAAACAAAATTATAATAAAGTAGCAACAAACAGTACTTGAATGAATTTGTTAATATAATAAATCACTGCCCCGCAGAGAGTGAAGAGGAGGAGTGGGCGGGGCCTCGGGACATCCGACGCGGAGACGCCCCTCCTCCCTCCCTCCCTCCCTCCCTCCCTCCCGTCTTCGCGTTTCCTTCGCTTCAGTCTGCAGTTCCGCACTCCGGCCAGCAGGGGCCGCCCGACTCCAGCGGGCGAATCAGGCGCCTGCGCAGGCAGCCCCTCGCGAGGGGTCCTTCGGCTGCCGCCCCTCCGAGAGGGAGAGGGAGCAAGATGGCGGCCGCGAGGCGGTTGGCGGCGGGGCTGGGCAGCCGGTAGGTGACTGCGTCCGTGCCGCCCCCCCCCCGTCATGGGTTCTTTTCCCCGGCCTGGGGAGGGAACGACACCCCCAGAATATATTTATTTTAAAAGGGGGGAGGTGTTTGGCTTTTAAACGGGAGAGCCTGGCCTGCCTCGCGGGGTTGTTGTGAGAGGCGAAGGGGCCGCTTGTGTTGGCCCCCTTCCGAGGGGAGGTGGGCTCCGGAGGCAAGAAAAGGGCCTGATCCCCTCGGTGTCTCTGCGGGGTTGCCTGGACTCAGGGCCAGATTTACGTATAAGATAAACAAGCTATAGCTTACGGCCCCACTCTCTTGGGGGACCCCCAAAATAAAAGGAAAACAACAACTGGATGTACATTTCCAAAATATAAAAATTCCTTCCAGTAGCACCTTAAAGACCAACTTAAGTTAGTTCTTGGTATGAAGAAGTGTGCATGCACACGAAAGCTCATACCAAGAACTAACTTAGTTGGTCTTTAAGGTGCTACTGGAAGGAATTTTTTTATTTTGTTCCAAAATATAAGTTCAACAGTTGCTTCGATAAAGTACATATTTTGTTATGTGCAAATGGCTTTAGATACCTATTAGGTCCATAAATTACCATATAGCATATTTTTATCACAAAAAACAGCGACAGTTTGTTGTTGGCAAAAGACAGCTGGACCTAAAAAGGGCCCCATTACCTTCAGTAGCTTAGGACAGGGGTAGGCAACCCCGGGCCCCGGGGGACGGTCTGAGAATCAGCGTGTTTTTACATGAGTGGAATGTGTGTTTTTATTTAAAATGCATCTCCGGGTTATTTATGGGGCTTGCCTGGTGTTTTTTACATGAGTAGAATGTGTGCTTTTATTTAAAATGTATCTCTGGGTTATTTGTGAGGCATAGGAATTTGTTCATTCTCTCCCCCCCCCCAATATATATATATATATATATATATATATATATATATATATATATATATATATAGTCCGGCCCACCACATGGTCTGAGGGATAGTGGACCGGCCTCCTGCTGAAAAAGGTTGCTGACCCCTGGCTTAGGACCTCATCAAACCTAAATCTGCCCCTGGCCAGCCACAGCGGGCAGGGCCAAGAAGCCTTGGGGTGGGGTGACCTTGGGCGGCTTTCAACAGCCACACCAACCTTGCAGGGTTGTTGTGAGCATTAATGCTGGGGGTGGGGTGGGTGGAGAGAAGACAGCAACTATCCTGAGGCCACGCAATTAGCTTCTTAGCTGAGTGGTTGGGATTCAAACCCTGGTCTCTCCTTGGTCTGACACTCTGAACCCCTAGACCACCCCTGGCTGCCAGGGCTGCTGTGAGAGTGGCATATGATCTCCCCTCTGAGGAAGAAGGAATAGTAGAGCCTCGTGGCTCTTAACGCCTAACGAGGTGTTTTTTATGGTTTCATGGCTTATTATGGCATGTTTTGGACTACAACTCCCATCAGCCCCAGCACCATACAGCCATGCCGACTGGGAGTGGGGAGTCTGAAAGGAAGCAAATTGGGCAGAGTATCATAAGCAAGAAAGCATGGACTACTACTGGTTGATGGCCGTAGTAAACTGATTGATTGATTGATTGATTGATCAATTAATAAGCAACAAAGGCAGTTCCCTGTCCTGAGGAGCGAAAGTGTCCCCAACAGATATCTTAAATATTTGGTTCCATTTGTTGACGAAGGAATAAGTAAGGTTTTCAGTCCTTGGCATTTCACATTAAAAAAAAAACAAACCTGTTTTTTTCATGAAAGCAAACTGGTTTAACAAAAAACACCCTCTTTTAATTTTGGGCCACCACAGCTGTCCTGATACTTTGGCTTCCCGAAACTGTCACGCAAATGACAATACTGCCTGTTTTGCTAACCTGCACTTTTTAAGCTCTGGAGGCATCCTGCATGCTTCCTGTTTTGTATAGTTAAAGAAAAGATGGAGAAATCTTAATGAAGCCCTGGATTGAAAGCAGGAACTGTAATAATCTAGAGGAATAGTTACCTTTCCTGCATGGTGCTGACCTCATATACTTACAAACTCTTTCCAGTAGCACCTTAGAGACCAACTAAGTTTGCTATTGGTATGAGCTTTCGTGTGCATGCACACTCATGCCAATAACAAACTTAGTTGGTCTCTAAGGTGCTACTCGAAGGATTTTTTAAAATTTTGTTTTGACTACGGCAGACCAACACGGCTAACTACCTGTAACTTTCAAACTCTGTTTCTGTATAACATCTTGCTATCTTCTGCCCTCATCAAACCACAAAGGAGAAGAACTTCAGAGCTAGGGGACTCTGGTGGATTGGTTGTTGGAATTGTGTTTTCAGTCTTTACTCAGCCATTGACTGTTTTCAGTGTTCTTGTTCAGGTTTGGTCATCCAGAGTAGCTGAGATCATGAAAGGCACAAGGGAATATTTTTGCTTAACTTGAGCCATAAAATAGGGAAGGGTCTAACTTTGTAGGATGGACTAGTTAAGCCTTTATTGAGCCTCAGGACTATAAGGAGTCTGAAATTGTGACATTTTTGCTAAGGTTGTTTTTTGTCTTCTTTAAGATTCTGCCACTTGGGATTCAAAGGAGTGAATGTCACTGCTAAACAACCCCTACACATTGCCTCCCAACAGAACCTGCTCCTTCCTCCCACAGTACTACAGATGAAAGGTGAGTGCTAGGCTTGCGATCACAATTCTGTGGGGGAACGCTGTGATAAAAACTCGCAATTCTCTGAAATTGCTATATCACGGCAAAAAGTATATTGAGTAAGCATACTGTTCAGTCCAACATCTCTTCTTGAGAGAGAGAGAGAGAGAGTGTGTGTGTGTGTGTGTGTGTGTGTGTGTGTATGTGTATATGAGTATTTCTATAAAGTCGTCAGAAATATTTCCATGTATAAAGTGTGTATTTGCTTCTAACTTTGGATCTTTGGATCTGGGCTTCTCAAGTTTTGTTGAGTTTCTGTAAGCCAAGAAAATAAAAATTGAGCCTCTCTTAAGAGAAAGAGGGAGAGAGGGTTGTGAATGCCCAGTGGGCAGAAGATGGACTGAGAAAGGCAAGGCCCCCACACCTCATTCAGCAAGACCATTCTCGGCTCTCTTTTTCTTCACAACACTCATTTTCGTTACTTGTTTGAACTCCTGCAGCAGAAGGGAGAGGTGGGGAGAGACAAGATTGCCTGATCGAGAAACTTAGTCCATCTAAATAAAATTGTCATGTTCAGGGACAATATGCCGCTGAGAATCAGATGCTGGAGACAAAGATATGGGGAGGTCTTTGTGTTTGTGCCATGCTTGTGGGCACCAAGAAGCTTCTGGCTGGCTCCTCTGGGGGCCAGGATACTGGACTAGATGGGCCTTGTGTCAAATCCAGCCCAGCTCTTCTTGTTTATGTTTTATGAAGGTTAGGTGCAAATCAGATTACTACAAACCTCACCGTTTTTTATTCTTTTTTTTTTATTCCAGTGAGGTCTATGTTTGTTCAGACACAGGATACTCCAAATCCAAACAGCTTGAAATTTATCCCAGGAAAGCCAGTGCTGGAATCTAGAACTATGGAATTCACTTCTCCAGCTTCCACGTATTGCTCACCCTTAGCAAGGTTTGTTGCGTTGTTGTTGGTTGTATGACAATAACTTAGTTATGTGTCAAAGTACTTTTAAGTGGTACTTACTTAGGAGCAAACTACATATTGCACCGTAGCTGCTGTAACGAAGCCCTGGGAGCATATTATCTCGTGCAAAGCTTTATTGGGAAGTGGATGCTTTGCATCAGAGAAGGGAGCGTTTAACCATCTCCCTGTCTTCCTCTAAAATGCCCCCTCGCCCAAGTGTTGTTGCCCCTATCCCTGTTCTGGACTTATTTGTGCCTTGCAAGCACTAATCAGGTGCCTGTGAGATTGAAAGCAGACTTGGGACAGAGTTTGCAGCAGAGGGGTTATACGTAGTTTACCCCTTTAAAAAAATCTGTTCTGTTGTTGTAAAGGGTATTTGTGATGGTTGTAAGGGGGTTACTTGTGCGTAAGTTGCCTTCAGTTTTAGTTATATTGCCTGGCCAACCATGCCTTGGCTGACAGCTCACACTCCGTGACCGGTCAGTCACTTGCAGAATCCGTCAGTGGGCGTTTCTTGAACCTCTTCCAGCATAAGAGCTGTTTGACGCCTAGTCTCCGCCTATTTTCCCTGCGCGGAACTCGTCTGCGCAAGTACGGGGAAGGCAGGGGCGTGTCAGCGCTCTCTCCACTAGTCTCTGGTGTAGGGTCTTGGAGAGCTGTCTCCACTTCCTCCATCTCCCTCTCTTCTCTACTGGTGTTACGCTGAATTCCTTCCCCCCTGCTGGTCCCCTCTCCGGCATCGCTCTGGAGCCCTGCCTCCGCCTCTCGCTCTGATGTCAGTTCCCTGACAGTATTAATCAATTCCAACAGCATAAGAAATGTTATTGGACCCTAACCCCTCCCCAAATAAAGACGGCCAACAAGACAGAAGAAAAAGTGGGGGGCATGATTAGTGCAAATCAAACCTAGTCAAATCAAGTCAAGAAATGTCTAGTCAGTCTAGGGTGCACTTCCACAGGTGTCCATGTGAGGCAGGCAGGCAGAAATCTTGCTCAAGTACCATAACATTTATATGGTGTGGTTCCTTTGAGATGAGCATGGATTTCACTTGTTAAATGTTCCTTTAAAATCAAACTCCACATCATTGTATAGAGTTAAATCTTTGTACGTTAATTCTCTGGAGTCATTATCTGAAATTGAAGGAAGGGCAAGTCTGGGATCGGGAGTCAGTAATTAGTTGGTTATTGATTCAGTCTCTCTAAATATTTTACATGAGTAGTTTCCCCTTATTATATATATACAATGAACTCATTCTCATGCATGTTTACATGCAAGTATTCCGGATTCAATGGGACGCAGGTGGCGCTGTGGTCTAAACCACAGAGCCTAGAGTTTGCCAATCAGAAGGTCGGCGGTTCAAATTCCCTTGATGGGGTGAGCTCCCATTGTTCGGTCCCAGTTCCTGCCCACCTAGCAGTTCAAAAGCAAGTCAAAGTGCAAGTAGATAAATAGGTACTGCTCTGGTGGGAAGATAAATAGGTACTGCTCTGGTGGGAAGATAAATAGGTACTGCTCTGATGTTTCCATGAGCTGCTCTGGTTCGCCAGAAGCGGCTTAGTCATGCTGGCCACATGACCTGGAAGCTGTCTGCAGACAAATACCGGCCTATAGAGCAAGATGAGCGCGCAACCCCAGAGTCATCCGCGACTGGACCTAATGGTCAGGGGTATCTTTACCTTTATTCTGGATTCAGGGAAGTGTTCTAGGATTGGAGCCTTAGTAGCCAGGCAGTCATCAGCCTACAAACGTTCATGGGTATACTGATACAAAGAAACCTGGAAGCTCACAGTGAGCAGGAGTTTTGAATGAAGATCTTTATTTTTCTTGTTTTTGTTTTGGTAGGCAGCTCTTCAGGATTGAAGGCGTTAAAAGCATTTTCTTTGGAACAGACTTCATCACAGTCACAAAGGTAACCGGTAACCCTAAAAACATATTGGTAGTGTGTGTCTGCACAGGGAATGATAATAGAATCAAAGAATTGTAGAGTTGGAAGGGACCCTGTGGTTAATCTTGTCCAACCCCATACAGTGGAATCTCAACTAAAGCATTGATGGCAATCCAGCCTCTGCTTTGAAACCTCCAGGGAAGGAGAGTCCACCACCTTCCGAGGGAGACTGTTCCACTGTCAAACAGCTCTTGCCGTCAGAAAGTTCTTCCTGATGTTTAGTAAGAATCTCCTTTCTTGTAACTTGAATCCATTGCCTCAGGTCTTACCCTCTAGAGCAGGAGAAAACCAGCTTGCTCCATCTTCCATGTGGCAGCCCGTCAGATATTTGAAGATGGCTATCATATCTCTGGGGACGCAGATGGCGCAGTGGGTTAAACCACAGAGCCTAGGACTTGCTGATCAGAAGGTCGGCGGTTCGAATCCCCGTGAGGTGGTGAGCTCCCGTTGCTCGGTCCCTGCTCCTGCCAACCTAGCAGTTCGAAAGCACGTCAAAGTGCAAGTAGATAAATAGGTACTGCTCTGGCGGGAAGGTAAACGGCGTTTCCGTGCGCTGCTCTGGTTTGCCAGAAGTGGCTTAGTCATGCTGGCCACATGACCCGGAAGCTGTACGCCAGCTCCCTCGGCCAATAAAGTGAGATGAGTGCCGCAACCCCAGAGTCGGCCACGACCGGACCTAATGGTCAGGGGTCCCTTTACCTTTACCTTTACCTTTATCATATCTCTTCTCGGTCTCTTTTCCAGGCTAAACTTACCCAGCTCCTTCAACAGTTCCTCATAAGGCTTGGCTTCCAGACCCTCCGCCATCTTGGTCAGCCTCATCTGCACACATTCTATATAAATATTCTAAACCAGTGATTCCTAGTTGTTTTTCTGCAGATCCCAGGGGGTCTGCGTAACCCACCCAGGGGGTCTATATCACATCCCTGTTAACCATATGGGGCATCCTGTTTGGCCTGGAAGACATGCATCCTGGTTTTGCACTAGGACATGTTGGAGGGTATGGTGGCACCATTCACATAACAAAAACTAGCACAGAGATATCAACATTTTCAAAAGTAGGGGGTCCATGGCTTGGCTTTTGAAAAACATGGGGTCCACAGTTCTTAGCTAAATGGGAACCACTGTTCTAAACAATCCAGAAGAGGAGTGCGCTTCTGTTATCACTTACTGTGCAGACCATGCTCTCCTTAAAACTTTCCAAAAATAGAAGATACAAAAGACATGCCAGTTTTTAAGTTGCTGTAGTGCCAGAAACTGTGCGCTATTCATAGATTCGAAGGACCTACATTTTCCCACAAGGCTTTAAAAAAGTGTTTTTGGTCTGATTCAGCAAAGCTGTTCATGTATACCTAACCTAATTCTTGAAATCTTGGTAGGAAAATGAAGAAGTGGATTGGAACTTAATTAAACCAGACATTTATGCAACTATTATGGATTTCTATGCTTCTGGCTTACCTGTTATTACTGAAGAGGCACCCCGTACAGACACAGGTAAATGGCTAATATTGAATACGTTGATGGAGGAGAGTATTGGATGTTAGTGGCAGGTTACATCCTCTACTTGTGAGCTTGCCTGGCCACTGTTGGAGATGCAGTGTTGGGCTAGGTGGCTCACTGGTTAGATAGAAAAGGCTGGTTCATTATTATTATTAAATGTATATCCTGCCCTTCCTCCCAAAGGAGCACATGGTGGCAAACAACAAGGAACAAAACAATGCAGACATGAGAAACAGTTCCTGGAGAAATGTAAATGGTGTTGCTGAGGGCTGCTTGCAAGGTCTTTGCTGCTGTGATAGGCCAGGGCTTACAGGGACACTCTGGGTTTTTTCAACCTCTCTGTTCAGCTTTCTCTAGGCACAGCTTTCCTTCTTATTACAATACAAGATTGGGGAAAATTTGTAGATTATCTGAAAAATGTATGTGATGTGCAAACAACGCTGGTGGGGTTTCAAGAAGCACTGTAAAAGCTTAAGAGGTATCGTCAAAAGAAATATAAAAGGGAGGGAAGATAAATGGCAATGCAATTAAAGGAATGTGTATTGAAGAGTAATTACGGGTGATTACCAGAGAAGCTGAAGGAAGCCTAAAAAGAGTAATTTGTTCAAATTTGTTAAGATTTGGAAAATAATTGTATGATTGGAAAATTAATAAAAATTTACTACAAAAAAACAACAACAATACAGTATCTGAGGAGCTTTTGATATGGGAGGACTTGACTTGCCGATCGAAAGGTCGGCGGTTCGAATCCCTGCGGCGGGGTGCGCTCCCGCTGCTCGGTCCCAGCGCCTGCCAACCTAGCAGTTCGAAAGCACCTCCGGGTGCAAGTAGATAAATAGCGACCGCTTACCAGCGGGAAGGTAAACGGCGTTTCCGTGTGCGGCTCTGGCTCTGGCTCTGGCTCTGGCTCTGGCCAGAGCAGCAATGTCACGCTGGCCACGTGACCCGGAAGTGTCTCCGGACAGCGCTGGCCCCTGGCCTCTTAAGTGAGATGGGCGCACAACCCCAGAGTCTGTCAAGACTGGCCCGTACGGGCAGGGGTACCTTTACCTTTACCTTACAGGACTTTATTATTGGATTGGGGTATAAAATCAAACGGAAGGTCTTAAATTTTAGGATTTACTGTGGAACAATTAATAATAGAGTTTACCAACAAGATTCATACAACATGGAAATCCAGTGGAATTTGTTATCTGGGAATTTTGATATTGTAAACTCCTGCAGAAATAATTTATGGTAATTACATTCAATGCTCCCAAGGAAAGACCTGAATATGGTGGCTTGGTAGTACCTGATATTAGCAAGCAGCCTTGTTCTGCCACAACTCAGTGGTAGAAATATTAAAACTTACTGGGTATTAGAGCAAATAGGGATCCCAATATTAACAGTGTTGAGTGTGGAGATCAGAAAGAAGCCAGTAGATCAGTCATAGCAATATGTGACTTTTTGAAAGCAAATAAGATAGTTGAATTTATGAAAATATGAGACTGTGGTCACAAGATGATGGGGAAGTTTTTAATATTAACATGCCTGGTAAGCAATGGAATGATTCATGTTGTAATAGCACAATATCTTTTAGAGATATTGCTGCCAGGGAGATTTCTTTTTTACAAGGTGTTGTACTTACGGTATTACCTTCCATAAAAATTACAGACAATGCATAAATGAGACCATCTTGTTTGAGATATGGCCAAGGGTGTGTGGAGTTTGAACATATTTTTGCTTGTAAAGATATAACACAAGTGAGCTATGAAGCAAGCAGGACAACAGCTAGCACACAAGGGCTGGAAGTCTCAGAGCGGCTATTACCAAACACAAGTAAGAGCGCACTGTTGTGCTTCTTTTGTGGCAGGGACAGTGGTGATGCAGGCTCACTTTTCTGCAGTCATTTCATCCCCAAGAAGCTATTCAGCAGAGCTTTTTCGTGCGGTAAATGGATTTATTTTCAAGGAATCTTGTGGAAACATTTATCAAATAGGATAAGCATGATTCATTCCTTTTGTCTTGCATAAACCACACAAGCTCCATCTGAAGAAGACGATGAAGTTGTATTAATGATAAAAGAGCTCCTGGATACTAGAATAAGGTACAGCTACAACTGTGTTTCCTATACACTGTTGGTGTTTCATGAAGGTGGCAGAGTAATGAATGTGCAATTCTGCTGATAGCCGGTTTGATGGATTGGCAGAGATGCTGGTGCTTCTTCCTAGGTTGCCTCTGAAAAGAGTATTTTGTTCACTTAGCGGGATGCTGCTGGCTCAAGTCTTTCAACCAGCGGTGCTCCCAACCCACTTTCTCCCAAGAGCTTTTACAATGCTTTGAAAGAGGCATGTGACTTAAAAATTCACTTCAGAAAGAGATTGCAGTAAACATCTTCAAAATAGGGGAGGTATGAAGAATTTAAAATAGACGTGCCCTTTGGATATTTAGCTTTTATCACTCTGATCCCTGAATATATATTTCTGTTAGAATCCCTTGCCCTCTGATGTTAGCCAGGAGGACAGCAGGGAAATTTTTTACAGTTGCACATTTATATATTGGTGCTTATGTCAATATCTGCACTGAAGCACTTCCAGCATTTTAGTGAGTGCCAGTCTGACAGACAGAGCCTTCGTTGTTCCTTTGGAAAATAACAGCCTGTCTGTTGGGAAGTGAAAGGGCAGTATAAGTGGAGAATGAAGGCGCTGGTTTCATTGGAATGTAGGTGCAGCTTGTTCTTGAATGAATACCCAACCCCTGAATTGGATGCATTAATTTGCCAGCTACAATCCATTTTGTCTGTTGTGATGACATTTCAGAAGTGAGATTGACAGGAGCAAGGACTTCCAGCATTTTACATAGCTTCTCATTACCACTACCCAGATTTCAAAGATAAAAGTTGCAAACTGGGCAAATGCATGCAAAATGACTGGATTTGTATAATTTATTCCACTTTCCGTAATCAGCTCTTATTGTCAGTAAAGTAGGGGTTGCCGTGGCAGAGAGCATGCACATAAAATAAACAGAAGATACTCAGCTTGGGATTAGCTGTTCTAGGAAAAAGTTGCTGATGGTGGATTTGAAAGGAGAAGGGAGGTGTTTTGATGAACTGCAAGAGCTGGGCTGTTCTGAGAATAAGTGTTAGTGCAACAGAGAATGTACAGAGGTGGGATACAAAGAGGAGGTGGCCAAAAAAGTGGGGGTGAGAACTGCTTCTAAATGTATAGAAATGTTTGGGGTTTTCAGTGGTTTACTCCACTAATACTTTGAAATCTTATCGACAATGTTCCTCAGGCCAACAGTCCAGGAAGATGGTGGGGATGTCATCTTTAAGGGCTTCGAAGATGGGATTGTGCAGTTAAAACTGCAAGGCTCTTGCACAAGCTGCCCCAGTTCTATCATCACCCTGAAGAATGGGATACAAAACATGCTGCAGTTCTATATTCCGGAAGTAGAAGGTGTGGAACAGGTAGGTACAAATTGAAGGGTGTTAAAAATCGGGGTGGTTTGTTCATAGAATGTCTTCTCCACATCTCAAAGCGTCTCCGTACAAGCAAGTTTTTACAAATGAAAGTTGACACTTCAAATCTGGTAACTGGGTTCAGTGCAAAAAAATTAGGTATAGAGGGGTCATTATAGAAGTAACAACAGAATATGAAACAGGATTTCTCTGGGCACAAGTAAGACCAGCATCAACGTGTTGCAGTTTCCTTTTGCACCCCTACCCCACCTGGAGTGTTTCGCTTCAGGGTTCCAGCCAATCATGCTGTCCACCAGGATGCTTTATTCCATATCCCCACCCTCTGGCTGCCTTTCCCCCTTTTTTCCAACCGGTATGCAATATTTCAGTAAAAGCAGCAGAGCTGTGCTTGCCAGCATCACAGAAACAGTGATCCGAGGCATGGGGCCCAGTGAACCACCAAATCACAGAACGTATCTGTGGATACAGAGGGGGTGAGTGGGGCGGTGTCTAAATCAGCTGTGGGGAACCTTTGGCCAGTCAGATGCTGGACTACAACTCCCTTCATCCTTGACCATGGGCCAAGCTGATTGGGGCTGATGGCTTACAGCAACATTTGGAGGGCTGCACTGATTGTGTTGTGTTGAGAAAGAGATGGCGACGGCATGGCCTTCACTTTACCTTTTCCAGTCTGTGCAACAAGCGTCATGTGGGAACAGTGATCTTCTGTTAAGAAGACGGCTTTTCTCATGTTACTGACAATCTCATCCACACTCTTAGGAAGTCATAGTTCTTTGGAAGTGCTGCTTCACTTTGAGCTGGAAACGCTGAGTTGGATGTAGAAAGGAGGTTATGCCATGGTTTTCTTGAGATAATAAATCTGCTTTTCAAAATAACATTCAATACTTGTGTTTCATCTGTATTGTGACTGCTGAACTACAAGGATCTCGGGGACCTTTTGATTTCTGACACCCGTATGTGCATGTGTTTTTATTTTTTTGAATTAAAAGCTGCCTATCCCTTAGTACTGCAATCTGTTATCTTTCAGGTTGTCGATAACGAAGAAGAAGAAGAACAAGCGAAGTCAACCTAAATCAGGGAAAGCTTTGGACTCTTTAAGCTAAAATTATTTTCCAAGCTGATTTGTCTAAATTAGCCACTCGCTATAGAAAAACGTTCAGCTGTTGTCACCACTTTTCCCAGACACAGGACTGTTTCCTTCACTGCTTCATGGTTCTAAGAAAACAAGCGAAAAGTATTCTTGAAAGTGTGGCTGTCTGTTTGCTGCTATTCTTGTAAACAAAAAGAAGAAAATGTATAGATTTTGTTTGGTCAGAATGTGACATTTATAAAATATTTCCCCTCTCTGTTGGATTTAGGTAGCTTCTGTGGTGACCTACAGCCCATACTGTTGGAAGAATTATGTAGTGATAAATACAGATATAAATTATTGCTTTATTATTTTGAGGCCTTCCTGTTATATAAGCCATGTTTTTATTATTCTTTGTAGGTCTGTTGTCTTTGCTACTAAATGCACAATACTGGGTGAATCCTGATAACGGTTTCCTTATTATTGGTCACAAATGGGGATTAGAAACTGAATTTAACCCTTGAAAATAAGAAAACCAACTCTTTTGCTACTGTATTTTCTTGAATACATCAAAGTAGCTGCAACAACAAAATTAGAGTGTGTTATGGTCAAGCAAACCCACATTACCGTACTGGCCCAAATATAAGCTGCACCCAAATATAAGCCACACCTTTAAAATTCAAGGGGGGGGGGGGGAGAAAAAAAGACAATACCAGAATATAAGCCGCTCCCTTAAAATTCTGCAGGCACTCACACCCGTTCTGTTTTACCGTATGTCTGTTTCAGCAGTGGTACCGTAAAAGCCAATTTTTGTACGGTTGCAAATTTAAGCTGTACTTTTAACTTTTCACGGCTAGAATTTGGAAAAAAAGTGAGGCTTTTATTCATGCCAATATGGTAAATGAATTTTAAATTGTGCTGGGAAGAATGTGTGAACTATAGGAGCTGGGACTCCCCAAGGAAACTTGACGCCTTTTCAATAAAGGCAAATGGGAAATTACTTTGCCAAATACTCAAGTAAGCATATGCTGTGTGAGGGCAACCAGAAGCAACCCATGTTTGTCTTGCGTAGGATACCACTGCAGCGCTTGTGGCACTGTCTTTTCCTTGCCCTGGGCTAAGAATGAGTTGCTAGTATATGACCACTATCGGTTCTGGCCATCTTGAACTTTTTAATGGTTGACGCACTTAATACGTTCTGACTCATTCCAAGTTCCTGGAAGAGAACCCTTCTGTATTTACTGTTTTACTTTTCCCTGCCTCTGAAAACATCACATTACCTAACATGATGCAATCAGCACACCTAATCTTCACAACAGTGTTCCTTCCTTTTATTTGAAAGGACAAGTACAGTGGTATGAAAAGGATAGCTTGTTACTTGAGAATTAGTAATCCAGCACACGTCCCCCACCCCCAAGAGACCTGGAAGACTCTATTCAGCATTTCCTGGTGGATCAGCAAAAGGGGGGGGGGTCTGAAACAAGTCAATTCTAAGGTAAACTGGGTGTCAAGTTTGTCAAGGCTACTTCCATTCTCAGGAACTGCCAGCAAGTGATCAGTTCAGGTAGGAGCGCATGGATCTTGCCCGCAGCAGCTCCCTTCGGTTTTAGGTACCTTCCAAGAGCAAGAAATGACATACAGACATTTATAAAATTATGCATGGCACGGAGAAACTGGATAGAATTTTTTTCTCCCAATGCTAGAACTAGAAGAAAAATATCAAAGGAGGCCTTGTTGAAATGGAAATACATTGCTTCCACAGTGGGGGACTCTTACCGTGCATGAATGGCAAACCAGAACACCACCAAGTGTGGCGAGGCTCATTCCATGGGAAGGAAGAAGCAACATTGGGGAAGATTCTGTTTCTAGTATAGACCAGTTTCACAAACCAGGCATGCAAAAGGTTGCCCTCTCCTGCTGTGCGCACCTAGTGCACTGTTGCCATGCACGATGCACGTTACTTATTTAAATCATATCCCACCTTTACTCCATGGAGAATCAAGGTGGCATACATGGCTGTCCTCTTTCTCTGTGAGGTGGGTTAGGCTGAGACCCAAAGTCACCCACTGAGCTTCATGATGGCAGAGGGGGGATCTGAACCATGGTCTCGCCCATTTCCAGGTTCGACCCTCTAACCACTGCACCACATTGGCCCACAGTCGCTACAGGAAGTTGCCTTATACAACCTCTGGCCATTAGCCCGCCTGGCCTAGAGTTCTCTTGGGACTGATGGCCATTCTCCAGTATGGAAGGGGGCCAGATGGCCTTTTCTGCCACCTGCCTCTTTTAAGCGGGAGAACGGGTGGGGCTGCCAGGGCAGGCCAAGCAAGACCCCTTTGCAATCAGTTGGGGGCATGAAGGTGGCTACTGGACCACCACCACTCCCTGCTGCTTGTCCCCTGCAGCAGGTACCGGACAATCGACTGTTGCTGAACATGGAGGTTTCATGAAGCTCCAACGGGCAACTCTGGAGTTTGCCGGAAGCATTGTTTTAAAAAGCCCCACAATGCTCTGGTACTATGGCAAAGAAGGAAAGGCAAATTATTTTAAAACTGATTTCTAACCCCACCCTAGGATCTTAGGGCAAAGGGCAGGAAATGAAAAGTCAAAAAGTGAAGGGTACTAAATACAGTGGTACCTCGGGTTATATATGCTTCAGGTTACAGATTCCGCTAACCCAGAAATAGTACCTTGGGTTAAGAACTTTGCTTCAGGATGAGAACAGAAATTGTGCGGTGGTGCAGTGGCAGCGGGAGGCCCCATTAGCTAAAGTGGTGCTTCAGGTTAAGAAGAGTTTCAGGTTAAGAACGGACCTCCGGAACGAATTAAGTATGTAACCAGAAGTAGCACTGTACGTAAAGGTAAAGGGACCCCTGACCATTATGTCCAGTCGCAGACGACTCTAGGGTTGCGGCGCTCATCTCGCTTTACTGGCCGAGGGAGCCGGCATACAGCTTCCAGGTCATGTGGCCAGCATGACTAAGTCGCTTCTGGCGAACCAGAGCAGCGCACGGAAACGCCGTTTACCTTCCCGCCGGAGCGGTACCTATTCATCTACTTGCACTTGACGTGCTTTCGAACTGCTAGGTTGGCAGGAGCAGGGACCGAGCTACGGGAGCTCACCCCGTCGCGGGGATTCAAACTGCCAACCTTCTGATCGGCAAGTCCTGGGCTCTGTGGTTTAACCCCCAGCGCCATCCGGGTCCCTACCGCTGTACATAAATAGCCCCAAAAGGGAGCCCCATTTTGCCAGAGCCTAGAGCCACCAGCTAGTGGACTGATGATATTGACAACCACACACAAAGGGGCGCCTCATTTTGCTGCAGCCTAGAGTCACAAAGAAGCAGGCTGGTAATAACAGCAATCCCCAAAGGGTGTTGAAACACACACACACACACTTGTCCAGTAGCCCCTTAGAGACCAACTAAGTTTGTTCTTGGTATAAGCTTTTGTGTGCATGCAACTAAGTTTGTTATTGGTATGAGCATGCATGCACACGAAAGCTAATACCAAGAACAAACTTAGTTGGTCTCTAAGGTGCTGTTGTTTAGTCGTTTAGTGGTGTCCGACTCTTCGTGACCCCCTGGACCAGAGCACGCCAGGCACTCCTGTCCTCCACTGCCTCCCGCAGTTTGGTCAAACTCATGCTGGTAGCTTCAAGAACACTGTCCCACCATCTCGTCCTCCGTTGTCCCCTTCTCCTTGTGCCCTCCATCTTTCCCAACACCAGGGTCTTCTCCAGGGAGTCTTCTCTTCTCATGAGGTGGCCAAAGTCTTGGAGCCTCAGCTTCAGGATCTGTCCTTCCAGGGAGCACTCAGGGCTGATTTCCTTAAGAATGGAGAGGCTTGATCTTCTGGCAGTCCATGGGACTCTCAAGAGTCTCCTGGACGATTTTTATATATACTGTACAGTATTTCGACTGCGTCAGACCAACACGGCTCCCTACCTGAATCTAACCCCAAAGGGGGTGCGCGCCTTACTAGCCCCCCAACGGGCGCGTTGTTTTGCCCGGGCCACGAGCCACCACCAACCAGGGGACCCAGGACGGTAACATTAACCTTACGAATGGCAATAACGCCAAGGGGGCGCCTCGTCGGGCCCCCGCCTGGAGCCCCCCGCCCGCCCGCCTGCTTCCCGCTCCGCCTTCCGGCCTGCGGGGCTCCGGCTGCTCCACCTGAGGCGGATGCTGATCCGGCTGCCACGTCGCCCCGAGTGACACGGCAGCCCGGAGGCCTGGTGAGGCGGCGGAGGCGGAGGCGGAGGAGGAGCCGGGCCCGCTAGGCCGAGCCGGGCCCAATCGCGGGCCAGGCAGGGAGCCTGCGCCCCTCGCCCGCCGCGCCTCTGTCCGAGGGAGGAGGAGGAGGAGGAGACGCCGCCGCCGCCGCCGCCGCCGCCGCCTCCTCAGCCGCCAGTCCCCGCCGGCCCGTCAGCGAGGAAGCGCCTGTCCAGCCTCCGCGCCTCACAGCCGCCCTGCTCGCTCTCCTCAGGCGCCACCATGTGCGGTGAGGAAGGCGGGAAGGAGCGAGGGAAGGAAGGAAGGCGGCCGGTGGGGAGGGAAGGCAGGCGGGCGAGGTGGGCGATGCTGAGGGGCCAAAGCCAGGGCGAGGCGGCTTCTCCCGAAAGGGTTGCCCGCTTCCCTCAGGGCAAACGGCAGCGGGTTGGGCTAGATGACCCTGCGACCCCTTCGTGCTCGACGGCCGCATGCAGTAGCCTTTCCTCAGCCCATGTGCAGAGTGCGCCTGAAGAGGGGAGGGAGGGGGCAAGGCCAGGCCCTCAGGGCAGCACCTGCCTCGCTTCTCGCCCCCCATTCTCAGCTGCTGCTTCCTCCTCCACCTCATTTCCTTTACTCCCCCAACTCTTTCACCATCAGGGCCTCGGGAAAGACCCAGGGGCTCAGCCTCCCCTGACAAAAGTCCGACGCGCTGGCTCTCTTGAGCATGTGCAGAGTGCCTTCGCCTTCAGGGTGGTTCGGAAGGGAGATAATAGGAGGGTAGTGGGGACAGCGGGAATGTGCAGGTGGAAATCAGGTGGGTGAGAGAGATAGTTTGTTTACAGGCAACCCCATGCTTGAACATTGCGGAACATTTAGGAAACCTAATACAGTGGGACCTCGGGTTAAGTACTTAATTTGTTCCGGAGGACCGTTCTTAACCTGAAACTGTTCTTAACCTGAAGCACCACTTTAGCTAATGGGGCCTCCCGCTGCTGCACGATTTCTGTTCTCATCCTGAAGCAAAGTTCTTAACCCGAGGTACTATTTCTGGGTTAGCGGAGTCTGTAACCTGAAGCGTATGTAACCTGAAGTGTATGTAACCCAAGGTACCACTGTACTGTAAAGCAAAATCAGGAAAATGATGAAGAGAGGGGGAAAGCTCTACAACTGGTTTAGCAATAGTGATCCAGTACTGTAGTAGTAGTAGTAGTAGTAGTTATAAAGTGGCATCAGGGTCTGTGGTGCTTTGAAGACCAGTAGCATAAGCAAAACACAGGTCTCTGCCCCAAGGAGCTTACAGCCTAAATCTTATGCGGGTGCGAAGTTGAAGGGGACAAATGTCTTGAGGGACTGGCGCAAGTGAGGCTTGTGGGGAAATTAGCGTGAGAGTAGACGAGTGTGTGATATTGGGAAAGCGGGTTTAGATTGCTGATGATAAAGGAAGGGGGTGAATTGGCAGAATTCAGCAGGGAGATATTTTCAACTTCGTTTTCCGTTAAGCTTAGGGTGCCTAAATACAACAATATGGCAATATGTTAACCTCCTAGAAATATAAAGGGGAACAAGGGGTGGGAAGGGGTGGCAGCAATCCGTGCAGTAGAGGAAGAGCATAGGTGTGTGTCAGACAGGTAGACAGGTAGAAAAGCAGATTTGCCTGTTCAGGAGCTTTTCCACACCAACTTCAGGGCTGTCTGCCTTTCTAGCAACTTGTACTGAAGCTAGGGTTTGCCAGCGGTGCTGGTGTTAGTAGGTGGAAGGGCTGCTTCCATATCTCTGGCTTGCATGTAAGTTCTTACTCTTTACGTGGTGTTTGTTTTGCGCACTGAGCTGTTTACGGTGGTTCCAGAAAGATTTAATATTTCATTTAATCTCCATTTGACGTTGTGTTTGCACATTGCCTACAAGCACATCCTTTTGATGTGTTGAAAGGTGCTGTTGAACCTTATTGAGTTTCAAAAGCAGCTTCTAATGTGGCACAGAAGAAGAGGGGACGTGGAAGAAGAAAAGAGAGTCCTCTTATGTAGGCAAAAGGCAAGGGGTGTTTGGATCAATTCCAGAGGCATTATCATTAATAAGATCATTGCTAATAAGAGATTAAATGGAAAAAAAATTTGCACCTTTTTTCTTTTTAAAAATGTTGTGAGATGACTACCATGAAATACATATTTAAAACACCAAAAAGAAAGAAAGAAAAGAAACACTTCAGAGCACAGCAAAAAAGACATAATAAAAGTATAAAGAAGAGATGCTAGGCACATATCTCTGGTGATGATGTTCCACTATGTGGTGCATAGTTAAACTATGGAACTCACTCCTCCAGGAGGCAGTGATGGCCACCAACTTGGATGCTTTAAAAAGTCAGGATGGAAAGGGCTATCAATGGCTGCTAGCCAGGTCAGAGGCAGCAATGCTTTTGAAGACTAGTTGCTGGAAACCACAGGAGAGGAGAGGCCTCTTGTGCTCCATTCCTGCTTGCTGGTTTCCCGCCGGGCCGGCATCTGGTTGGCCACTGTGAGAACAGGATGTTGGATTGATCCAGCAGGCCCTTCTTCTATTCTTGTATTCATAAAGGGTGCAACTACAGATGAGGCGCCCTGATCTTCACCCGCCGAACTTTTCCAGAGAACTTAATGATAAGACTGCCTCATTATTATTTTAATAATATTGGAAGTGTGTATGTATATAGCTCTTTTTGTGTTCACCTGCATACATTTATCAACTGCTTCGAACAGTATATGAATTTTACGAAATAAATAAATTAAATCAAAACACATGACCCCACTCATCCTTACAAATTCCTTCTAAGTTAAATTGGTCAATATGATTCTCCCCATATTCCAAAGGACTAGGCGCTGAAGAAAAGCAAAACTGGCTTGCTTGAGGCCACCTAGTGAACCAGGACCTTCTGGTTGAGCCCTGAATTATCATTTGCCTTCTCTTGGTGTGCAGACGTAGCATAGGTCTATATGTGCTTATTGAATCCCAGGCCATTGGGCCCATCTAGACAATTGTCCACACTGGCAGTGGTTCACCTGGGTTTATAGCAGGAATCTTTTCCAGCTGCACATGGTAGGTGTTGGAGATGGAACATGCTCTGCCATATATCAACTTCCCCATATATGCACTATTTTTTCAGCTTTCTTAACACTACTCTGTCGCCTTCAGGTATTGGTGTGGGGTTTTTTTTGATGTGGGACACAGGTTCACGAGAAATTTCTCCTGAAGAGTGAAGTGAAGAAGAGCTGCAGTCACAGTTTGCTCATGTGCATTTAATGCTATGCAAATTGGCCTCAGAAAATGGAAAATGGGGCAGTGCTAAGAATAGAATAGGCAATTTATGCTATAAATAGTTTGCTGTGAGCACAGTTCAAGTCTTTCTGTGAATTCAATCTTGGGAATGTGTGGGATTCTCAGATTGCATAGCATAATCTGTTCTTTGTCTACAAACATATCCTTTAAAATATTTCTGAATACTGTACAGTTATAGCCTCTTGACTGTCTTGTTCCAAAATGAGAAAGCAAAATTTTGTGCCTTTAGTGTGATGGAGACTGAGAAAGCCAATGCCTTTCCTTCAGGTCATATTTCTGAGGGGATTATTTCTCTTGCATGGTTGAAATTGTAGGGTTTATTGCCCTTGCAGTTTTATCTTTACTTTGACATTTCTGTATCTCACTTGCTTATTCTTTGATGGGATAAGTATAATTCATCTATTGTTAACGGCCCAGGTAGAATGTAGATGTCCAGACAAATCAGTGTAGCAGATATATGCCTTGTTCATAGTTGAATGTGAAACTCATAACCAGTTTAAACTTGCTGCAGAGGTAAGGATGGGAGCAAATCTTACAAGATCATTTCTTTTAATAATTAAACTGGTGCAGCATCAAACTGGAATAATTTCAAAATCTGATACGTTATTCATAGCTTAGTGGGTTACATTGCCAGGGGTGGGAGAGGGGGGTTGACTACAGGACTAACAGCAGATTCCAAGCATTGATTTATAGGTAAATAAGAAATGCCCGAACTGACAGAGCAGTTTTTTCCTGTTCAGCAAAATAGAGTGAGATTGTTGGCTCTTCGTAAATGGGTAGTTTGTTCTGGTTTTCAGTGTACAACTAAAATTTGGGACCTGACTTGCTGTGAAATTGTCCACCCTAGTAGAGCACACAGTGTTCATTTCTGACCATTTGGTTTGACTAAGTGTAGAGACTGGTGCTCTGTTTAACATCTGCAGTGAAATAAATATTTCTACTGTTGACATTAATTTGTTTGAGCAATTTTTATCCTGCCCTTCAGCTCAAGTGCTCTCATAGCAACTATCATATCCAAAGGATCTCTCTCCACCGTGCCTCTTAACCCCAGTATGAGCTATGGGGCCAACTAAAACATTTTTGTTGCATGTGGTCATCCTTTACCTTCTCTCTGTTCCTTTCTCTCACCCCCCCCTTTTAAATTTCCCCTGCATTCTATCATTCTGCTGTGTTCTTTATCGTCTTCCAGAAGACTTAACCCATACCTTAAACAAGTACAAAAGGAAGTGTGGCACCTGAACCAATCTGGTTTAGGCTGGGCTGCAGTCGAGTTTCTGGTCTCAACCCACCAGCTGAACCCTTAGGTTTCACAGCCAGGTGTTGCCACCAGGAGTGAAACAAGCACCTGCTCTTCCTTCTGCTGGGCAGCTTCCAATTTCTTGCTGATATCAAGCTAAGGAGGCTTATAGAATTCTTTTGACTTCGAGGTTACACAAACACAACCCTTCTTAACCCCCCCCCCCCATTTTTATCTTGAATTCTGAAATAGTGATTTGCAGTAGTCATGGCTGAACACAGCTGAATGTGTGAATTCTAACTGGGCTCTCTCAGAAGAGGGACAGCAGGAAATAAACTACTTTAAAAGGGAGGATGATAGCTTAGGAGCAGAGCTTCTGCTTTCCGTGCCAAAGGTCCCTGGTTTGATCCCCACCATCTCTCCAGGTAGGTTAGGGGAGACTCCTGGCAGCAATGCTGCAGAGACCATGGCCAGTTGGTGTTGACAGGACTATGGTCTGAAGTTTAGCTATACAATTTTCTGTTTTATCTGTGGTGAATCACAGTTGCCCCCAGGCACATTTTGGAGTTGCAAACTGCCCTTTACGCAGCTCTGAGTGGGGCCATGTCTGGAGACCCCCAAGGGCAGCCTTGTGCTATTCCTTGCATTCTGCTGACTGCATTGGTCTATGCTTTCCTAGTGTTTGAAACTTTGGGAGCCCCTGCACCGCCAGTAGTAATTATTAGCGCAGATATCTAGCCTTGCAGAAGTGACCTATTGGAAAACTTACAAAGGAAAACATATTTGAAATACAGTGGTACCTCGGGTTACATATGCTTCAGGTTACATACACTTCAGGTTACAGACTCCACTAACCCAGAAATATTACCTTGGGTTAAGAACTTTGCTTCAGGATGAGAACAGAAATCGTGCTCTGGCGGCGCGGCAGCAGCAGGAGGCCCCATTAGCTAAAGTGGTGCTTCAGGTTAAGAAGAGTTTCAGGTTAAGAACGGACCTCCGGAACGAATTAAGTACTTAACCCGAGGTACCACTGTATAGGATGTGACAGCTGTGTGAAATAGCTGCTAGGAGGTTGGGCACTGATTCTTGTAATTTTGTAATATATTACTGTACTTTAGGTGACAAATTATATTTGCTTCCAAACAATAAGGTAGAGAGCTTTGACCTGCCAAAAGTTAGTGATTCTTCTTTCCATCTGCCCCTTTTAGGTGGCTCTCTAGATGAGCTAATAACAGTTCTTCTTGGGAACTTATTTTCAACCCTGTCATCACAGAATTTACATAGAGAACATTTCCTCCTGTGGACTATGATCTTATTTATGAGCTGAATGAGTAAATTTATTTAACTGTAACATTTTACTTCCTTTCTTCTTTTCAACTCATGCAAACGAGGAAGTGGTCTTGGGAGTGTGCTGTGTATGATTAGTTGGTAAAAATATGTGATTAGCAGCACACCTTAAAATTCGTGTAGTGCTTGTACACTTGGAGGGAGCAAGGGCTAAGGTGGGGTTGCCATATGTCCAAAGTTTCACAGACATAGCTGGGATTTGGCCGTTGGAAACAATGTCTGAGTAGAAAGCGCTGAAATGTCAGGGAAACTCTGGACGTATGGCAACCCATGTTGGAAGTGTAAATGTTGGCGAATTTCCTTAAAAATAGTTTGAAAGCGTCTTTCTTTTTTTGAGATTGGGCAAAATGAAAAAAGCCATGCATCAGAATGATTTGCAATATCCAGCCAAAAATTATGAAACCAATAGCACGATAGGGGCTTCAAACTGGTTTTGAACAATATATCAATATATTGCCTAGCCATGAACAATAAATCTGTGGAATGTGCTTCTTTCCCCCTGGGGTCAACCAGTGTTGGCTTGCCATATTAACTAAGAAATCCCACAGCTTTTTGGGTGTCTCCAAGGCTTGTGGTATAAGGCTGGCACTTCTTTAGGCATGGTGCAAATGTGGGGTGTGTGTGTCTCTCTCTTTTTCCATGCTCTCACCAGAGCCAAAGATATGCTTGCTGGTAGATCACAGGTCAATATTTGTCCCTAGATGAGGGACCAGAAGCTGCTAGGAAGAGGAAGAAGAAAGGGATGAAGGTGTCTGGTGAACTGAAAGCACACCATCGTAACAGGCTGCTAATGCTATGTGGGGCAGATCTTTGGTTACAGCTAAATGAGCAGCGTTTGCCAACATGGTCTTGCTGACCCACCGCAAGCACCCTGTTCACATGCTTCTGACTTATGCGAGTAATATGAATACTGAAGCAGCCTTGAATGATGGCTGGACTGAGCCAGGGAGCCAGTGAAGTGTTGAGTAAGAAAGTGGGTCCTTTTCCTGAGGCAAGATTGACTGCTGCTAAAAGCAGACAGTCTTGTCCAGGGGTCAGCAAACTTTTTCAGCAGGAGGCCAGTCCACTGTCCCTCAAACCTTGTGGGGGGCCGGACTATCTATCATCTATCTATCTATCATCTATCTATATCATCTATCTATCTATCATCTATATCTATCTATCTATCTATCATCTATCTATCTATCTATCTATCTATCTATCTATCTATCTATCTATCTATCATCTATCTATCTATCTATCTATCTATCTAATCTATCATCTATCATCTATCATCTATCATCTATCTATCATCTATCTATCTATCTATCTATCTATCTATCTATCTATCATCTATCATCTATCTATCTATCATCTATATCTATCTATCATCTATCTATCATCTATCTATCAACTATCTATCTATCTATCTATCTATCTATCTATCTATCTATCATCTATCTATCATCTATCTATCATCTATCATCTATCATCTATCTATCTATCTATCTATCTATCTATCTATCTATCTATCATGAATGAATTCCTATGCCCCACAAATAACCCAGAGATGCATTTTAAATAAAAGGACACATCTACTCGTGTAAAAACATGCTGATTCCCGGACCGTCTGCGGGCCGGATTGAGAAGGCGATTGGGCCGGATCTGGCCCCCGGGCCTTAGTTTGTCTACCCATGGTCTTGTCAGTGGTGGACCCCTGTCTTTGTAATGCCTTCCCAAAAGAGATCCACCCCTTGGTCATTCTAGGAGGGGTTTTTTTGGCCAGCTGTGCACCTTTTTGAGAGGTAAGGGTTAGAATCAGAAAGAAATGTGAATGGTTGCTGCTGGGGTGGTCACTGTAAGGCAGGGGTCAGCAACCTTTTTCAGCCATGGGCTGGTCCACCGTCCCTCAGACCATGTGGTGGGTCGGACTGTATTTTGGGAAAAAAAATAGAACGAATTCCTATGCCCCACAAATAATCCAGAGATGCATTTTAAATCAGAGGACACATTGAGAAGGTGATTGGGCCGCATCCGGCCCACAGGCCTTGGCCTTAGGTTGCCTACCCCTGCTGTAAGGATTAGCCTAGGGAAGAATGAGAATTTTGAGACTCAGTCTAGTTGTGAGGACAGCAGAGCTCTCTGTTTAAACCCAGATGTCCTCCAGTCCAGTTACATAGAAAGGGATGCGGGAGTAGCGAGGTCTCTCCCCATTGCTTGCATCCCTCCAGTTCATGCATTTTTCTTGCATCTGACTTTCAATATTGGAGCATGTCTAAGGAGAAGAGCACCTGGTGGGATAGACATACTTTCAGCAAGATCAATTGTGCCATTTCCAAAAGTTAATCAGTCTCTTCTTTGTTTTTTCTTAGTTATATTGGGATGGGAAGGGTTCCAAAGCTCTTCTCTTGAGTTGGAATGCTTTACTGCAGTGAAGTGCTTGTAATTACTAACTTTTTTGGCTATAATGAAATTGAACACTTCCTTGTAGCCACTGGGAGTTGACAACCTGTCTGAAATCTTGATAAACTGGAATATCATGACTTCCCAACCCGACTTCTTCCCCTGTTTCTTGTGCCTTGCCCACTTTCTAAGAAAGTGTGAGTATGGCAGTGCCCTTTCACAGAGGGAGTTCATGCATGGAGATTATAAGGGATTTCCTTATAAATCTCAAATGCGGTACGTATTGAGCATGCAAGTCATTATTGTGACAAGGCAACTCATTTGTTGTGCTTGAGAGCACATTATTGACTTTCCAGGTATTATTTTCTGAGACTTCCCAGGAATTGTGGGATCCATGGATTTGTTATTGCTTGGGGTTGACCCATTGGGTTTACTCTGATTTGAACTAGCACTGAATATATCCCACAGTGTCTAAAAAGTAAAAATTCCAGAATGTGGGGTTTTTTTCCTCATGCAGATGGTAGCAGAGATGAGGCCTAAATCAGGTGATCTGGAGCTACTGAGATAATTTAAAAAATCCACAAGAAGCCTGCCAGATTTTCTAGGACCAAATCTAAGAAGGGTTTTTTTTGTTTTTGTTTTTTGAAGGAAGGCTGTAATGCAAACTCAAAATTCTTTACCCTACATCCTTGCACTCCATTCTAGAGTTTGCAGAGTGGAGCCACTTCATTGCACTCATCTATAAAACGTTTTTAAATTTTTATTTATTATTTTATTTATATCCCATCCTTCCTTCAAAACCCCCCATCTTAATGGATCCTTCTCTCGTCCCTGCAGTTGCTTTTACATTCTCTCTGTTTTACTTACAATTTTAATTGCTATGTACATTTTAAATGTACTCTGCTTGGGAGAAATGTAGCAAAAAAAAGTGCGGTGCTTTTTCTTCCTATGGCTTGTAATGTTTTATAAAAATGAATTTATTTATAACACTTTTGGGGCTGTGCTAATAGAAATCCTACACAAGCGCTGTTTCAGTTCATAGCTGTGGTCACAAAGTGAAATGCAGTATTGCATGTATATAGTCTTTGCTTTAATTTCTAATCAATCTTGCAGGCATCTTTGCTTACCTGAACTACCACGTTCCCCGGACAAGACGGGAGATCCTGGAGACCCTCATCAAAGGGCTTCAGCGACTGGAGTACAGAGGATATGACTCGGCTGGTAAGCTGCTCACCCTGTCCTTGGATCCCTTATCTTTCAAACTTTTTTTCCGTGGATATGGTTTTAAAAGTACAGTGGTGCCTCGCAAGACGAAATGAATCCGTTCCGCGAGTCTCTTCATCTAGCAGTTTTTTCGTCTTGCGAAGCACGGCTATTAACGGCTTAGCGGCTATTAGCGGCTTAGTGGCTTTAAGAAAAAGGAAAAAAACTCGCAAGAACTCGCAAGACGTTTCGTCTTGCGAAGCAAGCCCATAGGGAAATTCGTCTTGCGGAATGACTCAAAAGACGGAAAACTCTTTCGTCTAGCGAGTTTTTCGTCTTGCGAGGCATTCGTCTTGTGGGGCACCATTGTATGTGGTTGCCAGTAAAGTCATGGTCTGCAGTGTGTAAGAAGCAAGGCTTGGTGTGACTTATTCCACCTTTCAGTTCACATGCAACAAGTTTACATGTTTAGTTGTATATCTTGGACATAAACCATTATGTGCACAGGTATTTGGATGACGTTTAAATCTCACTAGGCTTTTTGAGTGTCTTTTACCAATGAAAGAAATCTCCTTTTCCTCACAGAAGGTGTATTGTTTGGCAAGAGTCTAATGGCTAACATAACTGACCCTGTGCAGTTGGAAGGCTTGGATATTCTTCAGTGTCCCAGCAATGCAGCCCAATGGCTAAAAGGGAACACCTAGGCAATGTTATGTTTCTAAATCTTGCACTGGCTCTTCTTGTAATTATGTACAGCCATAATGTTCTGGAACCCTGCAGTTTTATTCTAGCCTGTAGAAAAATGATTGTGGAAGTTAGGTTAATTGGAAAGCAGAACAATTAATATTTCAAGCCAAATGAGGTATGTGTGATTCACCTTAAGCTTTCTGTGTATTAGGAGTTGGAATTGATGGAGGCAATGATAAAGACTGGGAGGCCAATGCTGGCAAAATTACACTCATCAAAAAGAAGGGGAAAGTGAAGGCTTTGGATGAAGAAGTGAACAGTAAGTCCAGTCCTACACAATCCACCTTTTCTCTTTGGTGGTCTTTGTTCCTGATCTCAATACCATTCAGCAACCATTTTTCAATGTATTGTTATGTGCAAACTGAAAACACTTCCCAACACATGCTGTGCTCATTGGTATACTAAATGATAAACTGTATATTCATTTCTAGAGTCCAGTTCTCAGATAAATTGAATTTTCTACTCCTCCCTGCACGTCTGCCTTGCCTGTTGACAGCAAATATAGAGATATAGCATGATCCCTTGTTGGGTCATTCTTTGGCCAGTTAGACTCAAATATCTCAGTCCCCTTTGGAACACAGACTCTTTCGCCATCTCTCTGGTTATAGTAGAGGCAACATGAATAGGGAGAATGGTAGCGGAGAGTATGCATGAAGAAAAAGTGTTCACAAGATAGCGGAATTCACATACTCTGCATTGTCTTGTCCTTCTCCTTCCAGAGTGGACAGCTGAGACCTCATTTCTTGTCTGTTACTGCTAAACTAGTGTCATATAAACTGATAACAGCAGATAGCCAGACCAACTTTGCCAAGTGAGAAACTACTGAAGTTCCCAACAGTGGATTTATTCACATGCATCGCCAAACCATGGTTTGATGCTGCTTGAGTGGCTTCATGCGTGTTCCCCTCCCTCCCGCACATTATGTCAGGCACAGGCAAACTCCGGCCCTCCGGATGTTTAGGACTACAATTCCCATCATCCCTGACCACTGGTTCTGTTAGCTAGGGATGATGGGAGTTGTAGTCCCCAAAAAATCTGGAGGGCCGGAGTTTGCCTATGCCTGCATTATGTGCTCCAATGCAAGTTACTTCCTCTTTAGCACAAACCAGAATTTGCTGTTAAACTAGCCAACTATGGTTTGGGCTTGCCCTCCAAACTGGGACCACCAACCAAACCATGGATGGAAGCTGGTTTGCAGTCCTGCATTGGAGGGCACATACAAATCATAGTTCAGCTGTTAGGGAATTTGCAGTAAAGGCAAAAGTAAAGAATTAAAATGGAATGTGTGAGTAGAATGCTTGTTCATATTGCAGCCAATTATTTAGTTTATACAGCAGTTATGTATTTCTGTGGCTGCTGGTCTTAGGAATTGTTTAAATCAAATGTTGGTGCTCTAAGCATGGTAAATTGATACAGCCACAAAATAAGATGGTCTTTTCTTAACTTTCTATGTACTAGAAAAATGCAAGTATTAGATTGGTATGATCTCTGGGTGGGAAAACTGTAAACAATGGAGAAGCAAACGTCTCATGTTTTGCGTTCCGTTCAATGCCCTCTATTCAGGAAACAACAGTGTATGCTAATATTGTGGATAATACTTCGTTTTAAACTATGGCTCTTTTGAGAGAGAGGCATGGTGGAGGACCTCTGCCTCGTGGACTTACTTTTATCTTAAATGTTGCTGACTGAGATGGCTGGCTTTAGTCAGAACTTAGGTCAGGGTGGTTGACGTTTTTTGTCCCAAGCCACATTCCCTTCTGGACATCCTTCCAGGGGACCACATGCCAATGGTGGGCAGGGCCAGAAGAAAAAGTTGGTAGAGTAATGAATTTAAACATTGCCTTTGTTCATGAGGCTGGTTTCTACTCATGCCCCTCTCTGTCTGCCATCCAGATCAGCAAGAGGCGTGATTAGAGCTCAGATACACATTTCAGCCAGGCAAAAACACTCAGGCAGGGTGCAGAGTATGGCTGGTATGGGGGGGTGGCCTGGGGAGAGTCCTGAGGGCCAGATGGAGAGGTCTGAAGGGCCACATTTGACCTTTAGCCCAGAGTTTCCCCACCTATAATTTATGTGTTGGTGGAAGTGGACCACTTAACACATGCAAAAGACCTGTAAATGTTAGAAAAGAGTAGCCTGAAAGCCTTGGCCTACTTGGTAAAGCCTCACGCTGCATTTCTGAAGCCAGTGGGTGATGTCAGCTGAAACCTTTCCCTCCATTCAGTAAGAGTAGGGGATCCTCTTAGGAATGAACTTTTCCCCACTTTACATAGAACAACAGGATATGGACCTGGACATTGAGTTTGATGTGCATCTTGGAATTGCCCATACCAGATGGGCCACCCACGGCGAGCCCAATCCTGTCAACAGCCACCCACAGCGATCGGATAAAAACAATGGTAAGACATTGCCGTTACCTTTTGGTGGGTTTGAGGGATGAGGTGACGCTTTGACTTTTGTCCTAGCAGAGGCTTCTGATGGCTGTTCAGAGTTGGTAAAGTGTCGGGCAGGCAGTATTCCTGGACAGCTGTGTTCATCTACTTAAACAAAGTACCAGGTAGCAAGACATGTAAGAAGTAAATCTTAGTGGTCTTAGCTTTTATTTCCAGGTGGGAGGAGCAGATAGTTAGACCAGAGAGCCCCAACAAACCAAAAATCAGCTGCATTGGGAAACAGAATTTAGTTCTTTTATGGATTAAAGACTGTTTCAAGTTAAAAACAAGGCTGGTCTCAACTCCTTTTAAATATGCAGAATGTTCACAGACGATAATGCTTTTAAAATAGCTTTTAAAAAAAGTGAGTTGTGCATTACAGAATAAATCGTATATTACCTTATAGAGATTTTCAGAAAAGGTTAAATTTGAGTACTCACTGATTATATTGTTTCTAGATTAAAAAATCTGTGATCTGAGGCACTGTAATGACTGCTATAAAGCCCTGCTGTTAGTATTGCACTAAGGTTAAAATACTACCAAAGTTACAAGCATGGGTTATAATTCCCATTAATCTGTTGTAAGGGTTCGTTTAATCTGTTAAGTGTCTTAATTCTAAAGGCTCCTCGGGGCTGAAATTGAGCTGTCTGCTACCTTGTACTTCGTTGATACATCCTGTTTAGCATAGGCAACTGTCATTCCTGGTGTAGTTAAAACAGAAAACAATTTTGGGTAATGGCCCACATGGAAGATGGCCTACATTCTCTCTTACATTAGGAAATTGAACTGTAAATGGGTCTGGGATAAAGTAAATTAATACTGCAGTTGGATGCAGCAGGTGGCATTAAACTACTCTAAGTTAAGCAGCCAACAGGGATTGTACTTTCTTTATTAAATTCGACCATCCATCTATCATGTGCTTGTGGTTGGCTTGGCTTTGGGAATCCTAGTTTCTGTTTCAGGCTTTTGCCTTTGAACAAGGTGCTTGGCCCTCTTTTTTCTCCTCCTCTTGGGATGCTTCCCTTTTTTTGCGGTCTGTTTTATGATCATAGCTCCTAAAGTATTTTCTCCCCCTGTGTTTCAGAATTTATTGTTATCCACAATGGCATTATTACAAACTACAAAGACCTGAAGAAATTTTTGGTAAGTGAAGCTCCTTGTGCTGTGTTGTGCTGTGACTTTAAACAAAGTGGGAAGTCTGAATCTGCTTGTGTTTGTATCGTAGGAAAGAATCACTTGGGCCTGGTAGTTTTGTTCCCAAATTATGCCAGCATTCTTTGGATGCTGAGAAGGGAGACACTTTAGAAGCCTTTGAAGTATCTATTACATGAGCTGGTGCTATAACTTTAAGGAGTGGTTAGATTGCATGTTCCCCTGGGCTGATAGGTATCTTCTGTGTCACCCTGTGAAGTGCCTTAGGGATGCAGGACGGCACCTTATCTCAGTTCAGGTTGTTGCTTCATCTCATGCTGTACTGTCTGCACCAGGCTTCCCCAAACTGATGCCCTCCAGTAGTTTTGGACTATAACCATAACTCTCAACAGCCCCCAAAATGGTAGCAGGGTCTTCCCTTTCCTGCCTGCAGATTGCATTTGGGACCTTCTGCAGTCAAAGCATGCACTCTTGTCACTGACTTTATGGGCCTTCTCCCATGAACATTAGTGGCATTATATAATAATATTACAATCTTACCAAAGCTGGGTAATTTTATCTTGCTTCTAATTTCTTTCAGGCTTAAGTGTGTAATGTGATTGTGTGTCTATTAGGTTAATGGTACTGTATTGACTTCAGAGGAAGTAGTAGAATTAAGAAATCTAAAGAGCAGATGAATATACTTCCAGGAATAGTCTTCGAGGTGCCGCAAGACTTTTTGTGGTGCTTGCAGCCAGAGACAACACAGCAACCCCCTCTGGAATTTTTCTTTGCAAAAAGAGGTCGTGGGGTTATTAATTGTTTACGGTCATATGTGGCACCAGATATATTATCAGCTGCTCTAAAATGCTATTGCCACTCTTCCCCTCCCTAACCAACAAAAATTGAATCCCGACCCATTCTGGCCTTTGCCATTGGGTTCCATACTAGCTTGGTTGCATTGTGTGGTTAGCATCTGCTCTGCTTTCTGTGGGAGCGCAGCAGTGAGCTGGAACCATGCCCATCAAGACATGGTTCTTTTGCTTCTGCATTCCTTTATCTATTCTATTTGATTCTTTCTCTGAGCAGGAGGACTTGAAATTAATGAATGAAAGTAGAGCAGTTGTAAGAAACAGGAGCAGCCTGTGCAATATTTTTAGAATATGGTTGCTATGACACAAAAATAGTGTGTAGTAGATATTCCCTTGTCCATGTGTCATGTTCCATATTTCCATTGTTTTGACTAACACAAATCATACTTTTAAAATGTTTTTTCAGGAAAGCAAAGGTTATGAATTTGAGTCTGAGACTGATACTGAGACAATTGCTAAACTTGTCAAGTACATGTATGACAACCGTGAAAGTGACGATATCAGCTACACCACATTGGTAGAAAGAGTCATCCAACAGCTGGTAATTCTACATTTTTTCGTAAAACATTCATCACTCATAGGAGACAATATACAATTCTTATGTTTTGCCAGACCTTTTAATATGTTTCATGGTGAGGCTTCAGGAATTGCTTAGGCCATTGCTGGTATACAGCAGCCTGCTTTCTCTTGCAGCTGCTTTAGTCAGCAATGTAAGACATTCCTGCACTGCAGGGGTTGGACTAGATGACCCTCGGGGTCCCTTCCAACTCTACAATTCTATGATAAGCAAAGAGCAGAGGAAAGAGCCAGGATCCTGTTTGCAACAGTAATGTTAGTTCATAGCTTTTACCAAACTAGATGTAAGTTAATTGACTAATTTAGAGAATATCCTGTGATACTCAGACTAGGGATAATGATGATGATGAGGATAATAATAATAATAATAATAATAATAATAAACCTCTCAGCAGCTTTTGTTATAGTCAGTCACAGTGTTGAAATCCTGTTCATCCACATTGGTCTTGGGAGTCTTTTCTTGTGGAACAATTAAGGTTGTGTTGAAGGCGTTCTGCTTTATCCTATGGCCATTGACTTATACGGTGCCACAAGAGCCTAACCTGCCCCCTCCACATGCTTTTTAATGTCTGCATGAAACTTCCAGGAGAAATACATAAGGACACAAGAAAAGCAGATTCTAATCAGTTATCTGGAGATTTAGCTTGAGGTGTTGCCGGCTGTGACACACAGCTCCTTCTCTTGTTTCCAACTTCTCATCGCTCTTGAAATCCTGAAGGTGGTCCTGGGTGGGTGAGGGCAAACAATCTGAGATTATATCCAGATGAAACAGAGCTGGGTAGGGAGATTGCCTGCTCCCAAGCTTGATGGGCTGCTGGTCCGGAATGGGGCTACTTTGTCCCTGAAGAACCAAGCGCATTCTCCTGGACATTGATGCTAACTGGGAAAGCCAAGAAAATAGTGGTGGCACAAAGTGCATTTTACCAGCTTGGACTGTCTCCCCAGCAAGAGAGGTTGGCTCTTACCAGTCCCGTTCAGACTGGACTACTGCAGTGCACTGTACCTGGGGCTGCCTTTTAAAGGTGGGTTCGAAATTTTTGACAGTGCAGAATGCAGTGTCCTAAATTTTGGGGGGAACTGGGTGGTAGGGACATGAGATAGTCCTACTGTATCAGCTGACTTGGTTACTAGTGCATTTATAATGCCGATTCTGACTTTTAAAGGCTTAAAGTGTTTTGTGTCCAAGATATTTCAAGGGTTGCCTTCACTTATGCCAAGCTCCTGGTGCTCTGAGGTCAGCAGTGGGGCTCCTTTTAATCTGCTGTCTCCAAAAGCAGTGGAAGCCAGAGGGGCAGCCCCACAGCTTTGGAATTAACCACTTGTTCATGGCTTCCCTAAAAGGTTGGTCTGCTTCTGCTGTTGGCTTTGATGATACTTTAGTAATTTTAGGTTATTTCCCTGGTCTCTCAGTATACTGTTTCTGAGACTTTTAAGCTGCAATGTATTGTAAGCTGCCTTGAAAGAGTTTTCTCCCAAAGGCTGCATATTAATATTTTAATTAAAACATTTAAATGATGTTAACTGAAAAAGTAAAGTGTTTGTTTGTTTGTTTGTTTTTCCCCAAGGAAGGTGCATTTGCCCTTGTATTCAAGAGTGTTCACTATCCTGGTCAAGCAGTTGGAACTAGGTAAATACCGTCCCAGTAGTATGCTCTGTGTTTCCCTAGGTCAGTTTCATTATTTTTGCACCCACACCTTCTTTTTGATAGGCTATCATAGATTTTAGCCAATTTTGAATTGGAGGAAATTCTATTTGCCATATCTATTATGCAACCTTATGGTATAATATTCCCTGTTTTTCATGTTACCTGCTGATGCAAAAATATTCTCTTAGAAAAATAACCCCATTCTTTAATGTTGTTTCCTGCTATCCACGAAGTACCACAAACACTTCAAAATTAGCAAAACAATTAACATCTTGACTGCAATGACTGTTTGGATTTTCCAGCTGAATCTGGGTAGTTAAAGTCATGTTTGCACTCATATCAGTTCTATAGCTTACTCCAAAAAATTGTGAGAATTGTAGTTTGTGAACGGTCTGGAAACCTCTTTTGAAAATCCTTTGCTTGCCTCACCCAGACCTGTAGTTCCCTTGGTTCCATTAGGTGAAAGAGGGAGTTTCAAGGCTGATCTTGTTTGCACTTAACTGATCTCAGTGGTACTGACTTTTGAGTAAGCATGTCAGGGATCATCTGATATGTGTAAGACAGAAAACTCCTCAGATGGTAATCAGTTTGGTTTTTTTAAGATTTTGTATCAGTTTGGTTCTTTTAAGATTTTGCTTGGTCTGCACATCATTGCAGTCTCAAAATTCAGGGCTCCTGAGAGTTTGTCCCACAAATTGTGAACTATAAATTCAGCTAGTCTGGGATGCTTTTAACTGCATTCTGTCTTGGCTTAAAAGCTGTCCAACTCTGAACTATATAGATCTTGAGTTAGTGCTGTTTGCCAACTGCAGGCTATAATTGAGATCAGATTAGTGAGGTCCCCCCCCCCATCTTTTTTGTTCTGTGCAATTTTGAAGCTTGGATCTGTGTCCTGGTCTGACACAAACGCCCCACCCCAGGCCCATAACCCTGCCCCCTCCTCAGAGGGTGCTTTGCTTGAACTTGCTATCTCCAGGCCAAACTTTCTCCCCCTTGGTTATATCCTTCAACTTGGCTGTGCTGACACTTAGCTAAGCTGCAAATGTGATCAGGCCCTTCAAAGGGAAGAATCGACGCAGATACCAGTGTTTATTGGCCATGACAGCTGGATGTCTTGTTTTCAGGAGAGGAAGCCCCCTGCTCATTGGAGTGCGGAGTGAGCACAAGCTTTCTACTGACCACATTCCAATACTGTACAGAACAGGTAAATCTCACAGCTCGAAGAATTTCTCAACTCATTTTCTTCTTCTTCTTTAATGCAAGTGTGGCAGAAGTGAGAAGTTTGGTACTATCTGCTAAATTAAAACAAAATTTAAAAATTCCCTCCAGTAGCACCTTAGAGACCAACTAAGTTTGTTATTGGTATGAGCTTTCGTGTGCATGCACACTTCTTCAGATATGCTAAATTAATACCTTATTAATATGGAGATGAGATGCTATGGGAGACTTCTAAAAAGCAAACCCTATTGTGCACTGGATTTGGATTTGGATTGTGGAAAAATCTATTTCTTATAATGTTAGAAGTCATGGCTCTGGGTAGGTGGTGGGCTCTCCTTCATTGGAGGTTTTTAAGCAGAGTTTGGATGGCCATCTGTCAGGGATTCTTTAGGTGTGATTCCTGCATCGCAGGGGGTTGGGCTAGATGGCCTTTGGGGGCTCTTCCAACTCTACAGTTCTGTGACCTGCTCTACAAACTTGTATTGGCTTTGCAACAGCTGATTCATTACGGTTTCCCTCAACGAATCCCTGTGGTCCTAATTTTAGTGGAGGTGCTGTGAATCCTTGCTTAGAGTTCCCGCTTGGCCTCTTCTTCCCCAACTCTCACAAACCCTGTACTGTTCCTAGGGATTTCTGGGCAGAGGGAAGGAATGATTGTTAAATCATTCCACCCTTAGATACACAGTGAGCAGCTTGGTAGTAAGCGACTGCCCTCATTTTGCATAATATCACTATATACCTTGTGCACGTGGCACCTTAGCTTTCTGGTATGAAGACTGACCAGTATCTTCAGCTCGTCTTGTCCCCCAGCAGAACATCCTTGTGGCTTTAGGAATGTATTCGTTCCCTTTAACTGAATGGCAACTAATGCTACAGTCCTATAGGCTTGCCTGAGAATTCCAGTATCTCCACAGCAAGTTTTATTGGCCCCTTCTTTATTTATTTTATTTGAATCTCAACTTTCAACAAGCAACCCAGGATAGGTGACTGGCTGAACACCGTCTAGCGAAGTTTGTGACTTGGCAGGGGTTTGTAGCTGGGTATCATCCCACTGTTCTGCTCCAAGTATCTCCATGCTGATGCTTCACCTTTCCATGCAACCTGTCATTTAGTCATGTTATGAAGGTTTATTGGAAGTATCTATCCCAGGTGCAAATGCTAATTCAGGTATTCAAGTGGGACAATGGGTAAAGGAGCCCTCTTCTGCTGCTGCAAAACAGCTTCATCTCGGCCCCATGGGACTGAAATTCGCAGCACTTAACCCAGCTCAAAAAGCGCCCTGTGAACTGCACTTCCAAGCCAAAAATCTGCCTTCTGCTTGTACCTAATTTTTATTTTAAATTGACATTGCTGAAGTTTCTCTTGTTGTCAATGACACACTGAAGTTATTTTTTTCGTGTTGCACTTTCAGCCACACAACCTATGGATCATTCTATTGATGGAATATCCATTAAAATGGAGAAAGGTGCCTGAGACATAATTCTTCATTCTATGAGAAGTCCTGAAAATGAATTAAGACAATCACTTTCTCTTTAATGTGTAGCTGATCGCTTTCCATTTGAGAGGAGGGACCAGCTTCACAGGGTATAGTCTGCTACTATGTTCATTTGAGCAGAACTTTTCATTTCTTAGCCTGCTTTTCTGGGTGCAGAAGTGCATACAGAAATGGTGTTCTTGGCTTTTGGTTGTCAAGATGTGTAACCTTGTTTGTTCAATGGAAAGTGATGGCAACATATTAAAGAGATAGCATTGGGGCGGGAGATTCTGCATGCGAGAATCCTAATGGGGCTTTCCCACTTAACCAAAAGGTCCTCTGACCCTTCTCTCGCCTTCTCTGGTTTCTCTGCCTTCTGCTGATTTTGTTAATTTGAAACCAACATCCGGATTTGAGGATGTCTGACTTAACTGGAACTGGCTTTTTTTCTTTTTTAAGTCAGTATCAACATGAGAGCCATGTTTTAATACTAAAATTTTTAATACATTTAACATTGGTGCTATCAAGTACTGATCTGAATACTAACAGTTTGCCAGTGGGTGGATAATCATGGTAAAAATGGGGGCAATGCCAGGAAAAATATGGTAGCAAATCCAAATGTATCTTTGCCTTTAAGGAAGAGCTGCTTGTTCTGTGACCCACTGCTGCTTTAAATCATTTGTGTGCAAATGTTCTTCGCAGAACATGCCCATATTTTCAATAGCTCTGACTGTCAGGTGTCTTAAGGCTTCAATCCATCTTGTGCCTATGGGAGCCATTTCCATAGTTTTAACTAGACAGTACAGTGGTACCTCGGGTTACAGATGCTTCAGGTTACAGATGCTTCAGGTTACAGATTCCGCTAACCCAGAAATAGTACCTCAGGTTAAGAACTGTGCTTCAGGATGAGAACAGAAATTGTGCAGTGGCAGTGGGAGGCCCCATTAGCTAAAGTGGTGCTTCAGGTTAAGAACAGTTTCAGGTTAAGAACGGACCTCCGGAACGAATTAAGTTCTTAACCCGAGGTATCACTGTAAATGCTAAAACTATGGAGCTCGCTCCCACAGGATACAGCCATGACAACCAGTTTTGATGGCTTTAAAAGAGGATTAGACAAATTCATGGAGGAGAGGGCTATTCAATGGCTGCCAGCCACGAAGGCTATCCTCTGCCTCCGCAGTTGGTCCTTGGTATTTCTGACAATAGTGAGAGTCATCCTGAATCAATACTTTTTCAGGTACAACATGCTTGACTCTAGAGCAGCCTGTTCAAAGTTCTCCTAATGCAAACTACTCCAGCTAGCTCAGTTGTCTTCAGAAAAGCTATTCTGGCTCTGAGGTTTTGAGGGCAGCAGCCCAACACCTGTATTATCTGCCTGTCCAGGGCCAACGTTGAATTCAAGTTTAAGAACACCTGATTGTCATCTATTTTTTTTTAATTGACAAACACAGAACTAATTCAAAAAGGCTTGGATGTTGTGCATGCGGAATTGCTTAGAAATTGGCTAGTTTAAATCATGTTCTTAAGAAAAGCTAGACTGTCATTTTTACATGACAATCCCCACTCCACACCAAAAGGCATTCAACTGTTTCACATCCTTCATCCTTCATCAAAGCTGAGAGCCAGTGTGGTGTAGTGGCGAGAGTGTCTGACTAGGACCTGGGAGACCAGGGTTTGAATCCTCGCTCAGCTGAGAAGCTCACAGGATGACCTTGGACCAGTCACTGCCTCCTAGACTAACAGGGTTTTTGGCATAAAATGGTGATGCAGAGGAGCAGTCCGCTGGCCTCCCTGAGCTCTGTGGAGGAAAAGTAGGATATAAATGGAAGAAGTAAATAAATAAAATAAAATTACACAAGGCAGACTCCCTGGGAAAGCCTCCTGCCCAGCTCCTGTTGAAATGAAAAGGCAGTGGCATTGGTCTTGCCCACTTCCTTTCAGTGGTGCTTCTGCAGGAAATATTCCCGTGGACTATGCCAGCAACCTTTAAGAAAGTGAAGCTTCATGTTGGTACTGTGACTTGGTGACTTGGGGTGAATTTTATCAATGGAATGAGGTGCCTTTGTTTGCTGTCAGTTGCTTTGTGCCCTCTTAATGGCAGCTAACTGAGCTCTCTTGCCTCCGCAGGCAAAGACAAGAAGGGGAGTTGCAGCCTTTCCCGGGTGGACAGCACCACCTGCCTCTTTCCTGTCGAGGAGAAAGCGGTGGAGTACTACTTTGCATCCGATGCAAGGTCTGTGGCCCCCGTGGAGTCAGCCAAAGTCGCCTTCTCCTTGGCTTCCCTCAGCAGGCACCAAGGAGGAGGTTGACTGCTAGGCTAATGCAGTCAGTGACAGGCCACCTCTCTTGGATGAAGGACCAGAGGGGAGAAGAGATAGTGACTGGCATTTGTGTGTCACTTTCAAGTAGCATGTGTGTTATATGTGGCATAAAATGTTTCCTGACTCAACCTGTTTTGTAGACACCTTCAGCACCTAGTGTACTTCCAGTGGAACGGGAAATGGGTGTGAATCTAACAGACCAGGTACTCTTGGTGTCAGAGCCTCTAAGGCAGGCTTCCTCAGCCTCGGCCCTCCAGATGTTTCTGGCCTACAACTCCCATGATCCTTAGCTAGCAGGACCAGTGGTCAGAGATGATGGGAATTGTAGTTTCAAAACATCTGGAGGGCCGAGGTTGAGGAAGCCTCCTGCTCTAAGGCTTCTGATTATTCTAGAGCCAGCAGAGTATAGCTGATAGTCTGGGACCAGCTTGTTGATATTTTAAATTGCTATCCTGCCTTTCCTCACAAAGGTGCCCAGTAGGGCTCATGACTTCACAGTTGTGTGGGTGTTTGAAGCTTTCCAAGTGGCCTCAGGTCAATTGCTATATCTCTGCCTAACATGTGGTGAGGAACCATATATGTTGGTGTCAGCTCCTTAGCGGGAGAGAAGGATAGCAGTTAACTTTCCTGTGCTAATAGCATCGCTGTGGACCACAGCAGATGTTTGGAATATTTGCAAAAATAAATAAATAAAATTATTTATTAGCAAACCTCAATGGCTTCCTACTCTGGGATCTACTTAGCAATTCTGGGATCAGTTCTCCTGTAGTGTTTCAGCTCCCTTTTACCCAGTCACCCACTGTTTAATTTACTAAGCTTATCAGGCAGCCTATTTGGTCCTGTTGAAAGAGGAAAGTGAAACTACCAAATGCCTAAGCTGCTTGGGGTGTATTCTGACCCCAACAACTTCTCAAAATAGGGTAAAGAACACCATAGCATTTTGTGTGTGTCATAAATTTCATTTTTATGCTATTATACCTCTTCAAAGGGACGCGGCTGGCACTGTGGTCTAAACCACTGAGCCTAGGGCTTGCCATTCAGAATGTCGGCAGTTCGAATCCCCACAATGGGGTGAGCTCCCGTTGCTCGGTTCCAGCTCCTGCCCACCTAGCAGTTCGAAAGCATGTCAAAGTGCAAGTAGATAAATAGGTACTGCTCTGGCGGGAAGGTAAATGACATTTCCGTGCGCTGCTCTGGTTCGACAGAAGCGGCTTAGTCATGCTGGCCACATGACCCGGAAGCTGTAAAGCGAAATGAGCGGCACAACCCCAGAGTCATCCGCGACTGGACCTAACGGTCAAGGGTCCCTTTACATTTACCTTTTACCTCTTCAAAAGCAAAGGAATATTTGGGTGTGTAGTTTAATTATAGTTCTAGTCAGCCCAACTAAGTTCTACTCAAAGCAAAAGTATTAAAACTAATGAACCTCAGTCATGTGCTTTAACTTCAGTAGGTCAACTATGCGCAAAACTAGCATTGGATAAAAACCATGTTTTATGCAGGGTGTTCTGTTTTTGGGTACAAAACAACCCACAAAACGATTTCAGGGGTCTGTCGGAGCCCAAACGAACATTTTACCCTAAGGGTTAATTCTGCTCCAATTCGACTTTCTTGATACAGGAGTTAACACACTCAGTGTACAAACCTGCTACACTGATTTCTTATTTGCAATGTTCATCGGGGAGGAGGCACCTTTCATGCCTTTTTGGTACATTAGACCCACTCCTTCTCTGAGCACAATATTTAGGCATCTTTTCTCTTTTCTTTTCAAGAGCTTACTGATAGATAGTCCAATGAGGAATTTAAATTAACATTGTGGGGGGGGGGGCGGGTCCAATTAGACCATGTTTTTGGAATGCACAGCCAATTAAATCTATTTTCTTATGTTAAACAGGAATGATTTTGTGATCAGTCATGATCTTTGTTTCTAGCTGGTCTTAAAAGGGCCTGTAAAAAAAATGGAAGAGGTTTAAATAAATGCAATAAAATTTGCATAAGAGCTGAAAAGTAGGTTACAGTAAAATGATAAAGTAAGGATATTAAAAATGATCCAGTTAATATGGTAAGTTGCAGACCCTTCATAGTTTTTTGGAGGGGAGGCAGTAGTTGTATTCCAATTCAGCAGTGTATTATTTATCATTATTATTATTATCATTATCATTATTATTATTATTATTAGTAGTAGTAGTAGTAGTAGTATTTCAAAGTTTAGATAAAAATACAATAGGATCAGTCAGCTCAACTCTTATCTCAAGAGTGGTATATCTACTCTTGCAAACACTCTGGTTCTAATATGGTTTCATTACTGGATAACTGGAGTCCAATTGTTTTATAATGCGCCTATTTGCCCTTCAGCATAATAGTCCAGATTCTTCTCCTTCTAGTTTCCATAGATGGAAGTTGAACCATTCTCTACTCTTTTATAGTGCAGTTATTGAGCACACCAACAGAGTGATTTTTCTGGAGGATGACGATGTGGCAGCTGTTGTGGACGGCCGTCTCTCCATCCATCGAGTCAAGCGCACAGCGGCTGATCATCCTAGTCGCGCTGTCCAGACCCTACAAATGGAGCTCCAGCAAATCATGAAGGGTATGTCTAAGTTAATAGTCAGGGCTTCTCAGTTTCAAGTGTGTGTGTGTTTGTGAAGATCCTTCCTGGAGATTCGTGGGGACACAGGCTACCTACTTGGAGGCTTACAATTTTTTAAAAAATGGCACAAAATGGGAAATAGACAGGGAGGGAAGAGGAAAATCAAAATCAAAACTCAGGTAGCAGTTTCTAAACAATTGTTCCTATCATGATCAGGTGGCACAGTCCAAGAGCAGGACTCCATCGGCTCTGCTGTTTCACAGTTGTAGTTTATGTATCATAACTGAATTGGCTGCGTTTTATTCTTTTCTTTACATTTCCCAGGCAATGTTGTTTAGCCCATGTTCGCTGTACTAAAATATTTATATATAAGAAGTTGCAATAATAATAAAACACCACATTCTGAAATAACGAACAGGAAAATATAAAGAATTTCTGCATCAGCAAAAAGGACAAAATTATATTTGGATGGCTACTAGTACTAGTGGATACATATTAGTAAGCAGGACATTTTTCAGCCAGAGCTCACCAGAACTCAGTTCTGACACCTCTCAGGTGGTCGCCATTGCCATCAACAGGTAGCTTTGTCAACAGAATAAACATTGCAGTGTTGTTTCCATCCAGTCTACATTTTGCTGCTGTTTTGTTTTTGTTTTTTTCCCCCCCAATAGATTTTTATTGAGATTTTAAAGGTTACAAAAAGAAAAAATAAAGAACATATTTAAACAGAGGGAAAAAAATAAAAATACAGAACAATACAAAAACAAAGGGGGAAAAAACAGAAAAAAGATGCAGATAATTAAAGAAAAAAACAAAAAAACGCAAATCAATCCTTTACATAACTTTCTTTCCTTTGCTTATTTCCTTGACCTCCTCACACCTCCCTTTTTTGTATTCTAATTCAATTAGATATTTCAGCAAATCCTTTCCATCTTTATTTCTAACCTGATGATTTATCTTAATATACTATAATTTTACATTCTGTTCTTTCACCAATTAACAATCCATTTCTACTTAATCCTTTATATCATTTCTGCTAAAACCACATTACTTCATTCCAACATCCTTCTAACATTCCTTAATTTTACAGTGTTTCTGTAGATACACTTTAAATTTCTTCCAATCTTCTTCCACCCTGTTTTTTTTTTTAAAGGTAACTTCAGTTCATTCATGCAAAAGGAAATTTTTGAACAACCAGAATCCGTTGTCAACACCATGAGAGGAAGAGTCAACTTCGATGACTACACCGGTAACTAAGTCAAAAGCATGTCAATGGTGTTTTGGTTTTTGAGGCGCTTTTGCTTAATAAAGTACTGCTGATTAAGGGGGGGAGGGGCACAACAGGATGGTCTGTATACAGAGAAATTCTCTGCCCTTTTTGCCTTACGTAATGTAAGGATGATTCATAGAATTGTAGAGTTGGAAGAGCCCCCAAGGGCCATCTATTCCAACCCCCTGCAATGCACGGATTACAACTGAAGAATCCCTGACAGATGGCCAGCCAGCCTCTTCTCAAATATCTCCCATGAAGGAGAGTCCGCTACCTTCTGAGATAGTTGGTTCCACCATCAAACAGCTGAGGTAGAAGTTCTTCTACACTATTCCACCTCTGCTTTCTGTTGATTGCATTTTGACCACTTTGCTGCTGAGCAAGTTTCCCTTCTCCTCTGGGATGCTTAGTGGGACTGGGGGGGTTATGCTGCCACACTTGGTACTTGCCTTCTTCCTGCTTAGGAAAGTGTCTAAGGAGATGACATTTGCTTGACCCTACTGTGTACTGTGGGACGCGGGTGGCGCTGTGGTCTAAACCACGGAGCCTAGGGCTTGCCGATCAGAAGGTCAGCTGTTCAAATCCCCGTGACGAGGTAAGCTCCCATTGCTCGGTCCCAGCTCCTGCAAACCTAGCAGTTCGAAAGCACGTCAAGTGCAAATAGATAAATAGGTACTGCTCTGGTGGGAAGGTAAACTGCGTTTCCATGCACTGCTCTGGTTTGCCAGAAGCTGCTTAGTCATGCTGGCCACATGACCCGGAAGCTGTCTGTGGACAAATGCCTGCTCCCTTGGACAGTAAAGCGATATGAGCGCCGCAACCCCAGAGTCGTCCGTGACTAGACTGTATACTGATGAGAGGAGGGGAAACTCTGAAATTCCTCTAGGTGGACAATATAATTCCTGAAGACTTAGTTGAAATGTCTTTTATGTTTTTCCTTGAGTTGTTGTTGTTGTTGTTGTTGTTGTTATCATGTTCAATACCAAAACCTTCGTGTCTACATTTATAATAGTGAATCTTGGGGGTTTGAAAGATCACATCAAGGAGATCCAAAGGTGTCGGCGTCTCATCCTAATTGCTTGCGGAACAAGCTACCACGCTGGAGTTGCAGTAAGTGGCTGACTTTGGGTTTTCCTTTTGAGTAGCATCTCAAACACATTGAACAAATTAGTAGTGCTGTGATCCTACGATTATGTTGGTGAAGCTATGGAGAGTGGCCTCCTTGTAACCGTGACCTGTCCTTGTAGCTTCATTTCATTGGTCTGTTTTGTTCTGCAGATGGGAGGCATATCTCACTGAAATTACCTACTGGGTCATTAATTCTCAACTGGAGCATGGAAAGACATACTCAGTAGAACACGTAGGAGACAACTCCTAGGGACCCTCCCATCACTCCCAGGTCCCTTCCCCCCTTCCCCAATAAAATATTGGAGGGGGCCGGGCCCCTGCAAAGTTCATGGCCATTGGCATTCAAATGGTGTGCGTGTGCCAAGTCATGAGATTGATTGTGTGAGGCGGGGCTTGTTAGGATATTTCCGTTCTACCTTAAAAGTGAGCAGGATGTTTGTGTCACAGCCTGCGTATTTCCTGTTCACAGGATGTTTCTGTTGTGTCTATGCTTTCGTTTTCTCCCTGTGCCTGAACACGCAAGCAGGCAGTCATGTTTTTTCCTTTGTTCTGACCAACGCTGAATAAACTTCTAAATAATGCTCTCCTGCGTGCATCTTTCGCTGTACGAATTCTGCTGATAGAGCGTGCATCAGCTCTGGAATGTGGCAAGCTATTTTCTGAAGCTCGTGTTGCTAATTGCTGATACTGTATCTATGGGAGATCGATGGATCGTCTGGAGGCGACGTGGGGGCCATGATGGGCTTTATCTCCCTGGCAGTATCCCAACAGGGCTTACCCCCCCCCAATATTTTATTCAAGTTGGTACCCCTGGTAGAACATTTGGCATGTGAGAGTCTTACCAGAATTGGAAACTCACTCCAGTTCTGATGTAATAAATCACATTTTCTCTGAGGCCTGTATAGTTTATTTTGCCTATGAGAATATGTTTTAATGATGCCGACCTTGGACCCTCTTTTTGTTTCTTGCACTGAAACTGAAAAGCCAAAATGACACCCTTTGTCCCTGCACACTTTCTCTCTCTTTAAATGACACAAAGATGGAGAGTGAGAGCAGGAAGTGTTCCCTCCAGAATCTGCTGCACTGCTTCATGGGCTGAGGAGTACGTGACTTCCCCCCTTTTTCTTTTCTTTTCTTTACCAGACACGTCAAGTTCTGGAAGAGTTGACTGAATTGCCCGTCATGGTAGAACTTGCCAGTGACTTTTTGGACAGGAACACTCCAGTCTTCAGAGATGATGTCTGCTTCTTCATCAGCCAGTCAGGTACGGACGGGTCTTTGGCCTGGGAGCAGTGCTGGGCAGGTGGCAGGCCAAACTGAGACCAGTAGGTGGCTACCTTTGGCTAGGCTCATGACCTTTGACCTGGCGTGCTACCGAGGAGGGAGGTTTAGAATCCTGTAGAGCCAGGAGCTACCAGGTCCAGTCAGGATTCTCCCGGCTGGAGCTCTTAGCACATGGTACTTCTTGGCCATTGCTCATACAAACAATGTGTGTTTCTGTTTGTTTGTTTGTTTGTTTGTTTGTGTTTTTAGAAGTAATGAGTTCGGCATGCTTAGAACCAGACATGTGCAAGTTATCCGGGGCAAAATGTAAGAGTTTCAAAATAAAGGACAAACCCTGTGTGAATGTAGTGAAATGCAGCCTGAATTTCATGCCTAAAGCTGAGTTTCAAATATAAGCTAAAAATTAAATCATGTGGATACATATTTATTAATTATGCGTTTGTGATATTTATCTCTATCTCCCGCCTTTTCCTCAGTCCGGGACTCAAAGTGTGTCTTACACAAATTAAAATGACACAAATAAAATGCAAAAAATGAAAATGGTTAAAAAGTAATTAAACTAATAGAACTAAAACAATATTATTATTTTTTTTAAAAAAATCAGGTGTACTTTCTACTTTACCAGAATAGTAGTTTTGACTATTTATACCAGGGGTCAGCAAACTTTTTCAGCAGGGAGCCGGTCCACTGTCCCTCAGACCTTGTGGGAGGCCGGACTATATATTTTTTTTTTTGGGGGGGGGATAAACTAATTCCTATGCCCCACAAATAACCCAGAGATGCATTTTAAATAAAAGGACACATTCTACTCATGTAAAAACACACTGATTCCTGGTCTGTCCACAGGCCGGATTTAGAAGGCGATTGGACCAGATCCGGCCCCCGGGCCTTAGTTTGCCTACCCATGATTTATACTATAATATAGTATAAGTAAAAAGGGGCTAAATAGCCAAAACTGTTTTTTATAATCACTTCCAGCATTGCTGCTGCATTGAAAATGAAATGTTACTGTTCAGATGAAATGGCTGAAGCCTGGGCACTTTGGTTTGCCAAAAAAAACCTTGTTCTGTGGAATAAAAGCTACAAACCAATTGTAGAATCTTCTGCCCTCCTGGACACATGAGTCGTATTGGGTAGTCACAAACAGCAGATTCCTTGCAGGGTTTCCCATCCCTCTGGGGCAGCCTTCACAGGCCAGTGCCCTCCAGATGTTGTTGGACTGCAACTCCCATCAGCCCCAGCCAACACAGCTGATGGGAGTTGTAGTCCAACAACATCTGGAGGCTTCTTTACCGCACAGTGATTTCTTCCTTGGCCAAGGGAATTGCTAGAATATATTTTGAGCATAGAAGGCGCCTCTTAGAATGCTCCTTGCTGACCATAGTGATAGTAGCTGGCCAAAGGAACGGTAGGCATTGGCAGTCAGCAGGCTGGGGATTTGACACCCTCTGCTGGTGATTTGCAGCCATGCCTGTAATCTTCTTTGCCGTGCACTTGGTATTCCTGTTGTTTCAGCATTTTCAGTGTAATAATATAATGAATTCTCTAAATTCATAAGAAGTAGTTAGTAGTTTGAGTTGTTTTATGAAAAACAGCTGTAATTATGTCCTGTAGTTTTAACTCCATACACATAACACACAGAGCCATCTACACAGATCAGTCTAGATTTGCTTGAGTGCCAGTGGAATATATGAATGGTTCATTGGTAGGGAGATTTCTTTCCAGAATGTATTGCTAAAAGGATTTGGAATCCTGTAGATATTTGCCCAGGTTACCTACTTTACTCTTGCCCTTTGCATCATTCCAAAAACAGTGTGCAATTTTGGTATTGCTTAAAATGAACAATACCCCCTCAGTTTGCCTTCTTAACATCTGGCTGCTATTCTCATTACAATATCTTGTCCGGTTTATTTAGATATTTTATATCTTGCCTTTCTGCATCTGGGTATACTCCAGGCAGCTCACATAAAGGAACAAGAACAAATCATAAAATCCAGATCAGCAATAATATGTTTTCCCTAGCTAGTATTGTGTTGTAATGCAGCTGTCTTCTGTTCATGATGCTGAGCAAAGAAGTGGAAGAACTAGAGTTCTTCAAAGAGCATTGCTGCTTCGCTTAGGTCTGTGGTTTCTCATCTATGGTGCCTATATCTGCAGCAGCAAAAAAGAAGTTAATGCATTTCTAGCCTGCCACATAGAAGGTGGAGCAAGCTTGGTTTCTGTTTCTCCAGAGGGTAGGATCTGAAGCAGTGAATTCAAATGACAAGAAAGGAGATTCTGATTATACATCAGGAATGACTTTTTGATGGCAAGAACTGTTGGACAGTGGAACAGTCTCCCCTGGAAGGTGTTAGACTCTCCTACATTAGGGGTTTTTAAGCAGAGGTCAGATGACCATTACTCAGGGATTTTTTTTAGCTATGATTCGTGCATTGCAGGGGGTTGGGCTAGAATGATTCTGTGGCCTCCAGGTTGAGCATTTCCTGACTCTGATGGTGTCTGTCTCTCTGCAGGTGAGACAGCAGACACCCTGATGGCCCTACGCTACTGCAAGGAGAGAGGAGCCCTGACTGTAGGAATCACAAATACTGTGGGGAGCTCCATATCTCGTGAGACAGACTGCGGGGTTCACATCAATGCTGGGCCAGAGATTGGGGTTGCCAGCACAAAGGTAAGGGTTCCTTGTGTCATCAGAGGCACTCACACTTGACACCAATAAAGCTCAGTTGAGTCACGTAGATTGGCATATCTTGTAATACATGCATCTGTTCTGAATCTTATGCTTCACTGCAGGGGGTTGGACTAAATGACCCTCAGGATCCCTTCCAGTTCTACAATTCTGTGATTTCTCAAGGAAGCAGGGGAAGGCATAGGGGTTTCCCCCCAGTTCATCTACAGTCTGCAGAGGGTGTTTAGAAATACCCACATTTTGAATAGTTCAGGTTGCGTTAAGTTGAAAGAGGCATAACTTCTTACAGAACTCCTCATTTGAAGTGCAGGCACACAGCCCAACCCCTTTCCCAGCTATTATTTATTTGAATTTTTAGCTGCTTGTTATCCAGAAGCCTGCAGTCGACTTACAATATATTTATTAAAACAAGCATCAAAATGTTAATGCATTCATGCAAAAACACAGTGCATAAAAATATACAAAGCAGCCCCCCGTAACAGTCACAGGAAGCAAGGGAGTTCCCATGGGGCTCCCAAGGCTTGCGCACAGCAGCCTGCAGCCCGAAACCTGGGGAGTGTAGCGGAGCGCACCCTGGGCTTTGGGCAGCTTTCTGCAAGCCTTGGGAGCCCGGCAGGAACTCCGGCGGGTTCCCAAGGCTTGCGGATAGCTTCCTGATAGCTTCCCCCCCCCCCCAAAAAAAACTAGGTGCGCCCTATGGGGCGAAAAATACGGTAAATGTTAGGTAATCTCTTGGTGTATATCAGTTTCATGTGCATGTATAACTCAACAACTTTAAAGCTTTCAAAAAACATACCATTAACACCCAAACATTGGAAGAGTCTTTGAGCAGTGAATAAGGCAAGATCCCGGGTGATGGGATCTCTCCCTATCTCAGTAGATTCCCACCAGGGCTTCCTACATCTCCTCCCTGCTGCCTAGAGTTGCTTTCCATGGTTTGTTGTGTGAGCTGCTGCTGCAGCTGGCCATTCTGCACTCTCCCCCTCCCTTCCGCAGACCTCCAGGCTGTAGATCCCCTTAAGAACACCTTTAAGAGCCTTCTGAATCAGGCCAATGGCCCTCCTAGGCCAGCATCCTATTCTCACAGTGGCCAGCCAGATGCTTGTGGGAAACTCGCATGCAGGATCTGAGCACAAGAACTTTTATCTGTCCTGAATCCTCGCAACACCCTTCCTCGGGGTGGGGTGGGGGGGTCAAAGAGGGTTCCTGGCAAATACCTCAATATTTCCTCAAGGTGATTGAGCTGCTTCCTTTTCCCCTTAAAATTTGAAAAGAGGCATTTAACAAAGAACGAGCCTTGGCCAAGATTTGTATGCTAAGGCGCCTGCTCCTTTTTCATGGGGAACGTGCTGCAATATTACATGAGCTGAGAGGGTCTGAATTCACTTTTTGGAGCAATCAGGGTATTCATTGCAGCTGAGAGTCCAGCTCATTTTTAGCCTGAATTGGCAGTTTTGAAAATATTGGTGTTCCTTTCCGCGAAGCCAGTTAAGAACTTGAGAAACTGTTTCTTAGGCTAAACAAAAAAAATTCCTTCCAGTAGCACCTTAAAGACCAACTAAGTTAGTTCTTGGTATGAGCTTTCGTGTGCATGCACACTTCTTCAGATATCTTGCAGCATCTTAGCAAACACTTCTTCTTCTTAGGCTGTTCCAGAGACCCAGGTAAGGAGCCACTGTTCTGGTCCAGAGGCACTGGAGCCTGGGGTAACCTATGGCAATGAGAGGGGAGAGTGCCACTGGACCAGATAGCAGGCAAGGATCAATGGTTCCTAGCCACCATGGCTATGTTCTGTCTCCATTGCCAGGCAATATACCTCTGAATACCAGTTGCTGGAAACCGCAGGAGGGGAATGTACTTGTTTTCCACTATTTGGCCACTGTGAGAACAAAATGCTGGACTAGTTGGGAAGTTATTAACTGGGTGGGGTGATGGTCACCCAGACCTTTCTGGTCCAAGCACAGCACTCTGTCCTCAGCATCTGGCTGCCCAGGTCTGGGAGGAGTATAAACCTGTCTTTTTGTTTCAGGGCCGCTATTTTTTCCTGCTCATGCTCCCGAGCATGTTGGCGGCATCCCAAAATGAGCAGATGTTACACATTACATTCCCCCCCCCCCGCCCCCATTTAAGACTGCATTTCTGGAATATGTAATCACCGTTTAGGATAAAGAATCGAAGTTAACTCAGACAATGCTTTCTGGAGGAAACTATTGATAAACTGAGAAGGCAGCTGATGGAAATTGTCAGACAATGACAGGCCTTTTTCGAGTTGCAGTGGTGGAACCTCCAAACTAGAGTCAATACTTAGGAGTCAATAGAAAGTAGCTCCTCTAGATTAATAACAGTTTGAAATCAGTGCTTTTCCCTACATCTTGCCATCTAGTGCTCTAGATACTGGGGTGCCCCCCCCCCCCGGTCTCTAGAAACAAGGTTCTTCCAAAGAGGGATTTGGATTTAGGGCTGGACTAGGGTGCACACCCTCCCTCCGATCCAGACACACACATTTCCTCCTCAGCCTTTCTCTGAATTGAGCATACCCAGGGTCTCAGCCTGCTCTTAGTCGCTGGGTTGGTTCTGTTGTTTTCTCTCTAATCCGGCTAGAAGGAAAAAGGAGAAGATTGCAGGGCCTGCCCCTTTCCGTCAGCCTTTAGACCGAGTTTAGACAGAATTCAGGGGTATTGACTGGCTCCCCCCCCCCGCCCCCGACACTAAGATGTACGAGTGTGAGTTGTGCCTTGGGTGCAGGATCTCTGCCTCTGCCCAGGCATGAACAACAAAATTACAGAGCCTCCAGCTGTAAGGACTGGCCACACACTCAGCTGCTCCCTTATTCTTACTCTCCAGGTTAGCTAGGGCAATTGTTGTCGTCAAGTACGTTTGAGAGTGGCCAGATTAGATGCCTGGTATCAGCTTGACCTGATGGGTGGTGTCCCTTTGCTGTTAGCTGGAGGTAAAATGAATAGCCTTGTCTGTGGCGATGGAGCTCCCTTGGATTTGGAATTTTGGATTTCTCAATGGAAGAACCAATCCTTTCTGGTGCTTAGGGGCTGGGCTGGGTTTGTGCCAGGGTTAAGTGGGATAGTGAAGCCCTGTGGGCACCTGAGGCCCCCACTTTTATACCAGCAGCTTTCAGGTGTGAGTTTTGGGCAGCTTGCAGCATCTTAGCAAACCTGGCAAGCATATGCACAGTGATGTCCTCTCTTTCTGCAGGCCTACACAAGCCAATTTGTGTCGCTAGTGATGTTTGCGCTCATGATGTGTGACGACAGGATTTCCATGCAAGAAAGACGGAAAGAAATCATGCGAGGCCTCAAGTTATTGCCAGGTGCGTGCGGGCGCTCTGAGGCGTCATGACAAAATGTGACTCTTTGAAGGAGAACAGCAAGGCGAGGATTAACTCGATGCGGGTAGTGGGACCTCTCACTTGCTTCCTGGTTTTGTGCTAAGCTGGGAGAGTTGAAGCTGCAAAGGTCTCATCCAGATCAGGTCCCTCACTGCCACATAGCCTGCATGGAGCTGCCTCTGAAGCCGGAGTGTTCTCTGATGCTCCGTTCTTGGTTAATCCACACAAGCTACCAATCCATTTTTAGGCATAGTTCAAAGTCCTGGTTATTAAACAGTTTTGGAGTAGGATCTTTGACAGGCTGCCTCCTGCTGCATGAGCCTGTTTGTCTGCTGCACTCTTGCTGGAGGCCTTCCTCTGCAACCTGCTGCCATCAGAAGTCTGGGCTGGGTTGAGTGGCAGGGCCTTTTTGGTTCTGGCACCCAGATTCTGGACCTCAGGAACCCTAGTTAGAATCATAGAATTGCAGAGTTGGAAGGGACCCTGATGGTCATCTAGTCAAACTCCCTGCAGTGCAGGAATATGCAGCTGCAACCTTGACATTGTCAGCACCACACTCTAACCAGCTGAGCCCCTTTCTTCGTGGTGACTAACGCTCTCTCTCTTTTTTCTAAGTAACATTTTTACAGATCAGTTTCATTTGTTGAGACATTAGTGTTATATTAGGAAGAAAAGGGGGGAAGAGGTGGAGGGGGGAAAGATGAGTGGGGTTGGGGTGGGGCTGTGATGTTTCTGTTTTACTTAATATATGTGTGGGGTTTGGTGTCACCGTTGTTTGTGCAGGTTCTTAGCTGTTCACTTGTGTTCCTTTGGTGGTGAGAGAGGTTGGGGTTGGCCATGGGTGTGGTTGTTCATTTGTGGTTGGCTGTGGTGAGCTTTGTTTTCATGTGTGAGTGGGGTGTGTGTGTGTTTTGGATTAGGTTAGCCATATTGGTTCGTATGCGGTTGGTGGATTTTTGTCATCTTGTTGGGCTGTGTATGTGATAAAGGGGAGCCATACTGGGGTGAAGGTGTCTGCTAAAGATGGTTTTATAAATAAAATAAACAGATGAGGTCTGTGGGTAAACTCTTCAGCTGTATAAGATGGGCTTGTGCAGAAATAATCTGTTGCGTATGAAAGTGGAAACCGTCATATCTTCAAGAGAACAAAACATACTTGTTTAAAAGCCACGTCAAGCATTGCATCAGTGTATCTTGGTTCTTTGGGTGGGACGCAGGTGGCGCTGTGGGTTAAAGCCTCAGCGCCTAGGGCTTGCCGATCGAAAGGTCGGCGGTTCGAATCCCTGCGGCGGGGTGCGCTCCCGCTGCTCGGTCCCAGCGCCTGCCAACCTAGCAGTTCGAAAGCACCTCCGGGTGCAAGTAGATAAATAGGGACCGCTTACCAGCGGGAAGGTAAACGGCGTTTCCGTGTGCGGCTCTGGCTCGCCAGAGCAGCGATGTCACGCTGGCCACGTGACCCGGAAGTGTCTCCGGACAGCGCTGGCCCCTGGCCTCTTAAGTGAGATGGGCGCACAACCCCAGAGTCTGTCAAGACTGGCCCGTACGGGCAGGGGTACCTTTACCTTTACCTTTATCTTGGTTCTTTATTGTCACATCCTCAAATGTGGATCACTTTCTAAGTTACGAGAACAGGTTCTGGAGTTCTGTTGAAGGATTTAAGAAAACCACCTCCTACCTCTTTTCTTTGGTGTTAATGAAACCCCAATAAAAATTGGTGGGTCCAGGTGACGTTACTTTTACTCTCTGAAGATCCACTGATTTGTGCAGTTTTCAGTACAGCATTTAAATGCCACATTGAACATTGTTTCCAAAGTGCATGTAAAGCCATTTCTAGTGTGATTGCAGATTGTTAACCTGCGTGTTAACATGTTGCCTCCCTCTTGCTACTTGCGATAGACTTGATCAAAGAAGTCCTGAGCATGGATGATGAAATCCAGAAACTAGCCACAGAGCTTTACCACCAGAAGTCAGTCCTCATTATGGGCCGTGGTTATCATTATGCGACATGCCTGGAGGGCGCTCTGGTAAGAATCCCCATTTCTAATAATAATAATAATAATAATAATAATAATAATGTTTATCCATCATTATTTGTGTTCCGGTTTGGAGGGTCAGACCTGACAATGACCAAGAAAATGAGGAAGGGTGTTTTTAAAAGCATGTCTCTAATTGCAAGGAGAGGGTTTAAAGCTGCTGTTCCCAACCTGGTGTTTTGACTGCAACTCACAACAGCCCCAGCCTGTGTGGGAGTTGTTGTAGTCCAAGGAGAGCACTGGATTGGGGAAGGCTGGTTTAAAGTGTATGGGCAATCCCTGACAACAGAAAGAATCCCAAATGGACTGAGTAGGTTTTCTAAAGGTCAGAAATGAAGATGGGTTTTAAATCAGACCTGCAAATATTGTTGTCTGCTAAACCGAATGCAGCTCAACAGCCGTCTCCTGTAACCTACCAAGAGTTTTGCAGTTCTCATGGTAGTTTCTTGCGTTTCTGCAGTCTGGGGCAGGCAGAAACCAGCTGGAGGGTTCTGGAGCCACTATCCACAGCTGTTGGTTTGCTTTTGGCTTGGTGGAGCACCTTTCCCTCCAAAGAGCTCATAGTGGCATGCATGATTGCCCCCTCTCATTTAATCCCCACAAGAACCCTGTGAGGCAAGTCGAGCTGAGAGGCACTGACTGCCCCCCAAGGTCACCCAGCGAGCTTAATGGCTGAGCGGGGATTTAAACCCTGGCTTCAGGAGGATCTTTGTTTTTAGAGAGAGACTTCATGGACTAATATGTTGCACCTTCTCTGCAGAAAATAAAAGAAATCACCTACATGCATTCGGAAGGCATTCTGGCCGGGGAGCTGAAGCATGGGCCCCTTGCCTTGGTGGATAAACTGATGCCTGTCATCATGATCATCATGAGGGACGGCACATACACCAAGTGCCAGAACGCCCTGCAGCAAGTCATTGCCCGGCAGGTGAGTTCAGGCGGGAAGAGACAGAGCCCACCTCCGCTCCACAAAGTCCCGTCTTCCTTTGCTCCTCCTCGGGGATAAAGGACGAGGCACTGGCATTTGCAGTGCCCAAAGGTATCGGAAGTGGGTGGTGGGAAAGAGGGATCTGTTTCCTCTACCCCTCAATCCTTGGTCTAAGGGTTACGTTCACCTCTTGCTTGTGTGTTAATTCCAGGTTGGAATGTGGGATCCTCAGGCCCCTTTTGAGGGGTCAGGATCACAAGCAAGGCTGCTGGCATTCCTCAGGCAAGATTTCTTCCTTGCACAGCCAGGCAGTTTTACTTTTATTATTTATTCCCCAAGGAGCTCAGGGTGGCATACATTCTTCTCACAACAACCCTGTGAGGTAGGTTAGGCTGAGAGGCCTGAGATCGCCCAGTGGGAATTTGAACCCTGGTCTCCCTGGTCCAACACACTAATCATCGCCACTGGCTCTCCTTGCCCTCTCCTGCATCTGCTCAGTTGCCTAGAAGTCTTGCCTGCTTAAGGCATGGATGGGCAAGCTGAATATCCAAGATCCTTGGGAGGGGGCGTTCCTCTTTGAAGCTGAATAGCTCTTTCCCCTTTACGGATGTTTCTAGGGGACAAACATAACTGCATCTGTTCCCGTGCTCCCCCCACATTTATGTATAAATTTCTGCCCCATATTTCTGTCAAATGGGAAGCCTGAGCGAAGGGAGCTGTGCAGTGTCTCTAGCTTTTTATCTCCTGCCATTCAGCAGCTCAGGAGGCACTTTGACCTCCGCCAGCTCTAATGCCAGAACTGAGTGGCAGTGCCTGGAGCAGTGGAGAAAAGGGGTGAGGGAAGAAGCGGGAGGGCAGCACCTCTTCCAGCCGAGAAAACGAGGCTCTGAACCTGAACAGGAGCTGAAGGAGATAGCCATTTCCAATGGTGTTTGCTTCTCTGTCCCTTGAAGACTTGCCTCCTGGCTTTCTCCTCTTATGATCTTCTCCAGAGTGAAACGAAACTAACCACATCTGCTCTCCCCTGTGTTTTCCCTCAAGAGTAACACAAACCAATAACTAGGGAGATGGTAAATAACTGAAAAGTGTGTTCCTTGACTACGCACATTGTTTTCATTGGGGCCGACAAAAGTGGCATGTAGCAAATGAAATGGCAAACACCCACTGGTTCCAGGCTGAGGCCCTCTTCAACTCCTTACAGGCAGGGCTTGTTGCATTCAAGGCTCCCAGGCTTCCGTTTCTCCCTTTTTTGGTGGGAACCAGCCAGAATGATGATGATGAGAGTGGCTTCCAGACCGGCCCCATCTGGGCAGCAAGCAGAAACCACCTTCCAGGCTGGCTGTTGTGACACCTTTTGAAATCTGCTGGCGCAGCCTTATTTCATTCGTGGGAGAAAAGCACTTTTTCAAGCTCTTTGTGCCTTGATTCAAAAGTCTGAGAAGACAAAAGAGTTCATGGGGCAGGATTGGTGGGGGTAAAGAGACAGCCGTCCCTCCTAGCTTGGTCCCCCTCCCACACAGGACAGGGGCACAGCCAGAGCAAAGGAGAAAGGAGACTGGCTTGCGCTGCTCTCTGGGTACCCATGTTCCCTCCAGCCTGCCTGCCTTCTTCCTGGCCCAGGAGCAGGGTCAAGCAGTGGCCCAGCCCAAGTGATTTGCCCCGAGTTTTGCTCAGCCACGCTCTGTGGCATGGTGCCATCTGCAAAGCAGGTGCAGGAATACTGCCAGCAGACACCAGTGTGACGCTTGCAGGGGAGAGGGATTGAGATTGCTCTCCTCTGTCACAGTTTGGGGTCTAGCACTCCAAGACCTGCTTGCAGCAGCTGTAAAATGGCACCCCACAGCAGTTGGAACCCACAGGTGTCAAACAAAGCTGTGAAGGTGCAGTAAATCATACCCTGAAGGTGGTGGTGGAGGAGCTCCTCCCCTGTTCTCCTTCCCACAGGCATGTTGCCAAGACAGTGCGATTCTTCTGGCCTGCCATTTCCCTATGGTGCCTCGGGGCAGAGGAGACCTCTCAGCCTTTGCCTCATCTTTCTCTCAAGGGTGTGGAGAGACTGAACCTAAGAGGTGGATGGAGGCCTCCTAAGTTTGGGAGTGGAGAAGGGGCTGCCCCGCCTTTTCCTTTACGCTTGTGCTCCTTGCAGGGTCGGCCTGTTGTGATTTGCGATAAGGAAGATATTGAGACCATCAAAAACAACAAGCGAACCATCAAAGTCCCCCACTCCGTGGACTGTCTGCAGGGGATCTTGAGTGTCATCCCTTTACAGCTCCTGGCTTTTCATCTTGCGGTACTCAGAGGCTATGATGTAAGTACCACACTTTTAAAGATCACCTTTAGTCCTTCAGTGAACATAAGGAGAGCCTGCTGGACCAGGCCAGTGGCCCATTTGGTCCAGCATCATGTTCCCACGGTGGTGTTTCACAAATCACTAAAGGTGGTGTCAATCTACCAGCTTCAGCTGGGCTAAGTGGGCAGCCTTGCCAAATAAACCAGCAAATGGGCAAAGCAATAAGTCTTATATTGGCTGTTCAATTTAAAATATTCTTTTCAGGTTTTTTGTGTGTGTCTTTTTGTCTTTTTCAGGTTGACTTTCCAAGAAATCTGGCCAAATCTGTTACGGTTGAGTAGTGTACTCTGTCATTAAAGCTTTGGCAGATGTCAGCAAGAGACACTCTCTTTTGGTACTGGGACACATTGATTTTAAAAGTCCTTCCTTGATCAAATCTTAATCCCCTGTTCAAGAGTCTTTATAATTCTGTTGCATTTGTGACTGTTAAACGTTGAATCCACAGGCTATGCCAGCAACATTGTTAAACGATGATCATTTCAAGGTAGTTTGTTCTCTTTAAAAAGTCGTAATCCTCCTTTGTTGTCTAGCTGGATTGTTTCAGGCCTCCATAGTGCTGAATTGCATAATTGTCTAAGTATCTATAAGACATGCAGGCTCGTAAGATCTTTCAAGAATGGAAATGGGAAACGAGAAGGTGGTTCTGGAAATTGTAAGAACAGAGTGAGAAGCTAGGGCTGTGCTCTGCCACAGGAAACCAACTTTTCCCATCCCGCAAGGATTTTCACTGTCATCAGAACTCACTGTTTTGAAGGGGCCTGTTTCATAATGGATTTCTGCACCACCATGCAATAAAGATGGGAGTAGTTGGCCAGAGGAGGAGGGGCCCTCACATTTGGCGCTTGGCCCCTGGCCCTTTCAACCAGTTCAGTTCTGTGTGGACCCACCCACCATTCCTTGTCTGCACAACCCCCACTCTTTCATCCTCTTGAAAATGCTGTAATAATGCAATGCCTGGTTGGTTGCTCCTGTAGAGTGTAGACTGAGGTGGAGGCCTCTTTGTGCGTTCATTTTCCTTAATGGCGTAAAGTCACCATAAGGTGGGTCACTTCCGCTTGCCTCTTTCACAACATAGTAAAGACATCCCTCACCATATAAGGAATGCAGTCAGAAGAGAGAACTGCACCCCATTTTTACCTACTGGAGGATAAAAAGTTGGGCGACCCTTGGGTGAAAGAAGACACAACTGAGGTCTGTACCGGTTGCCACTAATGTTATTCCCAGCATCTTCTCTGAAGAATCAGAGCAGTGGCATAAAGTCCATTTTATTTGGAGGATAGCTCTTCAATTAATGATCCCAAATCTATTAATGTGAACATGTCCCACATAAACATGTGGAGGCCAAGCTGCTATTTTCTAGAGGTTAGGGGCAGATAGTAAAACTAGGGCTGAGCTGAAGAGGGGGAGGGAAGGTGGTGTGAACATGCTCTGTGCGAAAGCCTTTGCCCGCTGCAAAAACCAGCCACCCCTTGGCACTTTGAGAGGGGACTGTGAATAGGGGCAAAAAATGTTTGTCATTTTGTAAAAGCAAATGCATCCTTTGTTGCCGTTTGCCTAGGCCAATGTGACCTATTTTTCAGCACCTATTTATTAATAATAATTGTTGGCAATGAATCCAGCAGACTGCAGAACGGGAAGATGGAGGTGGAATTTTACTCCACTTGAGATAACAACGCAGAGATGTCTTCCTTCTCTCTTCTCTAGCTCCGCATGAAAAAACCTTTGAGAAATGAAGCAGCCATGTGCTCTATCTAGTATTAAGTTGACGATTGTGATGAAGGTAGTGAGAAGGGGCTTAAGAGAACATGCAATACAATATGAAGACCAAAGATGAGCTTCAATGCCAGACTGGTGTACTAGGGTTGAACAGGTTTGGAAACCACTGATGGAGCAAACATAGATGGCAAAAATCCAAGTTATCTGAATGAGCAGCCTCCCAGTTCCCTTGTCCTTAGGTGATGGGACAGAGATGGTACCAGAGGGCTGTGAATAAGCTTCCTTGCTGAGGCTGCTTTCACAGTTTTATTTCAAGGGCAGAAGAACTGTGGAATGTACAAAAGCTAAGAAATATGGCAAATAAGCCAATTTGCAGTGCTGAGTAGAACACCAGCTTCTCTGCATCCCCCTTTATCAGTTGAGAAATAAATGTCCTAATAGAGAGCATTTAGGGATGCTATGATGTGGGGGTCTTCTTGGGCCAGCAGTTGTGTGACCCTGTTGCCCTGCCTGATATAAGGACAATGGGGTGAGGCGCACGGTGTGTCTTGAGTATTCAGAAAGCCTTGCACCCTGATGCTCAGCTTCTTTTGTGCTCACCATAAAAATATTACCTGCCATTCAGTTAAAGGTTTAAAGTGGCCCATAACTGCTGTGGAACATTGTAGAGTTGTGAAGTATTGCGTTAAACAAAAGTCTTTACCTTGCCAGTGGTTATGCAATGTTGGGAGGGGCGGCGGTTTTCTTTCATCTCAGTGGATATGTGTCTGAACTGCCTGTCATGCAGTGTAAAGGGAAAGGCAGGGTTAGTGGAAGAGGTTTCACTCCACTTGTGACTTGGGCTACTTTACATAGATGTAGAACACCAGTGTGCTGGCCAGAAGGGCTTAGCATCACTTCCAGCCCCTACAGTACAAGTTCTAACTGATGTGGGAAGGTCTGCGCTCTCTTCCTGTGCAAGTTTCCATGTGGGATTCCCCCTCATTTTGAACACCACGGTTCCAGAAGTCTGCAAGCCTTTTAACAACCAAGTGAACTCATGTAACTCAACAATCCACCAGCGTGGTCTTCAACACTTCCATTGTGGCCATCCTTGTTAAGTACAAGTTGCATTATGTTTCTCGTGTGTCCTGAAGAAGACTGACGTGGTTTACTACTGAAGACGACTAATGTGGACTCTGGCTGATGAAATCACAGCTGTGTGTGTGTGTGTGTGTGTGTGTGTGTATGTGTGCGTGTTTAAAACTGGAACATTTTTGCAAAATGTTAGCCCTCTGTTTCTCTGCTCGTTTTCCTTTTGAATGTATATATACAGCTCGTCATGGTTTATGGGGACCACTCTTTACTAATTTTGTGCTGTGTGCTCTATGCAGCTCAGAATTTTATCATTTAGGTTGTTTCCTAGCTTACTTTTTTGTATTTTACTCTTTGAATAATAAAAAGTGCCCAACCTTACCATGACTTTGGCTTAGAAATCCTTGTTCTCTTGTGTTCTTCCCATAAAAAGAACCACCCAAGGCCAACTTGTGAATTAAAATGGCAAACCGCAGTAGCTCTTGCCCGCAGAATGCACAGGTATCATTGTAAAAACTGGGGGTGCAAAATTCTACAGCCTTCTAATTTGATAGTCCTGTGTGGCCCACCAAACACTTCCCTTAGAACTGCAGCTCAGCCTTTTCAAAATGAATTAAATGCCTAGCAGTGTCCCCCAAACATGTTTTCTTTTGCAGGGTTTTGCTCCGTGGTTCTGCCTGCCCTCCGCCCCCCTTTGAATGTCTGGTCTTTAGCTTTTGTTTTGAGAGAGGTAACAACCTGGGGAAACTCAGTTGGTAGGTTCACCAGAGCTCAGCAATAGGATTCATTCTCCAAATCCAACCAATTATTGACTTGGGGTACTGGGAAGAGGGTTTCCATGCTGCTAGGAGCAGTGTGAACAGAGCCCTGGAAGCAACAGCCAAAGGCTTGGCTATTTTGACAGTGTGTGAGAGGAACTCCCAGCTTTAACAGTCCAGGTTTCAAGGACCTCATTCCCCCCCACCCTTTGGGTTCTGGGGTCAAAATGCTTCAGTGACACAATGGGCAAAACTGTCCTCTTCGGCTTCAAGCTAAGGATGGGGAACCCTTGGCTCTCCAGATGTTGCTGGTCTCTAGCTCCCCTCACCCATGAAAACTAACATTATTTTCTGGGAATCGGTGTAGTCATGATTTATGCTGGGGGGGGGGGCAAAACCAAGCTATCTGCAATGCGGTTGGTCAGCTTCTGGTGCACAGCTGCCCTTTCCCCACGTCTATGAACAGAATACATGAAGGCAGAGCTCAAATTAGTTCTTTAATAACATCAAAATTTAAAAGAGTAATGGCTGTATCTAAAAAAAAACAAAAAACCCCACAATTCATGCAAATAAGCCAAGGGCACAGAACAAGAGTCTTCTGCTTGCTGAACAGACATTTCTCTCATCCACCAAAGGTCACCACATCTACAGAGAAAAAGTTCTTTTCTGACTTGCAACATCTCCATTAATTGCTAACCTCCTCTTCTCTCAATCCTTCCAGGGACTTCCAAGAATTGCAGATTGGCCACCGTTAATTATATGACATGCACTTGGCTTTTGAATCTAGGAATAAATATTTTCAACCAAAGTAGTTTCTCAAGATTTGGTCAAGTATGATTTATCAGTATTTTTTCAACTATTTGAATCTGTGAGCCTGTGAAGTGGTTAGTCATTTTGCGATTTAACACTTCCTGAAGCTGCAGAAAAGATGGTGTCTCATCCAACTGCTTCCACGCTTCTTTTTCTTATACAAAGAACTCTCTTTAGAAATGGCTAGTTCTGGAATATTTGCTATAATGAGCTCAGGATTTTCTACTAACAAAAGATGTATACACAGTACTATATGTCTGTATATAGTACACTGGCCAGTTCAACCTCTCTGTTACATAACATTAATTGACCCTGGAAAATTAATCAGAATTTGAGGTCCATGGACACAATCCAACCAAAGTTAAGCACTGATATCTCACAGATTTCTCCACCTCTAACATGAAAATAGTTTTGAGCTGATTCTGATTGCTCTCACGGCACCTACACAATGTCAGGCAAATGGAAAATGGCAGAAACCTGAGTTCTGCACAGCTCCTGCTCTTTCTCCAAAGAGTTAAGAGTGGATTGGGTCCATTTTCCTCTTTCTCCACCACCTCTTCCACACAAATAGACCCCCCAGCTGCTGTTTACAACTGTCCATAATGGTTTAAGTGGAAGATCTTCTGCTCAAGAGTCTTCATGATTACAATTAATGCTGTGTAAAGGAGGTATTCGTCATTACAGGGACTATCCATACATTAATAATAGCAGTACAACCATAAAAGGGGGAGAAATTAAACAAAAAACAAGCACAGCTTGATACAATAACATGCCATGAAATATCATTGGCTTTATAATAATTTACTACAACATGAAAAAAAAGATCTTTTATCCACACAGGATAGGAAATGCTTCCACTTAAAATATGGCAAGCATACAACAATAAAATATACACCACAGATTTGGAATTTTGCTTTTAAATCATGCACAGAGAATTTGTGTACTTGAAAATAAAACATCCTTGGCCTAACTTACACTTTTTAAATTCATTTGTTCCCTCCCTCTATCCTTAAGTTTTTTAAACTTTTAAACTGGGAAAACAAAATTCATCTTTAACAAAACCGGAAGCTATCGAAATACACTTACTTTTCCTCTGAGATTATTCCAGCATTGCCACCAAATTAATGCTAAAGAAGTGTTGCATTTTTCTAAAAGCTTTTTTATTCCAAACTTTGGGGGCACCTTCAAGGCTCTGTCACAGGTCAAACCTACTCCCTGTATTACTTCCACCCCATTTGTTCTATACTTTCCAAGCAGTCAGCCAGGAAGGTCTCTTGGCAAACCCCCTTACGAGTTGCGCTGTTCTGCACCTCCACTAGGGTTGCGCAAGAGAGCTTCCATCTGGACTGAGCGCTCCCATCTTCCAGCAAGACAAACTTCTGCTCAGCTAAACTGTGGCAACCAGCTGGACCTTGTGCTGGAGCTTCTCGGACAACGGCAAGGCCGCCTTGTGACCGAACTGCACCTTGAAAACCCAAACAGTGGCTATTTCCGGAGAGGTTTGTGACCAGGCAGAGTCCCGAGGGGTGCCTTTGCTATTACAGAAGGCTGCTTTGTTCTGCCTGCAGACTGAGCAGCTGTTGCTGTGCAGCTGGGGAAAGAAACGAGTGGGGAGATGAAGCGGCAAAAGGCAGGGGAATCTCTCTCCACTGGCCACTCTTAGCTCATGGTAACTGCTGACACCACAGCCCTGGAAACAGATTAGGCACTTCCAATCTGGATTAAGTTGCTTGAGTTGCAACCTTATACAGCTGTCTTTAGGATGCTTTTGAATGTTATCATAGGCAGCAGAAAACCAGGAAAGAGCATCAACCAAACCAAGGGGCTGTCTAGTCTGGCATCCTGTTTTCAAGAGGGCTCTGGGAAGCTCAAATGTGGGGCCAATGGAGATGATTGGGGACCTGTTGTTTCCTAGCATATGGGACAACTCAGCACTATCCTGCCTCGGACCATGGGGTATTCCATGTAGCTACCATGGCAGATAGCTTTGGGTTGACTTACCAGCCATGAATTTGACTAAATCTTTTAAAAGCCCATTCAGCTGACTCACATATCTGAATGTTGGAAGATTTGGGGCAGATGAAATAAAGCCCTTCACACAGCACACAGTTACACTATGGAACTCACTCCTATAGGGGGCAGCGATGGCCACCAACTTGGATGGCTTTAAAAGAGGATTAGACAAATTCGTGGAGGGGAAGGCTATTGATGGCTACTGGCCACAAGGCTGTGCTCTGCCTCCAGTTAGAGGCAGCAATGCTTCTGAATCGCAGTTGCTTGAAACCACAGGAGGAGGAGAGAGTGGCTTTGTGCTCAAATCCTGCTTGTGGGTTTCCTGCAGACTAGGTGGGCTATTGGCCTGATCCAGCAGGCTCTGCTTATGCTCCATGCACATCTGAAGATTATGCATCTCTCCCCCAGGGCAGATGCACAGGTTCCCTTCCTTGGTTTTCTGCCACATGCTGCGATGTGCAAAGTGTTCCAGCCCAGACATTCTCAGAGCACCCAAATAGCCAAGTCTAACCATTGCAAAGCCACCTTCTGGCTGCAATGACCCTGCAAAGAATTTCCTTGCAACCTACCTTAGCAATGAAGGTGGACATGCCCTATGGCAGATACATGTGCAAGCATTCCCCCTGGACTGTGGCCTTGATCTCTTGCAGTGAATGTCTATGGGAGCCCAAGGGAACCAAAGGCCACATTGATTTTCATGTCAGCAAGGGAGAGTGGAGTCGGCGTATCGAAGTCACTGAAAGCAATGCAAGCTTAACGTGCTAAATGCTGACCAGATCCCGCCCGTCACCATTTTGAACAACTTTAGGATGCATAATTTTGCAGAAAGGTGTTAAAATCCTCCAGAAACATCAGGAGGTGTGTTTTCCTTGGGGAAAACTGATCCTAACGATCACATGGGGCTGCATGAGTTTGCCCTTACTGATGCAATTATTTTATCTACTTCTAACATCTGTGTTACTAAGGCAGGTTGTCAAGACATTTTACTACAGGTAAAGTACGTACATTTGCAGGACTGGAAAACTGAGTCAGCTCCCATTTATAAAGGGAACGATGCAACCTGTGCATCTCCTGGGAGGCTCAGTGTTATTGCACATTTTGGTATTGCCCCAGCAAACTGCCGCACCCCCTGCTAACTAAGGCTAATTTCCAGTGGGTGCCGTAATGTAACTGTCTTACAGCAAGTCAGGCCATTGGCTTCCCTAGCCTAGCACCATCTACCTGGGCTCACAGTCGCTCTCTGGGCCCTTGCTCTGTCCTGTAATCCAAACACCTTGAGCTGGAAACAGCCTTGGACCTCCTGCATGCAGATCCCATTGAAATCGGGCTCCTGCCCAGTTAAAGGCAGGCATGGAGGGCTCCTTGCATCAGTGATGGAGGTGAGGTGTACAGAAATGCCAAGAGTAGGCAGGCGGGCATGAGGTGGCAGTGTGAATTGCCCCTTCAAAACGGAAACAAATCAACATGGATTTTGTAAAATAAGTCCTGGAGGAAAAGAGTCTCACACCGTGTTGAAGTCAATACATGATGAACTTTTTCAGGTGACACCCACGGAACCAATTCCCAGGCCACTTCCAATTTGTAAGGGTCTGCAATCTTTAGCTCCCCTCGACAACAGCGGTTCTCTCCTGCTACGTGCTCTGGAATCCCTCTTTGACAGATTGCGTCTGAGGCCAAGAATCAAGTCACACCTCTCAGATCAGCATCCATCTCACTCTCCTTTCCAAAGTACTCTCTGAACACACATCAGGAGGGCAACTTAACATGGCTAAGCCAGAATGTAGTAGCTCTCGCTCAGTCTAGGCACCACTTGAGACCAGTTCAGCATGATCAAATCCACTAATAGAGCCTCCTTGAATTGACATCAACATATGGTTGTCAGAATCCATTTGAAAGTAACTACTAAAGGGGGAAAGTTGTCTAGTCTTTTTAAAACCATGGCAATTCAAGTCATTTCATCTCCTCTGCACACTGGGGAAACTTTTGCCTTCTGTTCCTCCTTCCCATGACTGATCTGTGTTGTTTTTAAAAGCTGGCCAACAGGAAGCGGATTCACTTAAACTGCCAACGCACTTCCTAAAGGGTCCTTGCAGGGCCTGCCAGATGTATTATTGGTGGTTTTCAGATCTCCCATGGAATCAACCGCTTTGGCCCGCCCTTGGGTGTCCTGCGGATGTTCCTTTTGGAAATCTCACAGGCATGTGCCACAGAACCTCTGCCCCTTGCCTGGGCAACGCCAGCCTCTCCACCCAGCGGCTGCATTTGCTCTGCTTCTTCACAGCATCCCAACTCTTCTGGACTCCTCCTGTCAGCTGAGAACATGACAAAGACCATACATTATATTTCAGGCCACTTTCTGCACTTCCATTGCAGGGTTCGGACCATTTGACCCTCGGGGTCCCTTCCAACTCTACAATTGTATGATTCTTCAAAGGGCAACGTGCTGACGTTTCCTTTGCTTCCAGTCATCGGTTCTTCCTCTGAAACCATCAGACTTGAGTTCATTGCACCTACTGCCTTCCTTGTAGCAACGTATCAAATGCAGGCGTGCTCAGGAATACCTTCCATGTGGCAATACCAGCGTGGGCTCCGGGGGCAGCCTTGGCTGCAAGGATTTCTGTGGCCCCAGCCACGCTGTCCTCCTGAGATTCCCACCACTCGCCTCTGAGGGATGATCTACTCAACCTGACAGGAAGAGGATGACTTTCAGATCAGTGGCTGGTGGTATCCTGAACACACAGTGCTGTGGGCAGCGTCCAGCGACTGTTTTGCTTTCGTCGCCAGAGTCTTATTCTTTTTAAAGTGATGAATGGCAGAGATTTCTTCCGAACTGAACGCTAGGGATTTGAGCATTCCAGTCAACTGGGGGCATTAGGGGACTTTTTTAAAAAGAAGAAAAAGAAGAATTGAAAGGGGTTTGCTTGTCTCTTCACCCAGAATGTTAAGGCCGCCTCTGAAATATTCTTGGTTTTACAGTACTGTTGAAAATGGCTTAAGAAAGGCTTCTGGGGGAGAGGGCAGGGCGTTTAGACAGAGGGCCGCGGAGGGGGGCGGGAAGGGGGCGGGGCCCGGTTTGGGGGAGGAGCATGAGGAGGGGGAGGGAGAGGGGGGAGCGTGGAGGGCGGAGACGGGGTGGGAGGGGCTGGGGAGCTGGGTGGGGGAGGGGTGTAGATGGGGGCAGGGGGAGGGGGGTTGTAAATGGGGGCAGGGGGAGGGGGGTGGTAGGAGTTGTTGAGAGGGTACTTAGGGGGAGGCTGTGACGTCTTCACTCGGGTGAAATTAATGCAGCGACCCTGAAAGAAAAAGCAAACATGGAGTCACTCAGGATGGAGCTGAGAGAATTCACACTGAGCACAGAATCGGAATAAAGGGCAGAATCTAGGTAGTTTGCTTCTTTCTAAAAAGGGTTTCTAGACCTCATGATGGTGAAGGTATGCTTGGAAGCATGTGAGCAAAGAACACCTGTAGGGACATCTGAAGAAGACTTCCAGTGGTCCGGTGATGTGGGGAATTAAGTGGCATGGATAACTGAGAGCCAGTGTTGTGCAGTGGTTTAAGTGGGAGACCAGGGGTTCAAATCCCCACTTGGCCATGAAGCTTACTGGGGGTCCTTGGTAGCCAGCTGCCACCTCTTAGCCTAGCCTACCTTGCAGGGTTGCTGTGGGGGCTAAAGGAGGAGGGGAAGAACCAAGTAAGACACCTGGAGATCCTTGGAGAAAAAGGTGGGACAGTGTAGTAAATAAATAACAGCATCGCTCCCCTTCCTCAGAGGTAGAACAATGCTTGCTAAATAAACAAACTCAGCTTTCTGGTTGTTCTTCTTTCTTTTTTACACAATGAATGCTGGAGATTTTTCTTTATTTTTTGTTTCTATAGATCCTGCCAAGGCTGACAGATACTAATAGCAAACACAGGTCTATCTGTTTGGAAGGAAATGGGGCCACCCAAAAATAAGGGAGTGGTTTCTCCATATTTGTGGGACTCCCTGCATATGAAGGAGCTTATACATTTGCAAATTAAAAGAACAGATTTTTTTTTTAAAACCAAATTCAAAATGAGCTGACAAGACTCTCAAGGTCCCAAGACTGATGGCACTGGGGCATTTAGCGGGGCAAAAGGAGGGAACTTCTATACCTCCTCACCTGATACCCCAAAAACCACAGAGGCTACATAAAATGTTGGCTGGAGCTGAGGGCAAGCAGAGTCCAGAACAGCAGGAGGGCATCATGTTGGGCGGGGGTCTTGCCAAGTGCTGACCGCTACACTAAGAAACCCATTTGATACCTATTAAAAGGATCAACTCTTTTCCAGGCTAAACCACATAATCAAAACTCAGTTTGTTGCTTCTCTGCACCTGGACCCAGAGGCAGGGTTGGAACATGAATAAAAAGCCTCAAAGATATGCACCCCCCCCCAAATATGGAGCCTGTTTCTGGGATAGGATGTAGCAAACCATGGAACAAACACAGTCAAAGTTGCTGCTTGCCTCTTGGCTCAGATGGGTGGACAGCTTTATGTTACGCTGGGTTACGTTTATAGGCATTTGTGGACCAGAAAGAACAGGGAGCAGGCCTGTAATGGCATCTCTGGTGGGAAAAGGTGCAGAATGTGGTTGGATGTTAATGACCTGATGCTCACCCACAGCCACAAAATGCATCTTTAGCTGCCTATTTAAAATGGCGCTAAATTAGTCTCCTCTAATAATTTCCACCTCTGCAATAAAGCAAACCCTGTAATGTATCATTTCTCAAGCCAGTGGCACAAAGATGTGAACAAACTCATCTGCAGACATTTTGGACTTCGCCTGCCATCAGCCGCAGCAAGCAAGCCAGCCAGGGCTGAGAGGAGCTGATAATCCAAAACATCGGAATGGCACCAGGTTAGGGAAGGGTGACACAGAAAGAGAAAGAGAAAAAGAGAGAAATCAAGCAAATTGATGAGGGAGAGGGTGGCTATGCTCAGCCTGCACAACTGGAAGCAGCAAGTACTTCTGTATACCAGTTTCTGGAAACCACAAGAGGGAAGAGTTGCCGTTGTGCTTGCAGGTTTGCCATGGGAACCTGGTTGGCCACCATGACAACAGGATGCCGGACTAGTTGGGCCACTGGCCAGAACCGGCAGGCTCTTCTCATGTTAGAAATGATGGAACTGAAGCATTCCTCCAAGTTTATATTTCAGGGTGTCATAGAATCAGAGTTGGAAGGGAGGTGAAAAGGGAAAGGACCCCTGGACAGTTAAGTCCAGTCAAAGATGACTATGGGGTTGGGGCACTCATCTCACTTTCAGGCCGAGGGAGCCGGCGTTTGTCCACAGACAGCTTTCTAGGTCATGTGGCCAGCAGGACTAAACCGTTTCTGGAGCAATGGAACACCGTGACGGAAACCAAAGCGCATGGAAATGCTGTTTACCTTCCTGCCACAGTGGTACCTATTTATCTACTTGCACTGGCATGCTTTCGAACTGCTAGGTTGGCAGGAGCTGGGACAGAGCAACGGGAGCTCACTCCGTCGTGGGGATTTGAACCACCGACCTTCCGATCGGCAAGCCCAAGAGGCTCAGTTGTTTAGACATAACAGTCCGTGCAGACATGAACTGAAAAATGTAATACGCCTCAGCAGCTGCATTGTGAGAAATGGCAGGCGGGGCCCAGCGTGGCACCTCAGAGCTTTTGCACAGACATTTGCCTGTGCGCAAGCCAAGCCGTTCCCTTCCCTTCCCTTCCCTCTCTCCTCCTCCTCCAGGAGGATCAGCCTATGGGGAGTCAACATATGGCAGCTGTGTGGGGCTCAGCCTTGGCTCAGCTGGCCAGGTGTGGCTCAGGAAAGGAGGCCGCAGAGCACCCAACCCTGCATTAAAAGGCTGTTTCCATTCCACTGCCTCCCAAATCGAAGCATCAGCCTATGCTGGGGTCATTGTAAATCAAAGCACATTATTTGGACTCGGCGGCAACGGTTTGATTCATTGTCCCTGGGCCTTAGCTGGGGTGGGTGTGAGTTGTCTTTCATGTCTCCCCTTTCCAGCTGACAGCAGGACATACTTTTATACATAGTAAATCAGGAGGGGGAAAAGACATTACAAGCTCAGACAGATTAGACAGAGGTCAGTTTGTGGGGGTGGCGAGGGATATACACACCTTTTCTCCTAGTTAGCCGGCGAAGAAATAATTCCTTACAGCTTTCAAGAAACATCTGCCTGAGACTCAAAGCATTCCGTGAAGGAAAGGCCCTGCTTAGAGAATAGAAACAAGGCCAACCTTCTCCAACCTGGTGCCCTCCAGATGTTTTAGACTACTACTGCCACTCAGCCCCAGGAAAGGAGAGAACAGAGGAGGGAGCCCTTAATTTTCAGATAGGAGCCTGTTTTGGGAATGCTTCCTTTTGGGGGGAAACAGCAGACCACCCCACCTAGATTAAACACATTTTTAGGTTGGGATGCCAATCTCAGGTAGCTATGGATATTTCCCCAAGGCTATTCTTGCCAACAAAGGTCCGTATAGTTAAAGCTATGGTTTTCCCAGTAGTGATGTATGGAAGTGAGAGCTGGACCATCAAGAAGGCTGATCGCCAAAGAATTGATGCTTTTGAATTCTGGTGCTGGGGGAGACTCTTGAGAGTCCCATGGACTACAAGAAGATCAAACCTCTCCATTCTTAAGGAAATCAGCCCTGAGTGCTCACTGGAAGGACAGATCCTGAAGCTGAGGCTCCAAGACTTTGGCCACCTCATGAGAAGAGAAGACTCCCTGGAAAAGACCCTGATGTTGGGAAAGATGGAGGGCACAAGGAGAAGGGGACGACAGAGGACGAGATGGTTGGACGGTGTTCTTGAGGCTACCAGCATGAGTTTGACCAAGCTGCGGGAGGTGGTGGAGGACAGAAGTGCCTGGCGTGCTCTGGTCCAGGGGGTCATGAAGAGTCGGTCACGACTAAACCACTAAACAACAACAACATTCTTAAGTAGCTAAGTCTGTTGCTCAGGTTGCCAGAAGATGCCCACAAGCACAAGTCTATCAAGGCAGCGACAGGAACTGGAGAGCTTTAAATCCAACCAAACACTTCTCTTGACAAGGGAAAGTTCCCTTTGAACGTTGGTCAATCAAACCAGCTGAGATGTTGTGAAACCCATCTGCTTCACTCTCACTTCAGCCAAGCCCACCCATCTCAAATAAACTCAGGTATGGAGTGGGGCAGCAATACACTATTCCACATCATGCAATATCAGTGTGGATAAAAATAAATGATTTTTTTAATTAAAAAAAATGGATTTTTAAAAATTTAAATCAGATTTTTTTGATTTAAATCCATTTTTTAAAAATTTAAATTGGATTTTTAAAATAAAATGCTTTCGGAGGAAAAAAAATCTTTCTAAAGATAGTTTTCTATTTAAGTTACATTATAGTCCAAAGGCTATTCATCAGGAAATAAGGATTTGTTTTAAGTTTTTCATGTGTGCTGAAACTCAGTCTAAGTTGGTTTTTAAGGAAATGGTTATTAAGGAAATGATTATTTTTCTCCTTCCAATAAAGCACAGCAGAAAAGTTGCCCAAATATAAACAGTTAACTTATTAAACCTCACCAAAATTTTATAATTATCTATGTATTTCTAATAGTATAACCAAATCAGTAATTTTTGATGTAACTGTAAAAACTACTCTGAAGATTTATTATTCCAAAAATAAAACCTTCATCTGATTGTAAATATTAAGATTATACCAGCAGGAATGTCTTTCTGTAAGAAAAATTGATTTAAATCAAGTCTTACTGATTAGTAATTTAAATCGTGATTTAAATCACAGCCTTTCCCAAGCCCTACAACTCTCACACATCTCGGTCAACACAGCTCATGCTTTCTAGCCACTCAGGAGTTGAAAACAGATGTGGGGCTGAGTTCTGGCAAACCTCACTACAAATGACAAATTCGCCATTGCAAATTAAGCTTGACTCAAGTCAATATCTGGACTTCAAAGTCTGTGTTCTGGCATTTGGCTCTCAGAAGGTTTTGTAGCCAATATGGTAACAAAATTCAGACATTAATATTTCTACACAATACCACTGATTGTGCAAAATGATCCCAAGTTCTAAAGCTCTCTCAGCTTCAGAGCCTGGATTTTATTGTTGCTCTGCAGGCTCAGATTGCAGGTCTTAAAATTGTTTCAACACAGATTTCTGTGACTCGTATAAGTAAATGGTCAATCCGAAAACAGAGTTAAGTGCACTTTAGGGCCACTGAAATCATTGGGCCTGAATGAGCAGAACTGTGCTGGGAGCCTGGCTTGTGGGTTCAGTGATGCTTGAGGACTGAAAGTCAACCGCAACAAATTTCATGCAGCAGAAAAAACAACACGGAGATGTAAAGGCCTGTTGGAATGAATTGCTGCAGACTGAGTTGTGTTTAGGGAGTACAAATATCCTTTGGCACGTTTACAAGAGAGGAAGAAAGAAGCAGCTGGGAAGTGTGTGAGCTTTTTGGTGAAGGGGGAAGGTTTGTACCAAGCACACCCAACAGGCCCTAGAAGAGGGAGACTCCACCATGTGTAGCTCTGCGTGTGAACTGGGCAGCCGATGGCAATGCAGGGGCTGGCAGGCTGGACTGCAAAGGAAACCCCCTTGGGGCAGGGGGTTGGACTACATGACCATTGGGTACCTTCCAACTCCACAGTTCTATGATTCTAAGGCTGTGCAGGAAGGAGCAGACAGATTAGCCACTCCTATCAACACTGATTGGAAATATGCTGCCTGTTCAGATTTTGCTTAGAAAGAGTTTGCTAAGTCCCGGGCATTGTGGGCTTGTAAAAAAGTAAAAAGCTGTCATTTGTTCAGTTTTAACTCTGCCTCTTGTTAGAGGAGGAGAAGCAGCAGCTGCATTAGTCACCTGGATCAACACACACACACACACACACACACACACACGCACAAACACCCCTTTTCCTGGCAGGGCTCCCGCAGTGGAACTCAAGCATCCTTGGACTATCACTCCTACAATATTTATTTTCTTTATTTATGTCCAAGTTTTTAATAATAAAAAAGACGGCAGCCAAGGGAAACGGATCCAGAGATAAATAATGCTTAGGACTGCTTTGCCTGAAAAAGTATTCAGCTGGGGCAGTAAGAACGATGAAGTGGTCGCCTTCATTGATCCAACTGGAACCCAAGCAGAACTGCAATCAAAATCTAATAAAATGTTTATGGGGCATGGTTTTTCTTGGCAATCTTGCATCATGGAAGCGTATGAATTCCACCCCACCCCACCCCACCCCCGTTCGTTTGCCTGCCAATCCAGTGCCTTAAATGGCAACGTGTGGGACCCAGCGGACATGGAAGTGCATCCTGAAACTAGCAGGTGCAGACCTGTTCAGCAAGCAAGATGGGAGACCAAGGTGAGTTCTGTGAAAGAGCAGATTTTACACATGCTCTTTATGTGAGTGCAGAGCAGAGTCTGGAAGTCTTTGCTCCAGGGGAGCATGCTTGGCTGAGGAGGAGTCTACAGCCTGGATGGACTTCCTTTCAGTGCTTGGAGGAGGAAGGGAAAAGGATGTGGGGAGAGTGGTTAAACTAGATGCAGCAGCTGGAAAGATGTGGGAAGGTTTTCAGGTCGACCTGGGAAAGAAATGGGATGCCTGCTTTGGTTTGCTACTCTTCTTCCTCGGGTGAAGAAAACAGCCCTTCTTCCCAGGAGAGGAACTCTTGGCTCACGTGACCAGAGGGACATTCTTCTGCAATTCTGACCGTGAAAAGATGGCCCAAGAAGAAATAGGCCGCCTTTAAGTTCACCAGCAGGATGTTAAAACAAACAGGGGTCTGAACAATCTTATAACAGGACGCAGAAACGGAGGAGGGTTTGTGCTTCCTGGGCCGTGGCCACAAACATGCCAAAACTGGAAGAAATCAGCTCCCTTTGGCTAAACAAAACCAGGTCACATATAATCCTGAAACAAGTGTCAGGATGTGCCCCAAATTAATCCCAGTCTCTTTATTACTCAAGCAAGCGAACAGAATCACAGAATTGTAGAGATGGGAGGGACCCTAAGGGCCATCTAGTCTGACCCCCCGCAAAGCATCCATGACAGCTAGACAACCAGCATCTGATGAAAAACAATTAATGAAGGAGAGTCCAACAGGTTCCGAAGGTGTGCGTTCCACTCTTTAACTTCCTTGTTACCCAAGAAAGCCAATCTCCTTCTCATTGGAATCTATTGGTTTGGGTGCAGGAGAGACATTTGACAGCCCTTCAAATATTTGAAGATGGCGGTGGTGCTGTGGTCTAAACCACAGAGCCCAGGGCTTGCCGATCAGAAGGTCGGCGGTTCGAATCCCCACGACTGGCTGAGCGCCCATTGCTCGGTCCCTGCTCCTGCAAACCTAGCAGTTCGAAAGCACGCCAAAGTGCAAGTAGATAAATAGATACCGCTCCGGCGGGAAGGTAAACGGTGTTTCCGTGTGCTGCTCTGGTTTTGCCAGAAGCGGCTTAGTCATGCTGGCCACATGAGCCGGAAGCTGTATGCCAGCTCCCTCGGCCAGTAAAGTGATATGAGCGCCACAACCCCAGAATCGCCCACAATTGGATCTAACGGTCAGGGGTCCCTTTATCCTTTCACCTCTCAGTCTCTCTCCTCCAGGCTAAACATACCCAAGTCCCTCAACCATTCCTCATAAGGCTTGGTTTCCAGACGCTTGGTCCTCTTAGTCACCCTCCTCTGCACATGTCCCAGTTTGTCAATATTCTTCTTAGATTGTGGAGGTGGACCACCCAGATCTCTCACTGACTACCAACACGTCAAGGACTTAGTAGGTACCCCTTTCCTTCAAGAACCTGCATGAGATGAGGGAGGAAAGGGCCCTGAAAGGCAGCCTTCTCAAACCCGGCAGATGTTTTTGACTACAACTCCCATCAGCCCCTGGACAGAAGGGCTGGTGAAGGCTATGAGAGAGTGGTCAAGTTTGCTCTCCAAATGACAATTCTTTGGGAGAAGGTACATCAGCTGAAGCAGCATGAAGCTGATCTACACTTGTAACGCAGAGGTGCCCAGATGTCTTGGCAGTTGTCACTGCAACTGAGTCGCTCAAGAAGAGAATAAGTCTGTGCTAGAGTGTATCATTGAAAGAATGCCTAGACTTCTGGTCTCAGAAAGGCTATTGTAAAGTTGGAAAAGGTTCAGAAGAGGGCAACTGAAATGGTCAAGGGAATCTATAAAGAAAGGTTGCAGCCTTTGGGACTTTTTAGATAAAAGTAAAGGCAATTAAGAGGCGAAATGATAGGCATTTATAAAATTATGCCTGGCATGGAGAAAGCAGATAGAGAAAAGTTTCTTCCTCTCTCTTTTAACACTAGAACTTGTGGACATCCTATGAAAGTTGGGAGATTCAGGAGAGAGAAAATAAAGCTAAACTGTGGAACTCACTGCCACAGGAAGCAGTGGTGGCCACTAATTTGGATGGCTTTAAAAGAGGATTGCGGACGCAGGTGGCGCTGTGGGTTAAAGCCTCAGCGCCTAGGGCTTGCTGATCGAAAGGTCGGCGGTTCGAATCCCTGCGGCGGGGTGCGCTCCCGCTGCTCGGTCCCAGCGCCTGCCAACCTAGCAGTTCGAAAGCACCTCCGGGTGCAAGTAGATAAATAGGGACCGCTTACCAGCGGGAAGGTAAACGGCGTTTCCGTGTGCGGCTCTGGCTCGCCAGAGCAGCGATGTCACGCTGGCCACGTGACCCGGAAGTGTCTCCGGACAGCGCTGGCCCCTGGCCTCTTAAGTGAGATGGGCGCACAACCCCAGAGTCTGTCAAGACTGGCCCGTACGGGCAGGGGTACCTTTACCTTTACCTTTAAAAGAGGATTATTTTTTTAAAAGAGGAGAATATTTTTTTGGAAGCTGCCCAGAGTGGCTGGGGAAGCCCAGCCAGATGGGCGGGGTATAAATAAATCAGCAGGTTCTTCCGATGTTCTTATGAACAAAGAGAAGTGTACAATGGTACCTCGGGTTAAGAACTTAATTCGTTCTGGAGGGCTGCTCTTAACCTGAAACTGTTCTTAACCTGAGCTACCACTTTAGCTAATGGGGCCTCCCGCTGCTGCCGCGCAATTTCTGTTCTCAACCTGAGGTAAGGTTCTTAACCCGAGGTAATATTTCTGGGTTAGCGGAGTCTGTAACCTGAAGCGTCTGTAACCTGAAGCGTCTGTAACCCAAGATACCACTGTACTTACAGCAGTCCATTACTATATTATGATAATATGATAATATTTTGTTCTCTTGCCAATTATGCTCTTTTAGACATGCATTTTATATTTGATTTCCTTTAGTATTTTTTTTTTTTTTGGAAATCTTTAAGATAATCTTTTCATTTCCTATTAATAGGGAAGGGTTGCTTTGAATGTATACTTGACTTTCTTCTGTAAAGTTTTATTCTGGATTGTTTTATTTGATGTTTTAATCTAGGTTGTAAACTTCTTTGAAATTTTCTTCCTCTTCTTCTTAAAAAATATAAAGTGGTACAGTGGTACCTTGGGTTAAGTACTTAATTCGTTCCGGAGGTCCGTACTTAACCTGAAACTGTTCTTAACCTGAATCACCACTGCTGCTGCCACACCGCTGGAGCCTGATTTCTGTTCTCATCCTGAAGCAAAGTTCTTAACCCGAGGTACTATTTCTGGGTTAGCGGAGTCTGTAACCTGAAGCATATGTAACCCGAGGTACCACTGTATAGAAATGAAATGAATAAGAAGAAAGAATATCCCAGCCTCCATCTTTGATTGCCTCCCCCAGATGTTCAGGATGACAACCGCAGCACAACTGGGCTATCAGGAAGCTACCAGGGTTGGAAAGCTCTGAAGGTGAGGCCTTCTTCATGCATTTGTCATGGATGCTTTAGCGGAGATTCCTGCATTTCAGGGGGTTGAACTAGATGACCCCTGGGACCCTTCCATGATTCAATGATTCTATGCGCCACACTTGGCCACAGTTCAGCTTCCACTGAGCTACATCTCTCCCCATTGTTCAAAACCTTTTCATGCTAAACTTGACAAGGGACCCAGGACCATGCACAAGATAATTGAAAGGGGAAACAGAGAGGCTCCAGGGTTTAGAATCTTATACAAAAATTAATCCAAGACCTCTGTGCTAATCCCACACAGCTGACCTTTGACCCTTTATACTATTCCAAGCAAGCTGAGGTTGCTGCTGTTTTAGGATCTGCTCCAACACTCACTTTATGTAGAGAGAAGATACAGTTCTAAGCACAGGGAAGGAAAGTTATGGCTGTGATGGCAAGAAAAACCTAGAGAAGAAATCCAACTCTGCTTCTCCCGTAATCTAAGGCAAAATATTCGCTCCAAGCCCAATCAACATCCCAGAGTCATACATTGCTTGCCTTCCCGCTGGGGGATTTTGGTTTTTGTTTGAAGGGTTTTCCAGTGCAGTAACAGAGAATTCTCAGCACCCAGAATGAACTACAGTTCTTAAAATTTCTTGGCAAGAAGTCACGGCAATCAAACTGGTATAAAATTGATTCATTCATATACGACATGGATATCTAGGGTTGTTTCCAGATGGGCAGTGGCGAGCACTACCACAGTTCCCCACTGAGAGGTACAGTGGGGCCCCGCAAGACGAACGCCTCGCAAGACGGAAAACCCGCTAGACGAAAGGGTTTTCCGTTTTGGAGGTGCTTCGCGAGGCGAATTTCCCTATGGGCTTGCTTCGCAAGACGAAAATGTCTTGCGAGTTTTTCCGACTTTCCCCCCCTTTCCCCCCTTTTTCTAAGCCGCTAAGCTGCTTATCCGCTAAGCCACTAAGCTGCTAAAAGCCGCTAAAAGCTGCTAATAGCGCTAAGCCACTAATGGGCTTGCTTCACAAGACGAAAAAACCGCTAGACGAAGAGACTCGCGGAACGGATTCTTTTCGTCTTGCGAGGCACCACTGTACAGCTTCAAAGCTGCAACCAAATTTACGCACTCAGAAGTGGGTGCTTTTCCTGTGTTCCTCTCCTCTGTTCTGTCCACAGTAGTGGCTTGGCTGTGTCGGTGGGGAAGGGACAATTTGCCCCCCTTCTTTTTTCCTGCAGGAGGCCACATAGTGCCTGGAAAATCATACAACTGTAGAGTTGGGAGGGGACCCAAATCTTCATCTGGTCCAACTCCCTCCAATGAAGGAATCATAGCTGTAGAATAAGGCTACCAGATTTTTTTCAAAGAATCCGGGGACACTTTTTTTTTTTTGAAAAGGGGGGGGAAAGTTATTTTTTAAAAAGCGTTGTTGTTGTTTTTTTAAAAAGAAGTAATATCTTCTCTTCTGTGGTCTCCTCTGTCACGCGGCCTTCCTCTGGGCCCCAGCCTGCTCTCCTGGAGCGCTAGCCGCTGTGGAGTAGGCTCAGGTTTGGCCTGGGCTCAGCCACGTGTGCTTGCCCTCCCAGTGCTCTCCTACCTCTCCTCTTCAGCAGCAGTGGCATGGCAAGGTCAGGGCTCCTCTCTTTTTTACCCTTCCTCTTTCTCTCTCTTCCTTCTCCTCTCCTCCTTCTCCCTGTGGCAGCTCCGGGGTTTTCCTGGCCCCAGAGCACCACTGGGCAGTTGGCTAGGCGCTCTTGCTCCTGGCTCGATTTGGGTCGCGGGGGGGGGGGGGGGAGTCAGTGGTTCTCCCAGTTGACGTGCCGGGCGTCCCTGGTTCCCCCTCGGCAGTGGCAGTCTCAGCAGCCCGGAGCCAGCCTGGTAGTGTAGTTGGCTCTGGCTGGCTTCAGGAGCTGCTTGCTGCCCTGGCGCCCGCCATTTTGCCTCGATAGAAGTCTCCATATGATGTGTCCTGTGCCATTGAACTAATCACGCAACATTCATCCCTTACTAATAAATCTACAACACTTAAAATATAAATTCGGGGACATTAAATGAAATCCGGGGACATATTTTGTCCAGGGACAGATTTGTAAATCCAGGGACTTTCCCTGGGACATCTGGTAACCATACTGTAGAATCCCTGACAGATTCAACCTGTTTAAAAACTTCTAATGAAGGCGAGTCCGCCACTTTCCAAGGAAGTCTCCTCCACTCTCAAACAGCTCTTATTGTCAGAAAGTTCTTGCTAATATTTATTCAAAATCTCCTTTCTTGCCATTGGAATCCATTGGTTCAGATCCCACCCTCTGGAGCGGCAGAAAACAAGCTTGCTCTACCTTCCATGTGGCAGCCCTTTGGGTATTTGGAGATGGCTCTCACATCGCCTCTTCTGCAGGCTAAATATACCCAACTCCCACTCGCTTTTCCCCATAGGTCTCCCCCCACACCCCCTCTCTCTCACGAAAGAGAGGCGGAGAGTCTTATGTGAAGGAAATTCCTGCCTCCTTCCACTTCTCCCTGCCAGGAGAAGGCTGTTTGGCCGCTGGCTCATTCTGGAAAGGGGGAGAGATCCTTCCACCCTCTTTCCCCCCCTCCCAGTTTTGCTACTGCTGGTCGCCAGCCAGGGCATGGGCACCCTCATTCCCTTCCTCGCCTGAATCCTGCAGAGGACCAGAACTGCTGAGCTCTTGATGAGAGAGAGAGAGAGAGAGAGAGAGAGAGAGAGAGAGAGAGAGAGCAGCTTCTGCCCATGGGGTGAGGAAGTTCCAGGAAAAGAGCTAACATTTGGATCAATTTTTCATTAATGGGAAATGGACCACAACAACAAAAGAGAAGAGACGCCGTTTTGAAACTCGGCAAAACTCTTGCCTTCAGAGAGCTCTTCCTAATGTTTATTTGGACTCTCCTTTCTGGTAACTTGAAGGCGTTGGTTTGAGTCCTACCCACCAGAGGCGCAGAAAACAAGCTGGCTCCCTCTTCCATGTGAGATATCTGAAGTTGGTTGTCATCTCTCCTCTCAGTCTTATCATTTCCATGCTTTTGTTGTTGTTGTTGTTTAGTCGTTTAGTCGTGTCCGACTCTTCGTGACCCCATGGACCAGAGAACGCCAGGCACTCCTGTCCTCCACTGCCCCCCGCAGCTTGGTCAGACTCATGCTGGTAACCTCGAAAACACTATCCAACCATCTCGTCCTCTGTCGCCCCCTTCTCCTTGTGCCCTCCATCTTTCCCAACATCAGGGTCTTCTCCAGGGAGTCTTCTCTTCTCATGAGGTGGCCAAAGTCTTGGAGCCTCAGCTTCAGGATCTGTCCTTCCAGTGAGCACTCAGGGCTGATTTCCTTCAGAATGGAGAGGTTTGATCTTCTTGCAGTCCATGGGACTCTCAAGAGTCTCCTCCAGCACCATAATTCAAAAGCATCAATTCTTCGGCGATCAGCCTTCTTTACTCTAACTAAACATACCCAAGAGCAAAGAGCTTCTGCCTGTGAAAGAACATAGCAGGGGCCGGTGCAGAAGAAGAGTGAGCAATTCTGTGGTCCTGTCTCTTTCTGCTCTTTAGGTGTGGCAGCCATGGCACAACATCCTTGGGGCAGCTATTTTGTGACTGGTGCCCATTGCAGTACTGTAGCATTCCCAATGTGATGCTCACTGGGCCAAAAACATTGGCCACTTCTGCCTCCGGTAAAGGGATGCTTCCGGAGGGTTCCCCTTGGGTGCCTGTCAGCTCCACCTTATGAACCCCTGGGCTCCACCTCCGAGTCCCGCACAAATGGCAGAATTGTTTATTGGAAGAACTGGTAAAGGTAAAGGTAAAGGGACCCGTGACCATTAGGTCCAGTCGTGACCGACTGGGGTTGTGGCGCTCATCTTGATTTATTGGTCGAGGGAGCCGGCGTACAGCTTCCGGGTCATGGGGCCAGCATGACTAAGCTGCTTCTGGCGAACCAGAGCAGCGCACGGAAACACCGTTTACCTTCCCGCCAGAGTGGTACCTATTTATCTACTTGCACTTTGACGTGCTTTCAAACTGCTAGGTTGGCAGGAGCAGGGACCGAGCAATGGGAGCTCACCCTGCCGCAGGGATTCGAACTGCTGACCTTCTGATCAGCAAGTCCCAGGCTCTGTGGTTTAACCCACAGCACCACCCACGTCCCGGAAGAACTAGTGGCCCCAAGCAAATGATCTCTACACCCATCAGCTGTCAGGGAAAGTCTAAGGATTACGCCTGTGAGCAAAGTGGGTGGAAGCCATGTAGAAAGCAGGGGATATCTAAACAGAAGGGGCAAATGATAAATTTTGGGGGCCACAGTGCCCCCTCCTCCCAGACACCAGTACAAGAAGCCTGCATTTTTAATTAACTCATCTATCTATCTATCTATCTATCTATCTATCTATCCTAACTCAGTTAATTTAGTGGAGCTTACTCTCAGGTAAGTATGCACAGGGTTGCATCCTAAATGCATTTATTTATACACTGTGATTATCCATAGTGAGCTCAGTATATTTTGGCAGAGCTGCGGCCTTTTGAGTTATACATTCTGCCTTATATTCGCCAAGGGTCTATATACCAACATACATATTATTTTAGTTGGAATAGTAAAAAAAGCCACATAATAGTTTTATTTAAGTGCACAAAAAAAGAATTTAAAAGCCAAAGTCTCTGACTCACACAGGTGGTTCTTTGCTCCTCAAGCAGGAATGAGTAATCAAAAGGGTTACTCTATCTATACAAACACAGCAGAATCAGGTTCCCAAGGAGGGGGTCTGTGGGCTGCTCCCCCCCCCCCCCCATTCTGCATTAACCCTAACAAACATTTCAATATATTTTCACAGCATCAGTAATAACCCTTACTAGCAACTCGGTGCATTTGTCATTTTATTAGCTAGTCAGATTTATGAGGCCTGAAATAAAAAATGTCATCCAGGTGTGACATAAATGGGTTTAATATCTCCTTTAACTAGAAGAAAAATTGGGGATTTTGCAGGTGCTGAAACAGAGTGGCTTAATCCCCGTCAGCAAATAAATTATTTCCTAATATTCCGTTCTCATTTTATAAAGCCAATCCCACACCAAGTGACCTCCTATGCACGCTCTGTTTTCCCCCCTTCACACAGGCATCCACTTTCAACAACAGAACTGTACAGTTTGAAGGGCACCCCAAAGGTCATCTAGTCCAACCCACTCCCTGCATTGCAGGAACTGAGCAAAGGCAGAGTGATACAAGGCCTGGGAATAGGCAGGGTGTGTGCCACAAGTCTTCAGCAGTGCAGGAAGGCTGCGGAATGCAACGCTCGGTGTAGCATTCAACTTCCAAAGAATCTCAGTTTTTGAAAAAGAAAAAAGCATGTTGTTAGTCCTCATGAGGAGATGCTTGGTGATGCCTGCTGTAACCTTAAGACTTGCTGAGTAAGGCTCAAGGGGCAGGATGCATTCCATAGCTGTATACAGCTTTGAAAGGGGCTAACACTGGATTTAGAAGGCTGATCGCCAAAGAATTGATGCTTTTGAATTATGGTGCTGGAGGAGACTCTTGAGAGTCCCATGGACTGCAAGAAGATCAAACCTATCCATTCTGAAGGAAATCAGGCCTGAGTGCTCACTGGAAGGACAGATCCTGAAGCTGAGGCTCCAATACTTTAGCCACCTCACGAGAAGAGAAGACTCCCTGGAAAAGACCCTGATGTTGGGAAAGATGGAGGGCACAAGGAGAAGGGGACGACAGAGGACGAGTTCGTTGGACAGTGTTCTCAAAGCTACCAGCATGAGGTTGACCAAACTGCGGGAGGCAGTGGAAGACGTGCTCTGGTCCATGGGGTCACGAAGAGTTGGACACAACTAAACGACTAAACAGCAACAACAACAAACACTGGATTTGACCCATATAGTGGAGAATTATTGATGACTATGAGTTCATGGGAGCTATTAATATTAATAATACAACCACCTTTATTAATAACCATTTTTTCCATCAGCTTATGTGCCATCGGTATTAAATTGTTGCTGTTGTTGTTGTTGTTGTTTAAATAAAGGGGGAAGGAGGGATGCAATCTTCTGACAGCTTTAAGTTTCCCTTAAGGCAAGTTTTTATGGTTGGCTAGTAAATTCCTTTAAAAACCATGTTTATGATGGAAATGCAAGACAAAACTATAAAATGCCACAAGCGGGCGCCACCATAATTAAAAGTGCCCCCCTCCCAAGTTCCCATTCCTGATAATGAGCTTTTTATATTAGGGGCAGGTTATACCTTTGGGGTGAAAACAGGACTCAATTAAGGGGGGGGGGGCGGAGAACACCCGCCATTTGGTCTATTATCTTGAACACAAAAATAACCTCATTAATGCAGGCAAAATTGCAAAACCTAGTCCCTTTAGAATGCGAGGAGACCACAGGAATCCCATGTGACCCGGCCTCCTCCAGAATGATTGGAAGCAGCTGGACATGCTGGCAACCTCAGCCCGTTTCCAGATTTGACGCTGCGAAAAGAAAATTTCACAACCTCTTTTGTCTGCCCGAAATGAAGCTAGAAAACTGGTTTTAGCCTTTGCCTTGCAAATCAGTTAAAGCAAGTAGAGAACCATAGAGTTGGAAGGGTCCACGAGGGTCATCTACGTGCCACGCAACGCAAGGTAGGCAAGTAACAAGAACAATTAAGTCAGGTGAGGAGAGCAGCTGGCAGAGCCTGCCTTCAAAGAGCCCCCCAGGGATGGCACCTTAGGCAGCAGTTCTCAACCTGTGGGTCCCCAGATGTTGTTGGACTACAACTCCCATCATCCCTGAGCTCTGTCCTTGCTAGCCAGGGGTGATGGGAGTTGTAGTTCAACAACATCTGGGGACCCACAGGTTGAGAAAGGCTGCCTTAGGGCCTGGAGCCTGTGGTGGGACACTGAGCAGTTAGCAAAAGGGACAAGCTGGGAACTGGTAGAAGCAGGAGACTGGAGCGATCAAGAAGAATCAGGCTAAGGAGGGCCTTCCAGGACAGCTGAGAATCTCTGACTTTCTTGTGACTTGGGCTGTGCCCACATTGGGAGATTCATGCCTCTGTGGGTCACTGTTTTTGTTTGTGTGCTTGCAGGGGGTCCAGCTCCAAGATTCTATGATTCTATTCTATGTCTTCATCCTCCCACAAGCATTTTCAATCTCACACCTCCAAAATCTATCCTGGTGTTTTACCATTCACTGTCTCGTGGGTGTTACATGATGAGATAATAATAATAATAATAATAATAATAATAATAATAATAATAATAATAAATTTATTATTTATACACCGCCCGTCTGGCTGAGTTTCCCCAGCCACTCTGGGCGGCTTCCAATCGAGTGTTAGAAACAATACAGCATTAAATATTAAAAACTTCCCTAAACAGGGCTGCCTTCAGATGTCTTTTAAAGATAAGATAGCTGCTTATTTCCTTCACATCTGAAGGGAGGGCGTTCCACAGGGTGGGCGCCACTACCGAGAAGGCCCTCTGCCTGGTTCCCTGTAACCTCACTTCTCGCAATGAGGGAACCACCAGAAGGCCCTCGGCGCTGGATCTCAGTGTCCGGGCTGAACGATGGGGGTGGAGACGCTCCTTCAGGTATACAGGACCTGATATTTGCATTTTGCACTTTTGTCTCCTCTCCTCAGTTATTACTTCCCTACCCACCATAAAGTCCTGAAGTCCGTTGTGGCCATGCAGGCAAGTATCTGTTTACTTGTGTTGAAGCCACGGTTTGTTGGTTCATCTGAGGGCAACTCATGGCAAACAACCTATATCTTAGTGTTATCCATAAACCAGACTTGTGTTCTGTGTATTTTCGGTATTTGCATTTGCAAATGTGATCTGCTGTTTAATGCATCTTTGAGATGGTTTGAATTTTTGCCTCTGGCGATGAGAAAGGGAAGTTTGACCTGACCTTAAAGTAGTCTGTGAGAGCCAATGGCAAGGCAAGGGGCTGAGATTTCCAATGGGGACGTGAATGGATGCTCATTCGAGGTCTGTCTCGGTGAGCTGGACAGACACACATCAGTCTGGCACTAATGTTCTGAGCCAGCTGCTTTACCAGAGCAAATGGAGAAAACATGAGTAAGAGGCGACATGGTAGAAGTTTATAAAATTATGCATGGTCTGAAGAAAGTGGATAGAGAATAACTTTTCTCCTTCTCTCCATAAAAAAGGTAAAGGTAAAGGGACCCCTGACAGTTAAGTCCAGTCACAGATGACTCTGGGGTTACGGAGCTCATCTCGCTTTACAGGCCAAGGGAGCTGGCATTTGTCTGCAGACAGTTTTTCTGGGTCATGTGGGCAGCATGACTATGCTGCTTCTGGCACACCGGAACACCAAAACCAGAGCAGTGCATGAAAACGCTGTTTACCTTCCCACCGGAGCGGTACCTATTTATCTACTTGCACTGATGTGCTTTTGAACTGTTAGGTTGATAGGAGCTGGGGCCGAGCAACGGGAGCTCACCCCGTCGCGGGGATTCGAACAGCCGACCTTCTGATTGGCAAGCCCAAGAGGCTCAATGGTTTAGACCACAGTGCCACCCGCGTCCCATAACACTAGAAATTATGGGCATCCAACAAAGCTGAATGTTGGAAGGTTCAGGGCAGATAAAAGAAGTCCTCTTTCATACAGTGCATTGTTAAACAAAGGAACTCCCTGCTGCAGGAGGCAGAGAGGTCTACCTAGATGGCTTTAATAGGGCGATTAGATAAATTAATGGAGGAGAGGAGGCTTTTGGGCTCAGGTCTTGCTTGTGGGTTTCCCACAGGCTCTTCTTATGTTCTTAATGAAGCCTCTGAGTTGTTGATTTCTTTATTTATATCAGACAGGAAAAGCCTGGGCCAGAATGTCCTGAAACACATCTTGTGAGTTTGTGTCAGAAGCTCACGGAATCAAAATACGATGAGAAAATGAAGAAAACAAGTCAAAGGTTTCGCAATCTGCACAGGATGAGGCCTTGATTGTCAGGCTAGGTTAGTTATTGGTATGCGCTTTCGTGTGCATGCACACTTCAATGGTCTACCTGAGAGTAGGCGAAACGGAAAGATCTGCATTGGTTAAAAAAGAAAGTCAGCATCTGCTCTGATGCACTCTTGTTTTCATGTAAATTCAAATTTGAGGTACCCAACTGTGCCCTTGCTACTAGGCAAAAGCAGTCGGAGGCAGCATAAAACTGAGCAGAGCAACAGAATGATGGTGGCTCTGCCTACTCTAGACTAGACTAGCTAGCCACTGTTGGAAACAGAATCCTGGATTAGATGGTTCTTGGCTTAATCCAGGAGGATTACAGAACAGACAAAGAATCTTGCATGCCTTCCATGTCTCAACACCAGAATGTGTTTGCACCTTTGCCCGGGGCCCCAAAGGCACCCAGCTCTCCCTGTGCCATTTTTGCAGTCCTTCCGAAGACACCGGGGCCGTCATGTCTAAATGCTGGAAAGCAGGCATTCTCGAAGCAAAGACACATCACTATCTCCGCCTCTTCCTAAAGGGGAATTTATTGGCAACTGCAGAATTATTATTAATTTTTTTTTCCAAAGGGGAAATATGATCTGTGCTTTCCAAGCAACCGATCTCCAGACCGCCTAATGCCTCCTTCCTGCCCGAGGGACGCTTGCTTTATGTTATGTTTACATCCATGGAAATTTCATGTCACTGCTTGCAAAGCGAATGCGTCACTTGGTCAAAAGGGGGGAGAGCATTTTTGTGGCACTTTTGAAGCTCTCACAGGTTTCCTTTTGAAGGTTTCTCAGCTGGGGGGGTGGGTTGTTTTCTTTATAATTCTCTGAAGGGTCCTTCACAAAATATGATGAATGCAGACTTGGGAATATTTGTGTCTAGGTCTCTGGGAGACAGCAGGGGAGCTGGGGGCAGATGTGTGGATGTTTCCACCCTGCCGCAAGAGGTGGACTGGGTTTCCCTTCCATCCTGGATCCCGGGGCCACTGCCAGCGAGGAAGCCTTTTATGAACTGGGATGAGATTTCATGGTTTTTGAGAGATCTGAAAACCAGACTCATATGTCTAACAGTAAGAAGTGTGGTGGAGGGAATGGAGGTGGGTGGGGACAACTGGGGTGGGCAGGGGGAGGTGACTGGAGGAGTCCAAGGACAGCTTTTTTTCCCAGAGAGCTGATGGAGGCAGCTCCCCCCCCCCTTTTAAAAAGGCCATAAAACCTGTTTGGCTAGAGGCAAGAGCTGGACAACAGAAAAATGTGCATCATTATCAGGTCACTGTCAATGCTCTTAGACAACTATATCTGCAGCCACAGGGCCAGGAGATAAGAACTTCTATTCTTCCACTTTATAGAAGATGGGCTGGCTAAGAAATGCCATCTGCTTTTGGTTCTGCTTCTACTACGGTTACGGCGTTGTTTTAACCTTTGCTTGTGTCCATGACATCACCCTTCAAGTTACATCATTGCTGCACAGGGACTGTAACCAGCTATGTGTAACTGAATTTAAAGAAACAAGAAACTTCCCATAGGGAAGCTCAGACAAGCCCGCCACCGCCCAAGAATGCGGCTGCTGTGCGATGGGAGATTTCTGGTCTCACGAACCCCTGGCTGCAGCTGGAGAGGTCCTGTTTGCAACCCCTCCATCAAGTTCTCCAGCCACTTAGCAAACATTCTAAGCTGCAGTTTTGGGAAACCAAGATCTCAACAAAGAGAAAACTGCTTGAAACATTTTGAATCTAATTTGCAGTCGCACATTTCCACTGTAGACTGAGAGAGCAGGCTTTCAGTTGCTAAAGCCACTTCCGAGCTCGAGAGGAGGGGGGGTTGCGAGCCACCCCTCCCCCCCCCCACACGGGGGCTTGTTTTAGCCCCTCCGCGAGAAGAGGGAATCCCCGGGCATGTCTGCGACCCGGCCCGCCAATCAGCGGGCAGGGGAGGCGTGGCCTAGCCCATCTAAGGCCAGCGCGCCCGGAGACCGCCCTCTTTGCCCCGTTCCAGCTGCCTGATTTTCCCATCCCACCCACCCTTTAGGCTTAGCTAGCTTTGACCTTTGGTCGCCGCAAGGGGCCTGGTAGGAATTTTTCCAACTTGGCGCACTTTCAGCCTTTTGGTTTTTTCGCCTACCTCGTAGCAAACATCACAACTTCTTCGGTATTGGAGGTTAGGCATTGGCAGGGGTTAATTGTTATGCAAATAAAGGGGGGGGAGGAAGTGCCATCCCCTTCCCCCAATGAAAAGGGTAGTCCGGTAGAGGACTCTGGGGGGCGTTGCCCTGTCCGAAACCTAGGGAGGTGAGGGCCTCCGGCACACCCCCGAGCGGTGACACCCGTGGGATCCTAGTTGGCGTACTTCAACAGGACTCCCACGGCTTGTGGATAACCCTTCCCGGTCTCCATGCCGGGTAGTCGATAGGAGCCAATGCCTAAGGCCAATACCTTCCAATTCCTGTAATCAATAAAGTTGTGGCCTTTTTATGCCCATTAACCTTAAATAATGTGTTCAGTGTCATCATTTCACTTGGGGGGGAGGGGACTCGCCACGCAATCAGACATTGTACTTCTGCTCCTTTTCCACATTTAGAATCATAGAATTGTAGAGCTGGAACGGAATGAAAGGGCAATCTATTCCAAGCCGCTCCAATGGAAGGTTTAGCGTGTTGCTGTGTCTGCATCAACCTTCCACACTTGCAGGCATTGGTGTGGCAGCATTTAAGTAGCATGTTCATTTGAAGAATAAGTTGTTTAGCTTGTGCTATGTTTGAGCACAACTGCACTAATATGTTTTTGAAAATGCTAAAGCCAAAAAACCCAAAACCTTTGTACAAATATTAAAACTGATTACATTTCCTAAATGGCAACAGCTGGAAGTGTGCTGAAGTCAAGAGACAGAGCCCTGCATGGAAGGGAAGGGAAAGTGCAGGGGCTGGTATTATTTGATGATAATGTCATGCAGATAGCCTATGATAAGTGGAGATTCTAGAACTTCCCTCGTGTGGAAAGGAGCCTGCGTAGTTCCTCCTGCCCCTTCACTTTTCAAGATGAACTCTGCGTGCTACACCTTCCCCTCTTTGTTGCCCATGAATTTCCCCCTCCCTCTGCTGTCTATTTGGCATAAGCCACAGGATAGTGTGGCTCTGACCAATGGCAATGAGGACACAGGCATGTCTTCCCAAGCTCGCCCTCCAGAGCAGACTTCAGCAGATGTTCTGGATCAACCAGTGGGGGGTGATGGGAGTTGGTCATACGAAACATCTGGAGGGCACCAGGCATTGCTCAGAGCAAGTTATTAGAGAAGGGCAACAATACCTTGTCTCCTGGTTGTGGTCGCATCACAGACACTCGATCGTAACCTTTCCGCAGCAAAACCCAGAGGGCATCCAGCTTTCCCTGAAAACGAAACAAAGATTGCTTAAGCAGCCATTTAGCAGAGTGGTTGTCATCTTCTAAAAGCCTGCAAAGGAAGCAGAGCTACATTTCACTCTGACATAGCTACATATTTTTTCTTCCTCTTGCTGTCTATGTGCCTGTCTGTCTCAAAAGAAAAATGTGCAGCTGGGAAGAGGAGTCATGCTCATGAAAACCCCACTTTTCTTTTGAAAATGCAGGTTTCTAGCCATTATACTCACAAAGTTGTGCTTGTGTCTTAGAGACCTGAATGGTGGGAGGATTTCCAGTGGTTGAGGGCGGGTCTTTTCCATGACTGGCAGAAGCAGAACAAATTATGCGAAGTAAGGAAATCATGCAGATATGCTCAGTTTGCATAATTCATACAGGCCACAGAATCCAGCTTTCCTTGGCACAGAATTTTGGAATCTTTTAGCACAACTCGGATTGCAACAGGGTCTAAGCAGCAATGTAATTTCATGGACAGAAGAAACACTTCAACAAGCTTATCGATTTCTGGCCAAAATGCAGATGCTTGCAGAATGATAAAATCCACCTCATCCAGACTTCCTTTTGCGTTGCATTTCTAGGCACATGTCCGGGCTTTAAACTTCCATGTTGGAGGGCTTTTATTCTGTCCCAGCACTTTCTCTAGGAAAACCTGTGTCTTACCACTGAATTAGAGCAAAGGCCAATTGGGTTTTAAGTTGGGATTGCTGTTTGCTCCAATTTAGCAGTAAAACATGGGTTTTCCCATGGAAAGTACCAGGAGAAAACAAACAAACAAACAAACAAGTAAAAAATGCTTGGACACAGAGCTTCAAAGCACAGATCTGTGCTTGGAAAGCATGGTGCAAAAGGAAGAGTGGAAGAGCCCTTAGTTATCAATGGTGGAAGGAAAGGCTGGGGTTCTGGAGTGCTTTGTTGCTTCTGTAACCCCAGCACTTTTTAACTGGGTGGTGACACAACATACAAATCTGTTTTACAAGAGGTCAGAATCCAGGAGACAATCCAGGCACATCTGTGCACCTTGCTTCCTCCTTCCAGGGACCCCCATGAACTTCCCTCTCCCTCGAAAGCAGCAGGCGACCCGCTCCAACAGCGAACATACCTTCTTCCACAGCAGGGCATGCAAGTTCTCATTTCTGGAGTTAACAGACCAGGGCAGATGCAGAATAAGCTACGCTGGAATTTTACTCAGCAATCTCCTCATATGCACACTAATGGACAGAGTCTGCTGAGCATGCCAGAAATTTTTTGGCACTTCTACAGAGGAGGAATATTTGAAGGCTGCTTTGATCCATTTGTTATAAGTTTGGGTTGTCCAGATGAGTGTGAACGGACTTAACGTATGTCAGTCAATGAGTGATTAGGTGCTTAAAAGATAAAGGTAAAGGTACCCCTGCCCGTACGGGCCAGTCTTGACAGACTCTGGGGTTGTGCGCCCATCTCACTTAAGAGGCCAGGGGCCAGCGCTGTCCGGAGACATTTCCGGGTCACGTGGCCAGCGTGACATCGCTGCTCTGGTGAGCCAGAGCCGCACACGGAAACGCCGTTTACCTTCCCGCTGGTAAGCGGTCCCTATTTATCTACTTGCACCCGGAGGTGCTTTCGAACTGCTAGGTTGGCAGGCGCTGGGACCGAGCAGCGGGAGCGCACCCCGCCGCAGGGATTCAAACCGCCGACCTTTCGATCGGCAAGTCCTAGGCGCTGAGGCTTTAACCCACAGCGCCACCTGCGTCCCCTTGATTAGGTGCTTAATGCTCCTTAATTCTTGGGAATCATGTTCCGGATTTTTTGAAGGTCCATCCTTCAGCTGGTTGTAGGGGCAGGGAACGAGCAGTTGCAGCAGCTTGAATTTGGTCACAAGAGGGAGAAGGGGGGTATTAGCAGGGGCCACCCAAGCACAGGGTCAGGGGGCAGAGTGTGTTCTGCAGGGATGGTTTATGGCCTATATATCAGTTTCGTTCATTGGCTGTTTGTTCAGGATTTTAAGATGTTTTTATTACTTTATTGTACACCAACACTTCCCCCCCCAACCAGTTAGAAGGTGGGAAATGATGTTTCAGGGGTTGCAATGAAAATATCACGTAAGAGAGGTACCTTAATTGGAGAATACCACTTGTGGGGTGAAGAGGACCGCCGCATGTTGTTCCCAAGATTCCTGGGCTCTGGGAATTCGTATTCCTGCTCTGGCATCTTGACCCGAGCATTCTTGGCCTTCTCCAGCTTCGCACCTTCCTCAGTGGATCCTCTTTCCCCCCAGCGAACCTAAAAACACCCACAAAAAAACCTCTGAGCGTTTAGTCCCCTTCACAGAATCACAGAAGCATCGGACTGTAAGAGCCCCTTGCGGCCCAGCAATCATAGATAAAACATGGCTATTCACTTGGGGCTCAAGCTGTTTCTCTTGTCTGGTTCCCTCAGTCCATTTTGGAGAATCATAGAATCCTAGAGTTGGAAGAGACCACAAGGGCCATCGAGTCCAACCCCCTGCCAAGCAGGAAACACCATCAGAGCACTCCTGACATATGGTTGTCAAGCCTCTGCTTAAAGACCTCCAAAGGAGGAGAGGGTTTCAGGCCATCTGCAGTGAGGCCTCAGAAACAGAGGAAAGTATTCCCCCCCTCGATTTGCCCCTGTTTACAAGGCTCGCTGTCCCCCGTCCCCCCACTCCTGCATTAGTGTTACGAGACCCATTAGTGTTGGGGACCCTTAAATTCAGGTTATCTCACAATTGTCTGCTGTCTGTCTCTCACAAAAAGCAGCTTTGTGGGGCCCCAATCCAGACTGTGGAACCACAGCAGAGGGTGAAAACACACACATCCCATCTCTCGGTGCTGTGGTCCCAATCTGGATTTAACCCTTCAACACCCTGCGCTGTTTTCCTGTCAAAACAGCATTTTTGCAGCAAACAGCAGTTTGGGGGCAAATGTCAGCATCAGGGTGAAAGGAATGTGGGTGGGGACACAGTATGGAGATGAAAGAGTTATACATGCCTCTCCTCCACCCTAAGCTACAGTCCCTATCCAGAAGAGGGTGAGCCCATCATTTTTTACAACAGCAGCAATCCCTCCAGAGCACTCGTCTCTCGCCTAAGGAGAGCCTGCTGGATCAGGCCAATGGCCCATCTAGTCCAGTATCCTGTTCTCAGAATAGCCAAACCCATCCTCCTCCATGAATTGGCCCAATCCTCTTTCAAAGCTATCCACTTTGGTGGACATCACTGCCTCCAGTGGCAGTGAGTTCCACAATTTAACTATGGGCTTGGTGTTCACCTACCTCCATCCGCTTAATTCCGCCAACGCCACGACCACCATAATAGGAGGCGTCTACGGTTGGCCACTTTTTCTTGGGAAGCCCATCGTCGTCTTCTTCCTGAAAAATAAATAAAACAAGCAAAGAAGATGATGGCAACATCGATTATAATTTAAAGTTACAATATACGAAACACAAAATACATAATAAAAATAATCAAAACATAATCAAAATAATTGAAACAAGAAGAAGAAGAAGAGACAGAACTGTTAGAACCCAATACTAAGAATTTATCAAGAATGTATAACTTGCTGTTGAAGTGGAATACAATTGATGAGACAGTGAAGTCAGCTATGGTCAAATGGGCACAGGACATAGGTCATGACATTATGTTTGCTGACTGGGAGCAGTTATGGACCACAGGTATTAAATTCACGGCATGCAATGCCTTGCGAGAAAACATTATGAAAATGATTTACAGGTGGTACATGACCCCAGTCAAGCTTGCGAAGATTTATCATTTGCCCAATAATAAATGTTGGAAATGTAAAGAGACTGAAGGTACCTTTTTCCACCTTTAGTGGACCTGCCCAAAGATTAAGGCCTTCTGGGAAATGATTTATAATGAAATTAAGAAAGTGCTTAAGTGCACCTTTAATAAGAAACCAGAGGCATTTCTCTTGGGTATGGTCGGCCAGTTGGTGCCGAAGAAGGATAAGAATTTCTTTTTGTACGCTACTACGGCAGCAAGGATTCTCCTAGCAAAGTATTGGAAGATACAAGAGCTACCCACGCTGGAGGAATGGCAGGCGAAAGTGATTGACTTTATGGGACTGGCAGAAATGACCGGCAGAATCCGCGACCAAGAGAAAGAGACTGTGGAAGAAGATTGGAAGAAGTTTAAAAAATATCTTAAGAGTTACTATAAAATTGAGGAGTGCTAAAATGCAGAGGGAGAGGAAGACGTAGAATTACAGCGATAAATTGTGTTAAGTTAAGGGTGAAATCGAAAAGGAGAATGAATTTATTTTTAATTGGCTAAGAAGGGTTGCTGAACAATTGTTTAAAATAAAGGATGCAAAAAGGGGAAGGTATGGGGAAGTCCGGGAAAAGAGGCTTATGGAAATGAGGTAAAGAAAGTATGATCTTTTATGTTTGTTTTTATGTTGCTTTTGTGTTTGTTAAAAATTTGGAAACTAATAAAAATTTTATTAAAAAAAAAAAAAGAAGAAGAAGAAGAGGAGGAGGAGGAGGAGTTCGGACTTCATATCTGCCTTTCATTCCCCTTAAGGAGTCTCAAAGTGGCTAACATTCTCCTTTCCCTTCCTCCCTCACAACAAACACTCTGTGAGGTGAGTGGGGCTGAGATACTTCAGAGAAGTGTGACTAGTCCAAGGTCACCCAGCAGCTGCATGTGGAGGAGCGGGGAATCGAACCTGGTTCACCAGATTACGAGACTACTGCTCTTAACCACTACACCACACTGGCTCTCAATTAACAATACTAACGTATAAAAGAAAAAAGTAATGACAAACCCAGACAGCATCTTAAAAAGCAGAGACATCACCTTGCCGACAAAGGTCTGTATAGTTAAAACTATGTTTTTTCCAGTAGTGATGTATGGAAGTGAGAGCTGGACCATAAAGAAGGCTGATCGCTGAAGAACTGATGCTTTTGAATTATGGTGCTGGAGGAGACTCTTGAGAGTCCCATGAACTGCAAGAAGATCAAACCTATCCATTCTTAAGGAAATCAGCCCTGAGTGCTCACTAGGAGGACAGATCCTGAAGCTGAGGCTCCAATACTTTGGCCACCTCATGAGAAGAGAAGGCTCCCTGGAAAAGACCCTGATGTTGGGAAAGATGGAGGGTACAAGGAGAAGGGGACGATGGAGGATGAGATGGTGGGACAGTGTTCTTGAAGCTACCAGCATGAGTTTGACCAAACTGCGGGAGGCAGTGGAAGACAGGAGTGCCTGGCGTGCTCTGGTCCATGGGGTCACGAAGAGACGGACACAACTAAATGACTAAACAACAACGTATACAAACTAATAAACAATACACTCACCCCACCCAAAGCCCATAAACAACACTCCAGACCACAAATACAAAAAATCCAAATTACCATAACATTTAACAACAATTTAAAACAGCCCCACCCTCCAAATAAAACAGCGCCCACCCAGTATGCCCCATTAAAGCTTCAGTTAATGTGGTTAAAAAAGGCGCCTTTGTCTGTAGCACAACCCTGAGATCGCGCCATCTCGTTCTGACAACAGGGGGAGTCAGACCAGCTCACCTACTGAACATGGTTGCATGAGGTGGGAGGCGGCTGTGGGGGTCTTTGTCTGTCCTGCTGATGACCCAGGTGCCCACCCACCCTCTCACTGCCTGCAGAATCCCTCCCCACAAAGAGGATTTTGAGCCCCTTCCGAGATAAGCACTTTGACTGCATAGACAGACAGTGTGTCCATGGAGCAATGGGAGAGATAGCCTGCAAGACTCCCCACGTTCTTTCAATGGATGTGGACCTCTTTATGCTTTTAAACAGTGTGTTGTGCGGCATCCACATGGCACATAGGAGAATGGGGTATAGTGAAAGTCTTGAAAGACTTCTCACTCTCTCCACCAGATGTTCCCTTTGTCCTCCCCCCACAGGGCTGGCTGCATGACAGGGCTGTGAACTACAGGAGCACGTATGTAACCATCCCATGTTATGCAGCACATGTGTGTGTGTGTGTTAATAAGGACAGGACTTCTAACATGTAACCCTGCTGTTTCTCATTCGGATCAGGTATCCCTACTGGCTTAGAGCTGTGTTCATTAATTCAGCCTTGCAGGAGGCAAAACTAACTTCTAATGCCTTAAAGCATTAGAAGCTTCAGAAGCCATTCACAAGAGGTATTTCCTTTGCCTGGCAGGAGGTGTGGAATGTGATCTGTTATCTCCAAAATACATAAACGTGAGGCCCGGAGAGATGCTTTTAGGGGTGGAGAAGCATGAAAAAAGGTGCCGCCAGTACTTGCTCATGTTTGGAAAAGTGGGGAGCCTGTGTGTTGCATTTTCAGGAGTACATTTGCACCCTGAACTGAAAAATAACAAACTCTGCATATAAATATGAGGAAACTTTTCAGGCGGAAGGGCTAAAAACCTGCTCTGAACCAAAGATGCAAATTGGAGAACCTGAATTCTACTGCTTGATACCACATGCTGTGCTGTAACAGAATCAGAATGACAAACATATCTGTGGTGGGGAACTGGCGGCCAATGGGCCAAACCAGGCCCCCAGATGGCAGCTGACCCAAGACTTCTGTCAGACAGAGGAGTCACTACACCCTATTTATTGGTGAGAGGGGGAACTTCAAGAAGGTCGCAAGCCCACGTCTTGCTTTCGTGCATCCTCTACTTTCCCTGCCCTGGCTCAGTGCTACGGGAGTCATAAAAGCACAAAATTTTAGCTTTGGAAGGAACCCAAAGAGTCATCTACTCCAGGGGTTGGAGAACTTTAAAAGATGTTCCTAGTCACAGAAACCCAAAGGAAAAGGAGGCAGGCTCCAAGTGACAAGAGAGGTCTTTATTGCATACAAATGTATGTAGGGTCAGCCTCCTAAAAACATAAGCGAGAGAGAGATAAAGGCTGCATTTTGATGCTTTCTGGCATCTTCCTTTACAGCATAAGTGATGACCACCTATCAGACCATTGCTGCAATCACAGCCACCTTTTCCATCACAGCTACAGTTAACAGCACACTTTTGGCATTCTTAAAGCACTCAGAGATCTTCCAGCCCTTCTGACTAGCTCACCCCGGCATTTTCATTTTAATAACACATGAAAACACGTAACCATCTTTCAGTGCCTTCCTTTGCTGTCTTCTGACTTGTTCTTGCTCTGTGCCTGCTTTCAGTTAATGATCTTTTTGTTCTCTTCTCGACCTAAGATTTAAGGCGATTACTACGTTTGGCTGATCTCCTTGTGTTTCATTCCTTGTGTTGTATCTTATCTGTGTTCATTTCATTCCTTCCAGTTGTGCTAGGAACTGTAGGAGAACACAGGGCTTGTGCATACTTCTGCTTAAAAAAAAGACCAGCCCATCTGTTCTATGAGGAAAGGTTCAGATTTCAGACTGCAAAGCTTTAACTGCGCAAAATATGAATTTAGAGATGAAATAAAATGCGGAAAATTCTCCTGCACAGGAATCACAGGTGACGAGGATGTGACTCCTCCTCTTCCTCGTAACGCTAAGTTGACTCCTGTCCCGACAGGCATGTTGCCTCTCATCACTGAAGTGGCAGCACAGCATCACAGAACTGCAGAGTGGCAAGGGACCCCAAGGGTTAACTAGACCAAACCCCTGTAAGTCAGGAATCATAGCTGGAGAGGGATGTCACGTGAGCCAGTGTGAGCCAGTGTGGTGTAGTGGTTCAGAGCGGTGGACTCGTAATCTGGTGAACTGGGTTCAATTCCCTGCTCCTCTACATGCAGCTGCTGGGTGACCTTGGGCCAGTCACACTTCTCTGAAGTCTCTCAGTCTCACTCACCTCACAGAGTGTTTGTTGTGGGGGAGGAAGGGAAAGGATTGTTAGCCACTTTGAGACTCCTTAGTAGACAGCATCTTAAAAAGCAGAGACATCACCTTGCCAACAAAGGTCCGTATAGTTAAAGCTATGGTTTTCCCAGTAGTGATGTATGGAAGTGAGAGCTGGACCATAAAGAAGGCTGATCGCCAAAGAATTGATGCTTTTGAATTCTGGTGCTGGAGGAGACTCTTGAGAGTCCCATGGACTGCAAGAAGATCAAACCTCTCCATTCTGAAGGAAATCAGCCCTGAGTGCTCACTGGAAGGACAGATCCTGAAGCTGAGGCTCCAAGGCTTTGGCCACCTCATGAGAAGAGAAGACTCCCTGGAAAAGACCCTGATGTTGGGAAAGATGGAGGGCACAAGGAGAAGGGGACGACAGAGGACGAGATGGTTGGACAGTGTTCTCGAAGCTACCAGCATGAGTCTGACCAAACTGCGGGAGGCAGTGGAAGACAGGAGTGCCTGGCGTGCTCTGGTCCAGGGGGTCACAAAGAGTCGGACACGACTAAACAACTAAACGACTAAACAACAACAAACAACAACAACAACAAGGGTAGTGATAAAGCGGGATATCAAATCCAAACTCCTCTTCTTCTTCACGTGACATTGCTCCTTGCTAGGCCAGCCTTCCTAAAACTGCTGCCCTCCAGATGCTCTGGGCTACAGTTCCCTTCATTACTGACCATCCCTCCTGTCATCCACAGTCAGAGGCAGAAATGGCCACCAACTTGGACGGCTTTTATAAGGGGATGAGAGAAATTCATGAAGGAGAGGGCTACTGATGGCTCCTAGCCATGCTGGCTATTCTCTGCCTCCACAGTCAGAGGCCTTAATGCTTCTGAACAGCAGTTGCTGGAAACCACAGGAGGGGAAAGCGTTGCCCCTGTGCTTGGGTCCTCCTGCTTGCGGGTTTCCCACAATGGGCATCTGGTTGGCCATCGTGAGAGCAGGATACTGGACTAGATGGGCCACTGGCCTGATCCAGCAGCCTCTTCTTAAGTTCAAGGGCCATACGAATGTCAGAAGGCCCCTCTAGCCCTCTGTGCCTAGCAGATGCCCCTGGCAATAACCAGGGCAAGAGCACAAGAGATTTCCTCCTGCTCAAGAGGCAACGGGTGTGCAGCGTCTTTCCTGAGGGAGCTAATATAGCCATCACAACTAGTCTCCGCAGGCAGCCTTATTCTATGTGACTTTTCCTAACCCCCGTTTGAAGCTCAGCTTGTGGCCACTGACCACATCCTGTGGCGGCAGATTCCATAGTCCAAGTATGCAATGATGTGCAAAGACAGGCTTCCTTTTGTCTGTCCTGCATCTTCCAGAGGTCCAGCTTCCCTCGATGACCCCCTCTGGGCCTGCTTTCTCCACACTATGCATAATTTTATAAAATATCTGTCATCTTCCCGCAATCCTCCCTACTCATCTTTTTTTTTTCTAAACTAAAATGCTGTTGTTTAAAACCACGGAAGGGCTGAAACTGCCATTGCAAAGAAGCAAGCTGACACAGTCACTTCAAAGGGCACTTTTTTGGGGGGGGCACTAAGGGGCTATCAAGCCTGGCCCCCCTGCCCCAAGGGCTCTGAGGGGAGTGAGTGGGGGTGATGGGGGCTGGTGTGCTCGGCCTCCAGGTGGCCAACCAGCAGGCTCCTCTCCCCTGCCGAGCCTGAAACTGGCTACCTCTGGCCTTGGGGTGAGGTGGGGGGACTCTGGCTCTAGGGACCAGGCAGCCAGCAGCAGAGAGACCTGGAACTGAGGGCAGTTGATAGAGAGAGCAAGCCCTCCTCTCCTCAGGGCCGCCTGGGGCTCCTCTTAAAGTAGTCCAGCCTGCAAGTCCAAAGTAAGAAGGAGGGTGCTGGCAGGTGGGCGGGCAGATTCTTTGGCTCTCTCGGGAAGTTGTGGACTCTTCTCCATTGCAGGGGGTTGTACTAGATCAGGGATGTCCAACAGTGATCAACTGGTTGATTGCGGGGGGTCCGTGGTAGATCAACAACTTAAAGGTAAAGGGACCCCTGACCATTAGGTCCAGTCATGACTGACTCTGGGGTTGCGGCGCTCATCTCGCTTTATTGACCGAGGGAGCCGGCGTACAGGTCATGTGGCCAGCATGACTAAGCTGCTTCTGGTGAACCAGAGCAGCGCACGGAAATGCCGCTTACCTTCCTGCTGGAGCGGTACCTATTTATCTACTTGCACTTGACGTGCTTTCGAACTGCTAGGTTGGTAGGAGCAGGGACCCAGCAACGGGAGCTCACCCCGTTGTGGGGATTCGAACTGCCAACCTGATTGGCAAGACCTAGGCTGTGGTTTAACCCACAGCGCCACCCGTGTCCCTTATCAACAACTTAGGCTTCCTAAAAAAAGCTCAACAACTTTTGCCTGTACTAGATGACCCTTAAGGTCCCTTGCAACTCAACAACTCTATGATTCTGTGATAAGGAAGAGTTTGCACATGTGCAGCTGGGGGCGGGAAAGATTTCCCGGGCAGGGAGGTGGCATTTTCTGGTTCGCCTCAGGCAACAAAATGTCCTGGGCTGGTCCTGCAAGGAAGGAAGGAAAAGAGGTGAAACTGCAGCAGCTCTGGGTGCCTTGTCAGGGATAGTGACATGCCTGGACAGAGGCCCCTTTGGCCTGCTTCAGTGCTGTGGTTGCCTTGAGTGTAAATCAGTTCAGTGCATGGTGTGACTCTTTTGATAAATGTTATAAGGGTGTAAGTAGGTCGTTTGCAAAGGACTCTGCTCCATGCAGGCAGAGTTCCCACTTTACTAGATCCTCTGACATGCCGGGGAGCTTGCATGGAGCTTTTCGTGAGGGTTTTATTTTATCATATTTCTTTGCCGCTGCTTGAAAACGGGAAGGGAAACCATCCAAATATTTTCTTTTCTTGCCGTCTCTCTCTCTCTCTCTCTCTCTCTCTCTCTCTCTCTCTCTCTCCTGCTCTCCTCACTTTGTTACTGCAAAGGCCTTCGCACAACAGGAAATACCAACGCTTAAGACACTCTCCGCAGGGCCTTAAAAACCTTGCAAGCCATTTAAGATTTTGGGGCAGGAGGAGTCGACAGGCCAGAAAACTCAAAACAACAGCAGCAGCAGCAGCAGCAGCGGTGCCGAATCAAAGCAGAGAAAAACACAAGAAGAAGCCACGCAGATCCCGTGACAGGATGGAGCTTTTCAAAATACGTTGAGAGGCTCCATTTTCTGTGCTGTGAGCAAGAGAAACATTTGGAGCAGTCTTTCTCAACTTGGGTCCCCAGATGTTGTTGAACTACAACTCCCATCACCCCTAGCTAGCAAAGCCAGAGCTCAGGGATGATGGGAGTTGTAGTCCAACAACATCTGGGGACCACAGGTTGAGAACCGCGGATTTGGAGGAAAAGATGCTGCCAGCAGAATTCCTCAGCCACTCCGCTGCCCCACTTGACCCCACACAATCAGAAGTTGCACCCATGCATGTTTGGGGCCATGGGTCAACCAGGGTATTTTGCTGCCCGTCGCCATAATATGGCATACAATCCACTGGCACAGGCATAGGCAAACTCAGCCCTCCAGATGTTTTGGGACTACAACTCCCATCATCCCTAGCTAACAGGACCAGTGGTCAGGGATGATGGGAACTGTAGTCTCAAAAACATCTGGAGGGCTGAGCTTGCCTATGCCTGCTCTAGCATTTCAGGGCAGAGTAAAGGACCCAGTTCTCAGAACCAGGATTAGCACCTGAGCCACCACACCCAGAAGCCGAAGAACAGCGGGTGGCCCAACTTGGTCTGCTTTAGTCTGGGAATGTGGAGTAAATGCAGAGTCAGACCATTGGTCCAAATAGCTCAGTATTGTCCACACTGACTGGTAGCAGCTTTCCAGGGTTTCAGGCACGGGACATTCCCACCATATCTGGAGGTGCTGCTGATGAGACCTTCTGCATGCAAGTCAGTCTTTCTCCCACACCAGTATGTTCCAGTGGTTCCTGAAATAAAAAAGCAAGCCTCCTGCCCCTTGCAGGCCGTATTTCTCCCTCTTTTTCTTAAGGAAACAGCCATTTCCTGGTCAACACACAGGAAGAATAGTAGTCTCCTCACTGGTGCTGCTGCTCGGGTAAAACACCCCCACCTGTACCAGCCAAACTTCCAGGAAAGTGCATTTAAGGGGACTATACATTTATATATCTTTATCTGCTTTAGCTACAGTTTGAAAAAGATTAATTTTTTTTTTTTTGCAAGAAGAGATCCACCATCACAAAAACAGCAACCTCTCCTCCAAAATACTTATTTGTCTCACATTACAAAATTTGGAACCATCTGTTCCTGAATGAGCATCATTTGTTGGCAACGTTGGAACGTTTCTGCTTCCAAGAGCCCTTCAAAACACATGGAAAAAGCATCCCATCAGTTAGGAATGAAACAAGATTAGGAAGAGCTTGGGTATCTGTCATACCCCTTGACCGCTTCAATTCTACCAAATAATTTTTGCTCGAGGTAGATCTATTTTCTGAGCCTTCCCTCACACATTTTCCTGGTTTTTCTGTGGTGCCCAAAGGCTAGAGGTAGGTTATTTCTTTGATATGAAAGTGAAGGTTCTCTGGTGCTAAAAACAGAGTTTGTGTAGTGTAGATTCTCTAGTGACATGGACTGTGCTGCAGCTATTTGGTAAGAAGGAGGAAAGCTTTGGCAGGTCCAAATGCCATTTGAAGCATTTCTGTTTTGGCTCCACCTCCATCTGTTCCAGCCAGCATGCCCAATGGTCAGGGCTGCCCAACAACACCTAGAGGGCCACAGACTAGAACTCAGAGGCCAGAGGCCAGTTGCCAGGAAATACTTAAAAATATGACATATTCTCAGGATTCAAATCTGGTATCAAGGGGCTGGAAACAAATTATTTCTTTCCAACACAAGCCGTTTCAATAAAATATAAATATTACAATATCTATTTTCTATCTTGGAGTTTGGGATTTTCTGAAGTGGGTGTTGGTGATTTTTCTATTTTTTGCTCCATTACTGCATAGAAAGAAAGAAAGAAAGAAAGAAAGAAAGAAAGAGAGAGAGAGAGAGAGAGAGAGAGAGAGAGAGAGAAGTCAGCCATGTGGAGTCTATTTGACTAGATGGGTCAACTGTCACCTGACTGGCAGAGGATGAGTTGCAAAACCAACAATGAAAAGCAAAACAAGAACCCAACATTACTTGATTTATTTATGTTTTGATGCCGCTATAAGAAACAAAAACAGCTGACTGAAACGTTCTGTTACTCACTCTTTCCTTGTAATCTGATGAGTACTCCTGTTTATTATTACGAGTAGTGAAAGTAAAGCTACCAGGCCTCACCAGTACGGCCAATGGAGTCATAGAATTCTAGGACTGTGGAGCTGGAAGGGGACCCTAAGAGTAATCTAGTCCAGCCTCCTTGCAATACAGGAACCACAGCTCAAAAATCCCTGATGTGTGGCTATCCAACCCCTTGTTTGAAAACCTCCACTGAAGAATCGTCCACCACCTTCCTAGTAGGGTGTCTGTTGCACTGCTGAACAGCTCTTACCCTCAGAAAATTATTTCTTAAAGTTTCTTGGAATCCATTCAGGTCCTCCCCTCCAGAGCAGCAGAAAACAAGCTTGCTCCATCTTCCATGTGACATTTTCCGGTATTTGAAGATGAAAGCAATGGCTAACTTTTTAGTTTTAGTTTGGGAAGGCAAGCAGAACAGCTCAGAGATTCTGCGTGGCAGGGATGTTGACAAATAAAATATGGGGAGGGGGAAAAGTCCCACCCCACATCATCGATCCCAAGACATGGCACATGAATACCATTTGAATGGCAATGCCCATCAACTTTGCGGGGGACTCTCAAATATTTTATGGGGGCTGCGGAAGGGACCTTGGCCCCCAAAAATGGCTCCTATGCTGTGAAGTCATAAGATGTTTAAAATTTCAGTTGCCACTGGCTTAGTGAACTATTGCCTTGGCTACAGGAAGCAGCTTCTTCTTCCCACAGCGCACTCCCTACCTCGGCGACCCAGTGTTGCTTGCGAAAGCTTCACCTTCCAGGCCCAGAACCTGCTTCTCATCTGTTCCCAATCACATCGGGGTTGCATTCAAGTTCCACACCCTTCCCTTGAGGTCCCTGGCTCTGCTGCAAGGCGCCATTCTCCCCGCCTTTGCCCTTCCCACCAGTGAGGCGTGAGCCTGGGGTGACCGGGAGAGGAGGGGGAGACGGCCTCTACAACACACTGGTGGGTAATAATGCATTTCCTACTGCACTGAGCACCGTTGCTTGCCCTTGAGTTTATTTAACTATATCTGCCCATGAGATCTTTCAGGGAGAGGGAAAAAGGAAACAATCTGGAAAGGAATAATAAACACAGATAAAAGCTAGACCAACAGCTCTGCAGTGCAAATGGGCGGCTGCCAAATCTTCACCGACTCCGAAAGCTACAGGGGTGCAGGGTTGCCGGGCCTTATTCCTCCTACACCTGCAAGAAGCACTTCACTAACCTGGTACTGAGGTTGGGCCCCCTATTAAGTCATGCTTTTGGTGGAAAAGCAAGATGCACTTGGCAACAGATCCAGCGTAACACATAAACACAAAATCGTGTTCGAGATTTCATTCAGTACAGCACAGGAGTACAGCTCTCTGGGGAGGGTATTTAAGGTCTGTAATGATTCTCTGTGCTGATTCCTATGAGTTTTCAAAGATCCCTCATATTTATTGAGTCTAAAACTTTGGTGCTTTATTTTAAATTAACAGTTGACTAGCTACTTTCTTAGGGACGTGGGTGGCGCTGTGGGTTAAATCACAGAGTGTAGGACTTGCTGATCAGAAGGTTGGCGGTTCGAATCCCCGCAACGGGGTGAGCTCCTGTTGCTCGGTCCCTGCTCCTGCCAACCTAGCAGTTCAAAAGCACGTCAAAGTGCAAGTAGATAAAGGTAAACGGCAGGAAGGTAAACGGCGTTTCCGTGTGCTGCTCTGGTTCGCCAGAAGCGGCTTAGTACCGGAAGCTGTACACTGGCTCCCTCAGCCAATAAAGCGAGATGAGTGCCGCAACCCCAGAGTCAGTCATGACTGGACCTAATGGTCAGGGGGTCCCTTTACCTTTTAAGCTACTTTCTTAACAGTTGCATCAACCTGTAGGACGAGAATGTTGTTAAATGAGAAGGGGTCTCCCCCCCCTTTGTCTGCCCAGGAAAGTGAAGTCTAACAGTCTGCTTGAAAGACCAAGGTGATCAAGGGAACAACTGAGGCAGCTGAGGTGGTTTAACCTGGAGAAGAGATGACTGAGAGGCGATGCGACAGCCATCTTCAAATATCTGAAGGTGGAGCCAGCTTGGTTTCATGTGGCCACTGTGGGGCAGTGCAAGTGTGCCTTCCACCAGCCGAGGCTAGTCCAACAGCTGTGGCCTCTTCTGGCCAAAGTGATTCTACTCTGCTAGCATCCAGTTTAGACTATTAGACGGCCATCCTTCCCTTTTGTTTACTGAGGAATCCTCCTTCTGGTCATTACCCAGCCTGTCATTAGTTTGGTCTTTCTAGCACTATCAATGATCTGAGTGAAAACAGTCTTAGTGAGACACACTCAGCTTGACTGACTCCTGGAATACTAGCCTTTGAATATCCATCGCTGCACACACACAAACTCATCCAGCAATCATTGACCAATAGTGCCATGCCATGGTTTCTCTTTGGAGGGATTCACCCTGGAGCTGAGGACCCTCCTCCCCTCCATTGACATGTTTTTGGAGAGATCATATGGAAGAAAAGGTATACCGTAACTTGCTCCCTCCCTATTTCTTTCTGTCTCTCTTGCCAGTTTTCCAACTTCCATTGCTCCCCCTTCCCTTCCCCCCTGCTAAAGCATAACTGTGCAGCAGCCTTGGGGTCTCTGCCAACTCCTTTCCCACTCCCTCTATAACCCTTTCCTCTCTGGGATAGCCTTCAAGTATACTGCATATTATTTTAGTCTATTAACAAAACTTTCCTTTTCTGGAAAAGCTTGGGCTTCATCTGATATTCCCTCCTAGGAACCTCACAAGGGCACTCCACTACCTAGCCTAAGGTTCCCAAAGCAGCCTTCAACAACCTCCAGGTGTTTGGGACTACAATTCCCATCAGTTGTGCTGCTTGGGGCTCATGGGAGTTGTGGTTCAAAACATCTGGCAGCAACCAGGTGGCCAACGGCTGTCCTAGAGTTAGAATAACCTTTGATGGAACTTGTGGATCTAACGAAGCTGAATGTTGGAAGATTCAGGACAGATGAAAGGAAGCATTTCGTTAAACTATGGAACTCCCTCCCACAAGAGGCAGGGATGGGCACTAACTTGAGGATTAGACAAATTCATGGAGGAGAAGGCAGTCAATACCTATGCCCTGCCTCCAGAAGGTCCTGCTTGCTAGTTTTCCACAACTGTTCTCACACTTCAGCCACTGTGAGAACAGGATGCTGGACTAAATGGGCCACGGCCTGATCCAGCAGGCTGTTCTTAGGTTCTTAGAGTTATACATTTTGTTGAACATGTTAGTTTCTGAACCGGCTCTGCTAGACCAACAGCCCCATGTCCTCTGGCTAGATAGAACCAGAACCACAGAGAAAAAAGATTCCTCTGTCACTGGAGCTAAGTCTCTGCTCCAGTCATTCATGCTTATTCACTAAGCACCCAGGTCACAAGCTTTTATGGTTGAGAAGCCCATGGGGTGATATCTTAGGAAGTTGCACCCACTTTGGTTGAAGCCCAAATACTGAATGCAAATGGTCTCTTACGAGGTTATGTGAACCTTCCCTGAAGTAAAGCAAGCTGGTTCTAATATACTGGACACAGCTTCTGAGCTTTGGCCACTGCCCCACTTGTTTGCCCCTTCAACATGGGTAAGATGGGGGAATGCACCCCTTCTCTATTGTCCCAAGATCCTGGAGGAGGCTTTTTTGGGGAGGTGCATGCTTTCCTCCCTGCCCTGTGCAAGCCAATGGAGGCCACCTCCATCAGATTATCCAAGGGTGGAAAAAAGCACCCTAAAAATGACTAGTGAAGGGAAGCCCTCCATTGGTGTGGACTTCCACTCCTCCAAACTATCACCCCTTGACAGTGAACAGGGAGACAGAGTTGAAGCAAGTCCTGTCCAAAGTGGTCCGAGGCAAAGATATCTCTTATAGGAAACAAAGAGGCTGCATGCATGACAAATCTTGAGTCAAAGCTCATTGGTCCATCAAGGTCAGGATCATCTGCATTATCTGGCACCAGCTCTCCAAGATTTAAGACAAAAGCCTTTCTCAGTCTTACAGGGAAATGCCAGGGTTTTAACCTGGGTCCTTCTCAATGCAAAGCCTGTCTCTGACACTGAGCTGCAGACCTCCCTCAGTCTACCCAGGTCAACAGGGCTTGGGCTCAGATGCTGGAACAGCAACGGCTTCTAGGAGTTCAGTCTCTCCAGGAAAAGAACACAGACGATTGCTTTGGTTTTGCAAGAAGGCTCCTCTCAACAGAACTCATAATCACCTTTTTTGCTAAATTGCAACCATGCTACTGAATGCAATGGATCTGCCAAGTGTGTCTATCGCTAGTTGTTAAGTGGGCAAGATGACATCAGTTGCAAGCATTATCCAATTACAGGGTGGCTAGTGGCTTGGCCCTCTTGCCATGTGGGTGAAGACATGGACCTGAGACAACAACGCAGCAATTCAGATTTGGGAACTGAATCGAACCGTCCATTTCCATGAACAAATGCTCAGGTTTGCACCCAGGAGAATAATCACCAGGACACAGGATTTTGATGGTGTTGGTGAGCTTGGGCCTCACTCAAACCGAAGTTCTCAATGAAAACAAACAAGCAGAACTCAAACTGCAACATAATTCAAGAAGTTTCACGATTCAGAGCAACATCCGGAGGTTTCGAAGAAAAGCAAGTGATCGACAGCAAACACATCACATTTCACATCCAGCATCTTATTACTGAATGACATGGTACAGTTTGAATTAATACGAGGGAGATAGCCAGCACAATAACAGACACACAGGAGTGGGGAAGGTGATTGGCCCGGTGGGCCAGATCCGTATCCGTCCCCACCAGCCCTACAGGCCAACTTTGACAGGCCAGCAGGAAAAACCCACCTGTCAATCACCTGGTGCCATTACAACCTACCTGTCAAAGTCCCTTGCACAATACTCTCCAGCTGGTTGTCAGGTGATAGAGAAGCACTGCAAAAGGAGATTTGCAAGTCCAAGGCTCAGTGCTTCTCAAGCCTCAAGCAAAGGGCTTACAAAGCTGCTTTCTGCAGGGAGTTCCCCACAGGGCAAAGACACAAAGCAAAGGCAAGAGGAGCAATTCAGAAGCCATAATGAAGTGGGCACTTACCTCGCTGTCTTCCATGGGGGGTGGGGGAGGCTCCTTAATGATCTAAAAAGAATGAAGAAGAAACACAGGGGGTTAGTCCATAGCCAGGCTGCTCTATAGTCAGGTTTTAAACTCAGTCAAGACTCACTTCCCAGAACATGTCAAAAAATGGTTAGAGAGTAGTTCTAAGCATGGACAGTGCATGGACAAACTTTCTCTGGCTATCATGCAACTAAGTGAGGTGGATGGAAGAGAGGCCCACCCCTTAGCCTGAAGGGCACCATCACTTAGGTGTAGCTCTCACAAACTGCCTCATTCTTTTGAGATGCTGACCAGGACACCTGAGTAGCCAGCTAAGGTCATTTCTTACAAAGAATCTTGTCTGACCAGTTCAGCAAACTCTTCACTTACACTCTAACTCTCCCTGGGTGCAGGACGGCAAGAACTGGAAGGGGCTCAGGGCATCATCCAGACTGACCCACACCAAACCCACAATAATATGTACTCACAAAATCCACATTTTGCCTAATTGATTTGTTCCCTGGCACACAGCAACAAGGATCAAGTGTAGCTTTGTCCCCCGCCCATCTCTCCTGGATAGCTCTGAGGATAAAATGTGGGATGGATGAACACAGATGCCAGCCAACACTCCTTGAAGGAAGGGTGGGATGAAAATTAAATAAATACATTTAACGAAAGTACATTGAGTCCAGAATTTTACTCTGCATGTGAGGGGTTGTGTTTGGGTTTTCTATTAAAAAAATAGGCCTGGGGTCTTCACCATAGAAACTGTCAAAGCTGATGTGAGTGCGAGGCTGCTATTTCTGGCACACACAAAAAAGCATCTCCAACGTAGCAAGGAGCTGGCAAATGCCACAGCGATTCTCTCCAAGAGTAGCATGGAGTCCATCCAGCAGGAAAGCAAAAACAGAGGCATGACAAGCATCTCTCCTAAACCTCAGATGCAGCAGCCTTGGAGAGGAACAGAGAGCTCAATCTCTCCCTACGTAAGAAGGAGCAAAAAAAATCAGGCCAATGGAGCTACAGGAGGTTTAATTCACCAGCACCACACAAATCAATAAGTATAGGTCAGTGGTTCCCAAACTTCTTCTGGAAAACCTGGTGCCATAAACTCACCCCAGGTGCCCCCTATCCTACAGAAAGCATTGTTCAGAATAGTGGTTTGCACAACCCACTAAGGAAGATAATAGTACAATCAATTTCAAAGCAGTAACAATTAGTTCCACATCAATTCAATTAAAACTATTTGGTTTAACTGATTCAACAAAATTGATTAACCTCATCCAGTGATTCCAGCTTTTCAAGTCTAATAGTCTTTTACACCTCCATTGCCCCCCTGCCTCTTGGCCTGCCCCCCCCCCCAGGTAATTCCCTTCAGGGCAGTCTCACCCACTTTGGGAACCACTGTACAGATCGACTGCTGGTTTGAGATTTTGTGCAGCCCACTCTCTGGGCCCCACCTGCTCCTCCTCTCCAAGCCCTTGCCTGCCCACCTGTCTTCTTTGAAGAGCACTCGTAGCCAAGTAAGATTGTCTTCCATGAACACGGTTTTAACAGTGAGCCAATATGTGACTGTGGAGGCCAATTCTGGATACACACGTCCTTCCACAGTGGGGACATAGGTTTCTGGGTGGGAGTTGATCATGGTGAGGGTCTGCCAGCATTTTTCATCCTGAGTTTGAGCGTCTTCAAAGTCCATGACACCTTTGGTAAAGGCTGTTCTCCAATTGGAGCACTTGCAGGCCAGTGTTGGTGTTTATACTACTTTTTATTTTAGATTTGCCTTGAGAGAGTCTTTAAACCTCTTTTGTTGACCGCCAGCATTACACTTTCAATTTTTAAGTTTGGAATAGAGTAGTTGCTTTGGAAGACAATAATCAGGCATCTGAACAGCATGACTAGTCCAAGTTGATGTTGAAGAATCATTGCTTTGACACTGGTGATCTTTGCTTCTTCCAGTACACTGGCATAAGTTCACCTGTCTTCCCAAGTGATATGCAAAATTTTTCAGAGATACTGTTGATGGAATCTTGTGAGGAGTTGGAGATGGTGTTTGTAAGTGGTCCATGTTTCACAAGCATATAGTAAGGTTGGCAGTACAATAGCTTTGTAAATAAGCATTTTAGTTTACCTGCAAATGTCCTGGTCCTCAAACACTCTGCACTTCAATCAGGAGAAAGCTGCACTCACAGAGCTCAGGCGATGCTGGATTTCGTCATCAATGTTGGCCCTGTGCCCAGGTAGGAGAAGGGACCGACATTTTCCAATGTTACACCATTGAGTTGGATTTGTGGTGCTGCAGAGGGGCTGTTTGGTGCTTGTTGGTGCAGCACTTTGGTTTTTTGGATGTTGAGCAATGGGCCAAGCTTTTCATAAGCTTCTGCAAATATATTTAGGATGGTTTGGAGGCCATCCTCCGAGTGTGCACACACTATGTTGTCATCAGCATATTGAAGCTCTATGATGGAAGTTGTGGTGACCTTACTTTTTGCTTAAAGTATGCCTTCCCTCTCAGGGCCCAATCCACACAAGTGCCCAGAGGGAGAGGCGGCTAAAGAGTCTTCAACATGCTCTACAAGGGAGTATCTGAAAGAGGGTTTTCTCCACCTCCTCTCCTTCTTTCGTAAGAATGCAGCATCATTCGATGAAACCCACCAACAAGAGGTATATGCAGTGATGGACAAAGAAAGTGCATAGTTAATGGATGGAACTCATGGCCACAATATATCATGTTGCCTTCTAGTTTGGATAGCTGTAGAAGGGGATTAGATAAAATTTATGGTGGAGGAGCATTTACTAGCTGTTGTAGTGGATAGGATATGCTTTAACAGATGGCCTACATGTCAAGAGATGCAAAAATTGTAAAAAGAGACTGTGAAAGGATATTGTTAGGAGAATCTTCTTCTTCATACTGTCTTGTGAATGTGTCAGTCCTGTTTGTGCCTTGCTCAACACTGCTCTGCTTTTAGGCCCTTGTGGAGAGGGGCCAGGGAAAAGCTCTCCCTGACTTCTTAGGGTCTGCGATGTTCCAGCCCTCCTCTTGTAAGGCAGCAGCACTGGAGTCCAAGTCCTGGGACCATGATATGTCTACACTCTAAATGTTTGCATTTCATTTTCAGCTCCAAGAATGAAAAATGTATACATGGACAGCTTTGTTTAACATGAAACATATACCGCCCTGTGTCCATCCCTGCCACAGAGGGGGACTGAAATTAAAACCAGACATTTTCCTTTCATTTTTCTGCTTCTTTGTTTCCACTGCTCAATAGTATGAATGGCAAGCACCATGCTATGAGCTGATGGCATAAAGAATGGGAGCAGCAGCAGCAGCAGCAGCAAAGCACATTGGGTCACTGAGCGAAGCCAAATGCAGTAGGTGTTGCCCCATAATGTCTCGCCCATTTAGCTTCAACAGGCAGAGACGAATTCCATTCACAGAAACAACAAAAAAAGCTAGGCTAAAAACAACGCACCACTTTAGACCCAAAGCATCTAAATCTCATGATGGATACTTCTTCATGCAGCGCATAGTCAACCAATGGAACTCACTGCCACAGGGGGCAGTGATAGCTACTATATTGGATGACTTTAAAAAAGGATTAGACAAATTCATGGATAAGAAAGATATCAGGAACTCCTAGCCGTGATGGCTATGCTCTACCTCCACAGTCAGGGGCAGCAACGCTTCTGAATATCAGTTGCAGAAAGCCATGGGATGGGAGAGGGTTCGTGTGCTCATTTTCTGCTCTCTGGATTCCCACGGGCATCTGGTTGGCCGCTGTGAGAACAGGATTCTGGACTAGATGGGCCACTGGCTTGATCCAGCAGGAATCTAGCCATTGCTAAGCTTGCAACTCGTTCCAAGGAGGTTTGCAAAAGAAAACTTTCCGCTGGGTTGCCTGGTGCTGTTTCCACTGTGCACATTTTGCTCAAGATTATTTCTCACAACTTTCCTCTTATGTTTCTTCGCTTAAAATAATAATAATCAAGCAATGTTATTTTTTTGGAAAGCATCCTAATAGGCCAGATAAACAATGCTTGTCATTAGCTCCATGGATGGAAAGGGCGGCTATCACACCATTCTGAACCTCATTATTTCCTCCACGCTGATGGGAAAATGTGTAAGTTCCACTGTAATTGTTCCTTGGGGGTTACAGCTGAGCATCTGCATTTCCTTTCCAGCTTCATCCTCAATAATAATCAAACATTCTTCAGTTATTCTTACATTCCTCTTTCCTCCAACATTTCAGATCCTTTGGGTTAATTAAAGGCCAGGGTGAGTACCAAATTTTTCCAAACGGATCCAACATTACTTTTATCATCACCAGATATTTCCATGAGAATTATGGCATTTGGAGTGATGCTTTCACAGAATCATAAAATTGGAAGGGGCTGCCAAGGTTCATCTAGTCCAACCCTCTGCACGGCAGGAATCACGGGTAAAGAATCCCCCCTAGGAGATGGCCATCCAAGCTCTGTTTAAAGACTTCGAATGAAGCAGAACCCACCACCTTCTGAGACAGTCCATTCCACAGTCTAACAGTTCTTACCATCAGAAAGTTCTTCCTAAGATTTAGCCAGAATCACTATTCTTGTCATTTGAATCCATTGGTTCTGGTCCTTTCCCCCGGGAGCAGCAAAGAACAAGTTGGCTCCATCTTCCCTGGGACAGCCCTTCGCATATTTGAAGATGGCTATCATTTCACTTCTCAGTCTTCAGGCTAACCATCCCCATGTCCCTCAACCGATCCTCATAAGGCTTGGTTTCCAGACCCCTGATCCTCTTGGTTGCCTTCCTCTGCACACCTTTCAACTTGTCAATATCCTTCTCAAACTGGACACAGGACTCCAAATGAGGACTGACCAAGGCAGAACCTTGTTTAGTCATTTAGTCGTGTCCGACTCTTCGTGACCCCATGGACCAGAGAACGCCAGGCACTCCTGTCTTCCACTTCCTCCTGCAGTTTGATCAAACTCATGCTGGTAGCTTCGAGAACACCAGCCAACCATCTCGTCCTCTGTCGCCCCCTTCTCCTTGTGCCCTCCATCTTTCCCAACATCAGGGTCTTTTCCAGGGAGTCTTCTCTTCTCATGAGGTGGCCAAAGTCTTGGAGCCTCAGCTTCAGGATCTGTCCTTCCAGTGAGCGCTCAGGGCTGATTTCCTTCAGAATGGAGAGGTTTGATCTTCTTGCAGTCCATGGGACTCTCAAGAGTCTCCTCCAGCACCAGAATTCAAAAGCACCCATTCTTCGGCAATCAGCCTTCTTTATGGTCCAGCTCTCACTTCCATACATCACTACTGGGAAAACTATAGCTTTAACTATACGGACCTTTGTTGGCAAGGTGATGTCTCTGCTTTTTAAGATGCTGTCTAGGTTTGTCATTGATGTTCTCCCAAGAAGCAGGCGTCTTTTAATTTCGTGACTGCTGTCACCATCTGCAGTGATCATGGAGCCCAAGAAAGTAAAATCTCTCACTGCCTCCATTTCTTCCCCTTCTATTTGCCAGGAGGTGATGGGCCCAGTGGCCATGATCAGAATAGAGCAGGACTATTATTTCCCTTGATCTTGACACTCCACCAGCGGCGTAGCATGGGTTGTCAGCACCCGGGGCAAGGCAAGTACCGTATTTTTTGCACCATAGGGCGCACCGGACCATAGGGCGCACCCAGTTTTTTTGGGGGGAAATAAAGGGGAAAAAATTATTTTCCCCCCAGCCCCCAAACAGGCAGCTCTCTGCAAGCCGTGGGAGCACTCCCGCTGCTTGCGGAGAGGTCCGTGAAGCCTGGGCGCGCTGAGCTCAGCGCGCGCAGGCTTCAGCATGCAGGCAACTCTCTGCAAGTAGCGGAAGCCCAGCGCTGGGCTCCCACTGCTTGCGGAGAGGTGTGCGAAGCTTGGAGAGCGTGCACACCGACCCCTCTCACTCTCCAGGCTTCAGCGAAAGCCTGCATTCACACCATAGGACGCACACACATTTCCCCTTCATTTTTGGAGGGGAAAAAGTGCGTCCTATGGTGCGAAAAATACGCTAATTTGCGCCCTCTAACCCGGGGCAAGGCAAGTAATTTGCGCCCCTAACCCCTAACCTGCCGCCGCTGCCAGCTTCTTCTTGCTGCTGCCTGGGCTGGGGTATTTACGGTAAGGTAGCCATGGCGGCGGTGGCGGGTCCGTGTCAGGTGATCTGAGGCAAGTTGCCGCTGGCGCTGCCGCCCAAACGATGCCGCTTGCCCGGAGGAGGAGAGCAGAGAGGCGAGGAAAATGCAACATGGCCCAGCAGCTGCAGCAGCAGCGGCGGCGGTGGGGCTGTGAGGAGGGGCTGCCTGGCGCGCCCTCCGTGGCCCTGACGCGCGGGGACCGTGCCGAACGCTGAGAGCCGCTGCCTGCCGGACGCCTTCAGCCCGGACGCGCACACAGCTCGTCGGTTCCGCGAGACATGGGGCTCTGCTACAGCCTGCGCCTGAGGCTCTTCGGCGACTCCGGAGGCGGTGAGCGCGCCCCCCCCCAGATGTTGCGCCCGGTGCGGCCGGCCCCCCCTGCACCCCCACGCTACGCCACTGCACTCTACTTTTTTTGATGCAGCCTAGAATTGCATTGCCCATTTCTGCTGCTGCATCACACTGCTGACTCATGTTAAGCTTGTGATCTACTAAGACCCCTAGATCCTTTTTACACCCCCAACCTGTATTTGTGGATCATGTTAGTCCTGTCTCAGTGCAGAGCCTTACATTTATCCCTTTTGAAATTTCATTACATTACTTTCTTCCCATCATGTCCTTGTCTTGCCTAGGGTGTGCAAATGATGTCCCCTTGGTTGCTGGACTAGATGGGCCACTGGCCTGATCCAGGAAGCTCTTCTTATGTTTTTTGGGACTCCCCAGTACAAGTTGTGTCCCTGGCAGGGTTGCAGGTTGCTCACTCCTGCTCTGTTGCAATTCTGCTGCCAGCTAACAACAGAAAAGCAGAACCTCAGGAGTTCAGTTGAAGGGAACTCTGGTCTGCACATGCTGGAGAACAACGAGGTTGAAATGGGGAGGCATTGGAATGTGACACTAGGACACTCCATGCTGCAGACCAACATCCCAAAACAATGAGCCAAGTTGCAAGAGCCACAACTAAGTGATGGTGCCCTCCAGGCTAATGGGAGGCGGCTTTCTTCCACTACCATCCTCACCTAGCTGCTAGGTATGAGAACAATATCCAGAGAGTGCGTGCTAAGCTGGAAGCAACCTGGAAACAGGAGACACAGAGACATGCTTAATCTGTGCAGGATCCAAAGCTGTGACTCATAGCGAGGCAATATCTGTTGGGGTCCTAATGCTGAGAGCCCCTTCTTCCTATGCTCATCTTCTATAGATGTGTAAATAAAACCATATAGCCTAAAGACACCGCAGTCTCCGTTGACCTTCATTCCAAGGAAAAAAGGTAAATGTAAAGGGACCCCTGACAGTTAAGTCCAGTTGCGAATGACTCTGGCATTGCAGGACTCATTTTGCTTTACTGGCCGAGGGAGCCAGCGTTTTTCCGCTTCTGCAGACAGTTTTTCTGGGTCATGTGGCCAGCATGACTAAGCCGCTTCTGGCGAAACCAGAGCAGCGCATGGAAACGCCCTTTACCTTCCTGCCAGAGCAGTACCTATTTATCTACTGGCACTTTGACGTGCTTTTGAACTGCTAGGTTGGCAGGAGCAGGGACCGAGCAACGGGAGCTCACCCCATCACGGGGATTCGAACTGCCGACCTTCTGATCAGCAAGCCCTAGGCTCAGTGGTTTAGACCACAGCGCCACCAAACCCTGAATAAGCACCTGGAACCACTGAAGTCTCTCACTGCTGAGAGATTGGGATGCCATGTAACAATACCTAAATTGTTCCCTACATTTAAAAAGAAGAGAAACTGCTGCCAAGTAGAAAAGTAAGATTGTAAGGAGTGCAATGAATTAGGCTAGAAGCTCCCTTCCTGATGTGCTAAAAACAGCACCCCCCTCCCCACCCTCTTGAAGTTTGAAGAGGCACAGGCCAAACTGCCAGCTCAGGAGTCTAACATCTCATTCTGTTGCATGTCCGGATGGGGCCCCTGCCTCTCATTGCTCCACCTGCGTATGACACCTGCTGAAATGAAAGATGGAGGAGATTCCTGCCTGAGCCAGAACACACACACTAAAATCTCACTTACTGTCTAACTGACCTCGGTTTGACATCACCACATTTACTGTAAATTGGAGTGATGAGCCCAATCTTTCATCCTTTCTTCGACAGAACACATTGGAGAATCATCAACAATGATGCATTTGGAAACTATGTTTATCGATGGGTGTTTGCCAAGAAGACCATTTGGTCCAGAAAAATCCATGGCGCTCCTCCACTGAAGTCGGTGAATATAATTATCCCCAGCCCCCAAATGACGCTGGCCATTTATCTCGCCTGGAGCACAGCTGGGTGGGAACGGTTTCCATTTAAATTAAAACACATGCTTTACTCAAACACACTTATCAGGAGGGCAACCTGTTCTGGGACCCACTTTCTAAGGGTGGATACACACAGGGTATCAGTATCTGGGCTAAAACGAAAAAACAAGAAATAAATCAGACATTCTGCACCCAGTTCTCCAGATTCTTTGCCCAGAAAACTTCCCCCTCCCACTTCCTGCATAAAACTGAGCAAAAAATTGTGATTTATTCTATTTTATTATTAAATAACATTTATGTTTTGTGTGATTCAGGCTGTAATCCTGTGCAAAGTTACCTAGAATTAAGTCTCACTGAATTCAGCGGGACTTACTTCTGAGTAGAAGTCATAGGGTTCTGCTGTCACTCTGCTTTTCATAGAATTGTAGAATTTGAAGGGACCCAAAGGATCATTGAGTCTGACCCCCGGAAATGCAGGAATCACGTCTTCTGCAAAGAGTTGTGCTGGCCACAGAAGCAACCTGCTTCCTGGCCCCCAAACATCAGAAGCAGCTGATTCTTCTGCCCCTCCATCTCCATGCATATTGTGAAGGTTACATCTCTCTCTCTCTCTCTCTCTCTCTCTCTCTCTCTCTCTCTCTCGTGGTTTGAATACTCAAAAGCATTATAGAAACACATTGGGAAGAATTTAACACTAAGTTGATCATTCTGTCAGCTAGGGTCGCTGTATTTCAAAAATGCAAGATCTCATAATACGCAACAAAACCCGACACCGGATTTTCCCGGACACAGTTTCCAAAGGCCCAGACGTATGACAACCCTAGTAAGCACAAGCATTCCAGCTTGGCACACAAAATCTCCCCAGTGCTGTTCTGGGGGTGCACCTGACCCCCTCCCAAGTAAATTGGGAAGGGGGGAGGGAGGAAAGCCCCATTGCACAAGCAGAAGGCTTTGTACAGTTTCCACTGACGGGACTTCTGAGGTGAATCCCACTCATTATTTGTTATCAACAACAATATAATCACCACCAACATTTCTTTATTATTTATTGTATCATGTTTGTATTCCCCCCCCCATCCTCCAAGGATAACAAGGTGATAGTACATAGCCCCCCTCCCCATTTCTCCTCACACCCCTGTAAGGTCAGTTAGGCTGAGAGGGAATGACTGGCCATCAGGTCATCTGGCGAGTGGCCGAGGAGGGATTTGAACCTGGGTCCTAACCCGGCCCTCTAAGCACTGTACCACCCTGGCTCATCATCACAGGCATTGCCCAGCACTTTCATGCCTCCTGTTCTAATCATGAGGTCTAGAAACATGCGTAAAAATCTGCATCCCAAACCAAGTGCCACATTTTGTGCCTTTTTCTGTGCTCCTAAGGAACTGCACACTGGGACGCGGGTGGCGCTGTGGGTTAAACCACAGAGCCTAGGACTTGCCGATCAGAAGGTTAGCGGTTCGAATCCCCACAACGGGGTGAGCTCCTGTTGTTCGGTCCCTGCTCCTGCCAACCTAGCAGTTCGAAAGCACATCAAAGTGCAAGTAGATAAATAGGTACCTCTCCGGCGGGAAGGTAAACGGCGTTTCCGCTCACTGCTCTAGTTCACCAGAAGTGGCTTAGTCATGCTGGCCTCATGACCCGGAAGCTGGACGCCGGCTCTCCCTTGGCCAGTAAAGCAAAATGAGCACCGCAACCCGAGTCGTTCATGACTGGACCTAATGGTCAGGGGTCCCCTTACTTTTTAAGGAACTGCACAGCAAACAGATTTCTGGAGAAGTGCAACAGTTTACTAAACAGTAACTCACCATGGTGTCTGCCCAGATACCACTCCAAGTCCAACTTGGTGCCCTTCAGAAGTTTTAGACAACTGCCAGCTGTGCTTATTTTTAATGGCACTTATTTTTAAATAATCCGGAAGGCCCCAGGTTGGGGACACCTGCCCTAGGCCTTCTGCAGATACTTCAGTCTTGGGTCCTTGGCTGCTGCCTGCCTGTGCATCCTGGCCCACACTCATTAGGGTATTAATATGACAGGCATGCCAAAATGGAGGCACACCACAGCTCCTAAGATTAATTTGAAAGCGGGATCACTTCTGACACAGTACGCAAACACAATTTCGTTGCTGTTGTTCCATTGCTGCTTCTTGCCCAAAACACCCTTCCAAATTTCAACCCCCTGCCACACACACACACCATGAGTGGCTAACACCCCTTCAAAATACCTTCAACTCTCCAAGGGAGACTGCAAGTCCCTTGCTACAACAGCTCTCCTCCCTGGCTGTTTCTGCGCAAAATTCAAAATGCTGGTTATGGCCTATAAAGCCTAACATGGCTTAGATTCATGTATTTTATCTGTGTTGTTTTAATTCATGTAAGCCACCTTGAATCCCAGTCTGGGGGAAAGGCAGGATATAATTTTTATTAAATTTCTATAAAATTATTTTTAAAAGCCCAATAAAATCAAGGAAAAATTACAACGTAGAATCTAAAAGGTACCATTTGTTTTTCCCAAAACAGGTTAAAATTCTCATCAGCTTTCCAAGCTTCTCTAAACAAAAATGTTTTTAGCAGGAGCCAGAAATAATACAGTGCTTGATCTCAATAGGCAGGGAGTTCCAAAGTTTAGGTACTGCCAAACAAAACGATTGCATTCTTACAAATGCAGAATCGGTATTACCGTATGTGGCACCTATAATAGTGCCAATTCCGATCGAAAAGCTCGAAAAGGTACAGCTCAGATGCAGGCTGGCCACCCCACCTGCTGAGAGCCCAGGAATGTGCCCAGGCCCAAGCAGCAGTGGGGCTGGAAAACAGCTTCTGGGGCTGAGCCCTGCTTCATATTGTGCCCCAGATGTAGAGAGAGTTCCAGCTTTGATCTCCCAGGACACAAACTGGGGCACCTGAGATGGGAGGAAAGCAAGATCCCTGGTTCCGTACAAAACACTTGGCAGAGCAGATGCAGGTTTCTGGTGTGAGCTATTTCCTTGCTACTCGAATCACTGGCCTGTCCACACAGAGGAGCTGCTAAAGAGGGAAGAGATCTCAGTGTGGGCAGGAGGAAACTTACCACGGTGCAGCAGAGCGGCCAGAACCACCACAGCAGAGCCAGTGCCAGTAAAAGGAACAGGATCAGCAGAGCAATGGCCAGGATCGTACCATCAGACTGCAGAGGAGAAGGCAGAAGAGAGCAAGATCAGTGTGGGAACAGAGGACTGGGAGATTATGGATGGCGGCCCGGGACCTGGGAGACCTGAGTTCGAATCCCCACTGGGTGACTTTGGCTGAGTCACTGCCTCTCAGCCTAACCTACACCACAGAGTTGTTGTGGGGATGAAATGAGCTGGGGGGGAACCACCTGTGCCACCTTGAGCTCCTTGGAGAAAAAGTTGGGTTAGAAATGCAATAAATAAACCAATCCCTGTCGTACCACAAAGCTTACTTAAGGGAATCACCCACCCCCAAACCTACATCAACAAGGGTGTTGTGAAGGTAAAGGTGTAGAAGAAACCACCTGTAGCGATTTGAGTTTTTTGGAGGGAGGCTGGATAAAATAATAAAAGCAACAAAGGCTACTGCAATTAGAAAGTAGAAGCCCCTCTCACCACTCTCATGGACACCCCCGCTTCACAGATATGCAGGTGTTTAGCCTGTAAAAAAGGCCAAAAGGAGATATGAAAGCCATCTTCAAACAGCTGGTGGGCTTCTGCATGAAAGACGGAGCAAGCTTGCTCTCTGCTGCCTCAGAGGGGAGGACCCGAACCAACCGATTCAAATTACAAGGAGATTCCATCTACCTGAGAAAATGGTGCAATTTGCTTTCTTGCAAGTTTTAAAACAGAATTTGGATGGCCATCTGTCAGGGATTTTTTGCTGTGATTACTGTACTCTGGGGGTTGGACTAGATGAGTCTTGGGGTCCCTTCCATCTCTACAATTCTATGATTATATGAAAAATTGAGTGCTTTGCAACTCCAGGATGCAGCACTGATCTGGTCTGAGCATCAGAAGACAGAGAAATGCATGGAACTCTGAGCTAGAGAGAGGTTGAGGCTCAGCCATAACAAATTGAACTTTCCCTTCATTTATCAGCCTAAGAAATCAGGGCCCCCAGACACTTTATTTGCTAAATATCAGCTGCATTCCAACAATGCTCTAAGTTGTGGTTAGGACCTGAGGATCATGAACCAGTGCTGTGCTCATGCACCCTCTCCTCCTGTTACACACGGTCAAACCATAGTTTGTTGTTACACCTTTTTCAGCAAAGCAGGGCTTGATCAAACCAGAGTGTGCACCTTCAAATCAGAACTGCAAAACAGGATCACAAACCCTGGCTTGAGAACTTGGTTTGCAATTGCAAACGGCACTTTGCTCAAACTGGGACGTAAACTGTTCAGGTGTGCTGATGGGGAGGAAGGAGCAGGCAAAAACAGAGTTTGTTCCATCTCCAAATCGTGGTGTGTGGGTTCATCTGAAGGCAGCCCCCATTTCTGGAGTGCCTCACCCCTGATGTTTCTCCAAGTTAGGAAAATGCTCTTCGAATGAATTATATCACGTTGCTTCCAAATTTAATCTCAAGTATAGACTATTCGCTTCCAGAGACCAGCTAATATTTCTGAGCCATTCCTCACTGGTGTCATCAGGCTTTTGGGATAAGCAAGCACAGACAAAATTAGGTTTGGCCAGAGTTCAGCTCAGCGGCTTTGGTTTTAAAGAGCCAGACAGTTAAAATAACAAAAGTGGGGGGTGGGGGTGGCAGAATGGCCACATAGGGAGGCTGCTTCTGACCTGAGGTAGCAATCAAGAGCTTTGCTGATCCTGGCGTGTTGAGGAGGTGGGGGTTTCGGTGTAGGTTCAGACATGCACACATGTCGATGGCTCAGCACTTGAAGACTGGCCAGCAAACACACCAGGCTCTTGAGTCAGAGCACCAATCTCTCTAGCTCAGCAGCAGAGACTGGCTACAGTTCTCCAGAGCCTTGGGCAGAAAGGCCTCTGCTAAAGCTGGAAACTGGAATCTTTTGTGTGCTGAGTGTGTGTTCTGCCACCGCGCATGTAGTCACACATTGAGAAGCATTGCATTGGAGGCAGTGTAAGAAACCCTGAGCTGTTCCTCCTCTTTTTCTAAGGAGTTGATACCTTTAAAGATACTACAGCACCAGGAAGTCCTCTGAGTCTTGGCGATTCTGCATCTGAAGCATTTCATGTGACTTTGGGCTATCCCAGAGGTATTTAAGTTCTACCTGTGGTGCTCGATCTGTGGTAGCACCTTCACACATGCAAGGAATCACTCTTCACTTGAGACTGCAGTCAATGGACGGTGGACATGCATGCATACATGCATGCATGAATGAATGAATGAATGAATGAATGAATGAATGAATGAAGAAAGCTGAGTCAGGTTATTCCTCCCTCCCAGTACATCTTCAGTTAGTGCTTAGGAAGATTACACCACCACCTGAATCCCTGGAGAGTATGGAAAATGCTAATGTAGAAAGTCTAGCAGTATGACCAGGGATAAAGCAGCTTCCGATGTTCATCCAGGCATGAGACATTCTGCCATGCAAAGAATATTCTCTTCCCTGACCCAGGGCCCCTCCCCAAGATTTTACATGTATTGTTTATCCGTTCAGTTCCTTGCAAGATTCTCCACCCCCAGAATCAGAGATCAAGAGCCTAGCTTCTCTGTCTGTGCAGTCCTTGACTAGAAAAAGCAGGATGTGCTACGTTGCAGCTTAATAAAATAACAATGTAGGACCTTCTAATCTGTTACCTGGTCTGAACCCTAAAGCTCTATTCCGCTGGAACTGACAGGTCTTGCTCAAGAAGAATCAGGCAAGAGTAACCTTTTAGACTCCTTGGAAATATCAGTAAGCATGTGCACAGGCAGTGTGATCCAGTGGTAGACATAGGTTGCGTTTGCACATAATGCTAAACCAAGGTTTGCTTCTTCAAGAGTTGTCTCTCCAATGAGCAAACAAACCATAAAGCAGTTTTTGCCAATCTGGTTGGGGACACAATTCCCATCAGACCCAGCAGCATAGGGGCACATGGGATGGGGCTGGTGAGAATCCACTAAGACCTGATTTATTTCTCCACATCATGCCTAATTTAACCAATTTCTGTCATGTCACCTCTTCCTTGCCTTTTCTCTCTCAACGAAAAAGTCCCAAACGCTGTGTCCTTTCCTCATGGGGGAGGTGCTCCACTCCCCTGATCAGTTTTTTAAAAAATACTTTTGCTTTAAATTTCAATAAACCCCTGCGAAGATGACTTGGCAAAAGAGAAGATAATAAACTTCTTAACTAAACAGATGAAGCAAAGGCTTTTGCCAGCTAAAAGTGCCTGATTTTGGGGTTGTCTCCTTTAAACAGTTTTGGGAGGAAAGAAGCTTGCTGGGTTTTTATCAGTGCTGGATAAGGACCACTCTGGCCCTTCTTCAGCTCATTAGGCCAGCAAACACCTGCCAAGATCTCTCTCCTATCTCGCTCAATCTACCGTATTTTTCGGTCTATAACACGCACCAGACCATAACACGCATGTAGTTTTTAGAGGAGGAAAATCCGTAGGCATGCCACCCGTAGGCATTCCCTCCATAACACGCATAGACATTTCCCCTTACTTTCTAGGAGGAAAAAAGTGAGTGTTATGGTGCAAAAAATATGGTACTTTTCTCTAGGCTAAACACATGCAATGCCTTAAGCCTTTTCTTCTAGGTTGTTTATCATCCTTGTAGATCTCCTGGGCATTCCCTCCCAGCTTATCAACACTCCCCTTGAACTCTGTTGCTCAGAAGTGAATATGCAGGAGAGAATCCAGGTGAGGATGGCTGGCCCCATCTCTGCCCAGGTCTTTTCAAGAGCTTCTTGACCCTTAAGCAGAGGAGATGTAGAGCCTGAGCAGCTTTCAGTTCTCAAATGAGAATGTAGCCCAGGGAAGGAGGCCAGAGGCTCCACAATTGTTTTCAATTAAATGCAAAATGGGCTCAAATGCAGCAAACAGCAGTAGGAAACCTTTACTTCAGCTTTGAAAAGATCTTGCTCATTAATAAATGTCTAAAGTCTTGTTGCTGTAAAATAAATATTAAAGAACATTTTCTATTGATTTTTTTAAAAAAACCACGGCTGCTATTTTTAGACTTTTGGAACCGTCAGAAACAACCCTACTGCGATACTGTACCACATCTGATCATGTTTGCAAGGCATACCATGTTGCCAGATGTTTTAAAGCAGCCTCCCCAACCTGGTGCTCTCCAGATGTTTTGGCTGAGGCTGATGAAAGCTGCAGCAGAAAACAACTGGAAGGTATCAGGTTGGGGGAGGCTAAGTTAACATTATGCAGCTTGATGGTTTTGGAATTACTCTAAACCAGTGATGGCCAAACTTGGCTCTCCAGCTGTTTTGGGACTACAACTCCCATCACCCCTAGCTAACAGGATCAGTGGTCAAGGATGATGGGAACTGTAGTCCCAAAACAGCTGGAGGGCCAAGTTTGACCATCACTGCTCTAAATCATGAACTCTTCACTCAGGGAAAACTTTTCATCTAAGGTAGTTTCACCCTTACGAAGGTTAAACAGGACTAGAGTGAGCAACGTTCACAACTTTCCAAATGTTGCCTGCACAAAGATAACAGACAACCTGATCGCGTTCTTATCTTTTTTAAAAAAGAAGGTACGTTTGCATGTGTTTAAATGGCAGGTTTTCAGCCCATTTAAAGAAGGCTGGATTAATTAATCGCCTGCTGTAGTGCACTAATCAATTACATTTGGAGTCAGGATACAGTCTGGAGGCAACCTTGCTGAAACTAAGGAGGGCTGGCTCCGGTTACTGCCTAGGAAGAATGTGTAACATATTTCTTTTATTAAAGTACATTTGTTAGATAACTTAGAATTTAACAAACAAAAAGCTAACATTAAGGAAAGGACAAGGGACGCGGGTGGTGCTGTGGGTTAAACCACAGAGCCTAGGACTTGCCGATCAGAAGGTTGGCGGTTCGAATCCCCATGACGGGGTGAGCTCCCATTGCACGGTCCCTGCTCCTGCCAACCTAGCAGTTCAAAAGCACATCCAAGTAGATAAACAGGTACCCCTCCGGCGGGAAGGTAAACGGTGTTTCCGTGCACTGCTCTGGTTCGCCAGAAGCGGCTTAGTCATGCTGGTCACAGCTGTATGCCGGCTCCCTCGGCCAATAAAGCGAGATGAGCGCCGCAACCCCAGAGTCGGCCACGACTGGACCTAATGGTCAGGGGTCCCTTGACCTTTAAGGAAAGGACACCTGAAGACTTCAGAGGCTAGCACGATACCCTGCAGGTACAGCACATGCAACCGGCTTAGAAGTTATTCTTCAGACAAATGTTTGCTGAAGCAGAGCCCTTTCGACTTTGGCCAAAGAATTTAAAGCAACATTTCCCAAGATGGCACTCTTCAGAAGCTGCTGTCCTTCAGCTATCCTAAACATGTGGAAGGAACCATATTGCAGGATCGGGGCAGAAATTTGTTTGCAATTGTGTGTGAAGCCACCTCATTTGCCCTTCCCCAAGCCAACAGGGGAACCAAAACATAGCTATCATTTTTGTCTGGACCTTTTAAGAAAGATTAGAAAAAGATCAAAAATTGATGCTAAAGGCGGGTGAATGGAACTTAAGGTTGGAAAAACGAGAAGCTGGGAGAAACAGATATTGATGGTTCATCCATTCCTAACAAGCTGGGAAAGGTGGCTTTAAACAAATATATTTTGCTCATTGACATCTTGCAACACTCAAACTGTATGCTCAAACACTTTTGTCCTCCTCCTGGGCTTTTATAAAGGCCTTATAATTGTTGGTTTTTTCAACCAAAACCCAGGTAAATCTGTAGAAATTTCAAATCGAGTATGGCCTATAATATGCCAGAGAAACCAAAAAGGCCAAAAGTTTTGCTTATAGCATTGTTGCCAGCTGGAGAAACAGAGAAAACAACAGTTGGCAGGACACCACTGAACACAAATTAGCTTTCAAAGTTGGAAATCTTATAGGATACACACTGGGGGCATTTTCCAGTTGCTTCCTCAATGTCTGTGAAAACAGTGTGAAGACGAAGAATGGTTGCTATAATAAATTGTTGCTCAAAATAATGCAGTTTGTAGTAACATGTGCAGCATACAGGTGGGCGATAGGGTAAAGTTCTGCCCCATCTGGAATCCAGGACAGAACATAGATGTCTCCTGTAGATAAGAAAGGGAGGACATCACGAGGGGGACTTTTTACTGCTGAGTGTCCTCCAAATGTTTTTGACTACAACTCTCAGTATCTCCTAGCATGATCATGCTAGCTGGGGTTGATGGGAGGTGTAGTCCAAAACATCTGGAGGGCACCAGGTTGGGGAAGTAACTAGCCAAATTCTTTGTCTGGAGATGGAATTTCCAGGTTCCCACTCAACGGCAAAGACAACCCCTTTATTTGATGCTCCCTTTAGTTGGTGGCGCTGTGGGTTAAAGCCTCAGCACCTAGGACTTGCCGATCGAAAGGTCGGCGGTTCGAATCCTTGCGGCGGGGTGCGCTCCCGTTGCTCGGTCCCAGCGCCTGCCAACCTAGCAGTTCAAAAGCACCTCCAGGTGCAAGTAGATAAATAGGGACCGCTTACCAGCGGGAAGGTAAACGGCGTTTCCGTGTGCGGCTCTGGCTCACCAGAGCAGCGATGTCACGCTGGCCACGTGACCCGGAAGTGTCTCCGGACAGCGCTGGCCCCTGGCCTCTTAAGTGAGATGGGCACACAACCCCAGAGTCTGTCAAGACTGGCCCGTACGGGCAGGGGTACCTTTACCTTTACCTTTAGTTGTAGGGGTGGCAATGAGCTGTTGCTGCCTGATTTTAGCACAGCCAAACAATAGATTTCTTCATTGTTTTCTGCTGGCAGGCAAAACCTCAATAAACGGGAGGTCTCTTATTTTGAAGCCTTGAGAAGAGCAACTTGGCATAGCTTCCACACGGCAAATTTTTCTCTGCGGCATGGAAGTTGCTGTCTATCATTCATTTTATCACGTATATGTACAGGGTTTTAAAAATACATATAACTGAAACAATCTGGTCTAATAAAAAGGAAATTAAAACTCCCAGACTCTCTGCTGGTTTTAGACTCCAGCTTGCTTTGATCATCCAATGTTTTCTAGTTTCTGGAACAGCAGCCAAAGCAGACACGAGGGGAATCTCATAAAATAACTGCCATGCTTGAGACAGGGGATATAGCCTGACCTGCCTTTATCTACCTTGTTTGTGCTGCTCTAGAGTAGTAGACTTCATGGAAAACGATAGGGTGGAATGGAAAAATTTAATCAGGGCAGCAAAATTTAGTATGCTGATGATTTGCAGTAGAAGATGCAGCTAGACTGGTGACTGAGGGCGGCCGCCGAGACCATTTAACACCGGTCTTGAAAGACCTACATTGGCTCCCAGTACGTTTCCGAGCACAATTCAAAGTGTTGGTGCTGACCTTTAAAGCCCTAAACGGCCTCAGTCCAGTATACCTGAAGGAGCGTCTCCACCCCCATCATTCTGCCCGGACGCTGAGGTCCAGCACCGAGGGCCTTCTGGCGGTTCCCTCATTGCGAGAAGCAAAGCTACAGGGAACCAGGCAGAGGGCCTTCTCGGTAGTGGCGCCCTCCCTGTGGAACGCCCTTCCAGCAGATGTCAAAGTGATAAACAACTACCTGACATTCAGAAGACATCTTAAGGCAGCCCTGTTCAGGGAAGTTTTTAACGTGTGATATTTTACTGTATTTTTGGTTTCTATGGAAGCCGCCCAGAGTGGCTGGGGAGGCCCAGCCAGATGGGCGGGGTATAAATAATAAATTATTATTATTATTATCCGTTCTCAGTTCATCTATGGTCATGGTTCAAAGATTCCAAGTGCATGGCGGAATGCTTTCATGTATTCAAGAACCATCAACTGCAGTGCACATCGAAAGCTAGAAGGGTTTTGTAGTCTAAACTTCTCCCAGAGAAGCTTAGTATGGCAAAAGATCCTAAGAACTGCCTGGTGGTATCTCCAACTGGACCAGAGTGCTGCACGATCACATCTTACATGCATTTAACTTGCACAGTTTCAACCATAAGCAGTTGAAGGCAAGCTGGTTGGAACTGTCCAAGTTTAATCCAAGCAAGGCAGAACTTCAAAGCTTGTATTATGCAGGCACCCAGCTCACAAGTAGCTTTTAAGCACTCTACCTTGCTTGGGAGACAAGACCCCCTCAGGGTGCCGGCTCTGGGAGCGCCCCTCACCCACTAAACCACAGAGGTATACATGGTTTTAAGTATACACAATTTTGGTGTATACGCAGAATTCTTGGAACCAAACCCCCATGTAATATGTGGTCGTACCCTATGGCAGAAGCAGAGGACAGGAGTGTTACCAGAATCCAGATAGTGCCAAAAATGTATTCCAAGTTCCCAGGACAAGACAGACAGAATGGCTTCAGTGAGAATGAGGAAGGCGCAGCACTGCTAAGCGATTCTGTTTAGGACGTGAAACCTTAAGAAAAACAAATATTTCTCCATCTCTGACTCGTGAGAGCCTAGCTAGCTCTGCTCCCATGGTTCCCGTTTGCATGGTTTAGTGGCAGCAGGTGGCCAAATGGGGCCTTGGCTGAGCCCCAGGACATTAGGAAAATCCACGGCACTTAGACCCCGCTTCTGCTGGAGGACTGTGAGTTTTCCTTTAAAGAAAAAGAAGAAGAAAGAAAGCCATTCCAATTCCTGAGAGAAAAGCAGCTGAGCAAAACAAGCTGGCAAAACTTTAAAGCAATTTCTGGCCACTCCTGCCTTTCAAGTGTTCTTAGCCACTGAGCAAAATCATGGCTGGGACTGATGAGTTGGTTGTTTTGCACCCCAGGCAATAGGAATCTTTGGGGTCCTAAAGAACTGCTGCTTTCTCTGTTCTTCTCTTCCTCATTTTGTAGTCCTTAGAATCACCATAGTTCTAAATACAGTGATACCTCGCAAGACGAATGCCTCGTAAGACGAAAAACCCGCAAGACGAAAGAGTTTTTCGTTTTTTGAGTTGCTTCGCAAGACGGATTTCCCTATGGGCTTGCTTCGCAAGACGAAAACGTCTTGCAAGTTTGTTTCCTTTGTCTTGCAAGTTTGTTTCCTTTTTCTTAAAACCGTGCATTCAGGGGGTGCAGTTGCAACTTGACTTCGAGGAGCAACTCCTAAATCTTCCACAGCCAGTTGGACATTAAGGGCAAGGAAGGAGATGATTAAATATTCAGTTTATATTTAATTTAAATTTGTTGTTTAAACTCTGCTCACAAGATGACTCTCCTTTGGAAAGCCAGCCTCATTCTGCACCTATACCTATAAACAGTCACAAGTAAATGTTACTCACATTTCCTCGCTGGGCTTGGGACCCCAAGTCTTTTAATGTCCTAGCAGCACCCATCTGCCATACCCTGAGCCCATTCTTAAATCTTTGGCAGGCTGTAGATTTCTTATGCTAGCATTTTGGAAATCCTTCTCCTATGCCCATCATTTTTTGTCTCCAGGTTGGAAGGAAATTCAAGTGTATCAGTTCTGCAGCTCAATAAATAGAATTCCTCAGCCACCTTCTGCCAGCCGCCTTTGGCCACTGAGTCCTTTTGGCACATGGAATGGAATGGAAAAAGAATGTGGAGCTCTGTGAAGGGGATCCATTTGCCCTGCGTGGGCTCAGTCTGCCCTCCACCTCCCTTCTGGATCACTCAAAGCCAGTGATCTCAGAGCAGGGTTTGGGACTAATCTCAAAACCCACACGGCGAGGAGAAAGGCTAAACATATTGCGCACTAACAAACAGCTAATGGAGGCCAGGCTTATGCGCCGCTTGGGCAAGTGGGCTAGGCCCAAGAGCCAAATTTCTGCCACACTTCCAGCCTCCACACCTCTCAGCACCAGCTCTCCACCCCAGCCGAGGGATTTTTGGCTCTTAAAGCACCTTGTGTTGGGGGAGTACCTGCAGCAGGATCCAGACCCCACGAGTGTGTATTTGAAATGCAATTTGTCTTCAACATGCTCGTGACCTCACCCCAGCCAAATACCTTGCTGGATCCGGCAACAAACCCTGCCTTACTTTATTTCAGCTGAGAATCTGAAAATGGCTGGATTTTTGTTTCAATCAAAAATTTAATCAGGTTTCATGAGCAAACCAAAATTCAGTAAGGGAAAAAAAGGAGTGCTACTTCTAGGATATAAAAAGTTTCCAAAACATTCTAAGCAGTGGAAACACGTACAAGACTCTTGGCTATAAAATAAATCTCAGCCCTGCCCACTTTGATTGAAATACACATTTCATTCATTCTTTTCTTTGTTTTGCCAGACTGGATGTGCCTGTCTTTCGTCCAGAGAGGGACACTGTCCACGGGGGAGTGTTTGCGAAGCAACAGGCATCAGAAATTTATGGGCTGCCTGCGCCAACCCTAGCCCCAGATTTGTACTCCAGCAATAAAGTCAAATATTTCCCCGATTCGGGTCACAGGCAGGCCACTTTTTCGAGGCACTTGCTACTAAAACATCCTCTATCTGAGGGGGTTGGGGCAGGGGAAACTGAACTCCCTGCAGGGGGCAGCATCAGCTACGGGCAGGTCCGTCCCAAGATATTTTGGCACCTGAGGCAAACCACAAAATGGAGCCCCTCTCCCTGCCAGGAGAGTGAAGGGGAGAGTGAAGATCTACATCAGGAAAAAGGGAGTGGGGGCGGGAATCAAATCAACCTTTACTTGATGGTTGAAGAGGGAATCAAAGGCCGTCATGGAGTTGGCTAACAGATTGAGGTTGAATCCTGACAAGACAGAAGTACTGTTTTTGGGGGACAGGAGGCGGGCAGGTGTGGAGGATTCCCTGGTCCTGAATGGGGTAACTGTGCCCCTGAAGGACCAGGTGCACAGCCTGGGAGTCATTTTGGACTCACAGCTGTCCATGGAGGCACAGGTCAAATCTGTATCCAGGGCAGCTGTTTACCAGCTCCATCTGGTACGTAGGCTGAGACCCTACCTGCCTGCAGACTGTCTCGCCAGAGTGGTGCATGCTCTGCTTATCTCCCGCTTGGACTACTGCAATGCGCTCTACGTGGGGCTACCTTTGAAGGTGACCCGGAAACTACAACTAATCCAGAATGCGGCAGCTAGACTGGTGACTGGGAGCGGCCGCCGAGACCATATAACACCGGTCTTGAAAGACCTACATTGGCTCCCAGTACGTTTCCGAGCACAATTCAAAGTGTTGGTGCTGACCTTTAAAGCCCTAAATGGCCTCGGTCCAGTATATCTGAAGGAGCGTCTCCTCCCCCATCGTTCTGCCCGGACACTGAGGTCCAGCTCCGAGGGCCTTCTGGCGGTTCCTTCACTGCGAGAGGCCAAGTTACAGGGAACCAGGCAGAGGGCCTTCTCGGTAGTGGCGCCCACCCTGTGGAATGCCCTCCCATCAGATGTCAAAGCGATAAACAACTACCTGACATTCAGAAGACATCTGAAGGCAGCCCTGTTCAGGGAAGTTTTTAATATATGACATTTTAGTGTATTTTTCATCTTTGTTGGAAGCCGCCCAGAGTGGCTGGGGAAACCCAGCCAGATGGGCGGGGTACAAATAATAAATTATTATTATTATTATTATTATTATTATTATTATTATTATTATCACACCAGGCGGGCGCAGAGCCCAGGAGAGCCTAGAGGGCAGCCCCTTGCCATTTCTCCCCTCAGAGTAGAAGGAGACCAGCAGTGCCTCCAATTCGCTGAGAGGCCTTTGTAGAGGTGACATGGCGGGGGGCACTGCTGAGGAGATGGCAGATCCAGCCTCCAAGGAGCAGTGGCGAGCAGTGAATTGTTTTGTAGTGGAAGAGTTAGGGCCAGAGGTGCCAGCTTGCGAGGGCGATAGCGGGGCCCCCGACATTGCATACATGAGCATTGCGCCTCCCTCCCTAAGCCGGGCAGAAGCCTCCTGGGCTTTGAGAAGGAGGCACCAGCCTCTAATACTCTAATATTCTAATTTACCAGGAACATTATGGGGACTGGTCTAGTCCCCGTAGTCCGCTGACTGCATGCCACGGCCAAGGAGCTTGCTGCAGCCGTCACCGTCACTGAGGCAGTGGCAGCATCAGCAGGCAATGCAATCCTTGGAGGCTGGATCTATGGATTCTGCTGCCTGGGGCACTTGCCCCACCTTCCCTCATGGGTGGACTGGCCCTGGCCTTGGGTACCTGGCAGGGAACAAATGCAGTGGTGCCCCGCAAGACGAATGCCTCGCAAGACGAAAAACTCGCTAGACGAAAGAGTTTTCCGCCTTTTGAGGTGCTTCGGAAGACGAATTTCCCTATGGGCTTGCTTCGCAAGACGAAACGTCTTGCGAGTTCTTGCGAGTTCTTTCCCTTCCCCCCCTTTTTCTAAGCCGCTAATAGCGCTAATAGCCGCTAATAGCGCTAATCCGCTAATAGCCGTGCTTCGCAAGACGAAAAAACCACAAGACGAAGAGACTCGCGGAACGGATTAATTTCATCTTGCGAGGCACCACTGTAATAGAATCATAGAATCATAGAGTAGGAAGAGACCACAAGGGCCATCGAGTCCAACCCCCTGCCAAGCAGGAAACACCATCAGAGCACTCCTGACATATGGTTGTCAAGCCTCTGCTTAAAGACCTCCAAAGAAGGAGACTCCACCACACTCCTTGGCAGCAAATTCCACTGTCAAACAGCTCTTACTGTCAGGAAGTTCTTCCTAATGTTTAGGTGGAATCTTCTTTCTTGTAGTTTGGATCCATTGCTCCGTGTCATAGTCAACCAAGCCTTAGCACACTGGTTTTTACCTGCTGCTTACTGTGTACTCTCCCCCCCCCCCCCCAGTTGCTGGATGATCATTGTTTAATTGTTTGTTGCTGGATGATCATTGTTTAATTGTTTGTTAATTGTGATTCTGGGTTGCACCAATGGAAAGGCAGGGAAAGTGTTTTGCAACTCAGAAATCAGCAGCCACACTGGGCATGTTGAAAAAGGGTCCAAGTCAACCAAAGACCAAGAAAGACGGGCCCAAAGGAGGGGGAAAGAGGCTCAGTTCAGGCTCCTTTGCCCTGAGAGTGATCCTGGCAGCCTAGAGACTGACTGATAAAGCCTCTCCAAACCACTGCGCGTCCTGACTCATCACTTGGTAATCACTGCAATAAAATCTGCTGTTCCCTATGAAGGCTGAAAAGGAAGGAAACACAGCTGGAGCATCACAATACAGGCAGAATATTGTTTAAGGCAAAACCACATAATATCATAGCACCCAAGGAGACTTCTTACATAAGAGCTCTGGTGCATAATTCAAGCCTTCATAGCTGCTCCTTCTGCTGCAAGGATCTACTGTATATAGCCTTTCTCATGCTGAATTCAGCTCCTAACAGTTCAACGGGGGGGGGGGGGGGAACCCCCGCAGAAAACAGAAATTACACTAAGCTGCCTGGGGAAAAGAATCCAGGACTTGAACATGGCTCAAGAACATAAGAAAAGCTTGCCGGATCAGGCCAATGGCCCATCAAGTCAAGCATCCTGTTCTCACAATGGCTGACCACAAGCAGGACCTGAGCACAGGATCCCTCTCCACTCCTGTACAGTGGTGCCTCGCAAGACGAAATTAATCCGTTCCGTGAGGCTCTTCGTCTAGCGGTTTTTCCGTCTTGCGAAGCAAGCCCATTGACAGCTTAGCGGATTAGCGCTATTAGCGGTTTAGCGGCTTTTAGCGATCAGCTGTTAAGCGGCTTATCAGCGGGTCAGCTGATAAGCCGCTTAGCGGCTTAGGAAAAGGGAGGGGAAAGGGAAAAAACCCCGCGGGAACTCGCAAGATTTTTTCGTCTTGCGAAGCAAGCCCATAGGGAAATTCGTTTTGCGAAGTGCCTCCAAAACAGAAAACCCTTTCGTCTAGCGGGTTTTCCGTCTTGCGAGGCGTTCGTCTTGCGGGGCACCACTGTAGTTTCCAGCAACTGATATTCAGAAGCATTGCTGCCTGCGACTGTGGAGCCAGAACATAACTGTCGTAGCCACTGATCGCTCTCTCCTCCATGAATTTGCCTAATCCCCCCCTTTAAAAAAAAATTTAATAAATTATTAAGGGTTTTCTTGTTTTACAGTGTAAGTGTAATGCCTCGTTGTTGTTTTTCCATGTAACATTATTACAAATCCGTTTCATTTGTTGAGGCATTAAGGGGAGAAGAAAAAGAAAAAGAAAAAAAGAAAGGGGGGTGGAGGGAGGGGAGATGGATGGGGGTGGGGTCGGGTAGCGGTGTTTCTGTTATGCTTAATGTATGTAGAGTTTGGTGTCAGCGTTGCTTGTGTTGTTCACTTGTGTTCCTTTGGTGGTGAGAGAAGTTGGGGTTGGCCTAGGATGTGATTGTTTGCTTGTGATTGGCTGTGGTGATCTTTGTTTTCGTGTGTGAGTGAGGTGGGTGGGTGTTTTGGATCAGGTTAGCCATATCGATTTGTATGCTGTTGGTGGATTATTGTCATTGTCCTGTTGGGCTGTGTATGTGATAAAGGGGAGCCATACCAGGGTAGAGGCACCTTCTTCTGTTTGTCCCCGTGTCAGTTTCAGTTTATTAGTTAATTTTTCTAGTAAGGCTGTTTCCCATACTATTTGGTACCATTGGTCCATGCTTACTCCTGACAGGTCTCTCCAGTGTCTGGTTATGGTGTTTCTGGCTGCTGAAAGTAGGTGGGTTATGAGTTCTTTGTGGTGTAAATGGGCATTGTTGTCTTGGAAGATGTTTAGTAGGGCCAATTCTGGGGTGAAGTCTAATACTTGCTTAGTTATTTTACATATTTCTTGTATGGCTGTCGTCCAGAATAGTTGGATTTTGGGACACTCCCACCCCTTTTAAAGCCCTCTAGTTCAGTGGCATCACTGCTTCCTGTGGCAGCAAGCTCTGTAGTTCAACTACGTGCTGCATGAATAAGGACTTTTCTTTTATCTGCCCTGAATCATCGAGCATTCAGATTAGGCTCCTTTCTGAAACTCTGAAAAGCAGCTGCTAGACGGAGCAACGGTGTTATTTTGAACCACCCTGAGACCTGCAGGTATAGGGTGGTATATAAATTCAATCAATCTCAATCAATCAATCAATCAATCAATCAATCAATCAATCAATCACTTTCACTCCAGTCTCTTTCTTGATCTGTCACTGCTAGTTCAGACCCCATCAGCAAATTAAGTGGTTAGGACTTTTTTGCCCAGTGGCTGACACTGAACTGCACTTGCCATTTTACTGCCCCTTCACCTGGTTTGGAGAGATCCTTTGGTCATCAACAGAACTGGCCACCTCTCTGCTCTCTCCTTCCATTCACAACCAGAGGCCTCAGAACAGGAGGGCTTCTAGCCCCCAAGTCCTTTAGCCAAAGGGAAACCAGTTCACACAAATGTACGGCAGTCAGCTCACTCCTTGTTGGGGAGGTGCAAGAGAGCCTGAGTTGCATGCTGCTAGAAGATTTCTCCCAAGGAAAGAATGCGCAGAGGGCCCTTTTGTCATCGAGTTACCAGCAAGGGCTTAAACTGAAATATTAAATACTTCTGGGAAGGGGAAAAACGAGAGGATATCGTACCACCTTGTTTTTGCAAGCACCGCAAAAAGTGACATGCATGGCAGCTTTGGAAACCAACATACATTAATCATGTCAAGGATCCTGGTGACTCCAGGCTATTTTGCTGGTTGCGTTTCAAAGAGGAGGATTACGACACACCCACCCACCCACACCAATTTTCTTTAATCCCCACAAATCAGCGTTTGGGGACTGCAGCTTCCTAGGCTGCCCACAAATGTATTATATAACTTAGCTTCTTGTTTTGAGAATCCACATGACAACATGCACCAGTTTTGTCTGAGAGATTCAGAAAGGGACAAGGAATGAGCTTTGCCTGTACAAAACCGGGAGCAATCTGGCCGCCCTCACTTGGGCGAAACACCCAATAATTTCAAGGGAAGTTCTGCTTGGTAACTGCTCGACCACATCGGCTTGCAGTTGGCCCGGACCGTGCAGGATACTCAATTTCTTGGCCAGCATCTAAGACGGTTTCCAGCCAAAATGCGTAATGTACAGGATGATGATTGTACAGATGGGACCAAAGGAGGATGGGAAGATGGCTGGCCAGTGGGGAGGAAGGGCAGGGAGACAAGCACGATTCTTTTCTTACCAGCAATGTCTGGCGCCTCTTGGGACTCCAAGGAAGGTCAACAGGAGGTAGAGCCAAAGCCAATGGCAATCAGGGGCAACTAATTCCAGGTTTGTCCCCACCGACCCCTTCTCTGCTGAGAACTATGGGGGCAACTGAGAGTGTCACAGAATCCTGGAATTGTAGAGCTGGAAGGGGGGCCCCAAAAGTCATCTAGGCCAATCCCCCTGCAGTGCAGGAACCACAGTTAAATCATCTCTGACAGGTGGCCACCCAACCTCTGCTTACAAACCTCCAATGAAGGAGAGTCCACCACCTTCTGAGGGAGTCCGTTCCACTATTGAACAGCTCTTATCCTCAAAAAGTTATTCCTAATGTTTAGTTGGAATCTCATTTTTTGTAATTTAATTCCAAAAGATAGAAGCTAACAGGTAGGGCTGCCCCCTGGGCAGGCTCTATGAAGGCAGGCAGATGTGGCTGCCTGAGAGCAGGCAGAACTTGGTAGTGCCCAATTATCCTCCTCCTCCTCCTCATCATCATCATCTTCTTCTTGTTGTTGTTGTTCTTACGTTCCTTCTGGGAGCTCAAGGTGGCATACATGGTTCTCCCTCCTCTCATTTTACCCTGACAACACCCCTGTGAGGTAGGCTCTGCTGAGAGATGGCGACTGTCACCCAGGAAGATTCACGGCTTAGTCTGGCCTCCAAGGCGATAGCCCAGTACTCTAACCACTACACAATGCTGGCTCTTGGACCAGTCTTGATTCTCCTCAACACTCTTCACCTCCCCAGATAAGCCTTGCTGCAGAGGTCCTCTAGCACATCTAGTCCAGTGACCAAGAGCTCACTGAAGCAGGGGCTCACAGAATCAAAGGATGGTAGAGTTGGAAAGGGACCCCAAGGGTCATCTAGTCCAACCCCCTGCAGTGCAAGAATGAGAGCTAAAGTGGCTGTTTCGAGGGAGGGGGTTCCCAAAAGGACCCAGCTGAAGCTGCCCGACCAACCCTTCCCTAAACTGCTCTGCAAGTTAAGCAGCACATTCCTAAGAACAGAAGACCCCTCAAATTCAACTGGTCTTACTCCCAGGAGAGTGTGTCTAGGACTTCAGCCTAGAAGAATTATATTACATAAGGAGGAGCAAATGTCACTGAACAATGAAAGCATCAAAAGGCAAACTTGCCAGATTTCAGCCGTTATCATCTCTCCCCTTGCATTTCATACCTGTGCCTAAGACACGCAGTCCAGGAGGCCCACATTCCCACTCAAGTCAACAGTAGCCAAAGCAGAGCCATTGCTCTTGATGCTCCCTTAGCGATACCCAAGGATGGGTTTCTAAGCTGGTCACTTACACAGTGTGTGCTGGATATGATGACGGAACTCGAGATGAAGCTGAGCCCATCGTTCATGCTGACCTGGAGAGCAGCTTCCCTAGAAAAAGGGAGGGAGGAAAACCAGAGACCTTCCTATTAGGAATGGTAGGAAACGAAATTAATAAGAGAGACTGTAAACTGTTTCAATACGCAGTGACTGCTGCAAGGATACTTCTGGCCCAAAGATGGAAGCAGGAAAAAATTCCAGCAGTGGAAGAATGGAGAAGGAAATTGACTGAATACGCAGAATTGGACAAGCTGACTGGGAAGATTCGATATCAGAAAGACCAAAAGTTTATCGAGGACTGGGGGAAATTTACAGAATATCTGAAAAACATATGTGATGTACAGACAACGCTTGTTGGTTTTGAAGAGTCTCTGTGAGATAGTAAGAAATACTGCAAGAAAGAGAGTAAGAGGAAAAGGAGTTCTAAAAGGCAATATTATGTTTAGAAATGCGTCAACAAAGATTGACAGAGAAACTGAGGGAAGTAAAAAATCGAAGAATGAGTGTTAAATTATTTGTTGACTGTATAAAATTGTTTGGAAAATGAATAAAAATTATTTAAAAAATAATAATAGAAAACCGGAGGGAGGGCGAGAGTCATTACCCAAACCGGGCACGGACTTACAATCCCCCTGGCTCATTAAAATACGATGTTGCAGGTTTGGGGGGGGGTCAGTCTGGATGATGCCCTGAGTCCCTTCCAACTCTTGAAATCCTGTCTCTGTGGGAGCAGGCGGCGTGAGGGCAACTTTTGGCTGTCTGGTTAAGCACCATGATTTAAAGAAGTGGCTCTGTACCCTAGAGCGCATGGGTGGGTCTTGCCCCCACACCCCAGCTGGGCAGACTCAGGCACCATCGCCAAGAACGTGCCATTGGATGCAATGTCGCAAGCGGCCCCAGCCCACTCTCTCGCTTGCCCATCACTTGGGAACTGAGGGAAGACTCGCCCCATCTGTCTGGATTCTTCCCAAGAATGAACACATTTATTTGCAGATAGACATTACAAAAAAAAACCAACAACACTGAGAGTTTCCAGTTCAGTTTCATCACAAGGAAGCAGATCCAATTCACCGTATTTTTCGCTCCATAAGATGCACCTGACCATAAGACACACCTAGTTTTTAGAGGGGGAATGCAAGGAAGAAAAATTCTTTAAAGGGAGCGCTGAGCAGAGCCTGTGTGCATCCCAGGCTCTGCTCAGCGCTCCCTTTCACGAGCCGCAAGGAGCGTGTGTGCGGCGCTTGCAAGCTTTTCCCCGAAGAGGGAGAAGGGCAGCCCTCTGTCCCTTCCCCCACCTCCCGCAAAAGCCAGGGATAGCCGTGCGAAGCCTCCTCAGGGCAGCGGGACGAAGGCTCCCCGTGCCCTGAAGAGGCTAAGCCAGCAGCTATAACAGCAAGAGGGAGCGCTGCACAGCGATCCCTTTCACTGTTCTGGCTTCTGGGATAGCTGCGCAGCCTGCATTCGCTCTATAAGACGTACACACATTTCCCCTTACTTTTTAGGAGGGAAAAAGTGCGTCTTGCAGAGCGAAAAATACGGTAAGTTTTTGACCCAGAAACTTCCTATCACTTGAGGAGTACAAAGCTCTACTCTTGCCAAAGACAACTGCAAAGAAGCAAAGGGGGTGGAGGCAGCTGCGTTGAGAAAGAGGTTGTTATGCCTCTGCAGATGTGGAACTGCAGGTCTGCTTTGGGTTAGCCTAATTTCAGCATCAATGGCACCAACTTCAGCCGAAGGTGCAGAAGGAATCCTGACAAGCCCACAAGATAAAAGGTTTTTATTAAAAAGGGAATAAGGCAGTCATAGAAGAAAGAAAATCTTACCCCTAAATCTCGAGGTTTCTAATGAAAACATGCATAACAGAAGAAAGACGGAAAGAGGTAAGAGCCGTCCCACATTCTAACAAACCTACATGCCAACTTCTCGCAGCACAGGTGCAGGGCAGAGCAGGTAGGTGTCCTCCACCTTGAATGGTTTCTCATCTGAAAAGAGAAGCAGAGAAGGCAGTCTGAGCGCATGTGAGTTGGGCAGAACAACGTTTGCAGGTGGCAATTAAAGTGAGGGGGGTGACAGTATTTGTTTTACCAAAGAACATGCTTACAGTGCTCTGCAACAGTGCTTTTTTTGCAGTTTACAGCAAACTGAAATAGACATAATCTCTCCCCCCCACCCAGCTATGTATCCCCAGTTATATACCCATTTCCACCCAAACCTGCGTCCTCCTGTGCTATACAGCACAGCAAGCAAAATCCTCAATAAAATATAGAAAACAGGGGTAGACATCTCTGCTTAGGCTCACATACAAGACAAATATATACATAATAAAACTACAGCTGATGTTTCCATATAAATTCGATTTTCAAAAATCCTATACAGTGGACGCTCGGGTTGCGAATATGATCCATGTGGGATGCACGCTCGCAACCCACATCTGCGCACGCGCGAGTTGCGATTCTGCGCATGCGCAAAGCGCGATTTAGAGCTTCTGCGCATGTGTGACCGCCAAAACCTGGAAGTAACCCGTTCTGGTACTTCCGGGTTTCGGCGGTCCGTAACCCGAAAAAACACAACCTGAATTGGCTGTAACCTGAGGTATGACTGTACAATTAAGAACAGCAGCACTGGGGAGACACTGAAGGGACCTATCTAGAGTGAGCATGGACCACTGCACGGGGACAAACAAAAGAGGATGCCTTCACCCCGGTGTGGTTCCCTTTCATTACATACGCAGCCCAACAAGACAACAACCTAACCCTTCCACACTGACAGCATACAAATTGATATGGCTGATTTGACCCAACATCCCCCTTCCCCTCCACCCACAAACAAAACTCACTGCAACCAACTGAATGCAAGCAGCCATGCTCTGGGCTTTCCAACCTCTCCCCCCAATGCCTATGGCAGAAGAATCTCACACTGAATGTACCTGACCTGGAGATAGGACTCTATGAACTGAAAACAGGGACGGTATAGGTACCTTTGTTATCCATGAAAATCTTTCAATAATTTTTTTTTTAAAGTCCTATTTCTATGGAAGGTTAATCTCACCATGGATAGCAACGGTACTGAAATAAGTCTGTTTCCCAATGATTTCAATTCATAGAGAAATGGGCAATAAATCAAGTCTCAAAAGATAAATAAGACCAAAAAAGGAAATGAATTACTACGAGACATTGTAATTTAGAGGAAATACCGCTTAACAGAAAGCGGAGCAGATAGTTGTTCGCATTGACCAATGGTTTTAAATAATCATATAAATAATAAATTATATTTATATATAATTTACAAATAAATAAGTAATTCCACCAGCAGATGGAAATTCGGAAGGCCCTCTGTTGTAATTTTTGCTAATGTTTCTCTGTTTCTGCTTCCTTTGTCCCCCCCCCCTTTCTCTTTTTCTCGATTTCCCCTTTCTCTTCATTTGTATCTTACGTAGCTGTAATCTTATTGTATGATAGGAAAACCTCAATAAAAATCATATGGGGGGGGGAGAGAAAGATCATAAAAGCACATTAAGTTTGGCTCAGAAATAAACTGCCAAGCCCTTAAGTTTGCATGACATGTGTCCTGTCCTCCACTCCAGATGAGGGTTGGGCTGCCTCATCCTGAAGAACTGAAACGTTAGAACATAAGCAAAACATTTTGGATCAGGCCAATGCCCCATCTAGTCCAACATCCTGTTCTCACAGTAGCTAACCACAGACCTTCCATGTGTCCCTATTTCCCAGGGACAGTCCCAGATTTACAGAAGCAATCCAAGTTTCTGATTTGATCCTGGAATGTCTCGCTTTTCCTTAGGATGTCCCTATTTTCATTGGAGAAATGTGGGAGGGTATGGAGTTATCTGCCCCACCCCCGGTGCCAACTGAAGGCATCCCTGTATAGTGATATTTTAAAAAATGTTTATGTTTTATTCAATCAATCAATCAATCAATCAATCAATCAATCTTTATTACAGTCCAGAGACCCAACAAATCGTTACAAAGCAATGCACAATTCAGACAGTGTACCTCCAGGTTAAACAAGCATTTAAAGATAGGGATCACTAGTTCTTGCAACCACCGATAAAAACTTCACTAATGTTCTAGCATTTGTCCGGTCTTCCAATAGGAACCTGACATAGTGAGCCTCTGATTTTCCCAGGAAAGGTACCAGCAAGGGTAATATCAGTTCAGCCCTGGCTTGCTCGTATTTCACACAGTGCAGCAAAATATGTTTTTATAGAATCGATGTCTTGAGCACACGAGCAAAGTCTGTCCTGGTAGGGAATTAATGTTTTATTATGTTTTTATATATGTTGGAAGCTGCCCAGAGTGGCTGGGGCAACCCAGTCAGATGTGCAGGGTATAAAGAGCAAAATTATTATTATGGTCTAGGATGTCCCTATTTTCATTGGAAAATGTTGGAGGGTATGTAACCAGATGTCCATAGGAAGCCTGAAGGCAGAACCTGCGGGTTCCAGCAACTAGTAGCCATCGATAGCCCTCTCCTCCATTAATTGGTCTGATCTTCTTTTTAAGCCATCAGTGTTGGTGGCCATCACAGTCTCCTGAAGGGAGTTCCATACTTTAACTATGCCCTGCATGAAGGACTTCATTTTATCTGCCAGGAATCTTTCAAAATTCAGCTTCATTGGATGATCATGAATTCCAGTGTTATGAGGAATTCACTTTCTTCATGCTATGCATAATTTTAGAAACATCTATAATTTCACCTCTTACTCGCCTCTTCTTTAAACAGGGCTTCCATTTTAAAAGGGTCCCTCAGAGAGAGCCAGCGTTGCACAGTGGTTAGAGTGTCGGACTAAGACCTGAGAGACCAGGGTTCAAAACCGACACGGCCAGTTTCGCTGAGTCGGCATTGGTCAGTTTTGACCATTTTAAAGCAAAATCCAGCTGCTGCAGAAAAATCTAAGCTAGGTTGTAGAACCATCTTCAGCTGAGCTGAAAGGATCATAGCATCTTTTTAACCTTTTGGCCTTGACAATCTTATTTGATTATTTTAGACAATTCCAAAGAACAGCCTTAATCCCACTTTAGCCTCAAAGCCTGCTTTTCATTTCCTCTTGAGTTAGGCCGACAAGGTCTTTTCTTTGAGTTACTCAACATGCTTATGAAGGAACCCAAAGCATCTTGTAGTAAACAATGCTGGCGACTGACTGCAAGGAGACCAGCTGGGCTGGAGTCTGGATGAGCTTGGCATTTCTGCTCCCAGGCACAACAAGGTTGGCTCAGCACTCCCAGTTTGTTCCCAGTCACCTCAGAGAGTCATAACGTCTCGCAACATTCATTTTGGTTTTCTTTGCTCAGAATATTTCCCCATTACTTTTCTCAATGTCAACAATACTTAACACAACCTTGCAAGTTACTAGTCCACAATATTGGGGGTTTGTTTTGTTTTTTATAACTAGTCCACCAGCCCAGCCCAGTTATGTTAGAAACTTCTGGCATAAAAGGGACTACTGTAAGAGATCTCTTCCTGTTCACCTAGAGAAACTTTTCACTCAGTTCATTTTTAAGAGTCACTCAGCAACAGTGATGTAGTGACTGCAGGGTTGGACTAGAACATGGGAGGCTAGGATTCAAATCCTCACTCAGCCATGAAGCTCATGAGGTGACCCTGGGGCCCAGTCAGTACCTCTCAGCCTAGCCTACCTCACAGGATTGTTGTGGGGATTAAATGCACAACCATTACCTCCTTCACATTCAGTCCCCACAACCACCCTTTGAAGTAGTTTAGGCTGAGAGAAGCAATGACTTGCCCAAATGTTCAAGTGGGGATTCGAACTCTGGTCTTGCAGGGCCTTGCTGACACTCTAACCACTACCAGACCATCTAAGTGTCCCTATTTTCAAGGGACATCCCTGATTTAGAGAAACTATCCTGGTTTCTGTTTTGATCCCGGAATGTCCCATTTTTCCTTAGGATGTCCCTTATTTTCATTGGAGAAATGTTGGAGGGTATGGAGTTATCCCCCCCTCCCCGGTGCCAACAGAAGGCATCCCTGTATAGCGATTTTGTTTTTTATTGTTTAATGTTTTGTTTTGTTATATATGTTAGAAGCTGCCCAGAGTGACTGGGGAAACCCAGTAAGATGGGTGGGGTACAAATAGTAAAATTACCATTATGGAATGGGATGTCCCTATTTTCATCGGGGAAATGTCAGAGGGTATGCACTACACCACTCTGTCTCTGTAAGATGTAGCTGAATATCACCCCAAGGTCTCTAGTTTATCCTTCTCTTAGCTTAGTTCAGCTTTCCCCAGCCTAAAAGTCCAGTTGTTTTGCACCACTGCATCCCATCAGCCCCAGTATCCTACGGCCACACAGCCTGGGGCTGGTGGAAGTTGTAGTCCAAAATATCTGGAGGGGACCAGGTTGGGGTCCCTTAGCCAGCCTCTTTTATCCACTCCATGATTAAACGTCTTGTGCTTCCACTTCCCGAGAAGGTTTCGTAAGGTTCTCTTTGCCTTCCCCACAATAAATCTGCTCATCCTTTGTAGTCTGACATTCCCAAGGGAATGCAAGTTTAGCTGGCAAGTGGGGAGGGCTCGCTTTTTGCTTGATCATCAGTTGCTGCTTCGTCACAAATACATCCTTCGGCTGTTCCCCTCCTCCCCTCTGCAGCACAAACAAAAACTAGTGTCCACCATTCCATCTGACTGCTCCCTGGAAAGACTTCTTGCGTGGCAAATACCCTCCCCCCATGAGAAATGAAGACACTGGACACATTATTTAAGGTTAACGGGCATAAAAAGGCCACAACTTTATTGATTACAGAATTGAAAGGTATTGGCCTTAGGCATTGGCTCCTATCGTCTACCCGGCATGGAGACCGGGAAGGGTTGTCCACAAGCCGTGGGAGTCCGGCTGGGAAAGGGAAAAGAGGGAGGTCCCCGGGCGTGCCTGGCCTTAAATGGGCTAGGCCCTGCCTCCCCGGCCCGCCGATTGGCGGACAGGGTGGAAGGCACGCCCGGGGATTCCCTGTCCACGCGGGGGGGGGGCAAGATCCCGCCCCCGCGTGTGTGGGTGGAGGGTTTAGCCCGCAACACCCTCTCCTCCCAGGAGGAAATGGCTTTGCAAAACAAAATCATGATGCATTTGAAACTGGGATACCAAATTTGAAAAAGTAATTAGACAGCGATGAGCCTCACCGAAGAGTAATTGCCCCAAATCTGGATCTTGACATTGAGGGAATTCTCCTTTTCTACCTATATTTTGTCCTTGCCACTAACACCAAACAGATGCCTGTGGGAAACTTGAAAGGAGGATTTGAGAACAAAAGCACTCTCTCCTCCTGTGGGCTTTCAACAACCAGTATCTGGGACCATTGCTGCTTCCTGCGATGGAGGCAGATCATGCCTAGTAGCCACGGACAGACTCCATGAATGCTCATGGGAAGCCTGCGAGCTGGACTTGAGTTCAACACCACTGTGCCCACCTGCACTTCCAAACAACTGCACTCCACTTTCTACACAGGAACCATCCATTAACTTCCACTCTCTGCTTCCTGCTTCTGAACCAGTTACTGATCTGTAAAAGAACCTCTCTATTCCATGACTACTAATTTCACTCAAGAATCCTTGGTTAGGGAACTGACCTAACGGTTTTGTCATTGTGTGTTTTAATTTTATGTCGTTTTTATAGTTAAAACAAACTTAAAAGCCAATTAGGCACATAAGTGGCATATAAATCAATAATAAATAACAATTGTCCATGTGAACCACTTGAAAACAAATCAAATTACTTGCACCCTTGGGTTATTTTTATTTATTATTGGAGAGAACCCTAAGTGTGGCTGGTTTTATGTGTCACACTGTAGTCAATTTAGGGATTGTGAACTTTGAATCTTTACATATCATCTGCTTCTTTGCCAGTGGATCTTCAGTCATGCAACCCTCGGAAATATTCACACTATCCAGAAATGTTTGCTTATTCTGGCGCAGACGTTTTTCCAACTCTCACTATGGTGGCAGCATGGAATATTTCCTCCAACAAAAGAGCCCCCTTTTTTTAAAAAAAACAAAACCCTTAAGTTTATTTTGTGGGGAAGTCAGAATGCAGTCGGAGAGACAGTGCTGGATTCTCCAAGCCAGAAAAATCGCCTGCTCAGGAGCCCAGCGAATGGGAAAGAAGTGTTTTGCTCATGCTGTAATGAAAACCAGGCCGGAATCGTGCTATTATTTCCCTGCTCTGCATCGAAGCACTTGGAGAGCCAAAGCAACTTACGACAGCCTTGGGTTGTGAGTGGGTGGAGGGACAAGGAGTTGGAGACGAATGAATAATATAGGCAGTTATGTCACAGGGTCAGCTGTTTGTGTAGACAGTGAAAAAGGCTGGGGCAAAAAAATATATATCATTCTCTCTAATGGACCGTTCTGTCGTGCTTAAGCTTTTTAAATTGACAGCAGATGCTTCATCTTCAACTTGGGATAAAATTCCACGTGGAAGAAAGAAGGTGGATCTATTTTTTTCCAGCCACCCCCCACCCCTTTCTCTCTCTTTCTCTCTCTTTCTCACACACCTGGAATTGTAAATGTTACAAAGCGGGCTCTCTCCCTTACCAAGAACTTCACAGAATTACATAGTTGGGAGTCAGAAGGGACACCAAGCGTCATCCAGTCCAACGCCTGCAGTGAAGGAATCACAGCTCAAGAATCCCTGACAGGCGGCCACTCAATTCCGTGAAGGGGAGTCCACCACCTTCCGACATAGTCTGCTGCTGAACAGCTCATACCACCAGAAAGTTCTTCCTCATGTTGAGTCGGAATCTGCTTTCTTGTCTTTTGACTCCACTGGTTGGGGTCGTCCCTTCTGGAGCGGCAGAAAACAAGCTTGCTCCATCTTCCATGGGACAGCCCTTCAGGTGTCTGAAGAACGCTATCATGTGACCTCCAATCTTCTCTTCTGCACCCAACTCCCTCAACCTTTCCTCAGAAAGACCCTGTTTCATCTTGGTCACCCCTCCTCTGAGCATCTTCCAGATGGTCAATTTCCTTCTTGAACTGGGCAGAGGACTCCAGGTGGGGTCTGACCAAGGCAAAATTGAGTGGTACAATGACTTCCTTTGCTCTGGATTCATGGATGAACGCTGTGGCTTTTAGAAAACCTCCCCATTGCTCTCCCACTGGTCTAACTGAAGCAGGAATGGCTTGCTGGCTTTGCCTTATCTGCCTCTGGCACCACGAGAAGCTGCACCAAAACAAGCATCAAGAGCAGCATGATGTGACCTACATACGGCTCCCATCAGGTCCTAATTGATTCAGCTCAGCTTTTAAAGCCGGCAGCAGCCAAGAGTCACATCACCGCCTCAAGAATGCAGGAATGGAGAGGGAGTTCCAAGTTTAAGACTTGAAGGCAGCTCTGTGTCAAACTGTACTAATTTACACCAGGGAAAGGACTCTGTCCAACATCTTCACAAAGGAGACGCGGACATTTTTCTGGAAAAAATCTAAGAAGGTTATGCTGCCTTTCCCTACTGTAAAAATATGTGGCTCTAGATTTAGCTCAATGGTTCCCAAACTTTTTTTTGCCCTACCCCCGGTTCCATAAATTCATCCCCACTGTCCCCTACTCTATAAAAAGCATTATTCAGAATAGCAGTCTGCATGACCCACTAAAGAAGATAATAACCTCCCAAAATTCAAAACACTAACAATTAATTGCATATCTATTCAAAATGCACTGAATACTATTAAGTTTAATTAATTCAACAGAACTGGTGGACTTGATCCAGTGGTACCAGCTTTTCAAAGTCTCTAATAGTCATTTACACCTCCAGTTTCCCCTCCTGCCCCCACTTGCTTCTTAGAACCCCCCCCCCCCCAGGAAATCCTACCGCCTCCCAGGGGACAATACTGTCCAATTCAGGAACCACTGATTTAGACCTAGATTCCTTTTGCTGTATCTTCATAATATTATATTATATATTCAAGGCATGTGATCTCCTGACCTGGCTGTTCTGAGTCTGACCCCAAAACCAGAAGTTTCTTGTTTGCTTGTCAGAAAAAGCTTCTACAAAATATGGTGAATCTGAAGTTCCTTCGAAATGCATAAGATCAGTCGCTGGTTACCACGAGAGCTTACTTTAACACAAAATGCCGCTAATTATTGTCTGTTTCAGTAACTTATGTCCTCCTTGCCTTCCCACTCAAGCAAACTCAAAGCAACTCACATGATAAAACATGACACGAATGAATCCAGCATAAAACCCCAGCCTAACGACAGCTCAGAGCCTTTTCCCTAGAAGGCAGCAAGTGAGGCAGGCCAACTCAGGAGGCCGATTTTGAGTGCTGTGGAGGCGCTTCTGACTGTTAGCTATTTAATTTATTGTTGCCATGGAAAAGGAGAGGTGCTTGTGGGGTTTCCTGCCTCGGATGCCAAAATAACTTGATGAGCCTTGGATCTTTATTGTGCACCTTGTCATGTGAGGAGATGGAAAGCAGGGTAGCATCTACCTCTCTGCCTCAGGGGGGCAGATACCTGAGACTCATTTACACCTCAAACTGCTGCCCCCTTGCCTCCTAGGGAATCCCACAGCACTCCAGGGGTGTCACCGCTCACTTTAGGAGATACTGCTGCAACCTAACACCATCCCTGCCTCTCCTGGAGACGGACAACATCTGCTGTGCTCCTTGACCAGGAGAAGAAGAAGAGGAGTTTGGATTTGATATCCCACTTTATCACTACCCGAAGGAGTCTCAAAGCTGCTAACATTCTCCTTTCCCTTCCTCCCCCACAACAAACACTCTGTGAGGTGAGTGGGGCTGAGAAACTTCAGAGAAGTGTGACTGGCCCAAGGTCACCCAGCAGCTGCATGTGGAGGAGCGGAGACGCAAACCCGGTTCACCAGATTACGTGTCCACCGCTCTTAACCACTACACCACACTGGCTCTCAACACAGGAGCTCTCCTGCTTTCTGCAAGGGTTTCCCAAAGCGAAGGGGCAAACATCACGCAAGTGGACAGCGAGCCAAACCTAGCAACATTAGCCAACTAAGCATTCAGACAGAAGAGAGCAAACTACTCACTGAGCGTGACCGTCTCGTTGATCCTGAAGCTGCAGAGGACGCGGTCGACATTGCGAGCGTGGCGGAAGCCGTTCCCCGTCACGACCACTTGGAATGACTCTGGAAAGACAGGGAATTACTGGTTCTCCTCCCCACATCGAATAAAGTCACCACATTTTCTCTCTTTTTGGAAACACCTTTTTCCCCCTTTTAATATAAAATGCAGCAATACAAAATATACTTTCCATCACAACTCAAGTCAAAGAAGATTCAAATCAACCTCATACAGTGGTACCTCTGGTTGCAAACGGGATCCATTCCGGAGCCCCGTTCTCAACATGAGCAGAACACAACCCGCGTCGGCGCATGCGCGGGTTGCGATTCGCCGCTTCTGCGCATGGGTGTGATGTCATTCTGAGTGTCTGTGCATGCGCAAGCGGCGAAACCCAGAAGTAACCTGTTTCGTTACTTCTGGGTCACCGCGGGACGCAACCTGAAAAGACGTAACCTGAACCAAACGTAATAAGAGGTATGACTGTAAAACTAAAAAATACTTAGAATCCCCCCTCTCCCAAAAAAATAAACAGGAGTTACATCTTGATAATTTCCCTCATCTTTTGCCTCACATAAGAGGAGCCTGCGGGATCAGGCCAACGTCCTATTCCCACAGTGGCCAACCAGATGCTTAGGGGCTTGCCAATATCATTCTGAAACCCTTCTAGCTCTCTGGGTGCCTCCATGCTCCCCCAGGCTGAACATCTAATTTATTACTAAGGTGAGAAAGAAAAAGCAACCACCGTACATCTCCAGGCCTCCTCCTTCCAAAAGAAACTGACCCTGTAAAAGGATTCTGCAAAGGACAGACTGTTGGGCAAATCCCACACAGGACAGGACCAGAAGCAACTACAACACGAACACTATACAGCCTTCTAGGACCAGGTGCCAAACTGTCAAAGAATCATAGAATTGCAGAGTTGGAAGGGACCCCAAAGGGTCATCTAGTCCAACCCCCTGCAATGCAGCAATCCTGCCCACAGCTGTCCCTGAGTGGGCTCAAGCCACCAACCTTCTGGTTAACAGCCAGACGCAATGACCCACTGTGCCACTGGTATCAGGTGTTGCTAAGCTATAATTGCCATCGCCCCATACCACTGCCCAGGCCAGTGGATGGGAGCTGGGGTCCAACCACACCTGTAAGGTGCGGGTTCCCCTTCCCTGTCTTATATTTTATATTATTATTATTATTATTATTATTATTATTATTATTAAATAATCTTTATTGGTTTAAAATACAGGCATAAACATAAAAGATGGTTTACAGCAGAAACATAGAAGAAAAAAGTCAAGATGAAAAAAGAAAAGAAAAAACTGTGTACAAAGAGAAACTGCATCTTCTCAAATAACAATGAAATAAAAATTATGGATATAAAACTTCCAATCGTTCTCATTATACTATTTATGCTGTCATTGTTTTCTCGCACAGCTTTATGTTATATCATATTATTCTCATATAATCCCCCCCAAAAAAATGATTACAGTTTTTTACTTACAGGTATCATTCAAGTTCTGCTAGTATAGTACTATTTGTACTGTATATTCTTAAATATTCCTTAAATATTCTCCATTCTCCTTTCTGATTTAAAGCTCCTCTAACTCTTCCTGTCAGTTCTGCTAGTTGCAAGTACTCTATCATAAATGTCTGCCACTCTGTTATCATTGGTGTTGTTTTGCTTTTCCAGTTTCTCGCCACAGTATTCTAGCTGCTGTAATTGCATACATGAACAATGGTCTTATGTTTTTTTTAAATTTTAAATTTTCTGCCTAGTAGAAAAATCTCTGGTCTTTTTTTAAAGGTAAAGGTAAAGGTGAAGGGACCCCTGACCATTAGGTCCAGTCGTGACCGACTCTGGGGTTGCGGCGCTCATCTCGCTTTATTGGCCGAGGGAGCCGGCATACAGCTTCCGGGTCATGTGGCCAGCATGACTAAGCCGCTTCTGGCGAACCAGAGCAGCGCACGGAAACGCCGTTTACCTTCCCTCTGTAGTGGTACCTATTTATCTACTTGCACTTTGATGTGCTTTCGAACTGCTAGGTTGGCAGGAGCCGAGCAACAGGAGCTCACCCCGTCGTGGGAATTCGAACTGCTAACCTTCTGATCAGCAAGTCCTAGGCCCTGTGGTTTAACCCACAGTGCCACCCACGTCCCTTTCTTTAAAGGTAAGTTATATTAAAAGGAAAAAGCCTAAGACACATGCAAGGAAAGTTTTCTAACCAGATTCCACTTTGCAGTTGTGGCCATTAGTATGTGCAAGATTGCATATAAACCAGAACAAACAGACGATGGGGAGAGCAAACTGTTATCGCTTCAAACTCCTCTGCAGGAAAAGTGACCCTGGTTTCTGCTGAATCAACTGTTTCGCTGGCTCTTAGCGTGGATGCCGCCCACTCACTGCCTCTCCCAGCGCACGCCTCGAGGGGGGCTCCTGCACTGTAGCGGCATTCCACGATTTCCCCATCTCTCATTAAAAAAAAACATTAAAAAAAATATTTTTTAAAAAATTTTTAATAACACAATATATACACTTTAAATTCCCAATTTTTCTTTCACCATCTCCCCTCCCCGGTCTCGGCCCCTGCCAACTGTTCTCCAAAAGTCCATCAACCCGGAGATCTTAAGTCTGAGGCTCTTAACTCTCTTTCATGTCCCCTCTGCCGATCTTTTTGATAGTCTTTGGTGTTAAAGAACAAATCTCGGGGGAGCTCCAACCCAACGGTAGTCATATTCCTTCTTAGCGAGTCTGCCAGACTTCCATAGTTAAAGGTAGGGCCCATAGAAGGACTTTGTTGCTACTGTCAGTTCTTTTGTCTGTACAATTCTCTCAGAAGGGCGGTGGGTGCTGCTTGGGGCAGGGGAGGAGGAAAGCTGCAAGGCCTCAAGGCAGGACCCCTTTAGTCATGGTGCGTGCATCAGGTGATCAGTGCCAGCCAATCACCTCAAAGCACTGGCGGAAGCACCTTGAATCCAAGCCACTGCCTCCAGCGCCCTTGGCTGAAGGAGGAAGTTCCTGATCAGCTGATTGACACTAACAGTGGCTCTGGCTCTGGGTGTAGCTCACTGGAGCAGGGCCTTCTCTGCAGTGGCACACCCCGGCTGTGGAGGAGGAACTCCCTTGCTGGGGAGCAACCCCTTGGGCAGAAGCATGATTTGCTTATTTATTTGAAGTATTTAGTGCAGATGAAAGCCAGGCTGGTTGAAACTGCACAAAAAGTTTAAAAGTACATAAGGTTAAAAGGTACTTTTTATCCTTCAATAAAGAATTAAATATATATATGTGGAGAGCAGCAGAGCTCCTTTTGTGTTGCGTTTTCTCAGCTTTGAAGCTCTCCCAAGCTCTGCGATGCTCTCAGACAAGCCACAAGTTCTCACAAGAGCATACCAGTGACAGTTCAGAAGGATCTCAGAGCCTGGTACGCAAGGCCAGGCCCATTCAGCACGCCAGCTCCAGAAGGCAAGAATACAGTGGTGCCTCGCAAGACGAAAAGAATCCGTTCCGCGAGTCTCTTCGTCTAGCGGTTTTTTCGTCTTGCGAAGCAAGCCCATTAGCAGCTTAGCGGATTAGCGCTATTAGCGGCTTTTAGTGGCTTTTAGCGGCTTAGAAAAAGGGGGGGGGAGGGGGAAAAAGTCGGAAAAACTCGCAAGACATTTTCATCTTGTGAAGCAAGCCCATAGGGAAATTCGTCTTGCGAAGCGCCTCCAAAATGGAAAACCCTTTCGTCTAGCGGGTTTTTCGTCTTGCGAGGCATTCGTCTTGCGGGGCACCACTGTAATTGTGCAGGGCCAGTTCCAATGAGGTTTGTTTGGCTATATTTATTTTTGCGTCATCACCAGAACGTAACCTTTGCGCAAATTGCAATTGTACTGCATAGCACCTTTCAGGAAGATCTCACAAAGGTGATCACATATAAGGTAATTACACAAATAAACACCCAAACTGACAAGGATTTTAAAGGAGTGACTTCCTTGGGGCTCTTCACGTGCCTATGTTCTCAAAAGGGAAAAGTCACAACAAGGCGATTTCCCCTGTCAATATTCACACAGAAAATCTCCTGCTACAAATCAGTCTTCTGTGGCAAGATTGCATCCCTGATGAAACGCTTCACCTCCTAGGCTTTGCCAAGTTGCGCGTCTAAACCATCCTTTCCTCATGTCCAGGAGATCTCTGCAAAGCCCTTTATCTTGCCAAACATGGGCTAAGACTCTTGCATGAGAAAGACAGCTGACAAACAGCTATTCTTAAACCTTACAGACAATAACTGAGATTTCACAGCCCTTCTGGCCTAAACGAAAAGATTGAAATACATTCCGAATACAAATCCCATCAAGATCACTCCATAGAAGCAGACATAAAACAAATGGAATTTTCTAGCATTCCCAGCCAAGCTCTGTCTGGAAAATTTCCCAAGGAGAGCCAAAAGATGGCCGACTCCGGCATCTGCCTTCCCTCAGGGAACGACGAGGAAGAAACACAGTTATATGTAGCAACGAATGCTGGAAGAATCAGCTTTAAACTCACCTCCTGCACATATACTAGAAGGTTCCGCAGCCAAGATTTCAATGCATGATTTCTTCAAAATCTAGCAGGCATAGGAGAAAAAAAAGAAATAAATAAAATTGTAGCAACATGCCTCAGTAACCTTCAGATACAGGTAATTTGGGGTGTGTTGCCCTTGTATAGCTTTCCCCAACCTGGTGCCCTTCAGATGCTTGGACTACAAATCCCATGTATTCCAGAACATCTGGAGAGCACCTGGTATAGGAACTCTGCTCTGGGAGCACAATAAAATGATACTGGGGCTAAGGAAACAGCACTCCTAGAAATGTTTTATTACATATAAATGGTCAACATTTCAAGAAGAGCCTGATAGATCCGACCAGTGGCCCATCGGTCCAGCCTCCTGTTCGCACAGTGGCCAAAATGAAGCCTATGTGAAGCCCACAAGGAGGATTCAAGCACAAAAGCCCTCTCCCCTTGTGTGGTTTCTAGCAACTGCTGTTCAGAACCCTTGCTGTCTCCAGATGTGGAGGCAGAGCCTAGCCATTGATAGCCCTCTCTTCTGTGAACTTGTCCAAGCCATTCAGGCTGGCGCCCATCACTGCCTCCTGTTGGAGCAAGTATCATAGTTTAACAATACCAAACTAAAACGCAGCTTGCTTTTTTAAAACTTCTCCGACACCTACCCTGCAACTCTCAAACCCTCGAATGTGTATATTAGGGGAAATTTTGCCTATGTGGCTATAACTCACACATATGTACAGTGGTACCTCAGGTTAAGAACTTAATTCGTTCCGGAGGTCCGTTCTTAACCTGAAACTGTTCTTGACCTGAAGCACCACTTTAGCTAATGGGGCCTCCAGCTGTCACCCGTGCCACCGGAGCACGATTTCTGTTCTCATCCTGAAGCAAAGTTCTTAACCCAAGGTACTATTTCTGGGTTAGTGGAATCTGTAACCTGAAGCGTATGTAACCTGAAGCGTATGTAACCCGAGGTACCACTGCAGTATAATAAGGAAAGGTAAATGTACCCCTGACTGTTAGGTCCAGTCGCGGACGACTCTGGGGTTGCGGCGCTCATCTTGCTCTATAGGCCGAGGGAGCTGGCGTTTGTCCGCAGACAGCTTCTGGGTCATGTGGCCAGCATGACTAAGCTGCTTCTGGCAAACCAGAGCAGTGCACGGAAATGCCATTTACCTTCCTGCCAGAGCGGTACCTATTTATCTACTTGCACTTTGACGTGCATTCGAAAAGCTAGGTGGGCAGGAGCTGGGACTGAGCAATGGGAGCTCACCCTGTTGCGGGGATTCAAACCGCTGACCTTTCAATCAGCAAGCCCTGGGCTCTGTGGTTTAGAGCACAGCGCCACCCGCGTCCCTTATAATAAGGAAAACCATATGCAAAAATGTGCATATTGGAAGCAATCTGCATCAAAATGCTAACAATTTTTCATGAGGATTTTTTAAAAATTGCAAACTTTTACTGATATGCGGTAAACTTAATGTAAGACCGGAAACATGAGAAATTGGAGAAGCCCAAATTGACGGATGCGTAAGTATGTCTGGGGAAAGGTGGCAGGTGTGGGATGATGAGGACCAGAGTGGGGTCCCTATTTTGGCTGGGGAAGTTATCTAGGCCCCCTTGATTTTTGGCAGGGTGGGGAAGAAGCGCAAATGAATTCTGTGTTAAAAAATCAGAGATATTTCAGCATGGGGAAATTGTCCATTTCTAGCGCGCTGCTTTCACACCTGGCCGCAAAAGAGATGCAGGTGGAACCATGGGCTCTTTAAAAGTCTGCATAGATTGTTGAAAAGAGTTTATGGGGCTCATACAAATACCAGGGATTCAGGAACCGAAGAGAAGCAGATTCTTCTAAGCAACTGACACCTCAGGAAGAAAGGTGAAGCTTGGAAGAGGAGAGTAGAGGAAGTGTCTAGAGGTAAGCAGGAACTGCCAGAGATGAGAGAGAGAAAGAGGGAGGGAGAGAGAGAATAAGGAAGCATTTCTAGAAATCAGACTAGCGATAAAAGAGTGCAAAACTGAAAGGGGGAAAAAAAGAGACCACTAATCTGTAACACAATATCCAAAATTCATACTTTTGTATGTAAGCATAAAAGCTTCTAGATTCAAATGTTGAATTTTAGATTTCAAAATTATCATTATTTATTTATATGCTGACTTTCCCCCAGTCTGGGACTCAAGGTGGCTCACACAGATAAAACAGAAAAAGCTAAAAACATAGAAAGGGCAATCATTAAAATGTAATTAAACACTGATAGAAATTAAAATAATATTGACACGATCCATTAAAAACACAGATAACAATAAAAGGACTGCAGTGCCAGCTCTTTCCTCAAAAAGTCAGTTTCCCAATGCTTTTCCTGCTGGCAGAAGGAGAGCCAGCAGGCTTCTCCAGGGAGGGAGTTCCAGAGTCTGGGAGCAGCCACCGAGAAGGCCCTGTCCCTACCAAGTGTGCCTGAGAGGGAGGGTGGCAGGACCAAAAGAAGGGTCGCCCCTGAAGATCTGAAAACCCAGGCAGGTCCGGATGAGGGAATACAATCTTTCAGATAGCCTGGACCTAAGCTGCATACGGTTTTATAGGCCTTAATCAGGACTTTGAATTTTAGATTTCAAAATTCAGAGCATGCTTTCAGTTTGGAGGCAAATTGCCCAAATCTCCCATTTTATAACCCGAAATTTAAGCTCTACTAATAAGAAAAACCAGCTTTTTAAACATCGAAATTCTACATTTTCAGAATTGACTAAAGTTGTTTGTTCGCTCGGCAGTTAGGCATCACTTAAGATGGCATAACCAGGCTTGACATGAAAGCTCCTGGGATTGAGTATCCACTTCCAAGGCACTCAAGCATTGGGAAACAAAGGCAGCGGGCAGGAATGCCAATATTTTAAATAAATGAAAAAATGATATACACCATTCACTCCTCTCTTGGTTATTTTAAGATGATAAAGAATAAGAGAGAAAGCCCTGCTTCCACCCATCTAAAAATGAAACTGGTGGGGATTTTGGAGCTTTGCTTGGTCTGTAATGGGAATATTGTCATAATAGGGATTAGGAGGGGAATGGAAACCCTCTCCCACAAAAGCCCCCAGACCTGCTATTTGTCAGGCTTAATCCACTCTGAGGAGGTTCCTGTGCCTGCCAATTTCATTCACTTCTGCCAAAATGGGTGTGGGGGGGATATAGCCATTTAAAAACTCCTCATAAGAGTGAATGTGAGCTTCATTTTGCTCAGAACCCAAATCACAGACTGAGGCAGAGGGAGCACAGAGCAAAAGGATTTGAATTTTTTTTTTAAGCACAGACACAAAGCGAATATTGGGGGCCATCCTAGTGGTTAGAGGGTTGGACTACTAGGACCTGGGTGAAACCAGGGTTCAAATCTGCTGGGGCCCAGACACTGCCTTGCCTACCTTGCCGGCCTGTTGTGAGGGCAAGGTGGGGGCAAACCAATGCTATTTTTCTAGAAAAAGGGGTTCTGGAACTCCCCATAAACACCTCCATCCCTTATTCCCTTAGAATGGCAACCTGAGAGGGGCCAGAACTGAATTCTGGCTGAAAAAAAGCCCTAGGGAGAACCATGTACAGTGGTACCTTGCAAGACGAAATTAATTCGTTCTGCGAGTTTTTTTGTCTTGCGATTTTTTCGTCTTGCGAAGCACAGATTTTGGAAAAGCTTCAAAAATCACCAAAGTCTTCAAAAACCTCAAAAAAGGCTACCACACTGCGTGCTATGAGTTGCTCCTTGAAGTCGTCACAACTGCACCCCCTGAATGCACAGTTTTAAGAAAAAGGAAACAAACTTGCAAGACAAAGGAAACAAACTTGCAAGACGTTTTCGTCTTGCGAAGCATGATTCTGATAAGCTGATCTGATTTAATGTTTTGCTGTTTTAATGATATTGTGCCATTTCCCCCAAGTCTCTGAAGCTGAACTAGACAGTCAAATAAGATGAAAATGGATGCAGAGCTTTTGTTTAGAACGGATACGGAAGTTTAGAAAATGGCAGCTTGGCTCATCCTTCCTTCACGATCTTCACTTTGTCTCTGTGTACTGACTGTATATCCTTGGGGTGAGTCACGGCCCCGTGAAATCTGTTGACGATTACACGCAGCGAGCATTTAATTTTATTTACATAGCCTGAGCATCACTAAGCTTTATCCAAGCTGAAAACCTCAAGGGTGGGAAGGGGGTAGGGGAAAAAAAAAACTTATTTCCAAACATTGTTTTGCTGCAGGAGAACTGTAAACAGAGCTGTGGAAATAAGTGCTGCAGGGTCTAAACAACCAGCGGCCCACCAGCCAAAATGCAACCCACCGGCCATGTTGGAGGCTTGATGAAACTCTTTCGCTCTTTTGACTGTCTGAGGTTGGTATCCTGCATTCGGTCTTGTTGTGGGTGAACATATCAGACGACACAGCGATTCTCCAAACAGCTCTTGTTTATTCACAGGCCAGGACAGAACTGAACTGAAGGGTTCAGTCAGCCTGCTTATATAGAGCTCCAGTACAACTTAACTGTAACAACTTTCTAAAACTATCCAATCACTGAACATCACTTTCGATCCCTTATTTGCATAACTATCTACAGTATCCCCCTGCTGGCCCTGGGTGATAACTTCAGTACATAACAGGTCTGGTGGGCCTCACACCATGCCAGCAGTGACTCTCCATGGCATGGAGTCCTACCATGGCTCACTATTTATTTATTTAATGCATTTCTACCCCAACTTTCTATCCAAGGAGCTCAAGGTTCTCTCCCTTCGCATTTAATCCCCACAACAACCCTGCGAGGTAGGTGAGGCTGACAGTCAGCCACTGGCCCCCAAGGTCCCCCAGTGTGGACCCTGGTTTCTCCAAAGCGATGGCTTTGTGGGGTGGGGTGGCAACTGGAAATCCAAAATAAGTTGGGGTGTGGACGTGGGAAGCCCTTCCATCTTCAGCTCAGCCTGTATATGTGTGTAAGTAAACCCATATATCTCAAAAAAAGAAAAGAAAAAGACAACACAATCTCCAGTCACCTTCAACACCTTCAATTTAGCCAGCTAGCCCTAGTGATCATCTAATGTTTATTGGATGGATTTCCCCCTCTGAATTGATTTTTGCAAATTTATTGTTATTCATGTTTTATATTGTATTTTATGCTGTTTTTTCTTGCATCAATTAAGTGTTTTAAATTTGTTGTTAACCGCCCTGAGCCCGGTTTTCTGAACCGGGAAGGGTGGGGTATAAATAAAAATTTATTATTGTTTATTATTATTATAACTCTGAGGAAACGAAACCTGAGCTGCTCATGGAGACTCCTCTCCCAGGGATTGGAAATCAGTGCTTAGTGTGGCAGCACCAACACTTTGGAACTCCCTGCCTATTGAGATCCAGCAGGCGCCTTCTCTGTACTCTAAAAATAATCTAAAAGCCTGCTAAAAATATTCTAAAACCATTATTGTTTAGACAGACGCTCAGAAAGTTCAGGTGATTTTAATCTGTTTTAGGATTTTGACTAATAATAATAAAATTTATTTATACCCCGCCCTCCCCGGCCAGAGCCGGGCTCAGGGCGGCTAACACCAGTAAAATTACAATAAAAAAAAATGGGGGGACGGGACATTTTAAAATACAGGTATGGATGTTTCAACGTTAGGATTCCCATTTTTTCTTGATTTTACTGTTTTATTGTTTCATAAACCACTTTGACGTTTTTCTTTTTCTTACAATCCGGCGGTGTATAAACTTTATGAAATAATTAAAGAATGCAAACAACCCTTTTGGTGCTTCACTGTGTAAAGTCTTTTCAGAACGAATCAAGAATTTCCAAGCGGTCTGACAAGCCCACGATTGAGGCCTTTTCCTGAACTCATGCCCTGATCTGCAAAAATTCCCTCTTGAAAGCCGCAAAGAAAATTGCCTCAGAGCGAAGCAAGACAAAGGCCTCATAAAACCTGTCTCCCTGCTTTCCCCTCTGCCGTGGGGAGTGGGGGGTGTTTCAAGAGGGCAGCCTTTGGCAGGCCTGATTCCTTTTGTGAGGGGTAGACAGGGCACTTATGGGGTTTTCTGTGCATGAAATTATTTTGTAAGAATGTGCAGATCAACCATGAGAGAAGCAAGAGCAGGGTACCAGTTCACAACAAAGCAACCCTCCTCCAAACTCCTCCTTGCCATTCAGTCTCCAAGAACAAAGGCTGAGTTGCATTTATTCATTATTACAGTTATTGATCCATCACCTTCCAAACCACCGTGGATGTTTTCTGTTCTGTTCTGTATCAACAGCCAAAACCCACAAAACTTATTTGGTGAGAGGCAACAGGGAGGCCAAAGGAATAAGAGGCATACGGTACGGGAAGCAAAGCTTAAAACATCCTTAAAAGCTATTCTTCAAGCTGACATGAGAAACAAAGGGGGCCACAGTGGTCTATACGGAAGAGGAAGAAAAACCCCTACAAAATCCACGGTTGGGCACAGCTGGTCTATGGCTCAGCTCATTTGGAATTAAAAATGATGGTCTGTCCCTAGTGGTCTTAGGTTTCCATGGTGATGGTGATGACAGTTAATTTATTAGTTGTCTTCTAAAACCACCACATCAAGGTGATTTACATATCAGATAATTTAAAACAGAAACACAGAAAACAACAAATACATTTAAAACAGGACTAAAACCCAGACAAGTGGGCAGACATGGGAAAGACCCATTTATCCAGCTGAGAATGCTTATGGAAGCAAAAATGTCTTCAACTGTTTCTGGAAAGTGTGGGTGGTGGGCGCCTGTCGAATCTGGACAGGGACAGAATAGGGGCAGCCACACTAAAGGCCCTGCTCCTCTGAGTTACTATGGAGCAGGCTTCCGAGATCTTTGCAACTTGCAAATCTCTTGCAGACTGCAAGGATCTGCTGGGTGTTTGTTTATTAATTGCATTCATATCCTGCCTTTTTCTGCAGAAAGCTTAAAGGTGGCGTGCATGGTTCTACTCTTCCTCCTCCTTTAATCCCCGCAACAACCCTTTGAGGTGGGTTAGGCCCAAACCAACCAGCGAGGTGACTGACTGGCCCAAGGTCACCCAGTGAGCTTCACGGCCGAGTGGGGATTTGAACCCTGGTCTTCCAGACCCTAGCTCAGGATTCTAACCACTGCCCCACGCTGGCTCTCTTGGGGTTGCCCTCGGTGCCAGCTTGGCCCTCAGTGTGAGGTATAGTGATCAGCCAGTGTGGTGCAGCGGTCAGAGTGTTGGACTAGGATGTGGGGGACAAGGGTTCAAATCCCCACTCAGCCATGAAGCTCACTGGGTTCCCTTGGGCCAGTCAACGTAGCTCTCAGCCTAAGCGACCTTGCAGGATTGTTGTGGGGATTAAATGAGATGGGGTGGGGGACAACAATGAACCCCACCTTGAGCTCACTGGAGAAAACGGTGGAATAGAAATGCAGTATAACAATAAAATAAATAAATATAATCTAGCATGCACCCAAGGGTGCCAGAGGGATTGGTTTCACACTTTATTCTATTTATTTATTAGGTGGCGTACATACTGTATTTTTCACTCCATAAGACACACTTTTTTCCTCCTAAATAGTAAGGGGAGATGTCTGTGCATCTTATGGAGTGAATGCGTGGTCCCTGGAGCCAAATTGCCCAGGGGCGAAAAGCAGATTGTGCTTTTTTTTTTTTTTAGAAATATGGAAGGGGGTGTTGAAATGAAGCTGCTGAGCAGCTGATCGGCAAGTGATCAGGAGGGAGATAAGGGACGCTAGTAATAAAGGAGGCTGCCTGGTAAGGGGGGAGGTAAAAGCCTATGGATTCTCAGGATTTTTGCATTGGGTCACCCCAAATTCACCATCAGATCACATAGCATGTCCATGGCTAAAGCCTACACACACAAAAAATCACACATCCACTGTTGCGTGGGGCCATAATGGCGCAAAAATGTGGTTACAAAGCACGGATCCACATGGATTCTCAGGATTTTTGCATTGGGCTACCCCAAACTCACCATCAAATCACATATCATGTCTGTGGCCACAGCATGAACCACTGAAATCATACACCCACTGTTTCATTCAGAATATTTTTTTTCTTGTTTTCCTCCTCTAAAAACTAGGTGTGTCTTATTGTCAGGTGCATCTTATGGAGTGAAAAATACGGTACTTCTCCTCCCCATTTTAGCCCCACAACAACCCCAGGAGGTGGGTCAGGCCGAGAGGCAGTGACTGGCCCAGGGTCACACCCAGTGAGCTTCTTGTCCCAGATCCCAGTCCAACACCCTAACCATTTCACTGCACCACACTCCATATGGATGTCTCCCTCCTTCCACTTTCTGCATTGAAAGCAGCTCTTTCAGGGGAGCAGCTCCTATGAAGCCCCTGCTAGACCCTCCCTCTCTTTCGTCGGGCTGGTTTTGGCCCCCACACCCACACCCAGGACCACAATTTTCTGCTGCTGCTGCTCTGCCTGTTATTTCCTCTGCTTCTCCACCCACGGATCCCTTGTGCTGAGATTCTGACCGCCCAGAAATATATAATCAACCAATTTATGGGGAAACGTACAGCTTTTCCTCAACACATAGAATGCTATTCCTTGCCATGCCTGCACCACACATACATGATCCCTCCATTATGAGATTTTATCATTTCACAGCGACCCTTGGGTAACCTGATTGCTGCTAGTATGGTTGGGAGGAGCCCAGAAAGCGCTCGGATAATCAGCTCTGCCCAGATTTTTCACATGCGCGTACACACACACTCACACACACACACACACACACAGAGGCAACTGCTTCTGGAACCCATTAAGAACAGCTGCAAAAGGAATGAAAGCCTGCAAACGAAATCTCTCTTACAATCTCACAATACCTGGTGATCCAACATCATTTAGTGCTTCCCGTCCAATTTGGAAACAAACGTTAGGAAAGAGAAGAGGAGGGCCAAGATCCAATTTGCCTTGCAATAAGGTAGGCTCATGTACCGGATAAACATAATGATGTACAGAAACGTAGAATTGTAGAGTTCAAAGGTACACCAAGGGTCATCAAGTCCAGCCCCTGTGGTGCAGGAATCGCAGCTGAACAATCCCTGACAGGTGGTCATCCATCTGTATAGACTGACTGATAGGCAGCTTTTTGTTTTTGTTTTAAGTGTTAAAACCATGTTGGGAAGGGATGTTGTAAAAACGAGCCTAAAGGTCTTTGAGGAAGTGTGAAGGAATTTGCTAAAGGGTTTTATTACCTTGCTTTTCCTTGCTGCAGCCTGGGATGTTTGTTACCTTATCTGCTTAGAAACCGAATTTGCAATGCTTGCCTTGCAGGAAGGCAGGCTCTTCCAGTGGAGTGCATTTGTGGCTCAAACACGCCACAGTAGTTGTTTGCAATCCCTTGATACGTCCGTTTAGCTCTGGCTCATGTCTACCTGCCCCTTCTGTGCAACTGAACTGGGAAATCCACACCTTGACGCTGTGAAAATAAATCCACTCAAAGGCACTAGGGCACATCTGTGGGAGTATGACATTTGCCATGTGAAACCAGCTCTTGGTGGTGCTTCAGGCATACGCCATTATATGAATGTTGTTCCTGGTTGTTGCATGTTGTTCCAACCATGTTTCACACCTTTTTCGTAGGCTACCAGCCAGAAACAAGAAGAAATAAACCACATTCCCTTATTCGAACAAATTGATCCGATGCTCTCTTTTGCATTTGATTTCCTGACCGGCTCTGTTGTTCATGAATGCTTCACCTTTGCAAGCACAGACTAAGAACAGATCTAAATCATGGTTGAAACTGCCTCAATCGTGCCACTTGCACAGTTAAGGCTGCAATCCTATGAGGCACTCAGTCGGCTTGCTTGCTTAGGATTGCGTTGCCTGCCACTGGCCCCCACTCCAAATGGAAGCATTTGCAACCCTGCAGCCTAACTGGAGCACTTCATCTGCAACAGCGAATCTGCCACTTCCCCCTGGGGAGGCACAGACATCTCACCCAACCATTGACCTCTTGGCAAAAGCCTCTCCACGCTTTGTACTTGCTAACCATAAACAAGCCTCTGGCATCTCCTGTCCATCATCCAAGCCCATTCCCACCCCCCACCCAGGTCCAGCCCTTCAGTTCCATTCCTGCTACTACAGAAGAGGAGGCCCTCAGATGTCAGGATAGTGATAAATGCCTGGTTTCTGGCAACAACACTGGTGATTTTACAAGAGTCGTAAAACGAACACAATGGTAAGTGATACTTACGGAGTCAATGATTCCCTGGAGAGCTTCGAAGCCATCATTCACCGGGAAGACGTGATCCTTGCTGTCAGCGATCCGTGCCAGCTGGAAGAGCAACAAAAAGGGTCAAACGTGTCAGCAGCCAGCAAACAATGTCATAAGGAGGACTTGAACGCAAACTCTTGTCCAAGCAAACCCAGGGGCTGTGGCTAACAGGCAACGGCGGTTTTCGTGTGTTTGCTTTTAACGTGCCAGTGGCCAATGCACTGTGATTTCTTTTGTCCCACAATCGGGTTGAGCAGGATTTGCAGCCCCTTCGAAAACATAAAATGCTTTGTTTTTGTTTTATAGTCTTTTAGAATTGGAAGGGATCCCAAGGATCATCTAGACCAACGCCCTGCTAAAGGATCCACAGCTAAAAGGCTCCCTGAGAGCTGGCCATCCAACCTCTGTTTAAAAACCTCCAACAAAGGAGAGCCCACCACCTTCAGGGGGGCTCTTGTTCCACTGTCTAACGGCTCTTACTCTTCCTAATATTTACTTGGAAGCTACTTTCTTGTGATTTGAATCAGTTGGTTTAGGTCCTCTCCTCTGGAGCAGCAGAAAACAAGCTAGTTCCATCTTAAATGTTACAGCCCGTCGGGTGTTTGAGGATGGTTAGTGTTATAAGTAATAAAACTGCTCCTTTTCCCTTATGGGGTACCCAAGAGCCCATATAGAGTCCTTTCTTAGGTTCTCTATCAGTCAGAGAAAATAACAGAGACCAACCAGAGAATATTGAGAAGCAAATCAGCTAGTAAGTCTGATCTTTATTAACTGTTGCAACAGGGTGCTCCCCTCACACACAGGAAAGGAGGACGACCCAGAACAAAGGTGTGTCCGTCCTTATATAGACATTTTAAATTGCTCGCCCTGGAGTCCAAGGACCCCCCCCCCCCAGAAACAGCATACATATATCACAGAAGTGGTGTAGCCCAAGACCACCCCCCCAGATACATCATACCAAATCAAAATGTTTATTCGGCTTTACGCCCATCATGAAACACAACACAACAAAACAAATCAAATAAAACAGTGAACTCGTACAAGCCACAAGTAGTATAACACAGTTTACAACTCACAAGGACAAATATCAGCCATTCATAAGAAAAGTTTAAGATTAAGATTAAAATTAAAAAAAATTGCACTACACTAAAATCAATATCTGATGTTGTTATAGAAAATTCTTATAACTATCAATAATCAGCTAACATTCCATTCCGTCTCTTGTACGAGAGGACGGCTGTTAGGAATTTAGCAACCTGTAGGGTAATATAAGGATCCACATCTTGAAGAGCCCAGGCAAGCTGTAGGTCTACTGGTTTGTCAGCCATTGGCTGGATTATGGAGTTTAGTATGCTAGCACGGGCTGAACTGTACAAATGGCAGATAAACATAACATGATATAGAGATTCAGATGTTTTCATTTCACAAGCACACGTTGAAGGGACTTGGCCCTTAGTGAATCTATGTCTCAGCACGTTTGTTGGAAAGACATTAAACCTAGCTCTAATGAAGGCATATCGGTGAGACGGGGCCATAAGCGATGTTAAGTAGGACGGAGTGCGGTAGATAGGGTACATCATACCTACATCACAGAAAAGGTGGTCTACAACAGAAATCTGAGTGCTTTGTTTTTACCCTGTCTGCCAGGTGACCTGTTAATGGTCACTTGACTGGATTACCTGGGGAGCCTGGCCATCCTTTTGTAATGATAATACTTAATTCCTGAGCCAGGTCACAGGCTCACCCTGTTCATACCTTAAATGTGCCCTTAAGGCAGGATTTGTGAGGACAGAGACAATGGGGAGGTTTCTGCATTTTGTTCGACCTTGTAGAGAAATATTTGAGGTGACTGAAAGAGTCAAAATGGTTTTAGGACTTTTCCTGTGGGTTTTAGGCATGTGGTTTATATATTTATATATGTGTTTGCTTGGTACATTTGTGAACATTTATTATATATTTATAAGACCTAAATTTTTTTATAACATTAGCATATGTGGAGAATGGAAGTGTGGAACTGAGCAAACATGCCATAAGTAGCACTGGCTCTCTTATTTATGTCATAAAGTTTATTCATCACTTGACTGTGGGGAAAACCCAACCTCAGTTTAGAAAAAAGATGAAACAATAAACTTATCACCAAGAAAAATGAACAACAATAATTTTAAAGCTGCAAAAAGTTGAAATAGCAGTAGGCTCACAAAAGATTAAACTCGCGTTAACTTTCTAAACATCTTGTAGGCTCGTCTAAACAAGAATGTTTTTAGCAGGCGCCAAAAACATTGCAGCGAAGGCGCCTGCTTGATCTCAATGAGCAGGGAGTTCCAAAGCGCAAGTGCTGCTGGCATTCTTACAAAATGTTCCTATAAAAGATGGAGTTCACACACACTTAAAAAAACCAAACTGCTGTTTTGTGCAAATCTGGTATATTGGGAACTTACCTGTGTTTCATTGAAATCTTTCACACCAACGCAGTACACAGTTGCCCCAAGGTCACGGGATCGGTTTGCCTTGAGCAAGAGAATAAAGAATAGATAATTACTGACACAGATTAAAGATGTAATCATGTGAACATAGTTTTCATGGCTTGACTTCAGGTTTGAGCTTCCTTTAAAAAAGTGATGACTAACTCTCTCCTAAAACCATCCAGCCATTTTACCTGCCGATGCCTATCAAGTCTGTCTACAAGTTCAGCAGTAGGGAAAAGAGAGTGTCTTAAAGTTATAGGAAATTGAGACATTGAAAAGAGATATTTCCTTCAAATTTCATCCACTTCTGTCAAAAGGGGAAAAGAAGTTTTCCCATGATAGCCAACAGGGAGGTACGGAGCTTTAGTTTTCCCAGATGAAAATGGCAGGCCCAGAGGAGTCCAGCCTTCTGACTGGGGCTTCTGCCATCGCCATATCATTTTTCATTTATATTCCACCTTTACACTTATATTCCAAGGAGCTCAAGGTGCATACATACTGCAGCTTCTCCCCAGAGGTGGGCTAGGCTGAGAGTGAGTGAGTAGCTCAAGATCACCCAGTGAATTTCATGGCTGGGTGGGGATTTGAACTCTGGTCTCTCCCAGATCCTAGCCCAGAACTCTAACCACTACATCACACTGGGCTGCCCACTGCCAACCAGTAAGCTGGACCTGATCCATTTGCCCAGGAGCTTCCAAAGCAAGAATATGCTTCCAGGCCCTGGCTCACCAGAAAGCAGATACAGAAGCCAGTCACCTCCTGAACTTTAAATGATATAATATTTGAATTAATAAGGATGAATGCCATACTGTCAGAATTGATGCATTTCGTTTTAGAAGAAAACTTATATGCCCCCTTTCAGTCCCAGAAGAGGATCCCAAGGTGACTTGTCATAAAACAAATTATTACATATCAGAAAACAAACAAAAACAGTGTGATTGAAATGAGAGACAAAAGAAGAAAGGGGGGAAATTCAGATCTAGCTAGTGGACCTGTTTCTTGTAAATGCAAATTTATTTCTGCCCAAGTTTTATTATCATCACTTTTTTTTTGCTGGACTTCCTTAATTTCCATTCCACAAAAGGAATCTTTCCATTTGGGTGTTCAAGGCTCAAAATTCTACTTTTACTGGGGATGTGGGAGAAACCTCACCACCACCTCCACATTTCCATTCCAGTTAATAATTCCCTCCAGCTTCTGGTCAGAAAAAATCCAAGTTTTCACACCATCACAGCACTGCATTTCATCAGGCTGCCAGATACAGCATCTCTCTCGCCCTTGAGTAGATACACAATCAGCCCGATTCAACTATCAAAATCCTGTTAAGAGTCTATAAAACAACGCACTGGAGACTATCCAACTAACGACATGTCACTCTGACCTGCATGCCACTCTGACCTGGGATGTACTGGAGAAATAACAGCTCTGTATCACTGACCCTTTTGCCTGCTAAGCTCCCTCTTAAAGGTAAAGGGGCCCCTGACAATTAAGCCCAGTCGCGAACGACTCTGGGGTTGCGGAGCTCATCTCGCTTTCAGACCGAAGAAGCCAGCGTACAGCTTCCGGGTCATGTGGCCAGCATGATTAAGTCGCTTCTGGCAAACCAGAGCAGCGCACGGAAATGCCATTTACCTTCCCGCCAGAGTGGTACCTATTTATCTACTTGCACTTTGGCGTGCTTTCGAACTGCTAGGTTGGCAGGAGCTGGGACCAAATAATGGAAGCTCCGCCGACCTTCCGATCAGCAAGCCCTAGGCTCAGTGGTTTAGACCACAGCACCACCCGTGTCCTAAGCTCCCTCTTAAAGCTCCGAAAAATCTGGCTCAGCCACCCTAAAGCTTTTGCTTCCTTTTGTGTGTTTAAATGGCAGGGGGTGGTTTGTTGTAACATTCATGCAGGGAGGAGGGTGATCTCCCAGTTGTGAAAACCGATGGCCTGAACTCCCAACTCCACCCACTGCAAAAAAATCAAATCAAATCCAGGGAGGGGAACATTATGCATGGAGCACATCCAGTTGCCTTATCCTGTTACTGAGGAATTGGGATTGTTTTGGCCAGGCTGCTTTCTCTGACTAGGAATAGATACCACAGTCTGTGGCCTACTTGCAAAAGATGCATTGGCCCTTCATGGCCATTCAGCACAGCCTGAGGGATCAGAGGTCCTGTGTTTTAACACTGAATTGGAGCAAACGGCAATTGGATTTTCCACTGATTTTCCCAGGACGTTTCCGGGCACAATTCAAAGTGTTGGTGCTGACCTTTAAAGCCCTAAACGGCCTCGGTCCAGTATACCCAAAGGAGCATCTCCACCCCCATCGTTGAGCCCAGACACTGAGGGTCCAGAGCTGAGGTCCTTCTGGCAGTTCCCTCACTATGAGAAAGGAGGTGACAGGGAACCAGACAGAGGGCCTTTTCGGCAGTGGCACCTGCCCTGTGGAACGCCCTCCCACCAGATGTCAAGGAAATATACCACTACAGTGGTACCTCAGGTTAAGAATTTAATTCGTTCTGGGGGTCCGATCTTAACCTGAAACTGTTCTTAACCTGAAGAACCACTTTAGCTAATGGGGCCTCCCGCTGCCACCGCGCCGCCAGAGCACGATTTCTGTTCTCATCCTGAAGCAAAGTTCTTAACCCGAGGTACTATTTCTGGGTTAGCGGAGTCTGTAACCTGAAGTGTCTGTAACCTGAAGTGTATGTAACTGGAGGTACCACTGTATCTGACTTTTAGAAGACATCTGAAGGCAGCCCTGTTTAGGGAAGCTTTTAATATTTGATGAATTGTTGTATTTTAATATTTTGCTGGAAGCCGCCCAGAGTGGCTGGGGAAACCCAGCCAGATGGGCGGTGTATAAATAATAATAAATTATTATTAATTATTAATAATATTATAATAATTAATAATATTTATTTATTTATTATTTGCTCTGATTCAGCAGTGAAATGGAGGTTTTCCCCAAGGAAAGCACCAGGACAAAAACAACAACAACCCAAACACCTCTATGCTTGGATAAGAAGTGCAAACATGTGCTTAGAAATCTAGAACCTAAGGAAGTCTGGATGAGCCCTAAAATATGGGACCACCCATCAAGTGAATGAGGATAACCTGGGTTCAGCAATCCATGCTCAGGTGAATCCCTGCGACGGGTTGAGCTCCCATTGCTCGGTCCCTGCTCCTGCCAACCTAGCAGTTCGAAAGCACGTCAAAGTGCAAGTAGATAAATAGGTACCGCTCCGACGGGAAGGTGAACAGCGTTTTCGTGCACTGCTCTGGTTCGCCAGATGCGGCTCCCTCAGCCAGTAAAGCGAAATGAGCACCACAACCCCAGAGTCGGCCACGACTGGACCTAATGGTCAGGGGCCCCTTCACCTTTACCTTTATGAAGCTCGAATGTGATTTTTCCCTCAGCCCCTCCCACACTCTGATCTGCTACCTGCACTTTCTTTCAGGACACCTGGGATTGATTCCAAACAGATGGCACAGGATGGGTGCCAAGCCAGCTCTCTGAGTTTTTAAGAAATCTTACACCCTGTTTTTCAATTAAAATTTTAAAATCGCACCAGGGAGACACATGGCATGATGGTCTCACAACGCTCCACATCAAGGGACCTCTCATTTGGGGCCAGATCCAGTTCCTACTCCTTGATGGTTGCCAAGGGCCCTGCATATAGAAAAACTAACAGATCTGTTTCCATTTTCTTATTCTTTCCCAAAATGAGGTGCAATTCTAGGTGAACTCTGCAGTCATTTTGTCACATGCATCCATCTATGAGACAGACCTCTGAACTGTCAGTCTGTGGCTTCCAGCTTGTCTGGACAAAGTTCCCCTTGTCTGCCTGAGTCTCCAGAAAGAAATCAAAAGTCTTGTTGTCAGGCTTGCTTAAAACACATGCCAGTTTTGATCACCAGGCAGACAGAGTCAGACAGGCAAAACATGATCTTTATGGGTGCAAAGATATGCCATCGGCCTCACAGAACCCGATAGCTCACTGTCTCCTGAGGCAAAACAAGATTAATGAACGAGTTGTCTCAAAGAAAGGGGTCCTTTGCTTTTCTGAAAAACCTGGAGAGAGTTAAAATGTTGGTTTTTCATCTGCACGGAGAAGGGAGATAAAGGCTGTGCCTTTTCTTGTTTTGTTTTTTTTAATAAGAATAGGGGTTGTAAAGGAACATGGCTAAGAACAGGGTTTTGGATGAAACTGGGTGTTGGTAAGCCAGGCTGATTCTTGGAGGCAGTCAGTGGAAGCCAGTGTGGTCTAGACGGATGGGTCAAATGCTACATGTGGTTTGGATGAGATGCATTTGAACTTTCAAATCCCAGCTGAGATGTGGCTATGGACTGGGTAGGAGAAACCCCTCTGGGCTGCCTCTGCTGTTTACATGGTGGCCCCATAATTTCCTCGTGGACACTTGGTTTTGCTGACACCCAACCACACAGGTTCACTTATGCGATCTCTTGCAAGTACAGGGAGATGTGCTTGAGAAGCTGTCTGCTCAACCCTGCATCATGATGGGAGAAGCATTTTAGTATGAGGGTTTCTAAAAGATGGGTGTACTGGGATAGGTCGCTCAGTCTCAACCCTTCCTCTGTGAAATGGCAAGTGCCACGACCACAGAACTGAACAGAACTGAACAGCCAGCATATACCACTCCCTGCTTCTCCACACCAAGGCTGGTCAGGCAAAGAGCTTGACGTCTATGGAAGAGGCCAGGAATCGCATCTGTCCAGACTTCCTCGCCTCTGATGCAGAAGCTCTGCTCCCTAAAATTTGGTGTGTACAGGTAAAAGGTAAAAAAAGGTAAAGGACCCATGGACGGTTAAGTCCAGTCAAAGGAGACTATGGGGTTGCGGCGCTCATCTCGCTTTCAGGCCGAGGGAGCTGGCGTTTGTCCACGAACAGCTTTCCAGGTCATGTGGCCAGCATGGCTAAACCGCTTCTGGCACAACGGAACACCATGACGGAAACCAGAGCACACAGAAACACCGTTTACCTTCCTACCACAGCAATACCTATTTATCTACTTGCACTGGTGTGCTTTCAAACTGCTGCATTGGCAGGAGCTGGGACAGAGCAACAGGAGCTCACCCCGTTGTGCGGATTCAAACCGCCAACCTTCTGATCGGCAAGCCCAAGAGGCCACAGCGCCACTCGTATCGGTTGTGTGAAGGCAGGTTGGCATTAGTAAGGAGAAAGGGCAAGGTCTTCTGTCCATGATCAGAAGAAATATAGACTCCACATATTCAAGAACCATACATGACCCACATAAGCAGATTATTTGGCTCACACAGTTTCACTGAAGGCAAGACAAAGAATTTCCCTGCTGACAAAACCCACCTTTGACTGAACAGGCAGGTATGGGGAGCCAGGCGCCCACCCCCTCATCTTCCTAATGATTTTGAACCCATCCCATTTACCTCTCTTTCTGCATAGAAGAAAAGGTCCTCGTGAAGCTCTCCATCTGTCAGCGCAATGATGACACTCGCCGTCCTATAACCTGAAGAGAGGAAAACCGTTCCATTAATATGGTGAGTGAGGAGATGAAGTGGCATGTGGATGCATGGAATCATAGAATCACAGAACTGTGAAGTCGGAAGGGACCTCTGATGGTCATCTAGTCCAACCCCCTGAAATGCAGGAGGGAAAACTTTGGTGCAAAAAAACACACTTGAACATGGAGCTTTAAAGCACAACTTGCTCTACAGCATTATTGTGCTTTTCAGGCCACAACAGAAGAATTACGGCTAGTATCTGTACCTTTCCAACCATTACTGTACAGTATACAGTGGTACCTCGGGTTAAGTACTTAATTCGTTCCGGAGGTCCGTACTTAACCTGAAACTGTTCTTAACCTGAAGCACCACTTTAGCTAATGGGGCCTCCTGCTGCTGCTGCTGCGCCGCCGGAGCACGATTTCTGTTCTCATCCTGAAGCAAAGTTCTTAACCTGAAGCACTATTTCTGGGTTAGTGGAGTCTGTAAGCTGAAGCGTATGTAACCCGAGGTACCACTGTACAGCAATAGACTTGGATTTGCAACCAAGCAAACACACAGCAAGGGGGCACAGTCTGTTGTGGGGCTCTGATGCATCCCTGAACATTACAGATTCTTCCAAATGCCTCTTCGGCACAGCTACGGTTTACACCTTAAGCCGGGCATAGGCAAACTTGGCCTCCAGATGTTTTGGGACTACAACTCCCATCATCCCTAGCTAAGAGGACCAGAGGTCAGGGATGATGGGAACTGTAGTCTCAAAACACCTGGAGGGCCGAGTTTGCCTATGCCTGCCTTAGGTGTTGACTTAAACATAGCATCACATGTTTCTGCCCAGGGACCAAACCAGGCATGGCAGCAAATGTGCAGCTGCCTCCAGAACAAGCCACAGAATCTGGCTCCTCCATCCCATCCATGACATCTAACAGGATGTGCCTCATGCCATGACATGACAGTAACACAGGGAGCTGCCTTCTCCCAGGTCAGATCACTGGTCCTTCCAGCTCAGAGTGGCAGCAGCTGCTCTTCATGATTTCAGACAGAGAGGCTTTTCCAGCTCTGCCTGCAGATGCCAGGGACGGAAGCTGGGATCTTTGGTATGCAAAGAGATCCAGCTGGCTCAGTACTGTCCACACTACTTGACAGTGCCTCTCCGGGGCTTCAATCAGGAGTATTAGCCAGGCCTACCTGAAGGTGGCAGGGACTGAGCCTTATGCTCTGCCAGGGGTCCACATCCTGTATTTCCCCACCTTCTGTCACTGTCAGTCAATTATGAAGAGGGTAATGCATAAGAGTGTGACGTCAGCATGCCATGAGACAAGTTCTTGTCAGGAGTTCAGCCTACACTCGAGTAGGACTCTGGCAGAGACACATGCCCAACTGGTATGTTCCCTCCCTCCTGGTCCATCGTTCGGGAGCTTCAAAAGCTTTCTTCAGCCCGAATATCACAGCGACAGAAGCCAACTGCCACTGGCACACTTAGGGATCCGCAGAGTCTTCGCAGCTTGCATAACAGACCTCAGCAACTCAGCATTTTGGCTAATCTACTTTATTTACATATAAACACACACGGAGCACTGCAACATGGCTCCCCCTCTCTCTAGCATCAGACAGCAAAGAGAAAGAACAAAGGACAATTGTCCCACTTCACGTAACACTGTAACACAAACACCCTATCTCTGTCACTTCCCACTCTGTGAAGTCAAAACATACACTGTCATGTGATAGACTAAAATCCCATGAATGCAACCATGGAGCAGGAATTCTAACAGTTCTGCCATGGGTGGCCAGAAGGAAAGGCAGAGTCTACTGGGCTACCTGGTAGCTCACTGCTGGCATTGATGGTAAGAACACTGGACGAGGCTGACCTTGGGCTTAACCCAGGAAGATACTTCTGATGCCCATAAGCAAGAGGGCATACTCAGAAGCACAGATCAGCGGAACGACTGTGAGCACGTACTCATGCTTTCTAAAACTTATCAGCAACTCATGTTCTGTGAGTCAGCCCACCTTTGTCCTATAGTAGGGTGAGGACACGGGTGGCGCTGTGGGTTAAACCACAGAGCCTAGGACTTGCTGGTCAGAAGGTCGGTGGTTCGAATCCTTGCGATGGGGTGAGCTCCCGTTGCTCGATCCCTGCTCCTGCCCACCTAGCAGTTTGAAAGCATGTCAAAGTGCAAGTAGATAAATAGGTATCGCTTCGGTGAGAAGGTAAACGGTGTTTCCGTGCATTGCTCTGGTTCTCCAGAAGCGGCTTAGTCATGCTGGCCACATGACCTGGAAGCTGTACACCGGCTCCCTTGGCTAATAAAGCGAGATGAGCGCCGCAACCCCAGAGTCGTCTGCGACTGGACCTAATGGTCAGGGGTACCTTTACCTTTTAGGGTGAGGAAGGGAGAGTTGGAGCCATGCCAGAGCCAGTGTGGCATAGTGGTTAAGGTGTTGGACTAGGGCCTGGGAGACCAGGGTTCAAATCCCCACTCAGTTATGTTGTATCTCACTAGGTGGCCCTGGGGCCAGTCACTATATCGTTCCACAGCCTCACAGGGCTGTTGTGGCTTTAAATGAGGAGGGAGAGAACCATGTTCACCATGTTGAGCTCCTTGGAGAAAAAGATGGGATATAAATGCTATAAACAAATGAATCAATGGTTGCTGCTGTGCCCTCCACCCTGTAGAGTTTGTCCCCGGGTGCAAATGATGCTCTAGAAGGTTCATGAACCCTGGACCTATTTGGGAGCTGGCCCCACTATGACAGAATTGCTTGTAAAGTAGAAGAGCCAAGCATATTATCATCTAGATTGCAGCACCGCCTGCCAAAATGCATTCTTCTCCCAAGAAGATTGTTATCTCGCTCTTAAGCCCGGCCCAGGCTTGTCATCGGTATCAACCGAAAAGCACACAACCATCATAAAGCAGAACCAATTAAAGGTAATTTGGATGGCTGCCGGCAGCTCCTTGCAATAAATCTGAGAGGCCTCTGAAATCAAGGATTACATGCTAAAGATGATATTTTGCACTTGCCAAAGCTAAATATAATCGCAAGACTTCTACCTGCAAGGGAGAAAAAAGCAAATGCCCCAGTAATTAACAGCCTCTTTAAAGTACCTTATGGTTAGAGTGCCCCCCCCCCAAAAAAAAACCCCCAGGAGCAGATTTTTTTTTAATTGCCACATTGCTGAAGAGAATGAAAAATCAGTTTAGATACTCTGCTAGTCTTGGGTTCAACTGCTTTCTGGGGAAAGTTGAGGAAAGCAGTTGAAAAAAAGTATCACCCAAGAGGATTGGGGCCACCTAAAACTTACTTTGCCAGACTTCAGCTCTCAAATTGTGAAGGGCTTTAAAAACCAACTCCTTAATGTGATAATATTCAAATCAAATCACAAATGTCTCAGGGCAGTTTATTAGTGCAGGATCTCTGGCCAGGACTCCTGTGCTGCCTGCTCAGAGCAGCACATGGAAACGCCCTTTACCTTCCCGTCTGAGCGGTACCTATTTATCTACTTGCACTTTGATGTGCTTTTGAACTGCTAGGTTGGCAGGAGCAGGGACCGAGCAACGGGAGCTCACTCTGTCGCGGGGATTCGAACCACCAACCTTCTGATTGGCAAGCCCTAGGCTTTCATTTAGAGACCCCCCAACTCATTCTTACCTTGAACATTTTCATGGTAAATTTGCTCACTTGCCTGAAAGAGAAACAAAAATGACTGTCAGAACCATAAAGAAGAATGTGAGAAGAATAAGGGGCCATGTTTGGAAACAGCAATGTTTCGGGCCTGATCCACCCGCTGCCCACCCACAGTGTGATTGAGAGCAAGTGTAACGCTGGTGCAGTTTGTGATTTACCCTCTCGAAGCCTTCGTGCATGTACGTGTCTCCTCCTGGCAGGACCTTCTGGAGCTCCTCCAAGCCTTGACGGATCTGCTCCCTGAAACAGCAGAACACAACATCTCCGCTGAGGGAAAGCCAACTCGCTATGGATAAAATTGGTGCATGAGGAATAACATTCAGATATAAAGATTTTAGATCTGCCCGTTCCAAACTATATTCAAACTGAAATGCAACGCAGTTGAAACAGGGGACACATTTTTAGATGCTGAATTTAGCCAACTCAGCCTTTCATGCCATCTTTAAGCACCTGCGGAAAAACTTTCTATTTCGCCAGGCCAATCCAGGCAATTAATTATACATCCATCACAATAGTAAATTGATGTCTGCTTTTAACTTTTATGGTTTTACTGTATTTTATTTGTTTGTTTTTATTGCTGCAAACTGCTTATACAGTATGTATATTTTATGACACAGCGGCATGCAAATATTTTTATAAATAAACTTATGTCAAGCATGTTCTTTTCATTTTTGTAATACATTTTCTTACATCAATATCCTGCCTTTCTACCATCAATAGAACACAAGAGAATGCAGATATATTCACTGAACAGTAGTAGTCTCCTAGGTGCACTTTAGACTGTATCCTGGGGCCCAAGCTGTGCTCAGGACCAGTTTATTGAACACCTTGTAAGTATTCCTGCATCGCAGGGGGTTGGGCGAGGTGGCCTTCGAATTGTACAATTCTATGGTTCTATAGTTCTTTATTCTGTCCCTTCCAGCCAGTCCTCGCCTTCATGCAACACAAAATTTCAGCAGCTGGACCTTCTTGCTCACAATATTTTGATGAATCAATGAAGTTTATATAGCTAGATTTTATAAATCACATTGTGTAACACAGGCACGTCCAACAGGTATATCATGATCTACTGGTAGATCATGGAATGTTCCTGGTAGCTCTCTGGTCTTTCAGGGATCTCCTTTCTCCCCCCCCCAAAAAAAAGAAGAAGAAGAAGAAAAAAAGAATAAAAAATATCAACAACTACTGTTTCATAAAAAAAGTTCAATCACTCTGGCTTCCTAAGAAAAGCTGAACAACTTTGCCTTTCCCAAAAAAGCACAGCAACTTTTGGTTCCTAGACAAAAAAGTTGACCATCAGGTTAAGGTCCACTATTTGACTGTGGATTCAGGACCCTAAATATAATCAACTATTGATTATATTCTGTGTATATCACAATGCTCATTCAGTTTCATTCATTCATATATGCCATTTCCTTCATTCATTCATATACTTGTAACAATGTAACATAGATGCTAGCTGCATATATCATAGTCATAGAAACAAAACTTTACATTTCCTTTATTCGTTTGCTTCCTAAAAAAAAGCTGAACAACTTTGGCTTCCCAGAAAAAGCCCAACAACTTTGATCCATCCAACGACAATGGTGAGATCACTGCCAGTCTTTTTACACTGTGAGTAGATCACAGTCTCTTGGGAGTTGGACGTCCCTGGTGTAACATATCTATAGCTTAGCAGACAATTTTACCTGGCTTCAGAAGAGAGGAAATAAGAGTATGGCAGGGCATTGTTTGGGGGTGGCCCAGGGGTATGGATCCCCCCCCTTTGCTAAATTCCTGGGTGAAAATCAGTCTAAAAAGGTAAAGGTAAAGGTACCCCTGCCCGTACGGGCCAGTCTTGACAGACTCTGGGGTTGTGCGCCCATCTCACTTAAGAGGCCAGGGGCCAGCGCTGTCCGGAGACACTTCCGGGTCACGTGGCCAGCGTGACGAAGCTGCTCTGGCCAGAGCCAGAGCCGCACACGGAAACGCCGTTTACCTTCCCGCTGGTAAGCGGTCCCTATTTATCTACTTGCACCCGGAGGTGCTTTCGAACTGCTAGGTTGGCAGGCGCTGGGACCGAGCAGCGGGAGCGCACCCCGCCGCAGGGATTCGAACCGCCGACCTTTCGATCGGCAAGCCCTAGGCGCTGAGGCTTTAACCCACAGCGCCACCTGCGTCCCTAAAATCAGTCTAACTCGAGGCAAATGGAGAAAGCAATTGTTATAAGCTGTGGAAGCTAAACGGATCCATCACTGATTCCTGCAGGAGGGAGTTCCATAGTTGAACGATGCACTGCATGAAAAAGGACTTCCTTTTACCTGTCCTGAATCTTCACTGGACGTCCACGATCTCTAGTATTACGAGAGTCTAATCTTCAGGCTCCAGATTTATGTGAAAGCAGCCACCCGCTTCCCTCTCTTCCTCCATCCAAACCAACTTCAAGATTAATGAGTTCATGGGAAAGACTTTTAAAAGCCCTGGACATCCAATGTAATCTTTTCAAAGTGCAGGCACACAGACAGATTAAAAACAGGCTGAGCAGGGTGGGCTCTGCGGTGTTTCACTCAGCTGTGAAGACTGACTCGAAGGAGCCAAGTGGAGTTCGGAAGGCTTTCAAGCCAAGATAACGCCTCTGTGGTCCTCAGACTATCTCCAAATGAACTCATGCTGCTGGTATCTTCATGGGAAGGAGATTGCCAGTTCAGCCAACATATGGGGAGGGGGTCTCAACATTTGTTGAGAAAATCCCATTTCTTCAGTTCACAATTAGTGCAAAGGGTTTGGTTTTCCAGGGAGATTCCAGTTGAACGGTTAACATTTCGCAGTAACATTATCTGTTTAATTCCTTACTTGATGAGAAGCACCATCATGTTAATGAGGCCAGAAGGCTTAACAATTTCAAGTGTGTTTTGGGGACTTTGGGGAGCGTCCCCAGGAGAAAGAATATCAATATAAAATAAAGCGACATGTGGCACAGAGAAAGAGGATAGCGAAAAGCATTTCTCACACAAGTTCCCTTGTTATGATTTATTCTATGGAAACTTTAATTGGGCTGATTGTAGCACTCGGGGCACGCTCCACATCATTTTAAGTTGGCTTTTAAAGAAATCCTTCAAGGATACAGCCTTAAAACCCCAGTTGTGTCATTACTGTGCACAAGAACCAGCCTCCTCAGTCCAGCTGGCATTTTCTCAAGGCTAGCGTCTAGTGACGCAGGTGGCGCTGTGGGTTAAAGCCTCAGCGCCTAGGACTTGCCGATCGAAAGGTCGGCGGTTCGAATCCCTGCGGCGGGGTGCGCTCCCGCTGCTCGGTCCCAGCGCCTGCCAACCTAGCAGTTCGAAAGCACCCCCGGGTGCAAGTAGATAAATAGGGACCGCTTACCAGCGGGAAGGTAAACGGCGTTTCCGTGTGCGGCTCTGGCTCGCCAGAGCAGCGATGTCACGCTGGCCACGTGACCCGGAAGTGTCTCCGGACAGCGCTGCCCCCTGGCCTCTTAAGTGAGATGGGCGCACAACCCCAGAGTCTGTCAAGACTGGCCCGTACGGGCAGGGGTACCTTTACCTTTACCTTTAGCGTCTAGTTTGTTTCAAGAATGCAGCAAATCTCACCAGCACCATCCCAGTACCCAAATATATTCCATGACAAGGTGCTGGAGGGTTTTTGGACCATGGCAGTCTTTAAAAAGAAACGCTTTGCAGGTTTTCAAACCCCAGAGGCACACGGGTTCAAAAATCAGAAAAGGGTTATGAAGTCAAACCCATGACTGTAAGACTCGGCACCAGAGCTCGCATCAGAACTGAACGCGCACTGTCATAAGGACAAAAGAGGAATCTGCTGGGCATTTCCGCCATTTCCATGTAGTCCATTACTTGCATCTGCCATTCTTCCAGAGTGGGTAGGTCTTGTGTCTTCCAATGCTTTGCAATAAGTATTCTTGCTGCTGCTGCTGTAGCATACATAAAGAAAGTTCTATCCTTCTTTGGCACCCATTGGTCGACTATGCCGACTATGGCGGAAATGACTGGCAGAATTCGAGACCAGGGAGAAGAGTTGGTGGAAGAAGATTGGAGGAAATTTAAAATTTATCTACAGAAACATTGTAAAATTTTTGAATGTTGATGACATTGAAATGAGCTGAAGGAGTTCAAGCAACAAGGTTAAAAATAAGATTGGATTGATAATAGATAAATTAATTGGATATGAATTTGCTGAAATAATTTTTAAAAGGGATACAAAAAAGGGAGATGTGAGGAAGTCAGGAAAATAAGTGAATCAAAGAGGAGAAATTAAAAAAAGGGATTTTTGTGTTTTTTTAGTGTGCTTTTTTCTGCTTTTTCTATTTTTTTTTCTTTATAAGTTAAATGTTTGTAATTTTTGTATTTGGTAACTTTATATTTTTCTGTATGTGTTTTTTCTTTTTTCTGTTTGTTGTTATTTCTGAAACTTAATAAAATATTATAAAAAAGAAAAGAAAAGAGGAATCTGCTGGGTCAGCTCAGTGCCCCACCTAGTCTTCTCAAAGTGGCTAACCAGCAAGCAGGGTTCGAGCACAAGAAAGCAACACTCTTTCCTGCTGCAGTTTCCAGCAACTGTTTTCGAACATTCAGCTTCTTTAGACGTCCATGAGAGTTACAACACAGTTGTGTCTGCTCCTGGCCTTGCAATGCTGATTTTCCATTTGGTTCCATTGCGCAGACTGAAGCTCAAGGGGCACAGGTGTGCAGGAAGAAAATGCACGATGCACAAGCCTCAGACCTCTGCAGCTCACCACCCCCCTTGCCTTCCCGGCTTCCTCTTACCTGTCTTCAGTGAGCCTCATCAGAGTTGAGCCTCTGGTTGAGAAAACAATGAAGGACATCCTCAACTGGGGGCTGGAAAAAGGGAACACAAGGGTTACAATCCACACTTTGGTTCACCCTGGACAAACATGAACGTAAAGAGTTTGGGACCCACCCAGGGATCATTTCTGAACCATCTAGGGCTGGAACTGAAAAAAATAAGAACCTTTTGCACTCTGGAACTCCCTGCCTATTGATATCAGGCAGCGATCTTCACTGTATTCTTTTCGGCACCCGTCAGAAATATTTCCGTATGTTTATTTATTTAGTTCATAAAATATACAGACCACTTGACTGTAAAAAAACAAAGCTGCTTATGAAAAAGATAAGACAACAAACTCATCACTAAGAAAAATGAAAAATTTAATACGTTCAAAAAAGTTTAAATAACCATAGACAGAAAACAGATTAAGACCTGCATCAACTTTGTAAACATCTGGGTAGATTGTCTAAACAATTATGCTTTTAGCAGGCACTGAAAAGCGCAAGGTGAAGGTGCCTGCCTGTATCAACAGGCAGGGAGTTCCAAAGTGTTGGTGCTGCCACACTAAAAGGTTCTTACTAATGGGGAACAGGTATTAAGGGGCTCCTGAAACACTGCCAGTTCCACTGATCAAAGCAGTCCAGTGGGTGGATATGAGGTAAGGTGATCTTGCAGGTTCCTTTGGAGAACACCATGGCAACTTGTTGGTTTGTAGGATAGCTCAAAAGCCGGTGGGGAACCAACTGAGCTTGCAGGGCCTAACTAGCCACACCCACCTGCCCCACAGATGATGTAATCTATGACATCACATGTGGGACAGGTGAAGAGGCATAGCTGGGCCAAAAGAAGTTTTGCAGGCGCTTGCCCAGCCCCTCACACAGTGCCAAAGATCAGCTGGTTGTCAGGCTTAAGTGGTTCTAGACTCTGAAGCAGTGGTTCCCAAACTTTATTGAGTTGCCATCCCCTTGGTTCCATAAACTCATCCCCAGTGTCCCTTGCGCTAACCCTATAAAAAGCATTATTCAGAACAGTGGCTTGCACAGCCCACTAAGGAAGATAACAACACAACAAAATTCATTCAGGAATATTGCATGAATTTCCCCCCACATTCTTATTAACGAAAACAGAAGGGTGAAGGAAATTTAGAGCATAAAATATTTGTCTGTAGCGATTTATCTTTTTTTTTTTAAAAAATATTTTTTATTGAGCTCTTTTTCATATGACCAAAAACAAACAAAAAAAAATGAATACAGGAAAAAAAAAACCAGAAATAACAAACAAAGGTACCATATGGCAATATTACAAAACCACCGGTACATACAACCATACAGAAGGGGAAAAAAATAATATATATATATATATACCCACCCATCCCAAAACAGTGATTGACTTCCCTTCAAAACGGCTTGAGTTGTACTCCCATGTTATTTTCCTGCGGGGTATTTTTGTTACCTTGTTTACACCTCTCAAACTTTATATATCGCCAACTGTGATTTTAACGTTACCTAGATTTGTTTCCATGTATATAAGGAATTTACTCCAATCGTTAATAAATTTTACATTTTTCTGATGCCTGATCTTCTGTGTCATCCTTGCTAGCTCTATATACTCAAATAACTTGGATTGCCAGTCTCTAATGGTTGGAATATTAGGGGTTTTCCAGTTTTGCGCTAGCAGTATCCTGGCAGCTACTGTTGCATATTGAAACATGGTTTGGTCCTCTTGTCTGATCTCCTTCCCCACCATCCCTAAAAGGAAGGCTTCAGGTTTTTTAGGGAAGGTGTATCTCAAAAATTTTTTTAGTTCATCATGGATGAGTCCCCAAAACCTTTTTATTTTTTCACAGGTCCACCACATATGATGGAAATCTCCTTCCTTCACCTTGCATTTCGTCTGTAGCGATTTATCAAACATGTACAAACCTTCACCCACCACTGATGTGCAGTGACAAATTAATTAGAAAATCAGCAGCTGTTCCAATAACTGCTATCTTGTGAACTGTGGCAACTCAGAATCATAAATCATAAATAAATGTAACCTAAGGAAATAGCTTTGAAAGCAATAAGAGTAGTAAACAAGGAAAGTACCGTATTTTTCGCCCTACAGGACGCACTTTTTCCCCTCCAAAAATGAAGGGGAAATCTGTGTGCGTCCTATGGGGCGAATACAGGCTTTCGATGAAGCTTGGAGAGCGAGAGGGGTCGGTGTGCACCAACCCCACTTGCTCTCCAGGCTTCAGGAAGCTATCTGCAAGCCTGGGGAGCCCGTGGGAGTTCCCGCAGGGCTCCCCACGCTGTGGATAGCAGCCTGCCGCCCGGTGTGCAGAGCGCCCTGAAGCAGAGCGCCCCGCGCGCCGGGCAGACATCGGCCAGCCCCACAAGCTCGGGGGACAGTGGGGAGGCGCAGCCCCGTCGTCCCACTGTTCCCCAACCTGGTCTTGGGGGGGAAATAAAGGGAAAAAAATTCCCCTTTATTTCCACCCCAAAAAACTAGGTGCGTCCTATGGGACAAAAAATACGGTACTTCACTCTAGGATCCAGCCTGGTCAATTGTAAATAAGTGATTAACATGCTTCTGAGCGCCACCCCCACCCCCGGTAATCCTACCCCCCACTTTGGAAACCAGTGATCTAGAAAAACATAACACAAGGGCTAGAAGTATACCATGACTGGTTTTTAAAAACCAAAACCAAAGTATTTAATGAGATGGAGAGAGGAACCTTTAGAATGAATGAATCGATTGATTTTGGTCACTAACCAAAGTGGAACCCTTAGGATACCTTGCTCATGCAAATACAAAAAGAAGGGATCCATTTTGGAATTCATTCTGTATTATAAATTATGCTCCCTTCTTTTAATTAAACAGGACCCAATGTAATGCAAAAGGAAAGCTCAAGGCAAAACAAGTTAGAGGGTTCCCTCCCACAACCAAGTTAAACTGTGAATTTGCTCAATGAATTCTTCTCAGCTGTGATGTTATGGAGAATCAAAAGGACAAGCCCAACTGAAGCCAAGAGAGATGAAAGAACTTGATTCTCCTCTGGTATAATCCACAATTAGACATGAAGGCCTGATTCCATGCATGTTTACTCAAGCAAAACAAAAGGACTTTTAACCTGGGACTAAGCTGCATTGAGGGACGCGGGTGGCGCTGTGGGTTAAACCACAGAGCCTAGGGTTTGCTGATCAGAAGGTCGGCGGTTCGAATCCCTGCGACAGGGTGAGCTCCCGTTGCTCTGTCCCTGCTCCTGCCAACCTAGCAGTTCGAAAGCACGTCCAAGTGCAAGTAGATAAATAGGTACCGCTCTAGCGGGAAGGTAAAGGGCGTTTCCGTGCACTGCTCTGGTTCGCCAGAAGCGGCTCAGTCATGCTGGCCACATGACCCGGAAGCTGTACGCCGGCTCCCTCGGCCAGTAAAGCGAGATGAGCACCACAACCCCAGAGTCGGCCACGACTGGACCTAATGGTCAGAGGTCCCTTTACCCTTTACCTTTAAGCACCATTGAACATAGTGGAACTTACTTCCGAGTAAACATGCACGTCCGAAGCCTGATCATACTTAAGCTTCTTGAAATCAACCTTCTACTATCAGCCAAATTTCTTACCTTATAAATTTGTGGGCCAGATGTTCCACAAAGTGGTAGATTTCATTCCAGTGGTGCAAGACACTTCCTGATCTGGAAAAGAAAATCATTCCAGGCAATATTGGTTTAATTACAGAAACATTTAGGTTGCTGCTGCTTTATTAAGGTTTGGTTCATCTGGACATCTGTGGAGCTCATCAGGTTCAAAGCTGATCTCCCGTTCAAAATGCCTTTCGCAGTTCCTTGAAGGGGGAGGGGGAAGGGAAATGCCCGTATTTCATCTGTTGCTTTTGAAAGGCCCATGCAGATGATAGATCTTCCAGGTGAGCCCTGGGGACTGTTCCTTGACATGGATAAATAACTGCAGCACTGGACCTTTAACTTGGCACTACACAAATCACACAAGGGCTGCTTCTGATCAGCCTCACCGTACAGCTTTGAGTTGGGCTCTGTTGCTGCACAGAGCTTTTCAGCTGATTTCAATTGGGAAAGGGGAGACCAGGGCCGGCTCAAGACATTTTGGCACCTGAGGCAGACCCCCAAATGGTGACTCCCTCCATGCCAGGTAAGAAGTGGTCAGGGAAGATCTCTATCAGGTACAGGGGGCGGGACTCAAGACCAGGATCTGCTGCCCTGGTGGATCCTGCTACCTGAGGCAATTATCTCATTTTGCCTCATGGGTGGGCCGGCCCTGAGGAAACAAACCTGTTCTAAGTGAGAAACAGTTCAGTAGCATTAGGGAGAAAGTTAGATAGGGCTGCATCCACTGTAGCACAGGTTAAGGTCCCTTAGTGATTCACTGGTTCCACTGGCAAAACTTTCTGAAACAGTGGAACACTTGTGGTGCAAGACGAAAGTAGCACACCATGAAACATGAAAGAACACCTTAAAAGATTGCTTAGGTCAAAAGCATGCAAGAATACATCTAAACCAACATCCTGCTCCCACAGTGGCCAACCAGATGCCCAAAGGGAAGCTTCTAAGCAGAATCGGGGCTGTCTTACCCATAGGCACTAGGGGTGCAGGGCACCCGGGCACCCGGTTATCAGGGGTGCCAGGCCAAGAGCCTGAGAGTTGAGTCCGCATAAGAGCCCGTCCGTCGGTTGGAGCACCACGGCGGGCTCTTCTGCTGCGGGGGGCTCTGTGCCATGAGTTTAGGGGTGACCGAGCCAGCCAGCTGGTCGGCTCCACCCTCCTGCGTGCCTGGGACTGAGTAACCTGGGCGCACCGGGAAGATCTTTGCACCCCACATATGCTTAAGACAGCCCTAAGCAGGATTCTGCTTTGAAAGCCATCGAGGTTGGTTGCCATCCCTGCCTCCTGCAGGAGCAAGTTCCATAGGTTATCGTTTATTGTAACTATTGATGCGTTTTACAGATTTGATATATGGATATAGTTTTAATTCTATCTGTGTTTAATTGTATTCTATTCATTGATTTGTCTTATGTTTGTAGTGGTTCTTGTTTTTATCTTTAAGCTGCCTTGAGTCCCATCAGGGGAAAAGGCAGAGTTTAAATACCGGCAAATAAAATAAACAAACAAGAAGAAGAAGAAGAAGAAGAAGGCGGCTGCATTAAGAAGTACTTTCTTTGATCGGTCCCGAATCTTCTAACATCCAGCCTCCTTGGATACCTACTAGTTCAAGCATTGAGAGAGGGAGAAAGACTCTTCTCTATCCACCGTCTCCATGCTAGTCATAATCTTATAAACTTCTATCATGTCCCCTCTATCTCACCTTCTCTCTAAACTAAATGCTGTTTTGACCCTAACCCTAAAAGCCACCCAGGAGTGGCCCTGAATAAAATCTTTCATAATATGGAGTTTTCACAACCTGGGTGCCATCACTGAGGAAGCCCCGTCTCAAGAATCCTCGACGACAGTTCAGTAATATGCCCATATTGTAAACGAGGCAGGACACCAGATGTCTTACTCTATTTGCCAACTGCCATTTGTGAATTTCTGGCTAAGGTAGGATTGGAAACAGGGGCAGAGGCTCCTGGACACCTTTCTTAGCCGCCTGCCTCTCAAAATTTAGTGTCAGAGAATGAGCTGCCCCCAGACAGGATATTGAGAGTCAGAGGTGGGTAGGTGAGTGAGAAATGTGGTTCTGTTCACATTTTAATGCAAGTCTGCCTCATTTTGAATTTTCAAAACAATACGTGAACTGAAATGCAGCTGTCCTTCTAAATCCAACCTGCTCTGAATTTTGTGACGGAGTTCTCCAACCAAAACATGTGTATATTAAGGGAAAGTGTGTGTTGAAAGTGTGCATGTCAGTGAAAATGACCTACAAAGGTGCATTGAATTATGCAGCTCTGCTTGCAAAGAGTATAGAGATCAGGCAAAATTGTACACACAGCTACATGTGCTAAGAGAAATGGCGCACTAAAATGCTGGCGAACTTTTGGAAACATTGTCCAGCTGCTGAAAACTCCCTTTGAGTTATCCAAGGGTTATAAATACTGTTAGCTAAGCCAATGGATTACCAACGATAAAAGAATGGAGGATGAAATTAATTGACTATGCGGAACTTGACAAACTAACAGTAAGGATCCGAAACAGGTGGGACCAGAAATTCACCAAAGACTGGAGTAAATTTACGGATTATTTGAAAAGTATTTGTGACGACCAGACGACGTTTGTAGGTTTACAAGAAGTTCTGTGAGGAATAAGATTAGAAATATTGTAAAAATGCAGAAGGAGAGAGGATATGTTAAGAGATGTAAAGGCAATATTAAGTTAGGAAATGCATAAGAAGTGATTAAGACGGAGAGGTGCTGATGGAAGTCCAATAAGATTGTATATGTGATAAATTGTGTGGTATGATTTATAATTTTGTATGATAAAAACCAATAATTTTTTTTTAAAAAAAGCTAAGCCAATGGATAACGGTAATAATTGTATTTGTTGGGTCAAACGTCCAAATGCCTGCCTACAGGAGGTCTGAAATCATTTTCTGGCATTGGGTTGCTGAGGGTGGGACACTGAAAAATCCTGCCTGATCCTGGCCTCCGGAACTCATTGCAGTTGCGAGATCTCTCAAGGCAGCAGTTACTACATTTTTCCCCTTTAAAGAGAAGCAGCTGAGGAACAGCCATTGCGTTTAGAGACACAGGTCTATTTTCCATGGTCTAGGGAAGGAATCCCTGCCCTGGTCCAGCTCTATAGAGCTCCCCGCGGCTCCGAAGGAGCTCCCTTTTCGGCTCTGCTGCTGCTGCGACTCAGGGACCCGCTAGACAAGAGCCTTCTGCGTTCTTGGTGGTTTGGAAGGAGCCTGTCTCAGTTACACACCACTTTTTAAATTCGCCACATAAGTACATCCTCCAGCTTTTCGTCTCCCCTCGGAACAAGAATCCAAACATCTAAAATTACAGCTCTTTTTTCCGTGAGACCTTCCCACACGCCTCCTCGCACAGGAAAGTGCTGCCACCGCGATGTTGAAGGCCAGCAGAAAGGAATTTAAATAAATAAATCCCCTTTCTTTGCAAGGAGGGCGGCTTCTCTCCCTTCTAGAGGCAAGAGTTGAAAGTAGAAACACGAAAAGTAAAAGAAAAAACCCACCAAAAACTCCCGCAGTTCAGAATCGCCAAGAAGGTTCACAAAAGGTCAAGTAAATAGAGGAACTCCCCGGTGAGGAAACTCCTAGAGAAAAGGTTTGTAAAATTAAGCATGCACTGAAGAAAGAAAATAGTTTTGCCCTCTTTCATAAAAGTAGAACTCCAGCGAAACAGAATGTTGGAAGATTCAGGACAGATTGAAAAAACAGTCGTTCCTCGTGCAGCACATTGTTAAACTATGGAACTCACTTCCACAGGAAGTAGTGATGACTGCCAACCTAGATGGCTTCCAAAGAGGATTAGACAAATTCATGGAGGAAAATTTGATGGTGATTAGCCAGGATGGCTCCACAGTTGGAGGCAGTAACCTTTCTGAACATCAATTCAGAAGGAAACCAACGGATAGGGCCGTTGCTCTTGCGCTCGAATCCTGCTTGTGCATTTCCCAATAGAGGCATCTGGTTGGCCACTGTGAGAACAGGATGCTGGACTAGAAGGGCCACTCCTTATGTTCTGCCTCTTAAAACGGCTGGTCTAACCATGAGACTCTAACCTGAAATGGCCTCTTACGAACTGCAGGTCTGCTCAGTATAACAGTGGATGGGCAAAGTCAAACCTGAAGCTCTTCCTTCAGGTGATCCTTTATCTTCAGAGCAAGCTTGGATCACACAGCCCTTCAGGAGGACAACAGTTCTATGATAACCTTTCAAATAGAGGCAGGGCCGGCCCAAGACATTTTGCCACGCGAGGCGAACCCGATGGCTCCTCCGACCACGTCTCACTCCTACAGAGGGTCTGATGCCACATGCACCCTTAACCAAAGCTGCTTCTAAGCTGCGGGCATGAGAGGAGAGGTGTGGTCCATGCTCAGCAACTGGGCCAGGTGCCATGCCTGTAGCCTTTACCAAGCCTCCACGCTGCCCACCCAGTTCCTCTGGTACTGGCAGCGGCTACAGCCATCAGCCAGAACAGGGCACAAGCTGCCGCCATCTTGGACTACCTGTGCAAGAACATTGTCTGCAAAAGCGCATGATGGGGAGAGGGAAGCCAGTGGTGTCCTAAGTGCTTATGCACTAACCCGGTTTGTTTATTTGCAGTTTAGGAGAATGCTCCAGCAGCTGCGCACACACAGCCCCATCGGGGGGCAGGAGAATGCAAGATGTAGCCATCTCTGCCACCAGCCAATGGGGGCTAGAGGGATCAGGCGTGGGATTGTTGGGTGAATCCTTTCGGCGAGGGCGGTTGCCCCTCCAGAGAGGGAAATGAGCTAGGAACCTGATCCAAACCTGCCACCCCTCTCACTTTCCCCTGAAGCATCTACCGAACTCATTATATGGTAAAAAAAGGTAAAGGACCCCTGGACAGTTAAGTCCAGTCCAAGGCGACTATGGGGTTCGGGTGCTCATCTCACTTTCAGGCTGAGGGAGCTGGCATTTGTCCACAGACAGCTTTCCGGGTCATGTGGCCAACATTACTAAACTGCTTTTGGCATGACAGGACTCTGTGATGGAAGCCAGAGCACACGGAAATGCTGTTTACCTTCCCGCCACAACGGTACCTATTTATCTACTTGCACTGGCGTGCTTTCGAACTGCTAGGTTGGCAGGAGCAGGGACCAAGCAACAGGAGCTCACTCCGTCGTGGGGATTTGAACCGCTGACCTTCTGATCAGCAAGCCCAAGAGGCTCAGTGGTTTAGACCATAGTGCCATCCCGCATTATAGAGCTGGTCATGAAAAGAGGATGATCGTCCTGTAAAGGAGGACACATGGCGACTCTATTGCTGAGTGGCAGGAGGCAGACCGTGCATGCTACAGGTCTGGATGATGAAGATCCCAAGGAGGTTATTTTTAGCGGGGTGGGGTGGGGAGAATGAAAGAACAAAAATGAGGTAGCATGACAACAAAGATGAATGGAGTTACATGAATGAAAGGGGAACTCAATGCAGACATTCACAATCAACTTCACAGAGTAGAGGCAGCTCCATTCACTGCAGTCCCAGATCTCACAAAAGCAGCTTTCAAATAGCCTCAAAGAAGTGACACCAAAAAAATTGCAGTTATGTGGCATGGAAAATGGAAGGATCATAAAACTGCAGGGTTGGAAGGGGTCCGAAATGCAGGAACAGACACGTTTTAAACTCAAATCTGCCACATTCAATGTCATTGAAGGGTTCACATTTGACTCAAAGATTTAAAAAATGCCCACCCCAAAATACTAATTTTTAAAAACTAAAACCCTCCTTTAGCCTCAGTTGTGAGCTGAGTTGTGAGCTACACTATCAGATGGTCCAGAGTGAGGGGAGGAAACTTGGGGTCTTCCAGATGTTGCTGGCCTCTTTCTCCCATCAGCCTCCACCCATCATGCCAAATGGTCAGGTGTGATGGAGGCTGTATAACACCTGGAGGTCCACTTGGTCTGTATCAGCCTTCCCCAACCTGGTGCCCTCCAGATGTTTTGGACTTCAACTCCCATGAGCCCCTGCACCCCATGGCTGTGCCAGCTGGTACTGATGGGAGTCTTCCTAAACATCTGGAGGTCTTCAGGGTGGGGGAGGCCAGTCTATAGCAATCAGACCGGGTTTTTCTTTTTTGTTTAGGCAACCCTATCCAAATTTATGAATCTTTGTTTTAAAACTGCTGGGTTTGTCCATACTTGGAAAAATTCTATTTCTGCTTGATTTCAAAGTTTGCTTTTATTGGTATTTTCTTGTATGTAATATTGTTTTATGCATACTGCTCAGAGGTGTTTCTGATTAAGGGGCCTGTAAATCTTGCTGGTAAATAAACAAACAAAGCAAATTTCTCTGGGCAGCTCATATTAAAATATTGGAGAAACCACATTAGAGAGTCCTAGAGCACGTTCGTGACAAAGGAGCGTTATGGCAGCAGCATCATTTGTGGATGAAGAGTTATCCACAGCTGGCAGAGACATACAGATGCGGGAAGAAATGGTAAACAAGAGGGTCAAATAGCATTTGCCGTTTGACTCAACTGCTTGCCATTTCTCTCCCCTCCCCTCTCCATATTCCTGTCAACTGAGGACAGCCCTCCATGCCTCTGATAATGCAGACTCCAGTCCCACCGGAAGCTGCCCTATTTACAGGAGAGAGTGAGCGCCCTTCCAGAGGGCCTGTTTAACGAGCTTTCGTTCTGATTCGTTTGAACATAAGAACGCCGGAAGAGGCTGCAGGATCAGGCCAATGGCCCATCTGGCCCAGCATCCTCTTCTGACAGTGGCCTGTGGGAAACCTGCAGAAGCATGCTTTTAGCAAGAGAGCGCTCTCCCCTCCTGTGGTTTCCAGGGCTGGTATTCAGAAAAACTGCTGCCTCACAGAATTGGAGAGTTCAAAGGGACCCCCAAAGGTCCTCTAGACCAGTGATGGCAAACCTTTTAGAGACCGAGTGCCCAAACTGCAACCCACTTACCGTATTTTTCGCTCTATAGGACACACTTTTTCCCCTCCAAAAATGAAGGGGAAATGTGTGTGCGTCCTATGGAGCGAATGCAGGGGGGAGGCAGGCAGGAAAAGCCCCCAAAAGCCACACACAAGCTCCGCGCAGCTCTTGTGGGCTTTTCCTCAGGAGGGACAAGGGACTGACGTGGCCAGTCAGTCCCTTCTCCCTCCTCGTAGAAAAGCCCACAGGAGCCACGCGCTCCTTAAAGGGTGCGCGGCTCCTGTGGGCTTTTGCGGGAGGTGGGGGTATTGCCATAGCCGCGCGCAGCCTCTCCCGGCTGGAGAGGTGACCCATGGCTATGGCAGCAGCCATATTTATTTATCACAAAGTGCCACAAAGGTATTTATCACAAAGTGCCACCCACAGCGGAGGCTCCACAAGGGCAAACGTGCGCCCTGGGGGTTGTGGCTCAGTTTTGCCCACAACCCCAACGCCCCATCCGAGGCGCTTCTACTCGGACACAAGTCCCACGATCCACACCCAGTCTCTGAAAACAACACAAGCACCTACTTGGGGATAGCGTCACATATCCGAATGGGACCAATGCCCCACCTGGCCTTTCCCTTTGCGCCTCCCTGGCCACGAGGGTGCCTTCTCGGTCTGGGCATCCTGTGTGGAGCAGCTGAGGAAAAGGAGCCCAAAGGCACTGCAGGAGACAGGCCAGTTTGGGGATTTCGGCTCTTTGCTGTCCCGCTCTTGCAGCATCTAAAACCTCAGTGCAATTGGTGCAATGAACTCAGGGCAAAGAATACTTGCAACCCCTGTTTTGGAGAGAGTTGGCGCCCTGACGGCATCGAATCCCGCTCCTTCTGCACAGTTTCCTGCACCGATCCACCGATCTCACATGGCCCAAGTTGAGCTGAGGATTCGACGCACCGCCTCTGCCTTTTGCTGGCTCTGTGCTGTGGGGACAGCGCATGTGCCCACAGGGAGGCCTCTGGCATGTGTGCCATAGGTTTGCCACCACTACTCTAGACCAACCCCCTGCAATTCAGGGATCTCAGCTAAAGCATCCATGGCAGACGGCCATTGAACCCCCAAGGAAGGAGAGCGCATCACCTTGCATTTGCCCAGAAGCCCTTCCACCCATTCTCCTTCCACCTCAGGCGAAGCGGCTGAGACCCACTGTTACAAACTGTAGAGGCAAAGCAAGGCCAGTGGCCCTTTTCCTCTTTGAAACTCATTGAGGTTGGTGACCATCCCTGCCTCCTGCGTGAGAGAAAGCTCCATAGTTTGACTAAAGGTAAAGGGACCCCTGACAGTTAAGTCCAGTCGCAAACGACTTTGGTGTTGCAGCACTCATCTCACTTTACTGGCCGAGGGAGCTGGCATTTGTCTGCAGACAGTTTTTCCGGGTCATGTGGCCAGCATGACTAAGCCGCTTCTGGCGAACCAGAGCAGCGCACGGAAACGCCGTTCACCTTCCCGTCGGAGTGGTACCTATTTATCTACTTGCACTTTGACGTGCTTTCAAACTGCTAGGTTGGCAGGAGCAGGGACCGAGCAACGGGAGCTCACCCCGTCACGGGGATTTGAACCGCCGACCTTCCGATCAGCAAGCCCTAGGCTCAGTGGTTTAGACCACAGCGCGTCCCATAGTTTGACTAAGTGCTACACAAATATGCCCTTTCTTTTACCTGTCCTGAATCTTCCAGCTTCCAAGGATGTCTGTGGGCTGTCATGTTATGACAGAGCAAGAAAAAAACCTTCCCCTCTCCACTTTCTCCAAGCCATGTATACCGTATTTTTCGCCCTATAGGACGCACTTTTCCCCCTCCAAAAATGAAGGGGAAATGTGTGTGCGTCCTATGGGGCGAATGCAGGCTTTTGCTGAAGCCTGGAGAGCGAGAGGGGTCGGTGTGCACCGACCCCTCTCCCTCTCCAGGCTTCAGGAAGCTATCCGCAAGCCGTGGGAGCCCGCGGGAGTTCCCCCCGGGCTCCCCCGGCTTGCGCAGAGCTGCCTGCATCCCGAAGCCCCGGAGTGCTCAGCAGTCATGCCGGAGCTTCGGGTAGCTCTGCGCAAGCCGTGGGAGGGCTCCCACGGCTTGCGGAGAGCAGCCTGCTCTGGGGGCTGGGGTTGGGGGAAGCTCGGGCTTCCCCCGCCCCAGCCTCGCGCCTTGGGGGGGAAATATTTTTTTTTCTTTATTTCCCCCCAAAAAAACCTAGGTGCGCCTTATGGGACGGTGCGTCCTATGGGGTGAAAAATATGGTAATTTCTTTTTTAAAAAACGTATTTTTATTAAAGATTTCTTGGTGTACAAAAGTATGTGCAATCACTCTCTCTTTTTTTCAAGTTACATTTTCTACAGATCAGTTTCATTTGTTGAGACATTAGTGTTACGTTAGGAAGAAAAGGGGGAAAGAGGTGGAGGTGGGCATGGTGAGCACACCTGCAGAGGGACACAGTTGAAAATACTCGCACCACAGCATACCCATTCCTCCCAAACAAACCGAGGGAAATCCCCACAACACTAAACAGGTTCACACAGACCATGCTTAAAGCATGGAAAGCAGAAGTAGGTAAACTGTCCCCAACCCCATCCCCACTAATTCCCCTGGCACGCCACCCATTATTCCACCACGCAGCACAAAACCTCCAGATAAAAACCTGGCAAGCCAAAGGCTTATACTGCCTAACAGACTTCTACAAAAATAACAAACCCTTATCAGCACAAGAAATACAAGACAAACTAGGGGACACCCAAATGCCCTGGCTAACACACCACCAATTAACATGCCCTGTTAAACAACCCGGTACAGTGGTACCTCGGGGTTAAGTACTTAATTCGTTCCGGAGGTCCGTTCTTAACCTGAAACTGTTCTTAACCTGAAGCACGACTTTAGCTAATGGGGCCTCCCGCGCCGTTGCTGTGTGATTTCTGTTCTCATCCTGAAGCAAAGTTCTTAACCTAAGGTACTATTTCTGGGTTAGCGGAGTCTGTAACCTGAAGCGTATGTAACCTGAAGCGTATGTAACCCGGGGTACCACTGTAGTAAAATCAGCAACAACTAGGCCCCTGACAACCTTCGAAAGTCATGTATAATTTTATAAACTTCTCTCATGTGGCCTCTTATCCGCCTCTTCCCTAAGCCTTTAAGTTCCAAATGCTGCCACCTTTCTTCACAAAAGAGTTATTCCATCTCTTGGATCATTTTGGTTTCCCTTTTCTGCACCTTTTCCAATTCTATGATATCGTTCTGGAGGTGAGGCGGCTACAGCTGCACGCATTATACCCATGCAGCTGTAGCATAAAAAGGTAAAGGTAAAGGTACCCCTGCCCGTACGGGCCAGTCTTGACAGACTCTGGGGTTGTGCGCCCATCTCACTTAAGTGGCCAGGGGCCAGCGCTGTCCGGAGACACTTCCGGGTCACGTGGCCAGCGTGACATCGCTGCTCTGGCGAGCCAGAGCCGCACACGGAAACGCCGTTTACCTTCCCGCTGGTACGCGGTCCCTATTTATCTACTTGCACCCGGAGGTGCTTTCGAACTGCTATGTTGGCAGGCGCTGGGACCGAGCAGCGGGAGCGCACCCCGCCGCAGGGATTCGAACCGCCGACCTTTCAATCGGCAAGTCCTAGGCGCTGAGGCTTTAACCCACAGCGCCACCTGCGTCCCTGCAGCTGTAGCATACTTATAGTTAATAAATGCCCTATTAAGTGAGCAGAGTTACACCGGGCCCAGGAAGCGTTTTGGGTTCCCTGGCAGAGAGCGCATTTGGGCCTGACTCTGATCTCTCAGAAAGTGCGAGCAATCTGCAATCCTCATCACCCATGTGGCCTTCCCTTACCCATCCTATGAAACTTGGCACTCCAGAAGAAATATTAGACCCAAATTAAAGTGGCTAGCACAAGAAGCTGGAGGCAGCCCTTGCGTTTTAAAGCAGGAAACCGGAGCGGCTTTCTCCTCTTTTTCTGAAGGGGCATGTGGTTTTGTTTCCCTCAGGGGTCTCCCTCTGCCCCAGTTGCCATTCTGGGGGCTCTCGGCTTGGCCTCCTGGACCAGCAACTAAGCTTGTCCACTTTGAGAAGCAAGTATATGTTTGAACACAGCCTGCAAGCAATTCCGCTCCCACTCCAGTTTTCCTGCCACCCCAGGCTGAGCAGCTGAGACCCATTGCTCCAGTAACCGAATGACAACATTCAGAAGGGGAGGTGTTGGCCATTTTCCATTTCTTTTCTTTGGCTGTTCCAATGCCCTTTCTAGCCAAAGGAGTCCAGGGTCTTGCCATATGGCTCTTAGGAAGCATTTTCGATGTGAAAATGGCCAGCTCAAGAAGAGCGCCAACGTGGAACGCGAGACTCACATCGGGAAGAATCCCAGCCTGCGGAGTCCCGTGGGTGATCGTGACCCATCTCCCTCCCTCTTTCCCACTACTCTGCCAACCTGGCCTTTCCTCGAGGAGTGCTGGGAGGAGAACGTAAGAGCCCTCCCCTGTGCCACCCTAAGCTCTGACTTCGGTAAAGGTAAAGGTACCCCTGCCCGTACAGGCCAGTCTTGACAGACTCTGGGGTTGTGCGCCCATCTCACTTAAGAGGCCAGGGGCCAGCGCTGTCCGGAGACACTTCCGGGTCACGTGGCCAGCGTGACATCGCTGCTCTGGCCAGAGCCAGAGCCAGAGCCAGAGCCGCACACGGAAACGCCGTTTACCTTCCCGCTAGTAAGCGGTCCCTATTTATCTACTTGCACCCGGAGGTGCTTTCGAACTGCTAGGTTGGCAGGCGCTGGGACCGAGCAGCGGGAGCGCACCCCGCCGCAGGGATTCGAACCGCCGACCTTTCGATCGGCAAGTCCTAGGCGCTGAGGCTTTAACCCACAGCGCCACCTGCGTCCCCTATCTGACTTCGGAGAAGGGGCCAAATAAAAATGTGACCAATGAGATAGATTTTTAAAGACTGGGACAGCAATATTATGGTCATAATATTGAATTTGATAAGTGGGAAAGACTATGGACAAAAACAATTAAATTTACTGTAGGTACAACACTTAAGGAAAATTTAATGAAGATGATGTATTGATGGTATATGACTGAACTGTCAGGGGTCCTTTACCTTTATCTTTTTAAACTTGCTAAAATGTATAGAACTCCAGAAAAGGCATGTTGGAAATGCAAGGAGAAGGAAGGGAATTTCTTCCATATGTGGTGGATGTGCAGTAAAGTTAAAACCTACTGGGATATGATATACAGTGAATTGAAAAAGATTTTTAAATATACTTTTATTTAAAAACCGGAGGCTTTTCTATTGAGTACTGTGGGAGAAGAAATTCCAAAAGTAGACTTTAATATGTTTATGTATGCTACCACGGCTGCAAGGACACTTTTAGCCCAGAAATGGAAGCAGCAGGAACTTCCAACTTTGGAAGAATGGCAGATAAAAATGATTGAATATGCAGAACTGGCAAAGCTGACGGGGGAGATCCGAAACCAGCGTGACGAACTGTTTTAAAAGGACTGAAGTAAATTTATACAATATATGAAAGAACATTGTAAACATTTGAGAACGTTTGCAGGTTTGATTTAAAATATTTTGTAATGATAATTTTTGAAACTGATTTTCAAATACTAAAGTATTTTTTTTTAATTAAGAAGGTAAACAGGGTGATGTAGAAATGTTAAGAGGGGGGAAGTCGAGGCTCAGTATGAGCAAAGTTGCATGTGATGATATGATTTGATATGAATGTGACAAAGGAAAAATGAAAAATATGAAAACTTAATAAAAATTATATTTTAAAAAAAGACTGAGACAGCAAGATTTCCACAGTAAGATTGTCCTTCTCAGAGTGCACCCACTTCAGACCATGTTGGAAAACCACAAGATGCAGTGTTGCATAGTGGTTAGAGTGTTGGGCTTGGACCTGGGAGACCAGAGTTCAAATTTCTGGTTGTGACAATGGGCCCAGTCACTGCCTCTCAGCCTAACCCTACCTTGCCAGGCTGTTGTGGGGATTAAATGAGGAGGGAGGTGTGCTACCTTGAGCTTCCTGGAGAAAAAAGGTGGGATTTATATTTATAAGCAACAAACAAACAAACAAACCTATTTTCAAACTGAGGAGATGCTCTATGTGTGAAAGGATCTGCTCTTTGAGGAAGGAAAATTAAAACTTCCACAAGGCCCATGCCCAGCCTCTTGGGGCCGTGAGAGCAGCTTTTTGGATCCAGGCCTAGATGGGGCCTTTTGTTTGGGTTTTGCCCTCCCCATCTTATGACATGCCTACTTCTATTAATGTTGCCAAAAGTCCCGTCCCTCTATTCTCGGGCACTCGCACAGCTGGACAAATATTGTAAACGCAACCGTAAGCCTCTTATGTAAACACAATGGCATCGAGTCAGCTGTGGGGTAAATAACATGAGTAAGCATTTTATATCATCTCTGGACACTATTAAGCAAGAGAAAGCAGCAAAGGGAGAAATGTGCATTTCATTAGCTGGGAACAAAGAAAAAGTGACTCAGAGTTAAAGGGAGAGAAACGTACATTGGGGGTGGGGAGGAGAAGCCACAACAATTGCACTTTCCAACACATTGGCCAAATCGCAAGTTTCTTCCTTAGAATCCAGAGTCTGAGGATCAGTTCAGGAGAGGAAGGTTCCTCTCCATCTCTCTTGGAGAAAACAGAGGTGGCAACACCGGAGGGCAAAAAGATAGCATCCCTTAGCTACTTCCTTTGCAAAAGTTTCCCAAACTTTGCTTTGCTAGGTGAAACACAGGTATGTCTCTCCCTTCAGAACATAAGAAGAGCCTGCTGGATCTGGCCAATGGCCCATCTAGCCCAGTGTTCTGTTCCCACAGCGGCCAACCAGATGCCCCAACAGGAAACCCAGTCCTGTTCCCTCCTGCGCTTTTCAGCAACTAGGATTCAGAAGCATCACTGTGCCAACTGTGGAGACAGAGCAGAGCCATCTTGGCTAGCAGCCCTCAAAAGCCCTGGCCTCCTCCATGAATTGGTCCACTCCTCTTTGAAAGCCATCTAGGTCGGTGGCCATCACTAGTTCCATGGTTGGCCACATAGGGAATGGCAGAAGAGCGTTCCAAGGGGCAACCTCTGCACAAATCACCAACCCAATTGCAGTCACTGCAAAATGGACCTGTTGCTGCTGCTGCTGCTGCTGCTGTATACATTTCCCAAACTGAGATAAGCTAGACCGAGAAATGCAACAAGAACCTGGAAGAGTCCTTGGGGGTGGGGGTAAAAGTGAAACCTCTTTCTGCTGGACTTTGGACACCTGAGATGTGCGCTTTCAAGACCCATCTTATTTTTATGAATGCAAATTGCTTTACATGGTTTTCAACCTGCCCTGGGTGGAATTAATAATAATAATAATAATAATAATAATAATAATAATAATAATACTGATTAAACGGAGGTGGGGGTAAGACAGCTGCTGGCCTTTTGATGCCCCTGAGCTCGTGGGGAGCCTGCCCAAAGCTCCCCCCGGGTCGCCCCCGAGAGCCACTCACTTGTCCAGGATGAAGTAGAGGTCGAAGCCCCCGTAGCAGGCGGCGCCGCCGTCCTCCCGGCTCCTGCCTTGCCCGCCGCAGGCGAGCAGCACCGTCGCGAAGAGCAGAGCGTGCCAGCCCCAGCGCGGGGGGCTCGGCTTGCGGGCAGCCATGGCGGGGCAGGATCCAGCGAGCCCCTTGCGCGCCTCCTCCGCCTCACGCCCTCGCCATGCAGGGCTGCGCGGCGCCGAGACCCCAGGGAAGGATCGCGCACAAGGCAAAAGAGGGCTGCTCTCCCCGTGCGCAGAAGACGATGCCCAGCGGGCTCGCCGCCTCCTCGCCTTTCAAAGGCGCTTCTCCTGCCAGCGCGCACAAGGCAGCATCGCCGCCGTCTGCAAGGCGAGAGGCGGCTTCCGGAGGCTTCTCCCCGGGTCTTTTCCCTCCGCGGCTTTGCCCCAGATTTCGGAGAATGTGGGAAGGCTCTCCCTCCCCCTCCCCAGGATGGCTGCTCTCCGGGTGGGGGTGGTCCTGCACCGCCGTCGAGCCCAAAAAGAGCCCCGACGGCGGCATCTAGTGGCCGAGGACGCGAGAAACGCACAAAGGACGGGGCAGCGCGCAAGATCCTGGCGGGATCCTGCAAACTCTGCTCTGCGGGCAGGATCCGAGACCAAAAACCCTCTCCCCTTCTTCTCGTGCTTCCCAGCAGATGCTGCGCCTCCTTTGTTCTCTTTTTTAAAAAACTTTTTTTTTATTCAAAAGTTAGAGAGTTCTAGAAAGATATCTTTCTAGAAAGGAACATTTCGTACAAAGATTTCCATAATAAAAGACAAAAGTGGTAAGGACCTAACAGAAGCAGAAGACACCAAGAAGAGGTGGCAAGAATACACAGAGGAACTATACCAGAAAGACATGGATGTCTCCTACACCCCAGGTAGTGTGGTTGCTGACCTTGAGCCAGACATCCTGGAGAGTGAAGTCAAATGGGCCTTAGAAAGCACTGCTAATAACAAGGCCAGTGGAAGTGATGATATTCCAGCTGAACTATTTAAATTTTTAAAAGATGATGCTGTTAAGGTGCTACACTCAATATGCCAGCAAGTTTGGAAAACTCAGCAGTGGCCAGAGGATTGGAGAAGATCAGTCTACATCCCAATCCCAAAGAAGGGCAGTGCCAAAGAATGCTCCAACTACTGCACAATTGCACTCATTTCACACGCTAGCAAGGTTATGCTTAAAATTCTACAAGGCAGGCTTAAGCAGTACGTGGACCGAGAACTCCCAGAAGTGCAAGCTGGATTTCGAAGGGGCAGAGGAAGCAGAGACCAAACTGCAAACGTGCGCTGGATTATGGAGAAAGCTAGAGAGTTCCAGAAAGACATCTACTTCTGCTTCATTGACTATGCAAAAGCCTTTGACTGTGTCGACCACAGCAAACTATGGCAAGTTCTTAAAGAAATGGGAGTGCCTGATCACCTCATCTGTCTCCTGAGAAATCTCTATGTGGGACAAGAAGCTACAGTTAGAACTGGATATGAAACAACAGATTGGTTAAAAATTAGAAAAGGAGTACTTATTTAACTTATATGCAGAATTCATCATGCGAAAGGCTGGGCTGGATGAATCCCAAACCGGAATTAAGATTGCCGGAAGAAATATCAACAACCTCAGATATGCAGATGACACAACCTTGATGGCAGAAAGTGAGGAGGAATTAAAGAACCTTTTAATGAGGGTGAAAGAGGAGAGCACAAAATATGGTCTGAAGCTCAACATCAAAAAAACGAAGATCATGGCCACTGGGCCCATCACCTCCTGGCAAATAGAAGGGGAAGAAATGGAGGCAGTGAGAGATTTTAATTTCTTAGGCTCCATGATCACTGCAGATGGTGACAGCAGCCACAAAATTAAGAGACACCTGCTTCTTGGGAGAAAAGCAATGACAAACCTAGACAGCATATTAAAAAGCAGAGACATCACCTTGCCCACAAAGGTCCGTATAGTTAAAGCTCTGGTTTTCCCAGTAGTGATGTATGGAAGTGAGAGCTGGACCATCAAGAAGGCTGATCGCCAAAGAATTGATGCTTTTGAATTGTGGTGCTGGAGGAGACTCTTGAGAGTCCCATGGACTGCAAGAAGATCAAACCTCTCCATTCTGAAGGAAATCACCCCTGAGTGCTCACTGGAAGGACAGATCGTGACGCTGAGGCTCCAATACTTTGGCCACCTCATGAGAAGAGAAGACTCCCTAGAAAAGACACTGATGTTGGGAAAGATGGAGGGCACAGGGAGAAGGGGACGACAGAGGACAGCTGGACAGTGTTCTCAAAGCTACGAACATGAGTTTGACCAAACTGCGGGAGGCAGTGGAAGACAGGAGTGCCTGGCATACTCTGGTCCATGGGGTCACGAAGAGTCAGACACAACTAAACGACTAAACAACAACAACAACAAAACATATTATCCAGAAACATATCCTTATTCCCCCCCCCATTTTTCCTCCCTCCCTCCCCCCACCCTCCCACACAACCCCCACCCCACCCCCCGGCTTCCCTCAGTTCCAGTCTTTGATTTCTCTAAGAATGCTGTTTTCTGCATGTTAAACAGTTGTATAGATCCTCAAACTCTTTAGCTGATTATCATCAATAAAAAGGGGAGGGGAGACACCTTGATCATGAAGGAGGTTTTCCCAGGGTGAGGCTCATCCATTGCCTCCTTTATTCTCTTATAAAAACAAGGGAGCCCACCTGGTGCCGGAACTGAGTTCCAGCGGGGGGGGGGGGGGGGGCTGGCTAGTAGCCACGAACAGACCTCTCCTCCATTTATTTGTCGAATCCCCTTTTAAACTAAAGCCATTCAGGTTGGTGGTCATGCCTGCCTCCCTCCCACAGTTTAACAATGCCGTTCAGGAGTTCACCAAGTTAGTGGCTAAATATCTCTATTTGGTTTTTTGTCATCGAAATACACTGCAGACGTCTGATCTCCCTGGAGAGCTAGAGATGTGATGAGGCAAGTCCTAGGCTCTGCCTCCTTTCTTTTAGCAAATGTTTTGTGCCACTGGGGAAGTGGTAATTCTGTATTGATTTGTTTTGGATGTTTGCATGTGATGCCAATAAAAGGTTTGATGATGTGGGATGTGGGTGGCGCTTTGGGTTAAACCACAGAGCCTAGGACTTGCTGATCAGAAGGTCGGTGGTTCGAATCCCTGTGACAGAGTGAGCTCCCATGCTCGATCCCTGCTCCTGCCAACCTAGCAGTTCGAAAGCACGTCAAGGTGCAAGTAGATAAATGGGTACCACTCCGGCGGGAAAGTAAACGGTGTTTCCGTGCACTGCTCTGGTTCGCAAGAAGCGGCTTAGTCATACTGGCCACATGACCTGGAAACTGTATGCCAGCTCCCTCAGCCAGTAAAGCGAGATGAGCACCGCAACCCCAGAGTCGGCCACGACTGGACCTAATGGTCAGGGGTCTCTTTACCTTTACCTATGTGATGCCAATAAAAGGTTTGATGATGTTGATGAACAATGCCGTTAAGAAGGACTTTCTTGCACCAAAGTTGAGGGTCAGTGCTGCTTTTCTCCTCCATGTGTGGAACCCGGGGGGGGGGGGGAGCTGTCTTTTTTTTTTTTTTAACCAAGCCTGTGTTTCCTTACTTTGCAAAATTCGCAGTGCTGCAAAATTCGTTCTCAGTCATTATACAAGGCGGGCTTTGGGTGTAATCTGCTCCCAGGCTTTTAAAGGAGCGAAGGAGCACGAGCCTGGTTTCAAAACGAAAACAAAACCCAACCCAACCCCACGCCACAGCCCCCCCGACATTTCTTGGATGCTACTTTCGGGCCTCAGTGGCGTCTGCTGGAAATTGGGGAAGCGGGAAGAACTTCACAGGCACCGAATCTGGGAAGTTGAACAAGATGCAGCCCCAGGGAGCTCAAGGGCGACACCCAGTGGCTCAAGTGAAATTTGTACCCATCACAGCTGACTGTGTGCACGTGTGTATCTGACATAAACATTGTCTATTGTATTATCATGGGCATAGTCAGGGGGTGCAGGGGGGACAGCTGCCCCCCCCAGTCAGGTAAATAAATAATAAACACTTAATTGAGCAATTGCCCTGCACATACCGTATTTTTCGCCCTATAGGCGCACCTAGTTTTTTGGGGGGGAAATAAAGGGAAAAAAATGATTTTCCCCCAGGCGCGGGGCTGGGGCGGGCGAGGCCCAAGCTTCCCCCGACCCCAGTCCCCAAACAGGCAGCTCTCTGCAAGCCGTGGGAGCCCAGCGCTGGCTCCCGCTGCTTGCGGAGAGGTCCGCGAAGCCTGGAGCGCTGAGCTCAGCGCTTCGGCATGCAGGCAACTCTCCGCAAGCAGGCCCCTCTCGCTCTCCAGGCTTCAGCAAAAGCCTGCATTCATCCCATAGGACGCACACACATTTCCCCTTCATTTTTGGAGGGGAAAAAGTGCGTCCTATAGGGCGAAAAATACGGTAACTTGCTTCTGCACCCCCTAACATAAAGCCTGCCCCCCACCCCATAAGAAAATAATTATCAAGCAAAATGGGAAGCAAATATGCTTACTCAAAAACCATTAGAGAAATGAGTTTGGATCTGGAAAAATGTTCCTAATGAACCCCTTGGTTGCATTTTTATGTACAGTGGTACCTCGGGATGCGAATGGTATCCGTTCCGGAGCCCCGTTTGCATCCTGAAGTGAATGCAACCCACGTACGTTCGTCTGTGCGTGCACGGGTCGTGTTTTGCTGCTTCCGCGCATGCGCGTGACATCATTTTGACCGTCTGCGCATGCGCGTGCGGCGAAACCCGGAAGTAACACGATCCGTTACTTCTGGGTCGCCGCGGAGCACAACCCGAAAATACTTAACTTGAAGCACATTTATCCCGAGGTATGACTGTACTTTTTAATAAGATTATGGCTCTGTGCAGTGATGCAAAAGAAGAGGGCTGGGTCTGAAAACTTGTGGGTGGGTATGGTGCGTGATGTGAGGCCCTGTGATGCACTTGTTGCTTATGTGGTGCATAAATTAAGCCTGGGTGCCTGCACTGGAAATTTTCTGTGCATCTTGGTTTCATGAATAAGTGCCTTAACTCTTCCCTTAATGAAATGTGGAGTTTTAAAAATCCTAGATAGAAAACTAACATCTCAGGATTGAAGCCTGGGCTGGAGCACCACTTCTCCCAGACCCACTAGCTTTCTGTGTGCAGGGGGGGGGGGAATGAATACAGATGATGAGAATGAAAGACCAGCAGGGCCGTCTTTGGCATATGCGGCGCTGGGGTCCAAATATCCGCTCAGCGTCCCCAAATTACCACGGATAGTGGGGGGGGGGGGGCAAAGCTGCGCACTGCCAGCCACTCTCCCCCATGCCGCTGCGGGAGAGCAATCCCCACAGAGGCTTGGGAGGGAAGCTGTGCGCCCACCAGCCATATAGTTAGCGGGTGTCACGGTCTGGTTCACGGGCGATCAAAGTCCCGGCTGGGGACATCTGGACTGGGGGCAAGATGGCGGGGTGGCAGCAGGAATGGGAGTCCAGAAGCCAGGAGTCAGAAAGCCAAGAGTCCGAGGGTCAGAGAGCCAAGGGTCAAGAAGCCAAGGGTCCGAGGGTCAGGAAGCAAGGAGTCACAAAGTCGAGGGTCAGGAAGCAAGGAGTCATGACGTCTGGGGTCGAAGGATCAAGAAGCAAGGAGTCACGCAGTCAGGGGTCCAAGGATCAAGAAGCAAGGAGTCACGAAGTCAGGGTTTGAGGATCAAGAAGCAAGGAGTCATGAAGTCAAGGGTCCAAGGATCAAGAAGCAAGGAGTCATGAAGTCAGGGTTTGAGGATCAAGAAGCAAGGAGTCATGAAGTCAGGGTTTGAGGATCAAGAAGCAAGGAGTCACGCAGTCAGGGGTCCAAGGATCAAGAAGCAAGGAGTCACGAAGTCAGGGTTTGAGGATCAAGAAGCAAGGAGTCATGAAGTCAGGGTTTGAGGATCAAGAAGCAAGGAGTCATGAAGTCAAGGGTCCAAGGATCAAGAAGCAAGGAGTCACGAAGTCAGGGTTTGAGGATCAAGAAGCAAGGAGTCATGAAGTCAGGGTTTGAGGATCAAGAAGCAAGGAATCACGAAGTCAGGGTTTGAGGATCAAGAAGCAAGGAGTCATGAAGTCAAGGGTCCAAGGATCAAGAAGCAAGGAGTCATGAAGTCAAGGGTCCAAGGATCAAGAAGCAAGGAGTCATGAAGTCAAGGGTCCAAGGATCAAGAAGCAAGGAGTCATGAAGTCAAGGGTCCAAGGATCAAGAAGCAAGGAGTCATGAAGTCAAGGGTCCAAGGATCAAGAAGCAAGGAGTCATGAAGTCAAGGGTCCAAGGATCAAGAAGCAAGGAGTCAAACGCAGCGAGGCAGGGAACGTGTTGCTGTGGCAAAGATCCGAAGGGAAAATGCTGACCTTATATCCCTTCCCGGCTCTTGCCAGCAGGTGCTGTGAGTTACCAATCAGCCTTACCTATGGGGCAAGAGCATTGCCTCTTCAGAACAAACTTAGGAAGGCCCCAGTCCTGCAGAGTCCTATTGGTCTCAGGGCCGTCTCTTGCATGCACACCTGACAGCGGGGGCGCAGCTTCTATCCTAAGCCAGTGTGGTGTAGTGGTTAAGAGCAGTAGTCTCGTAATCTGGTGAACCGGGTTTGATTCCCCGCTCCTCCACATGCAGCTGCTGGGTGACCTTGGGCCAGTCACACTTCTCTGAAGTCTCTCAGCCCCACACACCTCACAGAGTGTTTGTTGTGGGGGAGGAAGGGAAAGGAGAATGTTAGCCGCTTTGAGACTCCTGAAGGGGAGTGAAAGGCGGGATATCAAATCCAAACTCTTCTTCTTCTCCTCCTAAGCCTCTGCAGGGATCGCTCTCCCACAAAGACTTGGGAGGAAGCTGCATGCCAGTCAGCCATATGGTTGACGGGGAGCAGCTGGCAGGTGTGCAGGAGGGAAAGGGGAGGTTGCCGGCAAAGCCGAGCAGCTCTCCCACTCGCTGGGGCGCCCCTGAGAGGCCGGCGCCCTGGCGCAACACACCACTAAGCCCTATGGGGAAGACGGCTCTGAAGACTAGTGACTTGTTCCCCATTTCCCATTTCAAGTCACTGGTCTTTGCTAGTATATGATGAGTTAAAGAAAATGTTTAAAAATACTTTTGTTAAAAAAACCCAGAAACCTTTTTAATTGGGTATGGTGAGTGAAGAGATACCAAGGGAAGATTGAAGACTGTTTATGTATGCAACGACTGTGGCAAGAATTCTTTCAGCCCAAAAATGGAAACAACAAAAGTACTAATGAAAGAAGAGTGACAGATGAAGATGATGGACTTTGCAGAACTGGCAAAGCTGACAGGAAAAATCCAAAACCAGCACAATCAAGTGTTCCAAAAGGACTGGAGTAAATTTGGAGGGTTGTCCAAAGACTTGTAAAGAGAAATTTTCTATCCTTCTATATTTATTTAAACTTTGAGTCATTCTGTAATGAGAGTAATTAGAATTGGAAAACGTAAAAATTGCAATGATATAAAGGTTAATTTTGAAAGCCATGAGGCGGGAAAGAAGGAAGTTGACGGTATAGTGGATAATGATGTGAATATATAATATTAAATGGAAAACAAATAAAATTTGTATATATGTGTGTGTGTGTGTGTGTGTGTGTGTGTGTGTATGAAAGACCAGTGACTTGTCTAAGGTTCCACCATAATTCTGCAGCTGAAGTTGGATTTGAAAAGTTTTGGACTTTCTGGTTTTTATTTCACAGTCTGGGTAGCAATATGGTCCCAGGTTCCAGGACCTTCCTGATGGCATCTCTAGGTAGTAGTGGTAGTAGCACTGAGAGCCAGCGTAGCATAGATTCAAGGTGCAAGAAAGGAGACTCTGACTAAACATCAGGAAGATCTTCCTGACGGTAAGAGCTGTTCAACTGTGGAACAGACTCCTTTGAAAAGGGGTGGGTTCTCCTTCCTCGGAGGTTTTTAAGCAGAGTTTGGATGGCCATCTGTCATGGATGCATCAGCTGAGATTCCTGCATTCCGGGGGGTTGGGCTAGATGACCCCTGGGTCCCTTCCAACCCTACAATTCTATGATTCTATGGGGCTTTGGTGAGGGCGGGATCTTTACACTGCTGCATACACTGCCATGGATTTTTAAATTATTTTATTTAAGTTATAGATTTTATTTTATTTTTGACGGCCCCTGCAGGAACCAGTCCTCAAATGAAATTAGAGAGCAATTGTTGGGAGGTAATCAGGCCTTGATCTCCTGTGTCCTTCCCAACCCAGCCTTGGGAATTGAAACAGGCCCTGGCAGCTGGCAAGGCGACAGGATGGCCATTGTCTTGGTGGGCAAGTCACAAGTTGTGTTGGCCTGGAGCAGATGTTGGTGCTGATCCTGGCTAGAAGAGGGAGATGCCGCCACACAAGTCGATGTCCAGAATGAGCAGATTGACGCCTGCGCAGCCCTTGCCTTCAACCAAGGGGCGGGGCCCTGAAAAGGAAAAGGGAGTTTTCCATTGTTACTTTTTACTCACTTTTTATGGAGAGCCAAGCTGGAGTCTTGAAACACTCTCTCAGAAATGAAATAATCTGTACTTCCAAACATGCGTGAGAATTATTATTATTATTATTATTATTATTATTATTATTATTATTATTATTTTATACCCCGCCCATCTGGCTGAGTTTCCCCAGCCACTCTCAGTTGAGTGTTAAAAACAATACAGCTTTAAATATTAAAAACTTCCCTAAACAGGGCTGCCTTCAGATGTCTTTTAACGATAAGATAGCTGCTTATTTCCTTTACATCTGAAGGGCGGGTGCCACTACTGAGAAGGCCCTCTGCCTGGTTCCCTGTAACTTGGCTTCTCACAGTGAGGGAACCGCCACAAGGCCCTTGGCGCTGGATCTCAGTGTCCGGGCTGAATGATGGGGGTGGAGATGCTCTTTCAGGAATACAGGACTGAGGCCATTTACACAGAGAGAGCCTGCTGGATCAGTTTGCATCCTGTTCTCACAGTGGCCAGCCAGATATAGTACATTAATGGGAAACTCGCAAATGTGACCCGTGTGACATAACCAACATGCTCAAGTCTAATCGATGCATGAATGGGTTAATGTCATAGAGTAAGCTGGCCTGCCAGGCTTAGCTAGGCGGTCATTCCTCCTCACCTTGGGGGTGGGAGGCTTATCAAGCTCTTTGTTCTTTCACTTTCCCACCATTTCTTCCACCGTGTGAACCCTACTGGTAAGGAGTTCTGAACTGGTTGTTCCAAGCTCAGACCCTGTGGCTTCAGCAAGCCATCTTTATGTTTCTATACAAATAATTTAGGAACATTCACCACATTGGAACCTAAATTTACTGCCTGTGTTTTCTAACTGCTATATGAAAAAGCACATGAACCTGACGTTTGAAGAGTCTGTAAGTAAACCTTTCTTAACCAAATGTGTGGTCTCTTTCTGTGCTAGGGAAGTGGGGAACTTTGGAAGCAACTTAGAAAAGGGTATTTTAAAGGTCTAACAGACTATATTTCAGCACTTTACTTTGCTACATATTTTGCGATTTTAACTCTCTGCTGGATTTCTGTCACCAAAGAGTACTTGTCATAAATCTGTATCTTGGCATCCAGGGAAGTCATCTAAACCTATACAGTGGTACCTCTGGTTACGTACTTAATTCGTTCTGGAGGTCCGTTCTTAACCCGAAACTGTTCTTAACCGGAGGTGCCACTTTAGCTAATGGGGCCTCCCGCTGCCGCTGCGCAATTTCAGTTCTCATCCTGAAGCAAAGTTCTTAACCCGAGGTACTATTTCTGGGTTAGCGGAATCTGTAACCTGAGATACCACTGTAATTTATTTTTTAAAACACCAAAACCAAATGCAGGAGCAACTCTACTCTCCTGTGGTTTCCTGCAGAGGCAGACTTTGGTCTTTAAGATTTCAGCAGTGCCCTGTGTGAGGCAAAAATTCACACACACCCCACACACCTTGCCTTCTGTTCTGCTCAATTCACTACGTCATAGTTGCAGCCCCCTATGGCACCCCCCAGGTTCAGCGCCCAGTGCAAGGGAACCAGTCGCACTGCCCTAAATGTGCCTCTGTTCCTAGCAAGTGGGATTCAGAACCATTGCCACCACCAACCATGGAGGAAGAGCGTAATCACTGTGGTTAGTAGCTACTGATAACCCCCTTGTCCATCATCCCTGTAATGCTGTTCTGATGGGACAGAGTTCTGATGGGACAGCACACCCTAGGTCAGGCTTCCTCAACCTCAGCCCTCCAGATGATTCAAGGCTACAATTCCCATCATCCCTGACCACTGGTCCTGCTGGCTAGGGACCATGGGAGTTGTAGGCCAAAAACATCTGGAGGGCTGAGGTTGAGGAAGCCTGCCCTAGGTTTTTATGAAGGGGGCTCCTTCGCAACATGCTGCCTGCCGTCAGTGCAATGGGATTGATGTTTCCTTTGCCAATTTAGTCCCATTGCATGCTGTATTTTAATCTGATTTTAAGCTGTATTTCAGGCGATTACTGGATTTTATGTTTTTAATGTATTATATACTTTGATGTTAGCTGCCCTGAGACTGGTTTGGCTGGGGAGGGTGGGATATAAATCAAAATTATTATTATTATTATTATTACAGTCATACCTCATGTCGCGTCCGCTTCAGGTTGCGTTTTTTCGGATTGCGGACTGCCGAAAGCTGGAAGTACCGGAACGGGTTACTTCCAGGTTTCGGCAGTCGCACATGCGCAGAAGCGCTGAATCGCTGAATCGCAGCCCGTGCGTGCGCAGACACGCAGACGTGGGTTGTGAACGCTGCGGGTTGCAAACGTGCATCCTACATGGATCACGTTTGCAACCCGAGCATCCACTGTATTATTATTGTTGTTGTTGTTGTTGTTATTTATTATGTGTGGAAAATGGCAGACTTGTCATCAGTTCATTTAGGGCTTCCACCCTTCCCTCCCTCACATTCAGTTCCCTCTCCCCCCCTTCCAGACTAGGTGACTGTCGCTGCCCAGGCTGAATGGCATAGTTAAACTGTGGAACTTCCTTCCACCAACCTAGGAGGCTTTAAAAGAGGGTGAGACCAATGGAGTTACCAATGTAACGCAAAGATCTCCTCAACGCATCACTACAGAAGCCATTAAAACATGTGGTCATCCCTTTAAAACGTTATGAAATTCTGGCCCAACTCACTTTGGAACTCGGTAGCCCAGTAAGTAGTCATGCCTCCGCAAATGGCTTGGGCGGGAGCACCATAGTCAGCGATGTTTGTGACCACCTTGCGAGAAATCCCATAGCTTCTGTGAAGGGTGTTCAAGGGATGCCCCTGGGAACAAAAACAAAAGGACAGATCCATTCATGCCTAGGTCCAGGGGTGCCAACTTGAATGAAGTACAACAACTTAGAAAGAGTAAAAATTTTGAGGTCAAAGGAAGGAAGTCAATATGTATATGTATGTAATGATTAGATTAGAATGATGATATGGATTTATTTGTAGATGTGTGGGGTTTTTCCCCTCTTGTGTTTTTTTTCTTGTTTGTACTGCTTTATTTTGGATTCAATGTTTGTAATTTTTGTTGTAATTTTGCATTGAAAATAAAAAATTTAAAAATAAAAAATAAAAAAGTATCGGGGGGCAGGTAATGAGAGAGTCTGTTTGTGTGTGTTATTCCACAGCACTTAGCTGCGGTGCTTTGCTTTCATATCAGTAGTTTTAATGCTAGAAAGCCTGAGAATGGTTAAGAGATGGTACAGTTTCTAGCATTCTGTTTGCAAGTAGCCACCCTGGGCGCTCACAGGGGAAAGCTGGGATTAAAAAATTGGTACGTTCGTATTGTTATATTCAATGAAATAAAATAATTAAAATTGAGGGAAGACAATGTTACGACCCCCACCCCCCAATAATAATACTATTATGGGATTGTGAATGGAACCTTCCAAATCGGCCACAGTGTGTGTATGTTTATTTTTAATTCATTTGTATTTTCCTCCTCTCTCTCTCTCATTCTCTTTCTTCTTGTCTGTTATTGAAGTATGTTCTCTTTTTAAAATCAATCAATTGGTAAATACAAGTTTTTTAAGTTTTTAAAAAATGTTTTCTCTTTTGGCTGGCCACCTTTCCGATACTTTTGCTCTGGTTCCTGCATTGCAAGATGTGGGGCTAGGTGATCTGTGATTCTATTATTCCTCCCAATGATTTCTGTCCCGCATATTCCTTCACTGGAGGGGGCGGGGCACCATTTGGATTGCCCCACATATTTGGGGACCAGCCCCAGTTTTGTATCTCCACCTTGACGTACCTCGTGCATCATGCTCTCGAGATTTGAGATACTTGGAAAGTTTTGCCGATTCATCCTGGACATGACACATAGCCTCCTGAAAGGCATGTGATAGATGACAACCCCCTGGGAGACACAACGGCAAATATATGTTACGCGAGACATGGCCCCGGGAAAGTTCAAAATCAAAGAATAAAATGAGGACTCAGTACAGTACTGAAAACCCACAACCCCATAAGAGAGAGCCAGTGCCATCCCCACAAGCACCAGTGTGGAATAATAATAATAATAATAATAATAATAATAATAATAATAATAATAATAATTTATTTATATCCCGCCCTCCCCAGCTGAAGCCGGACTCAGAGCGGCTAACAACAGTAAAAGTAACAGTTTACATAAAATCAATCAATTAATTAAAATGCATTCTAAAATCAATTCAAAATCAAATTAATGGCAACCATTGGGGTAGAGTTCTGTGAGGATTACCAAAGGAGGGGGTCAGACCGTGCCTTGGCCAAAGGCCCGGTGGAACAGCTTTGTCTTGCAAGCCCTGCGGAAAGATGTCAAGTTCTGCAGGGCCCTAGTCTCTTGTGACAGAGCGTTCCACCAAGTCGGGGCCACAGCAGAAAAAGCCCTGGTTGAGGCCAGCCTAACCTCTCTGTGGCCCGAGATCTCCAAGATGTTTTTGTTTGAAGACCGTAAGGTCCTCCGTGGGACATACCAGGAGAGGCAGTTCCATAGGTATGAGGGTCCTAGGCCATAGAGGGTTTTAAAGGTCAAAACCAGCACCTTAAACCTGGTCCTGTACTCCACCAGGAGCCAGTGCAGCTGGTATAGCACCGGGTGAATGAGAACCTGCAGCGAGGACCCCGTAAGGAGTCTCGCCGCGGCATTCTGCACCCGCTGGAGTTTTTGAGTCAGTCTCAAGGGCAGCCCCACATTGAGCGAGCTACAATAATCCAGTCTGGAGCTGACCGCCGCGTGGATCACAGTGGCTGGGTCAGGGTTAGAGTGTTGGCCCAGGACCTGCAAGAGTCCAGGGTTTGAATCCCTACTTGGCCATGAAGCTCCCTGGGTAACCTTGGGCCAGTGATTGCCTCTCAGCCTAACCTACCTCACAGGGGTGTTGGGGGGATTAAATGAGGAGGGGGAGAACCTTCGATTCCTTGGAGAAAAAGGTGGGATATGAACGCAATGAAATAAAATAAGATAATAATAAAATAAGTGGTAGACACCGGTTTAGGCGGGGTGTATAACACGGCTTCTGACTGCACCGCTCCCCAGTGGGAGAACCATCTTTTCCTTCATTGGAGGCAGCAAAATGCATCCCTTTCAGGAGAGTTTAACAGGTTTGCCTAGCTGCTGCGGCGAGATCCCACCCCAGGGAGTATCCAGCACAGAGTGAACAGCTTTGCGGCTGAACGGCTTGCTTTGAAACTTACGCTGTTGTAGTCCACAATGGCGTTGGTGGAATGCCTTCCAGAGTAAATGTTGAAGGCAGCGACGTTGGTGTTGTGGTTGATGTTGACTGTTTGGTACACGGTTCCTCCATCGTTTCCCTTGTTGATGAGCTGGATAGCCTAGAGACAGAGATCCACCGTCAGACTCCTACAAGGCACTTTGGGGAGACCGGCAAACAAGATCACGTGGTCCAGCCACGAGGGACTGCGGCTGCCGTGGAAAGCAAGCAGGTCGATTCACAGGGCACAAATGAACGCTTACTGTCAGGCCATTGGGCCATGTAGCCTGGGAGCAGCTCTCCTAGGCTGAAGGAAGCCCTGTTTAATATTTGAAGCTTTTAATATTTGATGTATTATGGTATTTTAATATTTTGTTGGAAGCTGCCCGGGGTGGCTGGGGTAGCCCAGCTAGATGAGCGGGGTATAAAGAATTAATAATAATAATAATAATAATAATAATAATAATAATAATAATAATAATAATTTTCTGCTTAACTGGAGATGGCCAGGGACTGAACTTTGGACAGCCTTTCCTAGACTGGTGTCTCCCCCTGTGAAATATACTCGGACTGCATTCTGAATCCTATTGTTCTAGGACCAATCAGACTGCTGCATTTTGGATCCTATTCAACTCAGTACATAACACCCTGCCACCCAGATATTTTGGACGACAATTCCCATCACCTGAGCCAGCATGATTGTAGGATGCTGCAGTGAATCAGAGATGCAGTCCAGAACAGCCCTGGGGGAAAATATTCTTCGGTCAGGGAGTTGTAACAGAAGAGCCCTGGTCACCTGATCTTTGACATCATTTCAGGCATCCTTACAGATTCCTGGAAGTAAGTGGATCATTTATCGCCAGCTGGTAAATTCACCGCTGATCTGAGATCCGACCTCATCCCAGGGACTTCTTAACTCATACGATAGGTTTTGACCAACTGATCTGTCTCAGGCAAGTCTTGCAAATGGAGTCACATGGCTTCTGGACAAGACTGAATCCCCTTCCTGAAGACTGGGAAAAGTTGTGGAGGAAAGGGATCAAGTTCACTGCATGTACCGTGTTAAAGGAAAATGTCATGAAAATGATGTATAGATGGTACTTAACTCCTGTAAAATTAGCAAAGATTTACCATAAGAGTGATAATTTATGTTGGAAATGTAAAGAAAAAGAAGGTACTTTTTATCATATGTGGTGGACCTGTCCCAAGGTGAAAGACTTCTGGGAGAAGATTTATAATGAACTGAAAAAAGTGTTGAAATATACATTTATTTAGAAACCAGAGGCCTTTCTTCTTGGAATAATAGGTCTGGAATTGCCCGAGAAAGATATTTGATTGTTTTTGTATGCCACAACTGCTGCTAGAATTTTGCTGGCTAAAAACTGGAAAATACAAGAAGTGCCAACAGTGGAGGAATGGCAGATGAAGATGATGATGGATTTTTGGGAGCTAGCCGACCTAACCGGAAGAGTCCGTGACCAGGAGGAGGAGGAGCACCAGGAGGAATGGAAGAAATTTAAAGACGATTTAGTTAAATATGCTAAGATAATCTAAATAGAAATACTTGCAAATACCAGATTCGCCTAGGATTTAAATATGTGATGTTACAGAATAATATGTTTAAAGATAAAATGAAAAGAAAGAAAGATGTTAATTGACTAAGTAAATTTTATGTGAAAATAGTTTTGGAAAACTGTTACAATGATATACATAGAAACTCAGCCAGGGGGATTCGAGGAAGTCATCCAGCAATGTTAACAAAAGTGGAAATATTACAGTTAAGATTTATGTTTGTTTGTTTGTTTGTCTGTCTGTTTATGTTTGTTATAAATTTGGAAAATTAATAAAAAAAAATTGGGGAAAAAAGGCTGAGTCCCATTTCTCCCTTTTTTTTACTTAAGTTTGTTGTGGCATTTGGTCTATCTATCTATCTATCTATCTATCTATCTATCTATCTATCTATATCATCATCTATCATCTAATCTATCTATCATCTATCTATCTATCTATCTATCTATCTATCTATCTTATCTAATCTATCTATATCTATCTATCTATCTATCTATCTATCTATCTATCTATCTATCTATCTATCTATCTATTTATTTCATAAAATGTGTAACACCGCTTGATCGTAAAAATGCGCAAACACACATAAAACCTCAAGAGAGGTTACCGAAAATGATAAAGCAATAAAATTATCCCTAAGATAAATTGGGAGCAAGAATTTAAGACATTCAAGCACTTAAAATAACAATTGACTAAAAACAGATTAAAAGAAGCCACTTGTGCATGCAGAGGTTAGCAGCAGGAGAGGTTTCGGGGCAGGAAGGCAGAAATGGGAGCAAAGTTGGCTACTTACGTTGCTCGCAATCGCTGAGTGAATAAGCAGCCCCAGGAGGCTGGCAAGAAGAATCTGCAGAGCGGAAGGAAAATAAGAGGGTCAAATTTTAAATTGCCAAGTACACATTTCCTTTGTCTGTGAAAGACCAGCTTGAATAGAACACTGATGTTTATGTTGTAAACCACCCTGTGATCTTTGCATGAAGGATGGTATATTATTATTATTATTATTATTATTATTATTATTATTAATAAATGTGTTGAACATTGGAATTTCATTTTAAAAAAGCATTTCGTTTAAAATTAATTCAAGGATTTTTGTGCAGTGTGGTGAGATTTTATACAATATGCTAATGATAATAATTCCACTTGATTCCAGAAGTACGGTAAATAGAAACGTTTGGCTATCGCAAAAATATAAGAGGTTATCATCCTGTTTGTGGATAGGACTGTCTTCCACTGTCTTTTTACTTGAACTTTGTACTCCTGATGACGATGGCATAATACCAGTTTATTAATATCACCAGAATGCCTACAGTGAAAAATATTAATATTTATAATAAAAAAATCAAAAATCAAAAATCAAAATTACATCTATTTCTTGGTACTGTAAAAGGGCCATTCTTGCATTACCTATTGCTTATACAAATTATGCTGGTTGAATATGTATTTTGCTACTTTTAAAACTAATAAAAAATATTTGAAAAACTAAAACCTTACTAATGTTTGCAAATGAATCTATTTTGCAATGGCAAAGGGTGTTCTGTATCTCCATTGCTCTTCTTATTTCATGAAACAATGTAAAAGGCCAGCTGATTCAGGTCAAATCCAGAATATCTTTGGGGGCTTTTAAAAGAAATATCCAGAATGAGACCAGCAACCAAAATCTGGTTCCATAGCGTAATGTTTTTCAAGCCTGCGTACCCTCCAACGAAAATAGGGACGTCCTGGTGGCGCTGTGGGTTAAAGCCTCAGCGCCTAGGACTTGCCGATCGAAAGGTCGGCGGTTCGAATCCCTGCGGCGGGGTGCGCTCCCGCTGCTCGGTCCCAGCGCCTGCCAACCTAGCAGTTCGAAAGCACCTCCGGGTGCAAGTAGATAAATAGGGACCGCTTACCAGCGGGAAGGTAAATGGCGTTTCCGTGTGCGGCTCTGGCTCGCCAGAGCAGCTTCGTCACACTGGCCACGTGACCCGGAAGTGTCTCCGGACAGCGCTGGCCCCTGGCCTCTTGAGTGAGATGGGCGCACAACCCCAGAGTCTGTCAAGACTGGCCCGTACGGGCAGGGGTACCTTTACCTTTACCTTTAAGGAAAAGCGGGACATTCCAGGGTCAAATCAGAAACCAGGATGGCTTCTGTAAATCTGGGACTGTCCCTGGCGAATCGGACACTTGAAGGATCTGGGTCTGCAGGGATTCCTAAAAATGAAGGCTGCCTTGGACCAGACTATCAGCATTTCCTGGACAAAATGCACTTTTGCTGTTGCCTTGTAGTGGAAATGATCAGGGATTTGGTTATTTGAGGAGACCCAAAAAGTGATGTTTTGAATTATGGTGCTGGTTTTGAATTCTGGTGCTGGAGGAGACTCTTGAGAGTCCCATGGACTGCAAGAAGATCAAACCTCCCCATTCCTAAGGAAATCAGCCCTGAGTGCTCACTGGAAGGACAGATTGTGAAGCTGAGGCTCCAATACTTTGGCCACCTCATGAGAAGAGAAGACTCCCTGGGAAAGACCCTGATGTTGGGAAAGATGGAGGGCACAAGGAGAAGGGGACGACGGAGGACGAGATGGTTGGACAGTGTTCTCGAAGCTACCAGCATGAGTTTGATCAAAGTGCGGGAGGCAGTGGAAGACAGGCGTGCTCTGGCGTGCTCTGGTCCATGCCTGGCGTGCTCTGGTCCATGGGGTCACGAAGAGACGGACATGACTAAACGACTAAACAACAACAACAACAAGGAAAAGCAGGACATTCCAGGGTCAAATCAGATACCAGGACGGCTTCTGTAAATCTGGGACTGTCCCTGGCAAATCGCGACATTTGGAGGGTCTGAGTCTGCAGGGATTCCTAAAAATGAAGACTGTCTTGGGCCAGACATTCAGCATTTCCCAGACAAAATGCACTTTTGCTGTTGCCTTGTAGTGGAAATGATCAGGGATTCGGTTTATTTGAGGAGACCCAAGAAGTGATGACCTTCGCAGGTACCAAAAGACATTTTAAAAACCCAGCTGGTGAATCGGGGCAGTTGGAGCCCACAAGTCTTAGGGTTCCACCTCCTTGAAAAAACCTAGAACCCCTACAGACTACACCTGCTTCCATCACACACCTGTGAGCAACTGAGTTTTCAGCTAATTTGGCCTGATCTCTGAGCACCTGGTGACAACTTTGTCCCTAGTGAGAGCAAAGCCCAAGAGATGGACATCTGTACTTCACCCTTGAGATTGAAATCGAGGAAGGTACTCACAAGCATCTTCATGGTTGTGGCTCCAAACTGGAATCCAGGCCAAGATGGGTAAGGAGCAAGGAATTGCCAGACGTTATATAGCTAGCTGTGAGAATTACGGTATGCAAATACACATCACTCTAATCAAACATTTATTTTTCTCATTTGGGTTTTATGGGAAGCTCGAGAGAAAGCTAAATATTTTTTGTTACATATTTACATACGAGGCTGAGTATCCTCTCTAAGTAAAGTGCCCTCCAGCAGGGTGACTGATGGCCATTTCTTTGCAGTGATTTCTTCACTCTTTTCTCTTGATTCCGACCAGTGTAAATGTAAGATTGGAAAAAGGAGGAGCTGAAGGTCCCGAAATTGACTGATCCTTCCATTATTATGCTTGACGCAACCCAACAGCTGCCTCACTCTGCCACCCAGCCTGTGGGGTCCTCATAGACCGTGCAGGTGTGTGGAGACATCCCAGGACCTTCTCGAACTCTTGTGTGCTTCATTGAGACACTTAGAAACAAGTTCCTAGCCCTCTTTGTTTGCAGAGATATAAGGAAAAATACACAAGCAGTAATTATTATTATTAATAAGAAAATTTTATTTATACCCCACCCCACCCTCCCCGGCCAGAGCCAGGCTCAGGGCGGGTAACATCAATAAAATTACAATAAAACATAATAGGGGGGGAAACCAATTTATTAAAATATGGGTTAAAATACAATTTAAAATGCAGCCTCATTTTAATGTTGTTGTTTAGTCGTATCCGACTCTTCGTGACCCCCTGGACCAGAGCACGCCAGGCACTCCTGTCTTCCACTGCCTCCTGCGGTTTGGTCAAACTCATGCTGGTAGCTTCGAGAACACTATCCAACCATCTCATCCTCTGTCGTCCCCTTCTCCTTGTGCCCTCCATCTTTCCCAACATCAGGGAGTCTTTTCCAGGGAGTCTTCTCTTCTCATGAGGTGGCCAAAGTATTGAAGTCTCAGCTTCAGGATCTGTCCTTCCAGTCAGCACTCAGGGCTGATTTCCTTCAGAATGGATAGGTTTGATCTTCTTGCAGTCCATGGGACTCTCAAGAGTCTCCTCCAGCACCAGAATTCAAAAGCATCCATTCTTCGGCATTCAGCCTTCTTTATGGTCCAGCTCTCACTTCCATACATCACTACTGGGAAAACCATAGCTTTAACTATATGGACCTTTGTTGGCAAGGTCTCATTTTAATAGTAGCCCATAAATCAAAACCATAAGGGGAGGGAAACATAAGGGTCAGAATGAGTCCAAACCAAAGGCCAGGCAGAACAGCTCTGTCTTGCAGGCCCTGCGGGAAAATGTCAAGTCCCGTAGGGCCCTGGTCTCTTGTAGCAGAGCGTTCCACCAAGTCGGGGCCTGTACTGAAAAGGCCCTGGCCCTAGTTGAGACCAATCTAACCACCTTGCAGCCTGGGACCTCCAAAGTGTTATTTGTGGACCTTAAGGTCCTTTGCGAGGCATACCAGGAGATGTAGTCAGTTCCTCTACAGTACTAGGAAACTCGGGGCAAACTGAATGTGATGGTCCTCCAATATTACTAGCTAGCCCTTGCACTGCCAAATATTTAAAAATACTGAGTAGCTGAGGGGTCCTTTTCTATAGGACATTTCTGGGTTAGAATTCAAATAAGCCTCAGCTCAACCTTTAACCTGCAAAATTAAGGTTGGGTCACATCACATGGCTGTTGAAAGCCAATCCTAGACATTTTCATGTATTGTAAACTGCCTGGATGCAGCGGAAATCAGGGAGATTTTTTTCAGCAATAACTCCTTAAACCTGTAATTCAGCAACCAGGGACCGTTCTCACAAAAAATAACACCCAGTTTAGAAAGAGCACAAAGAACTCTTCCCTTGTGTTGCTGGTACGAGACCCTGATGCGCAGTCACAGAAACAATGAAACTCCCGCTTTCTCTTAAAAAACAAAAAAACTTTATTGTCATTGCTAAGAATCCCAAAGTATGGTATTACATCATACCATTTGACTGGGAATTTGCCTTTAGTGAAGGTGCAAGGAGACAGAGGCACCTCCACCCTCTTCTGATTTTCTGAGATTGAAAGCATTTGGTATTTACTGGGTAATCATCCATGGGATATAATCCCAAACTTCAAACAATGAATGCTTGTTGTTTGCTAAACAGAGTTTACTCAGAGATGAGAGAAAAGTCTGAACGTGTTTGTCTTCAAGGTGTGGGCCACAGATGATCTCTTAGGAGTGAGGCAAATATTTGACCCAAGTGTTAGAAGCAGTCCTTCTCTTTGGGTCACCAACGCACCACTATTCAAAGCCTTCTTATCCTATTTTAACCAACGGCAGCTTCCCTCCCCCAAACAATCATGGGAACTGCTGTCTGTTAAGGGGGCTGGAAATCGTAACTCCGTGGGGACGTGGGTGGTGCTGTGGTCTAAACCACTGAGCTTCTTGGACTTGCTGATCAGAAGGTCGGTGGTTCAAATCCCCATGACGGGGTGAGCTCCTGTTGCTCTGTCCTAGCTCCTGCCAACCTAGCAGTTCAAAAGCACGCCAGTGCAAGTAGATAAACAGGTACCACTGCAGCGGGAAGGTAAACGGCGTTTCTGTGCACTCTGGCTTCTGTCATGCTGTCCCATTGCACCAGAAGCGGTTAAGTCATGATGGCCACATGACCCGGAAAGCTGTCTGTGGACAAATGCCGGCTCCCTCGGCCTGAAAGTGAGATGAGCGCCCCAACCTCATAGTCTCCTTGGACTGGACTTAACTGTCCAGGGGTCCTTTACCTTTTACTTTTTACCTGTTGATGCTGGGCCCTTTCCACACTGGGCCCTTTCAGAGGATTTGCTGCCTTTCGCTTCCTTCTTGGCTGACCCAAGACATTTTGGTCTGAGAGTCAAAGAACAAGATCATGCCCACATGCAGAACACAGGTCTGAGGGCAACAGGCTTGGTTGGAACCCATCTGGAGTCCTGTGTCCAGTTCTGGGCAACACAGTTTCAGAAGGATCCAGGGTCTGAGAACCGAGCCTTATGGAGGGCAGTTGGGGATGTTCACCCTGGAGGAGACTGGGACCTGCTCCTGTACTCCTAATTTACCAAATGAAGGAGAAGCCAGTACTCATAGGCCCTATGTGCCAATATTTCAAAGCACTCCACCAGGCCTTAATTGGAAGTGGACATTTGCCGGTTTATTACTCTTTTCACATCAAGGTTCCCCTTGAGGATAAGATTGATACCATTACACTGGCTGTGGCAAAATTCCTCTCAGAGGTGGTAAAAAATCAGAAATCAGTATGTCCAAGCTAAAGCTCCTCTGTTGGCTGCCAAGGCTGATCTTACACCTTAATGATTGTTGATACATACTAAGCAATCTTTAGACACTGCATCAGGGAGAAGTACCAGTTGTGGGTCCTGGGGGGAAGTGCACCAAATTTTAAGTTAATGGAGACTGGTGCATGATCAGAGACTGTCACAGACCCAATTTCTGCACTCGCCACCTAATGAAGATCACTTTTGGGTATTAATATTGGGTTCATGCGTGACAATGATTCATGAGAAAAACATGAGAAAGCCACTTCCGTCATTTGGAGGAGGTGGAGTTACGGGCTTCACAGCCCCACCAAGCATGCAGCGGCTGGAACCCAGCCCCCACGCGAATGGGGGGGGGGCATTCCTGGCTGCGTCACCTCCTGGCCAGCTAATCGGCTGGCTCTGGGGGTGTGGCCTGCCTTATTTAAACCAGGATATGGCTGGGGATCTCCCTCTTTGCTGCCTGCCAGCTGTTCCTGCTTTTCCCACCCTATAAGGTTATCGTTCCTTGACCGTCCTATGGACCTTGGTTGGTCGCCGTTGAGGGGCCTGGTAAGAATTTTTCCACTTGGCAAATTGGCACCAGCCACTTGGTTTTCGCCTACCTCGTAGCAAATCGTCACAACTTTCTTGGTATTGGTGGTTAGGCAGTGGTATTGTTCTGCAGTTGGAAGAGGGGAGGAAGCGCAGTCACCTGCCCCACATATTGAAGGGTAGTTTGATAAAGGATTCTGGGGTGTGTGGCACTGTCCAAAGCCTATGGAGGTGAGGGCCTAAGGCACGCCCCCTATCGGTGACCCCGGGGGAGTTCCTAGTTGATGTGCATCAGCAGGACTCCCCCTACTGGTGGTTAATCCTTCCCAGACTTCAAGCGGACAGGCTGAAGCCAGATATAGTCAGTTAGGACCAATTTCTAAGCCAATACCTCTCATCACCTGTAACCAATAAAGTTGTGGCTTTATTTAGCCCATTAAAAGGAAGAAGAAGAAGAGTTTGGATTTGATATCCTGCTTTATCACTACCCGAAGGAGTCTCAAAGTGGCTAACATTCTCCTTTCCCTTCCTCCCCCACAACAAACACTCTGTGAGGTGAGTGGGGCTGAGAGACTTCAGAGAAGTGTGACTGGCCCAAGGTCACCCAGCAGCTGCATGTGGAGGAACAGGGAAGCGAACCCGGTTCACCAGATTACGAGTCCACCGCTCTTAACCACTACACCATACCACTACGACACACTAGCATTAACCTTAATAATTGTGTCATGTGTCATTATTTCCACTGGGGGGGGGATCTACCACGCAATTCCCTGCCTTCCAGATGCAGTGTCTGCCAGGTATTCAACCAGGTCCCATTCAGTCAACATTTCTGCCAAGCGTGGGTTGGAGACTTTGTTCACCGATCGGTGCTGCGTCAGTCCTTAGAGTCATCACTGCAGCAATTGAAGTCTCCTCTCTTATTATGGTCCACCCTCTTTTAAAATGGCCTATTTCTGTCAGTGTCTTCTGGATAAAGTCTTGTTGTGCTAAGTTGGGTGCATATAAACAGGCAGTGGTGATTGGATGACTGCCTGTGACGCCACAAACAAAGAGGTATCTGCCTGCCGGCTCTGCCAAATTTTCCTCAACACTCAGAGGGCAGCGCTTGCTTATCAGGACAGCCACAACTCTGGTAAAGCAGCCCTCTGGTTCCTGCTTTGATGCGTCTCCTGCAGGAGAACAATGTCTAGATGTTCCCTCCACAGGGCTGCCTCTACTCTGACTCAGGTCTGCGTATGCAAATAAGGAATTGAAAGTGACATTCAGTGATTGGATAGTTACAGAAAGTTGTTACTGTTGCCTTGTAGTTGAGCTCTATATAAGCAGGTTGGCTGAACCCTTCAGTTCAGTTCTGTTCTGGCCTGTGAATAAACAAGAGCTGACTGAAGAATCGCTGTGTCGTCTGATATGTTCACCCACAACTTAACAGGGCTGCCTCTACTCTGACTCCCCTCTACCCTTGAAGGAAAGAAGCTCTATTGTTTGACTTGGAAGAATCATACTAATGTTGGTAAAGGTGCAGATAGGAGAGAGTTAATTCCCAGGTAAGCAACTCCTGCTCTATTAAAGATGGCATTTTTCAAGAAACTCAATTTTTCTGCTGGGCTTTTAACTTGAAAATCAAGCAACATAAACTCAAACTGGGTAATCTTGGGACACACACTCTGTCTCAATCTAGCCTACCTCACAGGGTTGGGGAGAGGATAAAATGGCCGATCAGGGTGGTATAGAAATGTGACAAATACATAATGAAGTGAGACTTTTAAAATTCTAGGCACATTTTAATTGGCAATCACTCCAAATGCAGTAGTTTTTCCCCCTCATGCTCCAAGCGTAAGATGAAAAGGAAATGAAGAAAACCCAGGGTGAGAAGCTGTTTCTTTCATCAATGGACAAACACTGCGGTGGGGAAAAGTTGGAGGTTTATTAAGACATCCTTTCTCCCCCACAAAGGCTGATGTGCAGGAGGCAGAGGATATTGGCTTGGAAACAGGCTCCTGAACTTTCTCCTGGAAAGGAAAAAACAAATGGAACAGAGAGCATCAGGCAAGGTATTGGGATGGAATTAAATCATTTGATTTATTAATTTATTTTAAAATGTGTTTGTTTTTAAACAAATACAGTGGTACCTCGGGTTAAGTACTTAATTCATTCCGGAGGTCCGTTCTTAACCTGAAACTGTTCTTAACCTGAAGCACCACTTTAGCTAATGGGGCCTCCCGCTGCTGCCGCGCCGCTGGAGCACGATTTCTGTTCTCATCCTGAAACAAAGTTCTTAACCCGAGGTAATATTTCTGGGTTAGCGGAGTCTGTAACCTGAAGCGTATGTAACCCGAGGTACCACTGTACATTAACCATTAAACACTTATACAGCAGTACAGTTAATGGTGTTTGTTTTTCTGTTGTCTCTAGACATACAGTAATACATTCAAAAGTCAAACATATTACTTGATCAAACCTCTCCACTGAGAATATTGAGCGGTTGGTATACAAGGTCTTGGTTGGTATACAAGGTTGGTATACAAGGTCTTGATTTTGGTCATTAACATTCTTAATGAAAGGGGTCAATGTTTCTTGAAGGTGAGACCCTCAGATATTGCTGCATCCCAGATATTATTTTCCCATGTGTTCCGTGGTATTTGGAACATGGGAAGAGATAGCATCAAACAAGGCATTTGGATGGAGTTAAATCATTTATTTAATGCATTTCATAGAATCATAGAATGATAGAGTTGGAAGAGACCACAAGGGCCATCGAGTCCAACCCCCTGCCAAGCAGGAAACACCATCAGAGCACTCCTGACATATGGTTGTCAAGCCTCTGCTTCAAGACCTCCAAAGAAGGAGACTCCACCACACTCCTTGGCAGCAAATTCTACTGTCGAACAGCTCTTACTGTCAGGAAGTTCTTCCTAATGTTTAGGTGGAATCTTCTTTCTTGTAGTTTGGAACCATTGCTCCGTGTCCGCTTCTCTGGAGCAGCAGAAAACAACCTTTCTCCCTCCTCTATGTGACATCCTTTTATATATTTGAACATGGCTATCATATCACCCCTTAACCTCCTCTTCTCCAGGCTAAACATGCCCAGCTCCCTTAGCCGTTCCTCATAAGTCATCGTTTCCAGGCCTTTGACCATTTTGGTTGCCCTCCTCTGGACACGTTCCATTTATTTCCCACCCTTTTCTCCAAGGGGCTCCAGGTGCCATTCCTGATTCTCCCCCCCCCCCATTTAATCACCACAACCACCCTATGAGGTAGGCCAGGCTGAGAATGACCAGCTCAGGGTCACCCAATGAGCTTTGTGGCTGAGGATTTGAACCCTGATTTCCCAGGTCCAAGCCTGACACTCTCACCACTCTGCCACACCAGCTCTCACACACTTTATAGAACCCTGCAGCTCATGTTACATCAACAACAGAGACAACTGACGCTGTTTTTATACCAGTTCAACCACTGTGCCTTTCCAGTCGCTTCAGTGGGGCTGCAATGATCAGCCAGGGCCAACAATAGAAGTGGGGGAAGGCTATAAGATATATTTCATGTTCAATGCACAACCAATTCTGAGTAGCACTTTGCAGAAATGCGCCGTGAACCGAGTATTTCTACGGACATTCGCTTCTGCCCTTTGACATTATGAAGGGGCAGCTTCACCCAGTTATATGCAATCACATTTGAAGGTTTCCATAAGTGAACCCCATGCGAATGCAACAAAGTTGTTGTGTGATACTCATTCTGTTGTGCTACCTCCTGCCAGCCTAGCAGTTCAAAAGCATGTCAAAGTGCAAGTAGATAAATAGGTACCGCTCCGGCGGGAAGGTAAGCGGCGTTTCCATGCGCTGCTCTGAGTCACCAGAAGTGGCTTAGTCATGCTGGCCACATGCTGGCTGGAAGCTATACGCCGGCTCCCTCGGCCAATAAAGCGAGATGAGCGCTGAAACCCCAGAGTTGGCCACAACTGGACCTATTGGTCAGAGGTCTCTTTACCTTTATGTTGTGCTACAGATCCAAGTTTAATGTTCCAAGTGTACAGTTCGTTCAGTTCATGGGTGTGCTTGCATTATTGATATGTCATTAGGATCTCAATATTTTCATCAGGTCTGCATATTATCATAGTTATTATTAACCTAAAACTGAGGCTGCACGTTTATTTTATATCCAGTCTGAAGATTTTCAGCCAGCTGCCCAATCAGTTTATCACTAGGGTCAAAGCTGTGCTCCGTGGCCCTGGGGAGGACGCAGTGGGGAAGACGACCCCAAAAGGGGTTCCTTTGTGATTCTCTAGTTCCATGTATAGTTCTGTGGAAGGGGAAACAAACACAACTTGTCCCTGAGGCCTGAATACACTCTTTTCACTCTGCAAACCCCTTTCAGTTGAGGACTCACCTGCGAATTCATAAGCAGCATAGGTAGGGATCCCTCTGCACAGGGCTTCAATGTTCTTCCCATATGGGGCCAGGTTAGTGATCTTCTTGGGAGTAACCATGTAAGTGAGTTTCTTGGGTGCCGGCCCTTTGGTACGATCCTTCTAAACAGGGGGGAGCAACGACACAGAATTGAAAGACGGGACTGAGTGGGTCATATGTATTTTTGTGACCATTGATTGGAGAATTCAATCACCAAATTCAAATAAGCAGAAATCATGAAGGACAAGTTTGGATGTACTCATATTATTTCAGGAAATGCAAATTTAGCAGCTTATCCTCCAAGAACTTGTCTAATCCTCTTTGAAATCCGCCCAGCAAGGCTCCTCTTGTTTTTACCTGTTTTTCCTTGATGGCTTCTGGAAGAGTGGTCACATCTGGCATGACATTTCGATTCATTTTGGTAAGAATGCAAGATTTCTTGGAGAGGATCCGGGTTGCCATGTAGCCCTGCCCAAGCAAAACAGGAGTAGTCAGATGAGCATTACGCAGGAAGGGACAATTCTGTCAATTTTACTTTCTTTCAGTTTTCCAGTCTTAAACTCGGCTCACCCCATTACCACCTCAAACTCACAACCTTTAAAGAAATAAAAAGTCTTGCATACAATATTCCCTAATATAGTGCAATTTTAGATATTCTGTTCACTAATATATAAATTTACAAATTATATTCCCTCAGTTTATTTTGCAAACTACTTTCAGTGGGGGGTTTCTCTGCAACTGACCACTATATAAATTTTATGAAATAAATGCAGGCATTTTGTGCAGTTTTTGGATGGAGAACTGCATTATGAAATCTGCAGAGCTGTGACTCATTTGGCATATTGCCTTGGGAAGTAGTGATGAGGCAGGTCTGCATAAAATGTGGAACTGAGCTTCATTTCACCCCCTCCCCAATACTGCATACTCTATTGTTCTCATACCATTTCGGAAATCACAAATTCGGTCAATTCATATATATTTTTTATGTGAACTAAACTGAATTCCTTCCTTATCCCAAGTAAAAAAACAAAGGCATCTGAATGTGTGGGTGCTCCTTACAGTGCCGTAATCCCAGATGTTGTTCCAGGAGTGCCAGCCATTGTTGTTGTCCACGTTGACCACCTGCTTTTGGTTGTCAATGCTCACAGACTGATGGGAATGGCCCCCCACATTTCCCTGGTTCTTTTCGCTGATATTCTTGAGTGGGAAAAATGAAGAACAGCAAGACAGATTTTCAGTGTTCCAGATTTCGCAATAAACATTTCCTTGTAAATGCAGAATAGAACAAAAAGTGGACATCCACCTCGGTAAGCATGACTGAAGCCAGCTCTCAAGCACAGTTCAGTCTGAAGCATTGTTTTTTTCAAGCTGCGTTTGGAGATGATAGAATCCTAGAAATGTAGAGTTGGAAAGGACCAAAGGGTCATCTAGTCCAACCCTCTGCGATGCAGGAATCTTTGGAAGAGCACCCGCTCCTATCCCTCAAAATCTGGCAAATTGGCCAGCCTACGCAAGGCTCAAGAATGTCCCCATAGCTGCTGTGCCCACATTCACAATGCAAGAGGGTCTCATCATGCAGAATTCTACACCAAGATATAAAGGCAGCCTCAGAGCACATCCAATTTCAAGCTTCTAAGAGCAGCAACAAGACAGAAACTGAAATAATGTAATGAGAGCAACGTGTTTAATCTGTCTTAGTACTTACATTATCGGCTAAGGTGGGGGCTAGGAGAATGCCCAGGAGCACAACACTCAGAGCCTGGAACGAATTTCAGAAGAAGAGCAGCGTTACATGACAGTCATCTTCTATTTATAATCAACTTGGGTTTTTTAAAAAATTGAAACATAATCTCAGTACAGTATTTAGAATACTATAAACTAATCTACAAAAAACAACAACTCAGGCTGTGAATCCAGCCGTTTCTCGCTCATTCCTTTGCTGCATAAAGTGCCTTTACTCTTTGTCTCCTATTTTAGACTTCCGGCAACTAGAGATGGATTCAAGCATGCACTGGCTATCGAATTATTCTGAATGGGGGCAGAGAAATTTCCCAAGTGCCTTGCTTTCCAATGTCCAACTTTGACATTAGGATTCCGGCTGCAGCATCCTATGTACTTTCAATTTTCCAGTAGCTAAAAGGACAGTTGTGTTTGTTAGTGCATGGGGGTTACTTCACGTTATAAGATTAGGACCGCAATCCATCACAGAGTTAAGAGCTCTTAAGCACAGTGCCTCAAGAGGCACAGGGGCTGTTTCACCATGAGTGTGTTTCTTGCATATTCCTCAAGGAGCTGAAGCCCACCAGGTCTACATATGATGTAGCAGATTTATTTTATGTTAGTTGTTGCATTGCTTTTCCTCCAAGGAGGGTAAGGTTCTCCCCATATCATTTAATCCCCAAAACAGCGCTGTGAGGTACGTAGTTCACTGGGTGACCCTGGCCTAACCTACCTCACAGGGTTCTTGTGAGGATGAAATGGGGGGGGGGGAGAGAATCATTTATACCACCTCAAACTCCTTTGGAGAAAAGGCAGTCTATAAATGTCATAAAATAAATACATACATAAACGAAATCTAGAAATTGCTTCCCACAAAAATAAGAGGTTTTAGGGATAAATTGGGTTTTCCGTCGCATGGGCTTTCAGTAGAAAATGAAAAGTTGTGTATACTCACAATCAGCTTCATTTTGTCGCTGGAAGTGGTGCGGGATCAGCTAAAGGGGAACCCTTCCACTTTATATACTCTGGTTTTCAAATATTAGGTGTGGAGAGTCCGGAGGGGTAGGGCCCCCTTATCACAGTGGGGCTGGTCCTCCTCGGACCTGGGGCATGTATGCGAAGGACAAGGAAACCGGGTGACGCCTTACAGATAAGCCACATGAGGCCGATAAAATATATAATCAATACACTTTTTGATAACATTTGATTGCACAGAAGGAATGGGTGGGAGGTGTCATTTTAAAACTGCTGAATTAAGACCGAGTTTAATCCCACAAAACAAACAAGTCTCGCCTAGTAAGCCTGTTGTGTGAAATGTCAAGTAACAATCCAACATCTGCATTGATCAGGATGGGCAGAAATCTGGATTTTTTACATTAAGTTCCATTCTTGTGACTTTTGCTTTTAGGGTGGCATTCAGCTATGTTTTACTCAACAGAAATTTGTGAACATGACTAAGTTAGGACTGTTAATTTCAGCAGGTCTACTCTGAGTAAACCAAGTTGGCTGCCACCCCTAGAGTCGATCTAATTTTCAAGGAAACGTGAATTTAACAAGAGAAAACATTCTGAGATCTGTTGCTCCAATGGCGACAGTTCTTTGTCTTCCCTGCTCACATCTTTAAATTGATATAATTAACTGATCCATGCATACACAAAAACTGTTTGCGAAGGCCAACAGCCTCTTCTGTTAACACCTGTAAACAGGTATTAAAGGTAAGGTAAAGGGAGCCCTGACCGCTAGGTCCAGTCTCAGACAACTCTGGGGTTACGGCGCTCATCTCGCTTTATTGGCTGAGGGAGCCGGCATACAGCTTCCAGGTCATGTGGCCAGCATGACTAAGCTGCTTCTGGCGAACCAGAGCAGTGCACAGAAACACCGTTTACCTTCCTGCCAGAGCAGTACCTACTTGCACTTTGACATGCTTTCAAACTGCTAGGTTGGCAGGAGCAGGGACTGAGCAACGGGAGCTCACCCCGTCGCGGGGATTCGAACTGCCGACCTTCTGATCGGCAAGCCCTAGGCTCAGTGGTTTAGACCACAGCGCCACCAGCGTCTCTTTTAAGGGAAATGTGGCCCCTTTCAAAAGAACATGCTGATAGCGGTATGGAATCTGTAAAAAAAAGATACAGACCATCTTTCCATGGATATAAAGTTAAGTTCTTACACTGCGGATCTTTGCTTAAAACCTGCACAGTTCTTCACAGCTGGCACAAATGTTTGCAAAAGTGATATTTATTCATCCCAACTCTCCCTAAACTTGGTACCTTCCAAATGTCTTGGATTGCAAATCCCATCATCAGTTCCCAACCATCAGAGCTGGGCTCCCTCCAGCCTGAGCAGGATAGCACCAAACTGGGGGCAGGCGTGCTGAAGGGAGGTTGTGAGGGCTCCCTGGCCGCAGAAGACAAAAACCAACGAGGAGACAGAGCTGGCACAGCCATTAGGCAGGCTGAGTCCACTACCTCAGGCCCCAGGAGACACACCCATGGGTGCCCCACCTGACTAGCTGCCTCTGACAGTGGTGGAGAAGTGTCGCCCCCATTGGTACCAATTTTGGGCACGATCACAACCATTTGGGGCATGATCTTGCTTGAAATTGAATGAGATCTTCCTTTATGCTCGCAAGATTAAATGCCTTCCCTTCTGCAGTGACCAAAGGCAGATTCTTACATACTCCTTATCAAGCCCGTCTGTGTGCCTGCAACCAAGTACAGTGGGACCTCGAGTTAAGTACTTAATTCGTTCTGGAGGTCCGTTCTTAACCTGAAACTGTTCTTAACCTGAAGCACCACTTTAGCTAATGGGGCCTCCTGCTGCCGCCGCGCCGCCAGAGCACGATTTCTGTTCTCATCCTGAAGCAAAGTTCTTAACCTGAAGCACTATTTCAGGGTTAGCAGAGTCTGTAACCTGAAGCGTATGTAACCCGAGCTACCACCGTAGTACCTGATTCAATGGACCACAATCTCTTTTTAAAAATAATAATAAAATTTATTACTTTTTAAAAAGGAAAAAGAGAAAAAAGAGAAAAAAAAGAACAAGAGCAAGAAAAAACAACAATACAATATATAAACCATACAAAACACAACCTCAACACATCACCCAACACAATGAACTAAACAAAACAAAACAAAAACAATTTAAAAACATACATCATACCTTTTCCATATTCTAACTTTCATTTCCTCGACCTCCTCTCACCTCCCTCTTTGTATTCCACTTCCATTAATTGTTTTAGCAATTCCTTTCCATCTTTCTCCATTTTCTATCATATAAATGTCTTAACATATTTTTAATCTTATTTCCATTAAAATTAGTATACTTATTTAAGCTTAACTCCTTATAGCATTTCTACTAAGGCCATAAAAATTCATTCCAACATTTTCCTGTCACTCATTAATTTTACAATATTTCTATATATAGACTTTAAATCTTCCAATCTTCTTCCACCATCTCCTCTCCCCGGTCTCGGGCTCTGACAGACATTTCCGTCCACTCCATACAGTCCATCAACCAATGGACCACAATCTCAAAGATTGCCCTTTACACAGCAGACCTCGCCAACTGATGCTGAGCAAAATGTTTGTGCTGGGCCCAGGGGTTAAACTGAGCAACGCGGTCCAGGTCCAGTCCCGAATCCAAGGATTCCATGAGGAGTCAGCCCAACAGGGCTAAGGCAGGACACAAGGCAGGAAACCAGGCAAGGACAGGTACAGGATCTCAGGCAGGTTCTAGCAAACAGCAATGTTGCTCCCGCAACCTGGGGCGGGGTCCGACAGCCTTTTATCTTTGTCGGGGTAATGGCCGGTCCTGATCCTCCGGCGACTCACCTCCCTGTCTCGCCCAAAGGCGAGCACTCCTCCTGTGAGTACTCAGGTCTCTCCTTTTCTCAGACCTGAGTCTTTGCAGCTCGGGAGACATCGGTGGGTTACTAGACCCAGAGGCCGCCTCAGCTTCTCCTGACCCAACTGGTAATGGAGCAGCTGTAAGTGATGGCCCAGCTGGAGGCAACGAGGTAATCCCCACATCTGGAGCCAGGGCAGGCTCAGGCCCCTGACTCGGCCCAGCTGGTGCTTGTTGCAGGGGAACCTGTGCAGACTGGGGCTCTTCAGAATCAGGCCTCAGACTTGGTTCAGATGCCACCTGAGGCAAAGGGTCCGGTGCAGACTGAGTCTCCTCTGGTTCCGAGTCCGAGCCCCAGACCATCACAATGTTGGACCTCTGACCTACAAATCCGAGAAGAAGTCAAATGAGGTTTCTCCCAGCAGATATCATGGCCTTAGTAGCTTCCTTTTTAGCCACAATTTTACCTGAAAGGGTTCCCAACAAACCATCCTTTTGGGGTATAGACAGGGCAAAGCAGAATACCTAAGTGCACACGATCACAGCGTGACCTTACTACCCTCGACAGCTTCACCCTTGCCCTTTTAAATTATCCCAGTAACTTGAAATATTTAATACCGTGATACCAATATGGCAAGAGTCTTGATAGCACAAGAATGGAAGAATGAGGAAATCCCAACAAAAGAACAGTGGCATGAAAAATGGATGAGCTATGCAGAACTAGCTAAATTGACATACAAACTTCGGGACATGGACAACTGTGAGTTTAAGAAAGAATGGGAACTTTTTACAAATTATCTAAAAAGACAACAAAATGAACTGGACTCCTTGGCAGGTTTTGAATAAACATACACAAATTATGGTGCTGGAGGAGACTCTTGAGAGTCCCATGGACTGCAAGAAGATCAAACCTCTCCATTCTGAAGGAAATCAGCCCTGAGTGCTCACTGGAAGGACAGATTGTGAAGCTGAGGCTCCAGTACTTTGGCCACCTCATGAGAAGAGAAGACTCCCTGGAGAAGACCCTGATGTTGGGAAAGATGGAGGGCACAAGGAGAAGGGGGCGACAGAGGACGAGATGGTTGGATAGTGTTTTCGAGGTTACCAGCATGAGTCTGACCAAGCTGCGGGGGGCAGTGGAGGACAGGAGTGCCTGGCGTTCTCTGGTCCATGGGGTCACGAAGAGTCGGACACGACTAAACGACTAAACAACAACAACAACAACAACAACACAAATTGATCGTGAAGCTGATTGTGAAGCTGAGGCTCCAAGACTTTGGCCACCTCATGAGAAGAGAAGACTCCTTGGAAAAGACCCTGATGTTGGGAAAGATGGAGGACACAAGGAGAAGGGGACGACAGAGGACGAGATGGTTGGACAGTGTTCTCGAAGCTACCAGCATGAGTTTGACCAAAGTGCGGGAGGCAGTGGAAGACAGGAGTGCCTGGCGTGCTCTGGTCCAGAGGGTCACGAAGAGTCGGACACGACTAAACGACTAAACAACAACAACACCACCACACAAATTGATAACAAGGTAGATAGATAACATAAGGATATGTATAATTTTATAACATGCAGAGAATAATACGTGCAGAGAAATCAGAGAAAGTAGCTGAGGAAAGTCCCTGGTGGGGGGGATGGAAGGGGGGAGGGGGGAATAATGTATGGGATTACAGTCATACCTCATGTTACATTTGCTTCATGATACGTTTTTTCAGGTTGCGTCCCATGGCAACCCAGAAGTACTGAAAAGGGTTACTTCCAGTTTCGCTGCTCGTGCATGCGCAGACGAGCAAAATGATGTCACGCGCATGTGCAGACGCTCATGCGCAGACGCGCCACTGCGGGTTGCATTCTGTTCATGTTGCAAACGGGCCTCCGGAACGGATCCCATTCGCAACCAGAGGTACCACTGTATATGGTTTGATAATTTGTTATGTTGAAATTGTTTAATAAAAATATTTTTTAAAAATAATATCGTGATGCTGAAAAAGGTACTTGATTCGATTTGAATGAGATCTTGCAGAGCAAGCAAGATCTTTTGCGATTTTGGGCAAAACCTCACCCAAAATTGGTATGATCTTGCCTGAAATTGGTGCCAATGGCAGCACTGCTTCTCTGCCAACGGTGGATGCGGCAGGGCATGCAGTGGTGGCAGGAGCAGGTAGGTGGCGGCAGCAGTGGCAGCAATGGCAGCAGTGGTCCAGCAAGGCAGCGCTTCCTGTTTCATCTGAAGCAGCGAAAAAGGACACACCGCCCCTGCGAGGAAATCTCAACATGTGTAAAGTTTAGAAGAAGAAAAAGGCAAGCAAGAGGAGGAAGTGGGTAGAGAATTTTTTTTCTCCCTTTCTCTTGACGCTAGAACCCACCAACCTCCAACGAAGCTGGATATTGGAAGATCCAGGACAGATTAAAGGACGTCCTAGATTTCCCCAGTGAAATCTCCAGGCAGGGCTGTGTGAGAAGGCTGTCTGAAATCCTGGAGAGCTCTGCTGGCCAGTTTAGACAATTCAAAGCTAGACCCAATAGTCTGACTCTCTTCCTATGTAATGCACTCTAGAGGTGCAGGGATAAGCACTAATTAAAACATAAAAGAGCCATCCTGGATCAGGCCAATGGCTATTTGGTCCAACATCCTGTTCTCACAGTGGCCAATCTGAAGTTCCAATGGGAAACCAGCAAGCAAGTTATGGAGTCCGTGACATACTAGTTGGTCTGAGCAAAATTCAGAACAGAGGGTTTCCCATGCATATTGGGTTCTGCTGCGGGAACAAAGCTCAGTAATGTGGAACTCCAAAATCCTGGTAAAATTTAGGTGAGGGGAATCTCAGAAGCATCCCCTCCCTCACAGAACCTCAAACACACCCCACCCTCTATTTAAGAACCTGATATCGTATAGCAGATGGGCAGACTAGAGGGAGGCAGGTGCAGACATTCTGGAAAGGGTTAACTGATATTTGCAAAATGACCAAATTGGAATTTTTTCGCAGCTGACTAATGTACTCTGGGCTATCGGGCGTGGTTATCGGCTCAGCCCAAAATGCAGATAAAGCCGTTTACCATGGCGGGTCCAATAGATATGGAGTCCCAAAGTGTACGGGGCCTATTTCTGTGTAATGTTCCCCACACCTACGGGCAAGATATAAAAGTTCGAAGTCTTGGGAATCTTATTCCATTTGCTTCTCAGCTTCTTCCCCTTATCTGAGAGAAAAATGAGCGGACTCGTGAGTATAGCTGGCAGAATCCTTTTAGCAAAAATTAATATATTTAGGGGAGGTTGTGAATTGTCTTTGTAAGGGTGGAAATTCATAGCAGGTGGGGATTCACCGCAAGCTAGCATCTCTTGGAAGGAGACAGGGACCTTTATCTCATCCAAAACTTTACATTTTGTGAATTTTGAATGAACTTGCTTTGGTTTTGAATGAACTCATTTCTGTAACTACAGAACAGAACGATTTTCTGACAGCAGAGTAGGATTATATTGTTACACACCACACCAGGGTTCGGATTCCTTGGAATGAAGGTCAGCAGAGACTGTGATGTCTTTAGCATATTGGTTTTATTTACACATCTATACAGCCTGAGCATAGGATGGAGGGACTCACAACATCAGCACGCCAACAGATCTTGCTTCTCCGTGAGTCACAGCTTTGGATCCAGCACAGAGCAAGCAGGTCTCTGTTTCTCCATCCTCCAGGCTGCTTCCAGCTCATTTCTCTCTCACACTCTCTGGCTACAGTTCTCCTACCTAGCAGCTAGGTGAGCAGGTGAAGGAATCTTTAGCCTAGAGGCCCACCATCACTTGTTGTAGTTCTTGCGACCTGGCTCATTCTTTTGGGATGCTGATGAGGACACTTAAGTGGCCAGCTGAGGTCACCGTCTTCCTCAAAAACTTGCCTGTCTAGCTCAGTAACAGAATCCCCTATTGGACCCTAATCCTCACTATGTACAGGACCCCATGTCTGGAAGGGACTCGGGGCACTGACCCCCCTCAACCCCACAACACAATCAAAACTTTGAACGTCATGGATGTTTAAACTGAAAATCTGGTACAGGAGATCTGGGGGAGGGGGCAGCACAAAGATCCAGTGATGGATAAAAGAGGACCCCGAGAATGGGGGGGCAGGGGGCGGAGCTCTTCCACAGGCAACCTTCAATTTGGTGTGTTATTCCAAGGCCTGTGGAGGTTCATAGTGTGGCAAATTGGGGCAGGGCATTCTGCGTGGTGGCCCCCTGACTGGGGAATGGACTTCCACCCACTGAGGGGCAACAGGCACCTTCCTTTGCTGAGATGCCACTGGCTGTTGAGAACTCAGGCTTACTCCAGCCTCTGATGCCAGCTGAATGATTCCTAGCTACTGAAATCATGAGGTGTTGCCCTTACTAGACTGCTTTGATTGGATGTTGCATTCCTGTTTTGCATTGAATTGCTTGATTGTACACTGCCTGGGTATTTATTTTAATGAGAGGTGGTTCACAAATATTTTAAATAAAGAAGCCAAGAAGTGAGGCATGTCTTGGGTAGATTCTCTGAAGGTCCTGCAGGGGGCATTCAGTGCCCCCCCCCCCATTGGATTGGTGGGAACAAAATGCAGCCTCTTTGTGGGAGTTGGGAAGAATAGAGCTTCTGGTTCTCCTCTGCATTCCTTGGGGAAGGGAGATCCCATTCCTCTTCTAATACCAGCATGGGGCACTGGTAATATTGCTCTCCCAGGGCATTGACAATCCCTGAATGCAACAGGGAAGCTGCACATGTATGGAATCTCTGTGCATTTACTTGTGGTGCTGGTAGCTTCTAGAAGGTAGCAGAAGGTTCAAAGCTACCCACCCACATTGAGTTCACTGCCATTAGCCCAAAATCAAACAATGGGTGGTAGTGCCCGGGGTGTGTGTGTGTGTTACCTAGGGGGGTGCAAAAAGGCAAGGGGCTGGCAGAGGAGTCCTAGAGATGTTAGTGACTCTCAGACTTTGAAAAGTTGGTTATCACTGGATCTAGCTCATCCATTTTGTTGAATTAACTAAATAATTTTAATTGAATTAATGTGCCATTAATTGCGTCTGTTTTGAATTTTATGGTGTTATTACCTTCCTCATGGTAGGGTAAGGGGCCTTGGGAATGAGGTTATGGAACCAAGGGGGCAGTGACCCCTAAAAGTTTGGGAATTACTGCTTTAAATGGAGCCACTTCCAACTGTGAGTTTGCTGTCCTGTTTTATCTTGATGGAAAATATCTTCCCCCTCCCACTTTTCTTTCTCCAGGCTGTATTAATCGCTGTTCTGGGGGTCTTCTGGAGCCCAGCTTTTGCCACTTTCCAGGTAAACAGAATCATCTCTTTTTCACCACGGCAACACTTCAAATGACGTAACCATTGTGGTGGTATTTACTATACTGGGGCTGCTGTTTTATTTATCCCACTGCATGTATGCCCTACACAACACCAGCATGCGGAAGTGAGCAGAACTCCTAAAATACTGTGAAAAGTGGGACTGGCAGAAATGAAGCAAAATGTAAACAGATAAGATAGAAGTACTGGTGGATTTGCAGATCTAAGAATTGCACCTTGTTTTGGACAGGGTTGTATCCTGCTCCTCTGAAAACATAGGCTCACAGTTTGGGGGCTTTCAGTTTTTTAGCAGAGAATGGCAGTTAGAACATATTACTCTGCTATTGTTCATTTTGCATTGATGATCTGTTAGCTTCAGAGCCCAGTTGAATATGCTGTTTATTTATACCCCTAAACTGGTATAAACTGGACATGGTCTAAACCACTGAGCCTAGGGCTTGCTGATCGGACTGTCGGTGGTTCGAATCCCCATGGCAGGGTGAGCTCCCGTTGCTCAGTCCCAGCTCCTGCCAACCTAGCAGTTCGAAAGCATGTCAAAGCGTGAGTAGATAAATAGGTACCACTCCAGCGGGACAGTAAACAGCGTTTACATGCGCTGCTCTGGTTCGCCAGAAGCAGCTTAGTCATGCTGGCCACATGACCCAGAAAAATTGTCTGCGGACAAACGCCAGCTCCCTCGGCCAGTAAAGTGAGATGAGTGCCGCAACCCCAGAGTCGTTCGCGACTGGACTTAATGGTCAGGGGTCCCTTTACCTTTAAACTGGGAATCAGCTCCCTTGAGGTTCAGCATCGGAGCTCCTGTCACATGGGCAAGTGCCCGCCTCCACAGTAATAGTAGTGCCAACACTGTGACATGCCTCTGCATGGGGGGCCCTCTGACCCACAATACTGGGTGTTGTTAGAAGTCAGATTAAAACCTGACTCTTTCAAGGATCTGTTGGTTGCTTCCCGATGCTGCAAAAGAGATCACACACCCCCCCCCATTTTGCTGATTATTTGTGTTTTTCATTTTTGCTCCAGTTTTTCAAGCATTTGATGGGTTTTTTCCCCTGCTGCTGTGTACTTTGGCATACTGCCTAATAATGGGGTTCTTTTAAGTGATTATCTCATTAGTCACTTTGATTTTTTTAAAAGAAAGTTTAAGTGAATTACACTTTAATATATATATATATGTAAAGCACCCATACTTATGTCAAATTTCACAACAAGGAATATGTAAAAATTAATAACAACAACAATTTGGGGGCTATATTTACTCTCAGGTCTACAGAATCCCAAGCTACAATGGTGATTATGTCCAGCAGACCGTGTCCATAGATAATGAGAATCAAGTGGCCAACATCCACGTCTATGGAGGACTTTGCTCTTCAGATACCATTTTTGACTACAAGCATGTAAGTCTACCTGTTTCTGTCTCACAACAATCTTCTGGGGTCCTCTGCAAAACAGACTCAGGTGGCAGAGGGTGGATCTGAAGGCAGGTGGAGCCACCATCTACCTTATGGCAGCTAAGCAGGTCTGGGACTGGTCAGTGCCTGGTTGGGAGACTGCCTTGAAAGTACAGGAATTCTGCCTTGGGTTCATTTATGGAAGAAAGGTGGGCTTAACAACACAGGAAAGAAAGAAATCACACCAGGAATAACCAATATTTTAGGCAGAAACCTTTTTTTATTCAGCTGCATTCCATCCATCCATCTACCCACCCAGTATCATCTATTTAAAATAAACTTATTTTGGGGTGATCACAGACATTGTAAAGGGTGATGGCAATGCCGAGCACCCGTCAGTCACATTCTGAGGAATTTGTTTCCAGAACAGTCAAATTCATTCGTGCTTTTGAATGAATGGCTTTCTTCGCTTTGTAAAATAAGTCAGCTTGACATTCCACATACAGATTGGTTTTCTGGCAAGAATGAAGAACTCGTTGAGTCTATCCAATTTTGACACATTAGGAGGAGTTAGGTTAGTGACTCAAAATCCACTTTTACAAGTGACAGAGTTAGACCCCTTTGCTCACCAATCCAGGCATTTTCCTGAATTTGTTCACACACAGTTTGTAACGGAGAAGATGGTCATTTATTTTCATTTTTAAAAATTGTGTTCATACAAAATGTGGCTTCAGACAAAGGTGTCAATAGTCACCTGTCATTACCTCTGAAATTATTAATGCATTTCGGCAAGTCTTTCTTGCCCCTAAAAGTAAAAATGCTACAAAATGAGGTTGAATCATCAGTTGCAGGACATCCAAATGTATTCAAACACCTTTAATAAAACTGGCCAGTGGCCTCAGAAAGAGTTTTTCTTGTTTACCATGGGCCTCTAGTTCAGACTGAAAGCCAATGTCGATTCCTATCTTGGGATGGGAGCGAAAAGGAGCCCGGAAGTCCCAGTAGCTTAATCTCAATTCTTATTCTCCTTTTGTGAATGACAGGGATACATCGCCACTCGGCTCTTTTCTCGACGGGCCTGCTTTGTCATGAAGATGGAAAAAGGCTACATTCCAGAGCTGGAAGAAGTTGGGCGGCTGGCTTATGAGAAACAGGTAACTGCAGAGTTCATTACAGACATCTCAGTGTATACCGTATTTTTCGCCCCATAGGACGCACTTTTCCCCCTCCAAAAATGAAGGGGAAATGTGTGTGCGTCCTATGGGGCCAATGCAGGCTTTCGCTGAAGCCTGGAGAGCGAGAGGCATCGGTGCGGACTGACCCCTCTCGCTCTCCAGGCTTCAGGAAACTATCCGCAAGCCTGGCAAGCCCGGTGGGAGGTCCCGCCGGGCGCGCGAGGCTTGGGGGTGCAGCCTGCCGCCCGAAGCACATGGAGCCCTCCGGAGGGTGCCCCGTGCTTCGGGCAGGTGTGCACAAGGCTTGGGGCGGCAGCCGCGGCTGGGGGGGGAAATATTTTTTTTAAATTCATTCCCCCCCAAAAAAACCCGATGTGCATCATATGGGCCGGTGCGCCCTATAGGACGAAAAATACGGTATATCATACATTGTACATGCCTATTCAGTTTATGCACTTTGGTTTTTTAAAAATATGTTGTATTGTTCTTTTCCATGTATACATCCTCTAACAATATTTCTCTAACAATTTTCCATATTTCCCCCCCTCCTCCCCTGGACTTCCCTCATACTCCCATTTTGTTTTATTTCCATATTACTGTGTGTTACTTCCCAAAATTTTCCCAATACATATAGTCTTACTTTTTTATATATACAACTGTGTTTGTTTATTCAAACCCTCCCAGTGAGTCCAGTTCTTTATGTTGCCTCTTCATATATGTTGTAAATGGTTCCCATTCTCTTTTAAAGTCTTAGTTATCCTTTTCATGTAATTTATCTGTTAATTTTGCCAATTCTGTATATTCCATAAGTTTCCCTTGCCATTGTTCTTTTGTTGGTATTTCTTCTGTCTTCCAAGCTTGTGCTAATATAATTCTTGCCGCTGTTGTTGCATACATAAATAATTTACAATTTTCTTTCTTTTTTTAATCTTGATCTAAAATTCCTAGGAGAAATGCTTCTGGTTTCTTAACAAAAGTCTTTTAAAACTCCCCCCCCCCCAATTCATTATATATCATTTCCCAATAATTTCTAACCCTTTTGCATTTCCACCACATATGATAAAATGTATCATCTTTTTCTTTACATTTCCAACAGGTTTTAGATCCCCTTTTATACATTTTTTGCCACTTTCTCTGGCTTAATATACCATCTATACATCATTTTCATATAATTCTCTTTCAATAAAATACAAACTGTAAATTTTAAATTCACCTTCCACATCTTTTCCCAGTCTTCAAGTTGTATATTGTATTCAGTTTATGCACTTTGAATCATAGAATTGTAGTGTTGGAAGGAACTCCCAAATCGAACTCCCTCAATGCAGGTGTCAGGAACGTGGCCCCCCAGAGCGCAGTGGAAGAGTCAGCCTCAGAAATTGAGCTGAGCAAGCAAGGGGCTGACTCTGCAGATGAGAGCTGTCTCTCTGAGTTTAGAGAGGACAGACCAGACCCTCTCCTTCCCAGGGAACAAGTTGTTAGCTCCCAAGGAGAAGAAGAGTTGGAATTTAGCCAAAGCTTTGCCAGGCAACCAGCAGATAAGCCAGAGTCGGAGGCTGTGTCTTCTGGGGAAGAGACAGGCCAGCCGTGCAGTCCCCGTACAAGGAGGTTGGAGAGGCTCAGAGTGTAACGGAAGGGAAGGAGAAGAAAGGCGGGATTTTGGCATCCTTCCTGTTGGGGGAGGAATAATGAGTCAGACTGAGCAACTAAGGTTAATGAGAGCAGGTAGAACGCCATGCTCTGGGTGTGTTTTTCTTTTAAATAAACTTATATAAAACTGACGGAGAGTCGTTGCTGCTTATCAGGCTGCTTGCTTGCCAGAGATCGTTATAGCAGGAATCACAGCTAAAGGATCCCTGACAACCTCTGTTTAAAAATATCCAGTGAAGAATGTCTACCACTTTCCGAGCGAATCCATTCCACTACTGAATAGCTGCTACTATTGGAAAGTTCTTCCTAATATTTAGTCAGAATCACTTTCTTTGTCATTTGAATCCTTTTGCTCAGGTCCTCCCCTCCAGAGCACTGGTAAACAAGCTTGCTCCATCTTCCATATGACAACCCTTCAGATATCCTATCCCTCCTCAGTCTATAATTCCCAGGGTTTCTAGGGGAGGGAAAGTAATATGCCTTATGATGACCCCACTCATCTTAAGTCAAGTGCTAGCCCTCCGCAGCCTGGTGTCCTCCAACTGTTTGGGGCTACAACCTCCATTAGCTCCAGCCAGCACAACTATGCTCCCAGCAGCCCCAGAATTATACAGCTGTTTTGACTGACGCTGATGGGAGTTTAAGCCCAAAACCTATGGAGGGCATCAGGTTATGTAAAGCTGTCTTGTGTGGGAGTCTTTAACAATGCTTGGTGCAGCAGCAGGAAATGAACACAGCTGTCCCTCTAGAAATGAGTTACTTCATAAACACATTCCCTTTTTAGATGATGAACAAGATGGTGTCCCCCAGAAACGTGTGGGTGAAATATGAACCCAGTGACTCTTTCTTCGGAGAAATCAAGGAGTGGCTTCTTTTCGGCAGCTCCATCGAGAAGCTCTGCAAGAACGTGCCCGTTTACAAAGTTGAAAAAGTTGAGAGTGAGTATTCACAGTCCAGCCAAACAGCTGCTTCAGTTTGGAAATGGAACTTCCAGAGTCGTTAAATGTTGGAAGTGCAATGGAAATGCAGATCAAACTAGACTAAAAGAGCTCCGCAAACTGGAGTGGCAGGTTTTCTGGATTGGTTACTGAAGAGGTGTGGGAATGTTCGGGGTGGCAGGAGAGGATATATTGTTTATTAATATCCTTCCTAACTTGTGTTAGGGACATGGGTGGTGCTGTAGTCTAAACCACAGAGCCTAGGGCTTGCTGATCAGAAGGTTAGCAGTTCGAATCCCCGCAATGGGGTGAGTTCCCATTGTTCAGTCCCTGCTCCTGCCAACCTAGCAGTTCGAAAGCATGTCAAAGTGCAAGTAGATAAATAGGTACCGCTCCGGCGGGAAAGTAAATGGTGTTTCCGTGCGTTGCTCTGGTTTCGCCAGAAGCGGCTTAGTCATGCTGGCCACATGATTCAGAAAAACTGTCTGCGAACAAACGCCGGCTCCTTTGGCCAGTAAAGCAAGATGAGCGCCGTAACCCCAGAGTCCACAACTGGACTTAATGGTCAGGGGTCCCTTTACCTTTAACTTGTGTTAGCAGTTTCTTTACTTAGCAGAGTTTACATTCCCCTACTCACGCACAGCAGATAGCTGGTTGCAGGCCTGTGTAAGCCTCTCACTCTTATACAATTCAGTCTGTCTCAGATTGAATTGTACATTCCTGGTAAGTTCCCTTGAATCCCTCTTAAAAGAATAAAGAGAATAAAATCTTATTCAAAGTCAATAAAAGAAGTTTACTTACATCAGTTCACAGTTGGATCCCTGAAGGCAGACTTAGTTACAAATATGTACATGTGGATCTACCCCATATGGGGGAATAACCCCAGTGCTTCTGCTATCTGAGAAGCTAGCAGAGCATTCCTAGCTAAAAGCTGGTCCAAAGAAGAAGGAAGTGAAGAAGAGAGTGCTGTGTGACTCGTCCTGTTGTTACCTGGACAGGTAAGGTCACGCCCACCTTCCATCACATGCAAAGGAAGGATGCTCCAGCCAGGAGGAACAGGAAGTTTCAACTGGCTGGACCAAACATCCCCTTGCACGTCCACTCTAGGAAAACAAGGAATGTTGTATTTGACTGCTCCCAGTGTATTTGACTCCTCCCACACAAGCAGGATTGGTGCACAAGAGGATTGGCACACCTCTTCCCTCCTGTGACTGGCTGCACCAAACATGCCCCTGCATGTCTTCTCTAGCATTATAAGGAATGTTGTACTTGACTGCTCTCAGTGGATTATATCCCACAAGAGGACTATCTCACTAACTGCCTAATAGTGCAATCTTATCCAAGTCTATGAAGCTCCACTGAGTTCACAGGGACTCGCTCTCCACCCAGTAAGTGGGTATAGGATCGCAGTTTTCAGGTCTCAAATTTATTTTTTAAGTTTGTGTGTAATTTGTGTTTCTTGTCTCCTCCCACCTAGGTGGATTCCATGCCGGCGGCTGTGCCAAGGCTGGCATCCTTGGCATTCTGGGCATCAAAATCTGTGGAAACCTCAACCTGTAGACCTCCTGAGCTGCTCCCAGTATTCCATGCTCTTCCAAGCTTTCTGCCTCCCCGTGAATTATCTCACTTTCCTCAGCTTCTTGGGCTTCCTTCTGCTTCCCTTGAAAGCTACAGCCCAACCCAAGACCTGTTAATAAAGAAAAGCAACTTCCCAACCCTCCCCGCTCTTGGCTTCTTATTTTCAAAGTCACTACAGTGGTACCTTGGTTCTCAAACTTAATCCATTCCGGAAGTCCGTTCCTAAACCAAAGCCTTCTCCCCAGCAACTACAAAATTAGGTCCTTTTGCTGTTTAGCTCCTGTGTGGCATATGCAGTGACAAAAGCCATCAACGATCATTTAAGAAAATGCATTTGAGCCCCCTGGATAGAAAACTGGATGTACATTTCCAAAATATAAGATAAAAAAAAATTTTGTTATGTGCAAATGGCTTTAGATACCTATTAGGTCCATAAATTACCATGTAGCATATATTCAACACAAAAAACAGGGACAATTTGTTGTTGACAAAGGACAGCTGGACATATAAAGGGCCCCATTACCTTCAGTAGCTGAGGGCCTCATCAAACCTAAATCCGGCCCTGGGGATGTGTCTATGGGGCCAAGGAGGCAGTGGCTCTGAAGCATTTGGGAACCACTGTCCTAGACAGAACCCATCTTCAGAGTCTGTCTTAGCTAAGAAAGATGTGAATAAGTGAGAAAGAACCAAGCATATCTCTGAGCATTTACAGCCGGGGGGGGGGGGGTGTGCGCCAACATTTTTGTGCCTGAGGGGTGTCTTGCCAGTGGTAGATACACCTGCTCCACTCTCTTGCATGCAGCTCAGTTGCCTTCTCACTCATCAAATAACCAATCTGAGGACTGGGGTGATGGCACTTTTGAACCCCATACTAGTGCAGAGCTAGGCAGAAGACCAGGTGCTGTCTCTAGCTTATTCATTTATTTAATACCCCTCCACTCGGTGGGGGTCATCAATATTTTGCTCTGGTGGGTGCCCTGATGTGGCCCACAAGCCAGGTTTTAGCTAGTCCTGAAATACAGCCTACCTTTTCGCTCATTTACTCAGCAACCACAACTCTTTCTGATTAAATATATTTATTAATTCCATAAAATTTGTATACCTCTTGATGGTTAATGAAACACATCTAATGGTTTACAAAAGAATATAGCAATTAAATAACTACAACGTTCAAAAAAATTAAAAGCAGCAATAAACTAAAAAGACATCGTTTTGTCTATGTTTCCGAGTACGTTTCCGAGTACAATTCAAAGTGTTGGTGCTGACCTTTAAAGCCCTAAACGGCCTCGGTCCAGTATACCTGAAGGAGCGTCTCCGCCCCCATCATTCAGCCCGGACACAGAGGTCCAGCGCCGAGGGCCTTCTGGCGGTTCCCTCATTGCTAGAAGTCAAGTTACAGGGAATCAGGCAGAGGGCCTTCTTGGTAGTGGCGCCCGCCGTGTGGAACGCCCTCCCTTCAGATGTGAAGGAAATAAGCAGCTATCTTCTCTTTAAAAGACATCTGAAGGCAATCCCTTCAGGGGGAGTTTTTAATATTTAATTCTGTATTGTTTTTAACACTTGATTGGAAGCCGCCCAGAGTGGCTGGGGAAACTCAGCCAGATGGGCGGGGTATAAATAATAAATTATTATTATTATTATATTGTCTAAGCAAAAATGTTTTCAGCTGAAAATAGCACAGTGAAGGCACCTGCCAGATATCAATAGGCATGGAGTTCCAAAGTGTAGCTGATTAGAGACACGCTAAGGCTGCAGAAAGGCCTCTGCGCCTCTTCTATGCAGGGAACCCAGCTGAGTACCAGTTTCGGAAATGGGCAAACTGAACAGAAATCCAGCTGTTGAAACTTGAGGTGCTACTTTTGTCTCTTTGCGACAAATTAAGTTGTGAGGAAGCAATTGAGGCTAATGCTTTATAGAAAGCCCCTCTTACCTGCCCCCCCCCCAAACACAGAGACCGGTCTCACCTAGATTGAAGCCTCTTTGGTTGCATGTCGGAATTTTAAAAAATGAGACACAACTGAGTGCAGTGCTTCATGTCGCATTATTAAATCTTCCTTCAAATTTCAAGAAATTGAAATCAAGACCCATTCATGTTGTAAACATTTTTTTATTCTTCTTCAAGTGCTGATAGCTGGATTGGACTTGGAAAACTGAGCAGTGGCTGGAGAGGAAAACATGGACAGCGAGAAGATTGTTGTGAGGAGAGCAAGGAAGGCAAAGAATTGCTCTGTGGACTTTTGGCCAGCATTTTAGCAACTTGGAATGTTGCCGCAGAGATAGATGTTGAATAAGCCACGTAGGATCCCGACATTCGCACACCCTCGACTCTGCAAGGGGAGGCTTGCTCCTGTGAAGGAGGGAAACACAACACAATTATTAGCAAAAAAGTATCAGACACATTGCTGCCATCTCCAATACAAGGCTGGCCTTTCCAAATTGGGGGCCTGGAAAATAAATTCAGGTCCTGCACCCCTAAGCAGCTTCTACGCCAGGGGTCAGCAAACTTTTTAAGGAGGGGGCCAGTTCACCGCCCCTCAGACCCTGTGGCAGGCTAGACTGCGCATGTGCACGCACACAGCGGAGGGGGGCTCCTCTCTCCCCCCCAGCCCCTCCCCTCCCCCTGCTTTCCTACCTCCTCCACCACTCTGCCTGCGGTTGTGAGCCGGTGGTGGTGGCGTCGCCTCTCCTTTCCAGGCCAGCTTTCCTGGGTGCCAAGCTCCAGCCAATGCCCCACAATGTGCCCGTCACAATGCCCACAGCGCGGCCATGGATGGAGAGGCCGGTGGGCGGGTGGCAAGTCTGGGCCGCACCTCAGCACTTGGGCGGCGAGGTTTTGGATTGGTTGGCATCAATCAAAGCCCAGCTCCCTTCCTCCGCAGGGCAGGGAGAAGCCAAGAGGAGGGAGGAGGCACCGCCACAGTTTGTGGGAGGGAAAGTGGTGCCCCCCACAAATTGCAAAAAGAAATATGGCGCAGCCCAAATGATCATGCCGATCCAAGTAGCGATTCCAGGACTGTCCGCAGGCCGGATCCAGAGGGCAATTGGGCCTGATCTGGCCCGCAGCCCTTAGTTTGCTGACCCATGTTCTACACACTCTGCAAAGTCAGCTTGTATCACGTCTACCCAAGAAGCTTAAACTGGATTGGAATGAGTTTGGCTATCATGCAACTGTTCCCTACAAAAGTCTTGGCATTGTGTGTGTGTGTGTGTGTGTGTGTGTGTGTGTGTGTGTGTTTGCTGGTGATTAATTTCTTGCTGTAGTATTTTGCCCTTCTACACAGCCCCAAATCTCAAGGCTCTTTCAGGCGGAAATATCTGAGTCAGTGGTTCCCAAACTTTTTTGGGACCACCCACCCCAGTTCCAGTGACCCCTCCCTTACCCATTACAGTGGTACCTCGGAAGTCGAATGGAATCCGTTCCAGAAGTCTGTTTGACTTCCAAAATGTTCAGAAACCAAGGTGCGGCTTCTGATTGGCTGCAGGAAGCTCCTGCAGCCAATCAGAAGCCACAGAAGTTGCATCGGACGTTTGGGTTCCAAAGAACATTCTCAAACCAGAACACTCACTTCTGGGTTTGTGGCATTCGGGAGCCAAAACGTTTGACTCGCAAGGTGTTCAGGATCCAAGGTTCGACTGTATTCCAAATGGGGGTTTGCACAACCCACTAAGGAAGACAGTGACACAATAAAATTCAAAACAGTAGGAATTAACTGCACATTTATCCAAAATCCAGTTTAAACTATTTCGTTTAATGAATTCAACAAAACTGATGAACTTGATCCCTTGATACCAGCTTTTGCCCCTCTAATGCCCCCCTTCTACCCCCTTGCCTCTTAGAGGCCCCCCCCCCCCGGATATATGGGGGGCACTACTGCCCTCTTGGGAATCCACTAACCTAGAGGCTTGAAATGGGTTCAGATCAACAGAGGTGTTCCCTGTGCTGTACAGAAAATGGTAGGAGTAGGACATCCAAGCAAAAAAACTCATCTGCTTAAAGGAACCTTAATTTGAGCTCACCTCTCCCTTTAGCTCAGCAGCCAGGATGAGGCCCTCCCATTCCAAGAGCAGTCTGACCAGCCTGCACAACTGTCAAGTGGGGTTTGATGTCCTTCTCCCTAGTGGGGACACCATATAGAAAGGATGGGAGGGCCACCTCCTCTCCTCTGTGTGTCAACCTGACTGGTCATGATCTCCTACTACCTTCCTTAACCTGGTCCCCTTCCAGATGTTTTGGACAACGTCTCCTTCCAGTCCCAGCATGCTGGCTGGGTGTGTCTGATGGGAATTGTAGTCCAAAACATCTGGAGGGCACCAGGTTGACCAAGATTATCTGCCCACTGAGTTTAACCCCACACAGCCATTTCTGCATCTAGAGAGGGAGAGAAACTTGCCCCACCTTGTTCCTTGGAGGCGTAGTACACAGGAATCGCACTGCAGAGCTGCTCAATGGGGCTTCCGAACTGAACAGTGTTCTGGACACGGGTCTTGCCAACCAAGAATGTTAAGTCACTCGCCGGAAGGGTGCTCTTGGACAGCTGTGCCAGGGCGGGATGAAAAAATTGGAGTTACTAGTGGAAATTTATCATGATCAGAGATCATGCTTGGAGATGCTCTAGTGCAGTGCTGAAAATCTCCCTCACTTTTAAAAAACCATTCTTCATCAATTAAGTAGAAAAGAGACTGCATTCCAAAATCAGGGGCGTCTTACCCATAGAGGCTGGTGGCGCAGGGCACCAGGGCGCCAAGTTCTGGAGGGCGCCAGGGAAGAGGCGGAGGCTGGACGTGGCGCCTCCCAGCATCAGCTCGCCGCCTTCGCCCACTTCCACATGCTGCGCCAAAGCAGCACTGTGCCCAGAGTCTCCGCCTGCCATTGGCACGAAGCGGCCAGCTGAAACAGCAGCTGCCATGTCCAGCCTCCGCCTCTTCCCTGCTGGAGGAGCTGCCCTCCAGCCGCTGCCCGCCTCCTCCAGCCCCACAAAGCTGGGCGCGTCGCTGGCAGCGCCGTCCTCCCTAAAAATGGTCAGAAACTCTGGGAAAGGGGGGGGGGCGCCAGAGGGATCTTTGCACCATAGTGCCATATATGCTTAAGACGGCCCTGTCCAAAATTATCATAGAATTGTCGAAGAAGGATCTTTTAGCTCATCCTCCTGCAAGGCAGGGATTACAGCTCAAGTATCCCTGACAGATGGCCATCTAAACTCTGTTGAAAAATCTCCAGTGAAGGAGAGGCCACCACCTTCCGAGGGAGTCCATTCCACTGTTGAACAGCTCCCTTCTTGATCCATCTTCCATGCCCAATTTCCTCCACAAATTCCTCTGTTAGCCCCCTCCCTGTGGCTCACCTGTATGCCTGCTCCACTTATGGCAATAGCAGGGGAGAATGACAATAGGTGGCTGTGCCAGACAATGGAATCCGTGCCTAGTGTTGAGTTTCCTATTTCAGCAACAGATTTAAATCTAATGGGAGTGATCCGCAGATTTTCCTGCTGGCATCTGTCTGTGGTGGATTTCTTCATTCCACACACCATTGTGATGTTTAGGACAACTTCATTTGGTCAGAACAATGGCGGCCGTTTGGGGAACCCACAAAAGTGGAGTCCCCAGGCTTAAAATGTCATGAGAGGTAAATCAAGCCTGCATTATCAGAGCTGGGTGCCTGGTTCAGCAAGAAGCACAGGGCAAGCTACTGTCTATCAGGCCAGCTCAAGGCTGAGATTTTCCTGCACATTCTTGGCACTTTCATAAGTTCAGTTCAGTTCAGTTCAATTTATTGTGTTTAGTGAGCAGCCATTACACACACAAAAATAATAATAAGAAGAAGAATGCTGCTAATAATAGTTGTTTACATTTCTACTTCCTGACCTCTACATGATAAATCATTTCTCATTCCACCTTTAAGTTTCAATGTTTCATTACACGAATCTGTAAAGCCTTGGTGAGAAATTTGGATGTTCTAAAGGATATAAACCTCTCTACATCAGACATCAAAAAACAGGTCTTTGCAAGAGACGTCCCTCTTTCCTGCGATCTTAACAATGGGTGGAAATAATTGTTTCTAAGGTCATTATAAAAAAGGGCATTCTAGGAGTACATGAGTTATGTCTCCTATTGACACAGAGTTGCAGCCACAAACTCTGTCCTCCTTAGGAACTCCTTTATGTCAGTCCGTCGAATCTGCTAACGGAAGGACGTTTAGTCTTGCCTGTGTAAAGGCTATCCTCATTTTAACATTTGGCAAATCTATCTTGGCAGGGATGCATACAATTGAATTAAAAAACATACACTTAGTTAGATTGACAGATGTTGAGCTCAGTAGTTTGTGGTTGCATCTTGCTGTCTCTAAGCCTTTGAAGTATTAATTCTTTAGCTCTTTCAAAAGATGAAATGGGGGGTGGGGTGGAGTATTAATTCTTTAGCTCTCTCAAAACCCTGTGTCACAAGAAAGGAGGCAGAGGGTCCCAGCCTCATGGCAGCAGATTCCATTTCACATTTCCATGAGTTTGGGGTCTTCCAAAATTGTCATGAGGGATTTTGATACATGTTTTTTTTTGGGGGGGGGGGATTAAACCAAAAAAGCAGAGCTGGTCTAAGGGCTTTGGCTTGAATGGGCATTACACCCAGTTCTGCAGGGAGCAGTGCTATTTTGGTAGAGGTAGGGACTGGCAGAAGTCTCTCAAGTGAATCAAAATTGGTCATGGCCCACAGTGATGCTCCATAGAACATCTCTGGCAACACCCTGGTCTTATAAAGTTCTAAAGTGGGCTGCAACAAGTTGCCCCCTTTCATAGGCTGGAATCGTAGTGGTCCATTTAAAGTTCTACCAGCTAAATAAGGTGCTTGATTGGAGCTGTGCAGACCATTAGCCTGCCCACTGAAAGACCAAACTGAGATACTTAAATGAGAATACTTGCTCCAGTGTATTTCCTTCGAGCAAGCAATTGTAAGTTTTCTTAGATTTGCCAAACATCACAACTTTAGTTTTTTGGTAATTTATAGTAAGATGCTCATTCTTGCAGTCCAAGGTGAACCAATTCAGCAGCCTGCGCAAACCCAGTTGGGTGTAGGAAATAAAGATTCCATCATCTGGACACATTCATAAGGCAGGTGTGAGGAAGCAGTTTCTCCTAATATCCGCTCAAACACTCTTGCAGTTTTTACATCTCTTCTCATGTAGGCTACCAATCAAAGCATATAATTCCACTACAATACCTTCTGCCCTTTGAAACTGTGGAGAGTCTCCAGGCTCGGGAATAGCTCAAAATCCATTGCTGCTACAACACAGACCCTCTTCCGAAATAGCCTTGCAGCAAAAAGGCCCTATCAAATGCATGAAAAGACAGATTTTGATTATAAATCCAAAGATTCAAATCTCCATGGACCTGTCCAGAATTAGTGGGTCTGAATTACTAGCTGCTCTTGGGGGGTTACCTTTTGGTAATCCCAGATGGCATCCCATCCGTTCCACCCATCATAGTTGTGGATATTGGCAGTTTGATCTTTCTGGTTAACCTTCACCGCCTGGTGGGTGCTGATGTCGGTATTTCCTTGGTGCTTTACAGCAATAACCTAGGGAGTTTAAAAAAGGACTGTAATGAATGAGGCAGGGAGTAGGCATGCAGGAGGGGGGGGGGCTATGAAACTCTGCCTTGGCTGGGGATGGAGGGGGCTTCAGCATTTTTTCAAGTAGACTGTATCAAAGCTGGACATCAAGTCATCATGAAGATATTTTTTTTGGTATTATTTATTGAATGTATCTCCCGCCTTTCCTCCACAGAAAAAAGCAGGAGCACAAAAAGGGCAAAGTACCGTATTTTTCGCTCTATAAGATGCACCAGACCACAAGATGCACCTAGTTTTTGGAGGAGGAAAACAAGAAAAAAAATAGTGAAAGCAGCAATCCCTCTTGCTGTTCTGGCTTCTGGGATAGCTGCGCAGCCTGCATTCACTCCATAAGACGCACACACACTTCCCCATAGAATCATAGAATCATAGAATCATAGAGTTGGAAGAGACCACAAGGGCCATCGAGTCCAACCCCCTGCCAAGCAGGAAACACCATCAGAGCACTCCTGACATATGGTTGTCAAGCCTCTGCTTCAAGACCTCCAAAGAAGGAGACTCCACCACACTCCTTGGCAGCAAATTCCACTGTCAAACAGCTCTTACTGTCAGGAAGTTCTTCCTAATGTTTAGGTGGAATCTTTTTTCTTGTAGTTTGGAACCATTGCTCCGTGTCTGCTTCTCTGGAGCAGCAGAAAACAACCTTTCTCCCTCCTCTATGTGACATCCTTTTATATATTTGAACATGGCTATCATATCACCCCTTAACCTCCTCTTCTCCAGGCTAAACATGCCCAGCTCCCTTAGCCGTTCCTCATAAGGCATCGTTTCCAGGCCTTTGACCATTTTGGTTGCCCTCCTCTGGACACGTTCCAGTTTGTCAGTGTCCTTCTTGAACTGTGGTGCCCAGAACTGGACACAGTACTCCAGGTGAGGTCTGACCAGAGCAGAATACAGTGGCACTATTACTTCCCCTTACTTTTTAAGAGGGAAAAAGTGAGTCTTATAGAGCAAAAAATACGGTATATCAATGACATATCCAGCAATGACACAGTCCAGCAATGGGAAGGACAAGTGGGGGGCAAGCTCCTTGTTTGGGGGGATACCCTCCCCCATCCCTTCTACCATCATCAATGCCAAAGAAGACCAGGGTGGCACATTTTTGCTTGTGATTTTGCCTGATATGGACACGTTTTTTAAACATTTCCCCTTAATATCATGCATTTCCACATGCTATTTTCTCTAATACATTCGTTTTATTCACAGTTTTTCTTAACAGATGCATTTTTGTCTACAAAACAACAACAGTTGAAGAACTGCATCGCAAAATTCAGAGAAATGTGAATTCTGAAGGCTAGCTGCGTCTCTATTCACATTGTTTTAAGAAATTCAAATCAGGTGGGTCCATACTAAAATGTGAACCTGACTGAGTGAGTTTCTCCCTCGTCCTGGACTTCAGAACCTAATCTATCCTATCAGGCATCTGGGAAAGGCTTGCCCAGTGGAAATGCCCATAAAACAATAACTAACCTCCTTAAATGGAGTCAGCCCCTTTCCCCCATCCCAAAGTTGAGAAATGGTGACTTACATCACTGGCTGAAGAACAAGTCAGGGAGACAAATACGAGGACAGCCTGAAGGAGAGATCAGATTTGCTCATTAGATAATTATTGCAGGTTAAATGGCCTGTTGAACAAAACGCAATGCAGTACGACAGGGGAAGGGCAGAATGGCAAAAGCTCCCAGGCTCAATCTCTGCTGGCATCTCCAGGTGGGGTTGGGACCTCTTAAAACATCTTCAAGACCAGCTTGTCTTCCATGGCTACCATATCCACAAAGATATCCATCTCTCTTGCCCAGCAACTTGTTTCAGATTACAAACCTTCATAAGGCGATTAACCACGTCCATTCTTGCAGTGCAATCCCATTAGCCGATGGCACCAAAAGAAAACAATTGTTATCACTACCGTGGCGAAGCTGGAAGCAGTACTTACCAAAATCTTCATTTGATCCACCTGCCAGATGTTTCCCAAAAAGAGGATTGAAAAAATCTCAGACTTTATGCTTAAATAAAGTTTCCCTATCAGCAATTCCAAGGTCCAGAAAGATTAGCAAGATCTGCAGCAACTTAAGTAGCTCCAGGCTGGCATTAATCCCAGCTAAAAGTGGTTGGCAAATAACCTAATCTTTTGTTCTAAACAGACTTCCAGCCAAGTCCTAAAAAGATTTTTTTTCACTAGTAAGTTAGAACCAAGCACAAAGAGATGTGCTCCTAATAGAAATCTTTAAGGATGCAGACTTCATTCGGTGGCTGTTGTGTAGTTGAGCGTGGCACTTGCAAGAACCGTCACCCATAAGGGTGGCACAAGTCTGCTGGTATACAGCAGAATACAAATTTTATTAATTATTATTATTATCAGGAGGACTGAAGCTGCTTCTGAGTCACAGAATTGTAGAATGATAGAGTTGGCAAGCCCATCAAGGGCCATCCAGTTCATACCTCAGCAAAGCCACTTCCGAGCTGGAGAGGAGGTGGGGTTGTGGGCTTCACGCCCCTCCCCATGCTTGTGGGGGCTGGCTCGCAGCCCCTGTGATACTGGGGGGAATCCTCGGACGCGTCATCTCCCTGGCCAGCCAATCGGCTGGCCTGGGAGGCGTGGCCAGCGCTATTTAGTGCCAGCGTGCCTGATGATTTCCCTCTTTCTCCCAGCGCCCCAGCAGCTCCGGTTTTCCCACCCTCCCACCCTTTAGATTTGGCTCTTTGACATTGCTATGGACTTCAGTTGGTCGCCGTCAAGGGGCCTGGCAGGAATTTTTCCCACTTGGCAAATTGGCAGCAGCCAATTGGTTTTTTGCCTACCTCGTAGCAAATCATCACAACTTCCTCAGCATTGGCGGTTAGGCATTGGTAAGGGTATTGATATGCAGATGAAAGGGGGGAAGGAAGCGCCATCACCTTCCCCCAAATTGAAGGGTGGTCCAGTAAAGGATTCCGGGGGGCGTTGCCCTGTCCGAAGCCTATGGAGGTGAGGGCCTAAGGCCTCGAGGGGTGACCCCGGGGGAGCTCCTAGTTGATGTGCATCAGCAGGACTCCCCCTCCTGGTGGTTAACCCTTGCCAGTCTTCTAGCAATCAGGCTGAAGCCGGTTAGTTGATAGGACCAATGCCTAAGCCAATACCGCTCAATTCCTGTAATCAATAAATTTGTGGCCTAATTTTGCCCATTAACCTAAAATACTGGTGTCTTGTGTCTTTATTTCTGAGGGGGGAGGTGGGAACTCGCCACGCAATGCAGGAAATCACAGCTCCAGAATCCCTGACAGATGGCTATCCAACCTCTGCCTAACCTTCCAAGGAAGTCCATTCCACTCTGAAGCAGCTTTTACCCTCTGAAAGCTGTTCCTGATGTTTAGCTGGAATCTCTTTTCTTGCCATTGGAATCCATCGGTTCAGGTCTTCCCCTCTGGGGCAGCAGAAAACAAGCTTTAAAAATGTATATACTAAATGAAAAGGGATACATATGTGTGTATACAGTGGGGAAAATGTGCCCTGAAATGCTAATAAATCTACCACACAAATGATAATCTATGTTGGAAATGCAAAGAAAAAGAAGGTACTTTTTATCATATGTGGTGGACGTGTCCTAAGGTGAAAGACTTCTGGGAAAAGATTTATAATGAGTTGAAAAAAATGTTGAAAAATACATTTATTAAGAAACCAGAAGCCTTTCTACTTGGAATAATAGGACTGGAATTGCCCAAAAAAGATGTTAGACTGTTTTTGTATGCCACTACAGCGGCAAGACTTCTATTAGCCAAAAATTGGAAATCGCAAGAGATACCAACAATAGAAGAATGGCAGATGAAGATGTTGGACTTTTTGGAGCTGGCTGACCTGACTGGAAGAATCCGCGACCAGAAGGAAGAGGAGATACAAGAGGATTGGAAGAAATTTAAAGAATATTTAGCTAAATATTGTAAGATAAGATAAATATAAAATCCTTGGAAGAAATTAATAGGCTTAGGGGTAGAATAAGAATATGTGCTAGTAAATATTAAGGATTAGAATAGTGATAAAGGAGAAGAGATTAGTAAACGAAAGGAGTTAATATTATTAGAAATATGAATTTGGAGAACTGTTAAACAGGTGTTATAATGAAATTCAGTCAGAGGGGATTTGAGGAAGTCAGTTATTAATGTAAAGAAATTAGGGATTTGAAGTAATAACTCTTTTTTGTGTCTTTTTTCTTTGTTCTATGTCTTGCAATGTTTTTCTTTTTTCTTTGTGATAAATGTGAAAATCAATGAAAAAAAAGAAAAAAAGAAATGCTAATAAATGTACAGGAAAACTTAAAAAAATAATAATGAAGAAATGTGGTGAACTGGAAAGATGGAGGGACAACAGAGAAATCTCTGGAATGCAACAAACAGTTTTTCTCCATTAACGTCGAGTGAATCAATTATGTCAATTCCAAGGAAAGCAGCTGGTCTAGAAGCCGACTGCATCATCCATGCTCTCCCTGCCTCTATGCTTCTTCCAACAGTATTAGCATAACCCAAGAAAAACACGATGTCAGCAGGGGCTGGGAAAGAAATTAATTGGGTTCACATTTTAATGCAAACCGATCTAATCCCACCATCATGCCCACGATAGGCAGTTCCTCTTCCAAAGAGGTTCTGGGTGAAGATGGTTTGCACACAAACACACACACACACCAAAACTGGCAGCACTCAGATCTTGCGCTATGCTATAAAAATATGTGGATGTTGGTGACTGCTGAGAAAATACAGTCACAGAATTGTAGAACTGAAAGTTAGCACAGGATACAGCAGCACAATTGCTGGCAGGAACAAGGCCTTGCCACCATATAGCACCTTTGCTCAGAGATCTGCGCTGGTTGCCAATTTGCCACTGGGCCAAGTTCAAGGTGTAACTATTTGTATATAAAGCCCTTAACAACTTGGAACCAGTTTACCTATGAGATTGCCTTACCACACATGCGCCCACTTGACTGCTTGAATCAGTGCAATGGGCAGGGGCCACGTTAATACCCATTCCACGTTTGTAGGAATTCAATCTTTTAGCACCTATACTTTGGAACTCCTAGCCTTCTTTTTTCTTTTTTAAATAATTCTTATTGATTTTACAAGTGTAGAGTTACAACAGTACCAAATACATAACCATATTTAGAATCTTCACTGAATCTCCAGATTTCCCACCATCCCTTCCATGGGTCCTATTGTCAACATTTTCAACTGCATATTGTTTCATAATCCATATTTTATATCTCTCCATATGGTCCATAGTGTTTGTTACATTACAAGTGTTGTTTAAAAACTGCTAATGTTTTCATCTGCTTACAGTTGTCTCCTAAATAAATTATAATTTCCCCCCATTCTTTCTTGAAGTTTTTGTCTTCTTGGTTCCTGAGCTTTCTGGCCAGTTTTGCCATTTCCGCGTAGTCCAACAGCTTGGTTTGCCATTCCTCTCTGGTAGGGACTTTGTCTTCTTTCCATCTCTGGGCCATTCGCATCTGTGCGGCTGTTGTCGCAGACATAAAAAATCTTTTCTGCTCCGTGGAACTCCTAGTCTATTGATATCAGGCAGAAGCTTTCACTGTATGCATTTCAACTCCTGCAAAAATATTTTTTGTTTTTGTTTAGACAAGCCTACCCAGATGTTTAGACAGTTGTTGTGAGCTTTAATCTGTTTTTAGTCTGCTGTTACTTTAACTTTTCGAATGTTTTAGGTTGTTGTTGTGGATTCCTCTTGATTATTTTATTGCTTTGTCTTTTTTGCAAACTACTTTGAGGTGGTTGTTGTTGTTTTCAATCAAGTATTAATATTATTAATGATAATAATAATATTATTAATATTAATATTATTATTAATAATAATATTATTAATAATATTAACATTAATATTATTAATGATAATTAATATTATTAATGATAATAATATTGTCTCTAATTTGGCTAGCTTTTAAAAGCAAACAAGTTGGGCACAGCTGATGCACTAAATGGATGCTGGGTAAAGGTAAAGGGACCCCTGACCATTAGGTCCAGTTGTGACCAACTCTGGGGTTGCGGCGCTCATCTCACTTTATTGGCCGAGGGAGCCGGTGTACAGCTTCCGGGTCATGTGGCCAGCATGACTAAGCTGCTTCTGGCGAACCAGAGCAGCACACAGAAACACTGTTTACCTTCCCGCCAGAGTGGTACCTATTTATCTACTTGCACTTTGATGTGCTTTCGAACTGCTAGGTTGGCAGGAGCAGGGACCAAGCAACGGGAGCTCACCCCGTCACAGGGATTTGAACCACCGACCTTCTGACTGGCAAGTCCTAGGCTCTGTGGTTTAACCCACAGTGCCACCCGCGTCCCCTAATAGGTTAAAATCCAGGTGCAATGCCCAGACTTCTGGCAATCCACAACCGCCTAACGGTGCCCTCCAAAGTCACTTCTGACTGGGGATGTGGGACTCGGATGTAGTTAGGGTGTTGATCAGACTAATGAGGGCTGTTTTTGGATGTGTGTTTGGCTTCTTGGATGTGTTTGGCTCTTGCAGAGCCAGGCAGGCGAGTTCGTGAGTGCTGAGAAGGAATCTATGTAAAGTATGTAGTGCTGACAGCTGCAAGGGCGAAGCGGCAGATTTGGGAATGCTGGGTGGGAACAGTATGATTGGGAGAGTGTTTCCTTTGGCCAGCCCCCAGTCAAGGCAGGAGACAGGAATGTGGAGGAACCTATCATGGGCCCTGTGGGTAATTCTCCTGGCTCTCTGGCAATCTCTCTGGGAGGAGTCTCCTCCATTTATTCTTCGTTTTCGACAACTCATTGCCTCTGGAAAAATAGGGGACTAGAAATAATAATAATAATAATAATAATAATAATAATAATAATAATAATAATAGCTCTCATTAGAATTCACCATGTTCAGTCAAAAATTACGGTTCTAGAACTAGACTGTTCACACTTCTGTCTATGTACACTTGCCACATTTCTAGTGCTGAGTTTTCAATCTGTGTAATAAAATAAAATAAAATAAAATAAAATAAAATAAAATAAAATAAAATAAAATAAAATAAAATAAAATAATAATAATAATAATAATAATAATAATAAATTTATTTATACCCCGCCCATCTGGCTGGGTTTCGACAGCCACTCTGGGCAGCTCCCAACAGAATATTAAAAGCACAATAAAAACAGCAGACATTAAAAACTTCCCTTGTGTTGACAAGACTACGTTATCCAAAATGCTTATGTGCCTTTGTAATTTCATAGAATCATATGGTTGTTAGGGATCTCTCTAGGAAGCACCGGGTCCAGCCCTCTTCCATGCAGGTATCACACCTGTCATGGGTGGTTAATGCATCCAATTCCATCCACAGAGCTTTCAGAGGATTCAAATCTTCTTGACCTAGTCTGTCAGTTTGGGGAAGCATTTCAGGCCTGGATCCTCTCCTGTTAGGCCCCAACATGTATCTTTGAAGATGAAATAAGTTTGAGTTCCTTCTTTTTTGTTTAGATGTGCTCCCTGGCTTATATCCAGCTTGAAACCTGTAGTCTGAGTCTTAATATTTCACTGACGAAGGGTAATAGTTACAATGAAGCTGGATGCTGGAAGATTTAGGAACTTATTCCCACAAGAGGCAGCATTTCAACCACTAAAAAGAAGAAACTAAAGATCTCTCCGCTACTGTATCTGAACTTTAAAATATCCGCGGAAGAGGCCCTCATGCTGAGCCTAAAACAGCCATCACACACCTAGTGAGATCTCAGGCTGGCCTGTGAGGTTGCTTGGTGAAACCTGGGGGGTTATGCCCAATGCAGAAACATTTGTGTTTGAGGTGTCTGGCAGAGGCACTCGAGCAATCTGACCTTCTTACCTTTTTTGTCGGTCAGAGCCTTAGTGCCAAACATAAATGTGACAGTGATGGACAAAGATTGGATTCGTAGATCCCTCTATCCAAAGCCAAAACTGGGACAGCATCCCCGGGATATAAGCTTATGCCATTGCCTAGTTAAAGGATCATGAAGAAGCCCAGAGAAAAAGGACAAATAGAATTCGGAGGTACTAAAACCCAATTATTCCAAGACCTCAGCGATGACACTCTGCAACGGAGATGGGAATTTAAGAAGAGTTTTAAGTTAATAGCACACAAAGGTACGCTGTGCATCATAACAACCTGAGAGCAAGCAAGAAAGTTGCCTTCATTAGTGTCAGGGAACTGCCATCGGCTCAGAGGCGAGAAATAGAAGGGCAGCTGTGTTACAGGGAGCCTCCGAAAATCTTGCGAAGCAGTTCCTCTTCCAGGGAGGAGGAAAGCCCCACCTCCGGTGGGGAAGAGGTCCAAGTACCAGAGGATGCTGGTGGGAGCCTTAACACTGCTCCTGGGCAAGCCGGACAGGATGGAAACACACCCTTGCCATTGCCCATCCTGCGCAGTAGACTAAGGTGTAAAGAGGGAAGCAGAAGGCTGGGGGTAACGAAACTCTTATGTTGGGGGAGGTCCAAAAAGAGACCACTCCCGGATTTTGCTAGCAATTGAGCCAGACATGAGCTTTGGAGCTCTTCACTGTAAATAGTTTGCACCAAAATAAAACCTGTAAAACACAGGTTTGGAGTCCTGCCTGGTTACTCTCGAGCAACCGTAACAGCCATCTAACAATTAGGTTTACAAACAGGAGATCTTGAATCAAGAGGAAGAGGAGGAAGCCGGGGTGGAGGAAGGGGGGTGCGGTGGGGGCAGGTCACCCCAGGTGTCACCACTGAGGGGGGTGACAAAATGCTGGGTGGCACTCACCGTGGGGCCTGCAGTGTGCCCGAGCCACGCATCTCTCCTGGGAGTGACACAGTGGTTTGGGTGCCTGCAGGCTCCGCGCTGCCCCAAACGGTCCGCCCGCTGCCTCCCCCTCAGCTGTAGGGCGGCTGAGTGGGAGGAGGCAGGCAGACTCCTCAGAGGCCCTGCAGAGTGTCCTGGCCCAGCTCGCCCCGCCCCACGGGCAGCTGGCCCCGCCTCTGGGCACAGGGCACGCACGCCACCCCAGGTGCCCGATTGGCTTGCTCCGCCGCTGGGAGGAAGAAGGCAGAGAGAGAGGGTGGATAAATTATGGACGGCAAGATTAGCAAAGAAAAGGAATAAATCGAAAGGAATAACAACACAAGGACACAGTGATATTCATACCGACTCACTTGTAAATACCATCTCACTGGGTTAAGAAACATTAATATTAATAAAGGAGAAGAAGTTAATGAAAGAAGTTAAACATTATTAGAAATATGAATTTGGAGAACTGCTAAATAGGTGATATATTAAAATTCAGTTAGAGGGGATTCAAGGACGTCAGTTATTAGTGTAATGAAATTAGGATTTGGAAGTCAAAATTTATTTTTATGTGTTTTTCTTTGTATTTTGTGTATTGTAATGTTCTTCTTTTTTCTTTTAAGTGTGAAAACCAATAAAAAAATTTTGGAGGGGGAAAAAAAGAAACATGCACTGTGCATGACATCACGTGCCCATGCACTGTGCACCCACAATGATGGGTGGAACCCAATGCATCTGCACCCAGGGGGCTCAGGAAGAACAGACATGAGTGGGTTGGGGGGCTGCCACGCTCCCCCAGCATCTACTGCAGCTTCACCACACAGGCATTTCCACATGCTGGCTGGGGCTGATGGGAGATGCAGCCCCAAACCAAGAGGGCACCATATTTCGGGAGGCTGTCGTAGGGCCCTTGGCCCACCCATTCCTAGGAGAGGCAGCCCCATGTCAAGGGATGTTGGGCGACTTGTTCCAGCTCCAGAGATGTTGGGCAATGTGATCTTGCAGTGACCTATTAAAACTACAACTGCCAGTTGCCTTCCGGTTCATGATAAGATATCCTCAATGTGATTAGTGTGGGAAATCTCTCCAGGCTTTATTTAAGAGAGCAAAACAGCAATTGTCTTGGAGTCAATGAAATCAGTGTATGAGTTGTCATGACTTCAATGGCCATTGTTCCCTTATTTCCTCTCGTTCACTGCTGCATTTCTGCCTAGCCCTGCCCTTTAGTCTAACAAGAGGATTTGGCAGGAGATGGGCACTCTAGAGGCAGGAATTGACAACAATCAGCAATTGTACTGGCACAGTTGACGAAAGGCATTTCGATGCCAGAGACAAAGAAATAAAATGAAATTACTTAGGAACTTAGAAAGCAACCTTTTGCTGAGTCAGACCAATTAGCTCAATACTTACACTGAGGTGGTTCAATAGCCTTGCCCACCTCCTCCTTGTTACCAATGTCCTTGCAGAGGCTGTGCAGCTGGATCATGTCCCCTAGGTCAGAGTTGGTCCCCCCTTACGGGCACACAAAAACGACTGCTTGGGGAGACTGCTGTGATAGCTCCACACCAAAGGTAACCAGATATTTTTGATGAATGCAATCCTTTTTTCACCAGATCAACTAGCCATGACACTTAAGAACATCAGAAATGTATGCTGGGTGTTGAAAAACACATTTATTAAGAAACCAGAAGCCTTTTTACTTGGTATAGTGGGGGGTGAAATCCCCAAAAAAGATGTTACTTTTTTTTCTGTGTGCCACAACAGCTGCAAGAATATTATTAGAGAAGAATTGGAAGAAACAAGATGTACCAATTATTGAAAAATGGTAGATGAAGATAATGGACTATATGGATCTTGCCAAACTGACCGAGAGACTCCGAGACCAGAGAGAAGAGACGGTGGAAGAAGATTGGAAGAAGTTTAAAGAATATTTGAAAAAAATATGTTAATATTTAAATCTTAGAATAGCTTTGGAAGTGGATATAGGCTGTAGGGTTAGAAGTAGAAGACAGTGTATTTTAAAATAGTATTGTTTGTAAGGGATAATATGTGAAGATTTTAATGGTAAAAGTAAGTAATAAAAAAAATGGTTAAAAATTATGATATATGTAAACTGCTAAAGATGAAGTAAAATGAAAATCAGATAGGGGGGACTTGGGGAAGCTCAGTTAACAATGTTTAGAAAAAATAAGGATAAGACAAGAATTTGTTTGTATTGTTTGGTTTTTCTGTTTGTGCTGTTTATTAGTGTTATAAAATTGTTAAGTTGTGGGTGAACATATCAGACGACACAGCGATTCTTCAAACAGTTGTCGTTTATTCACAGGCCTGGACAGAACTGAACTGAAGGGTTCAGTCACCCTGCTTATATAGAGCTCCAGTACAATGTTACTGTAACAACTTTCTAAAACTATCCAATCACTGAACATCACTTTCAATCCCTTATTTGCATAACTATCTACACCCTGCTGGCCCAGGGTGAGAACTTCAATACATAACAAAAATGAATAAATATTTTTTTTGGGGGGGGGGAGGAAATGTCTCCATTAATTCGTCCAATGCTCCTTAAAAGCAAATTAGGTTGGTGGCCATCATTAGTTCTTGTGGGAAGCGAGTTCCTTAGTTTAACGATGCACTAGAGACAATAGCCTCACTTGAAGGCAAACCAAACTATACTTCTCTGGTCAGCGCAATGAGTAAACTGAGAAAGAACCCAAGGTTCTCCCAGCCAGAGTACATAAGAACACTTTATCCACCTGTCTCCAGCCAAACCAAAATGGTGAGGAATGATAATGTCTCAGGTAGATTTCCACCAAAGCTCTTTGTACAAAGAGGGCACACTTAGTCTTGGGCCGAATCAGCTGCATGGCACTGCCTTGAAAGCTAACAGAAAATATTTGAAAGTTCAATATTTGAGGTGTGTTCATCGAAGGGGTGGGGAGTAAACACACTGTGAAGCCAGAAACTCAGAAAAGAAAGCCAGAAAAGATTGCCAGCAACCTCCCTGAATATGTTGTTACTGCTGCAGAGGCCGTTGTTGCTTTTTGATGAGGAAAAGCTGCATTTGGGGGCATTTAGTTTAGAGAAGAGGGACACTGGTGGCGCTGTGATTTAACCACAGAGCCTAGGACTTGCCAATCAGAAGGTCGGCGGTTCGAATCCCCGTGACGGGGTGAGCTCCCGTTGCTCGGTCCCTGCTCCTGCCAACCTAGCAGTTCGAAAGCACGTCAAAGTGCAAGTAGATAAATAGGTACTGCTCTGGTGGGAAGGTAAATGATGTTTCTGTGCACTGCTCTGGTTCATGCTGGCCACATGACCCAGAAGCTGTATGCCGGCTCCCTCGGCCAATAAAGTGAGATAAGCGCCGCAACCCCAGAGTCGGCCACGACTGGACCTAATGGTCAGGGGTCCCTTTACCTTTACCTAGTTTAGAGAAGAGTAGAGGTTGCAGCATGATGGAAGTGTACAAAATTATGCACATTAGGCAAAATTGCGCGCAGAAATGTGTATAGTAGGATAAATTGGCAATAAAACGCTTGTGAGTTTCCATGAAGAGTTTTTTAAATAATAAATTTGCAAACTCACGTGGGAATGTTGGGGACTGGACTTAAGTGTAGAAATATGAGGGAGTGAGAAAAACCACCATTGACTGACAGCTTCACTCATCCCTAGTGACAAGACAGTCTAACCCCGGCAGGAGACAGAAACAAAATCACGGTTCCAGTGGATCCCTGAAAAAAATGAGATCAAATCTGTTCTTCAATAAATTATCCGATAGCCACAAATACCAGGATTTCCCTTTTTTGTTTCTGTCGCCCCACACACCTAACACAGCTCCCTCTCTGGAAGGTGCCTTACAAAGGTGTCTTCAGGTGACAGATCAGCAATACCCATGTGTCCTCTGTGGCTTGGAGTGCCTCCTACCATTTTCATCTCGTTTTTCCTGGACAGTAATAGCCTGGCCACTGCAGCCCATGCATTGGCAGCCTCCAGGCTGGATTACTGCAATGCACTCTGTGTGGGGCTGTCCTTGGCACCGGTTCAGCAGCTCCAGCTGGTGCAGAATGCAGTCGCCGGATGGATGACGGGGGCTTCTGGTTGAGAACATGGGACTCCCTTTTTAAAGAACTGCCTCAGCTACCCACGGGTGGCGCTGTGGGTTAAACCACAGAGCCTAGGACTTGCCGATCAGAAGGTTGGCGGTTCAAATCCCCGTGACGGGGTGAGCTCCCGTTGCTCAGTCCCTGCTCCTGCCAACCTAGCAGTTCGAAAGCACGTCATGTGCAAGTAGAGAAATAGGTACCACTCCGGCGGGAAGGTAAATGGCGTTTCCGTGCGATGCTCTGGTTCGCCAGAAGAGGCTTAGTTATGCTGGCCACATGACCCGGAAGCTGTACGTCGGCTCCCTTGGCCAGTAAAGCGAGATGAGCGCCGCAACCCCAGAGTCGGTCATGACTGGACCTAATGGTCAGGGGGTCCCTTTACCTTTACCTATCAGCTACCCACTCTCTACCGAGCCAGGTTCAAGATTCTTGTATTAATCTCCAAAGCCCTGAACAACATACTGTAGATTCCAGATACCTAAGGGACTGCCTGAAGGCTTATCAGGGCCGTCTTACCCATCGGCACGAGGGGTGCGCAGCACCCAGGCACCAAGCTCTCAGGGGTGCCAGGCTGAGAGTCTGAATAGGGAAGAGCCTGCCTGTCGGTTGGAGTGCCACAGTGGGCTCTTCTGCTGCGGGCGGCTTTGCACCGCAAGTTCGGGGGCAACCAAGCCAGTGAGATGCTGAGGTGGCTGGCTGGCTCCGCCCTCCTGCATACCCAGGACTGGACAACCGGGAGGGGCACCCGGCGGATCTTTGAACCCCGGCACCACATATGCTTAAAACAGCCCTGAGGCTTATACTCCATCTTGATCACTGAGATAATCTGCAGGAATGTTGTTCCCCAAGCTGGCAACCCTCAGTGGGTTAGACTGAGTGACTTGCCCTAGGTCACCCAATGAGCTTTGTGGCCAAGTGGCTATTTGGACCCTGGTCGCCCAGGTCCTAGTTCAATACTTTAAGCACTGCACCACGCTGACTCTTGTTCAATCCTTCCACAACAATTAATTGATGTCTCTTTTTAAATTTTGGTTGCTTTTATTCCACAGTTTCATATTTTAATTGCTGTAAACTGCTTTGATGCTTATTACATATAAATATTTCGAGAGGGAAATAAATGATATGGGGAATATCGGGCATTCAGCAGTGCTTTTTAATTGAGAAAATATTCCTCCTGGATATAGCTGAAAGGTTGATGCAAGAATCACATAATAATCAGAGTGAACTGTGGCCGTGGCCAAGCTAAATGACCACCAGAGGGCAAGGGATTACAACAGCCAGAAAGTATTTCTTTCAGGACTTCCCAGGTCTTTCTTGGCCAAGATACATTTTGCCACTGGAAGCAAAGGACAAGATGGTGCCTCCCCATCTCCCCTATCTGACTGGACTGGCAACCAAATCTCCCTTCAGAGCAGGCAGTGGGGCAGCCTCCTTCTCCTCCACCACCACACCTGAGGGCAGCAGGAGAGACTGGGAGGGAAGCAAGCAGGGAGCAGGGTCAAGGACAGCCCTCGGGACATTTCTAATCCAGGTTTTCCCTACTGCAGTCCAGGCCTGTGGTCAGTGGCAAACCTACATTTGGGGGGCCCTGAAGCTTGAACTGTCACGGGGGCCCCTTCGCAACCAGCAACGAGGTCTGGGTAACCACTGTTATCAGTGGGATTGCTCTAGGACAGATCACCACAATTTTATTTTATTTTTAATTAACTAAGATTCTGATTAAAATGGCTGTACTGGATTATCTCACATGTCAAAGTCACAGGTGTGAATACAGATTCCCTATGCCTTACCGTTTTCGAGTCGTGCGACTCAAATTGCGTCTACTAGACCCAAAAAATTTAAGCAAAGTGGACTGAAGTCACTTCTGGGGACCCTCTGGGATTAGGTGCCCTGAAGTATAAACTTCATTCATTTCATAGCAGATTCGTTACTGCCTGTGGTGAGTTGTTTTGGGGTTTTTAAAGAAGTTGTTACAGACATTTGGAGTTCACCAAATGGGATCAGAATCAGTTCTCCTTGCCACTTGGTTCTTTTGCTGTTCGGGTTAAAAAGCGAAGCCCACCCAATCTTGCCATGCAGCATGAGCACATCTTACGCAGAGGAGGCGACTCAGTTCCAAGGTTTCAACACATACATGGAAATCACGTCCACACAAACCTTTGGAGCTGCCCCATGGCTAGTGGGAGAAGTGGGTAGAGGGAGAACCCAGAGGATTCCCAGAGCCCACGTCCCAAGTGGGGCTGCCCAGCAAGCGAGGCAAGGGAGCCTAAAAGCTCTTTTATCCCCAGGTAGCCCAAGCAAACTTGCTGAGAACAGAGCTGACTTATAGAACTGTCGATCTGGAAGGGGACACCAAGGATCATCTAGTCCAACCCCCAGCAGTGCAGGAACCACAGCTAAATATAGATATTAGTTGATCTCTATACACAGTGGTACCTCGGGTTACATACTCTTCAGGTTACAGACGCTTCAGGTTACAGACGCTTCAGGCAAACCAGAGCAGCGCACGGAAATGCCATTTACCTTCCTGCCAGAGCGGTACCTATTTATCTACTTGCACTTTGATGTGCTTTTGAACTGCTAGGTTGGCAGGAGCAGGGACCGAGCAACGGGAGCTCACCCCGTCGAGGGGATTCGAACTGCCAACCTTCTGATTGGCAAGTCCTAGGCTCTGTGGTTTAACCCACAGCACCACCTGCGTCCCAATAACCTGAGGTACCACTGTACTAATATTGATGCTTGTAGATTTAAAAACAACCACCGCACCTCACATCAATATATTCCCCCGGAGCTGCAAGTACAATTTTCTCCAACGGAAACATCGCTGACTGTCACGTTTGCCCTGGGAATGTTTGGAGGTGTTTGACACAAACACATTAGCGTGATGTCCCCGGGGGCACTACTTGGAGAGCCACTCCAGGGCTCTCTGCCACCAATGGGAGATAAGCCCAGACCTTGAGCACCAGAGGCTGCTGCTGGGCAGAGGGGGGAGGTTGTTCCATGTACTCACTAAGATAAGCTGCCGTCCACACCTCAAAGCGCACTTGCCTCTGCCAAGCGGGCTTGTGAAAAAGGCTTCTCTGCACACTCACCCGCTCTGTGCGGAGTCTCAGAGACACTCAGAAAGTTGAGAAGTGTCTTGCTGCTTGGCGTATCGCTCCAAGGCTCCATACCCTATTGAGGGGCATCCCTGGCACTCTGCAGACTGAGGAAGAGTGTGGTGGGCCCAGGGGTAACCCGTGAAACACGGTCCAGGACCAGTCCAGGATCCAAGGGTTCTGCTAGTAGTCAGTCCAACAGGACCAGGCAAGGACAGAGGCAGGGTCTGGCATTCAGCAATGTTGCTCCCTCAACCTGGGGCGGGGTCTGACAGCCTTTTATCTTTGTCGGGGTAGCGGCCGGTCCTGATCCCCCGGCGACTCACCTCCCTGTCTCGCCTGAAAGCGAGCACTCCTCCTGCGAGTACTCAGATCTCTCCTTCTCTCAGACCTGAGTCTCTGCAGCTCGGGAGACCTCAGTGGGTTACTAGACCCAGGGGCTGCCTCAGCCTCCCCTGACCAAACCGGTAGTGGAGCAGCTGTAAGTGATGGCCCAGCTGAAGTCAACGAGGTCATCCCCGCATCTGACTCGGCCCAGCTGGGGCTTGTTGCAGGGGAACCTGTGCAGACTGGGACTCTTCAGGATCAGGCCCCAGACTTGGTTCAGGTGATGCCTGAGGCAAAGGATCCGGTGTGGACTGAGACTCCTCTGAGCCCGAGTCCCAGGCCATTACACTGAGTACTAGAATTCTCCCTCATGCTATGTGAACCAGATTATAATACGTGCTCGCCCGTGGCGAACAGCTGAGGGCGTTCTTACCTTCATTATTTTCCTGGTCCCAAAGGATACCGTTACCAGTGCAGCCCAGAATTTGGAAGGGGCACGTACTTAGAATTTGGAACCAAATCAAATCCAGACTCAATAGCTGGAGATGGAAATTAATTCATTCAGAACTGAGGGAGCTAATATACAGAGACAGGTGGTCCCTGAAACTGGGGGTAGCACACAGCCGTTGTGGTTAGAGCAGTTATGGATAGCATTATCCTCCACCGATTCATCTCATTCCCCTCTAAAGCCACCTAGGTTGGTGGGGGCCATGACATCGGGGTGTATGTGTGTGACAGAGCTTAACTAGGAGTTATGTAAAAAAGTCCTTCCTTTTGTCTATTCTGAATCTTCCAGCATTCAGTTTCATTGGATGGCCCTCAGTATTATCATAGAATCATAGAATGATAGAGTTGGAAGAGACCACAAGGGCCATCGAGTCCAACCCCCTGCCAAGCAGGAAACACCATCAGAGCACTCCTGACATATGGTTGTCAAGCCTCTGCTTAAAGACCTCCAAAGAAGGAGACTCCACCACACTCCTTGGCAGCAAATTCCACTGTCGAACAGCTCTTACTGTCAGGAAGTTCTTCCTAATGTTTAGGTGGAATCTTCTTTCTTGTAGTTTGGAACCATTGCTCCGTGTCCGCTTCTCTGGAGCAGCAGAAAACAACCTTTCTCCCTCCTCTATGTGACATCCTTTTATATATTTGAACATGGCTATCATATCACCCCTTAACCTCCTCTTCTCCAGGCTAAACATGCCCAGCTCCCTTAGCCGTTCTTCATAAGGCATCGTTTCCAGGCCTTTGACCATTTTGGTTGCCCTCCTCTGGACACGTTCCAGTTTGTCAGTGTCCTTCTTGAACTGTGGTGCCCAGAAGTGGACACAGTACTCCAGGTGAGGTCTGACCAGAGCAGAATACAGTGGCACTATTACTTCCCTTGATCTAGATGCTATACTCCTATTGATGCAGCCCAGAACTGCATTGGCTTTTTTAGCTGCCGCGTCACACTGTTGGCTCATGTCAAGTTTGTGGTCAACCAAGACTCCTAGATCCTTTTTATATGTACAGCTCTCAAGCCAGGTGTCACCCATCTTGTATTTGTGCCTCTCATTTTTTTTGCCCAAGTGCAATACTTTACATTTCTCCCTATTAAAATTCATCTTTCATTATGATAATTTAACTATTTATACCCCACACATCTTATTGGTTTACCCCAGCACTCTGGGCAGCTTCCAACATATTTGTTGTTGTTGTTTAGTCGTTTAGTCGTGTCCGACTCTTCGTGACCCCATGGACCAGAGAACGCCAGGCACTCCTGTCCTCCACTGCCCCCCGCAGCTTGGTCAGACTCATGCTGGTAACCTCGAAAACACTATCCAACCATCTCGTCCTCTGTCGCCCCCTTCTCCTTGTGCCCTCCATCTTTCCCAACATCAGAGTCTTTTCTAGGGAGTCTTCTCTTCTCATGAGGTGGCCAAAGTACTGGAGCCTCAGCTTCACAATCTGTCCTTCCAGTGAGCACTCAGGGCTGATTTCCTTCAGAATGGAGAGGTTTGATCTTCTTGCAGTCCATGGGACTCTCAAGAGTCTCCTCCAGCACCAGAATTCAAAAGCATCAATTCTTCGGCGATCAGCCTTCTTTATGGTCCAGCTCTCACTTCCATACATCACTACTGGGAAAACCATAGCTTTAACTATACGGACCTTTGTTGGCAAGGTGATGTCTCTACTTCTCAAGATGCTGTCTAGGCCTGTCATTGCCCTTCTCCCAAGAAGCAGGCGTCTTTTAATTTCGTGGCTGCTGTCACCATCTGCAGTGATCATGGAGCCCAAGAAAGTAAAATCTCTCACTGCCTCCATTTCTTCCCCTTCTATTTGCCAGGAGGTGATGGGACCAGTAGCCATGATCTTCGTTTTTTTGATGTTGAGCTTCAGACCATATTTTGCACTCTCCTCTTTCACCCTCAATAAAAGGTTCTTTAATTCCTCCTCACTTTCTGCCATCAAGGTTGTGTCATCTGCATATCTGAGGTTGTTGATATTTCTTCCGGCAATCTTAATTCCGGCTAGGGATTCATCCAGCCCAGCCTTTCGCATGATGAATTCTGCATATAAGTTAAATAAGCAGGGAGACAAAATGCAGCCTTGTCGTACTCCTTTCCCAATTTTGAACCAGTCAGTTGTTCCATATCCAGTTCTAACTGTAGCTTCTTGTCCCACATAGAGATTTCTCAGGAGACAGATGAGGTGATCAGGCACTCCCATTTCTTTAAGAACTTGCCATAGTTTGCCATGCTCGACACAGTCAAAGGCTTTTGCATAGTCAATGAAGCAGAAGTAAATGTCTTTCTGGAACTCTCTAGCTTTCTCCATAATCCAGCGCATGTTTGCAATTTGGTCTCTGGTTCCTCTGCCTCTTCTAAATCCAGCTTGCACTTCTGGGAGTTCTCGGTCCACATACTGCTTGAGCCTTCCTTGTAGAATTTTAAGCATAACCTTGCTAGCGTGAGAAATTAGTGCAATTGTGCGATAGTTGGAGCATTCTTTGGCACTGCCCTTCTTTGGGATTGGGATGTAGACTGATCTTCTCCAATCTTCTGGCCACTGCTGAGTTTTCCAAACTTGCTGGCATATTGAGTGTAGCACCTTAACAGCATCATCTTTTAAAATTTTAAATAGCTCAGCTGGAATACCATAACTTCCACTGGCCTTGTTATTTGCAGTGCTTTCTAAGGCCCATTTGACTTCACTCTCCAGGATGTCTGGCTCAAGGTCAGCAACCACACTACCTGGGGTATATGAGACATCCGTTTCTTTCTGGTATAATTCCTCTGAGTATTCTTGCCACCTCTTCTTGATGTCTTCTGCTTCTGTTAGGTCCTTTCCACTTTTGTCCTTTATTATGGAAATTTTGTACGAAATGTTCCTTTCATATCTCCAATTTTCTTGAACAGATCTCTGGTTCTTCCCATTCTATTGCTTTCCTCTATTTCTTTGCATTGCTTGTTTAAGAAGGTCTTCTTGTCTCTCCTTGCTATTCTTTGGAAATCTGCATTCAATTTCCTGTATGTTTCACGATCTCCCTTGCATTTTGCTTGCCTTCTCTCCCCCGCTATTTGTAAGGCCTCAATGGACAGCCACTTTGCTTTCTTGCATTTCCTTTTCATTGGGATGGTTTTCGTTGCTGCCTCCTGTATAAGGTTACGAGCCTCCATCCATAGTTCTTCAGGCACTCTGTCCACCAAATCTAAATCCTTAAACCTGTTCCTCACTTCCACTGTGTATTCATAAGGGATTTGACTTAGATTGTATCTTACCGGCCCGGTGGTTTTTCCTACTTTCTTCAGTTTAAGCTTGAATTTTGCTATAAGAAGCTGATGATCTGAGCCACAGTCAGCTCCAGGTCTTGTTTTTGCTGACTGTATAGAGCTTCTCCATCTTTGGCTGCAGAGAATATAATCAATCTGATTTCGATGCTGCCCATCTGGTGATGTCCATGTGTATAGTCGTCTCTTGTGTTGTTGGAAAAGCGTGTTTGTGATGACCAGCTTGTTCTCTTGACAGAACTCTATTAGCCTTTGCCCTGCTTCGTTTTGATCTCCAAGGCCAAACTTGCCAGTTGTTCCTTTTATCTCTTGACTCCCTACTTTAGCATTCCAATCCCCTATAATGAGAAGAACATCCTTCTTTGGTGTCACTTCTATAAGGTGTTGTAAGTCTTCATAGAATTGGTCAATTTCAGTTTCTTCAGCACCAGTAGTTGGTGCATAAACTTGGATTACTGTGATGTTAAAAGGTCTGCCTTGGATTCGTATCGAGATCATTCTATCATTTTTGAGATTGCATCCCAGTACAGCTTTTGCCACTCTTTTGTTGACTGTGAGGGCCACTCCATTTCTTTTACGGGTTTCTTGCCCACAGTAGTAGATATGATGGTCATCCGAACTGAATTCACCCATTCCCGTCCATTTTAGTTCACTGATGCCCAGGATGTCAATATTTATTCTTGCCATCTCATTTTTGACCACCTCCAACTTACCCATGTTCATGGTTCTTACATTCCAGGTTCCTATGCAATATTTTTCTTTACAGCATTGGACTTTCCTTTCGCTTCCAGGCATATCCACAACTGAGTGTCCTTTCGGCTTTGGCCCAGCCGCTTCATCAGCTCTGGATCTACTTGTACTTGCCCTCCGCTCTTCCCCAGTAGCATGTTGGACGCCTTCCGACCTGAGGGGCTCATCTTCCAGCGTCATAACTTTTATATGCCTGTTGTCTTTGTCCATGGAGTTTTCTTGGCAGGGATACTGGAGTGGCTTGCCGGTTCCTCCTCCAGGTGGATCACGTTTGGTCAAAACTCTCCACTATGACCTGTTCATCTTGGGTGCCCTGCTTGGCATAGTTCATAGCTTCTCTGAGTTCTTCAAGCCCCTTCGCCACGGCAAGGCAGTGATCCATGAAGGGGGTTACAAAAACATAATAAAAACATAATACAAACATATACAAAAACATAATAAATCGTTCAACATTTAAAGAATAGGATTGCCTTCAGACGGCTTGGGGGTTGGATAACTCCATGCCCTCCAACATTTCTCCAATGAAAATAGGTGAATCCTAAGGAAAAGCGGGACATTCCAGGGTCAAATCAGAAACTGGGATGGCTTCGCTAAATCAGGGACATCCCTGGAAAACAGGGACACTAGGAGGGTCTGGAGAGAGAGAAATGCTTGTACAGTCATACCTTGGGTTACAGGCGCTTCAGGTTGTGTGTTTCCGGTTACGGACACGCTGAAACCCAGAAGTACCGGAATGGGTTACTTCTGGGTTTCGGCGCTCGCGCATGCGCAGAACTACTAAGTCACACTTTGTGCATGCACAGAAGCGCCAAATCGCAACCCGCGCGTGCGCAGACGTGGCGCTGCAGGCTGCGGACGCTGCGGGTTGCGAACGTGCCTCCTGCACGGATCACGTTTGCAACCCGAGCGTCCACTGTATACACTTCCATTCTTCTCCTTCCCTTTCTCCCTTGGACAAAATAGCTCCAGATGCCGTGACCTTTCCTTGTAGGGGAGTTGCTCCAGCCCCCAGTCACTCTGGTTGCCCTGCTCTATACCTTTAGAAAGGAACATATTATGGTTGAACTGCATGTTTTCTTGCATCCCTTCCAGCCCTTTGATGATATTATAGCCATAAGATCAGACTCTGTAGGAGAGGAGCATTGCTAAATAAACAGCCAGGCCAGTTGCTTTGTTAAGTAAATCAGTTAGGCCTGCTAACTATCTGCTTTGTTGTGTAAACTTGGGCCAAAGTGTTAGGAGCATCCTACTCTCGTGTAGGACTCTGGCAGAGACACTGGCATGTTTTCTCCTGGTCAATCATTCGGGAGCTTCAAAAGCTTTCTCCAACCTGAACATCACAGCAACTGATGACTTGGAGACATCAGAACTCTTAGGGATCCGCAGAGTATTCACACTTTGCGTAACAGAACCAACAGCACAGCATTTTGGCTAATCTACTTTATTTACATATAATACACTCGGAGAACTCTGACTTAGCTCCTGCCTCTTTCTCATCAGACAGCAGAGAGAAAGAACAAAAGACAATAGTCCCACTTCAAGGAACACAGTAGTACCAAAACATCCTGTCTCTCTTACCTCCCACACTGTGGAATGAAAACATACACCGTCATGTGATGGACAACAATCCCATGACTGCAGACACAGGGAGCAAATCTCCGACACAAAGTGGTGCCATAGAAACCTCCTTTGGCTGAAAATCACAGTATGTTCTGAGAGCCCTGAAACCTCCCGTTGCTCAGAGACTGGGGGTCCACTGGGTGACCATCTCACAGCTTAGCCTACCTCACAGGGCTGTTGTGAGGATAAAACATGGACGAGGGAGGGAGGGTCAGGAGCTCGTCCTACACTTGAGTAGGACGCTGGTAGAGACACATGCCCGACTGGCATGTTCTCTGCCTCCTGGTCGTTCGTTCGGGAGCTTCAAAAGCTTTCTTCAGCCTGAACATCACAGCGACCGATGCCAACTGACACCAGCACACTTAGGGATCCGCAGAGTCTTCGCAGTTTGCGTAACAGACCTCAGCAACTCAGCATTTTCGCTAATCTACTTTATTTACACACGGAGCACTGCAACATGGCTCCCTCTCTCTCTAGCATCAGACAGCAAAGAGAAAAAGAACAAAGGACAATAGTCCCACTTCACGGAACACAGTAACACAAACATCCTGTCTCCGTCACTTCCCACTCTGTGGAGTCAAAGCATACACCGTCATGTGATAGACAAAAATCCCATGACTGCAATCATGGAGCAGGAATTCTAACAGGGAGTAGGCCACCTGAAGCTCCTTGGAGGAAAGGTGGGATAAAAATTCAATTAACAACTCTGTGAGCCTCCTTAGGATTTGGTGCAAACAGGTGAGTCCCAGGGATGCACCATGTGAAAACTGTGCTGTGGCTGCTCACTTATAAACAAATAAAAATAATCTCCATGCTTTGTGAAATTAATATAGTCTGATTCCACCTTTGCTTGTAACAATATTTAACCCAGTAGCTCCCAAACTTCTGGGGGGTCACTCCCCCCTTGGTTGCATAAACTCATCCCCAGTGTCTCCTACCCTATAAAACACATTATTTAGAATCGTAATTTCCATAGCCCACTAAGAAAATAACACAATAAAATTCAGCAAAGGATATTGCATTAAAAATATTTTTGTGCAGTCTTACGAATGAAAGGGTGAAATAAATTTATGCTTAGAATATTTATATACCACATGCACAAAAACCTTCACCTATCACAGATGTACAATAACGCATTCATATAAGAAATTCAATAGCTATTGCCAATAATTTACTATCTTATGTCTTGTGACAACTCAGCACTGTATTTACAAACAAAATAACAACAACAACAATTTATTATTTATACCCCGCCCTTCTGGCTGAGTTTCCCCAGCCACTCTGGGCGCCTCCTAATCGAGTGTTAAAAACAATACAGCATTAAATTTTTAAAAAATTCCCTAAACAGGGCTGCCTTCAGATGTCTTTTAAAAATAGGATAGTTGTTTATTTCCTTGACATCTGATGGGAGGGCGTTCCACAGGGTGGGCGCCACTACCAAGAAGGCCCTCTGTCTGGCTTCCTGTAACCTCACTTCTCGCAGCGAGGGAACCGCCAGAAGGGGCTCGGCGCTGGACCTCAGTGTCTGGGCTGAACAATAGGGGTGGAGACGCTGTTAAAGTTTACAAAACTTTAAATACCAGCAGGGTATCCACATGCTCCCTGGGCCAAAGCTGAAAGGACGGGGGATGGGGTGGTGGATGGCAATATAGCTCCTTGCCAAGGGCACAAGGGAGCATATGAAGCAAGGAAGATGTTTCGCTCCAGGCTGTAGCCTGGTCTATTGAAAATAAGTTGGAAGGGTCCACTTTAAATCCTCCATGCCCCACCATCTCCCAGGGGGTGCTTTGGGAACCACTGATTTAACTTAAAGCAAAGATTCCATTTTTCTAGCAGACAGCCCTCTGCTCCTTAAATGTTGTTGGCACTAATAACTGGAGGGAGTTCATTTCAAAGCTGGAAAGAAACCTGCCCTTTTTGAGCTGTGAGCATCTAGCGAGAGAAAAGCAAACTCCATGGAGCAGAGCCTCCAGCCCCGCTGAGCAGAGGGGGAAAAAACCCCCACATGCTTTTCTACAAACACATTCAGAAATTGCTCCTGGGAATTTTGACTCTCGAGGGTTCAGAGTTTCCCAGTGGAATTCTCATTAAGGATAAGAATGCAGGTCTCGAAATAGCACCAAAGCAGAGCGAGGCAGGCAACATTGGAAATTTGCGGAAAGATTTTGGGCAGTCGTCTTGCTTTTGTCAATGTCATGGAAGACACTCTTTTCAGCTTATCTGACACCCAAACGAATACCAAACTTGCAACGAAATAAGGGGTTGACAAGGGAGAGAATTCAAAAAATGTCCAGCGAGAACTTTCCCCCTTCTGGAGGCAAGAGCCTCTTTGTTAAAGAGCCTTCCGTTGACTTGAGGATCTTGCAATAATCTCAAAGGGAAATGAAGTTCTGCTGGAGCCTTACATGAGTTCAGTGGTGGGCGATTAAGCAGTTCATTCCATAGGGCTTGCAGCACAGAGTTACACCCATAGTGAAATCAGAGGATTTGATGCATTCATGGAGGATAAAGCTACTGATGGCTACTAGCCATGATGGCTAAGGGGACGCGGGTGGCGCTGTGGGTTAAACCACAGAGCCTAGGACTTGCCGATCAGAAGGTCGGCGGTTTGAATCCCCACGACAGGGTGAGCTCCAGTTGCTCGGTCCCAGCTCCTGCCAACCTAGCAGTTCAAAAGCATGTCAAAGTGCAAGTAGATAAATAGGTACCGCTCCGGCAAGAAGGTAAATGGCATTTCCATGCGCTGCTCTGGTTCGCCAGAAGCGGCTTAGTCATGCTGGCCGCATGACCCAGAAGCTGTACTTCAGCTCCCTCAGCCAGTAAAGCGAGATGAGCGCCGCAACTCCAGAGTCGGCCACGACTGGACCTAATGGTCAGGGGTCCCTTTACATTTACCTTTAGCCATGATGGCCATGTTCTGCCTCCACAGCTGGAGGTGGCAATGTTTTTGAATACCACTTCCTGGAGATCACGGGAGTTGGAAATACTTGCAGGCTTCCTACTGGGACATCTGGTTGGCCACTGTGAGAAGAGGATGGTGGACTAGATGGGCCGTTGGCCTGATCCAGCAGGCCCTTCTTATGGTAGGATAAAGATACGGATTCGTTTTTTGCAAATTCTCCTCCACTGCTATCATTGTCTCTACCTAGTTCTCTCACGCGCTCCGTGTGTAAACAGTAAGGTAGTTTAGGCCAAGAGGCAGTGACTGGCCCTAGGTCACCCCATGAGCTTCATGGGCACTTGTGGACTCAAACTGTGGTCTCATAGGTCAGTGGCCAGTACCAGAACCACTACACCACACGGAACTCCATCTCTTTAGCATACTTTCCTGTTGTGCTGGGCCCGGGGGTAACCCGAGCAATGCGGTCCAGGTCCGGTCCCGAATCCAAGAGTTCTGTGAGGAGTCAGTCCAATAGGGCCAAGGCAGGACACAAGGCAGGAAACCAGGCAAGGTCAGGCACAGAGTCTCAGGCAGGTTCTAGCAAACAGCAATGTTGCTCCCGCAACCTGGGGCGGGGTCCGACAGCCTTTTATCTTTGTCGGGGTAACGGCCGGTCCTGACCCCCAGTGACTCACCTCCCTGTGTCGCCCGAAGGCAAGCACTCCTCCTGCGAGTACTCAGGTCTCTCCTTCTCTCAGACCTGAGTCTCTGCAGCTCGGGAGATGTCAGTGGGTTACTAGACCCAGGGGCTGCCTCAGCCTCCCCTGACCCAACCAGTAGTGGAGCAGCTGTAAGTGATGGCCCAGCTGAAGGCAACGTGGTAATCCCCGCATCTGGAGCCAGGGCAGGCTCAGGCCCCAGACTTGGCCCAGCTGGTGCTTGTTGCAGGGGAACCTGTGCAGACTGGGGCTCCTCAGAATCAGGCCCCAGACTTGGTTCCGATGCCGCCTGAGGCAAAGGATCCGGTGCGGAATGAGACTCCTCTGGTTCTGAGTCCGAGCCTGTCGCAGGCCATCACACCTGTGAGGGAGCCTGTCGTCCACAGTGACAACTACATCCCCACCCCAAAGAAGATTAAGAATTTGGGAATGGCCTGTTTGTGGAAAGGAGATGAGAGAGCAGCCCTGAGGTGCAATGGAGAGAAAGCCGCTCTTGAGAAACACAGAAAGGGAAATGTAATTATTCCAACACTTGCTCATCACACTTTTGAGATCACACTTCTTTATCTCCCCTCTCATGCCCAACAGTTACCTCACCCATTAGCCAGCTCCTGTGGAAGAAGAATGGGGAGAACTTCCTGCATCTCATGTATGTATTTTGGGAAGCTCCATGCCATTTCTAGTTCAAGGAGCTAAGCAATGATGGGTCATCTTCCAGCATCTGACACAGCCCATGTAAGGGAGTTATCATGTCCTCCAGAGAAATGCATGAATATGGACTCTTGTTTCCTGCCAGTAGATGCAGAAAGGTCAGAATTTTCCACATTTTGGAAGAAGAAACACAATTTGTTTTTCAAATTAAAGGCATGAGATTTACTTATTTATCAAGGTGGCTTACAACAAAAATACATAAAACCATTTTTAATGATTACAATCAAACATCAGCTAACCATTGTAGAAAGATATCTTCTTAATCGCCTGCATGGGCCTGGTGGGATACAAAAAAATAATAAATAAAAAATCAGCAGGCATTTAAAAGTTAAAACAGAAGGCGCCTGCTGAATCTCTAGTGGCAGAGCATTCCATAGGACCAGGCCGATGTGATTGAAGGCTCGGTTTCTTGTTGTTGTCAAATGAGCCTTGCCAACCTGGGAGATGATCAGCGACATTCCTGCAAATGATCTCAGTAACTGAGCTGAGATAGAAGGGTTCAGGTGATCCCTGAGATAGCTTGGACCTCAGTTGTTCAGAGCTTTGTAAATTAATACAATGTACTTACTCCTCCTCACTTCCCCAAAATGTTTATTATTTCTAGCCATCTCAAGAGCTTTGAGGGTTACTTTGCTGTGTGTGCCTCCTGACTGGAAGGTGAGCTCAGTGAAGGGACTCATGCAGTGACACAACAGGCTTCCTCCAAGGGAGGAATAGTTTCATCTTTTCACCAACAGTAATTGAATTCTCCAATCACATGCAATATAGAGTTGGTGCAGAATTGTTAGACAATCAATATGATGTTACCATTACGTTTGGCACTCTGGTTTAAGAAGGACATTGACAAGCTGGAAGGTGTACATAGGAGGGTGGCCAAGATGATCAAGGGTCTGGAAACCAAGCCATATGAAGAATGGTTGATGGATCTGGGGATGTGTAGCTTGGAGGAGACTAAGAAGAGACATGATAGCCATCTTCCAACAGGCTCTTCTCATGTCCATATGCTTCTTGTACATTGAAACAGTCTTCCAAACCATCATTTGCCCTAAGCTTTTACTTCCAACTCCTGAGCGTTTTTCAGTCTCCCCTTGGAGCAAATGTTTACTTGCCGCTTTTCAGAGGTCTACTCTGGATTGGCAGAAACTTGGTTATAGCATGGACCATGGATACTCCTATGCCATGCGCATGTTTAGCTGAAATCGCAACAAAGCAAAGAGACTTGGTTTCAAAATGGTCAGCTGGGTCCTAAGACGTTAGCAGTGGCAAGGGGCGGAGGGGGGAGTGAGGTCCCATGCAGAAAAAAAAGCAAGGGGGAATTGCACTAGTTCATAGCATCCCAATGTGGAATGTTTACAAAATGCTCATTAAGAAGAAGGAGGATTGTGAGATAGCAACCGAAATCTGGTGAACAAGCTTACAGTGGAGGAGATAAGGGCGTGAAGGGCTTGTATAGGAGGCACCGCCAGCTCTATCCAATTACTGGGACCTGGATGGGGGTGTGGAAACAAGAGCGAGAGAAAGAGAGTTGGATCACAAGCTCCAACTTCCAAACTTGTCAACCGTCAGTGACACAAGACGCTGATACCCATTTGCGGGGGGATAAAATAGGCGGCACCAGAGCAACGCTTTTGTCGAGTCCTGTGGCCAGCTAGAACGAGGCCATGGAACCAGCAGGCTTTCAGCTGTGGGCAGCCGTCTCCATTCTGGTGCACCTTGCAAACGGTAGTCCCATCATGAGCCTAGACATGCCTCTCCTGGAGGAAGACAGGCCGTTCTTTGACGAACAGGATGCCTTGCTTCAGACTTTGCAGAACGAGTTGCTGAAGGCGCTCAACATCTCCGACATCCCCCTGCAAGAGACGGCAGCCAAGGTGGACCCTCCGGAATACATGCTAGAGCTCTTTAACAGGTTTGCCACTGATAAGACCTCCATGCCATCAGCCAACATCATCAGAAGCTTCAAAAATGAAGGTAAGGTCTCTTAACCAAGCCTGTTAGGTGTTGCAGTTAGGATGCAGAGGGGAAGTTTGATGGATGATTTATTAGCAAAGTGATCCAGCTAAGCAGGGGTCAAGGTGGTTGACCTGCTGCTTGGTGGACCCCACACCTTATCTGCCCAGCTGTTTGACAAATGACTGCAAGTCATTTGAACCATCTGCTGGATTTTCAAGTGCATGGCACACTTGGTTTTTAAATATCTATCAGGGATGCTTTTTGAAAAGGTGACTACTAATTTTGAGATCTAAATGGAGAATCTCCTCCCCCTGCCCAAGTCTTACTTAAAATGCTCCTTTGAAGATAGTCATGGTTGCCTTCTTTGGTAGCTCAGTGGTTTTTCAGTGTCGGGTCATCTTTTTCACATGCAGAAGGACCTAGGTTTAATCCCTGGGACCTCTTGGGTAGGGCTGCATGAAACTTTGGACTGTTGACAATATCAAGCAAGATGGACCAACAGATTCCTAAGTTCCTAGAAGTAAGCAGAACAGAAGTAATCTGCTTAGCATTTCCTCTGCATGAGCTGTTGCGCAAACACACTACTGCGATCCCACTCAGCTCCCACTGATTTCAATGGATATTGTGTCAGAGAACTTTCAGGGGGATTGTATATGTTGTTTGTATATTGCTTTTGATAGCAAAATCTTTCATCAATTATTATGCTCATTTTCTATATAAATATATAGAATGTATTAGTGGCACATGAACTACATGCCATTGGTATTTACATGGGTAACTTGGTCATCAGATGTGCCACATAGTGCACTCCAGATGTTGTTGGAGAACTGGATCCCTGAACATTGACTGTGCTGATTGAAGCTTATGGAAGTGGCAGCCACAACATCTGGAGGGCTGGATGAATAGGACTATCCATTCAAAGGGATACTCTGCTTCCTCCTAGATACTCAGCTTCCCACCCCAAAAATCGATGCAATAAAAATATTTCCTTCTACCTAGAAGGTTTTTTCCAAAACTCTAAAGAATCAGTGAGATCAGAAGCAAATCCTACTGGATTTGATAGAGCTTACTCCCAAATAAATAGGCAGGGTTGCAGCCTTCAACCAACAAAAATATTTGGGGCTTTTGCAAGTTTTCAGATTTTGTATGAAAGCAAAAGATGTTCAATGTCCACATAGCTCTTAGTGCTTCTCAATAACAATCATACGTTTTTGAGAGTGGCATGCTTTTCCTTTCTGTTTTCATAATCAGCATCTTATAAACTGAGATTCAGGAAATGTAGACACAATGGCACTTACTGAGATCCTTCAGTTTCCTTTGAATCGTGTTCTGGAATATTGTTTCCATGAATCCAGCTTAGACACTGGCAGTCCTGTTGTCAGCTATGGGGAAGGACTCAGGATGAACCGAAATTCTCCATTTAGAAATTCTGAAGTCAATGGAACCCAAACCCAGCAGTCTGCATTAATTGATATGTCGGGAAGGGTGAATGCAGATAGGGACATTATTTCCTTTTAAAACAGCTTGGTGTGAATCATTCCCTATATAAATCGGTCTCCTAGCCTGCCTGCAAAGTGCAACCTTTTCCTATACAAATTTCTAAGACTGAATGAATCAGCGTGGTGGACCTGATCACAAAAGCCATACCAAGAAATGCATTCTTAAAACGAGATGGGTGTATCCCACTTTCATGATGTGCTTCTGATTTGGAGAAGCAGCATTTTTGTCAATAACACTTACTAAGATCATTTTAACATTCCAATTCGAAAGTCACTTAAGCCAAAGGGCTAACTTAGTCACGGATCACAGTTGACTTGCTTTACGCTCTCACGCTCCATCTTAACTAACTTGCAAATTATGGCACCGCTAACTGTTCAGAGGCAGGAGTCAAGCAGAACTTTAAAAGTCTGCACCAGCTTTCATAGAGAAGAGTCCACTTCAGCAGCTGTGTCTAATGAGGCCATCATGAATCTGTGTGTCTTGAAAAGCTTTGTTGTTGTTGTTGTTTAGTCGTTTAGTCGTGTCCGACTCTTCGGGACCCCATGGACCAGAGCACGCCAGGCACTCCTGTCTTCCACTGCCTCCCGCAGTTTGGTCAAACTCATGCTGGTAGCTTCAAGAACACTGTCCAACCATCTCGTCCTCTGCCGTCCCCTTCTCCTTGTGCCCTCCATCTTTCCCAGCATCAGAGTCTTTTCCAGGGAGTCTTCTCTTCTCATGAGGTGGCCAAAGTATTGGAGCCTCAGCTTCACAATCTGTCCTTCCAGTGAGCACTCGGGGCTGATTTCCTTCAGAATGGATAGGTTTGATCTTCTTGCAGTCCATGGGACTCTCAAGAGTCTCCTCCAGCACCAGAATTCAAAAGCATCAATTCTTCGGCGATCAGCCTTCTTTATGGTCCAGCTCTCGCTTCCATACATCACTACTGGGAAAACCATAGCTTTTACTATACGGACCTTGAAAAGCTACAGGACTCTTTCTCATTTTCACTGCAATAGACTAACACCACCACCCTCTCCAGACATCGATTAAAAGAGATTACTAATGCGCTCATGCACATGTGAAAGCCCAGACCGTCTTCAAGTAAACTCCGGTAGATTTTAAACACACATTTCTCAACTTTAGAGCTGTCAAGATGACTTTCACCAGCAAGCAACCCCTTGCGGCGCCTATAGCAAATGTCAAGGAATGCTCTGTCCTGTGGGCCTCATCAGGCCTGCCACATTTATCTTGCTTTCCTGAATTTCAAAATTTCACCAAGTGCGTATTTCCTACCTCTTTCTTGTAAGAGCCTCCTGTAGAAGCTCTCCAAACAATTCTGGCTACATTTGACAATATGTGAGACAGAAATGTATAAAGATTTCCCCTTCCTCTAATTTTGCGTTTGCCTTACTCACTTCTCCTTTGACCACCAAGAAAAGCACAAGAAATGGCCCACTCTCTGGCTGCCACAGTTAATCAGATTAAGCTCAGCATTAAATTCTCATGGGGGTCTTTTAGAAAAGATCCCCTGAACTCTCCCAAAACTACAATATTCAGGATTCTTGGGTCATAGTCAATCTGGAGTCAATCTGGTTGTGTAGAAGTCTCATCTAGCCCTGTGGTTCCCAAAATGGGTGGTTTCCACCTCCTGGGGGTGGGGCAGGCGGTGGGAGGGGTACTAACAGGCAGACGATCAGACTTTGAAAAGCTAGAATCACCGGATCAAGTTGAACTAAATCATTTTAATTGGATTTTGAATAAATGTGCAATTAACTGTTGTTGTTTTGAATTTTATTCTATTGTTATCTTCAGTAGGCCATGCACACTGCTATTCTGAATCATGCTTTTTATAGGGTGAGGCAGGGGTCACTGGGGAGGAGTTTATGGAACCAAGGGGACAAGGCCCTGAAAAGGTTTGGGACCCATTGCTAGGCATAGACGCCCTTTCGTTGGTGAGCATGGCCATATAGGGAAGAAGGGTAACATTTGATTGCTTTTAATTTTCAGAGCAGATTCCGCAGCCCATCCACTTCAATGGAATACGGAGGTACCCTCTTCTCTTCAACGTCTCCATTCCACACCATGAGAAAATAACAATGGCAGAATTGAGGCTCTACACTCTGGTGCAGGAGGACAGGATGTTCTACAATGGTCTCAGCAGGAAAGTCACCATCCTGGAAGTGCTTGAGAATGACCGTGGAAGAGGGAAGGAGGAAGAGGAGAGAAGAATGAAAGTTCTGGCATCCCGGCACATTTACAGCACCGACAATGAATGGAAAACGTTTGAGGTCACGGAGGCCATCAGGAGGTGGCATCACTCAGACTCCACCACTCATCAGCTGGAGGTGCAGATTGAGAGCCGAGGGGGAGAGGAGGCCGTCGGAGGAGGGAAAGCAGATATCGACATCGATTCGGAGACCAAACATGAGCCTTTACTCATTGTGTTTTCCGACGACCGAAGCCATGCCAAGAAAGAGGAGAAGCACGAACTGAATGAGATAATAGAGCACGAGCAAGATTTGCAGGACCTGGACATGAATGATTTCCATACCAGCCCCAGAAAGGAGAAACTTCTGCAGATCAGATCCAACATAATCTACGACTCCACATCCCGGATAAGGAGGAACGCCAAGGGGAGCAGCTGCAAAAAGACTTCGCTCTATGTGGATTTCAAGGAGATTGGCTGGGATTCCTGGATCATTGCACCTCCAGGCTATGACGCCTCACAGTGCAGGGGAGCCTGTTCTTTCCCTTTGGACGATCACCTCACGACCACTCATGCCAAGGCCCGGACTTTGATTCACTTGAATGATCCCCAGAAAGCTTCTCCAGCTTGTTGTGTACCGACCAAGCTGAATCCCATCTCCTTACTCTTCTTAGATAACGGGGTCGTCACCTACAAGCTCAACTACGAAGGCATGGCTGTCTCAGAGTGCGGGTGCAGATAGTAGAAGGATGCTCCCCACCCACAGGGCTTTGGGTCCTCCTCAGATTATTTAATTGTTTCATCTGTATATTTGTACAGTTTTGATTTGTACAGACTTAATAAGCTTATTTAATGAGGCATGTACAGATAATTAGAGACAAAGGAAATGGGCAACGGATTAGAGGGGGTGTATTTTTCGTTTTCACGGTTGGCTTGGAGAAAGCAGGATTGTGCCTCTTCGCTTTACTCAAGAGTCAGTTTACACAATCAGCAGAATCCAGTGTTAATTCTCTCCCCTTATGCCAGATTATACCACTTCAAACTGCCCATGGTTCAATTCTCCCCCACAAAATAAAATGCCTCGCAGTCGTTTCTGCTGACTGTGTGAACTAACCCCCCCAAATCTGGCCACTGAGAACCATTTCAATTCCCCCTTTTTGTGTCCAAATCAGGATTTGCAATATACTGTACTCATGAAGGATGTTATTTTAAAATATATTTCTGAGAACGAACTAAATTGGATGGTTATATGACGCATTCAGAAGAAATTAAAATTGCTGGACACAGTATCGGTAATGTTGATGTGCACAGATCTAGCCCCCACCCCCAGGTCACCAGAAATTGCCTCAGATACAAATTGTGCAACACTACTAAGGCTTTGGGCCTACTCCACCAGAGGGAAGGTTGTTCCGGAGCCATGACTCTTGGGTGGTAAGGAGGGCTGGGGGTTTGTGCATCTCCAGTAGTTACAGACAATGAGGTAATTCTGATATGAATGACATGTAGAGATGATGCACTGACCAAAGTCCCCTTTTCTGCACAACTTTGTTTGACCTAGTTTTTAATCATTTAGGAGCAGAACAGAACTTCAGGTAAGCACACATAAGAGAGTCCAGTTACAGACTCAGATTATAGAACACCTGGTACAACCCTACACAACTTTTGAAAGGTGCAATACTTCACTACACTTTCCTTTGAAAGATCATTGTGCGTAACCAGTTTGGTGGGGGCTTATCCTAAGACAGACACACCTGATTCCAATTGCATAAATGCTGGCAATTCAAAATTTCCTTGTTGCACCTGCCAAGAACTATATTCTCCTCTTGCATTAATGATCTGCTCCATGACTGTCAACAGAAATAGACCAAGAAAATACTGGTGACTTGGAATTTGTACCCCCACCCCCACCCCCCGCAAGACTCAATGCTCTTTGCATGCTTGTTGAGATTCTACGGAGAGGGGAAATTATACTGTGCTTCGTGTCAGAATGGAATATCTCTGCGGACAAAGAGAGGGTCTTTGCCTTTATGAAGCTGTCAATTCACAAGACGGTGCTCTCTGGAGTCACATGTCATGTTTCCGCCACTCGCCCTCCAACAAATCATTGCGATAAGAAGGTGTTGGAGCTGAGAAACAATAGGCCTGGTGCTTTATTTATACTAAGCTGGGAATTTGTCAGATTCTTTGGAAAGTGTAATTGACGCTGAGTGTGCTGCCCTCGGCTGCAACCTACTGTACTGTCTCCAGCCTTTGTTTTACACTTTTAAGGCAAGGCTGTATTCCCTGGATGAGATAACAGGCCTTGCCTTTGAGAGAATGGACTCTTGACTCTTCACGGGAATCAACACCAAAGACAACGTCAAGGACTAACTCAAACCAGCTTAACCTACATCCATGCAGCCGTTATTTATTGATATATTTATTGACTGTTGTAATATAATGTAGAATACAAAATCTTCTATTTTTGTGCTGTATGTAAAACACACTTGGACAATCCTGTGCATTGAATCATACATGGATTTTGACGCTAATAACGGCAAAAAAAAGTGTTATGGGTTTTCTCGATTGTTTTCTTTTGTAAATATATAATTTGTCTCTTTTTTTAATTTCTCGGTGTAATACAAAATATAGTGGCATGTAGTATGCAGTCGCTTTTTTCCCCTTTTTCCTTTCTTTTTTGCTAGCCCAAAGTCCTTGAACACAAGGGACAGATATGAGATCCGTGGAGATTTCCCTACATTTTACGAACTCTGAGAACCCACTGTTATAAGAATTTTAAGGTCTTATATATATAAAATAGATGTTCATAATGTACCAAGCAAATGCATACATGAATATATGAACCACATGTCTGAAACCCACAGAAAAACCCTGGAACCATTTTCTCTCTCCCCAAATGACCTCAAATATTTCTCTGGAAGATCGAAGGAAAGGGGAAATCTCTCCATTGTCTCTGTGCTCACAAATCCTGCATTAAGGGCACATTTGAGATGTGAATAGGGTGAGCCTGTGACCTGTGATCTGGATTCAGGAATTGAGTAGTTATCATAACAAAAGAGAGGCCAAAACTCAGGTAATGCAATCAGGTAACCTGCCAGACAGGAGATAAGCAACACACTCAGGATTCTGTTTTAGACCGCCCCCTGTGATGTATGTATGATGTTTCTGGGGGAGGTCTGGAGTTTGAGGGTGGGCAATTTAAAAAGTCTATATAAGGGTGGGCACACCTTTGTTCTGGGTCCCGTCCCACCCCTTGTGTGTGGGAGGGCACCCTGTTGCAACAGCTTTAATAAAGATCAGGCTTACTAGCTGCTTTGCTTTTCAATATTCTCTGGTTGGTCTCTGTTATTTTCTCCTACCGATAGAGAACCTACAAAAGGGCTCTTGGGTACCCCATAAGGGAAAAGAAGCAGTTTTTCTCTCTCATAACACCGCCACCATCGTACTCCGGCCCTGCCTGGAAGACCTGCCTATCAGTCTACAAATCATAATGTTTACTCCACAAATTCCCCCAGGCTATGCTGAGTTGGGTGTATCTGCAATGCCTCTTCCCTTTTCCTGGTAAAAATAGCTGGCCAGGAAAGAACTGATGGCAGCAGCCCAAGTTGTAGCAGGCAAGGAAACAAGGTAGCCATAAGCAGCCTCAGCAGACCTATATATCGAAAGAGAAGTGTAACATGGCAAGCTTTGGGGTGCCATGTCTTAATTTGCTAATAAAGGGTGCATTGTATCCAATGGCGAAAACTAAGAGTGCTCTTGTGCTCAGATACTGCTTACTGGCTTCCATTGGGGCAACTGGTTGGCCATCATAAAAACAGAGTGCTGGACTAGATGTGGTCATTGGTCTGATCCAGCAGGTGCGTCTTATGTTCTTGCGTTCTCGTGTTCATCCATTGGCCACAACAAGCCTTTTCCTCCATACAGTCCTTGATGACCAGGCCTTACAAACTTAGCTTCAAAACCGCTGGCTGAACAGCTTCTATGGTGTCTTTTACATCAACCAACCATCTTAGCCAATGACTGGAGAAAGCTAGAAACTCGACTACTACTTCTTTAGTTGAATATGGCAATAGTTTGACACCTGCCCCCTCCCCAGACTGCCTTCAGGTAGATCACCAACATTTGCTTACAGTTGCCCAGAGTTCTGAAAAATATTAAAAGAGAAGCCAGGTATTGCTGCATAGAGCAATCTTATGGAACTTTGGGCTCTCCAGGTATTTTGAACTACAGTTGCTATCAGCCCCAGCCAGGATGGCAAATGGTATGGGGATGATGGGAACTGTAGTTCAGCAAACATCTGGAGGGCCATAGGTGACCCATCCCTGCTTATAGGAGATAATTAAATGTATACATCCTCTTTAAAAAGCTCATTCTCTTACCCACTAGGCTATGGCTAACTCTTCAGTCTTTGCAATGGAGTTGGTCCAACTTCCCCAAGCAACTCTGTCTCCTACAACATAGCCTTGCAGTTCTTATTGCCTTTTGATGCCAATTGGAAGCTGAAACTCTCTTTTGATAGGATAGAGTCTATGCCCTAAGTTACTGCGTTGGGTTATTCTTCAGCCAGTTTTGTCCTTTATGACCAGCACAGCAGGGCTGGCTACTGAAAATGTCTCTAGATAAGCTGTTAAGCACCTGAGACTGGGGCAAAACTAAGGGGCACCTGCCCAACCATTGGGAGGGACACAAAGGAGTGACAATAAAATGGTGGGAAAACTCCAGTGAAGTATGGTGAGGGAAGGGAAAACTATAATTTCATTTAAACGTTCATTTGGGCACCTCAAATGTCACGTGCCATTAAATGTGAGTTTATAGGGGTGTTGTGAAAAACCAGAAATGCTACCCTAGTGTGTCAAGGAAGAATGGGTGGTCTTTAAGTTGGCTGCTAGCTCAAAGGTAGCAGCAGATTGGCTGATGATATTTACTGATGAGAACTTATTGTTATGAGATGCTATCTGAATGAGCAGTTTTAGGAGGTACTGTTTGAGGACACTGTCCCTACGTTCAGATGAGATTCAGTTGCCTACCAGCAAACTCAGGTTGTGCAATTTAGCTGTGATTCCTGCTAGATGGACTACTAGACGTCTCTTTGGGTACCTTCCAACTCTACAATTCTTTGTTTCCAATTCTAGTTGATCTGGAAATCCTGCATAAAAAACCCACCTCCCAGAAACACTAGACTTGTTATGACCAGTGGAAAGGATGGGTTGGCACTTGCTTTGATACAACATAGCCTAAAGGCAAAGGTAAAGGGATCCCTGACCATTAGGTCCAGTCATGACCGACTCTAGGGCTGCAGCGCTCATCTCGCTTTACTGGCCAAGGGAGCTGGCGTTTGTCCACAGACAGCTTCCGGGTCATGTGGCCAGCATGACTAAGCCGCTTCTGGCGAACCAGAGCAGCGCACGGAAACGGCTTTTACCTTCCCGCCGGAGTGGTACCTATTTATCTACTTGCACTTGACGTGCTTTCGAACTGCTAGGTTGGCAGGAGCTGGGACAGAGCAACGGGAGCTCACCCTGTTGCGGGGATTCAAACCGCCGACCTTCTGATCGGCAAGTCCTAGGCTTTGTGGTTTAACCCACAGTGCCACCTGCGTCCCTACAACATAGCCTAGCCTCCTTGCAAATCGGAGTCATTAAATAACCAACTGCACACCCTCCAACATGTCCCAGAGTAAAACTCAGATACGTGTCTTTGGGGGCCACACCCCTGCACGAGTCACATGAGAGCATGCCCCTTTCCCCAAACACACATCCTTCGGGGCTGCATTATTGTGGGAGTCAGGTGACTCGTGCAAGAGCATGGCTCTCAAAAACGGGATGTCCTGCTTAACTCGGGACAGTTGAAGTGTATGCAGCTGTCATGTAATCTCCATGCAAACAAATCAGGGTGAATGTTCATTACAAAGGCCATCTGGAAGCTTCCTGAGCCTAGTGGTCTCACTCTAGATAGCTATGTGGCAAAACGAAGAAAGCTCACTGGAGAGAGAACACTGATTTTTGTAGCCGGCCTTAAACTGGGATTTTTCCTGCTTGTTATGCTTGGGGACGCAGGTGGCGCTGTGGGTTAAAGCCTCAGTGCCTAGGACTTGCCGATCGAAAGGTCGGCGGTTCGAATCCCTGCGGCGGGGTGCGCTCCCACTGCTCGGTCCCAGCGCCTGCCAACCTAGCAGTTCGAAAGCACCCCCGGGTGCAAGTAGATAAATAGGGACCACTTACTGGTGGGAAGGTAAACGGCGTTTCCGTGTGCAGCTCTGGCTCGCCAGAGCAGCGATGTCACGCTGGCCACGTGACCCGGAAGTGTCTCCGGACAGCGCTGGCCCCTGGCCTCTTAAGTGAGATGGGCGCACAACCCCAGAGTCTGTCAAGACTGGCCCGTACGGGCAGGGGTACCTTTACCTTTACCTTTTATGCTTGGGGGGGGGAGGGTGTCTCCATAGAATATTGTTTGTCTGGGGGGAGGTGATGCTGCTTAGCAGGCTGGTGCCAACTGTTCTCACAAACTCAGTGTGCAGATTACAAAGACATGATGAATCTCCAGGGATCTCTCCCATTGCAGGGGAACAGACTGATATAAGTAAAAAAAACTGCTCCTTTCCCCTTATGGGGTACCCAAGAGCTCATATAGAGTCCTTTTGTAGGTTCTCAGTCAGTAGGAGAGAATAACAGAGACCAACCAGAGAATATTGAGAAGCAAAGCAGTTAGTAAGCCTGATCTTTATTAAAGCTGAAGCAACAGGGTGCTCCCCTCACATGCAGGAAAGGAGGAGGACCCCAGAACAAAGGTGTGCCCACCCTTATATAGACATTTTAAACTGCCCGCCCTGGAATCCAAGACCACCCCCAGAAACATCATACATACATCACAGATGGGGTGTAGCCCAAGACCACCCCCCAGATACATCATACCTACATCACAGAAAAGGCGGTCTACAACAAAAATCTGAGTGCGTTGTTTTTACCCTGTCTGCCAGGTTACCTGTTAATGGTCACTTGACTGGATTATCTGGGGAGCCTGGTCATCCTTTTGTAATGATAATACTTAATTCCTGAGCCAGGTTACAGGCTCACCCTATTCACACCTTAAATGTGCCCTTAAGGCAGGATTTGTGAGGACAGAGACAATGGGGAGGTTTCTGCATTTCCTTTGACCTTGTAGAGAAATATTTGAGGTGACTGAAAGAGTCAAAATGGCTTTAGGACTTTTCCTGTGGGTTTTGGACATGTGGTTTATATATTTATATATGTGTTTACTTGGTATATATATATATATATATATATATATATATATATCGTATTTTTTGCTCTATAAGACTCACTTTTTCTCTCCTAAAAAGTAAGGGGAAATGTGTGTGCGTCTTATGGAGTGAATGCAGGCTGCACAGCTATCCCAGAAGCCAGAACAGCAAGAGGGATTGCTGCTTTCACTGCGCAGCGATCCCTCTTGCTGTTCTGGCTTCTAAGATTCAGAATATTTTTTTTCCATGTTTTCCTCCTCCAAAAACTAGGTGCGTCTTGTGGTCTGGTGCGTCTTATAGAGCAAAAAATATGGTGTGTGTGTGTGACCTAAAAATTCTTACAACAAGACCCTGAAATGAGGCTAACCCTTAAACCATGGGGAGGTGTCTTTGTGAACCCCATACAGAGAAAACTTAAGCTATCCGATACCAAGGTGACAGCACCTTCAACACCAAGGGGAGAGGGGAGAGTGCAAGGTTAAAGCAGAGGTTGTTGAAAACATGCTCTCTGCATTTGTGTGATTTCAAATGTATTCACTTCAAGCACCAAAATGTCTTGGAGAGCACCTTGACCCCAAAACAGCCATACCTTTACAAATAACAATATTGTCAATATTTGCTCTCTGCAGCTTCCAGCACAGGCACCCTTGGCCCTCAATCTGATGAGGTTAAGCAAGGCATGAGCCTCAGATAGTGTTGAAAAGCTCCGTGCTGAGTTAAATGAGGAGCTTTCAGAGCAGGGCCTCTGAAAGCCACAAGCCCAGGAGCTGAAGAACAACAGTCACCAAACATTCCCAGCATCCATCACTTTCGGGCTCATGTTGTCGTTTGCTGTAGCAACTCCTTATCTCCGCAGAGATTAGAGTCTTCTCAATCGCTACTTGCACAGATTTTATTGTGGGATCCATTTCCTGAGCTGTCACCACCACCACCACAGCTCAGGCAGAGTCAAAAGGGACAAAAGGAGCACGGCTGCAAGTTTGCACTGACCAAAGTGCCAGAATCGCAGCCTAAACTTTAGACCCTGTAATACTCTAACCCAGGGCAACCTAACGCCCGGGGGCTGAATCCGGCCCATGGACGGTCCAGGAATCAACGTGTTTTTACATGAGTAGAATGTGTCCATTTATTTAAAATGCATCTCTGGGTTATTTGTGGGGCATAGGAATTCGTTCATTTATTTATTTTTTTCAAAATATAGTCTGGCCCCCCACAAGGTCTGAGGGACAGTGGACTGGCCCCCTGCTGAAAAAGTTTGCTGACCCCTGCTCTAGTGTGTGCTATGTGGTGGGACCGTCACCTGAAGCAACAGGAGGGCAGATCTGAAGAGAAGGGAAACAGGGAACTTCAGGGAAACCCTAAAAGGCGACTTAACTAGCCTTATAATTCATTATCGAACTAGAAGAACAAGGAGACATAGGAACATCGGAACCTGCCCTATCCAGCGTCAGACCCTTGAGTCCACTTAGCTCAGTATTGTGTACAACTGGCTGGCAGCAGGGTTTCAAGCAGAGTTCTCTCCCAGCTCCCTGCAGATGCCCTTGAACCTGGAAATGTCTTCATTAGATATGGTGGATAATTCTGCTCTGATCACTCCAGTCACAGAAGCAAAAATTGTCCCAGTTCACGTGTTCATTTGTCCTTGGAAACAGCATTCAGGCAAGGGGATATGAGCCAGTCTCTTTTTCCAGTCTCCTGTATTAAAAAAAAAATAAGGTCATATGTGTGTGTGTGTGTTCATAAATGTACTGTTGTAAATAAAAATATGCCCTTTTCCCTAGAACAAGACCTGGAAGGGCCTCTTGACAATGGTTCCAAGTCCTCACTGCACTCTTCGCATGACAGCAAATATGCGCCAAACCTGGAGATATCAGGTGCCTTAAGTCCAGTGCAGCGATACAGAGAATGAAGACTATAGACACAAGAAGTTAGCAAGGCCCGTTCTGACACATATTAGTTGCAAGCAGCACTGCTTCCCTTCTGCTGCGGTTTGCCTTCCATTTAAAACTACTCTAGCCTTGCTGTCCACGGTGGCAAAATTTAACATATGATTATTTAATTAATGGCAATGTTATTGTGTCCCTCCACATCATTCATTTCAAAGCAAAGGAAATATCAGGGGAAAGGGGGGTGGGCTGAACATTGTGAATGATGTATCATTTGGAGTATTGTAAACAAAACCTGCCCTTCTTCCCTTATGGGGTATCCAAGAGCCCGTATAGAGTTCTTAAGCGAGTTCCCTATCAGTAGGAGAAAATAACAGAGGCGGGGGGCCACCAGGGGCGCATTGGAAGATGGCCAACAATACCATCTCTCCGGCTCACACGGGGTAATTAAGAGGCTGATATGGGAGTATGCAGCCTCCCTTGTTGCCCCAGGGAATGGGGAAACACTGCCTTGCCTGCAGTTGCCATAAATCACCCCCGAATTCGAAAGAAGGGGGTGAAGGCACTAGGTACACGGCCTCCGTGGGAGCCGGCTCTCCCGGACGCTGTCCCTGATCGCGCGAACTGGCTGCAGGAGCTCGAAATAAACAATTAGAGAAGAAGCAAATGCACATATTTCAAGTGAAGAACGGGAGTTAAGACTGCTAACTGAAGTGACCTCTGTGAAGTAAGAGTGACTGGTTGGATTTAACAGGAATATATCATGAAGAAGATACATCAAAGGGTTGGTATGTCGGAATGGGACTGGATGGGGGGGGACTTTTTTCTTTTCTTCTATGTGATTACCCAAGAACCCCTCCCCAAGAAAGAACCATCGCATAACTGACCTAAGCGGGATGATTAAAAACTGTGTGGAAATGAATTATTAACCAAAAGTTTGGCTTATGGAGATCTGGAAAAAAAATAAGGGCTTTTGGAATGGCTCAGCAATAAAAAGGGAATCGCCATGTTGGCAGGTTTTGTCAAAAGACTGATGACTGAGGAGGAGGAAGCTTTGGATTTGTTTTCATATGGGATTTCTGGCAGAACCTCCTCAGAAGATTGAGAAAGGGAGTGACAGATCTGTGAAGATTAGCGAGTAGCAAGAGTGTGTTTATTTATGGAAGTGATGAAAAGCGGCAGCCGTCTGAATATGACCCTTGGATGAATGGAAAAACCCACTCAGGACTACAATTGGTTTCAACTCGCTTGTGGAGACTATCAGAGGTCACAAAGAAAAGGAAAAATATATGAAAACAACAAGAAGAGATGTGGAAAACAACAAGAAAGGACTGGATAGAATTGTGAACATCATTTGGATAGATTGGTGGACATCAAAGCAGCAGCAACAAGATGATTGGATCCCTTTCGGAACTTGAAATATGGGTACCCCCAACAAAAATTTAAAATTTGGTTTTGTACTTTGGAGTTAATGTGATTTGATTTGATTTGATTGGTCTGTTAATAATTTTTTTTTTTTAAAAAAAAGAGAAAATAACAGAGGCCAACCAGAGAATATTGAGAAGCAAAGCAGCTAGTAAGCCTGATCATTATTAAACCTGTTGCAACAGGGTGCTCCCCTCACACGCAGGAAAGGAGGAGGACCCAGAACAAAGGTGTGCCTGCCCTTATATAGACATTTTAAATTGCCCACCTTGGAGTCCAAGACCACCCCTCCATACCTCCATATATCATATCTACATCACAGAAAAGGCGGTCTACAACAGAAATTTGAATGTTGTTGTTTTTCTTGTCTGCCAGGTTATCTGATAATGTCTTATCTGATTGCCTTTCCTGGTAGTCTGGCCGTTCCTTTGAGATGGTGATTACCCAATTCCTGAGACAATGGGAAGGTTCCCTCACCTCCTCCCTCCTTGCAGAGAAAACATTTGGCCAGTTTGGGAGTCAAAATGGTTTCAGGATGGTCTTCCTGTGCTGCTCCAGACATGTGGTGCACATATCTGTGTACGTGCTTGGTTGGTACTGTGATAGGAATTTTATGGTCTTAGATATATGGGAATGTTCATAACCGCACATACATAGATCAGCACAGGAAGACCAACCTGGAACCATTTTGATTCCTAAACTGACCAAATGTTTTCTCTGCAAGGTCAAAATGGAAAAGCCTCCCCATTGTCTTTTCCTTCACAAATCCTGTCTTAAGGGTATGTCTGTGTTTGAATAAGGGCGTGAGCCTTATCATTACAAAAGACTGGCCAGGCTCTTCAGGCAATCCAATCAAGTAACCTGCCAGACAGGAAATAAACAAGCGACAAGAGATAAACAACATGCAAATGTTCTGTTTTAGACCTCCTTTTCTGTGATGTATCTTGAGGGGTGGTCTTAGGTTACACCCCTTCTGTGATGTATGTATGATGTTTCTGGGGGTGGTCTTGATCTACAGGATGGGAATTTCAAAAGTCTTTATAAGCCCTTGCACAGCATTTTTCTGGGTCCTCCTCCTTTCCTGTGAGTGAGGGGAGCACCCTGTTGCAACAGATCAATAAAGATCAAGCTTACTAGCTGCTTTGCTTCTCAATATTCTCTGGTTGGGCTCTGTTATTTTCTCCTACCAATAGGGAACCTCTATATGGGCTCTTGGATACCCCATAAGGGAAAAGGGCATATTTTTATTTACAACACCTGCAAAAGAAAAAAGGCAAGCTATTTCATTCGGAGCAAATAAACTGGTCCCTGAGGTTAATGTTTTGAAAATAATCCATCTGTGGCTGTGGAGGGGTGGTCCCCTATGATTCCAAATCTTTACTGATAGTGAGAGACCCAGAATATAGAAACTGCTAAGAAATCGTCCTTACATGCAATGCAGTGGGTTGGACTAGATGATTCTTTAGGTCCCCTCTAACTCCACAATTCTACATTTTCAAAGACATTATGATTCTCTGAATCACTTTCCTTCCCTCTCTAATGCTATGACCAGGCATAAGACTACAACTCCCATGATCCCTAGCTAACAGGACCATTGGTCAGGGATGATGGGAACTGTAGTCCCAAAACGTCTGGAAGGCCAAGTTTGCCTATGCCTGGCTATGACTCTCTAGCAAATGCTATTGCTCCCTAGCTAATAAAACAACTCACTGACTAATGCTGTAATGCTCCCTGATGAAGAACAGTCGCAGCTTTGAGACTTTTAAGTTTAGAGAAAAGGTGAGAAAGAAGTGATAGAGATGTGCATTAAATTTTTCTCCTCTCATGGCACTAGAACTCATGGGCTGAAAAACAACTTCTCTATGCAGTGCATGGTTAAACTATGGAACTCACTCCCATCAATGACTTTAGAAGATGATTAGACAAATTTGATGTATAGGTGGTATATTACCCCGGTGAAATTAGCTAAAATGTATAAAACAAGTAATAAATGTTGGAAATGTAAAGAAAAGGAAGGAACTTTTTATCACATGTGGTGGGAATGTAAAAAAGTGAAAAACTTCTGGGAAATGATATATAATGAAATGAAAAAGATGTTGAAATATACATTTATTAAGAAACCAGAAGCACTTTTACTTGGCATTGTGGGAGATGAGATTAATAGACAGGATTGTAAATTGCTTTTATATGCAATTATGGCAGCAAGAATATTATTGGCACAAAAATGGAAGCAAGAAGAACTACCAACGAAAGAAGAATGGCGGATGAAATTGATGGACAATGCAGAACTGGATAAATTAACTGGAAGGATTCAAAACCTCCGGGACCAGAGATTCTTAGAAGACTGGAGTAAATATATGAACTATTTGAAAAGTACCAGTAATAGTAGTGAACGGATTACGCTAGTAGGGTTGCAAGAAGTTTCGTAAGGAGAATTATATGAAATATTGCAAGAAAGACTATGAGGAGAATTATTAGTTGATGATAATTAAGAGTAATAGATATATTAAGAAATGCAGAATACAGTGGTGCCTCGCAAGACGAAATTAATTCGTTCCGCAAGTCGCTTCGTCTTGCGATTTTTTCGTCTTGTGGAGTGCGGATTGCCCAGGTATTAACGGTTTTACGAAAAAGGAAGCAAATCCGCAAGACGTTTTCGTCTTGCAAAGCAAGCCCATAGGGTAATTCGTCTTGCGAAGCACCTCGGAAAATGGAAAACCCTTTCGTCTAGCGAGTTTTTCATCTTGCGAGGCATTCGTCTTGCGGGGCACCACTGTAAGTGATAAAGAACGGAAAATCATCAAAGGTGTTGACGGAAGTCTAAAACATTGTATAAGATAAGAACTTATGTGATGGTTGAAAATGATATGTTAAAAAAACTAATAAATATATATATGAAGATGATTAGACAAATTCATGGAGGACACTGATGGCAACAATACTTCTGAATATCAGGTGCTGGAAATCTCAGGAGGGGAGAGTGCTCTGGTTTTCATGTCTTCCTTGCAGTTTTCCCACAGACCTCTGGTTTTCCACTTTGAGAACAGGGTGCTGGAGTAGATGGGCCATTGGACTGACCCAGCAGCCTCTTCTGGTGTTCTTTATGTGGCGCTGGAGGGCTGAGGTTGAGGAACTGACTGGCACACTTCCGAATGTGAGGTGGAGGTGCAAAATCACATTTGTGAATACAGTCATACCTCGGGTTGAAGCTGCTTCAGGTTGAGCGCTTTCAGGCTGTGCTCCGCCGTGACCTGGAAGTAATGGAATGCGTTACTTCCAGGTTTCACCGCTCGCAGATGCACAGACGGTCAAAATGATGTCATGTGCATGCGCAGAAGCGGCAAATCGCAACCCACGCAGGTGCTGGTTGTGTTTACTTCAGGATGTGAATGGGGCTCCAGAACGGATCCCGTTCGTATCCAGAGGTACCACTGTGTTCTCTCTGGGCTGAAAAGCTCCCCATGGTTTTTTAAGAAAAGAACTAGCACAACAGGGAATTGGCTAGGCTGGAACCCCTTTCTCCAAAATGCATTTTTCACTGCCAGGGAGTTCTTGTTGATATGAGAGCACATTCAGAATCAGTGCCCCTCCCTGACATTTGAAACGGAATAGTCCACTCATTCTGCCTCATGTGTGGTAGGCCAGGTCTTCTGTTCAGCTCCTTATGAGGCCTTACGCATGAGAGAGAGGAAGACGTGAGCAACACTCGTGCGATAACATGGGAGCCTGCAACTTTTCCACAATGCTCTTGACTCCCTGCCAAGGTCCTGGTGACACTCGAGCTTCCTGTTTTGCGCTCCCCAAGTTTCCAAACCCTCACATACAAATGTACTGAAGGGTGTTGCTTACCTCAGTGCAACGACAGCACTGGGACAGCAGACGCAGCCAGATCCACAGCCTTATCTCCTTCCCATGCACAAGCTCGCTTCTGATGCTCCGATGTTCTGTGCAGAGGTCAGAAATGAAGGCACGAGGCATGGGCTCCACCTGGTTGATGATGTCGCCCACAATGCTGTGTGAACTGGGCTCAAAAGGCAAGGCGGGGGGGGGGGGGAATAAAATGGAGGTGGAAGAGGAAAGAGTGAACCAGAAGCAAAAAAAAAAAAAAAAAAAAGGCACCCTATTTCATTTCATTTTTAAAAAAGGAATTTCCGAAGGTTGCCAGGGAAGAGGAAAATTAGCAACAACTCATGCTCAGGGGAGCAGATGCCAAATTCTCTCACGTGTGTCCTAGTTTCTTTAATAAGAAATGAACCCGATGCCCCCCCCTCCGTTCCAGCTGTGGAAAATATCTCTCTGGATGCAGCAACAGGCCAGCCAGCAGGGGCTTGCACAGCCAAATTCCCTCCTTCCCAGTTCCCGTCATCGGCACGTTGTGTCAAGAGGGCTGAAATATCGCACCGCGTTTTTACACGTGATAAGTCAAATTTTCACAAGCTTCACCAGCTGCTGCAGAGGATAGCACCGCCTAGAAGACAGCCTACCCCCCCCCCCCAACCTACGCCCAAATTCTGAATGTCCAAATTCGGACGGGGCAGGTTCTGCAAGTTGGAAGACCTGGTGGCGCTTTTTATGGCCATCAATAGCAGCATCAGAAGAGCCTTCTGGATCAGGCCAGTGTCCCATCTAGCCCAGCATCCTATTCTCAAAATGGCCCCTGTAGCCATTATGTTATTGGTATGAGCTTTTGTGTGCATGGATACTTCTTCAGATACAGTGGTACCTCGGGTTAAGTACTTAATTTGTTCCGGAGGTCTGTTCTTAAGCTGAAACTGTTCTTAACCTGAAGCACCACTTTAGCTAATGGGGCCTCCTGCTGCCACTGCCACGTGATTTCTGTTCTCATCCTGAAGCAAAGTTCTTAACCCAAGGTACTACTTCTGGGTTAGTGGAGTCTGTAACCTGAAGCGTCTGTAACCTGAAGCAGATATATCACGAGGTACCACTGTACACTGAAACAGAAGTCACCAGACCCTTAAATATAGTGAGAGGGTGGGGAAGGGTATTACTCAGAAGGGGGGTGAGAATGGGTGATTGGCTCATAGGTGTGGTAAACCTGTTGAGGACTGTTAATTACTGCAATTGGTCTTACAGGAAAAAGCAAGGGGAGAGATGGCTAAAAATAGCTTACCATGTATAATGAGATAAGAATCCAATGTCTCTATTCAGACCAGGTCTCTCCATGGTTTTAAGTTTGGTAATAAGTTGCAACTCAGCAACTTCTCTTTCCAGTCTATTTCTGAAATTCTTTTGTAATAAGAGCTACTTGTAATAAGCTACTTTGAGATCTTGTATAGAATCTCCTGGGAGACTGAAGTGTTCTCCTACTGGTTTCTCTGTCTTGTGATTCCTGATATCAGAACAAACCAGTAACAAACTTAGTTGGTCTCTAAGGTGCTACTAGAAGGATTTTTTTGATATTTTTTTTTACTACGGCAGACCAACCTGGCTGTTGTTGTTGTTGTTTAGTCATGTCCGACTCTTTGTGACCCCCTGGACCAGAGCACGCCAGGCACTCCTGTCTTCCACTGCCTCCCGCAGTTTGGTCAAACTCATGTTCGTAGCTTCGAGAACACTGTCCAACCATCTCGCCTCTGTCGTCCCCTTCTCCTTGTGCCCTCCATCTTTCCCAACATCAGGGTCTTTTCCAGGGAGTCTTCTCTTCTCTTGAGGTGGCCAAAGTATTGGAGCCTCAGCTTCACAATCTGTCCTTCCAGTGAGCACTCAGGGCTGATTTCCTTCAGAATAGAGAGGTTGGATCTTCTTGCAGTCCATGGGACTCTCAAGAGTCTCCTCCAACACCAGAATTCAAAAGCATCAATTCTTCGGCGATCAGCCTTCTTTATGGTCCAGCTTTCACTTCCGTACATCACTACTGGGAAAACCATAGCTTTCTTGGCAAGGCTACCTTTTATCTATCATGCATCTTCCAGCATTCCGTTTCCTTGGATGCCCATGAGTTCTAGTGTTTAGAGAGGGAGAAAACCTCTCCAGCTCAAAACTTCAAAGTCCCAAATGCAGAAAGCTTGATCATTTTGGCTGCCCTTTTCCAACCCTGCAATATCTGCTTTCAGGTGAGGCAGCCAGAACTGTACAGAGTTTTCCAAGCATGGTTGCAGCATTGATTTGTATAACGGCATCATGACACTGACAGTTTTATTTTCACTTCTTTCTCACTTTGAGGCATATGGGGGCCAGGCCTGCAATGCACACAAAACACCAACTTACTATTGAGAGAAGATAAGGCAAAGGTTGAAGTCGCCAGGCTGCATGTGGACCATGAGGCAAGGAAGGGAAGTCTCAGAATACTCGCTCTGCATTTGCAAGACCCGATCTTTAAGTGTGGCAGCATCTGCACTTTGGAACTCTCTGCCGATTGATGTCAGGCAGGTGCCAGCTAAAAACATTTTTATTTAGACAAGCCTACCTAGCTACAAAGCCTAGGACTTGCCGATCAGAAGGTGGGCGGTTTGAATCCCCGCGACGGGGTGAGCTCCCGTTGCTTGGCCCCAGCTCCTGTCAACCTAGCAGTTCAAAAGCATGTCAAAGTGCAAGTAGATAAATAGGTACCGCTCCAGCGGGAAGGTAAACGGCATTTCTGTGTGCTGCTCTGGTTCGCCAGAAGTGGCTTAGTCATGCTGGTCACATGACCCGGAAGCTGTACGCCGGCTCCCTCGGCCAATAAACGAGATGAGCGCCCCAACCCCAGAGTCGGTCACGACTGGACCTAATGGTCAGGGGTCCCTTTACCTTTACCTAGCTACAGTCATACCTTGGATCCCAAACACCTTGCAAGTCTGACAATTTGGCTCGCAAACACCGCAAACCCAGAAGTGAGTGTTCAGGTTTGCCAACGTTCTTTGGAACCTGAATATCCGACGCAGCTTCCACAGCTTCCGATTGGCTGCAGGAGCTTGCTACAGTCAATTGGAAGCCACGCCTTGGTTTCTGAACATTTTGGAAGTTGAACGGACTTCTGGAACGGATTCTGTTCAACTTCCGAGGTACTACTGTAATTAGAAAGTTGTTGTGAGTTTTAATGTCCATTGTTATTTTAACTTTTTGAAAGTCTTAAATTGCTGCTGTTAATTTTTCTTATAGATCGTTTTGTTGCTTTATCATTCTTGTAAACTGTTTTGTGTATGTGTGGTCCCCCCCCCATACACACATACACTTTCAAGCGGTGTATACATCTCATGAAATTAATAAATAAAGTGAAACAGCTTATCATGTGGGGAGAGGACTGGGGAATATGCTCTACAGCACCTTTCCCAATGTGGCGCCCTTCCAGACGTTTTCTAGAATCATAGAATCATAGAATGATAGAGTTGGAAGAGACCACAAGGGCCATCGAGTCCAATCCCCTGCCAAGCAGAAAACACCATCAGAGCACTCCTGACATATGGTTGTCAAGCCTCTGCTTCAAGACCTCCAAAGAAGGAGACTCCACCACACTCCTTGGCAGCAAATTCCACTGTCAAACAGCTCTTACTGTCAGGAAGTTCTTCCTAATGTTTAGGTGGAATCTTCTTTCTTGTAGTTTGGAACCATTGCTCCGTGTCCGCTTCTCTGGAGCAGCAGAAAACAACCTTTCTCCCTCCTCTATGTGACATCCTTTTATATATTTGAACATGGCTATCATATCACCCCTTAACCTCCTCTTCTCCAGGCTAAACATGCCCAGCTCCCTTAGCCGTTCCTCATAAGGCATCGTTTCCAGGCCTTTGACCATTTTGGTTGCCCTCCTCTGGACACGTTCCAGTTTGTCAGTGTCCTTCTTGAACTGTGGTGCCCAGAACTGGACACAGTACTCCAGGTGAGGTCTGACCAGAGCAGAATACAGTGGCACTATTACTTCCCTTGATCTAGATGATATACTCCTATTGATGCAGCCCAGAATGGCTTTTTTAGCTGCTACAGCTCCATGCATCAGCCAAAACATCTGGGGAGCACCAGGTTGAGGAAGGCTGCAATCTAAAGATTTGCTCCATATACCAGCAGCTGTGACAATTCCCTGAGAAAACAGGCCCAGCACATGCAAGATCCTCAGCGTTGGAGGGCATGTTTTCATCTACCAGATGTTGTAGTGCAAGTTTCAGGAAGGTCACTGGCCCCAAGGGATGACCTCTCTATAAATATCATAACCATTAGCAGTTCAAACTTCCCACTGCCTTGACCTTCTGGCTGCAAATAAACTCTCTGCATATGATTCTTATAAACCCTGTGGATTTTAAGCGGGGGACGCAGAAATAATTCAAAGAGGTTAGTGCCACTCTTTAGAAACAGACACGTTTTCATACAGGCCTATCTGCAGAGGAAGTGGTGAAATTTCTAAGCTTATGCTAAACGAACACCCACTTGGCCTGGACTCAGAGCCCTTTGCTGCAGAAGCAAGCTCTCGTGCGTCAGAAAAAATAAATGTGCTGTTGGCCTGCTAAGGAAAATGTTTTGAAATGTGAGCAAAGCCCATTGTTAACTCTTCATCACCAGATGCCTTGATGTCTTTCTCTTACAGGCTTTCGGTTTGCGAACCTATTCACCTACACAAAATGCATGGAGCACTAACCAGGTGGGGCATAGGATCACAGAACTGTAGCCTTGAAAGGGACCCAAGGCAAGGGGTCATCTGGTCCGACCTCCTGAAATGCAGGAATAACAGGACCCCTGAGTAGAACAGAGTAGAGCAGAGCTCATAGAACGTTTCAAGAACTGTTTGAACACAGCCAGAGACTTTATACAGAGATGAAACCATCATTTTATGTGCCAGTATTTCTTCCAGCATAGGAGGAAACCACTGGTTAGATCTCTACATCACTTCAGCAGTTTTGTGTCTCCGCTAGACTCCCACAGGACTAGATCCACTCTTTGGGGCTGCTTAATATCTTAAAGCTGTCCAGTCAGCCTTGAAGGCACATACCCAGTGTTTGCAACAACTGGACATTTTCATACACACATGTCTTCATTTAAGAAAAGATAACAGTTCAAGGGTTGGGCGTAAAGGTTCAATACACTGTGTTCAGGTGTGTAATATTTGCTCATCTGACAACTGGGCAACGTTTTGTTTCATTTCAGCTCTGAACAAAACACTAGAGTGTGAAAGTAGACAAAGTCTTTTCAGTGTCAAGTTTCTATGGGACTCCTTCAGTCCAGGGCAGTCTTTCCCCAAGCGCCAGATGTTTTGGACTTCAGACCCCATTGGCCACAGCCAGTGAGTATAAAATAGAACGTACTATCAGACCCAGAAGGCAACAGCTAACTGGGTTAACACTGCTCTCAGGCAAGGTTGTTGGTTGGGAGGGGACATATAGCAGGGTAAAGTAAAGGTAAAGGGACCCCTGACCATTAGGTCCAGTCGTGGCCGACTCTGGGGTTGCGACGCTCATCTCACTTTATTGGCCGAGGGAGCCGGCGTACAGCTTCCGGGTCATATGGCCAGCATGAGTAAGCTGCTTCTGGCAAACCAGAGCAGCGCCGTTTACCTTCCTGCTGAAGCGGTACCTATTTATCTACTTGCACTTTACAGGTAGGTAGCCGTGTTGGTCTGCCATAGTCAAAACAAAATAAAAGAAAAAAAATTCCTTCCAGTAGCACCTTAAAGACCAACTAAGTTAGTTCTAGGTATGAGCTTTCGTGTGCATGCACACTTCTTCAGATACACTGAAACAGAAGTCACCAGACCCTTCTATATAGTGAGAAGGTGGGGAGGGGTATTACTCAGAAGGGTGGTGGGAATGGGTGATTGGCAGATAGCTGTGATGAGCCTGTTGATGACTCTTAACGACTGCAATAGGTCTTACAGGAAAAAGCAAGGGGTGAGAAGGTGAAAAATGGCTTTGTCATGTATAATGAGATAAGAATCCAATGTCTTTGTTAAGACCAGGTCTCTCCATGGTTTTAAGTTTGGTGATAAGTTGCAATTCAGCAGCTTCTCTTTCCAGTCTATTTCTGAAATTCCTTTGTAATAGAACAGCTATTGTAATAGAACAGAACTTGCACTTTGACGTGCTTTTGAACTGCTAGGTTGGCAGGAGCAGGGACTGAGCAATGGGAGCTGACACTGTCACGAGGATTCAAACTGCTGACCTTCTGATCAGCAAGTCCTAGGCTCTGTGGTTTAACCCATAGCGCCACCCGCATCCCTTTATACAGCAGGGTGGCCAGCACCAAAATTAGAATGGGAAATAAACTGTTGGACTCACAAGGCCACCGTCACAGAGGATGCAGGGGGCGAAAGACCCTTTGTGTCCCTTTCAACTCTACAATTCTGTAATTCTGCAAGGTTTCCAAATTGCGATGGGGGGGCACTTCGGATAGTTAATAATAATAATAATAATAATAATAATAATAATAATAATAATAATAATTTATTTATACCTCACCCATCAGGCTGGGTTTCCCCAGCCACTCTGGGCGGCTTTCAACAAAATATTAAAATACAATAGTCTATTAAACATTAAAAGCTTCCCTAAACAGGGCTGCCTTCAGATGTCTTCTAAAAGTCTGGTACAGTGGTACCTCGGGTTAAGTACTTAATTCGTTCCGGAGGTCCATTCTTAACCTGAAACTGTTCTTAACCTGAAGCACCACTTTAACTAATGTGGCCTCCTGTTGCTGCTGCTGCGCCGCCAGAGCACGATTTTTGTTCTCATCCTGAAGCAAAGTTCTTAACCCGAGGTACTATTTCTGCATTAGCAGAGTCTGTAACCTGAAGCGTCTGTAACCTGAGGTACCACTGTAGTTGTTTTTCACTTTGACATCTGGTGGGAGGGCGTTCCATAGGGCGGGTGCCACTACCCAGAAGGGTCTGGGAAGGCTCCCTCACAAAGAGAAGCATTCACCACCCCACGAAGCCCATCGCCCAGCCCTTCCCGGCTAGCTTTCATAAGCCAGGGTGGGCAAGGATCAAGGAGACAGGTGGTTGGTTTCACTCGTCCAAGCAGCCTGTCCACATCCTCGGAGGTAACAGATTGGAATTGATCCCACGCAACTTGACTAGACAGGACTCTAGCACTCTCCCGCCCCGGCCCTGCTCCCACAGTGGAGTCTACTTCTTCCCGAATCTGAGCGACTTTATCTGCAAAAAACTTTGCAAAATCATTGCAGGAGATCATATTGTACTGGGCCCCGATGGAGCAGGTGGTTCTGCTAAATTGCGAACCACCTGAAAGAGACTCCTGTTGCTGTTTTCTGCAGATGTAATAGAGGTGGTGAAGAAAGTCTTCTTCACCATCGCCACCGCCACTTGGTAGGCTCAACACTGAGCTCTAACCCGTGTCCAGTCAGCTTCAGAATGAGTTATCCGCCACCGGCGCTCTAGCTGTCTCAGCGATTGTTTCATTGCCCTCAGATCCATGGAAAACCACAGGGCTGTCCGGGCTCCATGCAATTGGAGAGGGCACTTCGGAGCCAAACAGTCAATAGCCCTGGTCTATAGCCTTTCTCCCTCAGCTCCCACTCTCCCCAAGTAAATCCACCTGGGTGCCAAAACAGAGCCTCTCACCCTCTGCCTTGATCCAGCTCTTCCTCAGACGACAAGTCTGCTCACCCCTTTTGGTGCCGTGGCGTTGCAGGATGGCAGAGGCTTCACTGGGGCCCCAGCGAGGGAACTGGAACTGCCCTTGCGGATAGTGGTGCCCTTCCTATCATGAACTGGATCCTAGCCTGCACCAGGCTTTGGCTAATGGGGATGCATGCTGGGGATTTGGGCTGTGCCAGGGGCAGAGCCAACAGAGCAGGCAGGCTTCCCCTGAATCCGCCCCTTGCCCATTTATGCAGCCCACACCTGGGGCACTACCTGTTTGTTCCTTCGCTGAGTTTTTCCCCTGCCCACCCACCCTTGGTTTAAGCTGATAGTCAATGACTTTGCTGTGGCTACGGTGGTCATCGTTCTTTAAGGAGTCAGGTAGGAATTTGCCCACCGGGCTAATTGGCACTGACCCGGTTGTTTTGTCTACCTCATAGCAATCGTCACAACTGATTGGGCATTGGGGGAATCCTTTGTTTTGGATGGAGGGGCGGTTGTGGTCTTCGCCTGCCCCTCCAAATGCTGGGGTATCCTGTTAAAGAGATCCGGGGGGAGTGGTCATGTCCACATGCCCAGGGGGGCCAGGACTGAAGGCACCCCCCAGATGGCGGTCCCTGCAAGGGCCACTGTGGCGTTTGCCCGCCTTTGTGTGTGACATCATACTGGGTTTATAGGGAAAGGGTTAACTAATTGTAAAATGACTAACCAATTGGAACCCAGGGGGCAGAGTTAACTGTGTATAACTGTGTATAATATAACTGTGTATAATTACAGAGGGTTTTTGGAGGAGTTAGAGTTAGGGTGGTTGAGAAGACAGTCTGGAGTTAGAAGAGACAGAGAAGATAAGTCTGTATGTTGGGCTAGTCTGGTGTGAGAGAAGGAGAGAATTTGTTAAGAGGAGTCAGTCAAACAGTTGAGATAATCAGTCAGAAGGTATTAGGAAGGTAAAGGTAAATGTAAAGGGACCCCTGAGCATTAGGTCCAGTCGTGGCCGACTCTGGGGTTGCGGTGCTCATCTCGCTTTACTGGCCAAGGGAGCTGGCGTACAGCTTCCGGGTCATGTGGCCAGCATGACTAAGCCGCTTCTGACGAACCAGAGCAGTGCACGGAAATGTCGTTTACCTTCCTGCTGGAGCGGTACCTATTTATCTACTTGCACTTTGACGTGCTTTTGAACTGCTAGGTGGGCAGGAGAAGGTACAGGCCAGTAAAGAAACTAAAGTTAAGATACTGACAGGAATATTATCTGAGAAACCATAAACTTGTTAATGTTTGTAAAATAAACTTGGTTTTTTTTGGTTCACTTTTAACAACTGACTGGACTCAGTGTTTTACCAGAGAGTAACTGGTTGGTGGCAGCGGGGAAGTGAGCACAGTGGTGGCACAGGGATCAATAGACCATTAAACGTCCGGGGACCCTGTGTGATCGCCACAGCCACCCTATTGGATGTAAGTCTTAGGAACCCCCATCTGGATTGACCACGCATCACTTCCGGTGGGCAGGCCGGAAGTATTTTGATTGCCCCATGCCTAAGCCAAACATCTTTCATCTGTATTCAATAAAGTTGTGGCCTGTTGTAACCCCAAAAACCAGCCTCATTGGTCTCTTATTTGCATATGTTGGGGTATGGGAACCGCATGCATAGTCCTGCAATCAAGCAGGATTAAAAGGAGGGCTGAACTCTGTCCTGGCAAAATAAATATAACATGGAATGAAAACACACACAAAAAGCCAGCAAGTGGAAGAATGCTGGGGTGGCAGCTCTTGCAGTTTGGCCACAAGAACGGGATGTTTAATCAATGGGGGTCAGGAAGGAAAATGGCCTGAGGCCGCTGTGCGGTTCTTGCGAAGAGAGTTGGGCGTGGGAGGACGTTGAAGCCTGCAGCTCTCCAGCATCTCCTAAGAGCATCTATCAGCCGCCTGGGACCCCCCCAGTCTCCACCAGGCCTGACCCGTGACCCAGCACATCAGGCCATTGGAAGAAAGGCAGGCACGGTGCTCAAAAGAGCCTCTGACCGCCCCCTGCCTTGCAAGGAGCACGGCTTGTTTCTGTTCAGAATGAGCGGCCCTTCCCCTTAGTCAGTTTTCGTTGCAGATTGGATCATGGACTTTATGGAGTTCTCCAGAAGTTTGTTCTTCTTTTCAACGTCAGCCTGGGAACGCTCGACGCTCTGAAGCTTACTTTCCAGCTCGGCAAATCTATTCTTTTCTTCCTCGATCTCTTTGTTCAGCCTTACCACTTTGGCCCAGACCTCATAGTTCTCCTTCTCAAGGCTGCAAAAAAAAAAAAAAAAGGGAAGTGATGTCAACAGGCAGGGCCGGCCCTACCGTTAGGAGAGTGAGACAATTGCCTCAGGCGGCAGGTGATGGGAGGATTTCAGCGATAGCTTTCCCCACTTCTCCCCAGCCCTTCCTCCTGTGCCCTTAGCCATTCTGTTGGAGATCAAAGCAGGCCTGTCACACGCAGCCTTAAACTGGCCTGCTACCCTCAGGGGCAACTATCCCATTGCCAGCGCTGAAGCTAATTTGAACTGTCAATCCACTTAGTTTCTATACATGGAATGGGAGATGCCATCTTGTCAGCAGCGTAGCGTGGTTTGCTGGTAGCCGGGGCACATGTGCACACCAGTGGGCTGGGCATGGAGGATGGACACAGCCATTCTGTGGTATTATTACTGTTCTGCCTTCCTCAACATGGTTCTCTCTCTGGTAGCTTTGGGCTGCTCCTTGCATCTGCTCTACCCAGCACAGCCCTAGGATGCTGTAGCCGATGGGAAAATGGCTGGGTGGACACTAGGGCTGGTTGAAGTTGAAGTCCTAAAGATCAGGAGAGCCCAAACTTCAGGCAGGATGCTGAAGATGGTTCAAGCACCAGGCAAACAGCCACATTCTGTATTTGCAGGATTATCCATTAAGAGATCAATTTGATGGGAGTAAGAAATGATATATAAATGACACTTGTTTTCCATAATTCTTTGGGGAAATTGCTGGGGTGGGGAGGAGAGAATGTGCATTCTTTTTGATGACTGCAGGGCATTGGGATTAGATGAAATAGAAAAAAAATACATACGATAATAACAAACAATAACAACCCCCCCCCCCCCGATAATATTATTGTTGTGGTGATTAAAGGAGGAATGGGGGGAGAACCATGTGCCTTGAGCTCCATGGAGAAAAAGGTAGGATGGGAATGGAACAAATAAAGAATAAAATAAAACTATCAGCTTCAGAGGGAAACAGACTCAACCGAGATATTTTACATTACCTCCTAATTTGCTCTTCATAGTCCTTTTTCTGTGACTCCATCTCCTCCTTCAGCTCCACAATCATCTTCCTAAGTACCTCGGGGTCCTCTGAATGGCAGCCCCTGTTTTCAGGACTGGGGTTTGCAACCACTGCCCCGTTCTGCCCAGGATGAGGAATGTCATGTATTGGAGAACCCTGTCCTGAAATTTCACTAATCTGGTCCAATGGTCTCTCATTGTGGGCCTCCTTCCTCGTTTCCATCGCTGAACCACTGGGGGTGTGGGAGCTGGAAGCCTGTGGGAGATTGAACCACTTGGACAGTCCTCCTGAAAGTGTCCTTTTGTGGGCACCTGTAGAAGAAACAGGCTGCAGGCCGGCTGGGGAAGGCGAGGGCCAAAATTCACTGTTGAAAATCTCATTTCCATCCGTGCTTTGGTTCCCTCTGTTGGAGGAAAGGAAGGAAAAGCATTTCCTGCTGGGTAGTGTCTGAGTCCTTTTCCTGGGCTCTTCTGTCCACGTCCCCAGAACATCGTTGGGCTGCATCTCCCCGTTACCTTCTGCCACCTCAGCTGACCTGGCAGCCGATTCGGAGATGGAGACGTCAGGGTTGTCTTTCTGAAAGAGAAGAGAGAAACCTTCAAGCAAATGCCGAGGCCAAACTAGACACTGGAAAGGCAGGGCTTTTTTTTCAGGCTAATCAGTGCAACCGCACTTGGAATACTGCGTCCCGTTCTGGTCGCCTCACTTCAGAAAGGATATTATAGAGCTGGAAAAAGTTCAGAAAAGGGCGACCCAAATGATCAAGGGGGTGGAGAGAGACCCCCTATGAAGAAAGGTTGGAGCATTCAGGACTTCTAAGTTTTGAGAAAGGACTAGTAGGGTCCTGAAAGACCTACATTGGCTCCCAGTACATTTCCAAGCACAAATCAAAGTGTTGGTTCTGACCTTTAAAGCCCTAAACGGCCTCGTCCCAGTATACCTGAAGGAGCATCTCCATCCCCATCGTTCAGCCCAGACACAGAGGTCCAGCTCCAAGGGCCTTCTGGCAGTTCCCTCACGGCGAGAAGTGAGATTACAGGGAACCAGGCAGAGGGCCTTCTCGGTAGTGGCGCCCACCTCTCATCCGATGTCAAGGAAAGAAACAACTATCTGACTTTTAGAAGACATCTGAAGGCAGTCCTGTTTAGAATGTTTTTAATGTCTGATGTTCTATTGTGCTTTTAATTCTGTTGGGAGCCGCCCAGAGTGGCTGAGGAAACCCAGCCAGATGGGTGGGGTATAATCAATCAATCAATCAATCAATCAATCAATCAATCAATCAATCATCCACACTTAATTTGCCCCACACTTTCCAGGAACTGGTCCACACGTTAAAGCTCCGTGACTGAGCGTTTTTTTTTCCTCCCAGACCTCTCCCAGTGAAAACCCGATCTTTAAAGCTGAAGCTCAACAAATGGAAATTCAGGTTTTCTGTGGATTTCTGTTTGCTCCAAGTAAGCTTTAAAGAGCAGGTTTTTGCAGGGAAAGCTCTGGAACAAAAAAGGGGTGGGGGCATTCTGACATGGAGTTTTAAAGCATGAACCATACCTGGAAGGAGCAGAGAAAAGTAAATGTGGATAAGCCCTCAGGGGTGACATGACAGAAGTTTATAAAATTATTCATGGATTGTAGAGAGTAGATAAAAGGTAAAGGGTAAAGGGACCCCTGACAATTAGGTCCAGTTGTGACTGACTCTGGGGTTGCGGCGCTCATCTCTCTTTATTGGCCGAGGGAGCCGGCGTACAGCTTCTGGCTTATGTGGCCAGCATGACTAAGCCGCTTCTGGCAAACCAGAGCAGCGCACGGAAACGCCATTTACCTTCCCGCCAGAGCGGTACCTATTTATCTACTTGCACTTTGACGTGCTTTTGAACTGCTAGGTTGGCAGGAGCAGGGACCAAGCAACAGGAGCTCACCCCATTGCGGGGATTCGAACTGCCGACCTTCTGATCGGCAAGCCCTAGGCTCTGTGGTCTAGCCCACAGCGCCACCCGCATCCCCTACAGAGAGTAGATAAAGAAAAGCATTTCTCCCTCTCTCATGCTGCCAGAACTCTATTGACATCCAATGAAGCCGAATATTGGGAGATTCAGGAAAGATATAAGAAAGGATTTCTCCATGCAGCACAGAGTTAAAACTGTGGGACTCACTGCCACAGGAGGTAGTGATGGACACCAACCTAGGTGATTTTAAAAGAAGAGTAGACAAATTCATGGAGCAGGAGAGGGCTATCAATGGCTTCTAGCCATCGTGGCTACCCTCTGCCTCCAGAGTTGCAGGCAGCAATACTTCTGAATAGCAAGCAGTTGCTGGAAACCACGGGAGAGAAGAGGTGTGCCAATCGTCTTGTGTGCCAATCCTGCTTGTGTGGGATGTAATCCACTGGGAGCAGTCAAATACAACATTCCTTGTTTTCCTAGAGTGGACATGCAAGGGGATGTTTGGTCCAGCCAGTCGAAACTTCCTGTTCCTCCTGGCTGGAGCATCCTTCCTTTTGCATGTGATAGAAGGTGGGTGTGGCCTAACCTGTCCAGGTAACAAAAGGAGGAGTCACGCAGCACTCTCCCCCCCCCCACTTCGTTCTTCGTTTGACCAGCTTCTCACCTAGCAGAAGCACTGGGATTATTCCCCCATATGGGGTAGATCCACATGTACATATTTGTAACTAAGTCTGCCTTCAGGAATCCAGCTGTGAACTGATGTGAGTAAACTTCTTTTATTGACTTTGAATAAGATTTTATTCTCTTTATTCTTTTAAGAGGGATTCAAGGGAACTTACCAGGAACGAACAACTCAGTCAGAGACAGACTGAATTGTATAATAGTGAGAGGCTTACACAAGCCTGCAACCAGCTATCTGCTGTGTGTGTAAAAAGGGGAATGTAAACTCTGCTCAGTAAAGGAACTTGTTAGTGCAAGTTAGGAAGGATATTAATAAACAATATATCCTCTCCTGCCACCCTGCACCTTCCCACAGCTTGCTTGTTTCCCATAGGTTGCATCCGGTTCACCCCACATGGGCCATTGGCCTCATCCAGCAGGCTCCTCTGAGATTTATGCCTTGGAAACCATTTCGGCTCTATTTGCCACTAGTGAAGTGCTGCGGCTCATTTTGCGTTTGCGCTCTGCCTCTCTTTATTTGTTTTCACATCCCTACTGCATTGTGTTAGATTTCATGTTGCTTTTTTGTTATTTTGGAAGCCACTTCGTCGATTCTGCAAGCATCTAAATGAATGTAAATGAATGTGCATCACACACCCTGCGGCGCATGGGTAAGACGCAGAGGCCACAAAGAAAGTCGGAGAGGCAGTGTGGTGCAGTGGTCAGAGTGTCAGACTGAGACCTGAAAGGCCAGGGTTCAAATCCCCACTCGGACAGGAAGTTCACTGGGTGACCTCAGGCCACTCACTCACTCTCAGCCTTGCCTACCTCACAGGGTGGTTGCCAGGATAAAATGGGGGGGGGGGAGAGAGAAATATGTACGCAGCCTTGAGCGCCTTGGAGGAAAAGTGGGGTACAAATTAATAAATAATAATAATAAAGGCTGCTCACGATTTGCCGCAGGAGAGTCCTGCTACCCGCCCTGGCCATGAGCGGCCTCTGGGCAGCATCCCAGCCGACGGAGCTGCGAGGAACTGGAGATTTATTGGAGTCACGATTCTGCAGAGGCGGAGCAGGAGCCACGTCTTTCAATACAGGGAAGAGCTTTTCATGGTCGCTGATCAAGGTTGACATCACTTTCTGGATCTGAGGAGTGCCTGCGGGGGGGGGGGGGCGGGGGGAGGAACACACCAAAGGATCGTGCTAGGTAGAAGCCTGGGGCAGGGGGAATGGTGCCCCGGACCCCCTGGGTAGGTTATGGAGACCCCCTGGGGCCCAAAAACCACCAATTGGGAGCCACTGATTTTACAATATCAGCTTCATTTAATAATATAGAAATGTAGGTTGCACTAACATATCGTATTTTTCGCGCCATAAGACGCACCTGACCATAAGACGCACCCAGTTTTTAGAGGGGGAATGCCAGAAAAAAAATATTCTTTAAAGGGAGCGCTGAGCAGAGCCTGTATGTATCCCAGGCTCTGCTCAGCGTTCCCCTTCACGAGCCGCATGGAGCGTGTGTGAGGCTCTTGGGGGCTTTTCCCCGAGGAGGGAGAAGGGCAGCCCATCAGTGGGTTTTTCCGGGAGGTGGGGGAAGGGACTGAGGGGCTAAGCCAGCTTCTTGTAAAGAAGCTGGTAAAATGTGGACTTGACTCAGTGGATTTGTAACTGGCTGACTGACCGAACCCAAAGGGTGCTCATCAATGGTTCCTCTTCATCCTGGAGAAGAGTGACTAGTGGGGTGCCACAGGGTTCTGTCTTGGGCCCGGTCTTATTCAACATCTTTATCAACGACTTGGATGATGGACTTAAGGGCATCCTGATCAAATTTGCGATGCCTCCTCAGGGCAGTGGGATGAAGGCTCTCCCTGCCCTGAAGAGGCTATCCCAGAAGCCAGAAAAGCATTTGCTCCATAAGATGCACACACATTTCCCCTTACTTTTTAGGAGGGAAAAGGTGTGTCTTATAGAGTGAAAAATATGGTATGTGAACATTTGCAAAATGGGGTGCCCCTTGTTGGATAAATGGGGCACCTCATTTCATCCAAACACCCCACCGCTCCACCCCATTGCACCTCTCATAATGGTGGCAGGGTCTTCTATCTTTGGTCTGATGAGATTCACTCCAAACACTGTCGCCAGATTCTCCACACTCATCTTGTTGGTGGAGGAACTCTGCTGGACTTCATGTAGGAACCTGCCAGAATCCAGAGGCCAGAAAATCGGAAAGTGAGAGTCCAGCAACAACAGGTCCATAGGTTTGTTTTTTATTATGATTACAGTCAACTCACAATTTGCACGGCGGTGATGCTTAGGGCAGTGGGGCGAGTCGCGTGTCCTGCAAGACCTGCTCCCTGCGCCTTGCAGGCCTTTTCCCCTTGGCCTGGGAAGGTGGGTCCGGACTGACTCCAACTACAAAAGCAGCTGAACCAACTCTTGGGCTGGAGTATTGTTTAGGGGGCTGGGGGGGTTGCTGTTATTGATATGAATTTTTGTATCTTTGTTTTAGATCTTTAGATTTCATGTGGAAATTGTTCAATTTGGCTGTTTGTTTTTTGAAGTTTTGTTTATTGTTTATGACCGTAATTTTGTTATGTTGTGATTTTGGGTTTTTTTCATGTTGTAAGCTGCCTTGAACATGGTTTCAACTATCTAGAAGCAGCATACAAATAAAATTATGTATGTACGTAGGTACTCAAAACAACCACTTGGAAGCGCAACTGTGCAAGAAATCTTACCTCCCAGACCCAACATGACAAAAAGGTCTTGTCCCCCTCAAGCAAGTTTAATTTGTGCAATTTGAGTTTAATTTGTGCAATTTCAGCCGGCTTGCTGGCAGCACGTAAAGCTGAAATTACACATGCATGAGTTGCAAATTGACTGCATTCGACTTTATTTTATTTTTTTAAAAGCACTTTCTGAGTTTAGCCTGTGCAAATGCTTCATCTGTGTATTGAGAAAAGCATGCCTCCCGGCGCCAACTCTTTTTAAAAAAATGTATTTTATTGCTTTTTTACATATAACAATTAATTCAACAAAACTTATAAACGATACCTGTCATTTATATCTCCAGTGCCCACTTTGGGAACCTATTATTATTATTATTATTATTATTATTATTATTATTATTATTATTAAAATTTGTATACTGCCCTCCATGCAAAGATCACAGGATAGTTCACAACATAAAAATACAAAACGAGAGCAAAACATACATATTAAAACAAAACCAGTGCTCTACATGTTCTTGCTACTTAGGGGGCTTGTCCCAGTCCTGAAGAATCTGAAAATTACCAAATGTTTCTGCTTACTTCTTTCTTGGACAAACAGAAGATTAATATTTCTACCTCTAACAATGTGAAGGTCTCAAAAGTTGGAACTGAAATTCACAGCACGCTATGGTCTGCAAATGAGTGCCCTGCCAGCGAGAGGGTTTGGATGTGGCAACTTGTACATCTCCTGGTATAAAATGGCGAGATACGGGACTTCCGGGTTAGCGCCATCGGCGAATGGCAGAGTTCCTCCGACTGGAGGAACGGGCTCCGTGGAAACTGGGTCTTTCCGCCGCGGCAAAGGCGGGGACCCGCTAGAAATCCCAGGTAGAGGAAGCCTGGGAACGTGGGGTTCGGCAGAGCACCAGGAGCGCCTCCCCTACTCGCGGGAAACCCCATTTTGGGGCTCCGGAGCGAAATAGGGTGAGCGGCGCGGTGCTGCGAACTGATTGCTACTTTCACAGAGGGAAGCCGCATAGCCATTGCCGGAGAGCGCTGACTTTTTCCTGTTGACAATTGGACTCTAAACAAGTACCCGTGAGTAGAAACGGAAAATTGGATCAAGAAACATCCTAATTTGGCACCGAAGCGGGAAGGTTCAAAACAGGAAGTCCACCTTCCGCTTTTTGTAAACAGACTGAAGCAAAAACCTTGTAAGCTAATAGCCTGGAAAATTGTTTTGTAAAGGTCAAAATTTCCTTCATTTATAACCACTAAAATCCCCAACTTGACTGTTTAAGTCTGCAGGAGAGGGAGTAAAGAAAAATAAGTTTCCACCGTCTCAAACCTGGGAACGGGGGTCAGAGACAGAAATTGTTTGAGACGTCCATTGACTGTGAATGGAACATTTTGACAGATAGCTAAAAAAGAGAAACAAATTGATTCCAATGTTGCCTTTTGCATTCTAAAGAAACAAAATACTTGAAAATTGAAAGTAACTTTCTTTTGTTGGATATGCTTTAAAAAGACGGTTACAAATAGAAACTGTCTCCTCTAGAGGGAGCTTGTCAAATTGTTGTTGCAGTTTACTTGGGACTTCACAGCTGCGAGATTAAGATTGTGGAAGCAGACAGTGACCTTGAATAAAAATGTGTTTGGAGGAAGTTTTGGTGCTTGCTTTCTGCAAGACGAGCGCTTTGTTGGAGCAGCTGCATGAGAAGATGGATTTGATGAATGAGAAGTTGGATTTGATGACTGTTGTAGTCAGGGAATGTGAACAAATAGGGAATACTGACGCAGAAATTATACAGAGACCAACTCAGGAAACTGGTTCGACTGTGCAAATGCAAGGGCAGATGATAATGGAAGAGGTTGTGATGGTACCTCAAGCAATACAAATGGAGAGATCTGAGGCCCTGCAGGAGCATAAGCCGTTGTTTTGGAAGATTGAATTTGGAATGGGGCAGTGGGAGTCTGGACCTGAGGAGGCTCTTAAACTTGGAGGGACTTTGAAATATGTTGTTAAATATTTTTTGGATTATATTGATGACTGTGGGGAGTGGGACTGTGGGGAATGGGCTGGTTTGATGAGGGGAGATGGAGATAATTATGGGCTGAAATTCCCCAGAGACCTACTCCTCAATGAGTATAAACAAGAAGAAGAAGATCTGCAGAAGGGGCATGGAAGAGATTTAAGAGCCTCGGACATAAGACTACCAGGTTGATGGACTAGATGGAATGGACAGTAAGGACTGACATAACCCGAGACCAGGAAAAAGGGACGTTGGATGAAAATTGGAAAGTCTATAAAGAAAATTTTTTAATTTGGGGAATTAGTGTAAAATTAATGAATATTAGGGAAAATGTTGGAATGAAACTGTCTGGCTTTAGTAGAAATGATATAAGGAGTTATGTATAAATAAGCATTAAGTTTTAAATTTCAAGGTGTTTTATGGCAAGATAAGGTTAAATAAAGTAACACAAATTTCTAGCAGTAATGTTATAGAATAAGGTAAAATTGGATTAGGTGAGAATGTAAAGTTACAATATATTAAGATAAATTACTAAGATAAAAGCAAAAATGGAAAGGATTTGCTGAAACTGCTAATTGAATGAGAATACAAAAAAGGGAGGTGTGAGGAGGTCAGGGAAACAAGTAAATGAAAGACAAGATATGGAAAGATTGAAATGTTTTTAATTGTTTTCATTTTTCTGTATTTTGTATTTTTCTTATTTTCTTTTTCTTTTTCACTTTTGTAACATTTTCAAAACTTTAATAAATATTATTTTTTTAAAAAAATGGCGAGATACGAATACATCAGTGAATGGGCACCTACCGGCAGATGTAACTGAGGAGGTTGTAATTGTCCCGAGGGAGAAGAGAGAGCTGCTTCACTAGCTGACGATGACCCTAGAAAGAGTATAAGGCTGGGTTTTCAGTTGTCACAAGCATTTATCCCTAGCACAAAATAACATTGTCATTTCATAGAATTGTAGACTTGGAAGGGGACACAAAGGCCCATCTAGTCCAGCCCTCTGCGATGCAGGAATCACAGCTAAAGGATCCCGAACAGACAACCACCAAACCTTCCTTTAAAAACCTCCTGAGGGAGTCTTTTTCAATATCAAAAGCTCTTATCCTTGCACTTGTCCCTACAAAGCATCGGTTCAAGTGGTTTTGCCCCACTGCTTTGTCCCAGAAAACCCGCTTCTTGGCAGTAAATTGGAGCAAACATTGATCCAGAGAAAACTCGAGATTCAGCAGTAAACAGCGGGTTTGGGGGTGGGGTGCAGCAGAGCAAGCAAAAGTGTGGGTGAGCCCTAAGTCTTTGAACGCAGTCAACATACATGGTTTTCCTTATGCCAATAGCAGCTGGGCAGGGGGAAGCCTGAGCAGCTTCAGGGGGGCCATGGTCAAAAGAGTAACTCTCTTTTTCTCCTTGCCAAGGCACTGGCAAGAATCTCATAAAGTGCTGTTTGCATTTCAATGGGAGACTTCATTGGCATCAATAGGAACTTCCTGTGAAATGCAAAGAGCAGCTTTGGAGGTGCAATTTTTGTGAGGACTGTGGGAGGGAGAGAAAGTGAAGACAGCCGTACCTTGGATCCCAAACGCCTTGCGAGTCGAACGTTTTGGCTCCCAAACGCTGCAAACCTGGAAGTGAGTGTTCCGGTTTGTGAACATTCTTTGGAACCCAAACGCCCAGCAGGGCTTCTGCGGCTTCTGATTGGCTGTAGGAGCTTCTTGCAGCCAATCGGAAGCCGTGCCTTGGTTTCCGAACTTTTTGGAAGTCGAACGGACTTCTGGAACGGATTCCATTCGACTTACAAGGTACCACTGTACTGCCCTTGGAGGTGTTTCCCAAGGCAGCTCAGGCTGTTTACATAACCCATACAAAAGTGTGCACATTCACTGCATCCTGGAAAGTAACATGAGAATACTGACAAGAGGTGCGTTATTCCGAACCTTTGCCTGATCGGCAGTCAGAAGCTGGCCGCACAAGAGGAAGTCCTCGTACTGTGTCCAAGGTATGGCAGGCTCAGGGAGCTCCCTGAGGTAGAGTTTAAGCAGAGAAGCCACCGTGTGCACGTCTGTGTCTCTGCAAAATAAGAAAAGGAGATAGAGAGGCATGCAAAAGACCTTGCTACTGGCAGGAGCAGACCCCACAAACAGTGCTGGAAAACTGGGGACATGTCATACCTATGTAACTCTAGGTTTCGCTTTAAGGAACTTCAAAGGTAAAGGTAAAGGGACCCCTGACCATTAGGTCCAGTCGTGGCCGACTCTGGGGTTGCGGCATTCATCTCGCTTTACTGGACGAGGGAGCCGGCGTACAGCTTCCGGGTCATGTGGCCAGCATGACTAAGCCACTTCTGGCGAACCAGAGCAGTGCATGGAAACGCCATTTACTTTCCCGCCGGATCTACTTGCCCTTTGACATGCTTTTGAACTGCTAGGTTGGCAGGAGCTGGGACCGAGCAATGGGAGCTCACCCCGTCACGGGGATTCGAACCGCCGACCTTCTGATCGGCAAGTCCTAGGCTCTGTGGTTTAACCAACAGCGCCACCCGCATCCCATGGGAACTTCAAAAATGGGGCATAATTCAGCACCAATAGAACACCATATAAAAATACTTTTATTCCAGCATTTCTCTGAAGGCATGCATATGAGCCTAAAGCAGGGATAGGCAACCTAAGGCCCGGGGGCCAGATGCGGCCCAATCGCCTTCTCAATCCGGCCTGCGGATGGTCCAGGAATCAGCATGTTTTTACATGAATAGAATGTGTCCTTTTATTTAAATAACCCCTCTGGGTTATTTGTGGGGCATAGGAAATCATTCATTACCCCCCCCCCCCAATATAGTCCGGCCCACCACATGGTCTGAGGGACGGTGGACCGTCCCACGGCTGAAAAAGGTTGCTGACACCTGGCTGTGGGGAGAATGTGGGGTGTGAAATCTAAAGGTCAATCCCATCCTAGAACCGGCAGCCTTGGATTCCCTTGAGAAATGCGCCACCTACTGGTCAAAGGACGGCCTCTCTCCCGCGTCAAAGGCATCCCGCAATTCTTTCACCAGGTTGTCCTGGCCAGGAAGTCGGAAGATGCCCTCTTCGTTCAGGCCGTGCTTCCTGATGAACTCGGTACATTTCTCAACCAAGATGGGGACCTGATGCTTTCCAAATTTCTGCTCATACACCATGGTCTCCACCAGCTGTTGGCCAAAAACCACTGTGGGGGGGGGGGAGAGAGAAGAAGACACAAAAAGAAAGATAGGTTCTCACAAGGTCCTATTCTGGAACCAGCCCACTTAATCCTCAGTTCTGTTTCTGCATCCCTGCCCAGATTTTACAGACTAAGACTCCCATCAGCCACATGATGCTGGTCTGACGGGAGCAGGGATGGGTTGATGGGAGTTGTAATCCAAAATTGGGAACAGTGGGTCTCAACCTTTTTCAGACCACTGCCCCCTTGTTTCCATAAACTCACCCCCAGTGCCCCCCGACTCCACCCTACCCTATAAAAAGCATCTTTCAGAACAGTGGTTTACACAACCCACTAAGGCACCAGGTTGGGGCAAGTCTGACACAGATGATCCTTAACTGAAATTCTGTGGAATTCAAAATACAGAAGTGCAAATGATGAAACAACAAAGTACTTTTGCATTTTAAAAAATATGAGAGTACAAATGATGAGATAACACCAAAAAAAACCTTACTACCTATTACAACAGCCCTGCAATGTGAGCTCCTTTCATCCCCCTGTGGTAGATGAGAGGGGGAAGAATAGTAGCTTTTCTAAGACCACCTACTGAGTATTGCAGAGGTGAGATTTGAACTAGAGTCTTCATTGACTCACACTCAGCCATTCCTGCCAGTTTATTTCACCATTTTAGAGACAAAAGCTTTTCAGTGGCTCTTGGCATTTGGCAAGTCAAGTCCTGCTGTATAACACACAGAGAGCAGTGGCGGACTTTGGGCTTTAAAATTTCAGCAGCACTCTGTGCAACACCAAAATTCAGGCCCCCACCCCCTGCCTTCCATTGATCGTCATTCTTGCAGTGTCCCCTGCAACACCCTTTTAGCTCAGTGCCCAGGGCAGGCAAACCGGTTGCGCTCTCCTAAATCCGCCTCTTCAGAGAGCTCCTGGCGCATTTGTGGGCACTGCTGCTGCACCAGTCAAAACGAAGCCCACTCTGTGGCAGCTTGCGCTGTGCATGGAATTTCTAAGAGGCTGGCATTTAAGGAGGCAGAAGTACCTTTCCTGTGGGCCATGGGCGGCTGCTGCTTCTTCCTGTACTCCCAGCAAAAGAACATCTCCAGGTCTGGAAAGCAAAAACCCAACTCCCAGCCCTTCATCGGGAGTCAAGGCAGGAAGAGGATGGCAGAGAAGTCCAAGTTCCAACCAGGAAAGGACTTCAGAACTTGCTTCTACACCTTTAGGCAGGCTCCTGTTCTCATCCTTGGTTCCAGATTCTGAAGGAAATCCTGGAGTCTCTTCCCTTTCCAAATCAGCCCAGCATCCACACATCCTTCTTCCCAGGAACGTCGAGAGGGGCAAGGATCTGACAAAGAGCTCTTTGGCTTTTAGAGAACCATTATAAACCTGTCATTGTACATAGTAAACGGGTGCTTCCTTCCATTACTCCTGCATATGACTTCCTTCACTCAGGCTGAAGCTGTCCTCTCCACATCACGGCTCCCTTCTTTGCAGCAAAAGAAAGAGGCAGTCATTTCCCTCCAAAACGGCGTCACGATTCAGGGCTAGTCAGTCTGGGGCCTGGGATCACATCTCGCCTTCTGCCTTGAAATTATGGCACAGCCTTCGAAAGGGAGGGCGTCCGCAGCCTGCCTCCCCCAGTTGTTACGAGGCCAAAGACTAAAGCACTTTGAAAAATCAATATGCTCCGTGGATGATCGAGCTGGAGCCCAACGTCTCTCCAACAGGAATACGGCTGTGTCAGTGATGACGCTGCCCATGTCAGAGTCAGGGCTCTGAAGCCTGCAGTCGAATCAAGGTCTACAGTGACGAGTGGCTAACAGACAGGCTCTGAATGGGCTCTTCATGAGGTGGCCTGGGGAAGCCCAGCCATCTGCCAGTAACAGGCGCAAGCGTCTCTGGGTCCTCGTCACATCAAGGCCTCCTTGTCTTCACCACTAAGGTGGCCTCTTGTTGCCAAGGCCAAACTAATTACAAAATTATGCATGCTTTCTTTTGCATACCACCACAGAGGCAGTTTGTTGGAAATATGGCGTATACCGTATTTTCTGCTCTATAGGATGCACCAGACCATAGGAGAGGGAAAACAGGGGGGGGGAATTCTCCCCCTCTCTGCTCATCGCCCCTTCAGCAAATAGCCCCTTCCACTTCTCCTTCCGCTTCGCTGAAGGGGCGCTGCACAGAGAGGGAAAACTGTGCAGCACCTCTCCAGCGAAGCAAAGCCTGGAGAGCAAGAGGGATCGGTGTGCACGACCCCTCTCGCTCTCCAGGCTTCAGGCAGCTATCCGCAAGCCTTCGGAGCGCAGCGGGAACTCCCGCTGCGCTCCGAAGGTTTGCGGATAGCTGTCTGAAGTCCCCGGAGCGCAGCGGGAGTTCCTGCTGCGCTCCGGGGGCTTCAGGCGGCTTCAGCAAAAGCAGCGCGAAGCCTCCGGAGCACAGGGGGAGCTCTCCCTCTGCGCTTTGGAGGCTTCGCGTTGCTATCACTGAAGCCAAGGAACCTGCATCCGCTCCATAAGACGCACACACATTTCCCCTTAATTTTTGAAGGGGAAAAAGTGTGTCTTATAGAGCGAAAAATACGGTAAATAAAATGCATATTTGTTTTATTTATTTGCTGCATTTCTGTCCTACTTTTTTCCTCCAAGGTTGTCCCTGTCTTCGTGTAATCCCACAACCCTGTGAGGTAGGTTAGGTTGAGAGGCAGTGACCGCCCCCCAGGGTCATCCAGCGAGTGTCATTGCCAAATGGGGATTTGAACGCTGGTCTCCCAGTTCTTAGTCCAACACTAACCCCTACATGACTCATTCACCCACCCCAGGAACATTCAACTGGCAATCAGGGGCTAAATACGGATTTTCCACACAAATTTTCCAGCATGGAAAGGTAAAAGGTAAAGGACCCCTGGATGGTTAAGTCCAGTCAAAGGTGACTATGGGGTTGCGGCGCTCATCTCGCTTTCAGGCCAAGGGAGCCGACGTTTGTCCACAGACAGCTTTCTAGGTCATGCGGCCAGCAGGACTAAACCGCTTCTGACGCAACAGGACACCATGACGGAAGCCAGAGCGCAAGGAAACACCCTTTACCTTCCGCTGCAGTAGTACCTATTTTTCTACTTGCACTGGTGTGCTTTCGAACTGCTAGGTTGGCAGGAGCAGGGACCGAGCAACGGGAGCTCACTCCATCGCAGGGATTCAAACCGCCAACCTTCCGATCGGCAAGCCCAAGAGGCTCAGTGGTTTAGACTACAGCGCCACCCACATCCTTAGTGCCAAAAGCACCTTGCTCATACGTGGCTCTTCAGTGTGCATGTATGCTTTTAGGACTCATCTGATTTTTAAGATTGCAAATTGTTTTTAATTGTTTTTAATACAGTGGCACCTCAGGTTACATACACTTCAGGTTACATATGCTTCAGGTTACAGACTCTGCTAACCCAGAAATAGTACCTCAGGTTAAGACCTTTGCTTCAGGATGAGAACAGAAATCGGGCTCCAGCGGCGCAGCAGCAGCAGGAGGCCCCATTAGCTAAAGTGGTGCTTCAGGTTAAGAACAGTTTCAGGTTAAGAATGGACCTCCAGAATGAATTAAGTTCTTAACCCGAGGTACCACTGTATTGTGTTTTAATGATGCCACCCACTCTGGGATCTTGGGGTGAAGGGCGGGTAATGAATAGCAGAACAACAATTCGTGCATTGCTGAGGCTGGCTACGACACAGCTCTCACAATGCTGCAATCCCACAGCTTTCTCACATCCTCAGAGTTTCAGAAACCTCCATCACAGGAAATTTTATCCTGCGACATCCCGCAGTGATGAAGATGTAAAGCTAAAAGGTGGGAATGTCTCTTGTCCTACTGAAATGAATGGAAAGTGCATTAAACCAACAGTATGTTGATGCAAAAGAGCTTTGCATCCCCCTTTACCTCCTAAGGGAGACCCCACCATGCGGCGGAGGGATTTCACCCAGTCCTCCATGTCAGACTGGGAACTGGCCATCAGCACGTAAGAGTCTTGTCCCGCTCGATTCTGGTCTCCCGAGATGCCTGCGTGGGGGTGGAAAAAAGCAAGTTACTCATCCTGGAAAGTGCAGAAACCACTGCAGATGGATTTCTCTCCCTACTAATGTCTTTCCCCCACAGGCTTTTGCCTGTAAAATATGGCAGTGACTCAGAGGAGCAGTGTGGGTTAAACCACAGAGCCTAGGACTTGCTGATCGGAAGGTCAGCGGTTCGAATCCCCACGATGGGGTGAGCTCTTGTTGCTCAGTCCCTGCTCCTGCCAACCTAGCAGTTCGAAAGCACATCAAAGTGCAAGTAGATAAATAGGTATTGCTCCGGCGGGAAGGTAAACGGCATTTCAGTGCACTGCTCTGGTTTGCCAGAAGCGGCTTAGTCATGTTGGCCACATGACCCAGAAGCTGTACGCCGGCTCCCTCGGCCAGTAAAGCGAGATGAGCGCCGCAACCCCAGAGTCGTCAGTGACTGGACCTAATCGTCAGGGGTCCCTTTACCTTTACCTTACTGTGTCAGACCAACACGGCTACCTACCTGTATCTGAAATTGCCATGTCATTGAGGGCTGCTCACCTTGGATGATTTCAAAGATAAATCTCCCCATTTCATCAGAGCCTGTGGCTGCCACCTCCCTGATGGAGCTTCCATGAAGGCGTATTGATCCCTGAAACCAGAAACAGCAGCAAGTGTGAAACATAAAGCAATATTTTATTATTTGTAAATTAAGTGAGTATATAGAATTGGCAAAATTAACTTCAATTATAAGATATCAATCAAATCAAAAGTTAAGAATGGAGTGGAAGTATTTCGAAGATTATATGTCAAAATCTTGTTCTAAAAATGACATGTTAATAGGCTTAGAATAAAAAATGTAAGCAATAACGAAACAAATAAAGAAAGAAAAATCAGAATTTAACAAAAATAACTTATTATAGAATGCAAGGGGGGAAAGGTAGAAAGAAATATACAGAAGTTTAATTGCTGTGGAGGGAAGTAGAGGGTGGGTGATGGGTTTTATAATTAAGTGTATAATTATGCAACTGTTGTAATTTAGATATTATATTTTATGCGAGGGAATCATTGGGAATTTTGGTTATTATGTATATATGGTAAGTTTCAATAAAGATCTTTGAAAACAAAAAAAAGCAATATTTTATTATTGACCGTTGAATGGACTCCCTTGGAAGATGGTGGACTCTTCTTTGCTGAAAGATTCTAAAACAGAGTTTGGATGGCCATGCCCGTCACTGATTCATCAGCTGTGATTCCAGCACTGCAGAGGGTTGGACTAGATGGCCCTTAGGGTCCCTTCCAAATCTACGATTCTATAATTCTATTACTCCCCACTCCAGAAAGGAACAGAAAATCAGTCCCTGTTTTTTGCAAGGGGAAAATATTTTTGGGAAACTGGGTGGCGGGGGCAGGCAGGGTGGAATTTCAACCCTGCCCCAATGAAGGGAGATCCAGCCTTTTCTTCATGCCGAAGGAAGAGCTCAAACGACAACGTCATGAGTCAGGGCAGTCACGAGGAAAAGGCAGATGACTTGAGCCAAACTGGTAGCAAGGGCTGCCTTGGGTGTTTTCATGGTTACTCAACTGTATTGCACTTAAAAATAAAAAAAGTGCAAAGTATTTTTTATCGTGAAGATTGCACATCATTGCCAGATAACTCGTGGGTGTGACAGATTAAGTGTGTGGGGTTGCAGGGTCTTTTCCTGCCACAGGAAGCATTGTGGCAGAAGCCAAAGGCAGCAGGAGGTTGAAGCAGACGTGTGGGTGGAGCGAGACCCAGGACGGACCTGTGCAAATGGGAAGTGAAATCAGAAGAGAGGAACTATATTGGTGAGGGCAGAGAAGCCGAGCAGATTCAGGCAGATGAGACTGCTGTTAACGGAGAAATCCGAGGGCTCCCTTGGACAAAGAACAAGGACACCAGCCAGGAATACCAGAGCAAAACAGCAGCCAGTAGGCTTGGTCTTTATTGAAGACTGTCGCGACAGGACTCCCACCTGCCACAAGCTGGAACAAGATGGAAGCCCCAAACAAAAGAGAACCCAAACTTTTATTAGCTGCTAATCCCCATGTTAAAGGTAAAGGTAAAGGTACCCCTGCCCGTACGGGCCAGTCTTGACAGACTCTGGGGTTGTGCGCCCATCTCACTTAAGAGGCCAGGGGCCAGCGCTGTCCGGAGACACTTCCGGGTCACGTGGCCAGCGTGACATCGCTGCTCTGGCGAGCCAGAGCCGCACACGGAAACGCCGTTTACCTTCCCGCTGGTAAGTGGTCCCTATTTATCTACTTGCACCCGGAGGTGCTTTCGAACTGCTAGGTTGGCAGGCGCTGGGACCGAGCAGCGGGAGCGCACCCCGCCGCAGGGATTCGAACCGCCGACCTTTCGATCAGCAAGCCCTAGGCGCTGAGGCTTTAACCCACAGCGCCACCTGCGTCCAATCCCCATGTTACACCCCCCCAAAACTACATCACTAATACATCATTGTTACATCATGAAAGGGAAGGTCTGGTGGCAGTAATGTGAGCATCCTGGACCCTGCCCCATGGTTCCCCTTGCCCTCCACCAAACACCCATCAAGTATAATAAAAGAGATACAGTCATACCTCGGGTTAAATATGCTTTGAGTTGAGTGTGTTTGAGTTGCGCTCCTCAGCAACCCGGAAGTAATGGAGAGCGTTACCTCTGGGTTTCGCCGCTTGCGCATGCGCAGACGCTCAAAATGACATCACGCGCATGCGCAGAAGTGGCGAAAAGCGAAGCGCGCGTGCGCAGACGTGCCATCGCTACTTACGTTTACCTCTAGATGCGAACAGGGTTCCGGAATGGATCCTGTTCGTATCTAGAGGTACGACTGTATTTATATTTCCCTGTTTCCCAGCCAAGTTAATCACACCCTTTTGTCTTCATCTGGGTTTGTTATTTCTGGAATGGCTACCTGTCTGGCCCTCAGGTATGAGGATGCCAGGAATTATCACTCAGGCAGAGGGGCAGCTGAGTAGCTGAGCTCACATGTCTATATGAATTTCTGAAGTTTCCCCAGTGAGCCAGTACATAGATACATTTATCAGTGAATTCTTACATTTGGTATTGTGCAGCAAAGGCCCTTTGAATAGATAGGAAGAAGCTGTGATGAAGTGTTTTGTGAGGACAAATCACAACAGTCACAAAAGTGATTGTGCTGATTTTGGTAGTGGGCTGCATGTGCATGATATCTGCTGGAGGGGCAACCCCCCCAACCTATACATAAATTACTGCAACACTGCCAACTGTTTAACCAGCCCCTGCTCCTTTGATGGCAGTTCATCTCCACCACACCATGAATGCTTCTTCCTGCATGGCAAGGGGTTTGTGATAGGAATTTTATGGTCTTAGATATATGGGACGCAGGTGGCGCTGTGGGTTAAAGCCTCAGCGCCTAGGGCTTGCCGATCGAAAGGTCGGCGGTTCGAATCCCTGCGGCGGGGTGCGCTCCCGCTGCTCGGTCCCAGCGCCTGCCAACCTAGCAGTTCAAAAGCACCTCCGGGTGCAAGTAGATAAATAGGGACCGCTTACCAGCGGGAAGGTAAACGGCGTTTCCGTGTGCGGCTCTGGCTCTGGCCAGAGCAGCGATGTCACGCTGGCCACGTGACCCGGAAGTGTCTCCGGACAGCGCTGGCCCCTGGCCTCTTAAGTGAGATGGGCGCACAACCCCAGAGTCTGTCAAGACTGGCCCGTACGGGCAGGGGTACCTTTACCTTTACCTTTACTGCTCATAAGTGAACCAACAATGCACATACATAGATCAGCACGGGAGGGCCAACCTGGAACCATTTTGATTCCTAAACTGAGCAAATGTTTTCTCTGCAAGGTCAAACTGGAAAAGCCTCCCCATTGTCCTTTCCTTCACAAATCCTGTCTTAAGGACGCATTTAAGATATGAATAGGGTGTGAGCCTGTGACCTGGCCCAGGAACTAAGTATTTATCACTACAAAAGAATGACCAGGCTACCCAGGAAATCCAATCAAGTAACCTGCCAGACAGGAGATAAACAAGGACAAGAGATAAACAACATTTAAATTTCTGTTTAGACCGCCTTTTCTGTGATGTAGCTATGATGTATCTGTGGGGTGGTCTTAGGTTACACCCCTTCTGTGATGTATGTATGATGTTTCTGGGGGTGGTCTTGATCTAAAAAGGTAAAGGTACCCCTGCCCGTACGGGCCAGTTTTGACAGACTCTGGGGTTGTGCGCCCATCTCACTCAAGAGGCCAGGGGCCAGCGCTGTCCGGAGACACTTCCGGGTCACGTGGCCAGCGTGACATCGCTGCTCTGGCGAGCCAGAGCCGCACACGGAAACGCCGTTTACCTTCCCGCCGGTAAGCGGTCCCTATTTATCTACTTGCACCCGGGGGTGCTTTCGAACTGCTAGGTTGGCAGGCGCTGGGACCGAGCAGCAGGAGCGCACCCCGCCGCGGGGATTCGAACCGCCGACCTTTCGAACAGCAAGCCCTAGGCGCTGAGGCTTTTACCCACAGCGCCACCCGCGTCCAACAGCGCCACCCGCGTCTTGATCTACAGGGTGGCAATTTCAAAAGTCTTTATAAGGCCTTGCACACCATTTTTCTGGGTCCTTCCTCCTTTCCTGCATGTGAGGGGAGCACCCTGTTGCAACAGATCAATAAAGATCAAGCTTACTAGCTGCTTTGCTTCTCAATATTCTCTGGTTGGCCTCTGTTATTTTCTCCTACCAATAGGGAACCTCTATATGGGCTCTTGGATACCCCATAAGGGAAAAGGGCAATTTTGTTTACAACAGGTTGGACTAGATGACTCTCAGGGCTCCCTTCCAGCTCTACAGTTCTGTGATTCTAGGTGACTCTACCTATTGATCTTTGCAGATTTTCACCTGCTGCTCGAAGCACAGGATCCGGGCCCATGTTTTTCTATTTTAGCAGGTCTTGATTTGTTTGGGGCACATTGTTTATTATAAGTCAGTCAGCACCTTTAGTGAAGAGTTTATTGAGCAGGGGCTGGCGAGATCACTGCCAATGAGTGAGGGTCTTTAGAGGTAATTTGGTTTGGGGTGGGAGCAGGGATGTCCAAAGTCCGTTTCGGGGGCTTAATTCTGGCCCGCCAGTCAGGTTATTTCCTGGGATAAAATCCTAAAAAAACCTCAACAAAGCTTAAAAACATCAATCGTAAAAAAAGGTCAACAACTTTGGTTGGCCCCCACGGCCCTTCACTTCATCAAATCTGGCCCTCTTTGAAAAAAGTTTGGACACCACTGGAAAGGCCTTTCCCCCACCCCCAGCACTGTGCAGAAAAGTAAGAATAAAAGAACTGTCTTGGTGAGCCAGAGCAAAGTGCATCATTCTAGCCCCACATTTTGTGGTCAGCAGCAGCAGAGGCATAAAGGCAACAGTGACCTTCTCCCGCTCTTTGTGCCCAGCATCTAAAACTCAGAGATAGACTTCTCTTGAAGATGGAGGTTCTGTTCAGGAGCCCTTTGAAAAGACTTGTCCTTGGTGAATTTCATTCACGCCGTTAAACATTTGCCCAAGGCTAAAGCTTGTGAGAGTGAGCTGCCCAATGGTAGAATCCATTTAAGGGGGCAGCTTATTATTTTGCAAACATTCTACAAACGTTTTCTAGCAAACTTTCTGGTGACGGCGTCACAAAATCTGGTTTCGTGAATCTTCATCTACATCATGAAAGAAGGAGAATTTATAGTCCGCCAGTGTAATACCAGCTGCTCTGTGAAATGGGGAAGGAAGCTGGGTATATATTTAGCTTATGACGCCGGCAACTTGTTCAGCACTTAAAACATGAAAATGCCACCAAGGCTGTGTACACATTGCCAGCTAAAAATGCAGCTGTGTCATCGTTCTTCTCAATTCAGATTGAAGCTGGTTTGGCGGGGAAAATGTATCAAAATGCAGTTTTCCATAAGCAACAACAGGATAGATATAGGTTGTGGCCAACTACCAACGTCAGCAGTGGGGCGCCACTAGATGCAGAGGAAACCAACAAGGCCTTATATTGGATAACATTACCAAAGAAGTTTAAAGTTCAGAATCTGGTTCACACTTTATGAGAGCTGCAGGATAGTGAGATCTGCGTAAGCAAGGAGGAGCCTCCACAAGCCCTGCCCCAGCCCCTCCTCACAGCCAGCTCCCCCCACCCTTTTGCCCACTTTCCCTGAATCTTAGTTTGTCATATTGTTCAGAGCAGGAATCATGGTTTTTAGGAAACACTGGTTGGTTTCAAAAGAAGGCTACATCAAACCATGGTTTCTGAAAGTGGCTTGCCCATCTCCCCTGTCCTTCCCATATCTGCACTACAGGGGCAAAAAAAAGAGCCCCCCTGCCACCCTTTGGATTTTGCCCCTGCAAGATTCCTCCCCATACAAGCTAGCAAAGAGAAGCAGCTCCACTAGTTTGCAGGTGGGGCAGAAGAGAACTTGCAGGAGTCAAGCCAGAATCACTTCTCCGGCTCGGATTTCAATCTGAGCCAGGGAAGAATTCGGGGGCTGCTCCATCTTGCCTCTCTCTACTGAGGTGTGACAATATAATCAGCCCTTTCCCCCCCCCCCCAAGCTCACCTCACAAGAACTTCACTGACTTTGCTTTCACAGCCTCTCCTGCCACCAGGGCCGGCCCACTCATGGGGCTCTGTGAGGCAGTTGCCTCAGGCGGCAGGCTTGGGACAGTAGGTAGGGGCAGCAGATCTGGGGGCCTCAAGGGCGCTCCCTTCGCCACCTCCTGTGCTTGTCGCCCACTGCCCCACCAGCTGCTCCTCTCCAGCTTCCTTTTTTCTCCACATTCAGAGCACCGGGGGTTCAACCCCTGGCCATTTTCAGTCACCTCAGGTGGCTGTTGGTCCTCAGGTGGCAGAACATCCTGGGCCATCTCTTCCTGAGACTGAGCTCTTTCCCCCTGGACCATGGAGAGCCCAGACCACCAGGGCGATCCCTCTGGACCCTCTTCCTGAACAGTACCTGGGGCTTGAGGTCCTCTTCATCCTTGTAGTAATACAGGTGCTGGCCTTTCAGGACAAAGTACCTCTGCTGCCAGTTCTTGACGATGGAGCGCTGCTTCTTCAGCCAGCCGGTCTTCAGGGGCCGCTCCAGAAGGTTGGGAGGATGGGGCCAGCTCCCCGAGCCCTTCGGGTCGACGGCCATCATGCTCTGGGAGCGGACTGGGGGAGAAGCAAGAGGCAATGAGCTGGAGCAGGGAGAACACACACACACAGAGAGAGAGCAAAGCCAGGGGGCGTTTCTGGCCCAGAAGTGGCTCAGGTCCGTCAGGGAGGAAAACCCACCATTGCACAGACGGAGCAAAGAGCAGAGGAGTGAGTCCAAGGAGATATTGCTGGCGGATGGCGGGGCTCGCGGCAGCCCGTAGCTTTGAGAAAGGAAGCCACCGCAGCTATTTGTTCAAATGGACTTCCTTTTTCCTGCGTGGGCGTTCGTCTTCACAAATGCAGGCAAGCAACCGAAAGAAGCTGCCAACCAGGACATCAGATTTTCTTATTAAATGCGGCTGTTCAGGAATGAGGGAGACCTGCTGGGGGCCTTCCTTGGCAGCCACCAAGAAAAATCAGGGCAGGACATTTGTGTCCCGTGCCAGGAATGCCACACTGGGCAAAAGATTCTTGCATTGTAAGGGTTGGACCAGATGACTCTCAGGGCTGCTTCCAACTGAATGATTCTAAACCTAATCAGATGTTCAGAAAGTTGATGGGAGTTTTAACCTGTTTTTAGTCTACGGTTATTTTAACTTTTGAATGTTTAAAATTATTGTTGTTCATTCTTCTCATTGATAATTTTATTGTTTTATCTTTGGGGGTGTGAGAGGAGGAATGTTCCTTCTGGGGGAGTTTGCACACTTTTGCCCCCCCAGCTCTCACCTGTGACTCCTAAAGGCTGTCAGCGTGGGACAGTGGCCACAGCCCAGGAAACAGCTCTCACTGGCCCACTAAACCAGGTGAAGGTGGCCAGTGGGCCTCAAACCCTCAGTGAGTTTGGGACGTCCCCCTGCACATGCAGCAGATTGAGGGGATGAGACCAAGAGTGGATCCAATGGTCAGAAGGGTGGTTTCTGCATGTTCTGTAGGAGGGAAATGAGGGGCAGATGGGGCTCATCCCCCTGGGAAGGAAGCCCTTTAGGAGAAGGAAAACTCTGGTCCTAAACCTCCACTGCTTTGCAGGATATCTTCAAGAGAAGAAAAGGCCAAGGAGTAAACCCTATACAAATCTGGAGTGGAGTCCTGAAATATACTCGGAGTCAAGTGTGGATTGCATGCTCTTTATTCAGCTCATAATGGTGAGGAGGAATGGAAGTTCCCCCAGAATGTCTGCCTTATATACATTATTTACACAATGGGCTAATTCCGGGATTCTCCTGTAGGCCAATCAGGTTGTGGATTCACTTCCACCTGGAGCTGCATTGGGTGGCTCCTGCGGACCAATCAGACTGCTGCATTTTGGATCCTATTGTTCTAGGACCAATCAGACTGCAGCATTTTGGATCCTATTGTTCTAGGACCAATCAGACTGCTGCATTCTGGATCCTATTGTTCTAGGACCAATCAGACTGCTGCATTTTGGATCCTATTCAACTCAGTACATAACAAGTCCCTAAGGCGATCGGATGGTGCCTTGTACGCCTCCTTCCAGCAACTCCTGTTGGTGCTAAATGTATTGCTCTGCTTTCTCACATCAGTGAGGCTGAGAGTGGGGTCTTGGCATCTGGGCAGACCAGGATGGCTTGTGCCCCAGGGAGACCACTTCGGTGCTGCTAACACAGCAGTTTGGTTTCATCCCTGGAGGTGCACTCCATTGTCTCTCAAGACAGACAGATGCTGACAACACACAACCTGAGCATAAAACTGGGGCTCACGGCATTCACACCCCAGATCTTTCTTCTCCATTAGTTGCAGCTTTGGATTCAGCACAGAACTAGCAGGTCTCTGTGTCTCTAGCTGCCAGCCATCTTCCAGCTCAGCTCACCCACCGTCTCGCTGGCTCTTCTCCTTCCTAGCAGCTATGGGTGCTTGTGGAGGGAAGATCCATTCATTTGTCTGCAGGGCCCCATCACTTGGTTGTAGCATGTAACAAAGCAGTTTAACTTAATCCCCGGAGGTGCACTCCATTATCTCTTGAGACAGACAGATGCCAATAACTTTTGTAAGCCATCTTGGCTGGTGGCCATAACAGCCTCCTATGGGAAATGGGGTGGGGTGGGGTGGGGACCTTTTTCTATCCACTTTCTCCATGCCATGCAGTTTTTTATATTTCTGTTGTGTTATCTGGATCTCCATCCAGGCAGTGCCAGATTTACGTAGAAGCTAAACAAGCTATAGTCTAGGGCCCCACTCTCTTGGGGGGCCCCAAAAAATTAAAGGGAAAAAAACCTGGATGTACATTTCCAAAATATAAGATAAAAAAACAAATAAAATGGCTTTAGATTCCTATTAGGTCCATAAATTACATAATAATAATAATAATAATAATAATAATAATAATAACAACAACAACAACAACAACAACAATAATAAATTTTATTTATACCCTGCCCTCCCCAGCCAAGACCTGGCTCAGGGCGGCTAACACTGGGTATAAAAACAATTGATTAAAATACTACATTAAGATGCAGCCTCATTTCAGAAGAAACTCAAATCAAAAACTTTTTGGGGATGAAAACGTCAAATAGCATATATTCAATACAAAAAACAGTGACAATTTGTTGTGGACAAAGGACAGCTGGACATATAAAGGGCCCCCTTACCTTCAGTAGCTTAAGTAAAGGTAAAGGTACCCCTGCCCGTACGGGCCAGTCTTGACAGACTCTGGGGTTGTGCGCCCATCTCACTCAAGAGGCCGGGGGCCAGCGCTGTCCGGAGACACTTCCGGGTCACGTGGCCAGCGTGACATCGCTGCTCTGGCGAGCCAGAGCCGCACACGGAAACGCCGTTTACCTTCCCGCTGGTAAGCGGTCCCTATTTATCTACTTGCACCCGGAGGTGCTTTCGAACTGCTAGGTTGGCAGGCGCTGGGACCGAGCAGCGGGAGCGCACCCCGCCGCAGGGATTCGAACCGCCGACCTTTCAATCGGCAAGTAGCTTAGGGCCTCATCAAACCTAAATCTGGCCCTGCATTCAGGCCGTTCATTCCTCAAGTTTGCTGCCCCAAATCCCTTAACAGGAGATGCTGTTGAAGCCAAGGCAACAACAGCAACAGCCCTCTCAGGCTAAGGCTCCTCCCCAAAGTGTCAAGGGCTAAATTAGGCCATTCAAATATTTGCTTCGGCAGAAACACAGCAGCCATGCAAAGTGGAAACGAAACTGATTTGAGTGCGACTCTGCAGCTGCTGAGAGGTGAGCAAGAAACTAGGCAGACTCAACTGCCCATGTCACGCGGGCTCTTGCTCAGGTTCAGTACTTGTAATATGGGGCCTGACCTGCTCTACAGGGCTGTTGTCACCAGGTAATGCATAAAACTCTCCCCAACTCTGTAAATGTTAAGTATCATTAATAGCTAATGAGCTCCCTCTGCTGGAGGCTTGTGGATCAGGTTGTGGGTAAGATGTGATTGGGCTCATCTCTGAAAGGGAGGGTGAAACGGACTACAGAGATGAGGTGGAGCGGCTGACAGAGTGGTGCAGAGCTAACAACTTGCTCATAAATACAAGGAAGACAAAGGAGCTTGTGGTGGACTTCAGGAGACAGAAGAGCAATGTCCAGCCACTTTTGATTGATGGGGTCTGTGTGGAGAGGGTAACAACGTTCAGATTTTTGGGTATTGAATTACAAGAGGATCTGTCCTGGGGTGTCAACACAAGGGGGCTTGTGAAGAAGGCGCAGCAGAGACTGTACTTTTTGAGAATCCTAAGGAAAAACCATCTTCCGCAGAAACTGCTGCTTGCCTTCTATCACTGCGCCACTGAGAGCGTGCTCACTTATGGCTTATGTGTGTGGTACAGAAGCTGTACTACCCAGGACAGGATGGGGTTGTGCAGAGTTGTTAAGGCAGCAGAGAGCATTGTTGGCTGCCCACTTTCCACCTTAGAGCAGATTTATGCCACAAGGTGCCATAGGAAGGCACTGGACATAGTAAAAGATCCATCACATCCTGGTCACTGTCTCTTTGAGCTCCTGCCGTCGGGACGGAGATACAGGACGATGAAGACAAGAACGAGCCGTCTCAAGAACAGCTTCTTCTCCAGAGCGATCTCGGCCCTGAATGGGAAACCTGGACTTTGAAAGTCATCTAATCTTCCTTGCTGTATTATATTGTATTGTTTTAATTAGTGTTTTTATAGTTGTTCTGATTTTGTGTGGAGTGCCCTACCTGGGTGGATGGAGCAGCCAAGTAAATTTCGTTGTCCCTGAGAGGGGGCAATGACAATAAAGATATTATTATTATTATTATTATTATTATTATGTGAATTCAACGCAGTGCAAACGCATCTTACACAGGTGTTCTGTTCCAACAAGGGTTCTGTGTATACATGGAAAGTGTGTACAGTGGTACTTCGGGTTACAGATGCTTCAGGTTACAGACTCCGCTAACCCAGAAATAGTGCTTTGATTCAGGATGAGAACAGAAATCGCGTGGCAGCGGGAGGCTCCATTAGCTAAAGTCAGGTTAAGAACAGTTTCGGGTTAAGAATGAACCTCCAGAACAAATTAAGTTCTTAACGCAAGGTACCACTGTATACCTAAACCCTTGGAGCTGCCCCCGTGGTGAGGCGGGTGCAAGGATGAGAAAAAGAGAATCCCCTTGCCTTCTAAAGTCTGAGTGCTGAACAGGCCTTGCCCAGCAAGCAAGGCAGAGAATTTAAAAGCTCCTTTCGCACCAGAAAACCCATGCAAATTCATGGAGGAGGAGAGGGCTATTGAGGGCTCCTAGCCACAAAGGCCATGTTCTTCCTTCACAGTTCAAGGCAGCCATGCTTCTGAATACCAGTTGCTGGAAAGAGTGGCAGAGAAAGCTTCTTGGGCACCTGGGCTGGGGCGCCCAGTGTGGGGTGAACCACCCATAGGGGCGGGGTGCACAGCACCCATAGGAACAGGGTGCATTGCGCCCTTAGGGAGGAGTGGGATGGGGTGCGCGGTGCCCATAGGGACAGGACAGGGCGTGGGGCGTGGCACGGCACCCTTAGGGATGGGGTGTGCCACGGGGGCCAAGGCCTCAGCTGCCCTATAGCTGGGGAAGCAGTGGGCAGACATCATGGAGCTTGCGGGTGCCTGAGACGTGTAACTCTGGCACGCTGCAGGCCCTACGGTGAGTGCCGGCCGCCATTTTGTCACCCCCCTCAATGGGGACACCCAGGGTGGACCGCACCCACCACACACCCCTTCCTATGCCCCTGGCTGGAAACCACAGGAGGGGAGGGGGCTGTTCTGCTCGAATTCTGCTTGCAGGTTTCCCCATTGGGGCATCTGGTTGAGCACCATGAGAACCAGATGTTGGAGTAGATGGGCCATTGACCTGATTCTTCAGATAATAATAATAATAATAATAATAATAATAATAATAATATATTATTTATACCCCACCATCTGGCTGAGTTTCCCCAGCCACTCTGGGTGGCTCCCAATCGAGTGTTAAAAGCAATACAGCATCAAATATTAAAAACTTCCCTAAACAGGGCTGTCTTCAGATGTCTTTTAAAGATAAGATAGCTGCTTATTTCCTTCACATCTGAAGGGCGGGCGCCACGACCGAGAAGGCCCTCTGTCTGGTTCCCTGTAACCTCACTGATGTTCTTGGGGATGTTGTTGACTCTTTTCTTTTCTCACAAAAAACAACATTTTTCCGTGCTGGGAGCTGCCCAGAGTGCCTGGGGAAACCCAGCCAGATGGGCGTGGTATAAATGATAAAATTATGGTGATGTTGATTTGAACTACAACTCCCATCAGCCCCACCCAGCTCAACTTTAGGATGCTGGATCTGAAAAGAGTCGTAGTCCCAAGCTTTTGGAAGGCATGCAGTTGGGGGAGGTTGTCGTGGAAGGACCATGGATCAGACTCCATATGGGGCAGCTTCCAATGTCCAGAAACGGCATCTGAGCAGAGCTGTCAACTTACAGATTTGAAAATAAGGGACCAGCAGCCTTGAAAATAAGGGACCAGCAGCCAAAATAAGGGAATTTAGTCAACCAGCTCCCGAGCCAAAGGCAAAAAGCCCAGCCAGCCCAGCAGCCAAACGAAGTCTCAAGTGGTGGTTCCCACAGCGCAGCAAACCGGCAAAGGGGGAGCAGCAAGGAAAACCACCGTCACCTCTCTGCTGGGAAGCGCTGAGCAAAGGCGAGTCCCCAGGCAACGAGGCCGATTTGATTGGCACAAGGCATGCAAGCTCCACCCCCAGTCGTTCTTAGACTCCTTATTGGGTGAGCAACGCAGCCAAGCAACACAGTTGGAGCCTCCCTCCTCCCTGGCCGGCAGGGAGGAGGGACAGGAGCTGCTTCCTTTGAAACCCGGGGAATTTAAGGGACATCATCAATAAGGGACAGCAGCGGGACATGGCGCTGGGATAAGGGACTTTCCCGCCAAATAAGGGACGGTTGACAGCTATGCATCTGAGCTGCAAGTGAAGTTTCCAAACAGTCCAAATGCTTGTTGAGTCATTGATCAACCACACACACAACTGTGGTAACGGAGGCAGGAGAGAGAAAGTGAGACGCAGGCACCTTTGGCCTGCTTTGACTCATTTGCACTCTGTGTTTCTTTTGTAAGCTCAGAGTCCATTTTTTGTCTTATCAAGTAAGGTGGAATTAACGTACTGTCTCCTTCCTCTGATACTCGGCATTTGAAGTTCATTGCCTTTGTCATGATCAACCTTTTGGCTGAAAAGGCTGCAGGAAGAACAAATGGCGACAGGATGAGCCACCCAGCTTTTGTGAAGCGGGAGCTTCGTTGATCTGTCTCACAAAGCCCCAATCAAGGCAAGACACCAGAGATCCATAATCAGGTCTTTTCCTTTAAAGAAAAGAAACCTTCCAGAGAAGAACCATTTTCTGATCTAAACCTCCCAGAGGTTTGAAGCTGTTTCATCTGCTGGAGAAAACACTCTTTATTTCCCAGAAGCACAAATGTCTGCAAGGGGGGTGAGGTGGAAAATATTGCAGCAAAAAGGGCTGTTGTTGTTTTTAAGAACATAAAAAAAAGTCTTCTGGATCAGGCCAATGGCCCATTTAATCCAGCATCTTGTTTTCACAGTGGCCTGTTGCAAAGTCACAAGCAGGATTCAAGCACAAGGGCAACTCTCCCCCTCCTGTGAGGTTCAGAGCAACTGGTATTCAGAAGCCTCTGACTATGGAGGCAGAGCAAAGCCATCAATAGCCCTCCCCTCCACGAATTCATCTTCTAAAGCCATTTAGGTTGGTCCTATGGGAGCAAGTTCTATAGTTGAGCTATGGAAGGGCTTTATCTCTCTTGAATCTTCCAGCATTCCAAGGAATTTCTATGGTGGCGCAGAGTGCAGCTATAACAAAGGCGGCATTTTTTTCATCTCCGCCAAGCTAAGCAGTTGGCTCCTTACCTCTCTCGCCCTGACCTAGCCACTGTGATCCACGCGACGGTCACCTCCAGACTGGATTATTGTAACTCGCTCTACCTGGGGCTGCCCTTGAGACTGACCCAGAAACTCCAGCGGGTGCAGAATGCCGCAGCGAGACTCCTTACAGGGTCCTTGCTGCAGGATCACTTTCACCCAGCTGCACTGGCTCTCGGTGGAGTACAGGATCAGGTTTAAGGGGCTGGTTTTGACCTTTAAAGCCCTATAGGGTCTAGGACCCTCGTATCTACGGAACTGCCTCTCCTGGTATGTCCCATGGAGGACCTTACAGTCTTCAAATAAAAACATCTTGGAAGTCCCAGGCCACCGAGAGGTTAGGCTGGCCTCAACCAGAGCCAGGGCTTTTTCGGCCGTGGCCCCGATCTGGTGGAACGCTCTGTCCCAAGAGACTAGGGCCCTGCGGGACTTGACATCTTTCTGCAGGGCCTGCAAGACAGAGCTGTTCCACCAGGCCTTTGGCCAAGGCACAGCCTGACTCCCCTCCTTTGGTAATCCTCACAGAACTCTAGCCAAGTGGTTGCCATTAATTTGATTCTGAATTGATTTTAGAATGTATTTCAATTAATTGACTGTGATTTTATGTAAACTGTGCTATTTTTACTGTTGTTAGCTGCTCTGAGCCCAGCTTTGGCTGGGGAGGGCGGGATATGAATAAGTTGTTGTTGTTGTTATTATTATTATTATTATTATTATTATTATTATTATTATTATTATTTTATAAGTCAGAGCTTTCAAAATATAAAATAAAAACAAAGTATCCGAAATTTATAGGATATAATAAAAACTAATCTGTATAAAACTGTGCCACTCAAAGGTCAGTAACTGAGCCTCTCTGAGGTCTGCACTCTTAGCACGGGGTACGCAATGTGTGGCCCTTGGGCCGGATGCGGCCCACGAAGGCCATTTTACCGGCCCACGAACCGCCCCCAAACCGAGCCACCAGCTCGGCGAGTCCCCCCCCCATGCTGCATTAAATCAGTGCGGGGACTTACCAAGCAGCGCTGGAAATCGCATCTGCGCATGTGCAGATACCAGAAATCACGTCTGAGCATGTCCAGACACCAAAAAGTGTTTCTGCCCAGGCGCAATTTTCAGTGTCTGGGCATGTGCAGAAGTGATTTCTGGCGCTGCAGACATGCGCAAACGCGATTTCTAGCATCGTGCTGCGCCAGTCTGGCCCACGGGCAATCTCCATGGGAGTGATCCGGCGCATGGCCAGTAAACCTTGCCCACCCCTGCTCTAGCAGCTGCTTAGCTGGTCTAAGGTTAGCACCCCGGTTCTGCACAAAGTCCATCTCTCCAAACAAGTTGCTCAAGAACTGTGGTTCTTTTTTTCTTCTTTTTTCAAATTCAAAATCCATATTTGTTTTCTAACATAAGTCTGTTACATAGATTACCTAAATTAAAATATACATGATTACTCTAGGCTTCCCTTTGCTATATGTAAATACATCGCAGTTAAGAAATTTATATTATAAATAATATTATAGATTCCCACATGCCCCCCACTCCCCTTCACCCATGCGTGATCTCATTATTTTATTTCTTCCATCTTATTGTGTTGCTATAATTTAATAATTATTCAATTGTTTCTATTGTTATTTTCTTGCTTACCCCTGCACGTTTTACACATTTTCTATTAATATTTCAATTCCGGAATAATATTTTTTCATGTATTCCTTCACTCCATCCCACTTTTTGATTATTCTCTGATTTGAGTGACCTCTAATAATTGCTGTCAATTTTGCCATTTCTACCAATTCGCAGAGTTTGTTTTGCCATTCTAATACAGTGGTACCTCAGGTTAAGAACGTAATTTGTTCTGGAGGTCTGTTCTTAACCTGAAACTGTTCTTAACCTGAGGTGCCACTTTAGCTAATGGGGCCTCCTGCTGCCACTACGTGGTTTTTGTTCTCATCCTGAAGAAAAGTTCTTAACACGAGGTACTATTTCTGGGTTAGAAGAGTCTGTAACCTGAAGCGTATGTAACCTGAAGCGTCTGTAACCCGAGGTACCACTGTACACACTTTCCATGTACAGTGGTACCTCAGGTTAAGTGCTTAATTCATTCCGGAGGTCCGTTCTTAACCTGAAACTGTTCTTAACCTGAGGTACCGCTTTAGCTAATGGGGCCTCCCGCTGCCACCGCCGGACGATTTCTGTTCTCATCCTGAAGCAAAGTTCTTAACCCGAGGTACCATTTCTGGGTTAGCGGAGTCTGTAACCTAAAGTGTATGTAACCCGAGGTACCACTGTACACACTTTCCATGTATATTTCCCACATGCCCCCCACTCCCCTTCACCCATGCATGATCTCCATGCAGCAGGAAATCTCAACCCGTGGGCTGCCTTCTGGACTGCTTTGATGCCCCCCCCCAGCCCACCGCTGATTCCAAAAGAACGGACAGCGAAAACAATGGAGGAACGAATGCAAATAGGCTTGCAACAGATGCTTAGCTACAAGCTGGAGAACTTACAGATGTAAGAGCAAGTTCATAAGAGAGCTGCAAAATGTGCACCTCATATTTCAATTTGAGAGGCAACTGCAGGTAACCTGCACATGCCTTGATGGCATTTTCTGCACACTGAAAAAAACGGCTCAGGCACGAAATGTCGGCTGCAGGCCATTTCCGGGAGCTTCCTGTCGCAGGCTCTCAAAACACAAGCAGGAAGAAGCAGCGCTTCGTGTTTTCAAGGCGCTCAGCAAAAAACCTTAGTGCTGGAAACATCTGCTATTTTGTGAAACCTTTTCTCGGTTTATTTCGTGATGACCTTCTCCACGTCAAGAGAAGCAGACAGAACGTGCTAAATGGCACGATGGTTGGTGCCATTACTCAGAATAAAGTGCCCCTGGATTTAGCACAGCTGAAGTGGGTTTATTGATTGCAGCGTTAGAAGGAGGAGACAGACTTACTTGTTTTGCACACCCTGCTGCTATATCATCACCCCTCATGCATCTCCTGTGCTTTGGGGGGGACACTTGGTTTGGTCACATTTAGAAGCTTGCCATATTTTTTGCTCTATAGGACTCACTTTTTCCCTCCTAAAAAGTAAGGGGAAATGTGTATGCATCTTATGGAGCGAATGCAGGCTGCGCAGCTATCCCAGAAGCCAGAACAGGAAGAGGGATTGCTGCTTTCACTGTGCAGCGATCCCTTTTGCTGTTCTGGCTTCTGAGATTCAGAATATTTTTTTTCTTGTTTTCCTCCTCCAAAAACTAGGTGCGTCTTATAGTGCGAAAAATACGGTAGACAGAATGGCAGAAAATCCGAATGTTTGACAGCACTAATGCAGAAGAATGTTTTGCTCCACAGTGTAAGGAAAAGGTAAAGGGACCCCTGACCATTAGGTCCAGTCGTGGACGACTCTGGGGTTGCGGCGCTCATCTCGATTTACTGGCCAAGGGAGCCGGCGTACAGCTTCCGGGTCATGTGGCCAGCATGACTAAGCCGCTTCTGGCGAAGCAGAGCAGTGCACGGAAACGCCTTTTACCTTCCCATTTACCTATTTATCTACTTGCACTTTGACGTGCTTTCGAACTGCTAGGTTGGCAGGAGCAGGGACTGAGCAACGGGAGCTCACCCCATTGCGGGGATTGGAACCGCCCACTTTCTGATCGGCAAGTCCTAGGCTCTGTGGTTTAACCCACAGCACCACCCGCGTCCCTGCTCCACAGTGTGCCCACCTCCAAAAAGAGACGGTTCGTGCAAAGCAGGTAGCAAAGGTAATACACTCTCTTGGGGTGCCAACTTGAATAAAATATTGGGGGGCAGGTAAGCCCCACCCAACATAATCAATCACATGACATGGTGCACACACACCATTTTAATAATAATAATAATAATAATAATTATTATTATTATTATTATTATTATTATTATTATTATTATTATTTATTATTTGTACCCCGCCCATCTGGCTGGGTTTCCCCAGCCACTCTGGGCGGCTTCCAACAAAGATGAAAGATACACTAAAATGTCACATATTAAAAACTTCCCTGAACAGGGCTGCCTTCAGATGTCTTCTGAATGTCAGGTAGATGTTTATCGCTTTGACATCTGATGGGAGGGCGTTCCACAGGGCGGGTGCCACTACCGAGAAGGCCCTCTGCCTGGTTCCCTGCAACTTGGTCTCTCGCAGTGAGGGAACCGCCAGAAGGCCCTCGGAGCTGGACCTCAGTGTCCGGGCAGAACGGTGGGGGAGGAGACGCTCCTTCAGATATACTGGACCGAGGCCATTTAGGGCTTTAAAGGTCAGCACCAACACTTTGAATTGTGCTCGGAAACGTACTGGGAGCCAATGTAGGTCTTTCAAGACCGGTGTTATATGGTCTCGGCGGCCGCTCCCAGTCACCAGTCTAGCCCCCTCAAATATTTTATTGGGGGGACCAAAGCTCCCTTGGCCCCTAGGATTTGGCTCCGGGGCACCTTCTTCCACCTTGGAAAGAGCACAGGACACAGGTAGACCAGCCCCAAATATGGCCCGCTGCCACCATGGCTACAAGCTGTTGTAGCAGGTCCTGCATTTCAACTCACAGAAGCAGCAGATCTGAGAGTGTCAGGTGCTGAGGAGAGATGGGAGATGGGGTGGCTACTTTCACACCCCAGTTATGAGGCCCTAGAGCCTCACCTGTGTGAAGAGAGAGAGAGAGAGACCAGGGAGCAGCAGGAGGGAGAAATATGTCCTTTAGGACCTTGCTGCTACAAGATTTCTCCCTTCCCTCAGCGGCTTATTCAAGTGATACCAACAGACATGCAAATATTTTTCTCTTGCAGAACTGCTGTGGTTAATCCTTCTGCCCGGGGTCCCTATATTCACAGAGGCCCTGGGGACAAACATTTGCTCCCTCTGTTCAGAATCTGTGAGGTGGCCAGAAGGACAGGTGAAACTGAGGAATAATGACATGATGTAGTCGAGCACGGAGTGGCAAAGTTTGGGGGGAAGAGCTCAAAGAGGAGGACAGAACTTCAGAGTACAGAAACTTCATCCCTTGAGTGATCACCGCCTGCTCATTTGCAGAATCAAAAGGGTGAAAAATCCAACTTCCTCCTTCTTATATATATAAAAAAATTAAAAGCTGAAACGCTGACACTGCATCAGATCATAAGATGCGTAGAAAAATTAAAAGCTGAAACGCTGACACTGCATCAGATCATAAGATGCGTAGAAAAGACAAGCAACGTGTCTGAGATAAGGAGGCAAGCTAATCTGGAAATCTTTTTGTAGACGTGGCCCCTGGGCCCAAAACGGCCTGGGGAAAATGCTGTGCAGAGGTTTGTAAACAGCAACAGCAGTCCACCTTTGGCTAAAACGGGGAGCTTCACTTCCAAGTTCTCACGAAACCCAAGCAGTCCTTGATACACGCAAGAGATTAAGGAAACAAGAGCAGCAAGAGCGTTGGACAAGGGTACAAATCCCCATTCAGCCCGGAAGCTCATTGGGTGACCTTGGGCCAGTCATTCTGCCTCAGCCTGGCCTCCCTCGCAAGGTCGTTGAGAGGACAAAATGAGGGAGGACCATCTAGAAATGTAGTCAAGAAAAAACAGCCCTACCTATTTTAGACATGTCCATCTTCAGGTTGAGATCCCAATTCCGTGGCAGCTTCAGAGACATTCCAATTCCAGCGGCGGGAAAGTCTGCGCAACTGTGTCTGAACTGCGGGTCTGAATTTCCTCCACAGATTGTGCGTGCGTGCTATATATATATTTAATTTCCTTCTGGGCTTACTTGAAAGAAGAAAAAAAGTCTCGGTTGACGTTGGTTTGCCAACAACTTCCTGTGATCTTCTGTGAGAAACCCAAAGGACTTCTCTTTTTTTATTTTCCAGTTCAGTCTCTTCAATTTCCAGGTGCAATGCAAATATCAGTTTATTTCCAACCTGCACCCCCCCATCCCTCCAAGGACTTTGGAGAGCACCTGAGCTCTAGCTGCATTTAGCTCCCTACTAACGTGCAAACGTGGAGTAAGACCAGCACATGCACACACCCTGAAACAGTTTGCAGGCTTGGTTCATGGAGCTACATGGGTGCTGCTGTGTTAGTGCATTTGAGGAAGTGGGGGCTACAGCTTGTACATCACTCATGTGGTGGGGGGTGGGCAGTGCCGGATTTACGTATAAGCTAAACAAGCTATAGCTTAGGGCCCCTCTCTCTTGGGGGCCCCAAAAAAATTTAAAGGAAAAAAACCTGGATGTATATTTCCAATATATAAGATAAAAAACAAATAAAATAAAACCTACATGCAGCAACAGTGTTTTGTGTTGTGTAGGCTCCTATGAGGGGACGCGGGTGGCGCTGTGGTCTAAACCACAGAGCCTAGGGATTGCCAATGGGAAGGTCAGCGGTTCAAATCCCCGCGACGGGGTGAGCTCCCGTTGTTCAGTCCCTGCTCCTGCCAACCTAGCAGTTAGAAAGCACATCAAAGTGCAAGTAGAAAAATAGGTACCACTCCAGCGGGAAGGTAAACAGTGTTTCCGTGCGCTGCTCTGGTTTCGCCAGAAGTGGCTTAGTCATGCTGGCCACATGACCCGGAAAAACTGTCTGCAGACAAACGCCGGCTCCCTCTGCCTGTAAACAAGATGAGTGCCACCACCCCAGAGTCGTCCACGACTGGACTCAACTGTCAGGAGTCCTTTACCTTTAGGCTCCTATGATGTAAGTAATGGCCTGCTAGCCTGCTCCCTAAAATATCACTGGTTTGCTCACATTTCTATATATAGGGTTCGAAAGCACATCAAAGTGCAAGTAGATAAATAGGTAGCACTCTGGCGGGAAGGTAAACGGCGTTTCCGTGCGCTGCTCTGGTTCGCCAGAAGCGGCTTAGTCATGCTGGCCACATGACCCGGAAGCTGAACGCCAGCTCCCTCAGCCAGTAAAGTGAGATGAGCACCGCAACCCCAGAGTTGGCCACAACTGGACCTAATGGTCAGGGGTCCCTTTACCTTTTTATATGCCTACATTCTGCATGTACAAATGGCTTTAGATACCTATTAGGTCCATAAATTCCTATATAGCATATATTCAACACAAAAAAAACAGCGGCAATTTGTTGTTGACAAAGGACAGCAGGACATATAAAGGACCCCATTACCTTCAGTAACTCAGGGCCTCATCAAACCTATATTTGGCCCTGGGGGTGGAGGGAGATTACAACCAGACAGTATTACGGGTTTTGTGTGTGCAACTCAGCTCATGATTCTGGGAAATGTCTGGCAACATGAGCGTGGCATCGCCTTTAGACCAGACTGTGAACAATGCTACAAATTTGCATTATCAAAAACGTACAAATTGCTTTTGGAAGGGTATAAAAAGGATGAAGAAATTAAGGCAGTGATGATACACTGGGCTACAGATTTTGGTTATAATATACAATTTTCATCTTGGGAAAAGTTATGGAAAGAGGACATAAAGTTTACTGCGTGCTGTTCGTTGAAGGAAAATGATATGAAAATGATGTGTCATTGGTATCCAACACCAACTGAAATTGCGAAAATTTATAAAACTAGTTCAAATTTGTGTTGGAAATGTAAAGGGAACAGTACTCTTTACCATACGTGCTGGACATGTACATTGGTAAAGGCTGTCTGGGAAATGGTATTTAATAAACGAAATAAAATTTTTAAAAATACATTTGTTTAAAAAACAGAAGCCTTTCCACTAGGTATAATAGGTGAAGAGCTACCAAGAGAAGATAAAAGATTTTTTATGCATGGAACGATGGCAGCGAGAATGCTTCTAGCCCAAAGAAGGAGAACTACCAACAAAAGAATGGCAGACTAAACTGATGGAGTATGCAGGGATGGCAAAACTGAGGGGGAAGGTCAGAAACCAGGAAGATCAAGTATTCCTAAAAGACTGGAGTATATTTTCCACATATTTAAAAGACTACTGTAAACAGTTAAACCTTTGGCAGGGATGTAATGACACTTGTAATGTGGAATCAACTATGATAACTGTGGATATATAATAGATGGATAAGGGTAAAAGATGCAGAATACTTTATTTTAAACACGGAACCCATGGAGGGAGGGAAGGAGCTCCGAAGGTTTGAATGAACCTTTTATTTTAATGTTTGAAATTGTTAAAATTAAAATGTGTAAAATTATGTAAAAAAAAAATAATAATAATTATATATACCGAATTTTCCCGGGTACAAGACTAGGTTTTTTCCCTAAAAAATAATGTCAATTTTTTTGTTGTTCAGTCGTGTCTGCCTCTTTGTGACCCCATGGACCAGAGCACGCCAGGCACTCCTGTCTTCCACTGCCACCCGCAGTTTGGTCAGACTCGTGTTTGTAGCTTCGAGAACACTGTCCAACCATCTCGTCCTCTGTCGTCCCCTTCTCCTTGGGCCCTCCATCTTTCCCAACATCAGGGTCTTTTCCAGGGAGCCTTCTCTTCTCATGAGGTGGCCAAAGTATTGGAGCCTCAGCTTCACGATCTGTCCTTCCAGTGAGCACTCAGGGCTGATTTCCTTAAGAATGGAGAGGTTTGATCTTCTTGCAGTCCATGGGACTCTCACAGACAGTGTTCCATGAGATCAGCCTCCCCAGACATTTTGGACTTCCCAACAGCGCCCCCGACCAGCACAACCACCTGCTGTTGTAGAGTACAATCGCATCTTAACAGACATTTAATATAGTGACAATCAGTCGTATAGTATATGTATAGTGACAGGCAATCATATAGTATATATGAATTGATTTTAGAATGAATTGATTTTAGAATGTATTTCAATTAATTGATTGTGATTTTATGTAAACTGTGTTATTTTTACTGTTGTTAGCTGCTCTGAGCCCGGCTTCGGCTGGGGAGGGCGGGATATAAATAAAATTTTATTATTATTATTATTATTATTAGTAGTAGTAGTAGTAGTAGTATATATGCTGTATTTGGTACAAAGTTGTAAGTGGGATGGGGTGGGAAGGGGAGGGGGGTTAAATATGCTCTCTGTTCCTGTTTTTGAAAATGCAAATAAAAATTTAAAAAACAAAAAATAGAATAAAACGAACCCTTCTGCGTGGTGTAAATAACTGCACGCACACGCACACAAACAGTTTAGATACATTTTTATTTAACAATATTACCGTATATAAATAGGATAAAATACCTTTATATAATATTTCACATTCTGACAGTCAAATGAACCAAAAAGTAACAGAGGCAAGCCTACAAGTGTCTGCAAGAAAACAAAACCCAAAAAGAAACCAACCACCAACATTCCCCCTGTAGAAGACAAAAGCACAGAGAAATAAAGCAGAGGATTTGTGGAAGGGATAAGCACATCCGCATCAGAAGAAGAAAAACAGGAGGGGAGAGTCTGTGAGTGCAGAAAGAGGTCACACAGGGGCATCAAAGGGGTTCACAAGTTCTCGTTGACACAGACATGCCGATGAGCACAATGGTTGTATTGCCAGCTTTAGATATTGTGAATGTGGGACTTTTCTGTCAACCTAAGCTACCCCTCCAAACATACAGAGCTGTTAGCAGAAAGAATTGGGGAGGGAGGGACTGAGAAAGGTTGGAAAGGGATGGTGAAGAGTCTGCTTTGGCGCTTGGGAAGTCTGTTGTCTAGAAGCAGTTAAGGATTCCTTCTGGGAGCCCTTGCTAGCAAGTGGGGCAAGGAGTCCCCCTCAGATACATGCGGCAGAGCACCCCAAAATATATGCCCTGGGACCCCCTCTTTGATATAACAAAGGGGAGTTATGAGGACGTCAGCCTTCGAGCTCCTGAAACGTTAAATCTCATACTTCTGCTAAGCAACCAGTACTAGTTAAGCAAAGGGTATTTTAATTGGGGGAGGGGAGAGAGTTGACCAGTGTTCTCCAGTTCTTCTGCCCCCAACTCCACTCAGCCAGCCTTCCAGATCCCCACTCAAAGCATCACAACCGCCTCGCAAGTGAGTGCCCGGCTTCCACTCCAGAGACACTGCTTTGTGTCGGTGTCTCTCTTCTGACTGAGTTTAGCCCCCAAGAATGCAGAATCCGGACTTGGGCCAGCTCCAACCCCTGTGAAATCCAGCCTCCTCACACAACCCCTCTGGATCCACCTTCCCTATCCCGTGAGAGGTGTGTAGGGCCCAGCTACCACTGGGATTGTGGGGAGGTGGGCCAAGGTCACCTGGCTAAGGTGTGACACACAACAGACCTCCAGCTCCGTGTGCCAGGTAATAAGGCCAGCCAACCATGGAAAAGGGACACACTTTGGCCTGACTAGGCTTAGAATATGGAGCACACACTCCTCTGAGTAATAGCTACGGCGCCCCAATTTAATCCTGCTCAACTCCAGGCCAACTCAGGGTTTTTGCACCAGCAAATACACCCACACTGCTAACGACCCCTTAAGCAACTCCACTGCATACCAAACTGCCTTTTGTGACCTACTGCTCCCCTTACCAGGCGCCAGACCTTTGCTACTTGTGTGCAACTGAAGGAAAACCCACAGGCTTCCCTTTGGGAAGGAGAGACTTTCTCCCACTCAGCCCCTTGGAGGAACCGGCTGTCTCTGGGTTAATGTGCTGCATCCCTGAACGGCCCTTTTCTAATATGGCTGGGTCACAGCCCTCTTTGAACTCCCCGAAAGAGAAAACTTAAAAAAGAAAGAAAAAGGTATCGAACATAAAATCATCCATAATGTTGTCATCTAATGACTAAAACCAGTATGTGAATCCTTCCTGTTCTGGGTAACTTTAAATGAGTGTCAGTTCTCAGGAGTGATCCTGTGGTGTCTTTGCAACAGAAATGCCAGCACTTTGTTTGACTTACACTCAAGACTGGCTCTTGCAAGGATCTGTAGACTGCAGGGGTGTCCAGCATGTCACTCATGCGCTGGGACACTGAACCCACCCAGTACCTGAATTGCACTGACATGAGAAGCAATCCCAGAACAGTGCGCAACTATCCAGACAGAGGGAACACAGCGAGCCTTATTAGAAGTGTTGTTGGCTGTTGCAGGTTTATATATGTGTGTGTGTATATATATATATATATATATATATATATATATATATATATATAGGTCTAGGATACACTGTTCTTTTCCAGTTCCCTTTCGGAGGCAGGATGCAAGGGATTGTGGCCACCAGCCAAATAGCTGAATTTAGCTGGAATCAGGAAATGTCAATGAAACAGAGACCCCACTTGAAGCCCCTCCCCCAATTTTGTTTATTAATTAATTACTGTTGCATGGCCACTCGTTGCCCCACATACCCATTCTGCTTTCTGTCCTGCTTCCCCCAAGGTCAAAACACTAAGTTCAAACACACACACACACACACACACACACACACACACACACACTCACTTGCCCTTTTTTAGGTATCAAAACCCAAAACTTCCCATCACAATGGCAGGCATGTCCAATTTTGGGGTCAGCTGTGGTTAAAAGGCCATTGTTAGATCAGGAATAAAGACTGTTTCCTTTGGGGAGGGGGGGCGTATTGACAGCAGAGGAAAAGGAAGAGTGGGGCAAAAATCTTTCCCTGCAACCCCCCCCCCCTCAACTCAATAAGCTTCTCCCACCATGTGGTTTCAGATACCTGGACTCCAAACCCGAGAGCGTTTGGGGCAGATGGGATGAGGGAATATACCAGAAGAGGCAGCAAAACAGTATAAGTGAGCAGCTCTCAAAAATACACCTTAAAAGAAGAAGAAAAAGCTACTCAGCCTACTGCCAAGTGCTCCTCACGCTCTCTCTTCTGTAACAGAGGAAGTGACAGCACAGACGGTCAAGGCTGACCCTGAAGTGGAACCACGTCAAGAGACACTTGCGTGGTATTACACCTAAGCTAGCAGCTGCTCAGTGACTCAGGCCCAGATCTCAAAGCATGCGTAAATCTGAATCAAGGCTGGACCACTTCAGGCTGTGATAGGGTCTCAACGTGGTTGAAATTTCCTCCTTCCAACAAAACCCAAAACAAATAAACCCTCAAATAAACTCCAACACACACACACACACGCCTTCAAATGGAAAACTAACAGAATCTTTATCCTCACCCTCTCACTTTCTGAGTCCTGATAATGCCTTTTTTTATGCATGAGCTTTCAGTCATGAGAGTCCCTTTCTGCAACTGAAAGTGGGGCCAGTGCCTTGGGAACAAGGACTGCAGTGGGAGCGTTTGAGGGGGCAGAAGACAAACAGGAGCCTCACAACAGCAGGGACTAAAACAGCTGCATGAGCTGGACAATGCAATGGCTGGGCACCCAGGCCAGACTCTGCTCCTTTACAACCCCTTAAAGTTCCCAGGAGGCCAGGTGTCCTGCCTCAACATCCATCTATTCAGGTACTTCTCCTCCAAAATGAAGGAAGGCTTAAAAAAAGAAGCAGCAAAAAACCCCAAAATGTTCAGTAGGATTTGTGAAATAAAACCTAAAAATAAAAAAATAAAAATGCATTTGCCTTCATGGTCTTCCAATTTTTTTTCTGTGGCAAATGGTTCGCCACAAAACGATAAACGCCCCAATCTTCCCTGCTTATCAAGAACAGCACAGCAGCAGGTGAACTTTGCATCCTTTTCCACCAGCAATGCAAGAAATTATGGTGACGCCACAAAGACAGGGAGCAACATGCATCCATTCCTGTGCAGGAAACTGGGTTAGAAGAGGAAGCACCTTCTCCTGTTGGCAGGGATTTCCCCTGCACGGAAACGAGACAAGGGCAGCTGTTTCCAGGGCAGGGTGGTAGCCCTTGCCCCCACCCGCTTGCAGAAGCACCACTTAGGACATTTGGCATCGCTGCCCTTGAGTCTTCCTGGCTCTCGAGCTGCTTCTGTGAGCAAAGGGCTCCTGGATCCCAATTTCCTTGGCTGGCCTGGGGGTGGGCAAGATCTCCGACCCATCTCTCTGAAAACCCACTCAGTATTATACACATGGCACTAAGGATGGCTCTCTGCACCACCAAATTGTTGGATGTTTGTGTGGTGAACGGGGACGCAGATTGGGGAAAGGCGCTCACTTCACTGGACTTAGGAACCTGGGCGTTTGCCAAATGGAATACGCAGCACCGGATCCATCTCACGGATAAGGAAGCCAGGATGGTGGAACAGGAGTGCATAATCCAGGTAATTTTGATTCAACACCCCTGCCTTCTTTCTTTTTTTAACCCACACTATTTGGCACTCTTTCCTGTCTCTTCCCTCTCCCTGCTACAAAAGCACCGCTGCTCTGAGAGTAGAATGAGCCTTGCACGACTTTCTATACACATCTGGGAATAAGAAAAACCACCGGGCAGATCCGAGGGGTAAAACCACCTTCCTAAACCATCAGCCGAGCGCCTCCTTCCGGGCCACAGTTCCTTCCCAGCTAAAAGCTCCCCTCTGTTTGCTCCAAACCACCGCCACAGAGATATAGATACATTTCTTTTTTAAAATGCACAAATGCAAACCTTTTATATGGAAAAGGAAGTGAGAGACATGAGGCTTGGTTATTGTCCTAAATCAGGCAAGCTGGGAGAGGGTTTCCTCTGCGGGGTGAGCGGCTTGCCCATGCTCAGTCCCATCCTGGCAGCACAGGTGCCTACGCATCCTCAGAGCCAGCCAGCATGCCCTTGTCCACCAGGTGGGCCTTTAGCGTGTTGAAGATGTTCAGCTGCTGATCTGGTCGCAGAGTTAGCAGCTGCTGGATCAGCTTGCTCGGATTAGGACCCCTGGAGTGAGAAGAAGAGAAGAGTTTGGATTTGATATCCCGCTTTATCACTACCCGAAGGAGTCTCAAAGCGGCTAACATTCTCCTTTCCCTTCCTCCCCCACAACAAACACTCTGTGAGGTGAGCGGGGCTGAGAGACTTCAGAGAAGTGTGACTAGCCCAGGGTCACCCAGCAGCTGCATGTGGAGGAACAGGGAAGCGAACCCGGTTCACCAGATTACGAGACTACCGCTCTTAACCACTACACCACACTGGCTCTCTAGTGAAGAAGAATAAGGCAATCATGTTACCTCGCCAGGCTGGGAACGTTTGGAAGGGGAGGCTTCCCACAGACCAAGGTTTCCCAAAATTGGGTGGCCAGCTGGACTACAGTCCCCATCATCCCTGACCACTGGTACTGCTGGCTAAGGATGATGGGAGTTGTAGTCCAAAAACAGCTGGATACCCAGGATTGGAACACCCTGCTGTAGACCCATGCCTTGTTTTATGTTGCTACTGGGATTAATGGCTAAGGCAAGTCTTCCTTTCAATTCCACCGTCAGGCTCTCCTTTGACACTGAGCGAGGAATCCCTTTGATCCCAGCCTCACATTGTCTCCACCCTCCTATCTTCTGAACTGAGAACACAAAGATGATTAGAGATGGTGTGGGGAAATTGTACCGTCAGAATATTTGATTCACCATCCCAGAATCAACTGAGGTTTGGCTAAACCAGACCCATTCAAGATAGTCATTTGTAACTTTTATAAGCACTAATAGCGTATTATACAAACCTCCAATGAATCACGCATAGCTCTTGAGGGATATTTGCCTTTCTCTTGATGGATATTTATTTTGCCTAGCCTAGACTTGTTTCTGACTGCTCCCTTCTCCAACCAATTAATTCTCTTACTAATGGCTTCTGTTCTGATTTCACTCTGACCCATCACTCCATGTTTATTTCTTAATATCGATAATGTTGTAAAAAACCTCTCTACTCTGTTCAGTCACAGTTGTGGTTCTGTGTTCTCCTTTTAATGATCTGTACATCTCTTTGCCTTTTTACAGCTGCATTTTCAAAAGCCAAATAAACATATACAGTGGCACCTCGGGTTACATACACTTCAGGTTACAGACTCTGCTGACCCTGAAATAGTACCTCGGGTTAAGAACTTTGCTTCAGGATGAGAACAGAAATCGTGCTCCGGCGGCATGGTGGCAGCAGGAGGCCCCATTAGCTAAAGTGGTGCTTCAGGTTAAGAACAGTTTCAGGTTAAGAACAGACCTCCAGAACAAATTAAGTACTTAACCCGAGGTACCACTGTACTTTGAGAAAAAGAGAACCCAAGGATTGATGGTGCGACCCGCAACCAAACCAAACCAAACCAAACCAAACCAAACCAAACCAAACCAAACCAAACCAAACCATCATCTCACCTGATAAAGCTTGCAATGTATACATTCACAAAGGTGGCCATCAAGTACTGGCAGTCAAACCGATCCATAATGCCTCCGTGCCCTGGGATGGTGTTGGCAAAGTCCTGCGCAATCGAGGGAGAAAAGTAGAGAGTGTGTATGCCCTGGCAGGTGGAGGGGATTCCTGATCCAAACCCACCTGCCCTCTTGACACCACGAAACAGGAAGGAGGAAAAAATCATCACTAATTTCCACCCCCATCAGTCCCTACCAAACAAAGAGTCCTCAGTCTGTTCACACTCCACTGGAAGTTATGGAATCTAAATTGTTTCACTTCTTGTTTACTAACCCACTTTCAGGAGAAGCATTTCTGTTTTTGAAATCAAACTCCTATATTTTATATAAACATATACAGTAAAAACTGTTTTAAGTTTTGTAAACTGTACATTTTTATCACTGCAAGACATTTTGATGTGTAGATAATAAAAGTGGGGTATAATATCTAGATAACTATTCCATTAGAGTTTTAATTACTTAAAATATTTTACATGTTTTTAGCTTTCTTTTTTCTCTATCTGTCTTGTTTTAATCTGTGTAAGCTGCCTTGAGTCTGGGGAAAAGGCAGGATACAGAGAAATATAATGATAACAAATATATTCCAGGAAACGTTTTATTAGAACTGAAGTGGGTTCAATAGACCTGCCATTCTGACCGTGCTCTTTCAAGGCTGCCTCTCTTTCCAGCTGTGCCATACCTTGATCTTGAAAGCTCTTTTAAATCCGCTGGCAAAAAACCCTCCGAAGGGACCGATGAGAGAGGCGAAAGTCGAGAGTGCAATGCTGTGGATCTGGAAGGGGTACATCCGAACTGTTTTCTGGAGAAAGGAGAAGGGGGTGGGGGTCACTGTCAGTTGAAGAAGCTCTGCCACGCCAGAACCTCACACCGGCGGGTAGATGAGCTGGAAAACAGTTCTGCAAATCCTGCAGTCTTACGACTGACTTTAAACTGAAATTGAAATACTTTATTGTCACTTGTACAACTTGTATACAGTGAGATTACACGAGCAACCCCACTCAGCTCTCTTAGTCTTAATTTCCCCTTGTTTACTGACGCACACCCACCAACCCAAAAGTCAGTTGCCCTGTTGTTATCTTTTCATTCAGCAGCCTAACAGCCCATGGATAGAAGCTGTTTTTTACCCTGTTGGTGCGACTAGTCATGCTTCTATAAGAACGTAAGGATAGCCTGCTGAATCAGTGCCTACTGTGGAAGCGAGTTCCCTAGTTTAACAATGTGTGCAGAAACATTTTCCTTCATCGGTCCTGAATCACCCAAAATTCAGCTTCCTTGGGTGTCCACAAGTTCAGCAGAATTGCTCTTTTTCTGGACTGTACCATTTTTGGACTGCAATTGTGTAGGGGGAGGAAGCACTATGTGCTCCCCACAAATCCTTCCCCCCCGCACACCTCCCCTTCCCACAACATTGGCACATAGCAAAACGCAGAGGCAGAACATTTCTCTCAAACGCCCTCATTTTCTCAACGAAGGAGCTCGCTTTTGTAGGGTAGATTCAAATCGTCCCTCACTTGCCCTGGTACAGTCCAGGGAAAGCTGTGCTTGATTCTGCTGAACATATAAGCTGGTAGCTGTCAATCATCGCACACACCTGCTTTAGTAAAACAGTGTGGCACAATGGTTAGGTTGTTGAAGTAGGACCTTGTAGACCAGGGTTCAAACCCTCACTTGGCCATAAAGCTCAGGGCCCCAGTCATTGCCTCTCAGCCTATCCTACCTCAGAGGTGTGGGATGTGAAACCCAAGAGCAGTCAAGTACAACATTCCTAGAGTGGACATGTTTACACATGGGGAGGAATGTTTGTCCAGCCAGCAGGTAAACTTCCTGTTTCCTTCTGGGCTGGGACAGACTTCCTCCGCATGTGACTAGAGGTGGACGTGGCCTCACCTGTGCAGGTAATGACAAAAGCACAGGGCAGGGCAGCCATCTCTCTCTCTTTCACTACATGCAAGGAAGAAGCAACATCTGCTTAGCCAAAGATGCTCTCTTGACTTCCAGCCAAGAGAGGACAAAGGGACTGTCTCCTTATGAGATAGTTTCCTGGTGCATGTTACTTTTCTAAGCTAAGTCTGCCTTCTGGGATCCAACTGTGAACAGAATGTGAGTAAACTCTTTTTATACTTTTATAGAAGACTGTGTCGTGTCTTATCCTTTCTGAGGGAATAAGGGGAAAATACCAGAACAGTTATTATAGAGGCTTTAGCGAGCCTGAGCAAACACATCCGCTGTGCAAGTTTAAAAAGGGGAATGTTACTCCGCTAAACTGTGGAACTTGTTAACACAAGTTGGAAAAGAATATAATCAAACAGTATATCCTCTCCTGCATCCCTTAACATTCCCACAAGAGGGTTGTTGTGCGGAATTTAACGAGGAGAGGGAGAACCATCTTGAGCTCCCCGGAGAAAAAGGTGGGATATAAATGAACTAATGATAATAGTAAAAGAAATCATGCATCAGCACATAGTTATCAACTATGGAACTCTCTCCCACAAGTGGCAGTGATGGCTACTAACCTAGATGGCTTTAAAAGAGAGTTAGACAGATTCATGGACGAGAGGGCTATCAATGACTACTAGGCTGGAATCAACAATGCTTCTGAATACCAGTTGCTGGAAAATGAAGGGGAAGAGTGCCCTTGTGCTCGGGGGTCCTGGCTTACCTATCTGGTTGGCCACCATGGGAACAAGATGCTGGACAGGCTGGGCCTTTGGCCTGATCCAGCAAGCTCTCCTCATGTTCTCAGAAGTTTTCCAAACCTGAACGCTCTGACCTGGATGCCTACCCAGCCGACGACAGACTGAAGCACCAAGGGGATGTTGTATTCTTGCAGCTGGAAGAGCTCGGGGGGCTCACAGTCCACAGTGAAGCTGTTGGTGTCGTTGTTAAACTCCACGGGGCACACGAAGCATCTGTATCCAGACATCACATACGACAGCTGGGTTGGGGGAAATGGAAGAGGCAAAAGTTGAATCGCTGCCAAGGAACTCTGATATGAATCACAGCGGAGTTGGAAGGGCCATCTAGTCCAAGCCCCTGCAAGCAGGAATGAGAGCTAGAGAATCCCTGGCAGGTGGCCTGTGAGGTGTCCCAGAGCTTACAGGGTTAATAGCTCAAGGGAAATGACATCACATACGAATATGAATTTACTTTTACTTTCTGTTTTAGCTGCAAAGGAGAGGCAACATGTCATTGCTCTCTCCTAGCTGACTTACTGTTTTGCTAAGGTAAAGGTAAAGGGACCCCTGACCATTAGGTCCAGTCGTGGCCGACTCTGGGGTTGCGGCGCTCATCTCGCTTTCTTAGCCGAGGGAGCCGGCCTACAGCTTCCGGGTCATGTGGCCAGCATGACTAAGCCGCTTCTGGCGAACCAGAGCAGCGCACGGAAACGCCGTTTACCTTCCCGCTGGAGCGGTTCCTATTTACCGTATTTTTCGCTCTATAACACGCACCTGACCATAACACGCACATCGTTTTTAGAGGAGGAAAACAAGGGAAAAAACGTTATGAATGAAACAGTGGATGTATCATTTTTGTGCTTCATGCTGTGGCCACAAACATGTGATCTGATGGTGAATTTGGGGTGACCCAATGCAAAAATCCTGAGAATCCCTGTGGATCCATGCTTTGTAACCACGTTTTTGCACCATTGCAGCCCCAGGCAACAGTGGGTGCGTGATTTTTGGGGGGCAGGCTGTAGCCATGGACATGCTATGTGCTCTGATGGTGAATTTGGGCTGACCCAATGCAAAGATCCTGAGGATCCATGTGGATCCATGTTTTGTAACCACATTTTTGCACCATTGCAGCCCCAGGCAACAGTGGGTGCGTGATTTTTGGGGGGCAGGCTGTAACCATGGACATGCTATGTGATCTGATGGTGAATTTGGGGTGACCGAATGCAAAGATCCTGAGGATCCATGTAGATCCATGCTTTTTAACCACATTTTTGCACCATTGCAGCCCCAGGCAACAGTGGGTGCGTGATTTTTGGGGGGCAGGCTGTAGCCATGGACATGCTATGTGCTCTGATGGTGAATTTGGGCTGACCCAATGCAAAGATCCTGAGGATCCATGTGGATCCATGTTTTGTAACCACATTTTTGCACCATTGCAGCCCCAGGCAACAGTGGGTGCGTGATTTTGGGGGGGCAGGCTGTAACCATGGACATGCTATGTGATCTGATAGTGAATTTGGGGTGACCCAATGCAAAGATCCTGAGGATCCATGTAGATCCATGCTTTTTAACCACGTTTTTGCACCATTGCAGCCCCAGGCAACAGTGGGTGCGTGATTTTGGGGGGGCAGGATGTAGCCATGGACATGCTATGTGATCTGATGGTGAATTTGGGGTGACCCAATGCAAAGATCCTGAGGATCCATGAGGATCCATGCTTTTTAACCACATTTTAAGTGGGGAGGGAAGGAAAAACACAGAACGGACAAGGAGCATGAGAGGGGTGTGCAGAGAAGCAGCTGGCTAAGAATGCAGGAGAGGGGTATAACGTGACGGAGGAAAGGAAGGCAAAAGTTTTCCCTCACCTATCCACCCAAGCCAGCCAGCTCTCTCTCTCTCTCTCTCTCTCTCCCTCTCTCTCTCCCTCCTGCATGTTTTCAGCAGCACGAGACACTCTGCTTTCCCCTCTGCTTGCCTGGAGGGGAGGGGCTTTCCCTGTTCTTTGTTCCGTTTGAGCAAACACAGCAAGGAAACAGAGATGGGTGGGCAGTAAGACCCTGAGGCAGAATGCAGGAAAGCAGCCGCTTCCTCTTTTCAGGTTTCCCTTCTAGGAGACGGACCACACATTCGCTCAATAACACGCACAGACATTTCCCCTTCCTTTTTAGAAGAAAAAATCTGCGTGTTATAGAGAGGAAAATACGGTATCTACTTGCACTTTGACGTGCTTTGAACTGCTAGGTTGGCAGGAGCAGGGACCGAGCAACGGGAGCTCACCCCGTCGCGGGGATTCGAACCACCGACCTTCTGATCAGCAAGTCCTAGGCTCTGTGGTTTAACCCACAGCGCCACCCGCGTCCCGTTACTGTTTTGCTGATGTACATTAAAGCTTCGTAGAATAGAAGAAGCTGTGTACGAGAGTTTTACTGCCGTGATGCTAAATCCTTACACACAGGCACACTGCTACCGAAGAAACTCTGCCATAGCCGGGAGAAGCGGAATGACTCAGCACCGGGCAGCGAAAGCGTGCTGGGCGCCATTGCATTTCCTGAAGAAGATGGGTCCGACAGTCAAAACAGACAAGTCGGTTCCCGGTTTCAGTGAACATGGCTATCTGACCTCTGTTTGAAAACTTCCAGTGAAGGAGATTCCATCAGCAACCAATGAAGTCTGTTCCATTGTCAAATCACTCTTCCAAGCAGAATACAGTGGTACCTCGGGTTAAGCACTTAATTCGTTCTGGAGGTCTGTTCTTAACCTGAAACTGTTCTTAACCTGAGGTACCACTTTAGCTAATGGGGCCTCCCGCTGCCACCACACAATTTCTGTTCTCATCCTGAAGCAAAGTTCTTAACCGGAGGTACTATTTCTGGGTTAGCAGAGTCTGTAACCTGAAGCGTCTGTAACCTGAGGTACCACTGTATTCTTAAAGGTTATTTAAAATCTCCTTTCTTGTCATTCTAATCCACTGGTTCAGGACCTACCCTCTGGAGCAGCAGAAAACAAGCTTGCTCTGTCTTTCATGGGACAGCCCTTCAGATATTTATTTTAAGAGGACCAGCTGGATGGCTAGGAGCATGGGTAGACAAACTAAAGCCCAGGGGCTGGATCCGGCCCAATCGCCTTCTAAATCCGGCCCATGGAAGGTCCAGGAATCAGCATGTTTTTACATGAGTAGAATGTGTCCTTTTATTTAAAATGCATCTCTGGGTTATTTGTGGGGTATAGGAATTCGTTCATCTTTTTTTCCCTTAAAAATATAGTCCGGCCCCCCACAAGGTCTGAGGGACAGTGGACCGGCCCCCTGCTGAAAAAGTTTGCTGACCCCTGGGCTAGGAGCCTTGGGAACCAGACATGACAGAAATGTGTGAATTATTCTCATGCTTTGCCTGTCAGCATCGCCCTTGAGCCAGTGTCACCAACTGGACTCATGCACTTCAACCCCGACTGGGCTAGGCGAGCTGGGTAGCACTTCCAGAGACCACCAGGTCAAAGTGCTGTGGACTCACAGCTTAGAGTTGTGAGCACCGGATTCACTTCCACAATACAGTCGTCGCACAGCAGAGTATAGCAGAGTCTGGCAGTGTATAAACAACTCGGGGAGCAGCTCTGTAGAATATCTTCTTTTATTCTGTAACTACAGCTATAATACAAAACTGTATACAGAGCTAAATAGGTCTAAGCATAAATGAATGCTACTCTGAGTGTCTGCAGCTGCTCTTAGCAGCAACCTTATCTCTACACACGATCTCTAACACTCTCTCTCCGACACACTGACTGACTGATTTGGTGCTGGAGCTGAATAAGTAGAAAGCAAAACACTGCTCCTCCTCTCTGGAGAATCAGCAGACTCGTCAGGAGATTCTTGGATATGGGAGGGGTGAAATCTCCCATTTCCTTCAGGCTCTGAGCCCAAATATTATTGTTCTATTGGATAGCTACTTGGGTGTTTCAGTTCTGGATTCCTGAACTGAATTATTATTATTAAAATTGTCGTTTTTTGTTTTTTTTTTGCCACAGCAACTCCAAGTGACTTGCAATATCTGAAGCAAAACAAGCACCACCCACATAAAAACATCCTACCCAGGCAAAAAGATAGTTACAAGACAAAGGTCAGGTTGAAGAGGAAAGTTTTTGCCTGGCGCCAGTAGCCCCCCCCCCAATGGGGAGAGCATTCCAGAAATGAGGAGCCACCACTATAAAGGCCCGTTCTCATGTTGCCACCCTCCGTACTTCCCATGGAGGGAGCACATGGAGAAGGGCCTCAGGTGATGATTGTAAATTCACAAAAGCAGGCTACCATTCAGAGAACTTCTTGGTGGGTTGACGGTGCTCTGTGGGGCAGGCCCGTCGCCCTCAACAGACCCCAGACTTCCACCATCCATCTCCATGAGGCTGCTTTATGGGTAACACCACTGCCTCTTGCTCCAAGGCCCAACACAACTTTTGTTCTTAATCAATAGGGAAAGAAGCAACTTACTAGCAGGCCGAACACCACGGTGGCAAAGAACCCTCCAATAAAGCCTTCCCAGGTCTTCTTTGGGGAGAGCTGGAGATACAGGAACAGGCAAGAACGTTAAAAGGGAGGAGATGCAGAAGCCGCCAGAGTCTCCATCAGACGGGACAGAAGTCCCCAAACTAAGTTTTGTTTCCAAGCACAATTCAAAGTGTTGGTGCTGACCTTTAAAGCCCTAAATGGCTTCGGCCCAGTATCCCTGAAGGAGCATCTCCACCCCCATTGTTCTACCCAGACACTGAGGTCCAGCGCCGAGGGCCTTCTGGCGGTTCCCTCACTGCGAGAAGCCAAGTTACAGGGAAACAGGCAGAGGGCCTTCTCGGTAGTGGCACCTGCCCTGTGGAACGCCCTCCCATCAGATGTCAAAGAGAACAACAACTACCAAACTTTTAGAAGACATCTGAAGGCAGCCCTGTTTAGGGAAGCTTTTAATGTTTGATGCATTACTGTATTTTAATATTTTGTTGGAAGCCGCCCAGAGTGGCTGGGGAAGCCCAGCCAGATGGGCGGGGTATAAATAATAAATTATTATTATTATTAGTGTTGGGGAAGGGCCATAGGTCAGTGGCACATCTGCCTTGCAGACAGAAGGACCCAGGCTCCATCTCTAGCATCTAACACAGCTCTCTACACTCCTGTGCTCCAGTGCACCTGCCAAACACACTCCACACACTCACACAGCACAATCAGGCCGGATGCCCTGGCAGGCATTCAAACCCAATGCCGAAAACAGCTTTTCCTAAGAGTTGTTCATCCATCTGGGGACCAGAACCAACCTTAATCAGCGGAGTGCGTCCAAAGAAGAAGCCGAACATGTAGGCCATGATGTCGTTGCAGATGACGCAGGAAATTGGGACGATAAACCTAGATAGCGGGGAAGGAAAAAAGACCTAGATAAACCACTCAAAGGACCTGTCTGGATTGGAGAGAAAGACACTTGACGACAGCAAGGGGCAGCAGCCCACAGCTGTGGCTCAGATCTAGAGATCTCCTTGCCAGCAGGGAGTTCGAACTGCTAATTTAGAAATAGCACTCTGGAAGCCTGTCCCCTGATGGGTGGATGAATGCGTTCATTTGAACCAGCAGACGCCATTTCAATCAGCAAAACTCCCACTCCTAATAGTGCTTTCATAATTTCATTTTATAGAAAGAACTCCTGACGCAAATTAAGGCCCAGAGCTTCTCTCGAACCTCAGTTTAAATGAGAATTTACATGCTGGTAAGGAGATCTTTCGGCTTTCAGAAACCACAAGTTTCATTCAAGTGTATGGATTTTCACACCCCTCCCCTTGGTTATTTTCAAAGATATTAGCTGCCAAAGCTAGATTTTGCTTTTCTGTTCTAAGCACATCTCTGTAATTTACATGATGGTTCAGAGAAGTATTTGGATAGTTATCATTATCATTCAGGGACTAACTATACATGATGCTAAAGGCTACAGCTGGAAGCTTCTATTTGCCCTGAAAGGAAATTTCCCACTAGTGTCCAGAGGGATTCCCACCAACGCCTGCAAATACTAGTTTTGTGGGAAGAGTTTTCTCCAGGAAGGATACTGTTAAATTCTCTCTCCCAACATTTATTAGCTTGCTTTCCCAACACCCTTGCTGGTGCATCTTTTTAAGGTTGACATTTCTGAATGTCATGCCTAGTTTGGCCTTTAGTTGCTATGTTTTCACTTAAAGGGTGTGAATATTGGTTTGATCTGCAAAAATAAAATAAAATAAAATAAAATAAAATAAAATAAAATAAAATAAAATAAAATAAAATAAAATCCTGCCAGTGGCTGCATTTGTAATGCTGACTGACAAGCTACTCTAAATGTATTTTGATAGCCATGTTACAGATGGCTCCCTTGCTAAGTGCCAAAACCATCCTTATCCTCTGGACAAATGAAATTACAATTTATGCAAAAGTGAGAGCCAGCTGAAAAGACACTGGTTGTGGGAACCTTGATGTGTTATCATTTCATGCTGGCATGGTTTCAATGGTTATTAATTGTTCTGGCACCTGGCAAAATGAGAATGATCTCCCTCCAACTGTGAGTGTTTCACTCTGAGATAGCCGTTAGGACAGGTTAGCCAATGGATCTATTTGCGGTGGGGGTGGGGATTCCTGCTAGGCTGAATTATCCCAGAAGATAATCTGGAGAAGTTGGGACACATGGACCAGGTCTCACATTAGGTGACGGCACTCATTGCCATTTGGGCCTCTCCTAGATGGACCAAGTTGGAGTAGTAGACCGTGGGCCCCAAGGGGGTCTTTGCAGTTTTTCAAACTGCTGGTGGCTTCATTTAGGCCACCAAGCATGCAATTTGTTAGGGAATGGAGTAGACAGCCTGTCCTGGATGGGGTTAAAGGTAAAGGGACCCCTGACAGTTAAGTCCAGTCGCGGATGACTCTGGGGCTGCAGCGTTCATCTCGCTTTAATGGCCGAGGGAGCCGGCGTACAGCAGGACTAAGCTGCTTCTGGCGAACCAGAGCAGCGCACGGAAACGCTGTTTACCTTCCCACCGGAGCGGTACCTATTTATCTACTTGCACTTTGACGCGCTTTCGAATTGCTAGGTTGGCAGGAGCTGGGACTGAGCAACGGGAGCTCACCCCGTCGCAGGGATTCAAACTGCCAACCTTCTGATCGGCAAGCCCTAGGCTCTGTGGTTTAACCCACAGCGCCACCCGCGTCCCTGTCCTGGATGGGGTTGCACTCCCCTAAAAGAGCAGGTGTGCATCCTGAGGACAGAAATGATGGAGACCACACAATTCAGGTTGCAAGGGCATTTTCAGACAAGAAGCTTTAGTCGCCTCTGGGCCTCTCGTGCGCTACTAATTCAGAACCGGACTTATGCTGGCCTTACAAACCAGACTGAAGCAAGAGCTGAACTTTAAGCCTCATGCAGGAAAATGCCCGAAGCGTACCTGCTTTTTTGCTGAGCAGAGAGCAGTTCCTGTGCAAGGCTCACTGAGTGGCTGCCTCATATTTAGAAAGAGCACATGCATGCACAGCAAAGCGGACTGGGATTCTTCCTTTTTGCCTGATTAATGCCAGGAAAACTCCCCCCCAGATCTCATCATGCCAACCCAAACAGTTGCCCCAAGGCATGAGCCAGAGGCCCATTGATTCCTGCTCCTACTAGTGACGCCCCATGCAAGAGGCCTGTCCCCATGCTATGTTCTTTGTCCTTCAAGGCATCCCGGCGGCCTGCGCTACACAGCAGAAAGTCAGTAAGCAGCACCAACTCACCAGATCATTCCTTCAAACAGGTTGTGAATGATGAGGTGGGACTGGGTAACAACTATTAGCAAAGTCACATGGGTCCAGCCAAACTGGAAAGAAAGAACAGCATGCAATCCAGTTTGCAGGGGGCAAAAAACAACGTTTCTCAAAAACACACACCAAAATGCTGATTAGAGAGAGAGAGAACATCAGGGAATTTGCCACCCCAATGATAGGCACAGAGTTAGCAAAAAGACCACACACACACACACGGCTGATTGTCTCTAGTCTGCAATCGAGGGAGCCCCTTCCAAAACTGCTCATCGCTTCCCAGGAGGTCCACTGTCCATGGCTTTCTTGCAAACAAAAAACCAAAGGTCCACCCACCATTCGTTCTCCCATGCAGACCAGATCCAAATATTTCTGCATCCTCAGGGTTCTGATCAGCAGTTCAGCTGTTGAGAGAGGCCTTGTTTTGAACTGAGCCAATGTGAGGTCCAGAGATCTTGTTGGACCGCTCCCCCCATCACCCCCAGCCAGCATGGCCAGTGATCAGGGATGATGGGAGGTGGAGTCCAGCAACATCTGGGTGGTTGCCCCCAGAGCAACGTTGGCTCTGCCCACTGAATCCTCCCACACAACCTGAGACACGGGCAAAGCACTCCATAGCCCCTTCCTCTCCAGCAGAGGCCCAGGGAGGGTCTTCCCTTTAGCTTCTCACAGCCATGGCCTGAGCCTTTGGTTGTGCTCGGGGGTCGGGAGCTGGTGGTGCTGAAGGGTTGGCCTGGCCAAAGCCACAGTAATAGAAGTGGGAACATTTGCTGCCTCTTCACAACCTTGTACGTTGTGTATTATTAATCTAGTTATAAAAACATGTGTGTGCCTCTGTGGCATTAAAAAAAACAACATAGTTTACAGTGGTACCTCGGTTTACGAACTTAATCCATTCTGGAAGCCCGTTCTTAAACCAAACCCGTTCTTAAACCGAGGCGCGCTTTCCCTAATGAGGCCTCCCACTGCCCTTCCACCATTCAGATTCTGTCCTTAGACTGAGGTAAAGTTCTCAAACCAAGACACGATTTCCAGTTTTGCAGAGTTTGTAAACCAAATCGCTCTTAAACCAGACTGTTCTTAAACCGAGGTACCACTGTACGGCAATAAAAACACAAAACTGTTCAATAAAAATCATTTAAAAATTTAAAACAGACACCAGTAAACCCATTGCAGGATGATTTATTCTTAATTGCATACCAAGGCCTGGCAGAATAGAAAAGTTTTCTGCGGGCGTTCAAAAGTTGGCACAGGAGGTGCCTGCTGTATCTCTAGTGGCAGAGAGTTCCACAGGACTAGGCCGGTGACACTAAAGGCTCAGTTCCTTGCTGTTGTCAAATGAGCCTCACCAACTCAGGGAATGACCAGCAATGATCTTGGTCATCAAGCTAGGATATGAGGGTTCAGAGGGTTCCTGAGGTACTCTGGGCCTAAGTTGTTACAGGCTTTGTAGATTAATACAAGGACTGTGAACCTGGCTCAGTAGTAGATGGGCAGCCAGCACAGATGCTTCAACCAGGGTCCCACATCTTATTGGCCAGAAGCTGTGATCAGCAGCGTAGCCACTGCATTCTGCATCGCCTGGAGCTTTCAAACAAGACCCAAGGGAAGCCCCACAAAGAGCATGTTGCAGTAATCCAGCCCCAAAATTACCGAGGCATGGACTACATTCATAATTTGGGCACTGGGATGGTCATCTTCAAGCCTGAGTTTACCTGGAAACTCATGTTTAATTAATTCATGCTTAATCCATTTGTGTATTAGCATACATTTTCAGGTGTTTAAGAAGATTTAAAGGTAAAGGGACCCCTGACGACTCTGGGGTTGCGGCGCTCATCTCGCTTTATTGGCCGAGGGAGCTGGCGTACAGCTTCCGGGTCATGTGGCCAGCATGACTAAGCCGCTTCTGGCAAACCAGAGCAACACATGGAAACGCCGTTTACCTTCCCACTGGAGCGGTACCTATTTATCTACTTGCACTTTGACGTGCTTTCGAACTGCTAGGTTGGCAGGAGCAGGGACTGAGCAACGGGAGCTCAACTGTCGCGGGGATTTGAACCCCCGACCTTCTGATCAGCAAGTCCTAGGCTCTGTGGTTTAACCCACAGCGCCACCCATGCCCCTCTTAAGATGATTTAGGCTATTGCAAAATAAACTTTTAAGACTGGCAGGAGTTGTGGGCCTCCCCGTTCTTCAATCCGTTGTTCACACACAAAGGAAATACGTAAAGTGTTTTAAGGAATGCAAAAAAGAAAAGAAAAAAGCTTTCTTCAAGCTGGTAGCCTCCAATGGCCACGCTGGTAAGGGCTGGTGGGAGTTGTAGTCAAAACATCTAGAGGGCATCTGGTTGGGGAAGGCCAGTCAAAGGCTCTCTCTCTCTCTCTCTCTCTCTCTCTCTCTCCCTTCACAAGCTATTAACTCTGAAAAGAGAAAATCTCTCTTACCATGTAGAATTGGAGTCGATAGTGCTTTTTGACAAGGCTCAGAACAAACATGCAGAAGCCTGCAGAAATAGAGAAAATAATTAAATGAGAACCTGGTGTTCCTCCCCTTCAGTACACCCTGGCCAATCACAGGGCTGGCCTCAGACCAAGTGGGTGATTGGTCTAGACCAGTGTTTCCCAACCTTTGGTCTCCAGCTGTTTTTGGACTACAATTCCCATCATCCCTGACCACTGGTCTTGCTAGCTAGGGATGATGGGAGTTGTAGTCCAAAAACAGCTGGAGACCAAAGGTTGGGAAACACTGGTCTAGACTGTGTTTCTATCAAAACATGGCACCCAATGAGAAAAGGACACTGTGTCTCCATATTGCTGCCTGGCTCCAGGAATCCTTGAAGAACCCACTTCAAGTGCCATTAAGTCCCGAATGTGAGACCAGAGTCCTGCTTACCTGTTAAGTACAGGGCAAAGGAAATGAAGCGGTGATATTTGCTAAGGATCCTCAAGGGCTCCTCCCTCTGGACCAAAGTGAAGAAATAATCTGTCACGGTCTCCCCATAAAAGAAGTAGTTCACACAGAGGAGGAAGTACCTGAAAGAATATACGTCATCTTTTTCAGAGAGGCTCCTAAGGCTTCTTTCATGAGAAATACATCAACCAAATTTGGAAAGTCTTCTTCAACCGGTTGAATGAGCTGATCAAGCTACAAATCGGATCCTAGTCTTCGAAAACACCAGAAGGTTGTCTACGTCAGGCACATCCAACTCTCTAGCGACTGTGATCTACTCCCAGTATAATAAAACTGGCAGTGATCTATCCATTGTCATTGCCCATAGTTGTTGAGTTTTTTTTAGGGGCAGACACCAGAGTTGTGGAGCCTTTTTTAGGAATGGTTGGCAAGAGTAGTTAAGCTTTCTTTGGGGTGGGGGGTTGACCATAGCTGTTCAGCTTTTTTTGGGAAAGGATTACAGTGGTGCCTCGCAAGATCAAATTAATCCGTTCCGCGAGTCTCTTCGTCTTGCGGTTTTTTCGTCTTGTGAAGCACGGCTATTAGCGTCTTAGCGCTATAGTGGCTATTAGCGGCTTAGAAAAAGGGGGGGAAGGGGAAAACTCGCAAGACGTTTCGTCTTGCGAAGCAAGCCCAAAGGGAAATTCGTCTTGCGAAGCACCTCAAAAGACGGAAAACTCTTTCGTCTAGCGAGTTTTTCGTCTTGCGGGGCACCACTGTACATAAAATTCCTTGACCAACAGTCCGCTGCAGGGAATACAGTGGTACCTCGGGTTACATACGCTTCAGGTTACATACGCTTCAGGTTACACACTCCGCTAACCCAAAATAGTGTTCAGGTTAAGAACTTTGCTTCAGGATAAGAACAGAAATTGGGCTCCGGTGGCGCGGAGGCACCATTAACTAAAGTGGTCTTCAGGTTAAGAACAGTTTCAGGTTAAGAACGGACCTCCAGAACGAATTAAGTACTTAACCCGAGGTACCACTGTACAACATTTCAAAGCTGGGATATGAGGGTTCAGAGGGTTCCTGAGGTACTCCGAGCCTAAGTTGTTAGCCATCGCTAAGGAGCAACCAGGCAATCACTTTTTTTTAATCCTGTGATCGACCGGCAGCACCTTGGCGATCTACCTGTCGATCGCGGTTGACTAGTTGGATATTGCTGGTCTAGGTTACGGTTACCAGACACCCCTGTTTCCCGGGGACAGTCCCTGGATTTACAAAATCCGTCCCCGGAATGTCCCCGGATTTCATTTAATGTCCCCGGATTTATATTTTAAGTGTTGTAGATTTATTAGTAGGGGATGAATGTTGCGTGATTGGTTCAACGGCATGAGACACGTCATATGGGGACTTCTGGCGCGGCAAAATGGCAGATGCCACAGCAGTGAGCAGCTCCTGAAGCCAGCCAGAGCCAACTGCGCTACCAGGCTGGCTCTGGGCTGCTGAAACTGCCGCTGCCACCGCCACTGCTGAGGGGAAAATGGGGATGCCCGGCGCGTCAACTGGGGGACCCACTGACTCCCCCCCGCCACGACCCAAATCGAGCCAGGAGTGAGAGTGCCCACCCACCCGGCTGACTGCCCGGTGGCACTCCGGGCCAGGAAAACCCCGGAGCCAACACAGGGAGATGGAGTAGAGGAGGAGGAGAAGGAAGAGAGAGAAAGAGGAAGGAGAAAAAAGAGGGGAGCCCCAACCGTGCCGCGCCACTGCCGCTGAGGAGACGTAGGAGAGCACCAGGAGGGCAAGGACATGTGGCCGAGCCCAGGCCCGACCTAAGCCTACTCCATGGCAGCCAGCACTCCAAGAGAGCAGGCTGGGGCCCAGAGGAAGGCCGCACGACAGAGGAGACCACAGAAGAGAAGATATTACTTCTTATTTTTCTTATAAAAAATAACTTTTTAAATATTTTTTTTCTCTTTTCAAAAAAAAGGGGGGTGTCTCTGGATTCTTTGAAAAAAATCTGGTAGCCTTAGTCTAGGTCTACCTGCCTCTAACAGCCAATGGCTCCAGGATATGTGCGCATCACATCAATGGTAACCACTCTTGTTGATATGCAAATAGGGCCATAGAAGCATAGAATTGTAGAGTTGGAAGGGACAGAAAGGGCCATTTAGTCCAACCCCCTGCAATCCACGGGATGCAGTAGCTGGTGCTCCCCAAACAGCCCCCCCCCCACATGGACTCTTCAGAAGCTCCTCACATCCAGGTCAAGACTCTCCCCCCGCCACACCTTTAGGAATTAAGGGTATGAACCACTTGGCTCAGCCAACCTCCAGACTTGAGGTGAAGGCAGCTGAGAGCCCAGCTAGACATTTGCTAGACATGGAACTCTCACCAGCCGTTGGAATGAGACACTCTGTGCAGAGAATGGTTGAGAGAGAAAGCAGTGGGCATACTCCTGGGCATAGTCGGCCAATTGGTGTTAAAGAAGGATAGAATTTTTTTTATGTACGCAACAGCAGCAGCAAGAATACTCATCGCAAAGCATTGGAAGACACAAGATCTACCCACTGTGGAAGAATGGCAGATGCAAGTAATGGAATATATGGAGATGGCGGAAATGACTGGCAGAATCTGAGACCAGGGAGAAGAGTCGGTGGAAGAAGACTGGAAGAAATTCAAAATTTACTTACAGAAATATTGTAAAATTTTTGAATGTTAATGGCATTGAAATGGATTGAAGGGGTTCTAGCAACAAGGCTGAAAATAAGATTGGATGGATAATTAGACAAATTAATAGGATATGAATTTGCTGAATTAATTTTTTAACAGGGATACAAAAAAGGGAGATGTGAGGAAGTCAAGAAAATAAGTGAATCAAAGAGGAGAAGTAAAAAGAGGGATTTTTGTGTTTTTTCTTCTTTGTTTTAAAATGTGTTTTTTCTTTCCTTTTTTGAAACTATTTTTCTTTCTTATGTATTTTATAACTTCGTATTTTTGTGTATTTGTTTTTCTTTTTTTTGTTTGTTGTTATCTCTAAAACTTAATAAAAAATATTTATAAAAAAAAAAGAGAGAGAAAGCAGTGGCTGGGGAAGGGAGTGACAGTGGGTGGAGCCAATGAAAAGTGAGTTGCTTGGGGGGTGGCCCACCCCTGTTTGCAGTGCCAGCTGGTGGCATGGATGTGGACTGCAGCCAGGATTTCAATAGCCCAGCAATGGAAAACCCTGAAAAATCTGCATCTAGCTTTGTGGCCTACCGTATTTTTTGCTCTATAAAACAAACTTGCCCCTCCTAAAAAGTAAGGGGAAATGTGTGTGCATCTTATGGAGCAAATGCAGGCGGGATTCAGAATATTTTGTTTTCCTCCTCAAAAAACTAGGTGCGTCTTATGGTCTGGTGCGTCTTATAGAGCAAAAAATGTGGTAGAAGAAGAAGAGAAGAGTTTGGATTTGATATCCCGCCTTTCACTCCCCTTCAGGAGTCTCAAAGCGGCTAACATTCTCCTTTCCCTTCCTCCCCCACAACAAACACTCTGTGAGGTGAGTGGGGCTGAGAGACTTCAAAGAAGTGTGACTGGCCCAAGGTCACCCAGCAGCTGCATGTGGAGGAGCGGAGACACGAACCCGGTTCCCCAGATTACATGACTACCGCTCTTAACCACTACACCACACTGGCTTAGTAACTTATGGACTTTGGCCAGTGAGGAAAAGATAATACATGAACTGTGTGTCCCCAGGGGGATGGAGGGTCCAGAAGGCTTTTATGCCATCTGGTGGGGTTTTATTTCCTGTGTTTCAGACTTAGATGCTCAACATTTACCACCCATGCCAGCCTGGGAAACACAGGAGCCTTGATTTATATTGGTTCCTTTTTCTTATTGTTTATTGTTTGCTTTCTATATGGTATGATGGACTGCCCCACACTGTTGGGTTACAGTCATAAAGGAAAACATTAACAACAGCCACCACCTTGAGCTGTTTAGAAGAATAGAGCTGCGTAGAGATATCCTCATGGAAAACAAGGAAACCAGACTTCTTCTAGAGCTTAACTCAGATAGCACAAACTCTGATTCCACTTACCAACTTAGGGTTCTGAACCAGGGCAGCTCGTAGGAGTGATAAACGTTGTAACCGATGGTGATGATCTCCTGGAAGCACTTGATTTGCACACACATTACCTGAGAGACAGAGAGACAGACAGACAGACAGCAGCAGTAGACTTTGGGGTCTCAAATTCCCTAAGTGCCCTGTACAACACCAAAATTTGGCACTCACATACAACTTCTATTCTACATCATAGTTGTGATGCCCCTGAGACTCTGCGCCCAGTGCGAGCAAACCAGTTATGCTCCCCTAAATATGCTTTTGCAGACAGACAGACAGACAGCAGGGGGGCATGAGTTTTGATAAATTTCCAGGCCACTTCAAGAGAACAATAAGCATTCTTGCATTTATTTTTTTGTATTTATTTATTACACTTATATCCCATGCTGTTCTCCAAGGAGCTCAGTAGATGGCCTTTTGCTTGTGGAATTATCTCCCCACAGAGGCTTGCCTGGAGCCTTCAGTACATAGAATAGAATTTTATTATTACGGTCACAGACCAGTTCCGGCTCAGTTACAATATCAGGAAAATCATAAAACACAACAGGAATACACTGAATTGCAATTGGGAGACAATTCAGATATATCGGCAGTTTAAAAAATATATTAAATCTTGATCACTAAAATATAACCTAAAATTATCATGTAAAACCTTAATCATTTTGGTAGTACAGCTTGTTCCCTAAGTTTTATGGCAGTCGCACAGAATTTGGCCACCCTTAGCGTGATGTCTAGACACTTGTCCTCTACCAGGAGTTTTAGAAATTGAAGTTCGGACCCATTTGGAGATTTTGTATAACAGGAGTGATAAATACCGAGCATATATCCCCGTAGAAACGGCAGCATAACAAGACATGAGAGACAGTTTCTACCTCCATCAAACCGCAGGGGCAGACTCGTTCCACATACGGTTTACCCTCGAATCTGTCCTGCAATAAGGCAGATGGCCGCATGTTGAATCTAGTGAGGGTAAATGATCGTCTGTATTTGGGTATTTGTAATTTTGACAAATAATTTGCTGGGGTAAATCCTCTCCCATTATCTTTTATTGCTGGGTGTTTATTCATCTCGCTCACGTGGCATTGCAGTTCCACATCCCAAATTTGTTGACGGATTCCTTTTGTACATAGTTTTAGGCTCCAGACAAAAGCATTCCTCTTTCCCCATGGCCTTTTAAACTCGCGAGGAGGTGGGATCCAGCCCTGCCTTCCGGCAAGAGGAGGCCATTCCCGAACCCCCAGGCCTCCATCGGGAAAAGATCAGCTTCCAGAAAGACCGCAAAGACTTACGATCATCATCAAGACCATGGGTCCCAGGTAGATGATGATGAAGAAAAAGACGATCATCGCCAGAGTCAGGATGCCTCTTACCCACCAGTTCTTCCATCTGCAGAGGAAGGAAAACATCAAAAGAGATCAGGGATTCCTTGGCTGAGACTCCTACATTGTAGGGGGTTGGACTAGATTGGTATCTCTCCGATGACTGGTAGAATCCGGGACCAAGGAGAAGAGTCGGTGGAAGAAGATTGGAAAAAATTTAAAGTTTATCTTCAAAAATATTGCAAAATTAAGGATTGTTAAAAAGATGTTGGGAAAAGGAAATTATGTGGTTTTAGTAGAAATGACATAAAGGATTAAGTAAAAACGAGTTGGTGAAAGAGAGAATGTAAAATTATAGTATATTAAGACAAATTATTAAGATAAAAATAAGGTTGGAAGGATTTGCTGAAATAAGAAATTGAATCAGAATACAAAAATGGGAGGTGTGAGGAGGTCAAGGAAATAAGTAAATGTAAGCAAGTGATGTACAGGTTTGATTTTGTTTTTCTATTTTTTTTCTTCTGTTTTCTGGCTTTTGAGGATTTTTTTTTATATATATATATGTATTGTTTCTTCTTTTTTATCATTGATTGTTATTTTTTTTTTCTCTCTGTAATCTTTAAAACCTTAATAAAAATTTATTAAAAAAAAATAGATTGGTATCTCTCCAACTTAACAACCGTTTGAGTCCCGGGTGGATAAAAAACTATGATTAAAAACAACAACAGTTTTTTAAAAAAATTTAAATCGGATTTTTAAAATGAAATGTTTTTGGAGGAAAAATCTTTCTAAAGATAATTTTCTATTTAAGTTACATTATAGTCCAAAGGCTACTCATCAGGAAATAAGGATTTGTTTAAAGTTTTTCATGTGTGCTAAATTTTATTTTAAAAAATCATTTAACTACATTGCTTAACAAACATGGATACATATGCTATAACGTTATTGTTTTAGTTAAATAAATTGTTTAAATTATTATTAAGGAAATGATTATTTTTCTCCTTCCAACAAAGTACAGCAGAAAAGTTGTCCAAATATAAACAATCATTTCATAATTATCTATGTATTTCTGATAGTATAACAAAGCAGTAATTTTTGATAATAGATGTAAAAACTACTCTGAAAATTTTATTATTCCAAAAATGAAACTTTCATCTGGTTGTAAATATTAAGAGAATGCCTGCAAGGTTGAACCTTCCTGTAAAACAAAAATGATTTAAATCACGTCTTACTGACTACTGATTTAAATTGATTTGATTTGAATCAAATCCCCCCTGTTTGAGTCTATGAGAGAGCTTGCAGGGGAAGAAACAGAAGCCCCGCTGTGGAAATTTACTCTTTGCAGAATCGGAAGATCCGCTCCCTGATGGCTTTCAAAGTTTTGGCACATTCTTAGCAAGGGCGAAAGGCAACTGCTATTTCTGGCACCAGGCTGCTTCCTGAGAGAACACGGCCCCCGTCCATTCTCCCTCGGGGGTCTCTTGGCAGAAGGTCACACTCCAGACACTGCCAGAGAAACGGAGGCTTGCAGAAGCATAGCTGTCAACTTTTCCCTTTTCTTGCAAGGAATCCTATTTGGAATAGGGGAATTTCCCTTAAAAAAAGGGAAACGTTGTGCAGAAGATGCCGTTGTGAAACACACACACACACACACACACACACACACACACACACTAACAGATGCAAGACTGAAACACAACCCAAGGGCAGCGCAACGTAAGAATGCACTGTATTTTTCGCTCCATAAGACGTATTTTTTCCCTCCTAAAAAGTAAGGGGAAATGTGTGTGCCCAAGAAGGGAGACAAGGGACGCAGGTGGCGCTGTGGGTTAAAGCCTCAGCGCCTAGGACTTGCCGATCGAAAGGTCGGCGGTTCGAATCCCTGCGGCGGGGTGCGCTCCCGCTGCTCGGTCCCAGCGCCTGCCAACCTAGCAGTTCGAAAGCACCTCCGGGTGCAAGTAGATAAATAGGGACCGCTTACCAGCGGGAAGGTAAACGGCGTTTCCGTGTGCGGCTCTGGCTCGCCAGAGCAGCGATGTCACGCTGGCCACGTGACCCGGAAGTGTCTCCGGACAGCGCTGGCCCCTGGCCTCTTAAGTGAGATGGGCGCACAACCCCAGAGTCTGTCAAGACTGGCCCGTACGGGCAGGGGTACCTTTACCTTTACCTTTAAGAAGGGAGACGGGACTGATGAGGCAGGCATTCCCTTCTCCCTCCTCACAGAAAAGCCCGCAGGAACCGTGCACCCTTAAAAAGAGCGCACAGCTCTTGGGGGCTTTTCTCCGGAGGGAGAAGGGACTGACTGGCCACATCAGTCCCTTCTCCCCCCTCGTAGAAAAGCCTGCAGGAGCCGCGCGAAGCCTGTGCAGGGCAGTGGGGAGCCTTCATCTCGCTGCCCTGCAGAGGCTTTGCGGGCTATCCCAGGAGCCAGATCACTCTTGCTGTTCTGGCTTCTGGGATTCAGAATATTTTTTTTTCTTGTTTTCCTCCTCCAAAAACTAGGTGGATCTTATTGCCTGGCGCGTCTTATAGAGCGAAAAATACAGTAAGTAGAGTCTCCTGGATCAGGCCAGTGGCCCACCTTGCTTAGCATCCTGTCCTCACAGATGCCCCAGACCCACAAGCAGGAATCCAGGCACAAAAGCAGCCCTCTCCCGTCCTGTGGTTTCCAGCAACTGGTATTCAGAAGCCTTGCTGCTTCTGTGGAGACAGAGCACAGCCATTGTGGCTAGGAGCCAACAATAGCAGATAGAGAATAAACAGTACCACTGACAGACACCTCCCACCCAAAAAATTCTTCTTTTGTTAAGGTGTCCTTTTTGTGTGTGTTTGTATTTTTCTTGATATAGGTCTATACATTTTTCATTCCCTTGGTGACTTTCCATATACAGTACAGTGATACCTCGGGTTAAGAACTTAAATTCGTTCCAGAGGTCCATTCTTAACCTGAAACTGTTCTTACCCTGAGGTACCACTTTAGCTAATGGGGCCTCCCACTGCCGCTGCCGCCGCCGCCGTGCGGTTTCTGTTCTCATCCTGAAGCAAAGTTCTGAACCCGAGGTACTATTTCTGGGTTAGCGGAGTCTGTAACCTGAAGCATCTGTAACCCGAGGTACCACTGTATGTGAGAAGCAACTTCGTAATTTTTGTGTGGCATTCCTTTGGAATGACATGGTGAAAATGTAGCATTTTACTTCATCGCGTTTTGGGCTCACTATACCCTTCCTGGGACACGGGTGGCGCTATGGGTTAAACCACAGAGCCTAGGACTTGCCGATCAGAAGGTCGGCAGTTCGAATCCCCGCAACGGGGTGAGCTCCCATTGCTTGGTCCCTGCTCCTGCTAACCTAGCAGTTCAAAAGCACCTCAAGTGCAAGTAGATAAATAGGTACCACTAAGGCGGGAAGGTAAACGGTGTTTCCGTGCGCTGCTCTGGTTTGCCAGAAGCAGCTTAGTCATGCTGGCCACATGACCCGGAAGCTGTACCCGGTAGCCGCAACCCCTGAGTTGTTCGCAACTGGACCTAACGGTCAGGGGTACCTTTACCTTTTTATACCCCTTCCTATGTATTATTTCTTTATTGCATTTTTACCCCGTCTCTCCTCCAAGGAGCTCGAGATGGCATACGTGGTTTTCCTCCTCTCCATTTAATCCCCACAACAACCCTGCAAGGTAGGTTAGACTGAGAGGCAGTGAGAGGCCCAAGGTCACCCAGTAACCTTCAGGGCTCAGTGGGGATTTGAACCAACGTCTCACAGGCCCTAGGCAGACACTCTAACCACTACATCACCCTGTGGTGTCCCTGAGGAAGCATCACCCCCCAAAAATGTATCATGCCTGCAACAATTCATATTTCTGACACCTGGAGTCCGCCCCCCCCCCCGGCAACAGCCTCCGTCAAAACAGGCTGACATCACTGGAAAGCTGAGATGGACCACCTGTGGACATTGCCAGTGCTCTTTCCAGGCTGATCAAGGCAGTCAGAGCTGGACAGTCCCGGGGGGAATTGGAAAATGCCTCTTCATGGGAGGGTCTAACACATGGGTAGGCAAACTAAGGCCCGGGGGCCGGATCTGGACCAATCGCCTTTTAAATCCGGTCCGCAAATGGTCTGGGAATCAGCGTGTTTTTACATGAGTAGAATGTGTCTTTCTATTTGAAATGCATCTCTGAGTTATTTGTGGGGCGAAGGAATTTGTTCATTTATTTATTTTTCAAAATATAGTCTGCCCCCCCCACAAGGTCTGAGGGACGGTGGACCGGCCCCCTGCTGAAAAAGTTGGCTGACCCCTGGCTTAGGGCATGGGTAGGCAAACTAAAGCTCGGGGGCTGGATCCGGCCCAATCACCTTCTAAATCCAGCCCGCAGACGGTCCGTGAATCAGCATTTAAGTGGCTTTTACCTGCTGCCTCTGCCTGTTTGCATTTTAAATCAGCATGATTTTGCATGAGCAGAATGTGTCCTTTTATTTAAAACACATCTCTGAGTTATTTGTGGGGCATAGGAATTCGTTCATTTATTTATTTTTCAAAATATAGTCCGGCCCCCCACAAGGTCTGAGGGACAGTGGATCGGCCCCCTGCTGAAAAAGTTTGCTGACCCCTGGTCTAACAACCTTGAATATAATGAACCTGAGCTTTTGTGTGTGCATCAGTTGACGTATACAAAATGTACGGATTGTAAAACTGCAGGAGGGAAGTGTAATGAATGTATGGGGGTTGCTCGTGCGTAAGTTGCCACCATGCCTGGCTAGTTTGCCTGGTTAAACCTTTCCTGACTGGACAGCCCTTCACTTCGTGGCTGTTCAGTCGCTAGCAGAATCCGTCAGTGGGCGTTTCTTAAACTTCTTCCAGCACAAAAGCTCTTTGACGCCAAGTCTACACCTACTTTCCCTGCGCGGAAGTCTTTCTGCGCAGGGTGGGTGTGCTCTCCCCGCTGGTCTCCAGCGAAGAGTCCTCTCCGATTCCCCCAACCGCCCCCCTTTATCCCTGGTGTTACGCTGATTTCCTTCCCCAGCCGATGAGTTCCCTCTCTCCCTGCTTGGCCCTTCTCTGGCATCGCTTGGGAGCCCTGCCTCCACTTCTGGCTCCGATGTCAGTTCCCTGACAGGAAGTGAGGGCTCACATGCTCGAATCCTGTTTGCAGGTTTCCCAGAAGAGGCACCCGGTTGGCCTCCTCTGTGAGAACAGGATGCTGGACCAGATGGGCCACCGGTTTGATCCAGCAGCCTCTGCTTAGATTCTTAGGTTCTTAAATGCCCATCTCCATATGCAAAGTTCTCATTCCAGACACAGGAGAGCCTGCCTGATACCCAGACACAGGATACCCTGTTGGTCTGCTTGGGTGGTGAACAAGGAGGTGTCATAAGCAGTTCCGAAACCGGAAAATATTTCCTGGATACAAGAGAAACAACAACAAAATTCTCACTTGTGCAACCATTTTCTTCTGTCGCCTCTAGCCGCTTCTGATCCTCCCCATTTTAAACTATCTAACTGACATGCAGGAACACAATAATAACGCTTTCGCATTTTAATTTCCTTGCAATGCTAGCTTCAAAATGCACCTTTTAAGTGGCTTTTATCTGCTGCCTCATTTCAAACTGTACTGGCTGCTTTTAGTGTTTCTTAATGTTACAGCTGGGTGTGTGTGTTTTTGCCGCTGTTGTGGTTTTTGCTGTGAGCTGCCTTGCAACGTTCTGGAAAGGTGGAAGAAAAATCCTCTTAAGTGCGTCATAAATAAAACTTTATAAAAAGTACTGTAGGCTCATACCAAAACTGCACCAGGTTCCTGGTCTCCAAGAAAGTCAAATATGATTTGGGGCTTCTGGGGGCACCAATCCAAAGCCCAAAGCAGCTCAACCAGGAGGGTGGAGTGGAGTGGGAAGGGGAAGGCAGCAGACATGGGCCCCCAATAAGGTCGGAATAATGGGAGTGAAACAGAAAGACCACCTCTCTCCTTGCAGACCCTCTTGGGTGCTGAGATCAGCAGAGAAGACCCTCCTGATAATTCCTCCACCCTGAGGTTTGCGGATGGTGGCAGCCTAGGAAAAGGCCTTCACTGTGGCAGCCCCTAAGCCCGGGGTCAGCAAACTTTTTCAGCAGGGGGCCAGTCCACTGTCCCTCAGACCTTGTGGGGGGCCGGACTATATTTTGGGAAAAAAAGAAAGATGAACGAGTTCCTATGCCCCACAAATAACCCAGAGATGCATTTTAAATAAAAGCACACATTCTACTCATGTAAAAACACGCTGATTCCTGGGCTGTCCGTGGGCCGGATTTAGAAGGCAAGCGGGCCGGATCCGGCCCCGGGCCTTAGGTTGCCTACCCATGCCCTAGCCAGGGGTCAGCCAACTTTTTCAGCAGGGGGCCAGTCCACTGTCCCTCAGACCTTGTGGGGAGCTGGACTGCATTTTGGAGGGGGGAAAAAGATGAACAAATTCCTATGACCCACAAATAACCTAGAGATGCACTTTAAATAAAAGCACACATTCTACTCATGTAAAAACACGCTGATTCCTGGACTGTCGGCGGGCTGGATTTAGAAGGCAATTGGGCCGGATCTGGCCCCTGGGCCTTAGTTTGCCTACCCATGCCCTAAGCTATGCCACTCCCTGCCCAGAGAGGTGGCCCTGGCACCTTCAATGTACAGCTTTTGGAGGATGTTGAAGATGCACCTCTCCCCCTGGCTTTTGGCAGCTGAGGTGCATGTTTTTATTTTTCTGACTGTAAGTTGCTTTAGATTGCTTTTCGTATTGTTTTTTTAATGCTGTAACCCACACTGGGACCTTAGGGTGAAGGCTGAGTAGTAAATGCAGTGGTACATACGCTTCAGGTTACAGACTCCATTAACCCAGAAACAGTCCTTCAGGTTAAGAACTTTGCTTCAGGATGAGAACAGAAATCGTGCTCTGGCAGCGCGGGAGGCCCCATTAGCTAAAGTGGTGCTACAGGTTAAGAACAGTTTCAGGTTAAGAAGGGACCTACGGAATGAATTAAGTACTTAACCCGAGGTACCACTGTAAATAACAAGTGAGCCCTGGGGAGGAGGGCCCCAGCTCAGTGACAGCCTCCATCTAGCAAGTATTGGCCGAGGAAAACCCCCTGCAACCCAGGAGCATCACTCGTGCAAACGAGGACCGTCATGCTCCAAATCATTTAAAGTCATTACTAATTATTACTGTTTGGCCATTGTTCCATAACTCGGCCCTCTGGGCAGTGTACAAAAAAAAGTTTAGCAGAAATTAGGAATGACAAAGAAATAAACTTATCAAAACGGAGCACATCCGAGCTAGTTATCTGACAAAGCCCCCACTTGCCGTACTAAGAATCGCTTTCACAGAATTACGATTCCAATCGATGCCCTTGGTGGTGGTGGATGGTCAGTATGGCAAAATACAGTACAAGGAGAGACTCTGTGGGCAACCTCACGTAGAGGACCTGCACCACTATTTATTGCAATGCCCGCTATATATAGAACCAAGAGACCGATTTATAAAACGCCTGCTCACGAATAGAACACACTTGAACAGGGCGGAAAGGGGGAAATGGCTGCTGAGTGATACTGATGACTTCGTAACTTATAAAGTAGTACTATATGCGTTGGCAGCTAAGAAGATCAGGAGAAAAGAACTAGATAAAATAGCGGTCAATTGCAAAGGTGATTTGGACATTTAAGCTGGCACATTCTACCTGAGAACCCCTTGCCACTCTATCGTATGCAATAAATAATTTTTGGGAGAAGTGATTGTGGTTCTTTGTATCTGCAGTGCCTAATGTTCTTATGGTTTTTATGGTTATTGTTGCTTCTCTCTTTGTTCCCTTTGTGAATGATGCCATGGCCTTTGGCTAGTGCAATAAAGTTTATGATGACGACGACAAAGAAATAATACAACGGAAACGCTACAATGTAAACGCCAAATCAGCAAAAACAAAACATGGCTTCTCTCAAATTCACCCAGTTAAGTTTTCCTGTATCGATTTTGTAAGTTTGCAAAGCTGAAAATGAAAACAATAAGGAATAATAATAATAATAGACAAGAAACATCCTGTATACGGATGCCCTTATGCTTTACATTGCTTTCTTTTTTGCTTTGCAAACTTATACAATGCAATAAAAATATCACGGGGGGAGGAAATGTGCCTAATTATATGGAGAACTAAATTCATCACATAATCCCACTCAGCGTAATAAAACTCTCTTAAAGGGTTTTCATTAAAAGCATATGAGCCACTGCAGAAGACGTGCCAAATGTCAAGATCAGTCTTGCATGAGGCTAATGAGAGCAGGCCTAAGAGAAGAACAACAAAAAAGAGGTTTTATTGGCAGAGAGGGGCCATCACAGAAGGCGCCAGGCAAACCACTCCAGGCCCTCTCCATCGCAGTCACCCTCTGCACTCCAGAGTGAAGTGGCCGATGGAGAACAGCATCTGTTGACACCCCGGGGGCACAGGCAGGCTCATGCAGGAAGAGGCCCATCCCACTGGGTAATAATAATAATATAAATAATATAGAATCATAGAATCATAGGATCATAGAGTTGGAAGAGACCACAAGGGCCATCGAGTCCAATCCCCTGCCAAGCAGGAAACACCATCAGAGCACTCCTGACATATGGTTGTCAAGCCTCTGCTTAAAGACCTCCAAAGAAGGAGACTCCACCACACTCCTTGGCAGCAAATTCCACTGTCGAACAGCTCTTACTGTCAGGAAGTTCTTCCTAATGTTTAGGTGGAATCTTCTTTCTTGTAGTTTGGAGCCATTGCTCCGTGTCCGCTTCTCTGGAGCAGCAGAAAACAACCTTTCTCCCTCCTCTATGTGACATCCTTTTATATATTGGAACATGGCTATCATATCACCCCTTAACCTCCTCTTCTCCAGGCTAAACATGCCCAGCTCCCTTAGCCGTTCCTCATAAGGCATCGTTTCCAGGCCTTTGACCATTTTGGTTGCCCTCCTCTGGACACGCTCCAGTTTGTCAGTGTCCTTCTTGAACTGTGGTGCCCAGAACTGGACACAGTACTCCAGGTGAGGTCTGACCAGAGCAGAATACAGTGGCACTATTACTTCCATTGATCTAGATCATAATTTTATTTCTATCCCGCGCTCCCCAGTCAAAGCTGGGCTCAGAGCGGCTAACAACAATAAAAGTAACACAGCATTCTAAAATCAAATTAATGGCAACCATTGGGCTAGAGTTCTGTGAGGATTACCAAAGGAAGGGGTCAGGCTGTGCCTTGGCCAAAGGCCTGGTGGAACAGCTCTGTCTTGCAGGCCCTGCGGAAAGATGTCAAGTCCCGCAGGGCCCTAGTCTCTTGTGACAGAGCATTCCACCAGATTGGGGCCACGGCCGAAAAAGCCCTGGCTCTGGTTGAGGCCAGCCTAACTTCCCTATGGCCCGGGATCTCCAAGGTGTCATTATTTGTAGACCGTAAGGGCATACCAGGAGAGGCGGTCCCGTAGGTACGAAGGTCCTAGGCCGTATAGAGCTTTAAAGGTTAAAACCAGCACCTGATCCTGTACTCCACTGGGAGCCAGTGCAGCTGGTATAGCACCGGGTGAATGTGATCCCGGGGCGAGGACCCCGTAAGGAGTCTCGCCGCGGCATTTTGCACCCGCTGGAGTTTCTGGGTCAGTCTCAAGGGCAGCCCCACGTAGAGTGAGTTACAATAATCATACTGCATCACAGTGTGGTATGGTGGTTTGACATCATCTGATAGGAAGTGCCTACAGAGGGTGGTGAATACAGCACAAGATATTATGGGCTGTCCTGTGAATCTGCTGGCTGAAATAGCGGAAGAACGTTGCCTCAAGAGAGTGAGGAAAATTCTCAGGGATGATTCACACCGTGGCCGCACTTTCTTGATCTCCTGCCCTTGGGCAGAAGATACAGAAACATGATTAGTCACACCAACAGGGTAAAGAACAGCTTCTATCCGTGGGCTGCTAGGCTGCTGAATGAAAAGATAACAACAGGGCAACTGACTTTCGGGTTTGGTGGGTGTGCGTCAGTAAATGAGGGAAATTAAGACTAAGAGAGCTGATTGGGGGGAGGGGTGCTCGTGTAATCTCACTGTATACAAGTTGTACAAGGGACAATAAAGTATTTCAATGATCAAGCCTGGAGGTGACCGTCGCATGGATACACCTCTTCTGTAGACACAAGCCATGAGCAATGGAGAGCCCAGGCAGATTATGCCCCCTGCTCCTTAGTAGACGGGGCAGGGGGTGGGCAGAGAGGTGCCACATCAATTTCTTGCCTCCGGCACCCCCAAAGCATCTTGGGCCAGCCTTGATGGGAGTGGGGACCAAGCAGTATTTGTTGGGGAGGGCCAGAGCTCAGTGGTACAGCATCTGCCTTGCGAACAAAAGGCCCCTGGTCAACCCCCAGTTGCACCTCCAGGCAAGGTTGGGAGAGATGGCTGCTGGAAACCCTGGAGAGCAGCTGCCAGTCAGTGTTGGCAATACTCAGCAAGATGGACCAATGGTCTGACTCTGTATAAAGCAGCTTCCTATATGCCTGTGCTGTTTGTGGGGGCCCAGCCTCTCATAACACGTCTGTAGGATTTCTGAAATAAAATATGGGGACGTTGGTGGGGTGGGGTGTCCTGGTTGCATACAGGCCACTGCCATTTTGGCACCCGCTCCTCAGCTGAGCTATGACACCACAACTATTAGATAAAGCACCCTTTCAGCTCCCCCTTTGGGAGGGAGAAATGCTTGCAAGGTCACTCTACTCCATTTGACCAGTCTACGGAGCTGGCAGTCCCACAGGTGCCCCATGACGCCTGTTCCACATTTGTAAGAACTTTAATCTTTTAATGTGGCAGCACCTACACTTTGGAACTCCCTGCCTATGGATATCATAGAGCTGTACTCTTTCTGGTGGCGGCTAAATGCTTTTTTTGTTCCAACAAGCCTACCCAGATGCTAAGGAAGCTGGTGCGAGTTTTAATCTGTTTTCAGCCCACTGCAATTTTAAGTTTTTGAATGTCTTAAATCATTATTGATTCTTCTTATTCATCCTTTTATTATTTTGCCTTTCTTTGTAAACCATGCTTTTTGTGATTTTTTTCAATATCAAGCAGTATATAAATTTTATAAAATAAATAAAAAGTGGGCTTTGCTGCAAAATGCCTGAGTGTGTTTTGACATCAGCATTTACCTGGAGGACAGGTTGGAGAGAGCCCTGTTAAGGACCTCTGGGGTGTCATCCACCGGCGCTGCTTGGGCAATCTCCGATTTGCATTCGCTGTCCGACGCCGTTTCTCCATCCAGCTTGCTTTCAAACTCTGATTCCTGCAGGACGAGAGAGGCAAAGGTTTAATGCAAAGAAGCAAGGGGGGTCAGGGTGAAGGACTTCCATCTGCACACATGCAAAGGCTGTTATTTAAATTTAAATACTTTATTGTACAACTTGTATACAGTGAGATTACACGAGCAGCCCCCACTCAGCTCTCTTAGTCTTAATTTCCACTTGTTTACTGACACACACACACCAAACCCAAAAGTCAGTTGCCCTGTTGTTATCTTTTCATTCAGCAGCCTAACAGCCCATGGATAGAAGCTGTTCTTTACCCTGTTGGTGTGACTAGTCATGCTTCTATATCTTCGGCCCGAGGACAGGAGATCAAGAAAGTGCCGGCCAAGGTGTGAATCATCCCTGAGAATTTTCCTCACTCTCCTGAGGCAACGTTCTTCCGCGATGTTATCCAGCGGATTCATGGGACAGCCCATAATATCTTGTGCTGTATTCACCACCCTCTGTGGGCACTTCCTATCAGTTGATGTCAAACCAGCGTCCCACACCGTGTTGCAGTATGAAAGGACATTTTCTATTGTTGAGTCTGTAACCTGAAGCGTATGTAACCTGAGGTACCACTGTAAACTTGGTGGTTTTTTTGGTTCGCTTTTAACAACTGACTGGACTCAGTGTTTTACCAGAGAGTAACTGGTTGGTGGAAGCAGGGAAGCGAGCACAGTGGTGGCAAAGGGATCAATAGACCGTTAAACGTCCGGGGACCCTGTGTGATCGCCGCAATGACCCTCTTCAAACCTTGTTTAGGTTAAAGCAAGTCATGGGAAGGAGGAAGAAAAGGGGTTCGTCCCAGAGCGAGATGGGTGCATGCAAATGTACAAGACCTCAGCACCAACTCAAATGCTGAGAGGAGATCAGGACCAGAGGGAGGAAGGAATCAGCCGCTCTTCCTTCCAGCAAGGTTTAAACTGCATTATTATGTAGATGCATTTACCTCAGGAGGCCCTCGCCAGGTAGAAAATTGATAACATCAACAGAAAATGAGATATAATATATATGCTGGCATTGGCACTGTATATTATGTACTCATTTAAAAGCCACAGTTCTCCTTCGTATCAGCAACGGAAAGAGTCATTGTACCAGCTTCCCAAAGTGCAAAGATGGCCTCAAGCCATCAGGGAATTGCAACAGCAGCCATAATCATATCTCCTGGTATGGCCCGCGGAGGACCTTAAGGTCCACAAATGACAACATTTTAGAGGTCCCAGGTCGCAAGGTGGTTAGATTGGCCTCAACTAGGGCCAGGGCCTTTTCAGTAGTGGCCCTGACTTGGTGGAACGCTCTGTCACAAGAGACTAGGGCCCTGCGGGACTTGACATCTTTCCGCAGGGCCTGCAAGACAGAGCTGTTCCGCCTGGCCTTTGGTTTGGACTCAGTCTGACCTTTATGTTTCCCTCCCCTAATGGTCTTGATTTATGGGCTACTATTAAAATGAGGCTGCATTTTAAATTGCATTTTAACCTGTATTTTAAATTGTTTTTTCCACCCCCTATTATGATTTTGCTGTAATTTTACTGGTGTTAGCCGCCCTGAGTCCAGCTTTGGCTGGGGAGGGCAAGGTATAAATTATTATTATTATTATTAGATAAGTAAAATTGGAATGGACCCCCAAGTGCCATCTCATCCAATCGCTGACAATGCAGGCAGCCCAGCTCAAGAATCCCTTGTGGCGACCCAAACCTCCGCTTAAAATCCTTCAAGAAAGGAGAGATCACTATCTTCTGAGGTATTCTATCTGGAATGGACAAGGACAGCCAAGTTCCCACTATCCAATGTCTTGGCTGCAAAAAGAAGTCGTTTCCGAACCGACCGCAGTGGCGTAGCGTGGGGGTTGCAGGGGGGGCTGGCCGCACCGGGCGCAACATCTGGGGGGGCGCGCGCTCGCACTCGCAGCTCTCTGCCCCTACCTGGCTCACTCACTCTAAAATCCACGGGTTAGGGGGCGCAAATTACTTGCCTTGCCCCGGGTGCTGACAACCCACGCTACGCCACTGACCGACCGCGCAAAGATAATCCAGAATCCAAAGGAACATTCCATCCCCCAAAATATAAATTTGTGCTGACATAAAAAGGAGCAATCAATAAAAACTTCACAACTGAAAGCAAAGGACAAACACTGGTCCAGTTTGCATGTCACGTAAACCACAGTTTAAGCCAGCGGTTCCCAAGGTTTTTTCGGGGGGGGGGGGGGCCTCCTTGGTTTCATGGGCTCATCCCCACTGCCCCCTCCCCTCCTCTCTAAAAAGGATTATTCAGAATTGCAGTATGCATGGCATCTGTGTTGATTTAATTTGTGTACATCACCTTGGGGGGAAAGGTGGGAGACATAAGATATACCGTATTTTTCGCCCTATAGGACGCACTTTTTCCCCTCCAAAATGAAGGGGAAATGCGTGTGCATCCTATGGGGCGAATGCAGGCTTTCACTGAAGCCTGGAGAGTGAGAGGGGTCGGTGCGCACCGACCCCTCTCGCTCTCCAGGCTTCAGGAGAGCCGCAGCGCCAGCCCCACAAGGTCGGGGGACAGCGGGGAGGCGGAACGCCGCCATCCTGCTGTCTCCCGATGTGGTTAGGAGGCTGACGGTGGGGAGACGCGTGCTTCTCCCCGCTGCCAGCCCCGCAAGCTCCGGGGACAGCGGGGAGGCGCAGCGCGTCTTCCCGCTGTCCCCGGACCTGGTCTGCAGGCGGGCGGCAGGGAGAAGAGCGCTTCTCCCCGCTGCCGGCCCCACAAGTGCCTGGGGGGAAAATAAAAATTTTTTTCTTTATTTCCCCCCAAAAAAACTTGGTGCGTCCTATGGGCCGGTGCGTCCTATGGGGCGAAATATACGGTAGATACATAAAATCAACAGTGGGTGGGGGAAATGGAACTGAATAAAGAAGAATCACAAACCCAAACAAAAGATGTCAGGATTGATTTCTTGACTTAGAAAGCTGTTGCTAATTACTCAGAGCTGTGCTTAATATAGGACTGGGAGAGGTGGGTGGGAGGAGTAAAAATTCGGAAGTGGAGGGGCTTGCTAATTGCCAACCTTTCCATCACCATGCAAATCGCAGCTGTCCCTCTGCAAATCGCTGGCTCAAGCAGCTGATCAGGGAACCAAGCTGGCTGCTTTCTGATGTGCTGTGCTCTGGTCCATCCCAGAAGTTTCTATGGCAACCACCTCCTGCTCTCACGCGCCAGGATGAAAATGGCTCCGTTGCTCCTGGCAATTCTTACACAACTGGGTCAATGCACAAACACGAAGCATTATAATCCCACACACGCACAAAAAAAACCCCTCTGATTGGACCCAGGAGGAATGTCAATATTATCAATCCAGAGAATTTGAATTATGGTGATTTGTTATTAAAATCATGCGCGCAAACAGTTGTGCTTTCACCAGCAGCCTACGGGGAGAGAAAGAGAAGCAGCTTGGTGGAAGAGCAGCTGCTTTGCAAAGGGTGCCCGATTCCATCCTCATCACCTGGAGGGAGGGAAAGATGGAGAGAATTTGCAGAGATGGATAGACCAATGGTCTGGAACAGTGCTGTTTCTAGATTCCAACGTTCCACGAGAAACTACAAACAGGTGACTCAAGCCTGATTCACCACAGTAACCCTCATGAAATCCAAAATTTCGAAGTGAGTTCAGAGCTGAGCAGAGCTGACCTGAGAATCATTACTATGCTAGTAGACCGGGGTGGCTAACCTTTGGCCCTCCAGATGATGCAGGACTACATAAGAACTTAAGAAGAGGTGGTTGGATCAGGCCAATGGCCCATCTAGTCCAGCATCCTGTTCTCACAGTGGCCAATAGATGCCTCTTATAGGAAGCCAGCAAGCAGGTACCAAACACAAAAGCAACGCTTCCCTCCTGCAGTTTCCAGCAACTGATATTCAGAAGCATTGCTGCCTCTTACCATGAAGGCAGAGCATTGCTATTGTGGCTAGTACCCATCAATAACCTGCTCCTCCTCCTTGAATTTGTCCAATCCTTTAGTAAAGCCATCCAAGTGTTGGGATACTGCCGGGGAGACGCCCCCAGCTGGCTTCAGCCACCGGCCGGCAGCTGGCCGATCACCGGTCTCCCTTGGAAAACATCAATCAGCAACACGAGCCTCAGATACGTTTAGAGACCCATGCACACACTGTCAGCAGAGTGTGTAAATCTTCTCACAGCAGAAGAGGCGGACAGAGAAATGTGTAAGCATAATGTACAGCATTTTATTCAGCATAGTTCAGGAACAGAGGAAAACATGTCTGCTTCCCTTCGTCTCCAGCAAAACAGCAGCAACACAAAAGCTATATACAAACGGAAGTTCCCAGCAGATCTGTGCTGGAAGTAAACAGGCATGTGACACACAATAGTCATGCCTGTACCCTTTTAAGGTGGAACGGAATTATACCCTAACACCAAATTGATGACCATTGCTGCCAGTAAGGCAAAGCTAAAGGGACATGGGTGGTGCTGTGGGTTAAACTACAGAGCCTAGGACTTGCTGATCAGAAGGTCGGCGGTTCGAATCCCCGCGATGGGATAAGCTCCCGTTGCTCGGTCCCTGCTCCTGCCAACCTAGCAGCTCGAAAGCACATCAAAGTGCAAGTAGATAAATAAGTACCACTCTGGAGGGAAGGTAAATGGTGTTTTCATGCGCTGCTCTGATTCGCCAGAAGCGGCTTAGTCATGCTGGCCACATGACCCGGAAGCTGTACACCGGCTCCCTCGGCCAATAAAGCGAGATGAGTGCCGCAACCCCAGAGTCAGTCACGACTGGACCTAATGGTCAGGGGTCCCTTTACCCTTAAGGCAATGCTAAAACCTACAGCCCAAACAGAAACCCCAAGTTCGAAGGTGGATACAGATGTTTGCTACAGGAGGAGCCTCTAAATGGCAGCAAAGCCAAAGAGAAAAAGGGTGGCCAGATCATTTATGTATTATTATTTTTTAAAAAATATTTTTTTAAAAAAATAGTATTTTTTTACCACCATGTCATAAAACCTACATCAATGTGGTTTACAACAATAAAAACCGTACAATAAAACCCATAAAAAAGTTTAAAACAGGCATCAATTAAGCACTGTGGAAAGATTCACTCTTGGATTGCCAGCATAGGCCTGATTAAACAGGACGATTTTCAGCAGGCATTTAGAAGTTGGCAGAAAAGACACCTGCTGAATCTCTACTTGCAGAGTGTTCCACAGGACAGGGACGGTAACACTGGCTTAAGGCTCCCTCTCTTGCTGTGAAAGGAGCCTCAGAGACTCTGGGAACAACGAACGATGCTCCTGCAGATGATCACGGTGATTGAGCTGCAATATGAGAGTTCAGGAGATTCCTCAGGTGCCCTGGACTCAAGTTGTTCAGGGCTTTGTAAAGTAATGCAGGGACCATGAACCTGGCTCAACAGAAGATGCTTCAACAAGAGCGCCACATGTTCTCAGCCAGAAGCTCTGATCAGCAACCTGGCCACCACATTCTGCACCACCTGGAGCTTTCAAACAAGAACCAAGGGCAGCCCCCACTTGGAGCACACTGCAGCAATCCATCCTCGAAGTTATCAACACATGGACCGCAATGATCAGGCTATCCTTGTCCAGGAACGGCCATAGTTGCTGAACCAGGAAAAGCTGGTAGAAAGCACTTGCCATGGTGAGGTTGGTGAACAGTGCTGAGCATCCACCTGTAGACTTACTCAGAGCAGCAGGTGACACCAGCCAAGTTCTCCCCAAGGCAGCCCACCTGGGCTGTGCCTCATCAGGGCTCACAGCAAGGATTGTTGCACAACACAAGAAGCACTCCCTGCTTGCAGAAAATGAACACATTGGGGAACAGGCTAGCCAAGGACCCTGACAAGCTTATTATTATTATTATTATTATTATTAATTATTATTTGTACCCCGCCCATCTGGTGGGTTTCCCCAGCCACTCTGGGCGGCTTCCATAGAAACCAAAAATACACTAAAATATCACAGATTAAAAACTTCCCTGAACAGGGCTGCCTTAAGATGTCTTCTGAATGTCAGGTAGTTGTTTATCGCTTTGACATCTGATGGGAGGGCGTTCCACAGGGCAGGCGCCACTACCAAGAAGGCCCTCTGCCTGGTTCCCTGTAGCTTTGCTTCTCACAATGAGGGAACCGCCAGAAGGCCCTCGGCGCTGGATCTCAGCGTCCGGGCAGAACGATGGGGGTGGAGACGCTCCTTCAGGTATACTGGGCCGAGGCCGTTTAGGGCTTTAAAGGTCAACACCAGCACTTTGAATTGTGCTCGGAAACGTACTGTGCTTGCTTTATTTTCTTAGCTATGGAGCAACATTTAAGTCATGCAAGGCAGCCTCACACTCCAGTGCAGTCTCAAGTGGTAGCACTTAACTAGGAAACCGCAACTGCCCTAAAACCATTGCCTCTAGCCATTTCACAATCGCTAAAAAAGAGAGCTTGAAAGCTCAAATGCTTCTGCAGTCTTCAGCAGAATTCCAGGAGAGCTGCATGAACTCAGCACCTCGTAAAGAATGGACCCTCTTTTCTCCTGCCTGCCATGCTTTTGAAAAACAATGCCTGTGCAAAGCATTAGGAACTTGTAATTCAACACCTCTGAAAGGCTAGTTTGTTGAGGTGCACCTTGCCTCAACAGCAAAAAGCCAAGCAGGATAATGATAATGATGATGATGATGATGATAATAATAATAATAATAATAATAATAATAATAATAATAATAATAAAAAAATTTTATTTATACTCCGCCCTCCCGGCCAGAGCCGGGCTCAGGGCGGCTAACACCAATAAAATTTCAGTAAAAACATAAAAAGAAAAAAAAACAGCAATTTAAAATACAGGTTAAAATGCAATTTAAAATGCAGCCTCAGTTTAAAAGTCAAAACCCTAAAGGGAGGGAAAACATAAGGGTCAGACTGAGTCCAAACCAAAGGCTAGGCGGAACAGCTCTGTCTTGCAGGCCCTGCGGAAAGATGTCAAGTCCTGCAGGGCCCTAGTCTCTTGTGACAGAGCGTTCCACCAAGTTGGGGCCAGTACTGAAAAGGCCCTGGCCCTAGCTGAGACCAATCTAACATCCTTGTGACCTCCAAAATGTTGTCATTTGTGGACTTTAAGGTCCTCCGCAGGGCATACCAGGAGAGGCGGTCCCGTAGGCATGTGGGTCCTAGGCCGCATAGGGCTTTAAAGGTCAAAACCAGCACCTTAAACCTGACCCTGTACTCCACCAGGAGCTGGGGGCTTGGCAGGGCCAGAATCGACACTTACCACTGGTGGGGATATTTGTGGGACCATTTGCAACAGGGAGAGCCAGTGTGGTGCTCTCCAGACACTGCAGTTCCCATCCAGCATGGCCAATGGTCAGGGAGGATGGGGCAGGAGTATGGAGAGTATCACGCTGGCCACCTTGAGTCTAGAAGTGCAGCTTCAAGATGAATATACTGAGGCTGCTTTCATTGCTATACTAAGGAAGAATATACTGAAGATTTGTCTTTTCCCAGCAGCTTGTTTTCATTACCCTGCAAGCTCTCACACTCCTTTTAACAGCTCAGAGCCGTACACAGGCCAGGCTTTGCCACTCTGGGTGCCCAGGTCAACCAAACCTTTTGGACTGCAGTTCCCATCAGCTCAAAGAAAACAAAAAAAAGATAACCCGGTGACTTGCTTATCTCATCAGAGGCACGGGTATAGCGACTCAAAAGCCAATCCTGTAGACCTTTGAAAGCTGTTACTCAATTCTGGACACGTTGGAAGCTTTGATTATGAACTGCCACACAGGCACATCGCCACCACGTATGTTTGCCTTACGACAGAATGGTTAATTTCTTGTTTATTGGACTGCCTTATATTATAAGTGGTTTTTTTAAATATATTGTTGCTTTTCTGTTTATTTTTATTACTTTGTTTTCCATTGAAAATATTCAACAACAAGCAGGTGATAAATAAAGCAAAAATTAAATAAATCACCACCATCTAAAGCAGCCTTCCCCAATAGAGAGAGAGCCTTTCTGGAAAGCTTGCTTCAAACAATCCAGGACCACGGAAAAGCCAAGTGCTGCATGGATGCCCAGGCTGGCCACATCTGGTTTCCGACTACCACCTGCCCCCTTGTCTAACAAGTAGGGGGGGGGGGGACGACATACAGAGACAGATAATCATTTCCATTTTTGCTGCACCACGCCTGACGCGCATCCTTTCATTGTGTGCAGAAACTCACGACATTTGTAGCGGAAGGAAGACTCGAGCTCCTGGCTTTATTTTCACAAACACAAGATCAGGAACAAAAGCACAAGCCCTTAAAAGGAAACGTGTTCCTTACCAATTCTGACTGCAGAAGCTAAACAGAAAGTCTGAACTAGAGGGGCAGATGCAGACTGCTGCAAAGAGAGAAGAGATCAGGGAAAACGACCAGCTTACAAGGCCTTTTATCAGCAGCTAACATGTTGATTACATACATAAAGGTAAAGTTAAAGGTAAAGGGACCCCTGACCATTAGGTCCAGTTGTGGCTGACTCCGGGGTTGCAGTGCTCATTTCACTTTACTGGCCGAGGGAGCCGGCGTACAGCTTCCGGGTCATGTGGCCAGCATGACGAACTGGAGCATGACGAACTGTTTCCCTTCCCGCCAGAGCGGTACCTATTTATCTGCTTGCACTCTGACGTGCTTTCAAACTGCTAGGTGGGCAGGAGCAGGGACCGAGCAACAGGAGCTCACCCCATTGCGGGGATTCGAACTGCCGACCTTCCGATCAGGAAGCCCTAGGCTCTGTGGTTTAACCCACAGCGCCACCCGCGTCCCTTGTAATTACATACATAGAACATGTCTAAAGAGCAAAGCGGTTTACAGCAACCTTAAAAAGAAGTATGAAGATTTAAATGCCCGCTGAGAGCCTGTCCCTGCATCCTCAGATTAAAATAAGTCTCCGAACAAGTAACTCCGTTTGCAGCCCTCATTAACCTTGTCTCTTCCTTCCCTCCTCTTCTAAGCTCCCTGTCAGGGTTTGGCAAGGAGGGAGGGGGGCTTGTGGCCAGAAGACGTGCCTTGAATGTGGAGGGTGCTGTTACTACAGAGATCCACCCCACCAGTGATTCCGTGCACAGAGTTGTAAAGGGAGCGAGAGGAATAGCTCCCACCCCCAAAGGGTCTCCTGCCTCAGGGTCCTTGATGCCCAAGTCTGCTGAGCTGCTGTTCCCCTGGAGAAATCTACTCTGTGCCATGGGGAGACTCCAAAGCCTGTCTAGGGTGTGTATGCATTGTCCTGTTTGCCTTTACCCAGCTGCAAGGACAAGGAGACACAAGCGTGAAGCAGAGCCAACAGATCTCCGGAGGGGGAGATGTTAATGGGGTGCAAGCACTCCACCAATGGATGGAAACGTTTTTCTGATGCCCCACAGGGAAGAAGTGCAAGCTCAAGAGGTCTTTGGTGCGGGAAACAGCCTTCCGGGCCTTGAAGCCAACCATCTCGCGTATTCTAAAATCTTAGGATTTGCAGCCTAGACTAATGGCCAATCTGTAGCCTACTGGGCTCTCGGCTGCCTTCGCAGAGTGCGTCTTTCAGGAAGAACAGGACAAGCTATTCTAATCTGTACCCAAGAAGATAAGCTCCTGCAATTACTGGAGCTGCCCTGCTTGGCACTCACACCAGCCTGACTACAGACTCCTTGGAAAGAGGTATTCAGTGGGGCATCTCAAAGCCTCAGCAGGGCTTGGTGGAACCCACACTTTCGCCCCCAAGCCCTGCTCATAATGCCTCATAAAGCCTGTGGTTTTGAGAGGGCATTTGCACAATCCTTAAGGCGCTGTGCTGGTTTGAACCCTTTTGGAGCGAATGTGAACAGCCACAGAGCACTCCATATATCGCCTCTGAAGTGTCCCATCCGACTCCAAACCAACCCATAAACAGAGGCACAAAAGCTCACCGCATGGACACTTCTTTTCGCAAGTTGTCATCCTTATTTCAGTTTAAACCTGGCTAATTTTAGTTGGCCGCAAAGCAGATTAGAATGGCAGAACCCGAGTAAGCCAATCTTAGAGCAAAACAAGATTTGTTAAACCCTGAGCAAGAAGCGTGCCCAAGACTCTGTTGTCCCTCAAGGCAGGTGGATTCCAAGAGAGGCTGATTAGTAATAATAATAATAATAACAACAACAACAATAATAACAACAACAACAACAATCATAATAATTTATTTATACCCCGCACATCTGGCTGGGCTTCCCCAGCCACTCTGGGCGGCTTCCAACAAAATATTAAAATACCGTAATGCATCAAACATTAAAAGCTTCCCTAAGCAGGGCTGCCTTCAGATGTCTTCTAAAAGTCTGGTAGTTGTTGTTCTCTTTGACATCTGGTGGGAGGGTGTTCCACAGGGCGGGTGCCACTACTGAGAAGGCCCTCTGCCTGGTTCCCTGTAACGTGGCTTCTCGCAGTGAGGGAACCGCCAGAAGGCCCTCGGCGCTGGACCTCAGTGTCCAGGCAGAACGATGGGGGTGGAGATGCTCCTTCAGGTATACAGGACCGAGGCCGTTTAGGGCTTTAAAGGTCAGCACCAACACTTTGAATTGTGCTTGGAAACGTACTGGGAGCCAATGTAGGTCTTTTAAGACCAGTCTTATGTTAGTCCTCCCCCTGCCCCTGTTGGAGCCCAGTGAATTGCCTGTGAAGTTGTGGGCCTGAGCCTGTGGGTCACATGGGGCTGGCTACTTCACGATCTCTGGCTCCAAGACATGCCAGGAATTGCAGGAAATGATATTCAAATCCCTTTATGCCTCTGTCCTACACATGTTTACTTGGGCATAAGTTCTAGCAAGCGCAGAGGGGTTTTGTTTCCCAGTTTAGGTGCGCATATGCAGCTTATAAAATCACACAGTCTGGCAATTAACAATGTTACTGTGACATCTTCTCGTGATGGCATTGCTAAGACCAGCTTTGGCACTTGGCAGCTTGTGCAAAGTTAAATGATGACTCAATGTTTGCTGACTTGAACTCATCATTGCTATTCTTTAAAGGAAAGGGAGAGAGAGACTAAAGGGGGATGGTCAATGCTAGTCCTACTCAGAGTAAGCTCATTTAAGTTAACAGACACAGCTAAACTCAGTGGTTCTGCTCTGAGTATAATTCATTTGGATACAACCCAGAGATCTGTTTTTTATTCTTATTAAAAAGCAGTTTCCCAACTGATGGAATTAAAATAACTGCTTTACTGATGCCCTATGATTTAAGTTATAATGCTTTGGCAAAATTTTACTGCTGCTGAGCCTGACTTAACTGGAAGGATCTCTGGTGCAGATCCTCCATCTACTTGGGCTTTAGTAACCTGCAGTATGTTTGTGGGGAAATTGCTATGCTTTTTTAAAGAGAGAGAGAGAGAGAGAAAGAGAGAGAGAGAAGGGGAAAATATTTAGCTTGCCAGCTACAGGCCGTTGTTTTTATTCAAGATGGACTGCTGTGAACTTTGAGTAATGTAGCATCTGACCTCTTTTTAGAAAAAGCTGGCCTTTATAGGGCATAGCTTTCCCCAAAATAACTTAAAAATAACAATGCATAAGCCATGCGTTTGCTTGGCTTGTTTTTGCTATTCCGTCCTGAGCTACCACAGATTTCAGATTTTCCACCTTCAATGGATCCTTTCTGTATCCACTGATATGCCAAGGAAGTTGGATCAGGACAACGACCCGTCCAGGCCAGCATCCTGTTCTCACAGTGGCCAATCAGATGCCTCAGTGGGAAACCCAAAAACAGGTTCTGAGCACAAGAGCGACTCTTCGCTCCTGTGGTTTCCAGCAACTGCTATTCAGAAGCACTGCTGCCTCTGACTGTGGAGACAGACCATAGCGATCATGGTTAAAGGTAAAGGGACCCCTGACCATTAGATCCAGTCGTGGCCGACTCTGGGGTTGCGGCGCTCATCTCGCTTTATTGGCCGAGGGAGCCGGTGTACAGCTTCCGGGTCATGTGGCCAGCATGACTAAGCCGCTTCTGGCGAAACCAGAGCAGCGCACGGAAACACCGTTTACCTTCCCACCTGAGTGGTACCTATTTATCTACTTGCACTTTGATGTGCTTTCCAACTGCTAGGTTGGCAGGAGCAAGGACCGAGCAATGGGAGCTCACCCCATCACGGGGATTCGATCATGGTTAGTAGTCATCAATAGCCCTCTCCTCATGAATTTGTGCAATCCTCTTTGAAAACCATCTTGGGTTGGTGGCCATCACTGCCTCCCATTGGGGAGACTTCTATATCTTAACTCTGCGCTGCATGAAGGCTGGAATATAACTTCCAACTGTTGCTCAGCCTTCGATCAGGCCGGCAGGGAGGAGACGCAGAGTTGCATTCCAAAAGCAGCACCTCTCAGATCACCAGGCACTGAGCTCGCCCCCCTAAACAGAGGAGAGCCCAGTGCAAACAGACAGCTTGCCCTCAAACCAGCCCTGGTTGAATCCTGTGGTTGCTCTAGCTGTGGCCTCACTGCTCTGGGCAGACACCAGCCTACATCTGTGTTCTGGACACCACACTGTACCAGAGCAGTAGCAGCAGAGTCTCTTCCACCAAACCAGACCTTAAATTGCACCAGAAACACTTTTCTTAAAGATAAGCAAGTTGATGTTCGGCTTCTGCTCGCTCTTATAAGATTCACAGCTGAGTTTGGGAAAGATGAGGCACCACAGACCTGAAAATGTTTGCAGAAATTCATTGTTAACCAACATTTCACACGGTCTCCCTTTCATTCCCAGAGGCGCAAGGCGCCAGGATTCTTGTTCACCTGAACAGCACTAGGTGAGAAAAAAAGCCAGAAGGTGGTGAATGAGCTACCTAAGGCCTTCCTGCAAGCTGCGTGGCGCTTTTGAGGTCCCAGCACGCCCCCTTTTGTGGGTTAAATGGTGCATGTGTGCGTCTCCCAATCATGGCACTGTTAATTAGATGCTGAATGGCAGTATGGTGCAGTGGTTAGAGTATCAGGCTAGGATCTGGGAGACCTGGGTTCAAACCCCCACTGAGCCATGAAGCTCCCTGGGTGACCTTGGGCCGGTCACTGCCTCTCAGCCCAACCTACCTCACAGGGTTGTTGTGGTGATTAACTGACAAGGGGGAGAACTACATATGCCACCTTGAACACCTTGGATGGAAAAGGAGGGATATAAAGGCAATAAATAGTCATAAATAATACCACTGCTTTTCCTATGCCCCTAGAATCATAGAATCATAGAGTTGGAAGAGACCACAAGGGCCATCGAGTCCAACCCCCTGCCAAGCAGGAAACACCATCAGAGCACTCCTGACATATGGTTGTCAAGCCTCTGCTTCAAGACCTCCAAAGAAGGAGACTCCACCACACTCCTTGGCAGCAAATTCCACTGTCAAACAGCTCTTACTGTCAGGAAGTTCTTCCTAATGTTTAGGTGGAATCTTCTTTCTTGTAGTTTGGAACCATTGCTCCGTGTCCGCTTCTCTGGAGCAGCAGAGAGCATTGCTTACTCGGGATCACACACTTCTTGGCTGCACTGGTGCAGTTGGGTTACTTGCAACACTGCAGGTAAGACCGGCCTTGAGCAAAGAGCATCCTCAGCCAGGGGAGGAATCAAGACACAGGCTGGTATCCAACACTAGTCCTACTCAGAGTAGGCAACTCGAAACCACTGAACATAAACTCAGTCACGTCCACTAACTTCAACAGGTCTATTCTGAGTAGGACTAGCACTGGATACAACCCATTATGTCCAGTCCTACGCATGTTTACTCTGAATAAATCACAGCCATCAGTGTAGATTACACTTCATCAGACTGCAGGGAAGGGAGGCCTCTGGCTCAGGCTGCAATCACACAATAACTTTTACATCACATTCTTTCCCTCAGAGAATTGTGAGCAGAGCTACTATTCCCAGCAACCCTTAGCAAACTACAGTGCCCAGAATTCCTTGCGGTTCCAGTGTGTGTGTGTGTGTGTGTGCGCGCGTGCGCGTGCGCTTTAAAGGTATGCAACCTCAGTGGTAAAAAAACGCAAGAGCCCCAACTTAATCTGTTCCGGAAGTCCGTTCTTAAACCAAAACCGTTCTTAAATCAAGGCATGTTTTCCCTAATGAGGCCTCGCGCTACCAGTTACCTTCCACCGTTCGGATTCTGTTCTTAGACCGAGGTAAAGTTCACAAACCGGGACACTACTTCTGGTTTTGTGGAGTTTGTAAACCAAATCATTCTTAAACCGGACTGTTCTTAAACCAAGTTACCACTGTACACTAGAGCATCTCCAGGCAAGCTTCACAAACCTGGAAGAGCAAGGCCAGTTCTTGGAGTCACACTTTTCAAACCAGACCTTTAGCGAGGTGTAAGCCATCTTTAGAAAGCTGAGGTGTTTCATAAACAGGTTTCTTAAACAGGCCCAGGATTTCCATTTAGGCCACGAAAAAGTTGTGGGTCTGTCAGGAACATCTCTACTTGGCCCTACAGTTGATGTGTTTTCCTGACGACTGACATAAAAGCCACCTTCACCAGAACAGAATACTAAATACGCTAACAATCTCCCAGTTGGGGGCCATAATTTTCATAGTATGGTGCTGGTGATGTCCCCGTCCCCCCCCCCCCCGGCCAAAGGCCGACCATTTAAATGGGGCACTTCCTAGCAACCAACTCTAGAGTCTGTGACTCTCCCAAAATGCCACTTTTAGGCCATGATGCCAGCAGTGAAGGGAAAAAATGTTCAGTGAGTGAAAGAAAATTATGTGGCTTTAGCAGAAATGATATAAAGGATTAAGTAAAAATGAATTGGTGAAAGAGAGAATGTAAAATTATAGTATATTAAGACAAATTATTAAGATAAAAACAAGGTTGGAAGGATTTGCTGAAATATCAAATTGAATTAGAATACAAAAATGGGAGGTGTGAGGAGGTCAAGGAAACAAGCAAAGGAAAGAAAGCTATGTAAAGGTTTGATTTGTGCTTCTTTAATTGTTCGTATTTTTTCTGTCTTTTTTATTTTTCTTTTTTCTCTTTGTAATCTTTAAAATTTGAATAAATACTATTAAAGAAAAAATGTTCAGTGAGTGGTTTCTGAAACCATGGAGTTTGAGAACTGGCAGTGTAGATGATATTGTGCTGGAAGTCTGACTCAATATAAAAACAGTAGTGTTTGTAGATGTGTGTGTTTTTCTTGTTGTTTTTTTCCTTTTTGTGTTTCGTTTTTCTTTCTTGTTTGTATAGTTTTATTTTGGATTCAATGTTTGTAATTTTTGTTGTAATTTTGCATTGGGGGGAAAAAACAACAACCAGTAGTGCTTAAGAGTGCTGGACTGGGCCCTGGGACCATGGGTTCAAATCCCCACTCAGCCATGAAGCTCACTGGGTGACCTTGAGCCAGTAGCTGCCTCTCAACCTGACCTACTTCACAGGGTTGTTGTGATGAGGCCAACGATGCACTCTGCCTTGAGCTTCTTGGAAGCAAGAAGGTGGTATATAAGCACTATATATATATATATATATATATATATATATATATATATATATATAACCTTGCCCTCAAAAACCATTTAAACCATGAACAGGTTAGAAATGGGAACTGAAAGCACGGCAAATGTTGAGCAAAACACACAGATGACCACACGCTGCTCAGACATTTAAATTTCCCAATATATTGCATTGGTTCATGGCATGTGGCATGAAAACTTCATCTCAAAATGGAACAATGTGCATTTGAGCTCTCCATGTTTCTAGCCCTCATGAACTGTAAACAGAGAAGCTCCTGGGGTGGCGGAAACATGGAAAAATTCAGACCACTTTTGCATGCACATATATACAGTATACACACACACACACACATATATATATATATATATATATATATATATATATATATATAATCATCAAGTTTTCTTCGAGGCCTTGACACAAGTTTGGCGAGAGCAGCAGCTTCCAAGGGGCTTGGCGTTTGTCACATTGCACAGCAGCTCCCCCAACCGAAGGCACGCCTGTTTGCACGGCCCTCCCCCATCCCCGGGGACACCGATCTCGGAAGCTGCTGAACGCACGATGAAGGCTAAAGCATCCGTTATCCTACGCACGTTATTTTTAAACTTATAAGCATTGCCGAGAGGAGAAGCGGGCAGGAAGGAAGGACCCCCGGCCCTCCTCGTTACAAAACAACTCCTCAGCATTGCAACAATGGGAAGCAGGAGCAGCGCCCCCTCCCCACGAGACAGCGCTGCACCCCCGGAGGCTACTCGTGCAAGCTTAGTAAGCGGCGCCGCGCGCGGCCGGGATCCTATGCCGGGATCCTATCCCACCCACTGCCGCCGCCCGCCAGCCCGCTCACCTTCCCCTCCGAGTCCTGCTGCTGCCCGTCGGCATCCCGGCCCAGCCTCTGCCGGAGCTCGCTCATCTTGCACTCCCCTTGCGCCTCCTCCACCCTCGCCTTCCGCTCCGCTTCCCACCGCGCAGTGAAGCAGCAGCAGCAACAGCAGCAACAGCAGCGAGCGCAGCGCGAGCCGCCCAGCGAGATGGCCGGGCCCGGGGATTAAGGCGGGGCCAAGGCGGCCGGGGCCAATAGGAAGCTCCCGTTCGCTCTTCTACCCATAGATCTTTCAATAAAAAAAAAAAAAAGTGTAGAGGGGCGAGTCCATTATAGGGAGGTGCAACTTCCTGGTTTCTTCAGGCGCTATTTCGTTTCTGTCTCCCAGAGACGAGTGCACCTTTGGGAATGAAGTCAACCCGCTGGGAAGTTACAGCGCCTGCTGTGGTTGTAGAGAGACATGTTTGGTTGCAGCTGGGGCAGATGTAGGCATATTCTGTGCTGCTGCAGATGCTCTCTGCAGTCTCCTCCCCACAGTCATTCATTCACCGGTCCCTGCTGTGGAGTGGATACTATCTCCAGGCACTGGGGTCATCTGCAAGGGATTCCCACATGGTGGGGTTGATGCCGCCAGCCTTTGCATCATGTTTGCAGACATCTCTGTAACACAGGGTTTGCCAGCTGGCCTGGTACCTGAAGGAAGCTCCCTGTAGAAGAAGAAGAGAAGAGTTTGGATTTGATATCATGCTTTATCACTACCCAAAGGAGCCTTAAGTGTGACTGGCCCAAGGTCACCCAGCAGCTGCATGTGGAGGAGCGGGGAATCGAACCCGGTTCACCAGATTACGAGTCCACCGCTCTTAACCACTACACCACACCAGCATGCTGCCAATGTGGGCTTGGGAGAGCATATCTTTCTTTGAGACATGTGATGCCCCAAACCTTCCTGAAACCGTATACACTGAGGTGTTGCTTCTGGCAGGTGTCAGTTGCCCATGACTCACTTCCATAAAGCAGTGCGCTCAACACACAAGTTTCATAGACCATCTTGGTATTGGTCATTATTCTCCCAGACGTTGCTGGACTACACCTCGCATCATCCCTGATCGCTGTCTGGGGCTGATGGGAGTTATAGTCCAGAAACATCTGGAGGGCCACAGGTTGTGCACCCCTGGGTTAGAGTGTTGGACTATGACCTGGGAGAAACCAAGGTTGGAATCCTCATGGCCATAAAACTCCCTGGGTGACCTTGCACCAGTTTGCGCCAGTTACTGTCTCTTAGTCTAGCCTACCTCACAGGGTTGTTGTGAGGATAAGATGGGAAGAAGGAGAACTATGTATGTTCCCCAGAGCTCCTGGGTGGAAAGGTGCGGTATAAATGCAACAAAATAATAACCAAACCTCAGCTGCGCTGTAATCCTGAATGTCTATGGACATTCTATGGAATGCTTCAGGAGAAGACGCACAAAGCTAACTCGGCCAATTGGTGAGAAGGGAAGATAGAACTTTCTTTATGTATGCCACAACAGCAGCAAGAATACTCATCGCAAAGTATTGGAAGAAACAAGATCTACCCACCCGGGAAGAATGGCAGACGAAGGTGATGGAATTGGCTGAGATGATTGGCAGGATCCGGGACCAAGGAGAAGAGTTGGTAGACGAAGATTGGAAAAAATTTAAAGTATATCTTCAAAAATATTGTAAAATTAAGGATTGTTAGAAAGATGTTGGAAAAAGAAAACTATGTGGTTTTGGTAGAAATGATATAAAGGATTAAGTAAAATTGCATTGATGAAATTGATGAAAGAGAGAACATAAAACTACAATATATTAAAACAAATTATTAAGATAAAAACAAGGTTGCAAGGATTTGCTGAAATAACAACTTGAATTAGAATACAAAAATGGGAGGTGTGAGGAGGTCAAGGAAATAAGTAAAGGAAGAAAGTTATGTAAAGGTTTAATCTGTTTTTTTTTCTTTTTTTAAAATGATTGTATTTTCTTTTTTGTTGCTGTATTTTTTCTGTATTTTGTATTTTCCTTTTTTCTTTTTGTAATCTTCAAAACTCTGAATAATTTTTTTTTTTTTTAAAAAAAGCTAACTCGGAAGCTGCCGCGCACAGTGCGACTCTTCCTATTCTGAATGCATGCTCTTGCTGCCACTTTCCTAAGCCTCCTCTAGCCCCGCCCCGCGGATACCCGGATGTGGGTGCGCTGCCTGCCTGGGCTGGGCTGATTGCCTTTGCAAAGGCTGCCACCAGCAGTGCACCTTCCTCCTCTCACCTGCCTTGGCGACTGGCCTCTTCGGCTGCAGCAGCCTCCCCTAACATAGACTGTGCCTGGTCAAGCGTTCTGACAAAGTGATGATCGGTGAAACATGCATCGCACGGCAAAGAGCCAGGAGACTGCCAATGGTGGACAATAACTAATCCGGCGGCCGCTAGTAACATTAAAATTATTGTGTATTGGAGGGATTGGCATCGCTCTCCAATGAGAGAACAGCTAAGAGGAGTCAGGAAGCATGTTTTGCTGAGTAGTAAAAAGGTAAAGGTACCCCTGCCCGTACGGGCCAGTCTTGACAGACTCTGGGGTTGTACGCCCATCTCACTTAAGAGGCCAGGGGCCAGCGCTGTCCGGAGACACTTCCGGGTCACGTGGCCAGCGTGACATCGCTGCTCTGGCCAGAGCCAGAGCCAGAGCCAGAGCCAGAGCCGCACACGGAAACGCCGTTTACCTTCCCGCTGGTAAGCGGTCCCTATTTATCTACTTGCACCCGGAGGTGCTTTCGAACTGCTAGGTTGGCAGGCGCTGGGACCGAGCAGCGGGAGCGCACCCCGCCGCAGGGATTCGAACCGCCGACCTTTCGATCAGCAAGCCCTAGGCACTGAGGCTTTGATGTTAAAAAAAGAAAATTAGTTAAACACCTTGCATTCCCACCACATATGCAGAAACGAGCCTCACTCCCCACATTTTCTTAAGCAGTAAGGGGGCATGGACTTCATTGCTTGGTAAAGTCTCTCGAGAGTCCAGTGCAATCTCAAAACAATTTTGAGAGTGGGCTCCTGGATCCTGGTTTGATACAGGCTTTAAGGAAAGCTTCGTCCAGAGACCATTCCAGAGTGTCTCATCAGTGGTTCTTTGTAGGTCCGCTTTACAAATCGCTGTGAAAAATAATTTAATGTGATGGGGAAAAGTGGAGGAATCCAGTTTTTCCCTACACCCCCACCCAGGCTTTCACATCTCTATGCATAAATATATTTTTTAAATTTATTTCATAACATTTAGACACTGCTTGATTGTTTCCTTTTTTCTTTAAACCCCTCAAAGTGCTTTCCAATATGTGCATAAAATCGCAGCAAGTCAACACGCGCATACACCCCTCTGTCGGCTAGGGATCCTGCGCCCAGGCACGGACAAGCCTGGGCAAAGCGCGCAGGGAAACTGGAGCTCCCACCTCCTTCTCCTCCTCCTCCTCCCTCTAATTGGCCGATTAAGGGAGGGCGGACCAACTCCTGTGAAATGCGATTGGCTCCTCCGCTTAACGACGTCACCGCCGATCTCCCGCTCAAAAGCGCTTGTTCGCGGGAGAACTCTTGGGGGCGTTGCACAGGCGGCGCGTGCGCGCCGGAGCTCCTTTCGCGCCCGCCTTCCGTTTGCAGGGATGCTCCGGATTGGCCTACGGCGGAAGAGCGGCTCGCGAGAAGGCGGGGCCAGTCTCGGGTGGGCGGAGCGTGGCGCGTGTGGGCGGGGGGAGGTATAAAAGCGGCCGTGCGGGACCCGCCGGCGCCAAACTGCGTTCGCCTTCCTTTGCGCTCGCTGCTTTTGCTGGGAGGGCCGCGCGCGCGCTTCTTTGCCTCTCCGTTGTCTTCTTCCGCCGCCGGCGACGAGATGTTCGAGGCTCGGCTCATCCAGGGCTCCGTCCTGAAGAAGGTGCTGGAGGCCCTCAAGGACCTCATCACCGAGGCCTGCTGGGACCTGGGCTCGGGCGGCATCAGCCTGCAGAGCATGGACTCCTCGCACGTCTCCCTGGTGCAGCTCACGCTCCGCTCCGAAGGCTTCGACACCTACCGCTGCGACCGGAACATCGCCATGGGGGTCAATCTCACCAGGTGAAGAGAAGCGCCGCGCCTGTCAGACGGCCGGCCGGCCGGTCCTCCCTCCCTTCACGAGGAGGATGGCGGCCGCGTAAAAGGCGGGAGTTTCCCTCACACTTGGGTTGGGGGAGGCTTAGGCCCCGCGCGCCAAATCCTCTCAGGCGGCAGCGGCGGCGTCGCCGGTCGCGTGACGTGTAATAGAAGCGTCCCGCCATTCTTGACATTGGCGGGAAAAGCGCGCGGGAGGGGGCGGGGTCTGCCTCTGTTAAAAGGGCGGGGGGGGGGGGGGAGAAAGCCGTTTGGCGCGCGCTGGAATCTCGGGGCCGATTGGCTGGTTCCGTCCTCAAGGTCTTCCCCTGATTGGTTGATGCGGCCTGTCGTTGGGCGTGGCTTGTTTCCCCCTCTAGTTAATACAGGCGGGCGTAGCCTGCTGCTGCTGCTGCTCCTTGAAAAGAGATTTGGCGGGACCTCGTGGTCCTTGAATGGTCGCGAAGGAGGCAGGCCTCTTCATTGCCGGCAATGAGGCTCCTGGCCCCTTAAAATTTGACTGGCGCATTTGCCAAGCTTTTTTTCTCCTGCCCCTGAGTAGCAAACCCCCCCCCCCCATTGACAGCACCTAAGCGGGCAAATACAGTGGTACCTCGGGTTACATACGCTTCAGGTTACAGACTCTGCTAACCCAGAAATAGTGCTTCAGGTTAAGAACTTTGCTTCAGAATGAGAACAGAAATCGTGCTGCGGTGGTAGCGGGAGGCCCCATTAGCTAAAGTGGTGCTTCAGGTTAAGAACGGACCTCCGGAACGAATTAAGTACTTAGCCCGAGGTACCACTGTATTCAAGTAGGTTTGCATCTGCCTTGTTGGTGTTCCCTGTTTTACAATGTGGATGAAAGAAAAATCCGGCACAAAAGGCGTTTGCTATTGATTCATATACATATACAGTAATGTATACATATACACGCTCTTGATTGGGACGTCCTTGCCTGATATTCACACAAATCTGAAAACAACCATCTCATAGTGCTTCTTGCTGGTGTTTTGGCGTGAGCAGTCATTCCCTTCATTCCCCTTTGTAAGATCTTCATATGCTTCCAGTGGTGATGCTTTCTTAAGATAAGAATGTGTCCTTTTTTTCCCTTTCCTAGTATGTCCAAAATACTGAAGTGTGCAGGTAATGATGATATCATCACCCTGAGAGCAGAAGACAGTGCAGACACACTGGTTTTGGTGTTTGAGACACCAAGTAAGTAACTGAAACTTCACGGATGCAAAATAGCTAAGTTTTGATCTGGAGGTATTATTTATTTAGGGCACTTGCCCAAATCAGACGGCTCTTGAGTTGTCTTATTGTTCAGGCTAATGGGAAATTGTGATGCTTCTCTTTGCTTCTGAACATTTGCAGAGTGTGCCTCTGTCAGTCTGCAGCCATGCAAAGTGAGAGAGAGAGAGATGAGAGACATTAACAAATTTGACTTGCAGAATTGCTTCCTTTCTTTCTGAGACAATGTAATAAGCTGCTAAGTGCCCCACAGGAAAATGAAGCAGGCTCTTCACAGCCATCCCTGTCCAGTGCCCATGCATGCAGAATGATCCACAGAAACTTGTGCAAGTGGCTGCTGCAAATATGTTTTGTTTTAAACTTCTAATTCTGGAGCTGGCCAATAAGATGTAACTTCAGCTTCCTAACAAGGATGGCTACTTGATGATTATCTGAGCAGATCAGTTGCCACTGCCATAAAATTCTTGCCTACATGAACTACCTAAGCTACTTTAGGATCACAGATGAAGTGATCATAATTTCTTGAAAAAGTAGATTCCTGGCGCGCACACACACACACACACAACTTGTTAGAATTGTCACCACTATAGGAGCACCAGAAGCAAAATCAACATGAATTCTGCTAGTAACACTATAGAAGGAGCCTTGTGGTCTTGTCATTGGGTTTAACGTCATAATGTCTCTCCTTGGAAAGAAGGTTTTAAAATATTATGGGAAAGGTTGGCCAGTAAGCACTTCCTGTAAAACTATTTAGGCTGAGATCATCTCTTAAGTTAAGCATCATAATTAGATACTTGACTAATACTCCCATTTTCCCCATAGATCAGGAGAAGGTGTCTGACTATGAAATGAAATTAATGGACTTGGACGTAGAACAGCTTGGAATTCCAGTAAGTGCACTTTGGATTCAAATTTATTGTAATTAACTGAGCTTAAATATAAGCTTGTGCTGTGAAAATAGTTAACAAAACTATTCCTTGCTTACAGAACTTCATTGTCTTCCTATTTAAGCAAGCGTTTGTTGGATTATAGTATTTCCATCTTCATGAATAATTTCCATCTGATTGCATAAGGAATTGTTAAACTGAATTGAAGGAGACTTGCAAGGAGGATTGAAGCAAGTGATTATTATTTTTTCATAGGAAGGCACATTTTTATTGCTCGTCTGATCTTAATGAATAACAGAACTATTTGTGTTTTGCTTTAGTGAATATTTTGGTTTGAATTGCTCCTGCAAACATTCTGAAAATGCTCCTCAAAGTAAGGCGATGTGTTGCTCTTTCAGGAACAAGAGTACAGCTGTGTGGTGAAAATGCCTTCTGGTGAATTTGCTCGCATCTGCAGAGATCTTAGCCACATTGGAGATGCTGTTGTAATCTCTTGTGCAAAAGACGGTGTTAAATTTTCTGCTACTGGAGAGCTAGGAAGTGGAAATATAAAACTGTCACAAACCAGTGATGTGGATAAAGAGGAAGAATCTGTAAGTTGGTGAAGTTTTAACTGCAGGTTGTAGAGATGTTAATTGTCCTTTACTATCTCTTCTCTCCCCTCCATAAACTTGCAGAACAGTTTGCCTACCTTGCTTGTGATAAAGCTGTTTCTAATGCAGTTGTTAAGCTTGTTGGACTTCTAAAACAGTGTGTTATAGAATATTTAATTCAAATTTAATTTGTTGTAGGTTACAATAGAGATGAATGAGGCAGTCCAGCTGACTTTTGCTTTGAGATACTTGAACTTCTTCACCAAAGCCACACCATTGTCTTCTACAGTTACCCTCAGTATGTCTGCAGGTGTCCCACTAGGTAAGTTTCATTCATCTCTGAAAACTAACTTGGTTTTAACTTTGGTTTCAATTTAAATCTAAGTTTTGTTTATTTGTCTCCTGCAGTTGTTGAATATAAGATAGCAGACATGGGACATTTGAAATATTATTTGGCTCCAAAGATTGAAGATCAAGAAGAATCTTAAGAATTTGATGGAAAGAATCAGGGTTTTGTGAAAGAAGAACCTCTGCTGGAAGCCTGTTCACCATTCCGTCTTGGTGCATGGAATTGTCATATATGCACTTAGGTCCAATTGTAGATATCTGTGTAAATACTTTTTTCACTTGTTTTGAAAATTCCTCTCTCTCCCTCCCCCTATCTTTTATACCTTGTTTTTATAGCTAACCCTTTACTCCAGAAAGGGAGTACAGTATTTAAAAAGACAAGGAGGTTCTGTGGCAATCTCTTCACAGTAAGGCTGCTGTTCGATTTCTAAAAGTAATAATGATTAGAGAAATTGGATTTTAATTATTTGTCTTGAAGCAGGAATCCTTGGAGCTGAAAACTTGTCAATAAAGAATATTCAGTTTGTTAACTTGTGTCTGCCTGGCTTTGAACAGAGAGAGGGAGGGAGTTTAAGGAGGCTTAAAGCTGTGTCTGGTTCCATGTTGTGGGGCAGGGGGGTGGGTTACCCAAGATCTGGTCCTGGGAAGCAGTGCCATTTTAATTTGTTACACGTCCAGAGGTGCTGTGCTGTACATGCCAGGGCATTATGGAAAATGTGTGATGATAGGTGGCTACTCAAAACTGAGCAGTTTCCGCCAGTGCAGGCAGTGATGACAGCCCATTCCTATCTAGCAGGTGAAGTCTTACCTACATACTTGGAAGTTTTGGGGTCAGTGTATGAATGTTGGGTGCCTTTTTTTTTTTTTTAATGGTTCTATTGTTTGAAGGCCAATTGTGGTAGCTGGATGACTGATTTTGTCCCCCTTTCCATCTTTAGAAAGCAAGTTAACGCCACAGTGATGAAACGTAGCCTGCTTTGTCCTGGAGCCCAAACTTAGAGCTACAGTATGGCAATATTTTATCCAGAAAATTCCAGCATGCTGCCACTTTGCTATAGTCTGCCAGTGGCATTTCCACAAATTTCAAATGTATGTGTAAGCCATGCTCCAGAATGGTTTCAAGACAACTTATTGCTTGTCTTTCTGAACTTTTGAATGTGCCTTGTTAATTGATACCTGTACCTTAAACATTCCCTTAATACTTTTTTTAAAAAATTACCGTTCTATCACTTTTCCTTTGAAGAGCTCATGGTGGTGTTCATGGCTCTTTCCCCACTCTCCATTTTATTCTTACAACCCTCTGAGGGGCAGCGACTGGCCCAAGATCAACCCAGTGAGTTTTGTGCTGAGTGGGGATTTGAACCTAAGTCTTGCAGTTCCTAGTCCAGCACTGCCCACATCTCTTATCTGTCCTTCACCATAATGTTGCAGGGTGGGTGACAGCAGCCAAAACTACTGCTTGAAATAAAACCAACTATATCCGACAATTCTCAGATTTAACTTACAATGCTGAAAATAATTTGCTTTAATTGGACCGCAACCTCATACTCAAAGCTGTGGGATAGCCAGCAGAGGACTAGATGTGTTGCTGTGCAGTGGGTGTTAAGTGGACTTTGTGAACTTTACCACGGGCCTCAAGTTGGTTCATCAGCCATGGCTGCTACAGGGAATATGGGAACTTTCTGGTAGCTGTCCAGCGTCTTAAAAAACCTTGGGAAAGGAGAGCCCTCCATCTCCTGAAGCAATTTGTTTCACTTGAAGAAAACGAAGCTTTCCTAACATAAGGATTTGAATGAATTCATTGGTCCAGATCTCTCCCCCCCCCCAATAATAAGTAAAAAAAAATGTTCATTGTACTTGTGACAGCCCTTTAGTTTTTCCAAGCTAAATACAGTGGACGCTTGGGTTGCAAACGTGATCCGGGATGCACACACGGGTTGTGATTTGGCACTTTTGCGCAAAGCACAATTTAGTGCTTCTGTGCATGCGTGACCCCTGAAACCCAGAAGTAACCCATTCCGGGTTTCAGCGGGTCCGTAACCCGAAAAAACGAAACCTGAAGCATCTGTAACCCAAGGTATCTGAAGAAGTGTGCATGCACACAAAAGCTCATACCAAGAACTAACTTAGTTGGTCTTTAAGGTGCTACTGGAAGGAATTTATTTATTTTGTTTTGACTATGACAGACCAACACGGCTACCTATCTGTAACCAAGGTATGACTAGTCCCAACTCTTCTTACACTTCCTATGGCTGTCTCCTATGTGCCATCCTCTGGACAATGTCAATTTTAGATCTCAATTTCTGGTCTGCAGAACTCTCAAATGCAACTCAAATGGAATGACATCAATACTTTCCATGACCTGTGAAGAATATCACAATATAAAATTGCATTGGGTTCTGCCCTAAAACACTGAATCTTATGCATGCCTACCCAGAAGTCCCACTGAGTTAAATGACGCACCTGAACCGCAGGCATAGGGTTGTAACGTTTGTATTTGAAGAACATAAGAAGAGCTGGCTGCATCAGGCCAGTGGTTCATCTGTTCCAGTATCCTGTTCTCACAGTGGCCAGCCCGCAAGCAGGATGTGAACATGAGCCCCTCCTGCGGCTTCTGGCAACTACCACTCTGAAACTATTCCTTCAAAGGAGGTAGAGCATTAGCCATCATGATTACTAGCCCTCCATGCATTTGTGTTTTAAAGCCATTCAAGTTGGTGGCTATCGCTCCCTTCTGGAGGACAGAATTTCATAGTTTTTAACTGCTCCATAAATCAGTCCTATCTGCCCTGTAGGGGATTATTTATTGGTCTTTTAAAAATAACCTTATGATGTGGCAGTGTGCTGAGCTGCAGGGACCGCTGATAAATTACAGAATCAGAATTGTGGAGTTGGAAGAGAATTTCATGGGGGAATTTGCAAAAAGCCTCAGTGAAATCAAGATATACTCTACATCTGCTGCATCCCCCCCCCATCCCCCAAGCTCATAACTCTTATCAAAGCAAAGAAATGAAGAGCCTTTGTTTTTTGAATTGGGTTCAGCGGCTGAATTTTAAACAAAAAAGCAAATTGAATCATTTACTTGTTATCAACCCTTCACCTTTGAGTCCTCAAGAGTGGCTGGGGAAACCTAGCCAGAAAGGCGGGGTATTAATAATAAATTATTATTACTACTATAGCGCAATATGGGATCAAAAGCATCCATAAATATGGTATAATAATAATTAATTTTTTAAAAAATACAATTGCATCATTACAGCTTATTGTATTTTAGTGTTCTGTCGGAAGCGGCCCAGAGTGGCTGGGGAATATTATTATTATTACAGCGCAATATGGTATCAAAAGCAACCATTAATAATAATAATACAGTTACAGATAGGTAGCCGTGTTGGTCTGCCATAGTCAAAACAAAAAAAATTCCTTCCAGTAGCACCTTAAAGACCAACTAAGTTAGTTCTTGGTATGAGCTTTCGTGTGCATGCACACGAAAGCTCATACCAAGAACTAACTTAGTTGGTCTTTAAGGTGCTACTGGAAGGAATTTTTTTTGTTTTAATAATAATACATTTACATCATTACAGGTTATTGTATTTTAGTGTTCTGTCAGAAGCCGCCCAGAGTGGCTGTGGAATATTATTATCATTATTACAGCGCAATACGGTATCAAAAGCATCCATAAATACGGTAGTTCCTAAAAGCGGCGCAAACGAGGCGAGGCAAATCCCTGGGCGTGGAGCGCCCCCTTGTGGCGTGCGAGGGCGGGGGCCAAGCTTCGGCACCGTCCAATCAAGACGGAGGCGCCTTGACCCGGAAGCAGCTCTGGCGCGAGGACCGTAAACTTCCGGCCGGGGTGTCGGGGGACAGTCGGCAGAATCGGCGCGACGGAAGCGGGTCTGGCTGCCTGAGGGAGCGGAGAGATGGCGCTGGCCTGCAGGTAGGGAGGGAGGGAGGGAGGGGAGGCTGGCCTCGGGGGCCGGCAGGCCTTGGGCCCAAGGAGCTCGGGGGGGGGGCGGGCGGCTTCCAGGCTGAATCCGCACAGCAACCCTGCGAGGCGGGCCAGGCCGAGGGGGGGGGGGTGATTATTTCTAGGGGGGAAAGCTGCCCTTGTCTGCTCCTCTTTGCATTCTGCGTCTGGCGCCAGGATCCCTGGTTTGCTAATTGAAAACAGCACCCACAACAAAAATAAATAAATCAAAATTCACTTGCTTTGCTACATTTATACCCCCGCCTCCCCCCTACTTAAAAACAGCACCCACAACAAAAATAAATAAATCAAAATTCATTTGCTTATATATATATTTTCTTGGGGGTGTTGCTTATTTCTTGGGGAAAAGCTTCTCTTCTCTCAGAAGCCATTGTCTGTGCCTGTTTGCATTCTGCATCTGGCCACAGGATCCCTGATTTGCTAATTGAAAACAGCACCCACAGCAAAAATAAATAAATCAAAATTCACTTGCTTATATATATATATATATATATATATATATATATATATATATATATATATATTCTTGGGGGGGTGTTGCTTATTTCTTGGGGAAAAGCTTCTCTTCTCTCAGAAGCCATTGTCTGTGCCTGTTTGCATTCTGCATCTGGCGCCAGGATCCCTGGTTTGCTAATTGAAAACAGCACCCACAACAAAAATAAATAAATCAAAATTCACTTGCTTTGCTACATTTATACCCCCGCCTCCCCCCTACTTAAAAACAGCACCCACAACAAAAATAAATAAATCAACATTCACTTGCTTTGCTACATTTATACCCCCACCTCCCCCCTACTTAAAAACAGCACCCACAACAAAAATAAATAAATCAAAATTCATTTGCTTATATATATATTTTCTTGGGGGTGTTGCTTATTTCTTGGGGAAAAGCTTCTCTTCTCTCAGAAGCCATTGTCTGTGCCTGTTTGCATTCTGCATCTGGCCACAGGATTCCTGGTTTGCTAATTGAAAACAACACCCACAACCAAAAATAATAATAAATCAAATAAATCAAAATTCATTTGCTTTTATATATATTTTCTTGGGGGTGTTGCTTATTTCTTGTGGAAAAGCTTCTCTTCTCTCAGAAGCCATTGTCTGTGCCTGTTTGCATTCTGCATCTGGCGCCAGGATCCCTGATTTGCTAATTGAAAACAACACCCACAACCAAAAATAATAATAATAAATCAAATAAATCAAAATTCATTTGCTTATATATATATATTTTCTTGGGGGTGTTGCTTATTTCTTGGGGAAAAGCTTCTCTTCTCTCAGAAGCCATTGTCTGTGCCTGTTTGCATTCTGCATCTGGCGCCAGGATCCTTGATTTGCTGCTTAAAAACAGCACCCACAACAAAAATAAATAAATAAAATAAATCAAAATTCACTTGCTTTACTACATTTATACCCCCACCTCCCCCCTACTTAAAAACAGCACCCACAACAAAAATAAATAAATCAAAATTCACTTGCTTTGCTACATTTATACCCCCGCCTCCCCCCTACTTAAAAACAGCACCCACAACAAAAATAAATAAATCAAAATTCACTTGCTTTGCTACATTTATACCCCCACCTCCCCCCTACTTAAAAACAGCACCCACAACAAAAATAAATAAATCAAAATTCACTTGCTTTACTACATTTATACCCCCACCTCCCCCCTACTTAAAAACAGCACCCACAACAAAAATAAATAAATCAAAATTCATTTGCTTATATATATATTTTCTTGGGGGTGTTGCTTATTTCTTGGGGAAAAGCTTCTCTTCTCTCAGAAGCCATTGTCTGTGCCTGTTTGCATTCTGCATCTGGCGCCAGGATCCCTGATTTGCTAATTGAAAACAGCACCCACAACAAAAATAAATAAATCAAAATTCACTTGCTTTGCTACATTTATACCCCCACCTCCCCCCTACTTAAAAACAGCACCCACAACAAAAATAAATAAATCAAAATTCATTTGCTTATATATATATTTTCTTGGGGGTGTTGCTTATTTCTTGGGGAAAAGCTTCTCTTCTTTCAGAAGCCATTGTCTGTGCCTGTTTGCATTCTGCATCTAGCGCCAGGATCCCTGGTTTGCTAATTGAAAACAACACCCACAACCAAAAATAGTAATAAATCAAAATTCACTTGCTTTGCTACATTTATACCCCCACCTCCCCCCTACTTAAAAACAGCACCCACAACAAAAATAAATAAATCAAAATTCACTTGCTTTGCTACATTTATACCCCCACCTCCCCCCTACTTAAAAACAGCACCCACAACAAAAATAAATAAATCAAAATTCACTTGCTTTGCTACATTTATACCCCCACCTCCCCCCTACTTAAAAACAGCACCCACAACAAAAATAAATAAATCAAAATTCATTTGCTTATATATATATTTTCTTGGGGGTGTTGCTTATTTCTTGGGGAAAAGCTTCTCTTCTCTCAGAAGCCATTGTCTGTGCCTGTTTGCATTCTGCATCTGGCGCCAGGATCCCTGATTTGCTAATTGAAAACAGCACCCACAACAAAAATAAATAAATCAAAATTCACTTGCTTTGCTACATTTATACCCCCACCTCCCCCCTACTTAAAAACAGCACCCACAACAAAAATAAATAAATCAAAATTCATTTGCTTATATATATATTTTCTTGGGGGTGTTGCTTATTTCTTGGGGAAAAGCTTCTCTTCTCTCAGAAGCCATTGTCTGTGCCTGTTTGCATTCTGCATCTGGTGCCAGGATCCCTGATTTGCTAATTGAAAACAACACCCACAACCAAAAATAATAATAATAAATCAAATAAATCAAAATTCATTTGCTTATATATATATATTCTTGGGGGTGTTGCTTATTTCTTGGGGAAAAGCTTCTCTTCTCTCAGAAGCCATTGTCTGCGCCTGTTTGCATTCTGCATCTGGCGCCAGGATCCCTGATTTGCTAATTGAAAACAGCACCCACAACAAAAATAAATAAATCAAAATTCACTTGCTTTGCTACATTTATACCCCCACCTCCCCCCTACTTAAAAACAGCACCCACAACAAAAATAAATAAATCAAAATTCATTTGCTTATATATATATTTTCTTGGGGGTGTTGCTTATTTCTTGGGGAAAAGCTTCTCTTCTCTCAGAAGCCATTGTCTGTGCCTGTTTGCATTCTGCATCTGGAGCCAGGATCCCTGATTTGCTAATTGAAAACAGCACCCACAACAAAAATAAATAAATCAAAATTCACTTGCTTATATATATATTTTCTTGGGGGTGTTGCTTATTTCTTGGGGAAAAGCTTCTCTTCTCTCAGAAGCCATTGTCTGTGCCTGTTTGCATTCTGCATCTGGCGCCAGGATCCCTGATTTGCTAATTGAAAACAGCACCCACAACAAAAATAAATAAATCAAAATTCACTTGCTTTGCTACATTTATACCCCGGCCTCCCCCCTACTTAAAAACAGCACCCACAACAAAAATAAATAAATCAAAATTCACTTGCTTTACTACATTTATACCCCCACCTCCCCCCTACTTAAAAACAGCACCCACAACAAAAATAAATAAATCAAAATTCACTTGCTTTGCTACATTTATACCCCCACCTCCCCCCTACTTAAAAACAGCACCCACAACAAAAATAAATAAATCAAAATTCACTTGCTTTACTACATTTATACCCCCACCTCCCCCCTACTTAAAAACAGCACCCACAACAAAAATAAATAAATCAAAATTCACTTGCTTTGCTACATTTATACCCCCGCCTCCCCCCTACTTAAAAACAGCACCCACAACAAAAATAAATAAATAAAATAAATCAAAATTAATTTGCTTACTACATTTATACCCCCGCCTTCCCCCCAAGGAGCTCAAGGTGAACTACATAGTTCTCCTCATCTCCAAAACAACCCTGTGAGAGTGTGGCCCTGCGTCACTCAGAGAGCTCCGTGGCCGAGGGGGGTGATTTGAACCCTGGTCCCAAAGAGGCGGGCTGAAAGCAAAATGCCCGCCCAGTGGTGCAGAAGCCGTGGGGTTTTCCTTTATTTATTTTCTTGGGACTGGACTCCTTGGCTGTGAATAAACATTGTGAATAAACATTCACATTTTATTGATAATAATCAGCTAAATAGTTTGAGGATCTATACAACTGTGTAACATGCAGAAAACAGCATTTTTAGAGAAATCAAAGACTGGAACTGAGGGAAGTTGGGGGTGGGTTCTGCGGGGGGAGGGAGGAAGAATGCGGGGGAAATAAGGATGATATGTTTCTGGATAATATGTTTTGTTTTAATTTTTAATATATATATATATATATATTCATATTCTTGGGGGGGGGGTGTTGCTTATTTCTTGGGAAAAAGCTGCTCTTCTCTCAGAAGCCATTGTCTGTGCCTGTTTGCATTCTGCATCTGGCGCCAGGATCCTTGATTTGCTGCTTAAAAACAGCACCCACAACAAAAATAAATAAATAAAATAAATCAAAATTCACTTGCTTACTATATTTATACCGCCCCCAAGGAGCTCAAGGTGACCTACATAGTTCTCCTCATCTCCATTTTATCCCCAAAACAACCCTGTGAGAGAGTGTGACTGGCCCTGTGTCACCCAGAGAGCTTCATGGTGAAGTTGTGATTTGACCCCTTAGTTTACGCAGATCCTAGTTTGGCACTCTACCCCAGTCCTCTCTAGATGTCATTCAAAGCATCTGGGGGCACCGGATTGCAGGAGTGGGTTTTAAAACAATTTAAGGTGCTGAACATCTCGGTAGTGGCACCCACCCTGTGGAACGCCCTCCCACCAGATGTCAGAGACAAACAACCACCAGACTTTTAGAAGACATCTGAAGGCAGCCCTGTTTAGGGAAGCTTTTAATGTATAGACTATTGTATTTTAATATTTTGTTGGAAGCCACCCAGAGTGGCTGGGGAAACCCAGCCAGGTGGGCGGGGTATAAATAAAGTATTATTATTATTATTATTATTATTATTACTATTACTATTACTATTATTACTATTACTATTATTACTATTATTATTATTTATCATTGTGGAACTTGAACAGTAGCTCCAAAAGGGCTACTGTTGCTGCTGGTGCATTTACTTACTATTAAGTTGATGCTATGGTCACCTTTGTACATAAAATTATCTAGGTGGCTTGTAGAATAAAAATAATGATTTTAAAAAGGGAAAAGAGCAGCCTAAAGCTCCACAAGGGTGAGAGCATTTTTGTAAATGGAATCCATGTGGGGGCTCTTCTGCTGCCTGGTGTTGCTTAAGTTGTAGGCATCTCTCATTTGTTTTGACTCGTCGTTTGGAAGCGTGTTTTGCTCCAGTTTTTCTTTCTAAAGTTCCATGCAGTCTTCAGCCATTGACAAAACGATGTAGCTTTGGATGATAATGGTATCTTGATTTTTGTTACTGGTTTTAAAATTGGGTGTAGGCTTATAATTGCAGAAAGAAGTTTAAAAGAACCCCAGTGCATATCGTTTTAGAAGTGGGGCATTTTGGAGCAAGATTTTTCCCAACTGGGGAGAGTGCTCTTGTGCTCGAATCCTGCTTGTGCGTTTCCCACAGATATTTGGTTCACCATATGAGAACAGGATGCTGGACTAGATGGGCTCTTGTAGGCCTGTCTTATGCTCTTAACTTGGCCAGAATAGAAATAACTGAGTTGTTGTGCACTGGAGCAGCAGTGAAAACAGGGGCTGCCCTTTAAAACTGCACCAGGGTGGGGCTGAAGGACCAGGATCACTGGCTTCACCACCCACAAATGCCTCTTTGAACTTCTCCTTCCTAGTGTGAACAACAGCAGAAGCTCTGGCAAAGCTTTCTCCTCTATTTTGCTGCCTTGAGTCACATAGAGGTGAGGTGCGTAGGCGCATAGTGTTGTGGTTTGGGTCAGACTAGGATCTGCTGCATGCAGGTTCTGCATTCCTCTGCCCTGGGAGGTACTTCCAAGGTGCTTTTGGGTGCTAAACTGCTGGTGTGGTGCTCTAAAGGGATTTTGAAAGTGGGCACACTTTTCCAGGAACACCTTCCTGACTCCAAAACGGGACTGAATGGATCAAGCCCTCCAGCTTTCTTAAAGCTTAACTCCAAAAGCAAAGCTCTGTTAACTCCTTAGTGTGACACGGATGACTAGGATAAGTTGATCCAGAGAGAGGGGGAGAGGTGTGGTGGATAGAGTATTAAGATGGGGGCCCCCCTCCCAAATTCATCTATGGAAATTGTCAGTTGGTTTGCGGTCAGTCACCACCTTCTCTCACGTGACTGTTGAGAGAATAAAAGCACTGCCCTTGGAAGAAAGGCAAAGCCCTTCTATATTTTCATCTTTTTCTTATGTGGATCTGTGTGTGAAATCTGATCTCGAATTAATATTGCAATGGGTTGGGGGTCACCTTCTCAAGAGACAATGGCCTTTAATACATTGTTCCTAAAGTGAATGTGGAGAGTTGTGTTCCATAAATGCACAGTAAGAGGAATTAGAATCCAGTGCTTAGTAATACTAGTTTGTTTCATTTACAGTGGTGCCTCGCAAGACAAAATTAATCCGTTCCGTGAGGCTCTTCGTCTAGCGGTTTTTTCGTCTTGCGAAGGAAGCCCATTGACAGCTTAGTGGATTAGCGCTATTAGCGGTTTAGCAGCTTTTAGCGGATCAGCTGATAAGCGGCTTAGGGCTTAGGAAAAGGGGGGGAGGGAAAAAACCCCGCAGGAACTCGCAAGACATTTTCGTCTTGCGAAGCAAGCCCATAGGGAAATTCGTTTTGCGAAGTGCCTCCAAAACGGAAAACCCTTTCGTCTAGTGGTTTTTCCGTCTTGCGAGGCGTTCATCTTGCGGGGCACCACTGTAGTAATGTCATTTCTGTAGTGCCTTTCAATATATGTTTCTGCAGCTGTTAGCCTCCCTAATATAAATTGTGATTTTCAGAAATAGAACCTATAAAAAGAGAATTTGCCACTTCAGTGACTTCTAAGAAGCTTAGTTGGTCTCTAAGGTGCTACTGGAAGGAATTTTTTAATTTTGTTTTGACTACGGCAGACCAACACGGCTGGCTACCTGTTTCTAGGAAGCTGTCATCTTAGTAGTTTTTTCCGAGTTTTTTTTTTAAGCAGGGAGAAATTCGAGCTTTTCCTTAAGCTAGCAGAGTGGAAGCTGGATACCTGACACCACTTGAGATGTTGCTGGCTGCAGAAAAAGGTCCGCTCTGGGTCTGAAATGGCTGGAGTCTCATGGAATCTCTGTGTGTGTGTGTGTGTGTGTGTGTGTGTGTGTGTGGCAGGGAGTGGTAAGGAGAGGGGACAATGCTGCTTCTCACATTGGAGCAGAATTATTCTTGTGTCTGTAGAGATATAGGACCGTTGTGTAAGTAACTAAAAAATGAAACTGTGTGTGATTGCTTTGAATGATCAAACTGATTTTAAGGTCATATTTGTTACCTCAGTGATCATTGCGGCTGAAGTGGGATTTAAACTGATCTGAGGGCTTCTTGCGCAGTGAGAAAGGGAAATGCTTCGGTTAATGTTGGCTGCCTTAAAGCTACCAGGCTCCATTCACATTGGGGCAAAGGTACTTGAACAAACACCTTCCTTGTGCCTTCCAGATCTTAATTTATTTTTCTTGCTAATTTTTGATGCATTTTAATTATTGTTTTTATGAGTTACGTTTAACTACAGTTGTTAGCTTTCATGGATAGCTATCAAGAGGAAGGGTGAGCTAGAAGTAACAAAACAATATATTCTTGATGAGCGTGTTAGCCTAGCCCTGGCCAGAATACCTGATGTATTTTCCCCTGTTTTTTCAAATGTAATTCCCCTGTTCACAGGGATTGGGGTGGTGTCAGCTTGTGTTCTGTTAACACACTACAATTTCCATCACCCTGACCACTGATCCTGCTAGCTAAGAATGATAGGAGTTATTGTCCAACAACAGCTAGGGACCCAAGTTTGAGAAACACCGTTTGACACATCAGGAAGAACCTCCTATATACACACACACACACACAGAGAGAGAGAGAGAGAGAGAGAGAGAGAGAGAGAGAGAGTGCATTGCGGCTGTAATGGCATCAGATGAATGCACTGGGTGAGATGTTTTCACTCCTTGGATGTTTTTGCTCCCTGGAAGCCTTGCCCCACACCCCGAAAACAAAAGCTGCTGATTCAAGCTCTGTGGATATAGCTTACAATGTAACTTGCTAATGGCATAAAAACCACAGGGCTTCGATCCCCAGCAGGAAGAAATTACAGGGCTTTATAAAAGTCCAAGGTCAAAGTGGTTTGCAGTGTTAAAATAGCACAGCAGGTGGAGGGCTAGGACTTATTCACCCCCAAACCTCCTTGGCCATTTCCCCAGGCGACTGGCTCAGCCTTTCCATCAGGGCCATTCTGGCTTCTAGCGGCATATCTATGCCAGGAGCAACTCTGATTTTAAGCAGGATTGTCTGCCCTGCATTCTCCATGCATGCTTTAAAACAACTGCATTTCTACACCTTGTAGGTCCTCATCTATGGCTGAAAGTAGTCCAGACCTTCCTTTATATGGTCTGAATTTTCTTTGGGTTCCTTTCGTTTGAAGCCTCTTTGTGACTTAAATTGTGGGCCAATGCAGATGGGGACTTCTCTGTTTGAGGGCTTAAGCTCAAATCCTGCATATGGGTTTCCTGCAGACATCTGGTTGGCCACTGTGAGAACAGGAGGGTGGACTAGATGGGCCGTTGGCCTGATCCAGCACGCTGTTCTTACGGATTAACAATTAAACTAATGCTCAAATGTAAACAAGCCCTTAGTAACATAGGCTGCTTTTCTTTGTTGTCTCAGTTCCTCTCCTGCATTAAAATCCGCTGTTCCCACTCTCTTCCCGTCCCCTCAAGATCTTTTTCTCTCTCTCCCAGGCTGTAGATGCTGATGCTTCCTACTGGTAAAGATGCCATCCCGAACTAACCTGGCAGCTTCGATCCCCAGCAGCAAAGTGAAATATTCCAAGCTTGCGAGCACAGATGAAGGCTACATTGACCTTCAGGTAAAATGGGGGGTGGGGGGGTGGGGAGAACCAGGACAAAATGAATTCCTTGCATTTCAGAAGCACCACTTGTGTCGTGATCCTCACTTGAGTTCAGATATTCCTTACAAGGCGGCAGTATCCTCCTGCTATTACATTTAGCCATTTACTGGGACTGGAGCATTCTGTATAACCCAAAGGGGTTTTGTACTTTGGGAACTTTAGTGTTAACCCAGTCAACATCTTGGGGTTGCTATTGAAAGGTTAAAGACTGAGCAATTCCTGTACGCTTAAGCCTGGCCTCCTTGCTCATTTCCTGAGAGCTCAGACATGCCTGCCTCTTCCTCCATTCCAAAAGGTTGCATTTCCACGGCAGCTTAGAGGATGTAAGCGTTAGCAGGAGCCTCTTCTGCTGTGCCTTCTCTTCTCAAAACTTCAGCGTAAGAGAGACAGCCCACCTGGCTCTCCTGATTCCTCTTCACAGAAGGCTCAGGAGAGTAGAGGGGTAGATGACCCCACCATTCCAAGCCAAGCCAAGATTTGTGGGCACTGGTGCAAATGCACAACTGTTCACACTGTTCCTTCAGTGTCTAATAATAATAATAATAATAATAATAATAATAATAATAATAATAATAATTTATACCCTGGCCGGAGCCGAGCTCAGGGTGGATAACACCAGTAAAATTACAGTAAAATCATAATGGGGGGGACCAATTTAAAATACAGGTTAAAATGCAATTTAAAATGCAGCCTCATTTTAAAAGTAGCCCATAGATCAAAACCATAAGGGGAGGGAAACATAAGGGTCAGACTAAGTCCAAACCAAAGGCCAGGTGGAACAGCTCTGTCTTGCAGGCCCTGCGAAAAGATGTCAAGTCCTGCAGGGCCCTAGTTTCTTACGACAGAGCATTCCACCATGTTGGGGCCAGTACTGAAAAGGCCCTGGCCCTAGTTGAGACCAATCTAACCACCTTGCAACTTGGGAGCTCCAAAATGTTGTCTTTTGTGGACCTTAAGGTCCTCCACGCGGCATACCAGGAGAGGCGGTCCTGTAGGTAAGATGGACAAAGGTGGGTTTCTTTCTTTCTTTCTTTCTTTCTTTCTTTCTTGGGGGTGGGGTGTTGGCTCCAGAGGAGGAAGCTTTCCCTGTAACTTCACTGTGGGTGGGCACCTTCCTCCCTCAAGCATCCTGGTTTGCCAAGACCAGAGGAGGAGATTCAGGTCTAAATGGGGAGCTGATATTTGCAGGTGATAATTTCAGAAAAGGGATGAAAAGCAAGCCAGTCCCAAATGGAGATAGTTGGGTTTTGGGGTGAGAGGGTGGCAAACACACCCAGAACGTTTCATTTCTGTTCCAGGGTCGGTTGGGGTTTTCGCTCTTCCTGTGTTTTGTGTGTTTATGAAGATGCATTAAAAGTGGGCCACTTGGAGGCAGCATTGTCACGCTGGCTGGTTGTAGCATTAAAGCAGACCTGGAATTGCCTGCTATATTGGCTGAACGTACAAAGTAGCTTTGTACTGAAGGCAGGCCGCTGGGCTGTCCAGCCCAGGCTGGCAGCATTTATCCCAGGTTTCATGCAGAGTTTTCTGTAACATTTGCTCCCTAGGAGGCTTTTCCTTGGAGACCTGGCAATTGCCTGTGTCCTTAAAGGTAAAGGTAACCCTGACCATTAGGTCCAGTCGTGACCGACTCTGGGGTTGCACGCTCATCTCGCTCTATAGGCCGAGGGAGCCGGCGTTTGTCCACAGACAGCTTCCAGGTCATGTGGCCGGCATGACTAAGCAAACCAGAGCAGCGCACAGAAACGCCTTTTACCTTCCCGCTGGAGCGGTACCTATTTATCTACTTGCACTTTGACGTGCTTTCGAACTGCTAGGTTGGCAGGAGCAGGGACCGAGGAACGGGAGCTCACCCCATCACGGGGATTCGAACCGCCAACCTTCTGATCAGCAAGTCCTAGGCTCTGTGGTTTAACCCACAGCGCCACCCGCGTCCCTGCCTGTGTCCTTAGGTTATGCTTTTTACCTGTTCTTCTACCATCACCCCCTATTGGCAGTGACACTTTCAGCCAGTGCAGCAAAGCCCTCCTGGATGGGCAGCACCTGTGTTGGGAGAACTCCAGGATAATCGAATCTGAATGTACTCCTCCTACCAGTGGAAGAGGTTGCTCCCTTTCCCATGCAAGGAGGGGTTTTTTAATTTTGGGGGGGTATTTTTTGCTGGGCTGTTCCAGTGCTAAAAACAGAGTTGATTTGGACTGCTTAGATGAAGCCCGAAAGCCACCCACCCATACCAATGGCTCCATTGCCTGGTTACATCACTGGCACTGGAGTACTATTCAACATTTATCTGAAGGAGTTGGGTTCCAACTTGTATCCCCATTGTTTACCTGCAGCTAAGGTACGTAGCACTTTTTTTGGGGGGGGGGAGCTGTAATTGCCCCTCTCAGTGACCTTGTTTGGATCTGGCCCAGAGTATGTCTAGCCCATTGTTCTGAAACTCTCAGTGGAGTTTGATGCTGATGGACTAACCCCGTCATCAGATCCTTGAGAATCATCCTATGTGTGAACATGCAGGTTCCTCTCATCTGCCACTGATCAGCCTGACTTCTACACGTTTGTCGAGTGGCAGATGAGGTTGATGGACTGTATGGAATTGGCGGGGATGACTGGCAGAATCCGAGACCAGGGAGAAGAGTCGGTGGAAGAAGATTGGAAAAAATTTAAAGATTATTTACAGAAATATTGTAAAATTAATGAGCTTTAGAAAAATGGTGGAATGAAGTTATATGGCTTTGGCAGAAATGTCATAAGGAACTAGGTACAGATAGATTGTTAATGTATTAAAGGGAAAAAACAAAGTTAGAATATGTTAAGATTAATTACAGGACAGAAAACAGAGGAAGATGGAAAGGAATTGCTGAAACAGTTAATTGAAGTGGAATACAAAAAGGGAGGCGTGAGGAAGTCAATGAAACAAGTGAATGAAAGCTAAGATTGAAAATATTGGAAGTGTTTTTAATTGTTTTTGTTTTGTTTTGTTAATTCAATGTTCTGTGTAGTGTTTTTGTTTTTGTATTGTATTATATTGATTTGTTTAATTCTTTTTCTTTTCTTTTTTTGTAATCTTTAAACTCTTAATATTATTTAAAAAGACTTCTACACGTTTGTCTACTCCTGCCAAAGCCATCCATGCTGGCGGCTCTAGTGGTTCCATGGAAGTGTGATGCTTTCATAACCGGGTTGAAAGTGGCCACTGATGCTTTTGAATGCTGACCTGTCTCTTCTTCCTCCTTTAGTTCAAGAGGAGCCCCCCCAAGATCCCCTACAAGGCCATTGCTCTGGCCACTGTGCTGTTCCTGATTGGCACCCTTCTAATTATCATTGGGGCTCTGCTCCTGGCAGGATACATCAGCAAAGGAGTAAGTGGCTCAGCACTTCTGCCAGGGCTGACCTGGCCTTGGAACGATCATAAGCTAACTGAGATACAAGACATCAAAATTGCATTCTTGCGCAGCTGTACATAGGAGTCATTTATTTTGGATGCAGGATTTGGAAGGGACTTTGGGGGCATGGTAACGGAGGGGCTGCCATTTTGTCTCAGTTTTGACCAGTAGGGTATCTATGTGTGCTTTGAAAAAGTGATAGTTGGTGACCTGTTACAGCGCTTGCAAATAGTGGCTTCCTCACCCACCAAGAGGTCTCCCATCCTGGGACTAGACTTAGGTATTTATTTCACAAAATTTGTGCATCGCTTAATTGTAAAAAGCAAAAAGACCTCAAAGCAGTTTACAGAAAAGATAAAACGATAAAATTATCAATAGGAAAAATTAACAACAATAAAGTGACAGCACATTGCGTAAATTTCTAAACATCTGGCTAGGCTTGCCTAAACAGGAATGTTCTTAGCAGGCACTGAACAGGGTACAGCGAAGGCAGTTGCCTGGTGTCAATAGGCAGGGGGTTCCAGAGTGTAGGTACTGCCACACTAAAAGATTGAATTTTTACAAATACAAGAAAGGCATTATGTGGCACTTATAGCAATGCCAGTTCCGCTGATCGAGCAGCCCAATGGGCACATACAGGGGGAAGGTGATCTTGTAGTTATACAGGTGTCAAGTTGTTAACTTGCTAGCCTTTAGAAGTTGGTGTGTGTCGTGTTCCTTCAGGCCGTTCCATGGGCCTGACAACAGTTTGGATGTTATGAACTAAGGTGAAGCAGAGGGGGAATCCAAGTGAGTTTTGCTTCCTTTTCTCACACTTTTTTGAAAGCCCAGAGCTGAGGATGGGCACATTCCACATGTGGAGACATTGCGCCATCCACATTTCCTCATGGAGGAAGGAATGCAGCGCTCCGCTTCAGGCACTTGAGCACATGAGGAGAGTTCTCTTTCCTGCAACTGATCCAGCACTTTGTTCTCACAGTGGCAAACCAGATGCCTCAGTTGAAAGCCAGAAAGCAGCACATAAGTGCCATGGCATTGACCACACACTGGTGCTGCCCCACACTCCTTTAGAATGTCATTGGCTGATCTTGGGGGTTCTCTCCCTTGCATTTCTTTCATGACATCGGCATCAAGAGCTGGGCTACTTAGTGGCATGGATTTCCAGACAACGTCATTTTTTCTTTGGGGATATTGGAGTGAGTGGCTTTTGTCAATAATAATAATAATAATAATTAATAATAATAAATATTTTATTTCTATTCCGCCCTCCCCAGCTGAAGCTGGGCTCAGAGCAGCTAACAACAGTGAAATAACACAGCATTCTAAAATCAATTCATTATAAAATCAGTTCAAATCAAATAGATGGCAATCACTGGGCTAGAGTTCTGTGAAGAATTACCAAAGGGGGGGGGGTCAGGCTGTACCTTGGCCAAAGGCCTGGTGGAACAGTTCTGTCTTGCAGGCCCTGCGGAAAGATGTTAAGTCCCGCAGGGCCCTAGTCTCTTGTGACAGAGCGTTCCACCAGATTGGAGCCACAGCCGAAAAAGCCCTGGCTCTGGTTGAGGCCAGCCTAACCTCTCTGTGGCCCGGGACCTCTAAGATGTTTTTGTCTGAAGACAGTAAGGTCCTCAGTGGGACATACAGTGGTGCCCCGTAAGACGAACGCCTCGCAAGATGGAAAACCCGCTAGACGAAAGGGTTTTCCGTTTTGGAGGCGCTTTGCAAGACGAAAATGTCTTGCGAGTTCCTGCTGGGTTTTTTCCCTTTCCCCCCCCCCTTTTCCTAAGCCCTAAGCCGCTTATCAGCTGATCCGCTAAAAGCCGCTAAACTGCTAATAGCGCTAATCCGCTGAGCTGTCAATGGGCTTCCTTCGCAAGACGAAAAAACCGCTATACGAAGAGCCTCACGGAACGGATTAATTTTGTCTTGCGAGGCACCACTGTACCAGGAGAGGCGGTCCCGTAGGTACGTGGGTCCTAGGCCGTATAGAGTCTGTCCAGAGTCTTTAGCTGATCTCTGCATACTGGAATACCCTCACCCCCAAATTTGATTTGGTAGTGACCTTGGAGAGAGTTTGTGTTCCTTTCTAATATATGTGTGTGGTGTTGGAAACTGAAGTAAAGGACACGAGTCAGGTTTTGTTCATCAGGTGAGCTGTGCATAAGCAAGCTGGCAAGGGAGCAAGCTGCCAGCTAGCTCTATAGAAGCTCCTTTTATTAGCACAATATGCAAAACCAGTCAGATACATTTTGGACTGTGACCTTTACACATCTTCCAATCCCGAGATTTAGGGGTGGTACAAAATTATTTTGGCACCTGTTTCCACCATTTTCCCCTTGAACAATGTATGACGAAGGAGACAAAGGTCACAGACAGGGCACGGCAGGCCACTAAGAGAGCAAAGGTTAGATAGAGGGCATGATGTTCAGACAGCTGTGGCTTGTCTGTGGGTGGAAGCGTGCTTCACACCCGAAGGTCACGCGGTCAGACAGCTGAGGCCTGTCTGTGGGAAGTGTGCTCCACACCCAGCGATCATTCCTTCAGGAAACATCCAGGATTACAGAACTGGAAATGACCCCAAGGGTCATCTAGTCTAACCCCTTGCAATGTTTTAAGTACTGTACCTGTACCCACTTAAAGTACATTGTGGTTGGGGTGATGTGGGAGGAAGCAAGAAAGGGGGCTGGTGTGAATGGTCCCAGTTTGGACTGGGTGGCCTTCTGCCCCCTCTGGCTTTCACCGCCTTAGTGCTGGTTTTCCTGTGCAATATTTTGTCAGATGATGGCTGCAACTTTGAATAGGTGAATGGGCCATTGCAGGCAGAACTTTCACATCTCCTCACCTCAGTCTGCACATCTAGCTGCATGTTGCCTGGTATAGAGAAGGCTAGCTGTTCCAGGCCAAGGTGTGAAAAAGCCCTTATTCTCTTTTGTTTTCCAGGGAACCGATCGAGCGATCCCTGTCCTGATCATCGGAATCCTGGTGTTCCTTCCTGGCTTCTATCATTTGCGTATTGCGTATTTTGCTTCCAAAGGCTACAGGGGCTATTCCTATGACGACATTCCTGATTTTGATGACTAGAAGATGGCAGAACACAGCTTTTTCTTAGGAAGAGTTTTTGCAACTTTTGCAAAAAAAAACCAAAAACCACAAAATGAAAATGGGGGTTTCTGCAGAATTTCCCTTTGATTTAGCGGAGAATGTTGCCACATCATGCAAAGCAAATCATGTGAGCAGCTGTCAGGGGAAACATGTTTTCTTTGAGATGGGAAGTTATTTCTGGGCAGCAAATGCAGCTGTGTCTCTTAGCCCAGTTCCATATGGAGACACGTGAGCTTAAGGGGGAGGAAGAAACTCAGGTGTTTTTGTTTCGGTTTTTTCCAAGTCTGTTGGTATTTCTTCTGAGTTGACTTTTTATCTAGAGCTGAACATCTGCAAAGCGAGAACTGGAAGTAGTGGCTAATGATTGTGCGACCAAGAAATCTGTTCAGGCAGTCTAGCAATTTAACCTTTTAAGGAGCCGGTCAGAATTTAAGGAAAATAGACGGTGGCTTTTAACACCACCTAGAACACGACATTTACCAAGAAGCCCAATTACTAGTCCTTGATGATACTTTGCTAAACTCTTGTGAAATCTGTTGTAGAATCCCGAGAGCACAAATCTGGAAGTGGTGTGTAGCTGTCGTGACTCGGGCTGCAAGATGCTGCCATTCACTCCTGGGAACTGGCCCCGGGGTGGTTCAACATAAAACTAAGCGATACATAAAAATAGAGAAAAGACTGAAAACCCAGAAAAAGCATGTGCTCCATGGCATACACACACTGTTTCCTCTCAAACAATGAGTTCAAGAGCAAAAAAGAAACAGTATAAGAAGGCATTTTAAAAAAATAACACATGCACACACTTTTGTAAGCCATGTCCGACAAAGTCTCTCACTTTTGTGGGTGATCCAAAGTACACCAAAGTTGACACACCTCTGTCTGGCTGACCCAGATTAGATCAGTTCCAACCCCTGCTAAAGTCTCTTTCCCAGGTACCATGCCAAAAGGTTTCCTATTACATCTCTCCCCCCACCCGGCAGAATTCAAAAACTGTTGTCAAGTGGGACACAACTATTCAAAGATGCTGTACTTGTCCGTTCTGTCCACTGTCTAAATCAGCTTTCCTCAACCTGGTGCCCTCTGGATGTTTTGGACTACAATGTCCATCAGCCCCAGCCAGTCCATGCAAGGTTGATGAGAGCTGTAGGAAAAAGTGCTACCTTTAGAGGAGGCTGGTCTAAATGCTATGCAGTGTTCCTGAACTGTATACATAGAAAAATCCTAGTCTGCACAATAAGAGTTCCTTTTGTTTTGTCTAAACCTCTGCTTAAGTCTGGATTCCACGCTAGGTTTACACAGCTTTTAGAATGCAAAAGAGGATGTATGCAATGAGATTTTAATTTGTGCTTGCAGAATATGTAATTAATATAAATAAAAACATACAATATTCTACCTTGATTTAATGTCATCTTCTAAGCAATATGAAGGGTTCTTGATTTTTGTCGATAACATGGCAAGGGGAAATGGAAGAATCAGGGCCACAAAGGAGGACAGGCTGCTCTGAAGAAATCCCTTACCCTGACCACTTGACCTACTTTCCAGAGCCTTTATCAGAAACTAGCAAACTTTGCTTCAGGGCTTGACTTTTGAGGGGTTTGAGGCACTGGATTCCCTGCGGACAGCCAACACCTGTGAGCCTAGGACCACAAAACCCTTTTTGGAGATGTTGCCACAGAGAAAAAGTCTAGCTCTATAATCAAACCCCTGATTTGCATTTCTAGGCAGATCTGGGAAATATTTTGTAGGTGATAACAGCTTCCTGTGTTCACATCAGCATTTCTCGTGTGTTTCACAATGTGCAATCCCAGTCCCGAGGAGCTTACAATTTAAACATTGGCATAGGAGACGACAGCAGAAAGTAAGGGAGATGCAAGCAGGAGCGGTGGGGAAGAATATTGTTACACGCCACCCTAATCTCGGAGCAGTGCGACATTCCAGGGGTACTAGGAACACATACCAAGGTCTGTATTTCTTTTTGGAAATGAGACACAGCGGAGACGGTGGTGTCTTTATGATGTATGGTTTAGTTATACATACAGCCTCTTTGAATTAAAGAACCTCCTAATGAGGGTGAAAGGAGAGAGCAGAAAATATGGTCTGAAGCTGAACATCAAAAAAATTAAGATCATGGCCACTGGTCCCATCACCTCCTGGCAAACAGAAGGGGAAAGAAATAGAGGCAGTGAGAGATTTTACTTTCTTGGGTTCCATGATCACTGCAGATGGTGACACGAAATTAAAAGATGCCTGCTTCTTGGGAGAAAAGCAATGACAGACAGCATCTTAAAAAGCAGAGGCATCACCTTGCCAACAAAGGTCCGTATAGTTAAAGCTATGGTTTTCCCAGTAGTGATGTATGGAAGTGAGAGCTGGACCATAAAGAAGGCTGATCGCCGAAGAATTGATGCTTTTGAATTATGGTGCTGGATGAGACTCTTGAGAGTCCCATGGACTGCAAGAAGATCAAACCTATCCATTCTGAAGGAAATCAGCCCTGAGTGCTCCCTGGAAGGACAGATCCTGAAGCTGAGACTCCAAGACTTTGGCCACCTCATGAGAAGAGAAGACTCCCTGGAAAAGACCTTGATGTTGGGAAAGATGGAGGGCACAAGGAGAAGAGGACGACAGAGAACGAGATGGTGGGACAGTGTTCGTGAAGCTACCAGCATGAGTTTGACCGAACTGCGGGAGGCTGGAAGACAGGAGTGCCTGGCGTGCTCTGGTCCATGGGGTCACGAAGAGTTGGACATGATTAAACGGCAACCTGAGCCTGAATGGAGGAGAATCCCAGCATTACACCCTAAGGTGCAGCAGGCCTGGGTCTGCAAATGAAATCAGCCATGCTCTATGTGCCCTTGTCCCAGCCAGCCCACATGGGGCTGAGACCCCCACTGCCCTGCATTGCCAAACCACTTGCAAAGCCGACACTTTCCCCTTGTTTGCTTATGTCATCCACCCTGAAATCCTAAATTGCTTTGCTCTCTGCCCACCATCTGATGGCTGTGAGGGGTGTCCCCCCTCCCCATGTCCAGCAGAAAGTCTTCTGCCTTGTTGGTTCCTTTCTTGCTGGGTGAATGACTGCCTTTGTTTCATAATAGCGCATCCCCAAGCAATTCTCTGGTCAGGAAAAAAAGTCCAGCTTGTATTTTTACCCTTCTAAATCCATTGGTTAAACTCCAACATTTACTAAAGCCAGGAATTAATGCGATTTGCTTAAATTCTAACCCTGTTACTGAATCCAGAGATATTGGGGGAGTCTTAACACCCCCCATAACAAAATTAATTTCTGTCTCAGTAGGATACAGGGCTCATTCTCTTTTCCCCTAAGCCTTGCCCAAACACCTTCAAGAATACCTTCAAAACCATAACAGGCTTCATTTTTAGTAGGAAAAAGAATGGAATGAAAGGTGGTCTTTCCAGGATCCCACAACCTCAGGTTTCAACTCTACTGTTTGGCTTCCTTCTGTTTTTTTAAGTCCATCTAATAATGTTGAACCCACAAAACTGCTGTCATTTAATAAATTACAGGGAATGTTTAATGTTGTCGGGTGACCTGGAATTAGGAGCGAATAGTGTGAGGCCAGGTTTGCTGATGACAAAATGAGATTGTGAAGAGCTCCAAAAGGATCTCTCCAAGCCGAAATTTTACTGTTTCTCTTTTGGTGCAGCTGGAAGTGATGCTTCCTAACTCCCAAGTAGCCTCTGTTGGGGCTGCCTTTGAATGATATCTGTGGAGGTACACTTGTGGAAAACGTTGTGTCAGAATTCTTCACCAGTGTGAAGTTTCTGGAATGATACCATGAGCAATGAGTAAAACCGTAATGAGTAAAAACTGTGGATGACCAATTTTGACTTAACATTTATCACATATATGCCTAAAGGAATTGTTCAGGAACATTCCTGTTGAGGCAAATGTTACATCAGAGTGTTGTTCATTTGCTTTTATGAGCCCTGCAGGGTGGGAAACCATGCATGCATAGTTGAAAGGGCTGGCCTCCAGGGCATGTTGGAACAAGCACATCTGAGCACTACCAAACACAGTCTATGCCATTTCCTTCCCAGGGACATGCAATTCAGTGCAAACAAGTGTAAAGTGACAATGCACATTGGGGCAAAAAAATCCAATTTTGTGGTGACTGACAAGGACAGAGAACTTGTGGTTGTGTTGGATGATTGCTCTGTTGACTTGCCAACCCTCTCCTTTTAATGTTTCCCTCTCAGAAAAGTGAATTCTGTGTTCAGGATTGTTAGGAGAAAGATGGAAAAAAATAAAACTGCCTACCTCAAGGTGCTTTTATGCAAAACATGCTGGGGAAATGACTGTGATTGCTTCTGGCTGCCAAACGTTATTGTACAAGTTTCAGAAAAGGGCAGCCCAAATGATCAAGGGGCTGGAGCGACTCCCCTAGGGGGGGAAATTACAGCGTTCAGGGCTGTTTAGTTGAGAGAAAAGTTAAAAGGAGACCTGACAGAAGTGTATACAATTGTGCATACTGTGGGTAAAAGTTATTCTCCCTCTTGCCTAACACTGGAACTCCTGGACATCCAATGAAACTGAATACTCGAAGATTCAGGACAGACAAAAGCACTTATTCGCACAGCGCACAGTTAAACTTTGGAATATGCTCCCACAAGAGATTGTGACGGCCACCAACTTGGATGATTAAAAAGGGGTTGAAGACAAATTCATGGAGGGCAAGGCTATCATTAGCTTCTAGCCACAATGACTGTGCTTTGCTTCCACTGCTGGAGGTGATTTGCCTCTGAATACCAGCTGATGGAAACCACAGGGACAGCGCTGTTGTGTTCACGTCCTTCTAGTGAGGTTTCCACAGGTGTTTGCTTGGTGTCATCCAAATCCGGCCTCCGAGGAACGTATTGCAGTGGCAACAATGGCTGTGGCGCGCTCCTTGGAGACCAGATGTTTTGTCTCCTCGGCAGCCACCCCATAGCTGTCAACTTACAGATTTGAAAATAAGAGACCAGCAGCCTCAAAAATAAGGGACCAGCAGCCAAAATAAGGGATTTTGGTCAACCAGCTCCCGAGCCAAAGGCAGAAAGCCCAGTCAGCCCAGCAGCTAAACGAAGCCTCAAGTGGTGGTTCCCACAGCACAGCAAACCGGCAAAGGGGGAGCAGCAAGGAAAACCACCGTCACCTCTCCGCTGGGAAGCGCTGAGCAAAGGCGAGTCCCCAGGCAACGAGGCCGATTTGATTGGCACAAGGCATGCAAGCTCCACCCCCCCCAGTCGTTCTTAGACTCCTTATTGGATGAGCAAAGCAGCCAAGCAACACAGTTGGAGCCTCCCTCCTCCCTGGCCGGCGGGGAGGGAGGGAGAGGAGCTGCTTCCTTTGAAACCCGGGAAATTTAAGGGACATCATCAATAAGGGACAGCAGCGGAACATGGTGCTGGGATAAGGGACTTTCCCGCCAAATAAGGGACGGTTGACAGCTATGAGCCACCCCACCAAGCTGCCTCTAGGAGTGGCCTCTTGGCAAATAGGAAAAGTGCTGGTCTCCTCCCACCCTTAGGGAGGAAATGGCAGAGGTGGCCCTCGCATGATTCAGAGCGGCCCCTCTCCTACCTTTGATTCTCACTTCAGCCATTGGATAAGGTTGGTTTGATCCCCCACCCCTTGTTCCCAATGTAGATCTTCACTCATCCCTTGTTCCCGAGTGGGGTGTGTGTCTGCCATTTTGTGGTTCACCTCAGGTGACAAAATGTCTTGGGCCTGCCCTGGTGATTGCGGACTTACCTCATCTGAACCTTTACAGACGTTTCCTTATTGAATTAAGCACATTCAGTGTTTCTGCTCCCTCTTCTGCTACTCCAGTCTATGACTTGGACAAGGAGACGTGACGTCGATCACCACCTTGCTGCATCATGCAGTCCTATTTTTCCTCTTGCAAATGCCATGTGCTTTCTCCGTTATCTGATCTCGGGGCCTGTTCCCAGATGCTCCTGCTTAATTGGCCAAAGGACTGTACAATTCATTGAGCAAAAACTGCTTCTGGGCGTGGAAAGCTGGCGAGGAAAGCAGTTGGCTGATTCATGCGGATGAGTCAGTGTCTGGTCAGCATCTTGTGTCAGGGTGCATAGCTTTCCCTTCAGCAGCAGAATGGCTTGGAGGGGAAAATACGCCTTGAAGGTGAAGCACTGAAGATGGGAGGCATGGTGGGGTAGTCATAGGCTGATTCTGCTTAGTGATAATTCATCTTGATTAATAGACATTCAGGTTTGCTCCTGTTTGCCCTAGCAAGAGATGCGTGCTGCCTGCACCTCCACAGAGCTGCAGGTTCACATCTATTTCAGCAAAAGCATCCGGCTGCAGAGACTTTGCTTTTGTGCTTGTAGCGGCTGATTAGTCATATGACCCTACATTTGCCATCGAGCAACTCAGAGACTTGCTGCTATTTTTGTAGACGGCCTGGATTTTTGTTTTGCAGAAATGTGGACACGAAAACCTGGAGGATAGGAAGAGATGACTTGCTGGAACTTCATTCCTGTCTCTTCTTGTTTGATTTCAAGCCACAGAGTCCGCTTCCCCCCTCTCCCTTTCTCGAGATGCTTCTGAGAGCATCAAATGAAATAACATCTTCTAGGACTGTCTGAGGAAAAACACTCGCTAGACTCACAATACTGGAGAGAGACAGAGATGGATGTAAACTCTTGCTCCTTGTGTGCATGTGTATACATATTCTAATATTTATTGGTACTGATTTATTGCATGCACGCATGCAAGTTGAAATTTCTACATGCTACCAAGGGAAAGCTCAAAACTGCTGGCGCACAAAATGGTAACATCCAGGCTTTTAGAAAATTCAGGTAGATTTAACTGCTTGCTTGTCCTGCTCTTTGAAACACCAAAGGCAAAAGGAATGGTGAATTTCCAGAATTTTTTTATTTTTTTGGTGGGGGGCAGAAGGTTCAGACCTGCATGAATGTCGGCCTTGTTTGCAATAAGGCATACAGGTGTGCAAGTGTAACTAAATCAGGATCTTACCTTTTTATGAAGACAGTCACAGGTTTGCAAAGAACAACATGTGCATGTAATCGTGACAATGCTGGGTCAGATCCAAAGGTCAGTCTAGCCCAGCCTTCCCCAGCTGAGAATTATAGAATTGTAGAGTTGGAAGGCACCCAGGGGTCATCTAGCCCAACCCCCCGCAATGCAGGAATCTCAGCTAATGGCCACCCAACCTCTGCTGAAAAAGCCTCCAAGGAAGGAGAATCCACAACTCCCGAGGGAGTCCGTTCTACTGTTGAACAGCTCTTACTGTTAGAAAGTTGCCAAAAACTTGACATGAGCCAACAGTGTGACACGGCAGCTAAAAAAGCCAATGCAATTCTGGGCTGCATCAATAGGAGTATAGCATCTAGATCAAGGGAAGTAATAGTGCCACTGTATTCTGCTCTGGTCAGACCTCACCTGGAGTACTGTGTCCAGTTCTGGGCACCACAGTTCAAGAAGGACACTGACAAACTGGAACGTATCCATAGGAGGGCAACCAAAATGGTCAAAGGCCTGGAAACGATGCCTTATGAAGAACGGCTAAGGGAGCTGGGCATGTTTAGCCTGGAGAAGAGGAGGTTAAGGGGTGATATGATAGCCATGTTCAAATATATAAAAGGATGTCACATAGAGGAGGGAGAAAGGTTGTTTTCTGCTGCTCCAGAGAAGCGGACACGGAGCAATGGATCCAAACTACAAGAAAGAAGATTCCACCTAAACATTAGGAAGAACTTCCTGACAGTAAGAGCTGTTTGACAGTGGAATTTGCTGCCAAGGAGTGTGGTGGAGTCTCCTTCTTTGGAGGTCTTTAAGCAGAGGCTTGACAACCATATGTCAGGAGTGCTCTGATGGTGTTTCCTGCTTGGCAGGGGGTTGGACTCGATGGCCCTTGTGGTCTCTTCCAACTCTATGATTCTATGATTCTAATGTTTAGTTGGAATCTCCTTACTTGTATGCCAGCACAACCATTGGGCTGGTGGGAGTAGCAGTTTAAAACATCTGGAGAGCACCAGGTTGGGGAAGGCTGCTCTATCTAGCCCAACACTTTCTTCCCATCAGCGGACAGCCAAAAGCAGAATGTGAAGGAAGGAGACGCCCCTTGACTTTTCCTTGACCATCTGGTGGTCTGTGGCAGGGTGGCTACGACTCAGCACTGAAAGGGCCAGGTCTGCTCTGAACTTGCAGGATGGCTGAGAGTTTGCCTGATGGGGCATCCCTTAAACAACTCCATTGTGGCTGTGGATCTCAAGCCAGCCTGGCTCTCCCACAGCCGTAAAGAGGTAGTGGGCCCGTTGGGCACTGCCTGAGGAGTCAGGCAACTTGGCCTTGCTTTGCTGCAGCAATGCCTCCCGTTTTCTTTCCTATGGTGCCAAGAGTTCTGCTGTGAACAAGGACGAAGAGATTCTGGACCCTCCAAACCTACTCCCTTGCCTCTGGGGTGCCAAATCGGGGGGAGGGGTGTGCGCAACAACCCTTGCAAGATGGTGCGAAGGCTGGGAACTGAGTGCAATCGACAACTGTTCTAGAATGAAACCCAGCGCTGCAGTGAATGAGGCCTGATCCAGATCTGTAGGGAAGGCAGGATGAGGGAAAAGGGGAGCACTCAGGTTTGTTCATGTTCTTTCATGGTGACCCAAAGATCTCCAAGCTAGGCAAAAGGCTGCACAGTGCCACAGAACTGTTTTATTAAATTGTAAAGTTGGGAGGGACCCTGAGGGTCATCTAAACCAGTGGTGTCCAAACTTTCTTTTTTTAGGATTGAAGTTGTTGAGGTTTTTTTAAGGATTTTACCCCAGGAAATAAACTGCCACAGGGGCCGGATTAAACCGACCGCCAGGTTGGATTAGACCCCTGGAACGGACTTTGGACATGCCTGATCTAAACCAGGGGTCAGCAAAGTTTTTCAGCAGGGGGCCGGTCCACTGTCCCTCAGACCATGTGGTGGACCAGACTATATTTTGGAAAATAAAAATAAAAAGGAACAAATTCCTATGCCCCACAAATAACCCAGAGAGGCATTTTAAATAAAAGCACACATTCTACTCATGTAAAAACACCAGGCAGGCCCCACAAATAACCCAGAGATGCATTTTAAATAAAAGGGCGCATTGTACTCATGTAAAAACACGCTGATTCCCAGCCCGTCCACGGGCTGGATTTAGAAGGCGATTGGGCTGGATCTGGCCCCCAGGCCTTAGTTTGCCTACCCATAATCTAAACCAACCCCCTACAATGCCAGTAACACAGCTGAAGAATCCTTGACAGATGGCAGTTCAACTTATATTTAAAAATCTCCCATGAAGGTGTGGTATGACAAGGTTAAGATTCACAAGAATTTCAAGAACCATATTGTAAGGAAAGCAGTGTTTAATGTCTGGATAAAATATAAAGACCTATTAGAAAACAAGACCCCAAGGTGGTTATCGCCTATGGAAGCTAAGGCTGTGAAAAGACCCAATATGGAGGTCAAATGGCCGAAATATTGGGAAATATTAGAAAGAGATGGAGATAATTGGAGATTGCAGAGTATGGAGAAACTTAAAGATAAAGTGCGAGATTGGTTACATTACGCTCAGATTAAAGAGGCTTTTAAATTGGATAAAAAGTTAGGATTCCAAGTGGAAAAATCGAAATTGGAAACAGAACTGTTAGAACCTAAGACTAAATTACTTTCAAGAATGTATAACTTGCTGCTGAGGTGGAACACACAGGATGAAACGGTTAAATCAGCTATGATAAAATGGGCACAGGATATTGGGTATAATATTATGTTTGCTGACTGGGAAAAGTTATGGACTACCGGTATGAAGTTTACGGCATATAATGCCTTGAAAGAAAATATTATGAAAATGATATATAGGTGGTACATGACCCCAGTCAAGCTAGCTAAAATATATCACCTGCCAGATAACAAGTGTTGGAAATGCAAGGAAACTGAAGGAACATTCTTTCACCTCTGGTGGACTTGCCCTAGGGTTAAGGCCTTCTGGGAAATGATATATAATGAGCTGAAAAAGGTATTTAAGTATACCTTTCCTAAGAAACCAGAGGCCTTCCTTTTGGGCATTGTTGGCCAGAGGGTGTTAAAGAAGGACCAAACATTATTTATGTATGCAACAACAGCAGCAAGGATACTTGTCACCAAACACTGGAAAACCCAAGATTTGCCCACGTTGGAAGAATGGCAGATGCAACTGATGGACTACATGGAGTTAGCAGAAATGACCGGTAGAATCCGAGACCTGGGAGAAGAAGCAGTGGAGGAGGATTGGAAGAAATTTAAGGACTATCTTCAAAAACATTGTAAATTGTATGAGTGTTAAGAAGGATGAGAGATTTGAAAACAACAGGGCGCCACAAAGTTAGCGGAAAAGATTACGAGAATGAATGAATTTCAAGAGAAAGATAAATTTTGAATGAATATCATGTTAAAATTAGGTATTCAGGATTTTGATAAAAATATTCAAAGTTAGGGATAAAATATTGGAATTGTGTACAATAAGAATGAAAATAAGGTGATAAGTTGCTGGCTAAAGTTTTATTAACTTGGAATGTAGGAGCGAGAGACGTGAGGAAGTCCAAAAGGGAAAAATGAAAAGATGGTTATTACAAGATGTAAAATCCTATGTTTGTTTTATTCTTTCGATGTTTTCTGTTTATTCTGTCTTTTTTTCTTTATTGTATTATTAAAACTCTTTAATAAAACAGCTCTTACCATTGTAAAGTTCTTCCTAATCTTTAGCTGGACTCTCATCTCTTGTCATTTGAATCTACTGGAGCAGCAGAAAGCAAGCTTGCTCCATCCTTTTTGTGACAGCCCTTCAGATACTTGAAGATGGCTCTCATATCCCCTCTCTGTCTCCTCTTATTCAGGCTAAATATCCCCAACTCTCTCAATTGATCTTTATCAGACTTGGTTTCCAGACCCCTTAGCATCTCAATCGCCCTCCTCTACACAGTGCAAACCTTCCAGCTGCTCAATATCCCTCTTCAATTGTGCCTAGAATTGGACACAGTATTCCAGGTGTGGTATGCCCAAGGCAGAATAGAGCTGTACTATTCCTTCCCTTGATCTGGACACTAGACTTCTGTTCATGGGATTGCATTAAAAATGTAGTGGTAAACGCAGGCAGCAGAGGCTGGGAAAGTTGCGTAAGCTTAGGAATCAGGAGAAAGCATGACTTTGTGGAATTTGAGAAGCCTCTTTTGCTTGCTGTAATGTTTTTGTTGTTGACTCCCACGGCTTCCTTCCTGCCCCAACACTACACACCCAATAGGTTGTGACGGTCCTGCTCTATCACATCGGCTTCCTGGGCTTGGCAGGGCTTATCACATCACATTTGGTGGCTTTTAACCAAACCTGACTGACAAATGGAGGCTCAAGAAGCAGCTTGTCCCTTCAAGCTTTGGTTTTAGCCAGTGCTCAGAATAGCTTTATTCATGCCTTATGACCTAAAGAAACATGACACACAAGGGAAAAGAGACAGGGAGGGAAGACGAAGAGGAAAATCAAAACTCGTTCACTGATTAATGAACTGTTGTTCCTATAATGGCTAGGGGGCACAGTTCAGGGTCGTGGTGAAGAAGAAGAGGAGGAGTTTGGATTTGATATCCCGCTTTATCACTACCCTAAGGAGTCTCAAATGGGACGCAGGTGGCGCTGTGGGTTAAAGCCTCAGCGCCTAGGGCTTGCCGATCGAAAGGTCGGCGGTTCGAATCCCTGCGGCGGGGTGCGCTCCCGCTGCTCGGTCCCAGCGTCTGCCAACCTAGCAGTTCGAAAGCACCTCCGGGTGCAAGTAGATAAATAGGGACCGCTTACCAGCGGGAAGGTAAACGGCGTTTCCGTGTGCGGCTCTGGCTCGCCAGAGCAGCGATGTCACGCTGGCCACGTGACCCGGAAGTGTCTCCGGACAGCGCTGGCCCCTGGCCTCTTAAGTGAGATGGGCGCACAACCCCAGAGTCTGTCAAGACTGGCCCGTACGGGCAGGGGTACCTTTACCTTTACCTTTAAGGAGTCTCAAAGCGGCTAACATTCTCCTTTCCCTGCCTCCCTCACAACAAACACTTTGTGTTTAACCACCACTCTTAACCCCTACACCAGGGCTCTCTGATGTCTGATGGAGGTGAGCCTCTAGCAATGAACCCTGCAGCTTCCTCTATCTCTTCCACTGAGGCCGCCTGATAGAATGGCTGTGCCCAGGTGACAGGTGAGGGGAGAGGAGGTTTGAAGGAGGCAGAGCAGAGCCATCATGACTAGTAGCCATCAGTATAAGGCTACCAGATTTTTTTCCAAAGAATCCAGGGACACTTTTTTTTAAAAAGAGAAAAAAGTTATTAAAAAAAGTTTTTTGGTTTTTTTTTAAAGTAGTAATATCTTCTCTTCTGTAGTCTCCTCTGTCACGCAGCCTTTCTCTGGGCCCTGGCCTGCTCTATTGGAGTGCTAGCCGCTGTGGAGTAGGCTCAGGTCGGGCCTGGGCTCGGCCACATGTCCTTGCCCTCCCGGTGCTCTCCTACCTTTCCTCCTCAGCGGCAGTGGCGTGGCAAGGTTGGGGCTCCCCTCTTTTTTCTCCTTCCTCTTTCTCTCTCTTCTTTCTCCTTCTCCTCTCCCACTTCTCCCTGCGTTGGCTCCGGGGTTTTCCTGGCCCTGGAGAGCTGGGCAGTCGGCCGGGTGGGTGCTCTAGCCCTCGGCTCAATTTGGGTCATGGGGGGTGGTCAATGGTTCCCCCAGTTGACGCACCAGGCGTCCCCGGTTCCCCCTCAGCAGTTGCAGCAGAAGTGGCAGTCTCAGTAGCCCAGAGCCAGCCTGGTAGCGCAGTTGGCTCTGGCTGGCTTCAGGAGCTGCTTGCTGCCGTGGCACACCATTTTGCCTCACCGGAAGTCCCCATATGATGTGTCTTGTGCCGTTGAACCAATCACGCAACATTCATCCCTACTAATAAATCTACAACACTTAAAATATACATCCGGGGACATTAAATGAAATCCGGGGACATTCCGGGGACGGATTTTGTCCGGGGACAGATTTTCAAATCCAGGGACTGTCCCCGAGAAAGTCTGGTAACCATACACCAGTAGCCTTAATCTCCTCCATGACACCTGGGAGAAACTCTATTTGAACTAAATGGGATTAACTTCTCCACCAACCGGCTAGGACTGTTCTGTTAAGGAATTAGTCCTGAAGCAGTATTGCCCTACAAAGCACCCAGCAGGAAGACTGGATTTATATAATGAAATGGACTTAAGTGACAAGGCAGCATTTCTTCCAACATACTGTACTACAAATGAAATTAGGGCAATCCTCATAATAACCTATATTTGATATCAAAGGTTCCTGTTTGAAAACCTTCCCCCTCCCCCTGTATCACACACTGCAGAAGGCTCTACTCTGCCTTCTGTAGCTGTTTACTCTGCAATACCTTCATCCCTGGTTTTTTAAAAATATACTTGATAACATTTTGCAGACAGTTATGTTTCTCAGTAAATACATGAGCAGCTGCATGGTGTAAATTGTCAGCCTGTGAGTGACTTGGGTCTCTGCATGTGGACAGGGAGGACATGTCATCATGTGGATCAGAGGCAAGAGGCATCCCTTTTTCCGTCAGAGATCTGAGACTCCCCAGGAGGATGGCAAGAAGTCTTGCAGTTTCCATTCACAACATTTTAGGTAGGTATCCACAAATGGCAAGCATCAGAGTAGAACAGACAGTGAATGACCAGATATCAGGAAATTGGGACTGCCCACAGTCAATAGCTGTGGCATATGGAACATGCCCTTTGACACCATGGGACCCCTCACAGCTCCACCGGAGATGCCAGAAACCAGGACAGCACTCAGCCCAGAATACTTTTGGGCTCTGGGCGGAAATACATGTTCAGATGTCACAGGAACTGCCTCGTAGCACTTCTCGCTTTGCTGTCTCAGTCGATCAAATCTTTGAGCAGTTCAAGAGCTGTGTCCTCCTACCCATCCCATTGCTTGTTTTTTCACTCAATCACTTTTATGCCTTTCTCCCAACATGACAGGCCCAGTAACCATGATGCCAGTCCATAAAGCAGAACGAAATTAGGATGTTAAAAGCCCCATGTTATGCTGCTTGTTTCGCTTTCCGAGTACGTAACACAATGATGTTTTTGCAATTCTCTGGGAGCTTGCAAGTGGCTGAGCTGGGTGGGCTTCACAAAGGGGGGAATTTCACAGATACACAGACGCTGTACTTTCTTCTATCAAAGTATGCACTGGCAATATAACAACGGAGAGGTGCATTAGAGTTTATGGGAACTGTAAACCCTGGATGACTGCTGAAGCAAGGTCACTCTTGAAAGCTCAGAAAGGCCCAACAGAGACTCCATTTCCTCAGGGTCTTGCGAAAGAATAATGTTAAACAACAATTGATGAACTCCTTTTACCGGTCCACAATAGAAAGTGTCCTTTCATATTGTATCACAGGGTGGTATGCTGGCCTGACAGCCACAGACAGAAAGTCTCTACAGAGGGTGGTGAATACAGCACATGATCTCATGGGCTGTCCCTTGAGTCCGCTAGATGACATTGCATGGGATCGTTGCCTTAGGAGAGCGAGAAAAATTCTCAGGGATGATTCACACCTTGGCTATCACCTCTTTAATCTTCTACCCTCGGGCTGGAGATATAGAAGTATAATCAGCTGTACCAACAGGCTAAAAAATAGCTTCTATCCGTGGGCTGTTAGGCTGTTGAACGGAAAATAACATAGCACAATTGACTTGCGAGGTGGATTGTTGTGCGATAAGAGACTGAATGTTTGGGGGGGGGAGGCTCATTTAATTTCATTGTACACAGGTTGTACAATGACAACAATTTTGTTGTTGTTGTTGTTTAGTCGTTTAGTCGTGTCCGACTCTTCGTGACCCCATGGACCAGAGAACGCCAGGCACTCCTGTCCTCCACTGCCCCCCGCAGCTTGGTCAGACTCATGCTGGTAACCTCGAAAACACTATCCAACCATCTCGTCCTCTGTCGCCCCCTTCTCCTTGTGCCCTCCATCTTTCCCAACATCAGGGTCTTCTCCAGGGAGTCTTCTCTTCTCATGAGGTGGCCAAAGTACTGGAGCCTCAGCTTCAGGATCTGTCCTTCCAGTGAGCACTCAGGGCTGATTTCCTTCAGAATGGAGAGGTTTGATCTTCTTGCAGTCCATGGGACTCTCAAGAGTCTCCTCCAGCACCAGAATTCAAAAGCATCAATTCTTCGGCGATCAAGAAAACTCCTGCCAAGAAAACTCCATGGACAAAGACAACAGGCATATAAAAATGACAACAAAGGTGGTAATAAATAATAATAATAATAATGATGATGATGATGATGATGATGATGATGATGATACCTGAAGGGGTTTCTTTGCCTCATGATCTTGACACCAAGCAAGTCCAAGGTTGTCTATTTGGGAAGCTTTTCTAGGGCACCTCCAGGTGGGTGTCTTATTGCTGGTACAGTGGTACCTCAGGTTAATATCTTAATTTGTTCTGGAGGTCCATTCTTAACCTGAAACTGTTCTTAACCTGATGTACCACTTTAGCTAATGGGGCCTCCTGCTGCCAGCGCACGATTTCTGTTCTCATCCTGAAGCAAAGTTCTTAACCTGAGGTAATATTTCTGGGTTAGTGGAGTCTGTAACCTGAAGCTTCTGTAACCTGAAGCATCTGTAACCCGAGGTACCACTGTATATGCAGCAGTAGCAGCAGTAGCTTTATGCTTCTTGACCAACTGCTTGATACTTGACGATCTACTGGACCGACTACTCGGCTGTCCTTCCACCCACTACATGAATCTCCTTCAATTCTCCCACATTACTGACTCTGCTGCAATGGCCTCCTTTGATTCTCCCCAGGCCACTGTTCCGCCCCCACCCCCTGCTCCCTTTCCCCCCCACTAGTGAAAGTTGGTTGCACAATGATGCCATGCAGCCCTCACCGTAGGCAAGTCCCACCAGGGAATTCCAGGAAAAAGGGAGGAACACTCCCCCCCCCATAAGTTTATTTTTATTTTTCCAAAACATGAAGAAAACAAAAAATTAAAAATAGACAGGAACTCCTTATTCTAAAGGAGCCCTGACCTTTACTGGCTGTTCTAAGATTGATTTGATCAATGCAATGTCTGTGCTACAAAAATAAAGATTAAAAGAATCAGCTTGAGGCATCTTTATAGATTTTGCGGGGCGGAAGATTTGTGGATTTCTAGCGCATCATAGCAGCTGATGCCGCAACAAATCAGCTGGTCTTTAATGGAGCCACAAAACTCAAGGTATCGGTTGTTCTTGTGGCACATTAATCCTGAAAAAAACTAAGTTACTCACCCAAACCAAAAGCTCTCGGATTTGATTAATTACGATAAGCACGTTGTTCCAGTGTGCTTTTCCTGTTTACTTGATTGCCTTTTCAGATGGCTCGCTTGGTCTGTGGGGCCAGGGCAGTGTTGTCATAAGGACAGACAGCTCCTGGACTGATGCAGTTACAGGAGTGAGTTTTATAAGCCAAGCTAACTACGTCAGTGCAAAACTCTTATGCGCAGCAGAAAGTGGTGTGTGCAATAGGCTCTCTGTTTTTCTGCCAAAATGTTTCCAAAGAGATCGTTGTTTGGAGAAGAAAAGTAGTGTGGACAACAACCTGCTTGTCTCCCTAACCACCTCTCTTTGCCTGCCCATGTTCCATGGCTGTAAAGTGGGGATAACACACAAGGCTCTCTCCTGATTAATACTGATAAAGTCTAGCAATTATATCCAGCAGAGGAGGGTGACTAGGATGATAAAAGGTCTGGAAACGAATTTTTATGAAGAACAGTTTAGGGAGTTGGGTCTATTTAGCCTAGAGAAGAGTGAGAATAGCCATCTTTGAAGGTGTTGTTGTTGTTTAGTCGTTTAGTCATGTCCGACTCTTCGTGACCCCATGGGCCAGAGCACGCCAGGCACTCCTGTCTTCCACTGCCTCCCACAGTTTGGTCAAACTCCATGTTCGTAGCTTCGAGAACACTGTCCCACCATCTCGTCCTCTGTCGTTCCCTTCTCCTTGTGCCCTCCATCTTTCCCAACATCAGGGTCTTTTCCAGGGAGTCTTCTCTTCTCATGAGGTGGCCAAAATATTGAAGTCTCAGCTTCACGATCTGTCCTTCCAGTGAGCCCTCAGGGCTGATTTCCTTAAGAAGGGATAGGTTTGATCTTCTTGCAGTCCATGGGACTCTCAAGAGTCTCCTCCAGCACCAGAATTCAAAAGCATCTATTCTTCGGCGATCAGCCTTCTTTATGGTCCAGCTCTCACTTCCATACATCACTACTGGGAAAACCATAGCTTTAACTATATGGAATCTTTGAAGGTACTTTTTACCATATGTGGTGGGAATCTAAGAAAGTAAAAGACTTCTGGGAACACCTTTTGTTTGTCGGATTTAAATTTTTCAAATAACTGATGGTATTGGAACCAGTCTGAGATGTGTTCTCTTATTTCCTCCAAGTTTTTTAATTTTATTTGGTTATCTTAATTTTTTAGAAGTGTTTTATATGTTGGCCAGCTTTCCTGAGTATTTTTCCGTTTTACTGCTACAGCTTCTATTGGAGAAGTCCACCACGGGACTTTAGGTTCCATCAGGTCTTTATATTTTTCCCATACAGCAAAGAGTGATTTTCTTATTATATGGTTGGTAAAATTTTTATGAATTTTCGCTTTTCCATATATCAGGTAGGCGTGCCATCCCCAACGGTTGTCAAAACCTTCCAGGTCCAAGACGTCCGGATCCTGCAACGTGCACTAATCTTTTAGCCAGGTGAAACAGGCTGCCTCATAGTAAAGTTTTAAGTCAGGTAGGGAAAAGCCTCCTCTCTCTTTTATGTCTATTAAGATCAGGTGTTTAATCCTGGGTTTCTTCCCTTCCCACAGGAATTTGGAAATTTCTCTTTGCCATATCCTAAGACAACCTGCTTCGCCCAGTATTGGAATCATTTGAAATAAAAAGATTAATTTTGGAAGCACATTCATCTTTATAATGGAAATCCTACCCAGAAATGTTAATTTTAGTTTACTCCAGGTTACAAAGTTTTTTCTAATCTCTAACCAAGTTTTGGTGTAATTATCCTGAAATAAGTTTATGTTCTTGGGGGTGATCCAAATACCCAAGTATTTCGCTTTTGAGGAGATTTTCAGGCCCATTATTTTTTCTAAGTCATCCTTTTCTTCTGTGGTTATATTTTTAACAAGCATTTTTGTTTTTGTTATATTCAGCTTAAAGCCTGCCACTTCTCCAAATTCTTTAATCAATTCCAGCACTCTTTTCAGACTTTCTTTAGGGTTTTCAGTCATAACAAGTAAATTGTCCGCAAAAGCTTTAATTTTATATGTTTTGTTTCCCAGAGTGATGCCTTTAACAAGCTGATCCTTTCTTATCTGATTGTTCAAGACTTCCATCACCAAGATAAATATCAGTGGTGACAGTGGGCAGCCCTGTCTGGTTCCCTTGTTTATTTTGCACTCCTCAGTAATTCTTCCGTTGATGATCAATTTTGCATATTGTTCCGAATAGATGGCATTTATTCCTTTACAAATATTTTCTCCCAGTCCGATTTCTTCCATTAATTTTTTCATAAATTTCCAGGACACGTTGTCAAAAGCTTTTTCAGCGTGCACCAACATAATAGCTGCTGGTTTATCAATTTTAATATCCAAATATTCTAATACATTAATCACACATCTAATGTTGGATTGCATAAATCGTCCGGGAAGAAATCCTGTTTGATCTTTATGAATTATCTCTTTCAGCACCATTTTTAATCTATTTGCAAGAATGTCTGTGAATATCTTGTAATCGTTATTTAGCAGTGCAATGGGTCTGTAATTGGCCATGTTTGAGGCATCTGTTCCCTGTTTGTCGATAAGAGTAATAAAGCTGTCCTTCCAGGTTTTCGGTAACTTTCCATTTGCCAGAATATTATTCATTAGGTCTTTCATGGGAAGAAATAATGCTTGTTCTAACTTTTTATAGTAATTAGCTGGAAGACCATCTGGGCCCGGTGTCTTTCCTAATTTTGATCTCTGTATAGCTTGTTGCACCTCCATAGCTGTTATTGGTTTGTTATGTTGTATAGGATGGGATGTTATGTTTGGAAAATATGTGCAAAAACCAATAAAAAAATATATTTTTTAAAAAGGACACAGAGAGAGAGAGAGAGAGAGAGAGAGAGAGAGAGATAATAGCCATCTTCAAATACAGTGGTGCCCCGCAAGACGAATGCCTCGCAAGATGGAAAACCCGCTAGACGAAAGGGTTTTCCGTTTTGGAGGCGCTTCGCAAAACGAATTTCCCTATGGGCTTGCTTCGCAAGACGAAAATGTCTTGCGAGTTCCTGCGGGGTTTTTTCCCTTTTCCCCCCCTTTTCCTAAGCCCTAAGCCGCTTATCAGCTGATCCGCTGATAAGCCGCTTAACAGCTGATCGCTAAAAGCCGCTAAACCGCTAATAGCGCTAATCCGCTAAGCTGTCAATGGGCTTGCTTCGCAAGACGAAAAAACCGCTATACGAAGAGAATCGCGGAACGGATTCTTTTCGTCTTGCGAGGCACCACTGTATCTTAAAGGCTGTCACATGGAAGATGGAATAAGCTTGCTTTCTGCTGCTCCAGAGGGGAGGACCTGAAGCAGTGGGTTCAAATTGCAAGAAAGGAGAATCTGACAAAGCTTAGGAAGAAGTTTCTGATGGTAAGAGCTGTTTGACAGAGGAATGGACTCCCTCATAAGGTGGTGGGCTCTCGTTCATTTGAAGTTTTTAACAGAGGCTGGATGGCCCTTGGTCAGGGATGCCTTAGCTGCAGTTGCTGCATTGAAGGGGTTGGACTTGAACTAATTATTAATTATTATTATTATTATTATATCTTCTAACTCTACAAGTCTGTGATTCTTCACAGGATGTGATCCTACCTTTGAGTTATGCCTGCTCGATCAGGATAGGCTCTAAATTCCCATTTGCTTCAACAGAACAAAGTGCTAGGAAGATGCTGTATCAGGGTAACCCTGCCAGTAGCAGGGCAAGGTCTTCTGAATGGCTATGAAACACCTTTATCTCCCCAATACTACCTAAGGACAATGCAATCTTAGCAACTGTGCATGCAAGCAGGGTTACAAAAAAAGCAAAGAACAACTCCCTTGTAGTTTGAGTCAGAGAGAGCTTTTTTTTAGTGAGACTGGAACAGATAGCTAAGAGAGTAAGAGAAAGCTGAGCTTGGACACTAAAAGCTAAGGACATTTTGGGGTGCTGGCTGCCCTAGCTCAGATCTGCTTAGCATATAGGCATTTCCATGTTTGATCCCTAAGATCAAACAGGTAGGACTGAGAAAGGCCCTACCGTCTGAAGCCCTGGAGAGCCACTGCCAGTCAATCGAGGCCAGGCTTCCTCAACCTCGGCCCTCCAGATGTTTTTGGCCCATAACTCCCATGATCCCTAGCTAGCAGGACCAGTGGTCAGGGATGATGGGAATTGTAGTCTCAAATCATCTGGAGGGCCGAGGTTGAGGAAGCCTGATCTAGGCAACACTGAGATGGACCCCAAGTGTCAGGGAACTGACATTAAAGGGAGAAACGGAGGCAGGGCACCAGAGCGATGCCGGGGAGGGAACCAGCAGAGGGGAAGGATTTCAGCGTGACACCAATGGAGAGGAGAGGGAGATGGAGGAGGCGGTGTCAGGGCTCCAAGACCCCTCAAGCGAAACTAGCGGAGAGAGTGCTGGCATGCCCCTGCCTTCCCCTTACTTGCGCAGACGTGTTCCACGCAGGGAACATAGGAGGAGACTTGGGGTCAAACAGCTTTTATGCTGGAAGAGATTCAAGAAACGCCCATTGACGGATTCTGCAAGTGACTAACAGGTCCCGGAGGGTGAGCTCTAACCCTAAACCAAGTCGAGCAAACGATCTAATTGAACTGAAGGCAATTTACGCACAAGTAACCCCTTACAACCATTACACCAAGTGTCTATGTATAAGGAAGCTTCTTGTTTCAGTGGCCTTTGGCTGCCGGTTGAGGGTGCTTAGCTGTGCCTTACACTTGTATATTTGAGTAAATACATAAAAATGTTACAAAGCAACAAAAGCCTCCAGTGACATCCTTTCAAAGAAAACGGAATGTATCTTAGCATTTTGCTCTTGGAACGTCTCACCACTTGGAGAAGCTGAACAGTATTATCACAACAGCTGCAAAGAGTGTTTAAAACCATTTGGTCATTGCACTATGTTATAAACAGGACTTGCACTATGTTGCACTATATTATAAACAGGACTTGAAAATGCATTGGCTTATTCAATTATAGTTAGGACCTGGGTTTTTTTTTTTTTATCCTGGCTGTTCTTCACCTGGAGACACCTTGCTAGAGTCTTTACACATGCATTTCAAAAGCCTTGCTCATTGGAACTGCCGTATTGGATGCAGTTCGCAGTCCATGCAGAGACTGGTGCTAATTGTGCCAAAGAAAGCAAGAAAAGACCCAAGAGGCCAAAGTTTATTTCTGATATGAGACATTTGGCAAATGGAGTGTGCTGAGAGCATGAGGGTTTATGTTCCTTCCATGATGAATTATTTTGCTCTGATGTAACTGAGACTGTTCTTGCATCTAGTATTTTGCTGGAACCATCTATAATCTATCATGGGGAAGTTATGTTCACAAGTTAAGTGTGTCACAGGTTAAGTGGGCCGGTCCACTGTCCTTCAGACCTTGTAGGGGGCCGTACTATATTTTGAAGGAAAAAATGAACAAATTCCTATACCCCACAAATAACCCCGAGATGCCTTTTAAATAAAAACACACATTCTACTCATGTAAAAACACGCTGATTCCCGGACCGTCTGCGGCCGGATTTAGAAGGCGATTGGCCAGATCCGGCCCCCGGGCCTTAGTTTGCCTACCCATGTTTTAACCTTTACAGCTCTAATCTGCTGTGGACCAGGGTACTGAAAGAGCAGTCTTCTCCCAAATGAACCTACTCACCCTTTAGGGCTGTCACGTGGAAGATGGAGCAAGCTTGCTTTCTTCTGCTCTGGAGAGTAGGACTTGAACCAATGGCCTCAAGCAGTGGCGTAGCGTGGGGGGTGCAGGGGGGCCCGGCCGCACCGGGCGCAACATCTGGGGGTTAGGGTTAGGGGGCGCAAATCCACAGGTTAGGGGGCGCAAATCCACGGGTTAGGGGGTGCAAATTACTTGCCTTGCCCCGGGTGCTGACAACCCACGCTACGCCACTGGCCTCAAGTTACAAGAAGGAGATTCCGACTAAACATCAGAAAGAGCTGTTCGACAGTGGAACAGACTTCCTCAGGAGGCTGTGGACTTTCTTTCATTGGAGGTTTTTAAGCAGAGGTTGGATTGACATATGTTACAGATGCTTTAGTTGAGATTCCTGCATTGCAGAGAGTTGGATAGGACGACCCTATTCTATTATTCTATTATTCTATTATCTATTATCGATCAGCTATTGCAGGCTCACTTGCTTGTGCATCCTCCAGTGATATAAACTGTCACCTGTTACCAACAGCCTTGGGCCATTATGTGAAACTCTTTAAACACCAAAGTGTAATATAGATTCTCAACATTTTTCATCCAAACTAGAACTGGAACCTTCTAGTCTTCCCTTTTCCTTGCTCAAAATCATGTGTATAGAAAGAGGCCTTCACATTCTGACCACGCATGAGTTTAAAAAGGAAATGCTGAACAGGCAGCAGAGATGCTTGCCAAATAAATAAATGAATAATCTCAGCATTAAAAGTTCATGTTGCTGACACTGTTCTCCATATCACATGGAAACCCTGACCCTATGCAGACATAGTTTTACAATTTATGATTTTAAAATATCAAGGGGGAAGACAGAGAACGAAGGACAAAAGGGTGCTGAGTGCACAGCTTGTGGCAGGCTAAGGCAAACACAGCCCACCAGCGCTGCATATTAACCACAGTGCTCCAAAGCTGCCTCCTCCTCAGGCAGGGAAACCAGGAAGTTTTCCAGGTGTGGTCACCTTACAAGGAAGACAGGTGAACTGCCTTTCCAGGTGACCCAAGAAAACATCTGTCATGCTCTGACCATGTGGGAGAAAGATAGAAGTGGTGCAGGGGCGCGAGGGTTGCAACCTTAACCACCCCTCTTTTATCATGCAGTCATCCACGACACATTTGCTTAAACCCATTTCCAATGACACCCATGGCACTAATCAAAGGAGCATATGCAGATAGAGGAGTAAGTAGGATGCTGTTTTTGCTTGACCCAACAACATGACTAAGATATCCATTTCTAATGATTAATCAATTATGAAAACACAATACTATCTAAAACAAACCTATCATAACTACCACTTATATAACCTATTTGTTTGCTTATATCTATGGTAGAGAGAAAGTTCTGTTTCTATCTGTTCATAAATCCATCTTCATTCTAACTCAGGCCTGTCCAAAGTCCATTTCGGGGGCCTAATCTGGCCCGCTGGTCGGTTTAATCCGGCCCCTGTGGAAGTTTATTTACTGGGGCAAAATCCTAAAAAACCTCAACAACTTTAATCCTAAAAGAAGGTTAACAACTTTGGTCGGCCCTCACGAATGTTCACTTCATCAAATTTGGCCCTCTTTGAAAAAAGTTTGGACACTACTGCTAACTGATCCTTAGCAATATAATCAGGTGATTCTTACCTATGGCAGAGCTAAGAGAGTTTAGACAACTAAATGCTACTAAAAAATAAAATTAAGGGGGAAAATATTTAAGATACCCAAGTACATTTGTTACTTTCTTTTTATTTGTTGTTTTTGAGGCGTAACATACAACTACTGCATAACAAGCAACCAACACATGCCTCCTTCAGATAAACTGAGGAATATGATTTTGGGGGTGGGAGTTAAAGATAGATCCACGTAGGTTAACATGCTTATTCTTGAAATACAAAGGGCTTTTTAGAGCAAAAGCCTCCTTTTCTGTATATAGCTTGACTTCCTCTACTGAGAGAAGCATGTAAAAAAATATGGAAATGTGCTATGCAAGTATCAGGCAGCAATACCTGGGTATATCAGTGGGTTTGATTTCAGCATCCTAATCAATATTCTTTCAGACTAAGATGGCCCAGTGTAAGCTGGAAGACTTTTAAAATGTTGTAGAAATGGTAGGCTGTACATTTGTACTTTCCAGTGCAGTAGTAACTGCTTTTTGGTAGGCCTACAAGCAGTTCCAGTCTAATATAATTATGTATAGTTCATGCCAGTATAATTCTACCTGCACACAAACCCCACCACTAAATGGTACAGCATGTTGCGTGGGAAGATATTGTCTGCATAGATGGTGGCCCAAGTGGTGTAGATGCATTCAAAATAACTCCTCCTACACTACAGATGGCGTGCATTAAAAGGATGCAAAAGTCCCCGTGCAGCGGAAAACTACACTATTATTCAGGCTACAGGTGCTTTCACTGCTAAAGCAATATAACTTGAACAGAATCCTCTGACAGTCATTGGGCAATATGTGTAAAATAAACAGCCAAATTACTTATTCAAATATTTCCTCTTTTTGCTTACTAGTGTAGGAGGGAAATTCCAGCAGCAATCAAGTAAATCTAGGATGGCGGAAATGGAAACTTTCCCTTACCCGCCCCGCGCCCCCAACAATATTGGGAAGATTAGGAATGTGGATTTTCCGCAGGTTTTTATTGTTGTTATTCTTTTTTTGGAGTGGCACAGGAGAGCAGTAGTCAGTAAAGGCTATAATCATATATGCATATATACCTGGGATTAAGTCTCACTGAATACTCCTTTCCCTTCCCAGGTAAACATGCATAGGATTAGGCTGACAGCTGTTTTATTATAGGCAACAGTAGGGTGTTTGTCACCGGCAGTAGGAACCCCATTCATTTCTCCACTTAACTGGGCTTGCATACACCCCCTTCAGAAAGAAGGGGGCCCAGAGAAGTGTGTTAATGTATCCCATGAGCACAGGATACCCTAGGCAGCACTGTGCCTCAGGGAGATCAGACTCCCTTTCTCTTTATCTGATTTTCAGATCTCTCTCTACTGTCCTAGCAAGACCGGGAAAGCAGTCAAGCTCTAGGCAAACAAGAAATTATTTGCAATGACTGAAAGATCAACAAAGATTTGAAGGCCAAAGTGGAATGTTGTAACATGCTGGAGATTGAAACAAAAATTAAAAAAAATTCCTTCCCGTAGCACCTTAGAGACCAACTAAGTTTGTTTACTGGTATGAGCTTTTGTGTGCATGCAGACTTCTTCAGATATCTCAGAAAGCTCATACCAATAACAAACTTAGCTGGTCTCTTAGGTGCTACTGGAAGGAATTTTTTTATTTTATTTTGTTTCAACTACAGCAGACCAACATGGCTACCTACCTGTAACTAGAATGCTGGAGATTGTGTCACTGACCTAGAGATCAACCTGCTCTTTCGACAAAGCCTGATCCATAGAATCATAGAATCATAGAGTTGGAAGAGACCACAAGGGCCATTGAGTCCAACCCCCTGCCAAGCCGGAAACACCAGCAGAGCAGGTAAGTGGTCAGTCAGTTCACATGTACCAACAAGAAGACTGGAGCTAAACTTCAAATGCTACTAAGGACACGTTTCCTGCGGAGATCGAATGACATGATAAAAAGGCACTCCAAGATGAAAGCACTCCAAAGGAGAGAGTTGAACTGCCATCCTATACCCCTGGAAGCTATGCATGGGAGCGCAGAGACCCCAGGTACAAGGAGAAGCTGAATGCACCTTAGGTTTCCCCTCCCAAAATGCCCAGTGCCCAACCTAAACTTTTTTGAAAAGAGAGTACAGCAGCCAGCTTTTGTCTCAATTGTATCTATCATCTTAGTGATACAGTACTATTTCATCTTCTTAAGGGGGCAGAGATTTGACATGTGCAGTGATTTATCTGTGTGCATCTGTGACTTGGTAAAATAGATATTTTCATTTGTGCCCCCTATAAATATTGAAATATTTGATTATGATTGTAGCCTTTCTGTTCTGTGCAATTTTAATTATTTCACGTTCTCCCTTCTTTTAAACCTGCAAAGCCTTGAAATGAAAACAAACAGAATTGATAAATGCTTTTAAAATGGCACAGTCAGGTGAATTGGCTCTTTTTGGTCATGCTGACTAGCTTACTACTACTACTAATATCCCATAATTCTTAAGGCAGCCCTGTTCAGGGAAGTTTTTAATCTGTGATATTTTAGTGTATTTTTGGTTTTTATGGAAGCCGCCCAGAGTGGCTGGGGAAACCCAGCCAGATGGGCGGGGTACAAATAATAAATTATTTATTATTATTATTATTATTATTATTATTATTATTATTATTATTATTATTATGTATTTATTAATTTGCACCCAGTTCTTTATCTTCTGTTCCTCATTTCCTGTTTTCCATCCTGTTTTTTTTAAAAAAATATTTCTTCTATTTATGTTTCCTCCATTTCTCCCCTTCCCCCCCAAAAATGTTCAAGAGGTTTACAGCATGATCCTAGGCATGTATTGTTCAGTACTATTTATTACATTTATATCTGGATTTCTTCCATCATGTAACTCAAGGCAGTATACACATGGTTCCCAGTGTTATAAGAAAAAAACTGCTCCCTGTCTCCTATGGGGTATCTAAGAGCCCGTATAGAGTCCACAAGTAGGTTCTCTATTGGTAGGAGAAAATAACAGAGGCCAACCAGAGAATACAGTGGACCCTCAGTAACGTAACTTTCAGGTTGCGAACGCGGCAAACCCGGAAGTGTATACTTCTGGGTTTTGCCGCGCATGCATGCTCAGAAGCGCTATAACGTGCCGCATGTGCGCGCAGAAGTAGCGCCTCTAGATGCGAACTTTTTGGGGTACGTATGGACCCCCAGAACAAATTAAGCTTGTATCCGGAGGGTCCACTGTATTAAGAAGCGAGGCAGCTAGCGAGCCTGATCTTTATTAACTGTTGCAACAGGGCGCCCACAACCACAGGAGTCAGGAAGGACCCAGTCCCAGAATAATGGTGCGCAAGCCCTTCTATAGACTTTTGAAGTTGCCCATCCTGTAGCCAGAGACCACCCCCAAAACATCATGCATACATCACAGAAGGAGGCGGGCTACAGCATAAATCCTGTCTGGCAGGATTGATTGCTTCACCTGGGCCATTCCTTTTGAGATGCTAAATACTTAGTTCCTGAATCCAGGTCACAGGCTCACCCTATTCATACACAATACGCCCTTAAGACAGGATTTGTGAGCAAAGAGACAATGGGGAGGTTTCCCCATTTCCTTCCTTACTGCAGAGAATTTTTGAGGTGGCTGGAAGAGTCAAAATGGCTTCAGGATTGTTCTCCTATGTTATTTCAGACATGTGGTTTATATACTTATGATCATAAATCTACAAGGCAAATACATACATATGATTTATATATATATATGAGACCTTAGAATTCCTATAATACCAGGCAAAACGTGCCCTATAATTTTTATTTAAAAAATCAATATACTGTAGACCCAACCATAAGTAGTCAGGTGCTACCCTGAACCCAGAAATTGGTTTTTTTTAGGAGGTGTTCCCTTTTTTCACCCCCATTCAGGTAAAAGGTAAAGGTACCCCTGCCCGTATGGGCCAGTCTTGACAGACTCTGGGGTTGTGCGCCCATCTCACTTAAAAGGCCAGGGGCCAGCGCTGTCCGGAGACACTTCCGGGTCACGTGGCCAGCATGACATTGCTGCTCTGGCGAGCCAGAGCCGCACACGGAAACGCCGTTTACCTTCCCGCTGGTAAGCGGTCCCTATTTATCTACTTGCACCCGGAGGTGCTTTCGAACTGCTAGGTTGGCAGGCGCTGGGACCGAGCAGCGGGAGCGCACCCCGCTGCAGGGATTCGAACCGCCGACCTTTCGATCAGCAAGCCCTAGGCGCTGAGGATTTCACCCACAGCGCCACCTGCGTCCCTACCATTCAGGTAGGCCACCTCTAAAAAGCTTTGGGGCAGGCAGGAAAAAACCAAGCACACCTTGTACCCCACAGCGGCCAGTCTGATGCCTCAGTGGGAAGCCCACAAGCAGGCGTGCTGGTGATTCCCAACCTGGTGGACTCCCAGGGGTTTTGGACTACAGTTCCCATCAGCCCCATCAAGCACAACTATACGATTCAGGGGCTGATGGGAGTTGTAGTCCCAAAGAGCTGACAGGCACCTGGGTGCTGGGGCTAAGCTGAGACCCAGAACAGAACCATGAGTAGCCAGGGGAGAGCGTCGCACGGAGTGGGGTGGGCAGCTGAACCTGTTGCATTTCTGCCTGTCACCACAACTCAGAAGAAACTCGCCCTGAGAGGACGGAAATAAAACAATTGGCTCCTTTTCTTATTTGTCGGCCAAGTTTCCTTTGGGGCTTAAACTGATGCTGAGCCACCGCCCCCCTCAAATGACGGAACTGGGGCTTATTTGCTGAGGCAAATAACAGCAGCAATAATAAATTCCCTCTCACACACGTATTAACATATTCTGTATCAAAATACAGGGGGGGGGGGATATAAAAAATAAATATATGGTCGAATTAACGTATTTGGGTAGACTTGCGGGTATAAGGCGGCATATAAATTCAGTTAATAATAATAATAATAAAATATATCCTGTCTGAATGCGTAATCTAGGCAGGTCGTTTATTCCACTCCGAGGATTTTATGGAAAATAGGTTTTCCCGTTTCATGTACATCGCCTAGATAAGATAAGACAGAAATATATAGAGATATATACACACACAGCATATGGATTAATCCGTTTATGAAAGCCAACAGCGAGCGCAGCAGCCTCCTCAGAGAAGAACAAAGGCGGCGGCGGTGGCGGCGGCGCTATCTCCATCCCCGCCTCCCTCCAAGCCGCGGAAGGGGCCGCGGTGGGAGAAGCAGCCGCAGCCGCCGCTTCCGAGACGCCGCCGCCGCCGCCGCCGCCATCACCCCTGGCTAGAGGGGTGGGGGGAGACGCGAGAAAGGAAGGCCGGCGCCGCCCGCGCTCTTTCCGCGCAGCCTGAGGGGCCGCGGCGGAAGGCGCCATCTTGTGAGGAGGGGGCGGCCCTCGCTCGCCTGCCCGCCCGCCCGCCCGCCCTCGCGTCCTACCTCCTCCGCCTCCCGCTCCTCCTCCTCTTCCATGCCTCGGCCGCCAAGTCCCCTCGCTCGCGCTCCCTCAGTCTCCGCCGCTCTGCGAGGGAGCGCAGCCACTCCAGGCCGCCTCAGCCGCCGCCATTTCCAGCCGCTTCCAGCCATGGCAGGTGAGGGGAGGGAAGGTCGCTCGGATAGGGAAAGGGGCGGGGGGCTCTGCCCCGTTCTTCCATTAACGCCCACCTGTCCGGGCCCCCCACCGATGCCTCGCCCCCCCAAAAAAAATATCCAGGTTATTTCTGGGCTCCTTCCCTCCCTCCCTCCCTCCCTGGCTTCGCCATCCTTCCTGAGCATCCCTTTCTCGTTTCGTTTCTTTCCATGGTCGCTGGTTTCTTCTCGCCCTGTCAGGCCCAAATCCGCCCCGTTATCCTTACACGCCCGCCCAGGGACCCCCCCCCTTGACCGGCCTCTCCAAGCATCGCTTTGCCCCAGAATAACGACCCCCCCTCCGATCCAAAAAGGTGGGTCCCGCGCCCATCTGCCTACCTCCCCGCCCCCACCCCCCAACATAGCCCATTTTGTTCACCTCTTATGCCCTTCCCCTCTAAATATTCGGAATTTACACCTCTTTTTCTTTTGGCTACCTGGATCAGTAGTTCACGACTTCGCTTTGTTTCTACTCTTTGCATCTCCTGGTTTATAAGGCGCAGTTATTGCAACCCCCCTTCTTCTCTGCCCTCCCCCCCCGAATAATCCATACTAACCTTTGTACTGTACACTGTTTTGTGCAATGTTAATAGTTGCAGCATGCACAGCTGTCACACCCTTCCGCGAACTCCTCTTTACAATGTGCCTGGAGTCATTGATTCCCATGTGTGCGTTCACACAAATGTGGTCCCTCAGTTGCCCCTTCTTTCCACCTTGGCATCTTCTGCCTATAGGAAACCTGCTGTTCCTCTCCCCCCCCCCCCTAGACCCTGATGGTTGCAGCCTAGATACACATATTTTTTCCTCCATGCCAAGCTATGGCATTTGCCATCATATCCTCTGCCCCTTTTCACATCTTTTCTGAGGTGAGCGGCCCCTGGTTCTCCTTTCTTCCCACCCCCCACAGCTGATTTGAGTTCTGGCTTTCTACTTGTAGCAACCCGTTTCCTCCACTTATGGGCACTTTAAGTATCTTTCTGTTTCTTTTTATGTTAACCCAGTTTGTTGCCTCCGTAGCTGTAACTACAAAAGCCTTGTTATCGTATGATATATTCATTCCGTCACTTCTGTTTCTCTGTCTGTCTCTGTCTCCCTGATAATGCCTTGTTACTACAGCAGATATTAGCCTCATTTTGCTCCCTTCTTGTTGGTACATTAATAATAGCATTCTAGCCATTCTCTGTGTGATACCAGAGCGAACATCTAGCTAATTACTGCAGGGTTTTTGCCTTCAAATTGACTGTTGGAAAAGGATAAGAGGATTGAAATGGGTTGGTGCCAGCGAGAATCATCCATCTGATTAAAAATGAATGCTTTCTCCCTAACACACTCCTGGGTGTAACCTCTCCCTTTCACTTGTATGTCCATCTTTTTTTGAAACAAAATGGGTGGCAGACATATAAGGCTTATAAACCAGGTGAAGAATTTAGGTTAATTCACCTGCAGTGATAGACTACATTCCCTGTCTGGTTGGGACTAATTTAAAATTGATGCAGGGATAGTGTGTTTCTGTAACTTTAACTCATAAACTGCCTGCCTTTCAAACTAGGAAGCATTTATTGTATATTAAAATATTGGAGGACAAGGAATTAACTCTTCTCTCTTTCACTGAGCAGCATCATTCAAGCCTCTCCCCAGCTTATAGATAAAATGTATTCTCTAAAACTGAATGACGTAGCTGATACCTACTAATGTTGCTGAATCCATACACGTACTGTATTCTTAAAAGATAGTATATTCTACCAAAGCAGTATATGCACGCTCACTTTTCATTCCTTCATTTTGAAACTGACATAGGTATTCCCCTGCCCTTCAAAGATAAGCTTGGAACACAACCTTGATCTGCTCCTATTCTAGCTATTCTATCTATTTTCTTTGAATGCCCAGTTCCCTCTTGAAAATCAAAACAATCAATGAATTTGCTTTGAATGACTGAAATAATTGATTTTCCTTGTCAGAATTGATTGCATTGTCTCTCAAGGATTCTGGGTCAATGAGTGCTCTGTTGCTGGACAGTTTTTAGCCCTCATTTTAGTCCTTGTTTAACTGGAAAGTTGGAGACTCTGCAGGACTGGAAATGCTGGACAAATACTGAGTGTGGGTGTGGACTGACTATTTAGATTTGTGCATTTTGGGGAGGTGGTGCAAGAAGTGAGTGACACTGGGAAGAGGTGTCAGAGCAAATAATAGATTGGCCATTTTCAGCCCTCTACTGACTAGGAATTGAGAGAACATCAGACAATTAATGTATAGAATCCTACCATGTCATGTAGTCCAAGCAGTTTGCTTATCTACACAATTGCCCTTGTTGACTGGATCTTGCACTCCAGCAGCATTGGAAGCAATCTATACCAAAAGAAGAGTCTTCACCCTTGGATGTTTTTTTAAAGGTAGTTGTTAAAGATCATAGTTGATAGGAAGCTTAGTGTGAAATCTTAATTCTTCGATGGTCTGATGCTAGGAACAAAAGCTATCCTGGAACAACCATTGATGTTTGGTTAATAGGCTGTAAACAAAATGAATGAACAAGAAACTAGATTGGAGGGCAGAAATGAATGTTGCTTGGAATTTTTGTTTTTCTCTGTAATTTATACTAGTAAATAGGTTTAGATGCACCATCTTGATACCTGATTAACTTTTAAGAACAAAGATAGGTCACACCTTAGCATGTATTCTTCCTAGCAGAGTATAATGCCTGGTGAATTGCGGGGTGGGGGTGGGGTGCAGTAGATAACAAAGCACAGTATAAAATATTAGGATTATAGTCCCCTCTCCCGAATTGTTATTTTCCACTGTATAGTAATGCCTTATGTTATAACTTGCTCTACAGCCCACAATGCCAGTAAATATTGGAAGTAGATCTCATTGATTTCAGACAAACTTGTTTCCAAGTAACCATGCTTGAAATCAGTGAGGATTAACTAGAAATATCACTTCCCTCCTCTACAGAATACTAAACTGCTTCCCTCCAACTTTATAGAAGCTCAGTGTTGATTTTCACAGATTCTTCATGAAGCTATATGCAAGCTGTTATAATTAGGTGACATAGGGATCCTGTGTGTGATCAAATATCAGCAGTGTAATTGAAAACTATTGACCTGTTTGGTTATGTAGGCAGTTAGAAAAGTCCGCTCTGCCTAAAATAATAGTGGCTGAGCAATTAACTGTAAGAGCAAGATGCTGTTTTGGTGCAGTAAGTTCTCTTCTGCTGTTGCCTGTGGATGTACCACAGGTCAAAGATGCAGGAGGTGCTTGACAGTCCTCAGTGTCTTAAGTGGACACACATAGGGAAATGGGAAATGTAATGCTAGTAGCATCTCAGCTGTGTAACAACTTAAACACAGTGGCCGCTTCTCTGCATGCCAAGGATGGCTGAGACCGTATAAGTTGTGTTGTGTTTTATTTATATACAGTATTGCTTTTTGGCCCAAAGGTCTCCAAAGCGGTTAACAACATATTAATACAAAAGAAAGATACCACAAATACAATCAACCAATCAAAACAATATAACATAGCAAACCACAAAATACCCATCAGTTACAATGGATATCACAAGAAGATGGTCATATGAAAACGATCTAGTAAGCAATGCTAGGGAGTGTTGTAGGTATTGCAAAAGATGTCAGGGATAGGGCAGGATAGACAAACAGTTGACAGATGTTGGGATTTTATTCTTAAATGAAGGCAGTCTTCCTCATGAAAGTGCTTGGAGAATAATAGTGTTTGTTAAAGAAGCTGTTATGAAAAGCTGTTCATTAAGTTAAAACATACTTTTTGTTTTACTCAGAAACTGCAGGAAGAGGATATTAACAAATGGGAATGTCCTGCATGATGTCGAGAAAGGTAGGGAAAAGATTAAAGATGGAAAAATAAAGCTGCATTCTGTGTTCTGTTGCTGACTTCAAAGCTGGAATGGGATGTAAAGAGGAATATGTTTTGACCAGAAGGATTATCTTTGGTTTTGATAAAAGTCTTAGGAAAATACTTTCCCTGCAATTTGTAGAGGAACGAGGACTTTTATTCTCTTCAAAATAACAGAAATTGGGCTATTCACCAATTCTTTGAAAGCTTGAGGTTTGCACAGCGGACCAAAAATTTCTCTTGTGTTGCACCACCTTTCTAAATAGATCTGCAGCAGCCAGTCTTGCCTCCCAAGTCTCTGCTTCAGTAACATGCCCACCTTCAAATGAAATCTACTGGTTTACATTCTTGTTCTGAGCATCATAGATTCAAATGTTTATTACCAGGAGAGATGTCATGCCCCTCTATAAAAGGGGGCATAGCTCAGTGGTAGGGCTGGGAAAGACTGCTGCCTGAAATCCTGGGAGGTAACTCCCACATAAGTTGTGGACTTACTTTACTTTTAGAAAATGTATTGTTAATGTGGTGACAGTGTCAGACCAGGGAGATTCAAGGTCTCACTCAGCCATGGAGCTCCCTGGATGACCTTGGGCCTATCAACATTTTCCTTATCTTCTATACGGGGGTCTTGTGAGAATCAGATAGTGTGAGGGGCAATGTATGCTACCCTGGGGAAAGGATTAAATTAAAATGTTATAAATTAAACCAACCGACCTTCAAACAATACCTGATGCTGATTGCCTCTCCTCCCCCCAATATCCATTTCTGGAAACTTGGTGAGTCACTATGCTTGGCTTCTGCAGCTCACTGGTGGGTTCTGATAAATCTAATAAAGATTATTACCATTTTTAAAAGAATTTATCTGGCATTTATTTTTCCCCTTGGCATTTGTTCAACCTGTCTTCTCGTTGAAGGTTGTTGTAATGATTAGATACAACCTTCAGTGTCACGTGAAAGCTATTGCTTCTCTGATAGCTTGGTGATTAGTTCTCTGTCTTTGATCCACCAACTGAATGTGATCAGTCATCTAAACCTATTAGTAACCAATGAGGATGGGGTATCTAACTGAAAGTAGTTTATTCCAGCTGGAGTCACTAATTTCTTAAGATGCATGCAGATAATATATAGCAGGAGTTAACATTATAACTGCATACCCTCCTCCTAGGGACCTCCTAGTCAATAATAATAATACTTTTATTATTTATACCTGACCCATCTGACTGGGTTGCCCCAGCCACTCTGGATGGCTTCCAACGTATATAAAAACATAATAAAATGTTAAACATTAAAAAAACCCTTGCCTATATAGGGTTGCATCCAGCTGTCTTGGTGAAGATAAATGTGGAGAAAAATGTTATGTGTCGGTCTATGGAATGGATAACCTTTGCAGGAAAGACGGTGTGCTTCAAATCATTTAACTGTTTTTCAGATGACAGCTGAAATGTTTGCTTTTCAGTTGTTGCTAGAATACTTGTTGCTGTACTGATGTATAAAGAGCTTAGGATTTGTGGACGAAAGCACATAAGTGTCACTATGCGAGATCTAGTATTGGCAGGCTACTGGAGTTCAAGCATTATACAAGTGAGAAATTCTTAATAGTTTGAGCAACATACTTTCATTAAATAATCTGTACTGTAGCTCCAGACTTTCTAATAGCAGTAGGATAGGTTTGTTATAAGCAATTTGTAGGCAATTTGATTAGAATGCAGTTTGGTTGAAGAAAGGATAGTTATAAATTACCCTAGCTTGGTTATAAATCACCCTAGCTTGATTCTGCCAAAGAGAGATTTACGGTACACTGATCAATTATTCTTGCTTTGCTCTACTCTCATTGTTTCTTGGCTGCAAAACTTGAATATATTCAGAAGCATAAACACAGATATTGTAACATTTGAGCACAGAGAAGCACTTTAAAATATTTTTGATGTCTGTCAGAAGTTTGTAGCTCATAAAGTTCTTCCTCACGTGTTTTGGAATAAAATGTGTTAACGTCACTGCCATGCCTAGTGCTTTGGCAAATAAAATGTCATGCAGTAGGATACTTCTACTGATATGCTTCCTTCTTGTCTCATGAGCAGGCAGGCTGCTAAACCCAATGTGAAGAATTCCAGCTGTGGCAGTAATTAATAGCCAAAAAACGATATGGAAATTGACATCCTCTGCTAGCACAAGACATTTTTGTGCCTGAGTTAAAAAAATCCAAATGACACCCTACCTACTTAACAATAGGATATCCTCCCTTAGAAAGGTTGCCTGTATAAGCCTTGTTGAAATGAGCAAGGAGACAGTAGAATTCTTGTTGTGAATTCATATTAGCTTTTGTTCAGCAAAACATCTAAGTAGGTTGGACTGTATATGTCAGACCTATCCCTGCCCACCGCTGCCCTCAGTGATACCCAAAATCTGCTGCCCTACTTGGTCTAATGCTGGTTGCCACCTCTGTCTGAACTTACTGAAGCTGAAATTCCTTCATTTGCCCTGTTAAGTATTTCATGACAAGCGTATTTTAGCAAAAAGACATTAGGGCTCTGTCCAAGTTGTATAATAAGAAAATAGCATGTGTGTGTGTGTTGTTGTTTTTTTGGTAAGCAAGCTGTTATCCTTCATCCAAGGACCAGCTTGCATAATCATTCTTTAATGGCTCAGTGCCTCTGACCTGCGTTCAAAAATGTATTGTGTTCCTTGTCAAACCTCCATGCTACAGAATCAGGACTGTAGGAAAAGTTTTCAGACTGGATACATCTACGTTACTGCTGCTGTTTCAAGAAAGAATGTAAAGCACAAAGCCAATGGCTTATAGATAGGTGGTCTAGGGGGGGGGAAATGAGATATTACTACAGCTATAGCTAAAGTTGAACAAAAGTTGTACAAGAGCCGACTGGATCAGACTGTGTGGAGGATGCTTAGTAAGGGTTTCTGTGGGATCTGCCAAAAATGTTCTTAAGAAGCTCTCTGTATGAAGGTAACTCTTTCTGTTTCAGCATGTTAGTTAGTTCTCACAGGATTATGGGACATGTTTTGGATTGTTCATGTGGATTGTGGCCTCATCAGTACCTTTACTGCTTCTGAATGCTGATTTAATATGCCAGGTGTTGTATAAAGTGCCTAAGTGACAATTATTCCTGCTCGGAGGCTTCTAATCTACAATAGATTATCATGATGCGGACTAGTCAGGCATTGGAACAAAATTGAGTTGGGGAGTGAACAAAATTGAGTTGGGGCGTGTCGTGGCAATGGAGAAGCTTGGATGGTTCAGGAAAGGCTTTGTTAAGGTTATGTGAGATATGGAAAGGACACTGAGTGTGGAAAGGACAAGAAGCTTCAGAAGGCATTCAGATTTGGTGGAAACCCAGCTATGTGGGTCTGTCAGATGGGTTTTGGGTAGTGGATGCTTTCTGCCAACATTGGCTCTCATGGTTCTAAACCACTTGCTACAACTACGTAATGGCTTTTTGCACCATATTTCTGTTGGTTAAGCTTCAGCTAAGCTTGGTGTAGACGACTGCTGGCCTGGCTCCCAATGTGGTGTTAAAGGTCCTTCATTTGTAACCCCCTCTATTAGTAAACGTATATTTAGCTTTAGGTGTAAATGTTATGATCATATACAATGTCGGCACCATAATTTTATTTTTAGAAGATAGCTCTTTGCCTGTTTGCTTTTTTATATTGAATCACTCTGACTTTCACCGATCATTCAATAACTTTTTAAGGCTTGGAACAATGCATCTGTTGTACTAATTATAGTTGGAATTTTTTTTTTCTGAACACTGTTGTGACAGCTAGTAATTTGTTGAATGGACAGAAAATCACTGTTGGAGGCACTACAGATGGTGGGTCTCCTCAAAGAGGGGGATAACTAACTTCTCCCTGTAACTGTGGGAAGCATCAGACAAATTTATTTCTTTCAATGTTTTCATAACCCAGCCTTCTTCATCAGTACAGTACCAGGGTGGGGTTCGACATAAAGTAGTGATTACAAAAAAGTTAGTGAAACCAACAAAACATTGTTAGAAACAATGGCAAACGAAATAATTGCAAACTGCTTAACAGCGAAGACTAAAACAACCAGTCATTGAACACCTAAAAAGCCTAAGAGAACAGATATGTCTTTACTTGTTGCCAAAAATGATGTGGTGTCAGCACTGAATGTACTTATAGAGGAAGGGCACTCCACAAATAGAGTTCTACCTTGTAGGATGCTCCACCACCCGGGGCAACTTTCTATTAACAGTGTGATGTGAAGAAGAGCCGCTGTGCAAGTAAACAGGGTGTGTTTTATACATAAGAGGATGCACTGGGATAGTTTGCATGCCACGCTAAGCCAAACCATGGCTGGGCATGAATGCATTAGTGTGTGACTACTTGGAGGAGAACTAGTGCTCCCTCTCTGGTGCTCCACTCCCTCTCCTGGTCCTCCTGCACTACCTTAAGCTAAGCCAGAGGTTGGCTATGCATTATGTCTGGATTCTGACCCACCCCCTGGGTGCATGGGTCAGGGTCATGAGTTGTCTCACTGCAAGCAAAGCAGAAGCAGTAAGCCAAGGACAACTTTGGCTGCAGCTCATGGTTTCTATGGAGTGAGCCTGGTTTCTCTGGAGCCTGGGTTGGGATGTAATGCTAAGGCAAACATGACTTAGCTCCTGGTAGTGTGGCTAGCAAGAGGATCGGGGGAAAGGAAGTGGCTACCAGTTTACCTCTTGAGCACCTGCATGCTTGCACATTCATGTGTAGTGGTGGTTTGGTTCAGTATTAGTTAAGAATTGGGCCACTCTAATTCACTGACAGAGTACATCACTGAAATTCTTATAACAAACTTGACATGTTTACTAAAACATTAGCAGTGTAGTCAGAAGAATTCACATTCATTTCAGTGGGGCTTACTTCCAGGCAAACTGGTACAGGATCAAAGCTTAAATTTATTAATCATTTATTAGCCCTTTTTCTAAATCCTCATGTCAGTAACAAATTTTATTAAAAAGATTCATAGCTGTTTACCCTAATTTTGCTGTTAGAACAAAATACATATGTAGAAGTAACTGATTAGTGAATTTGTAATTAAGTACTGACGTCCCCAGTTTTAATATAATTGAAAAATAGTAACGTCATCTTGCCTGCTAAAAGAGATCCATGTTGCTTGAAGCTTGATACCTCCACATTTATAAACTTTGAACCTGTGAACCAGATTGCCTTGCCTGCTGTGTATTCTGTTTTGGGGAGCTAACAACTGTGTTACCAAACAACTCATGAGACATGATTCTTACACTACCTTTGGTGAAGAATATTCAGTGTGGTAGTAGCACATATTTTATAGTGATCAAGTGTAAAACAACAACAACACTCATTTGTTTGGGTAAAAAAATGTATGTTTTGTTACAGTTGGTACTCTGGGTTTCCCAAACATGGGTCTCCAGTTGTTTTTGTTTCTTATCATTTGTTTTATTGGTTAAAGGAAGTAATAGCTCATTATAATAATTAGGTGGTCACAAATTGCGACTTGCATTTCTGCAAACTTGGTCCAATAAAATAATTTTGTGTTGATTTAGTTCAGCTTTCCCCAACCTGCTACCTTCTAGATATTTTAGACTACAATGCCTAGCACTCCATCACCATACAGCTATGCTTGCTGGCAAAAACTGATGGGAGGGCACCTGGTTGGGGAAGATGGATTTAGTTGTGGAGTGAAGGCTATTCTTGAAAACCATTTTCTAGTGTGCCAGCAAGTTCACTTACAGTTATGTTGGCCTTGCAGTTGTGAAATAGCACTTCATTTTGACACTGCACCTTGAACATGGCAGAACATGAATGGGAAGGGGGACAGAAGTGTTATGCCTGCTGTTAGGATTAATATAGTTGGTCAGCTAATTGCCAGGATTGTGGCAAGGCTCACAATTATCTTGCACAGCAGATTGCTTTATTAGAACCATAACAAAATCAATAATGAAATCTGATTTTTGTTTTGTTCTTTTAAATGTTTCTGATAGGCACTTGCAAATCCGGAGTCTCTTGAACTTGCTTGAATGTTAGGTTTTGCCCTGCCCTGCTTTAATTTTTTCTCCTTTTTCTCAATTTTCTTAGCAGTTTCTCATATCTGTTCATACATGTGGTAAGAGGTGCCATTAACCTGTGGGATTCAAAAGTTCATAGAATCATAGAATCATAGAGTTGGAAGAGACCACAAGGGCCATTGAGTCCAACCCCCTGCCAAGCAGGAAACACCATCAGAGCACTCCTGACATATGGTTGTCAAGCCTCTGCTTCAAGACCTCCAAAGAAGGAGACTCCACCACACTCCTTGGCAGCAAATTCCACTGTCAAACAGCTCTTACTGTCAGGAAGTTCTTCCTAATGTTTAGGTGGAATCTTCTTTCTTGTAGTTTGGAACCATTGCTCCGTGTCCGCTTCTCTGGAGCAGCAGAAAACAACCTTTCTCCCTCCTCTATGTGACATCCAAGTTGTTCATAATCCTTTTGTTCCAAACACAGTGATTGCATTAACAATGTCCGCATTCAACTTGGAGCATTCTTATCCAATCCATAGTTTTAGCAAGCAGTTCTTTCCTAGAACTTCCTGCTGTAGTAGTTATGAGTAGGCTTAGGTAAAGGTAAAGGTACCCCTGACCATTAAGTCCAGTCATGGACGACTCTGGGGTTGCGGCGCTCATCTCGCTTTCCTGCCGAGGGAGCCCGCGTTTGTCCGCAGACAGCTTCCGGGTCATGTGGCCAGCATGACTAAGCCACTTCTAGCGAACCAGAGCAGCACACGGAAATGCTGTTTACCTTCCCGCCGGAGCGGTACCTATTTATCTACTTGCACTTTTGACGTGCTTTCAAACTGCTAGGTTGGCAGGAGCAGGGACTGAGCAACAGGAGCTCACCCCGTCACAGGGATTTGAACTGCCGACCTTCTGATCGGCAAGCCCTAGGCTCTGTGGTTTAGACCACAGCACCACCCGCTTCCCATAAGAGTAGGCTTAAGTGCAAATAACTGAAGCAAATTGCCCCCCTGAGTGAGTGCCCCAGGTGAGAGATGGAGTGGTTTCTGACTGGAATGGTTGGATTGATCTCTTTTATTTATTTCTCTACATTCTACTATTAAGATTAGAGGTGGGTTAACAGCAGTACAGTGGCACCTCAGGTTACAGACACTTCAGGTTACAGACTCTGCAAACCCAGAAATAGTACCTCGGGTTAAGAACTTTGCTTCAGGATGATAACAGAAATCACGCAGCGGCAGCAGGAGGTCCCATTAGCTAAAGTGGTGCTTCAGCTTAAGAACAGTTTGAGGTTAAGAATGGACCTCCGGAACGAATTAAGTTCTTAACCAGAGGTACCACTGTATGTGTCTGGTCAGAGACGGAGGAGGGGAATGAGGCTGCCATCTCTGTGGTGCTGGGCAGGGGGTAGTTTGAAGCTGGGCAAAGTTATGCAGAGACAACGAGGAGGGCTAGTTATATCACAGCCCTTGCTCTCTGTCTGCCGTATTTCAGAATCTAAGGATACTGGTTAGCCAACCCCACCCTCCTGGTCTGATGGTGTTGCTATTAAATGTCAGGTCTGATTTGATTATGGGTGAAGGGGTGGCTTGGTGTGCGTAACAGAGACTTAGGTAGGTGAGTTGGGCGGCCATATGGTCACCTGGTACAACACCACTCTGGGGCGGCGGCGGGGGGGGGAAATTATAATTGTCCATAAAATGCTATTTCCCTTGCCAACAAATTGCTCCAGTTTGGACATTGCCTTTTCCTTCCTCAGTTGACTCCATTGTGTTAAATATACATTGTATGCCTCTTGGGGTAGAGACCCATCCTGAAATACTTTGGAAAGCACCATTCTTTGTGAATGTGCCTTACTGTACAAACAAACTAAGTGGTTATTATCAATGGTATGATTTATATCTGGAGTAGGGCATATTTATCTCATGCTCTGTGGAATGTGCTGTTTTCTGGCTTTGCATTATCTCTCTTGATGAGATCAAACCTTTTATCTTGGCAACAGAGCCGGCTATCTCATCTTTGCCTGCAGCATGAAACAGATGACCTTGTTTGCTGTAAAAATGTCCACTCTTCTGGTTCCGATTAGCTCTGTAGACTCTGGTCATGCACAGGAGCTGAGCAGGACTGCACTCCCACAGTCACAGGGAAGTGGAGCTATGGTACAGCACATGATTGGAGCCTAGAAAACCAGCTTTTTGTGTGATTTGAGACTCTGCATGGGAAGTCTTTAAGCTGCGAATACTCAAAGTACCCTGCAATTCACTACCTGAAATATACTCCCCTGGGTGCCATTCCTCCTCCTTCAGAGTTATCAGAGTTAGTCTGGAATATCCACAAATAAGACATAACCTGTAATGGATTCTCTCAAAACATTCTGATTCTCTTTTCCCTCTCCTTTTGTACTAGTGCATGAGGTTCAGCATTACCCTGAAGCTAAAACTTGACATGTGGTTGCAAATGAAGAATTCCCAATCCAGTGTTTTGTTTTTAAGGTGCAACAAAGGGACCATTGGTGAGGCAGGTTTGCAGGGAAGGGCAGGAAGGAGGACGCCTTTCCCCTGCCCTCAGGCCCTTTCCTCTAGTCCAGTGTTTTCCAACCTTGGGCCTCCAGCTGTTTTTGAACTACAATTCCCATCATCCCTGACCACTGGTCTTGCTAGCTAGGGATGATGGGAGTTGTAGTCCAAAAACAGCTGGAGGCCCAAGGTTGGGAAACACTGCTCTAGTCAACCTGAAAGCCCAACCTTGCAGATTTGAGTTAAACAGCCACTGACTGCCATTTCTCCCCCAGAAAAGCACCCTGCCCCCTCCTTTTTATTTCTGTTTGCTATTGAATGTCTAGTGGAGCCCTGAAGCCTGCTTCACAAATATTTAAGATGTGCACATAGAAAAGAACACGTGATTATGTCATGGGTAGACAAACTAAGGCCCGGGGCCTGGATCTGGCTCAATTGCCTTCTAAATCCGGCCCGCAGACAGAATCAGTGTGTTTTTACATGAGTAGAATGTGTGCTTTTATTTAAAATGCATCTCTGGGTTATTTGTGGGGCATAGGAATTCATTCATTCCCCCCCAAAAAAATATAGTCTGGCCCCCCACAAGGTCTGAGGGACAGTGGACTGGCCCCCTGCTGAAAAAGTTTGCTGATCCCTGGTATGTGATGAGCACATAGCTGGGAAACCCAGCCAGATGGGCGGGATATAAATAATAAAATTAATTATTATTGCCATATATACATAGCTCCTTGCCCGCATTCACTTAACAAGAAACCCAGAATTGCTAGTGTAAGGAGCAGTCCTGATAGAATTGCTAGTGTAAGGAGCAGTCCTGATAGACTTGTAAGATGTAGTCTGCTATTGACTGCTGGTGGGTATGTCCTTTCCAGCACGTTCTTGAGCAGTTCTTGAAGGGTTGCTATATCCCCAGGCATCCATGGTAACCCTTCTCCTCTCTGCTCTGCCCTGAAGCACTTGCTTCCTTTCTCCACCCTTCATCAAAGTAACTTCCCTTTCAGCTTGACCTCTGCACACAGAAACAACATGCCAGCAGTTTTGCTGTGTCACTCTATATTGCAGTGGGCATAAGCGGAGCTCTTCTGATTCAGGCCAGAACTCCCATCTTGTCCAGCATCTTGCTTCTTACAGGGATCATTCATAGCCATTGAGAAAGCCCACAAGCAGGGCTTCATTTGCTTCTCCCCAGCAACACAGAGGTGTCATTTAAGCATCTGTTCTCCTATATCTCCTTTTTAAGGATATGTTTTTATTAACAGGTTTTTCTTGACTAGCAAAGGTACATAACACGTCTCTGTTTAATAATAGTTTAGTCCTTCATGCAGGTCTGTTATGTGAGACATTATTGTTATAGGCAATATGGCGTAGGGGGAAAGTGAAGTGGTGAGAGAGAGGGGAGGAAATAGAGTAGGGGACACACAGTAAACTTTCATTCTTTGGCATAGTATATGAGCAGAGCTTTTGTGTCAGCATCACGTGAGTACGTATCTTATTTTTGCTGGTGAAGTGAGAGGCCAGAGGGCCCAGGACATGGCTGGTTGTATTTGGTTGGTTGCAGTGTGCTGGGTTAAACCAGCCATATCAATTCACATGCTGTCAGGGGAGGTTGGTCTTTATCTTGTTGGCCTATATATGCAATAAAGAGGAACCACACCGGGTGAAAGCGTTCTTTGTTTTCCCCCATGCTAATTTCAGTTTATTAGTTACTGGTAGCTTTTCGAGTATGACGGTTTCCCATACAGTTTGGTACCAGTGGTCCATGTTCACTCATGATAGGTCCCTCCAGTGTTTGGTTATGACACTCCTAACTTCTGAGAGTAAGTAGCTTATGAGTTATTTATCATGGGAGTGTGCATTGTTGTCTTGGAAGATATTTTGTAGAGCCGGTTCTGGAGTTGCAGATTTATTGTAAGACTGCTATCCAAAAGGATTGAATTTGGGGGCAATTGCACCACATATGGAGGTATGTACCTATGGTGGTGCAGCTTCTCCAACACCTAGATGAAGTTCCTGGGTGTATCATTGCCAGTTTCTGTGGTATTAGGTACCACCTGTAAATTAGTTTCAAAATGAGTTCCCTCTTCTTGGCTGATAGGGATTTGAAGGGCAATTTAGTCCACAATTTTGACCACTGGGTTGAGTTTATTTTGTATATTGTGTCATGTTCCCATTGTAGTAAGGAGTGTAGTGTCCTGGAGTCGTGCTTTGTATATTGCTGATACTGTCCCTTTGCTGTGTCCCTTTGTTGATAGTAGGAGTTTTTCAAAGTTAGTCAAGGGCCTAGTGGTAGTTGCCTTTGTTGCTGGGTTGTTTAAGAAGGCATGTAGTTGTTGGGTTAGTCAGGGTATTTGGGTGTTCCCTACTTTGTCTTGTGTTCCTTGTATCAGTAAGGGGTTGCCATTTTGTAGGTGGTGTAGACCTTTGGCTTGCCAAAGCTTTATTTGAAAGCTTTGGGATGCATGGTAGAACAGTGGGTGGTAAACTGGGGGATTAGAGGGGGACAGGGCTGGGACAGTATTCCTATTTTTTCCTTCCATGCTTTAAGCATGGTCTGTGTGAATCTGTTTTGTGTTGTGAGGGTTTAGAAATGAGTACATTGAGGTGAGGGTGTTTCTGATTATATCTAATTCTATGTGCACCCATTCTTTTGTTTCATCTTCTAAAATGAATATTGGGAATTCTCCATCCTCCTTCTGCAGGAATTTGGAATTTATTCTTGGCTTTCTATGTAAGAAGATAAATGAATGTAGTTTTTTTTCTGCCACTTGCAGAGTTGGGTCTAATCACCTTTTAAAGGTGTCTTTAAAAGGAGGTTAGAGCACCGGGCAGCGAAAACACAAGAGGCAGCACCCTGCTTGCCCCACTGCTTCTGCAGCCAGAACACACACACACCCCGCCAGTGGGAGGGAGATGTTCCAGCGTATGGCATTGCAGCTCATCTTCTCTGCCCCAGGGCAGAGTACCCTGGCTTTTGCCAAGTACGCTGTGAGGGGGCATTGTGCTGGCAGTGAAAGTGAGGGTGGGGCGGGGCGGGGTAGCAAGAGACACATTCCCGTTTTACGAGATGTCCCGGTTATGGCATAAGCTTTCCTGTAGAACAAACAACTTAATCAGTTGCAATTTTCATGAAAAGCTAGTATTGTAAATGACAGTTTCACAGATCACATTCCAAATTACTCATTTCTTGTATGACGAAGTAATGTCTCCAGGCTATGAAGAATCTTATGAGCCTGTATAATTTATTGAACAGAAACAATGGGGTGTCTGGGCGAATTTCAGACATCCCTTTCCTGAGGGGCAATTACCGTATTTTTCCCTCTATAACACGCAGATTTTTTCTCCTAAAAAGTAAGGGGAAATGTCTGTGCGTGTTATTGAGCGAATGTGTGGTCTCTGGAGCTGACAGGCACGAGTGAAGGCAAAAATCAGGCAAATATCAAATCGTCTGGAGAAGGGAAGCCTTGAAAAGAGGAAGCTGCTGCTTTCCTGCATTCTGCCTCAGGGTCTTACTGCCTACCCGCTTCTGTTTCCTTATTGTGTTTGCTCAAACGGAACAAAGAGCAGAGAAAACCCCTCCCCTCCAGGCAAGCAGAGGGGAAAGCAGAGCGTCCTTCCTTCTAATTCCTCTCCGTGCGTCTAGGGACTCGCAGGCAACATGCAGGTGGGGGGCGGGAGAGAGAGAGAGAGAGCTGGCTGGCTTGGGTGGGTGGGTAGGGGGAACTTTTGCCTTCCTTTCCTCCCTCCGGTAAAACCCCTCTCCTGCATTCTTAGCCAGCTGCTTCTCCGCACACCCCTCTCGGTGCTCCTTGTCCCTTCTATGTTTTTCCTTCCCTCCCCACTTAAAACATGGTTCCAATCACGGATCCACATGGATCCTTAGGATCTTTGCATTGAGTCACCCCAAATTCACCATCAGATCACATAGCAATGATCTGATGCAAAAACAGGGCTGCAATGGTGCAAAAACGTGGTTACAAAGCACGGATCCACATGGACCCTCAGGATCTTTGCATTGGGCTACCCCAAACTCACCGTCAAATCACATGTCTGTGGCCGCAGCATGAAGCACAAAAATGATACATCCACTGTTTCATTCAGATTTTTTTTTCTTGTTTTCCTCCTCTAAAAACTATGCGCGTGTTATGGTCAGGTGCGTGTTATCGAGCAAAAAATACGGTAGTTTAAGTGGAGGACTACAAGAATGGTCAGGAGACTTGCTTGAATCTCACAGTTGTGAGCTCACAGGCAGCATTTGACAGGCCATGCTTTTCAGCCTCAGCCCCTCCCCATCTATAATAGGGCATATAAATTTAACCTACATTACAAGGTTATTGTAAGGATTAAAGCAATATAATTCACATGAAACACTTTCGGGTGTGCAAAGTGCTATATAAATTGGAACAGATGTTTCCTTGTTCGTTTAATACTTTTATATACCCAGAGGAGCTCCGGGTAGCAAACAACAAGGGATAAAGCAACAAAGCAATGAAAACATATTGAAAATATCTTTAAAACAATACTGCAGCTCTCTGTCATTGTTCCATTGATTAACATTTTCACCCTTTGTTCTATATACCCGTCAATCCCTTTGATAAATGCTGTCCCAAAGTCCATAATTTCCATAATTCTCTTCATAAATACCCAAGGGACATTGTCGAACACCTTCTCAGCATCCAGAAATATTAAGATAGCTTCTTTTTCATTCTTTTTTATGAAAACTTTCCATGAAAAATATAACAGTGGAATATTTCCACCCTGTATCAACCTGATGTTGTTGTTTTTTTAAAAAAACATACAACTTTAGTGAACAAATCCAGACATTCACTCTGCAGAAGAAATTAAAACATGCACCATCCATGGTCCAGTTTGGATTATTGTTTGAGCCTTCCTGAGCCACAGTTTATGAAATCATAAATAAACGTTGAAGCTGAGTTCTCCTTCCCTGGCTCATTTTCCTGGTTTATTAACTGACATTAAAACATAGCCCCCGTGTTCAGATGCAACATGTAATTCTGGCCTAATGCACAGATTTGTGGTGAAGCCAGTGCATAACAGCAAGAAGGGATGGGTTTGGAATTACTACTGTCTATGCTAGGCCAGTGTGAAAGGAGTTGCTATTCAGGTTAGCTATACCACTGAAGAGCAGTAAACTTGTTCTTGACGGATAGTTCTGTGGAGTTGTTGTTCAGAAGAACCTGGCAAATGATTCCACAAAAGTTATTTGCCTACACAAAATGTTTACTTGCCCACTTGCCCACACAAATTTGTCTTAATGATGGTGGTCACCTTAGTTCAATTTAAAAGGGATTAGACAAATTCATGGAAGGTAAGACTATCAATAGCTACTGGTCATAATGGCTGTATCCTCCCGCCAGGACAACCTTTGAATATCAGTTGCTGTGAAACAGCAGTGAGAGAAGGCTACTGTGCTTATGTCCTCCTTGTGGGCTTCCCATTGGAGTCCATTGGACCTGGCTGGCCACTGCAGAAATCAAAATGCTAGACAAGATGGGCCCCCAGTCTTTTATGTTTAATTGATGTCTATAAGGGTGGAGGAAGGCATGAGGAAAGTTTTCCTATCTGATCTTGTAGAAACACTTTGCCTGCCCTGGGTAAGGTCAGCGGAGTGGTTATCTACAAGCCCTGTTGTAAAAGACCAGGATGGAAATCCACATTTTAGAGCTGTGGGCTCTGGCATTGTGGCTTTTCATCTTAAGCCAAACCATTGAACATAGCTGCTGGAGGCATTGAAAAGGGACTGCTTAAGGCTAAACAAACACTGCGTCAAGTGTTAGAAGAAACCAGTGAAATTGGATGTCAGTGCGTGTGCATATGTGTAGAACACTGCTGCTTAGCCCAAAGAAGAAGAAAATGTTGGAAATCAATAAATAAGGAAACAATTCCTGCATTACAGGGGGTTGAACTAGATGACCCTCAGGGTGCCTTCCAACTCTACAATTCTATATTTTAATAATGCACTTGCAAGTTAGGAAATGATGTATATGGTGGGGTCTTGTTTTAAGATTAATGAGAGGTGTTGGTGATTTATCAAATGTCTTACCTGAGCATTGTGATCAGTATATCAGTATTTTTAATTATTAAGGAGAGAACTAGTAGTATTGTGTAGTGGTTAGGGTGTTGGACTTGCACTGGGGAGCCCTGACTTCAAATACTCCCTCAGCCTTAAAACTTGACTGGTCCAGAGATACTATCACTTAGCATCAGCTACCTTGTATGGCTGCTATGAGAATGAAATAGAGGGGGGGACCTTGTGTGCTACTTTGAGGTCCTTAGAGGAAAGGTAGGCTATACAGGCAATGTAACAAAGGTATAAAAAAAAGAAACATGGAAAGCAAAATGTATTCCCTTCCAATAGAGCTGCCTTGTAGTTGCTTTCCTATGCTCTGGCCAGGTTCTCAAGATGCCCTGCAAGTACATGGCAGTGAGCTGATGTGAGCACTTTTTGTGCGCCGATATATCACTTGCAGTGCTGTACTAAATCCAATGCAAATCATGTTTATATAGTCCCAAATTTATGGTGAGTGGATATTATTTTTGGGTGTTTGGGGGCAGAAGGAGCAAGCTCTGAAATGCTGATTATTTGCATATTCATATCTTTCCTAACATTAGAAAGAAAATCCTTTACAAGGATGCCATTCTTCTGAAATCAGCAATTAAATCTGCATGGCTTGTAATTTGCATTAATTATGGTGTAGGTCCTGTATAATTGCACACTCAAGGAGAATATGGAATCCACAGTGAATTAAATTCATCTGGAAACATTGCTATGGGGAGACATGATCTCTAATTATCTTGGTGTATTTTACCCATCAAAATGAATTATGAACACTGGACTTTGTTCAAGAACTAAAATACGTGTACAATAAGACTAAAATCTCCCACATTCTTTTTAAGAGTATGGTTATGATTCTCAGGTGGCTAACATCACTGGAGTAGAGGACAGTAGTTTGAGGGTTGCATTTTTAAATAATTTATTTAAAATGTTAATACTTTTTTTGTTGTGTATTCTTTCTCCTTGTGTTCTGGAATTCATATTGCAAACTGTCTTCTAAGTGAGTTTATCCTGTAAGAGTTGTGTAAACTAACACACTAAAAGAAGTTTTATAAAAAAAAGTTTTTCTCTTTGCGGAAACAATATAACTGTAAGTTTTGTCCTGTACTTTTTGTGGAACTGCCCTGCCTTTGGTGAGAGGTGAAATCCCCAAATCATTTTTTTTAAAAAAACCCCTAATTTCTTTCACCTCTATATCATTCATACCCCAAACACATGAAATGATTGAACGGTGTTATATATACAGTAGTGTGTGTTGAAAAACTTGTCAGAAGAAGAGAGATGCTTGCTTCCTCACATGTCCTTTGTGGGAATGAATTTGGGAGTGTTTTTGTGGGGTATTTGCACTAATATGTACAAAGTATATTTGTACCAGAAAGATACTTCTGGTTTTTAAAAATTATAGTTATTTTTAAAAAATATTAAATGCAAATAGTGAGCGAGATATTTATCTTGTGAACCGCCCTGAGATCTTAGAATGCAAGGAAGTATATGTCTAATAAAATAAAATAAAATAAAATAAAATAAAATAAAATAAAATAGTAAGAGAACAGATCTTTCTGTGAGTGATGGAAGTGTGTTTGCTTCTCAATTCTGATGGCCACTTTGTGTGTGTGTTGTTGTGTGTGTGCCTGTGTACTTGCCTGCCTGCCTTCCAGTGGCTTAATGGCCACTACAAGTGGAAGCTAGATGGCGCTCTTGATTTGTATTTTTTTGCATTGAAATGTCCGGGTTTGAACATTTATTTTTATAGGGAGCAATAGCAAGTTAAGGTTGTGGTTGTTTTGTGAGGGGAAAACTGTATTCTGTGCATTACCACAATAGCCTGAATTCTGAATTATCAACAAACCATATTAGTGCTTCTGAACTATATGCCAGAAATGATTATTTATGAAATTATAACCAAATGGAATTGTACAAGCCAAGAGGCTACACGATCAGCCCTTTTTAAAGACCCCTCAGGCACACAGCACAGAGTCATGTGTTTTGTCCATTTGTTATATTAATGAATCTCAAGCAAAGCTAATACTTAAATCTTGTCCCTTCAAGGAGTTGAGAGGGTCAGCCCCACGTTTGCCTGCCTGCTTGTATCAATCTTCCTCACACCAGGCTGATTGCACCGAAAGATACTAGGTTCCCCAAGGTCACTTAGTAAAGCTAAAACCTGGTATTTCCCCATACACTTAAGAACATAACCAAGAGCCTGATGGACCCAGCCAATGGCCCATCTACTCCAGCATCCTGTTCTCGCAGTGGCCAACCAGATGCCAATGGGAAGCCCGCTCCTGCAGTTTCCAGTAACTGGACTTCAGAAACATACTGTCTCTGACTGTGGTGGCAGAACATAGCCATAGTGGCCAGTAGGGATTATGGGAAGGCTAGCAGAATTATCTGATGTGCTACTTTTTCTTCTGCACATAGCGTATTTATCTTCATACATTGCTTCTCCATATTTAACCACCACTACTGAGAAGACCAGGGACATGGGTGGCACTGTGGGTTGAACCACAGAGCCTAGGGCTTGCCGATTGGAAGGTCGGCGGTTCAAATCCCCGCGATGGGGCGAGCTCCCGTTGCTCAGTCCCTGCTCCTGCCAACCTAGCAGTTCGAAAGCACGCAGTGCAAGTAGATAAATAGGTACCACTCCGGCGGGAAGGTAAACGGTGATTTCCGTGCGCTGCTCTGGTTCGCCAGAAGCGGCTTAGTCATGCTGGCCACATGACCCAGAAACTGTAGGCCGGCTCCCTCGGCCAGTAAAGCGAGATGAGAGCTGCATCCCCAGAGTCGTCTGCGACTGGACCTAACGGTCAGGGGTCCCTTTACCTTACTGAGAAGACCAAATGCAAACTCATTGACTTGTATGATAATATTGGAGAGAATGACTTTGTCTGATCCACCCAGAAAATTAGTAGCCATAGATAGCCTTGTTCTCCTATTAATCTGTCCAATGCTCTTTTAAAGGCATCCAAGTTGATGGCCATCCCTGCCTCTTGTGGGAGCAAGTGCCATAGTATAAAGGTGCGTTGTATGAAGAAGTATTTTCTTTTAACAGTATTGAATCTTCCAATATTCAGCTACATTGGAGGTCCATGAATTCTAGTGTTATGAGAGAGGGAAAAACAGCTTTTCTCTATTTACTTTCTCCATGTCATGCAGCATAATTTTTTAAGCTTTTATGATGTCACCTCTTAGTCACCTTTTCTCTAAACTAAAAAGCCCCAAATTTCGATCTTTGTGGTTAACCTTTCCCAACAATACAATACCCTTTTCTATAGGTGGGGCAACCAGAACTGCACACAATTTTCCAGTTGTCTACAGTAATCTTATCTAATAACTTTATTTTATATTTATATATTTTACATAAATATATAGTTATTATACGTGATGTTACTAAATGAGATTAGTTATTAAGTTACTTGCTGATAAATATTCTACAGCCTTTTAAATGTGTCTGTGGGAAGGGGGATTATTGTTTTGCTGTTTTGTTTTACTTATTTACTTGTTTTTATGCTCTCTGTTATTCTGTGAACTGCCCTGAGATGTTATGAAGGGTGGTATAATAATAATAATAATAATAATAATAATAATAATAATAATAATAATAATAATAGAGAATTTCCTGAAATGAGTAGGGAAACAGTTGGGTGCATGCAAAGGTTTCCCCACATCTGTGACTTTACCTTTCTCTAACAGCACTTTGGAGCAGATTCTTTAGCACAGCTTGTAACTTGAGCAAACTTTTGCCACTGTGGCAGAAAATTGCATCCCAGCTTATGGTAGATGAGGCATAATTGCAAAAGTCGGTGCTTACGCTTTTGTTGTGGCCAAATTGCGCCACATGTTTTTTGCAATATCATGATAGATTGTTAGAACGATGTCTTATGGACCTTGATGACTAATTTTTTTCTCATGACCTATATTTTCAACAGTAAACTTCATGGATTGCTCTACATATCTGTAACTGATAATAGAAGTGGGTGAACCAGAATAATTTGCCAGTGTGACAGTAGTTTTTCAGAACTGGGCATCCAGATTTTGAAGGACTTGGTTTCACACCTTCAAGGGGCTTTGCATACATATTGCACAATATGTAGAACAACTGATGATTACAGATGCAGTCTGCATTTTCCTTTTTGAGCTTGGTTTGCAGAAGCCAAGTACTGTTTAAAGGGATTGCTACTGTAATATTTACTCAAGGTTTCTAGTTATGTCAGAGGCATGTAGTAACACCGTGTGACCATGTGGTCTGCCTTGGTATTTTTTAACAGTTGTGTAATGTATAAGCACTTACTCTGATAGGATAAAGTACAGTTATACAATATATGGAGTATAAATCCTTCTGCATAATGCTTGTGGTGCTAGTATGATCGCTACAGCTGGTAGCTGCTCGTAGGAAGCAGGCGAAACTATTCCACAGAGATTCTGCTATCTGCCCTGGTATCTTGAGGTAAGATAGTCATTAACCGGCTGAAAGTTGTAGCTAATGTACGAGAAGTTCAGCTAGAGAATCTATATGGGTTATATGCTGAAGTTTTGGTCTTGAAAATGTCACCACTTGAAAATTTGAATTTTCATAACTTGAAGTTTCTCCCCTCTTCAAGTTATGAAAATCCAAATTATCAAGAAGTTAGAAGTGTCAGTGTATTTCTGTGTCCTGAGATAAATAAATCCAGACTAATCTTAAAACTGTTTTCATGTGCATTGTTAATAGAGGTGGGGTTGCATAGTGTCTGGCTTGATTTGAAACTTGACATGGCCATGAACTGACTAAATGGCCTTAGGCAAAAACTACACTGCCATAGAATCATAGAATTGTAAAGTTGGAAGGGACCCCAAGGGTCATCTAGTCCAACCATCAACTAAAGCACCCATGACAGATGGCCACCCAACAGTTGCTTAAAAGCCTCCAATGAAGGGAGTCCACCCCTTCTGAGAGAGCCTGTTCCACTGTCAAACAGCTCTTACTGTTAGATAGTTCTTGCTGATGTTTAGTTGGTGTCTTCTTTCTTATAGCTTGAAACCATTAGTTTGAGCCCTACCCTCCAGAGGTTGCCCGATCTTCTGTGTAGCAACCCTTTAGATATCTGAAAAGGGCTATCATATCTCTCCTCAGTCTCCTCTCTTCCAGGATAAACATGCCCAGCTCCCTCAACCATTCCTCCTAAGACTTGGTTCCCAGTCCATTGACTATCTTGCTTGTCATCCTCTGCACACCTTCCAGCTTGTCGATAACTAGTATTAGCTATCTAATCTGCATCTTGGGGGCAATAATATGAATCAAAGTTTACAAGATAATGTATGTGAAATGCTTTGAACAGACTAAAGCCGAGTGTCTGTTTCTGATGAGGAAAATGTAGTTCAGAATAAAGCTTTCAGTTCTGGAGATTTGGTGGGTGCAAAGAGAAATAGATAAAACTTTGTAAAAATAGTCTTTCTATGCCACAGTCTTCTACCTATAGAAAGGAATGACTACATATTAGTTTTCTTGAGAAATAACCAGTCACATAAATCATTATGTCTTTTGTATCTTTATTGCTTGGCTTGAGAGGCTAATTGAAGTGCTTTGTTCAGGAGAAAACAGCTGCTTAACCCCCCCCACCCGCTTCGTTATTTTTTGTGATCCAGACAAAAAAGTGGCAGTATGTATAAACACCAAGCAAGAACAATTCCTTTCACTTTTCAGGAGATCATGTAACAATTAGAGCAGGAATTTAAATTTAAAACATGCATTTTCATTCTGAATGGACATATTTTTGCTGTCACAAACTGAAGGCAGGGCATTGCTCAAGCACAGCTATTTTCAGAAAGCATGATTTGGATATGCTTGAACTGTTGGTAAGGGACGCAAGTGGCGCTGTGGGTTAAACCATAGAGCCTAGGACTTGCCGATCAGAAGGTCGGCAGTTCGAATCCCCGTGACGGGGTGAGCTCCTGTTGCTCGGTCCCTGCTCCTGCCAACCTAGCAGTTCGAAATCACGTCAAAGTGCAAGTAGATAAATAGGTACTGCCCCGGTGGGAAGGTAAACGCCGTTTCCGTGCGCTGCTCTGGTTCGCCAGAAGCGGCTTAGTCATGCTGGCCACATGACCCGGAAGCTGTACGCCGGCTCCCTTGGCCAATAAAGCGAGATGAGCGCCGCAACCCCAGAGTCAGCCACGACTGGACCTAATGGTCAGGGGTCCCTTTACCTTTACCTAAAACTGTTGGTATTGTGAATGCCAGCGCTCTGTGTGTGTGTGTGTGTGAGAGAGAGAGAGAGAGAGAGAGAGAGAGAGAGCGCGCTTGAGAGAGAGAGCTTGCTCCGTGTACAGCATGGTGCTGCACTAGCAACAGTCACCACCACAGTTAAAGTGAACATTGGGATTTGATGGAGACAAAGCAGAGACATGCCCCAGTGCAAGGTATTTGACCCTGAGTGCCACCTCTACCTAACAGCACAAACCTACAAGCATAACATTTTGGGCTGACCATCTTCTGATCATACATGGACTTTAAAGTAATCAGAAGAGGCCCTTTTACATGTACAGTGGTGCCCCGCAAGATGAATGCCTCGCAAGACGAAAAACACGCTAGATGAAAGGGTTTTCCGTTTTTGAGGCGCTTCGCAAGACGAAAACGTCTTGCGAGACTTTTCCGCCCCCCCCCCTTCTAAGCCGCTAAGACGCTAATAGGGTTGCTTCGCAAGACGAAAAAACCGCTAGACGAAGAGACTCGCGGAACGGATTCTTTTCGTCTTGCGAGGCACCACTGTATGTGTCCTGCCCCCATCTGGGGCATGGCTGATAAGAACACACTTTTTTGGGTTGGTGCACAAAGTTGGTAGAAATTCCTACTCAAGAGTTCCATGCTGACCCCTTGATTTCCTTGAAGCTTGAATTTGTTTTATTCTGGGTTGTTGTATTTGTTGTAAACCACGTTGAGTTTTTTCTTTAAAATATATAGTATAGAAATGAAAATCATCATCATCATCAATTGGGGGGGGGCGGCGCCTAGACATTCCATTGTGGTGACCATAACCTAAGTTTAAGGTGGCATTTGGCAATTAGCTTATATAACTGAGTTTCCAACCCTAGTCTTAGCCAGTATGGCCAGTGGTCAGGGATGGTGGCTTTTATAATCCAAAACATATGGAAGGCATCAGTTCAGGAAAGATGAACTAAACACTCTCTACACTTTTGTTTGTGTGTGTGTGTACGTGTGTGTACAGTGGTACCTCAGTTTAAGAACAGCCCTGTTTATGAATTATTCGGTTTATTAACTCTGCAAAACTGGAAGTAGTGTCCCAGTTTGTCAACTTTACTTCGGTCTAAGAATGGAATCCGAATGGTGGAAGGGCACCAGCGGTGGGAGGCCTCATTAGGGAAAGCACGCCTCGGTTTAAGAACGATTTCGGTTTAAGCATGGACTTCTAGAACGGATTACGTTCGTAAATCGAGGTACCACTGTATATACATATATATACACAATGGTACCTCGGTTCCTGAACAGCTTAGTTGTCGAACAAATCAGCTCCCGAATTCTGCAAACCTGGAAGTAAGTGTTCCAGTTTGCGAATGTTTTTTGGAAGCCGAATGTCCAACGCGGCTTCCGCTTGAGTGCAGGAAGCTCCTGCAGCCAATCAGACGCTGCACCCTGGTTTTCAAGCGGTTGTGGGAGTCGAATAGATTCCCAGAACGGATTAAGGTTGAGAACCAAGATACCACTGTACATGAATCGTGGTATAGATGCAGTGTGCTGTGCATATAATGAAAATAGATGGTGATGGTGAGTTTAATAAACAACAATCCCCCACCCCTGAATGACTTGGTCTTGACCAGGAATGCCCTGAATCTTTCTGTTGGACTACTGTTGATAACCATATTGTAAGTTTCCATCATCCCACAGTACCTCCACAATATCCCACATTGCCCTCTGTGAGAGACTTGAGCTTCTCGTCATTTGTCTTCTGCACAGCCTTGCTGCTTGAGGTTTCATGGTGCTTGCAAGTATTTAGTGATTCCCGGGTGCTTCTTGTCAAAGCCCAAAGGGGAAGAGCAGAGAGTGAGAATGAGAATTAGAGTGTGGTGAGGAGGAAGTGGAGGCATGTAACACTTCTTCTGTGCCCAATGCCAGCTGGTAAATCACTCTCAACACATCAAAGTGATATTAGATGTGCTATCTATCGTTTTATGTATGTACGTAACTTCTTTTTTTTACGGATAAGCCACGAACAAACTTTATAAATTAATTAGAGGGATTCACAGCCTTTCCCCTCTATCCTGACCTCCACATCCACCCCGTGTTAGTTCCATTCTTCCTATATTGAGTTTGAATCTTTGCACTCCCTTGTTATGAGGGAAATGTGTGAACCAGCTATTCACTCAGTTTCATTGGTAAGTTGTGTTGCTAGAAATGCTTTCTTTATCTCAGCTTCATGGATAAGGATTATGACTTCAGCCTGCCCAAGTGGAATTTCCCAGTTGATATAACTACTGTGGAAAAGCCAGCAAGCTTGTATCTTATCAATGACACATCCAAATTTCTTGCATCCATCTTTCTGCAACCCTTTTTTCCACTGGTAGAGAACGAAGGTTTATTTGGTATCACTGGTCTGACAGGTGCCAAATAGAGACTCAGAAGCTGCTGTCCTGTAATGAATTGGGAATTGTCTTTTGTGCAAAACTGAGGCTCTGCCAAGCATTGGTCTGCCGGCTAACTATTCTGGCTAATCAAAACTCTGCCCAAATACAGTAATTATCTGCTTCACTTGTTCAAAATGCTTAAAAGCATTATTGTTTTGCTAATCAGGACAGTCTGTGAATTTTTTTCCAAAATGTTCCTGGCCTGCTGGCCAATCTTTTGATATTGATGTCAGTCTCTTAGCCAATCTGATTTTCACTTATTTCCATCTTATTTCCCCACCTTAAAAGAAAGGTTTGTTGTCTCCCAATAATTTGTTGCAGAGTGCTGTGCAAGCATTTTTTTTCTTCAGGTCAGGTCAGAAAGCAGAAATATAATTATGAAGCATTTCTAGTTTACATAACTAGCTGGGCCTTCCGCTGTTGTGAAAATGGAAAGCAGAAGCTGGAGGCAGCTATCTTGAATGCATGGGTTGAATTAGATTCTAGCAAGTGTGATGTTTCCTTCCTGCAGGCCTTCACAGCCCACCAACCTGAATCCAGGTCTTTCTGCAGCAGAATGTCTCTGACAGGTATTTGACAGACAGCCTTGGTAGGCTACCGAGACAGGGTGGGGTGGGTTTACTGAGTTTCTGGTGGGCTGTATTGACTTGGTTTGCAGGCCATTCTGTGCCTTCTAGGATCATTTCTCCACCACCCTCTCCCTTGCCCTCCTTGCCTATTTCTAGTTTTAAAATGTGCCTGTAATCATTCTTTCTAGGCAAGCTTTTGTTAGGAATTTTTTGTGAGATTATAGAGGGATTTGTTTCTCATGGTGATTTCTCAAAGGCCATTCATTGCCTTTTGCCTCAGGAATGTGGCTAAAAATGCTACAGGCTAATTTTTTAAGCTAACACGAAGGAAGATCAGTGTAATACTCTTGATTGCCTTTTTTATGAAAGCATTTTGTATTATTGCTGTTTCTGGCTTCATGATTTATCATATGCTTTTTCTTGGAGTAGAGCACCACTTATGTTAGCTGCTTTTAAACTGCAGGTGTCCACAGATAGAATTTCAGAGCTGGAGCAGAACGTGCTTGTTGGCTACCTGCCATTCTTTGGAGGGAAATGAGTCATGGGACTTAAAGGAACGGCAAAAACCTGAGAGCAAAGTTGTTGTAACACACGATAATATGGTTGATCATACCCTTTTTGTTTGAGGAGGAATTTAGACTGAGGAATGAATAATTGGTATCCCAGGAGTTCAGTCCAATCATTTCATGTGGCCCCCAACACTGCCTGTAGCCTAGTGGTTCCCAAGGATTTCAGGGCCTCCACCACCGCACCACCGCACCCCCCCATTTCCATAAACTCATCCCCAGTGCCCCTACCCTATAAAAAGATTATTTAGTATAACACACGGCATAACACTAAATTCCATATTCAGAGACGTATTGTCCTTGCAGTGTAGGATGGGTCAAGACCATTGCACATGTCTTGTTCTAATGTTCCTTTTATGCTGTAATCCGCCACAAATGTTTGAGCCCCCTACTGAAGGAGAGGTTAAATTGTTCTGACTCCTACAGGGTTTTCTTTTTATTGAATAGCTGCCGGCATGATCGTATGGAGGAAGTAGCAGAATATCTGAGCAACGCCATGAAACAGGGGTCAGCAAACTTTTTCAGCAGGGGGCCGGTCCACTGTCCCTCAGACGTTGTGGGAGGGGGGCAGGGCGGACTATATTTTGAAAAAAAAAAAATTGAACAAATTCCTATGCCCCACAAATAACCCAGAGATGCATTTTAAATAAAAGCACACATTCTGTTCATGTAAAAACACCAAGCAGGCCCCACAAATAACCCAGAGATGCATTTTAAGTAAAAGGACACATTCTACTCATGTAAAAACATGCTGATTCCCAGACCATCTGCAGGCCGGATTTAGAAGGCGATTGGGCCGGATCCGGCCCCCGGGCCTTAGTTTGCCTACCCCTGCCATGAAACTACGTCGTCATAAGACCTGAGTGGTACTTTTTAACCTTACTAGGCCTGTATAGTTTTATCTTAAAGCATCTCCTCCTGTGAACAGATGCCAATTTTATGTTTCGATTAATATATTCCAGTCTTCTCTATATGCCCATAAAGGTTGATTGATTGATTGAACATAACAGTTTATGTTAACCACTAAGGAAGAAAATAACACAATAAAATTCAAAACGGCAATGATTAGTTGCATATTTAATTCAAAATCCAATTAAAACTATTTACTTTAATTCAGCAAAATTGATTGATCCAGTGATACCAGCTTTTCAAGGTCTGATAGTCATTTACACCTCTAGCACCCCCTTGCCTCATAGCACCCCACTGTGTAATCTCACTGCCCCCCAGGGGGTGGTACTGCCCACTTTGAGGACCCCTGATCTATCCCCGAGTTTTTCTACTTCCTCTGTCCCTCAACTGCTCATGCAAAGGCAAAATGCTCTTTAACTTGCCCACCCAATGTGCATGCCGCCCCCACCAGTCTGCCTTTGTTTTGCTTCTCTGGAGAGGAAGGAACTGGAGCGCCCTTTGTTTGTGTCTCAACTTATATAGAAGTGAGCTAAAGGAGAGAGCCATTGTTATTGTCCCCAGGTCATTTAAAAGTGGACTCTCTTAACAATTCATTTGCTCCCCATGCGACTAACATATTGAAGGCCTGGTCTTTCCAGTCTTTCATTTCTCTCTTGCTCCCTTTACTTTCACAGCAATATATACTTCCAAACAGCCTTATGCTAAAGGAAGATGATTTCCCCAAAACTGTTCCATGTGCCACCTGCCTTATCATTGAGTCATAGAATGGTAGCATCCCAATTTCCAAAAAGCCACTTGTATGTTCTATATCTCCTGTATTGCTATATGACTTTTAACACACAGTCCATGCTCTCAGTATTTTAGATGAATGTTAGCCTTGTATTAAGTTAGAACACATATTAAGTGTTTTAACTTCAGTGGTTCTAAAGTAGAAGCATTATTGCACAGAAGTCGGATAGTAAAGGGAGTTGGTTAATTCACTCCTGCAAAAAACAAGATGTAAGAGACTGTGTAAAGTGAGTTGTCAACAGAGGCAAACATCTCTGGACATTTTACCAAGTCATGTCCCTTTATAGAAAAGGGTTTTGGAGTAGCCTAAAAATGAGTATGTGAACTTAAAGTACATACCCAAGAATACTAACTGCAGATGGATGGAGCACTGGTTTGTTTTTGGAACATCTTTGGACATTTTGATTGTTTAAATCTGAGTTTGCGCAGTTATTTTGTGTGTGAATTAAATCATCCTTGTTCATTTATCAAAGGCAGTCTTTAATTTTATTAACCCCAGTTTCAGACTGAAATTTGATCTGCGCTCACATCTGTACTTTTGATTAGATCCATTTTTTAATTGTGACCAGCTTTAAATTGTCATAATGTGTGTGTTTGTGTGTGCTTTTTTGAAAGGTTTACCTACAACCAAGTGGGCAGGCAAGGTTTTTGTTGTTGTTTTGCCTTTGTTTATTTATGTAAACAGCACCATCACTCAGTTGGTGTGGTGCTTCAGACTATGGTGTCAGATGGTAGGACAGGGACCTTTGCAGTTTATCATCTGAAATTCCTCAGTGAGGAGGCAATAGAGCAGTGTTCCCCAATCTGGTACCCTCCAGCTGTTTTGGAGTACAGCTGCCATCAGCCCTGACATCCTATGACTGTGCTGGCTGGGGCTCATGTGAGTTGAGCCCTAAGCATCTGGAGGGTGCAGTAGAAGGAGAGGAGGAAGGTGGGAGTATGGCTAAAAGGGAATGAATATATGCAGTTCGAAACTCAGGGTTAGTTTCAGAAGAGTAAGTGGTAAAACTTCATTTTGAGTTTTAAGGAAGAACTGGGGCAGGTTGGCATCATCAGCCTTGAAAAGGGCTGAATATCTGTTTCAAGATTCCTGTCACCAGAATCAAATAGGCTTGAGGGATTTTTCTGCTATGTTGTGAAGGGGGGAAAGACTGTGGCTGACTGTCTTCCTTAGGGCATCCTTGGACACTGGTTGAAATTTTCAGTGTAATTAACTTGTCATAAAACCTGGATTCTCGGTCAGGTTTATACACTGCAGCAAATGTCTTGTGGAATTGTATTGCAAAATTTTTACTGGTGTCTCATTTCTTTATTTCTAGGTGCCATAGAAGCACATGTTACTTACAGGACCTCATGCTCTGTTGTGAACTCCTGTGATGCTCTTCTGACTCCCTGAGGTGCCCTAGTTTTTAATTGAAAACCCTATCCCCGTACTAATAACTTAGTGACTACGTGAATTTTAGAGCATTGTGGGAAACAATGGGAATTGGCAAGAACACCACGTCTAAGTCAGTTGAAACTGGAAGTCCAACAGAGGGCAAATATGAGGATGAATCCAAGCATCCTGCTTTCTTCACACTACCAGTAAGTTGCATACTCCAAAAAGTTGCCTTGCTTCCCTGTGGTGGCACAATGTAATCACAAGCTTGGCCATGATATCTGCTTCTGCTTCAATCATCGTTCTCAGCCAGGTATTTCTAGGCACTGATTCTCCACAGTGTGCCCCACCAGGTCCAGTTAAAAACTCCCATTGTGTGGAAAATGCATTTTACAATAGCACAACTTTGAAAATAGCATGGGTCAGTGGTGACTTTTGATATGCCTTTCACAGAAAGCTTTACTGATCTTTATTTCTGGAGTAGAAGTTGGTTGTAAAAGTCATCTTTGTTGTAAAAGCCATCTTGCTAATCCGATTCTTCAGAAAGAAAGAGCTCTGAATGTATTTTTAGTATGGAGAGGCGACTAAGAAAAAATAGTTCCATGGTTTAGAAATGAATTTTAGGGCTCTGTATGAATGACTTTGTTCAGAATGCAGGTACAAATGTTGTGTACACTGATTAGATTGCTCAAGCAATCGGACTCTTACTCTTTGAGTAAAGTTGACTAGATAGGCTTTGAACTATTGCATGCAAATGCTGATGATGATTATGACAATTTAGCCACAGATTGCCAAACCACTTTCAAGTAATGCAATTCATCAATTGATGATAGCTTGACATTGGTTCATTGCAACATGGAAACATGAACTTGCTGACTATGGTTATTTGTTAGTCTAATTGTCATTTCCAGTATTTGAATAGTGTATTGAGGGGTTGTTCCACCTCTGTTCTGCTCTGTGTAAGACTGGACCTGGACCTGTGTAAGACTGGACCAGAGGGTTTCTAGTCTGCTGTTACAGTCACTGTCTCCATACCAATGCTGTTTGTATTAAGTCACAGGGGCTGATGTCTTTCTAATGTGTACATTTTGTTTCCTGTTGTGGCATAATGTGTATATCTCTTTAAATTGATAAAATACTGTTGACGGGCCCTGTGTTTATGCTGCAGTATTCCTGTTCTGTCTAGTACTGTGCTAAGTCTTTCAATAGCTCCCCCATCCGCGGTTCAGGGAGGGGAGTAAACCCAAACATGCCCTAAAAATCGGTGAGGTGAAAATGAAGTTCAGATAATATTTTGACTGGTTTTGGGCCGGTGGGGATGGGACAGTGCTTATCTTCTTTTCCTTTATGAAATGGCTAAAGGCCTTCAAAGAAAAATAAACATTGCACAAGTCAAAGTACTGGGCACACTTGCTGCAGCACTAGCAGCCAGCTCTCTGTCTCTTCCAGCCACCCTCCCTTCCTCGGAGGCTCATGTGACTACCTGGCATGAAGAGAGCTGCATGCTGCTGCAGCAAGTGGTTACAGTGCTCCCGTTGCCCTGCACTTTTTTTGCTTGTACATCACCTGGCTCAAGCTGATGGGAGTTGGCTCTCGATGAATTCAGTACGTTGAAAATGTTGCGCTCATCGTTGAGAATAATAATTCCTGTGCTTGCCGTAGAGGATACATTTATTTGAAAATCTATAGTAACTATTTTTATATATTAATTCCTTTTTTCTTTTTCATAGGTTGTAATGAATGGTGGAGCTACATCAAGTGGCGATCAAGATACGGAAGATACAGAGCTTATGGCAATCTATACAACTGAAAATGGAATTGCTGAAAAGGTATCTTTCTGGAGTAGATTCTAAAATTGGCTCTGGTGCAGCCAAAGTTTGCTCATTTGCTCAGCTCGGGATACTTCACATACACTGGGGTGATCTCCAGGTGAACACTTGGAGTATTTTTGGAGGGAAGCCATGGGACAGTAACTCAGTGACTGCCAGGAGGAGAGCTTGAGTGCTGGTAGTATGTGGAGATGATGGGGAATTGCCTGGAGAATCAAGGTGGAGACTGTAATGGTGTTTTAAGGTTACATAAATTTATCTGTTCATAACCTTTGTGTATCTTCTCTGGCTTGTGGCAGGCAGCATAGCTGGAAAAAAGTTCACCATTACCACTAACTCAGAATGAAAGATAAAGTGTGGAGCAGCATTGTTGCATAGTCTAGGTCAATCATGATGAACAATAAATCTGATTCATGAAATCCTGTTTATTGCATAATTCTTATTTTTTTTTTAAATTAATTTTTATTAATTTTTCAAACAAATAATAAAAACTCAACAGAACAGACAAAAGAAAAAGAAAAAACAGATAAGGCACATAACAATTAAACCCATGTAACTTTAAATTCCTCATTTCATACCCTTCTTTCTTTTGACTTCCCCATGCCTCCCCTTCCTTGCATCCTTGTTTAATGATTCTTTAGCAACCCTTAGGTCCATTATCTTAATTCCCTTTCATAAAATTTCCTTTAATTTTTTAGTTACTGCTGCAATTCTTTACTTCTTACCCCCTGACATCTTAACATTCCTCAATTTTACAATTGTTTTTAAGATATATTTTAAACTTCTTCCAGTCCTCCTCCACTGTCTCTTTCCCCTGGTCACGGATTCTGCCCGTCATCTCGGCCAGTCCCATAAAGTCGATCACCTTTGTTTGCCATTCTTCCAGAGTAGGTAGTTCTTGCATCTTCCAATACTTTGCCAGTAGAATTCTTGCTGCTGTAGTGGCGTACATAAAGAAAATCCTATCCTTCTTTGGCACCGATTGGCCAACCATGCCCAAGAGAAAAGCCTCTGGTTTCTTAGGAAAAGTCCACTTAAGGACCTTCTTAATTTCATTATAGATCATTTCCCAGAAAGCTTTAACCTTTGGGCAGGTCCACCAAAGGTGGTAAAAAGTGCCTTCAGTCTCATTGCATTTCCAACACTTATTGTTAGGCAAATGGTAAATTTTTGCAAGCTTGACTGGGGTCATGTACCACCGATAGATCATTTTCATAATATTTTCTTTTAAAGCATTACATGCAGTAAATTTAATACCGGTGGTCCATAACTGTTCCCAGTCAGCAAACATAATATCATGACCAATATCTTGTGCCCATTTAATCATTGCTGATTTCACCGTTTCATCCTGTGTATTCCATTTCAACAGCAAGTTATACATTTTCGATAAGTTCTTAGTATTGGATTCCAACAATTCTGTTTCTAATTTTGACCTCTCTTTCTGGAATCCTATTTTCCTGTCCTGTTTAAATGTCTCATTTATCTGATGATAGTGCAACCAATCTCGAACCTTGGGCTTTAGTTTCTCATAACTCTGAAGTTTAACCCTTTCACCATCATATTCTAAGATTTCATAATATTTTGGCCATTTAGAGTCCATATTAAGCTTTTTTACTTCCCTAGCTTCCATTGGTGACACCCACCTAGGGGTTTTACTTTCCAACAAATCTTTGTATCTAATCCAAACATTATACAATGCTTTCCTTACAATATGGTTTTTGAAACTTTTATACACCTTTGCCTTGTCGTACCATAAGTATGCATGCCAACCAAAACTATTGTCATACCCTTCCAGATCCAAAATGTCGGTGTTCTCAAGAAGTAGCCAGTGTTTCAACCAGCAGAAAGCTGCCGATTCATAATAAAGTCTTAAGTCCGGCAGGGCAAACCCCCCTCTATCCTTTGCATCAGTTAAAATCTTAAATTTAATTCTGGGCTTTTTGCCCTGCCAGACAAATTTTGATATGTCTTTCTGCCACTTCTTGAAACAGTCCATCTTGTCCAAAATCTGCAACGTCTGGAATAAAAACAGCATTCTAGGCAATACATTCATCTTAATAGTAGCAATTCGGCCTAACAAGGAAAGTTTCAACCTTGACCATATTTCCAGATCCTTCTTTACTTCTGACCAACTTTTTTCATAATTATCCTTAAATAAGTTCACATTCTTGGATGTTAAGTTTATCCCCAGGTATTTTACCCTTTTTGTTATTTCCAAGCCTGTTTCATTCTGAAAACTCTCTCTTTCTTCCATTGTTAAATTTTTTCCCAACACTTTCGTTTTTTGTTTGTTCAATTTAAAACCTGCTACTCGACCAAATATTTCAATTAATTCTAATACTCTTTTAGTACTAGTATCTGGCTGTTGCAAGGTCAATACTAGGTCATCTGCAAATGCTCTTAGTTTGTAATGTCTAACTCCGACCTGAACTCCTTTAACCAACTGGTCCTTTCTAATCATATTTAACAAAACCTCCAGGACTGATATAAAAAGCAAAGGGGATATTGGGCATCCCTGCCGTGTACCTTTTTCTATGGATATTTCTTCTGTTACCACATTGTTTACAATTAACTTAGCTTTTCGTTTAGAATACATTGCACCTATACCGTTTTCAAAACCTTGGCCTACCCCCATTCCTTGGAGATTCTTTTTCATAAAAGTCCAACAGATATTGTCAAAGGCTTTCTCCGCGTCCACAAAAATCAAGACTGCCTTCCTATTGATGTCAACGTCTAACAACTCCAAAATGTCTGTAATGTTCCTCACATTATCTGACATATGTCTCCCTGGGAGAAAGCCTGTTTGGTCCTTATGAATCTCCTCTATCAGCACTCTTTTCAATCTTTTTGCCAAAATGTCTGCAAAAATTTTATAATCCACATTGAGTAAAGATATAGGGCGGTAGTTTCTAACCTGGTTCTTCTCAGTCTCTGTTTTCGGTATAAGTGAGATGAAAGCCTCTTTCCACGATTCAGGTGCCTTTTTCCCCATCAGAATTTCATTGCAAACTTCCTTCAATGGTTGTATCAACCATTCTTTCAGCATTTTGTAGTATTTAGCCGTCAGGCCATCTGGTCCTGGTGATTTTCCCAATTTCATATTTTGGATGGTATTGCATAATTCTTATTACCATGTGATGGTTGGTTGTATGGCACAGTCTGCCAAACATTTACAGACAGTGCTTTTCCCATCCCACTAACAATATATCTATCAGTGGGAGGTATGGTTTCTCAAGAGACACACCCTGGATTCAGTAATCCGTATCCTGACAAGCAGTTATGAAGAGACCTTGACAATCCTGTGGAAGCTCTTCACTCTTCTCTTGTTCTCCTCAGTTTGACATTTCTACTAATTTTGCTTGTTCTTTGTCTTTCTTGTGGTTCCCTGACATTATCCATGTCTTTTGTTAAGACTTCAAGGCAATGTCTTTAGATAACAGTAAAACCCATAAATTCTGCTTACAAAATTAATTAAGCAGCTTGTGTAGTCTACCAAAGAAATTTAATCTGCTGTATTCAGGTTTCTGCAGACTGGAAAATATTTCAGCAAGGCAGGGAAATATAAAAAACAAGGAAGCAAGTTTCATTTCACAGAACCTTCCCCCCTCCCCCCGAACCTTAATAAATTGATTTTTTTGCCATCACACACTTCCCTCTGTGCAATTCCTTGTTGCAATATTTAAAATGAGAGGTAGGATTATCTGGTTTCCCTCAAGGCCTGCTGGATTCATAAAGAATCTTTTGGAACTACAAGTTGCCCTTTCTGATCTTACATGATCTGCAAAATTACATTTAAAAGGAAAAAATAAGCTGAGAATCAGCTTTATTTATTCTATATAAAGATAGTATTAGATGGGCGAGTTTCAGCATCACGTTCCCACCCCCTTTGCTTTCTAATGAATATACTAGAGTTTATATACTAGAGTTTGCAATTTGAGTTAGAGAAAAGATGCAGTAAATAGGATGGAAAAAAGGGGGGCACTATCACTGATTACCTTTTAACTAATTTAATTTCCCTTATTTTCTATCCTTCCATAATTTAGATAAAGTGTTAAGGAAAGGTTTCTTTGATTAAGGGAACATTGATAATTCTTAGAGTGAAAGCATCTTTTGGAAAGACTGTACTTGAAAACTTTCATGTTTTGGGCCTTCATAATTTACCAGTAGATTTTAGGATTGTACATCATTTCCCTCATTTGTGTGGGCTGAAGTAGATGATTTGATAATCAGTTTTACTATAGCTGCAGTTGTCTTGTTGCACAAACCTCCTTTTTCCAGAGTCCAGCTATAAACACTGAGCTTATTCAAGAAGGCAAAATGACTGAGCGTTTCTGGTTTTAATGCCGCCTTTGTTTCAGAGATTAATGTTGGCAGCCAGGGAGTTGCAAGGGAAACAGTGCCAAAGTTGGACCACCTAGACTTCCAGGATTGTAGGTGGTGGCAATCATTAGGGGATTAGGCAACTGCAGCATGTGTAACTAATAGGATAAAGTTATACAACTGGGTTACTGGACTCCGGATTCCAAGACACATATTTTGAATATCTGATATCGGTTAAGTAATATATTTGCTTGGTCTTCACTCTGACTCGTAGGACAGAAGCAGCACATCTGCTGATACTGCAGCTGCTACCTTAATGCTGGGTCTGCTGCCTTTGTGATAGATTTATGTTATCATTCTTATTTTAAACAAAGGTCTCCCACATCCTATCACTCATCAGCTCTTCCTACACAAGCCTGTTTGTTCCCTGTGATGTGAGGAAGAGTAGGAAACTGCTGCATTTTTCATGCAGGAAATATCCAGTTTTAGAAAGGCATTGTTTTCATAAAATTAATTAGCAGGCTTATGTATTGCAAGTAAAATTGGGCAACAGCAATGGGTACAGTGCTAGTCAGACGGAAAAATCAAAGTTGTAACTACTTTTTTCTTCAAGTGTCTCTACGGAACTGAGATTTACACGCACACCTGATTAGAATCTGATACTTTGTTTTTTAAAAATCACTTAATATCTAAATATAAAGGAAGTGCACACTATTAAACTGTCATGCCTTAAAATATTTACATGTTTTCCAGTAAAACAGTTTCCAACAATTTAGTTCAGTTACTTTTGGCTACTGGGAGTGGGGGGGGGGGCGGGTCTCAGCAAATGTAGGGGTCACAGAAAAGTTGTAGAAACCCGTCTTCATGCTGTTTTTATGTAGCATAACTAACGCTATTTTGCTTCTGTACAACTGCTTTCTAAATTAATGCTCTTTGCTTCTAATTCAGATATTTATACAACAGATAAAATTAACACATCACTCTAAGTTTCACTGACTTTAAAGTTTAAACTTTGTTTACGTAAAAAAAGGTTTCGTCAAGCATGCTAACTTGGACCTCCATTGGTTTTAGACAAGTGGAAAATGTTCTTGAAAATGGTTTAGAAAACCCATGTCCTTAGCCTGTTACGCACAGAGTTTGTTTAACAAAGCACAAAGCACCTATGAGTTGTCCCACAGATGATCAAACAAACCATGGCTTGCTTTTCAAAAGTTTGTTTTGTTTTTTCATCTGCTCTTTATATCTTGGTTACCATCTGAGGTGTGCAAAGAAACCATGGTGAAGGAAGGGTGATGGGTTTGCATGTAACACAAAGCCTTATATGAAAGCACACCAAGGTTCCTGAGCCAACAGCAAACCCTGAAGTTAAGCCACTGGGTAGAGTTTGGACAATTATATGCAAACCAAGCCACTTTTCTGCTCCCATCTTCAGTGGAGCTCCTGATATAGCCATAGGCTAGGATCCTAAAATCTTAAGCAAGTTCACAGAAGGGAAGTTTGACATCTTGCCCTCCTCCCTGAAAAGCCTCAGGCAGATGGGGAGCATGTTGGAGGACCAGCCTGAATTATGTGGATGAGGTGTGGGGACTGCAAGAGAGAGATGGGGATAGAAAACCTTCCCTGTGTTACCTTAGGATCCACGTCTGATTTTGTTTGATTTCTTCCCCTCCCCCAGTAGCCTTGCTTCATCCCATGTTGTTCATGGGGAGTGCTAGACCTTCTAGGGGAGCACTGGGGAAAGCTTGGAGGGGGTGGTAGGAAATGTACTTTTGTTAATGTTCTTACCTTCTCTTAGGACCTAAGATATTGTCCTCAGAATGAGAATCGGAACTCCCTAAAGGATTTTCTTTTGGGGAGGGGGCTTGAGTTCTTCCTCCTGTCTTTTTTCAACCAAAATGTGCATCCTGGGTGAGCTGTAAGACAGACTGCAAAGGTTCTGTGCTCCTTTACATTGAATTGGTAAATAGTGCTCTAGGTCTTCTGGAATTCTTGCTTCTCAAACCCTTCCTGAGGAAGCTTTAAGTTAAGGGGTGTGTATGGTCTTGATCCCCTCTTCCTTTAGTTTTCCTGATTATTCAGCATTGAAGACATATCTGCTGGAGACTGAGCTAGAGCTTCTCTTGAAAGTGTTTATTTAGGTTGCTTTTATCCCTTAGGCTACACTGCATGAGTTATGAGAGTCTAGCTCTTGATCAGTTATTTTTGGGAAAATGTTGTTGGCATTTTTGAGCCATGTGTTGGGATGAGCCAAGCTATTTTCTGTCTTCTTCCCCCTGCTCCCTTAGAAGGGTGTAGCCTTGAAATACATTCTGCATTCTCATAAGTTTAACTGTAGAGCCGTTTCCAAATACAATAAACGTACATCCCTTTTTGAATGAGGCTCTTCTGTCATCACACAACCCCAAATTCTGCTTTGTTTGTTTGATCTTTGGCAAGTTGGAACAGCTTCCATCAGGTCTGTGACGTCCCACTCGTGGATGTTTGCCTTCAACCACACCTCTCTTCTTCTCTACATACAAAAGGAGTCCTGTGAGAAGGCATGGTAGTTGAAAGACATTAAGAACATAGCCTTCTGCACCCTCCTCTCTCATCACCAGTCTCGCTGTCAGTGACTGTGTCCCAGGAGAGGGAGAATGGGAGAACTTCCCTGTAGGCAGGAGCTCTGTGAGGAGTGTTCCACAGATCTGACAAGATTGCCTGCTCCCTGCCACATGCTACTTTGATAAATCTGGCATTAGTACAACTAGGTGTAACTATCCTGCTTAACAAGCCGTTTTCCTTCATTAGCATCTCATTCAGTTCAACTGATGTCAGCCATGCTGTGCTCAGGGTTGAGTTGTCATGGTTGAAATCACAACCACAGGGAGAACTTAAAGTTCCCGTCAAAACAAAACAAAGGAACTCTCCATTGCCTTATGTGTTTTGTTATTAAATCGGCACTGGAGTGGAAATAAAAATTCATCTGCTGCTGTAGTTTCAATTATTCTCTCTGATACTAAACATAACATTGACGAGTAAATGGGTTTGGTTTTGGGCAGTGCTTTTTTCTGGGGGGACGCAGGGGTTCGCATACCCCTAAGCATTTTGTGAACCCAAGTTTGGCCTTATTGAGGGGCAGTTTTTCAATATGAGTAGGAAAATGAGAGTACCCCTAAACATTTTTTTTTAGAAAAAAAGGATTAATTTTGGGTCTCCTGTTCAACAACCAAATATAAATAATCAGCCAAATATGGATTCAAGTCAGCATGGTAGTTATACAAGCCCTTCTTTCCACTGAGATTGGTAAATTGAAAACATCCCCCTGGCTGTGGCCAATAAAAAGTATCTCTTAACAAATATTTAAAATGACTTCTGTGGATAGAGCTAGGCCAGTGGTTCCCAAACATTTTTTGGGCCACCGCCCCCTTGGTTCCGTAAATTCATCTCCAGTACCTGCTACCCTATAAAAAGCATTATTCAGAAGGGCGGTTTGCGCAACCCAGTAAAGAAGAGAAAAACACAGTGAAATTCAAAACATTAACAACCAGTTGTTCATTTATTCAGAATCCAATTTAAACTGTTTACTGTATTTACTGTAATTAATTCAACAAAACTGATGGACTTGATCCAGTGTGGCCAGTCTGATAGTTGTTTACACTTCTGGCACCCCTCTGCCTCTTAGTGGCCCCTGAGTGATCCCACTGGCCCCCCAAGGGATGCTACTACTCTCTTTGGGAACCACTGATGTAAGCTGAACAACCATTTCAGACCTTTTAGACCCTTTTATTCAGGGGTCAGCAAACTTTTCAGCAGGCGTCCAGTCCACTGTCCCTCAGACCTTGTGGGGGCCGGACTATATTTTGAAAAGGGGGAAAAAGGAAGAAATTCCTATGCCCCACAAATAACCCAGAGATGCATTTTAAATAAAAGCATACATTCTACTCATGAAAAAACACCAGGCAGGCCCCAGAGATTCATTTTAAATAAAAGGACACATTCTACTCAAGTAAAAACACGCTGATTCCTGGACCGCCTGTGGGCCGGATTGAGGAGGCGATTGGGCTGGATCCGGCCCCCGGGCCTTAGTTTGCTTACCCATGCCTTTATTCCTAATCTGATGCCTATGTTTTAGTTTGTGTGTTTAGTTTCACTGTATATAGTTTAGCTTCACTGTATTTGTTTATTTGCTGAATTGGGGGAAGAGCAGGATATAAATAGAATAAATAAATACCTAAATCTGTTCCTTCCTCTGTCCTCCTCCGTCTGCTCTCTGTCTTCTTTTCCTCTCCAAAAGGTGGTTGTGGGCCATTGCCCATGTGGCTCACAATAGTGATCCACCAGCAAAAGACCAAGATTCTACAGCACAGGTTGTGGCTGTTTACTGTAATTCTTTGCCCTGCATTGGAATAAGAAGAGCAACTAGCAATGAGGGGGTGAATCAGAAATGTGTCATGAGTAAACCTGAGGATACCATCAGTGTTTCTGATTTTTCACATTTTTGCTTACTATTCATAGAAACAGTCTAGTTGCCAGAATTACAAGTGAGCCAACTCAGCGCTCTTGGCTTTCCAAATTATTACTATGAAATATGAAAGACTTCAGTGAATGCTTGAAAAATATTGGACAATGTATGGCCTTGATACTTACAATTACAGAAAGACCAGCATATTTGGCTTCTTCTCAGTGTCTTAATGTTTGATCCTTGAGCAGTTTTTACCATGATGCTTTCAAATGTTAAGGAGTCTAGAAACTTTATTTTTATGCTGGATTTGTTTCACATTGGGCCTATAAAGGGAACCATTGTTTTATCTCTTGCTCTAGTAAGTGTGGTCAAACGTTTTATCCTGTTGTGTCTTGCCTAAATTCTAATGCAACCCCGATTTGAGTCTAACTCACTGAAAATTCAGCTATGTGTACTGAAAGGAATACATCCATTGTAGTAAGTAGTATTTGTACCATGAATTGTGAAATCTTGGTCTCTTATGCAAGGTTTGCCATTATTACTATATTTATTCTTAAACGCCCCTTTCCTGATGATATGTGATTTGGTGTTCCTCATGCTCTATTTGTTTGTGTAATCCAATTGGCCATCATAATCTTTTTGGCATAATGTGCCATGGTTATATTACAAGAAGGGAATAATGCCCTGCTTGTAGGCAAAGGGAAGAGGTTGCTTATATGAAAGGGTGAGTGTGTGTGTGTGCACATATCTCTTGCATATTAAGTTCAACAGATTACTTGAAAGCTAAAAGATCTTGCTTTTTAAGTGTGCGTATTGACGCTGCTTTGAAACAGGGCACAGATCTTGTCAAATGTGCTCTCGTAACCATGTTGCATATTGAACTGGTGCATTCTTCTATAATACTTAATTACTAATTATTTGTTTCCCTCGCTTGATGTGTTTTTAACAGAGTTCGCTGGCGGAGACACTAGATAGCAGCGGAAGCTTGGACGCCCAAAGAACGGACATGATATACACAATTGAAGATGTTCCTCCCTGGTACCTCTGCATATTCTTGGGATTACAGGTACACATTGTGAGAAAAATATGGTGCTCTCGTTATTCCTACTGTGCTATATTTAATATTTTAAGTATTACTCAGCAGGAAAAAAAGCCTTAACTAATGCAGGCAAGAACTGATGTTGGCTTACAGACGGTTTTCTCTTTGGTCCTAGTTCTCTGAATTTTAATTGCTGAAGCTGGGAAGGTGAGAAGCCAGCTCTTCTTTCACAGTACTTCAATGCAACAGTAGCATATTGGTACACTGGAGAGGGCAAAAGTATTTTTGGAGCCTCTGGAAATGTTTGTCCTACTGCTTATATAGGCAGTTCTTTACCCCAAAAGTCCACATTGATTTGCCCCATTGCTAGGTGCACTTGGCACATTAATTTGGGAATTCTAAATACAACCCATAATCTTGTACTGCTGTTCTACCAATGGGTGATCCTGGGAATTTTGGTACTGTAATCTGCACAGTCTTGTAGCCAAAATGAGGTATTTTAGAAGCAGAGGTGGCTCTACTAGGAGTCAAAATGAGGTGGCTACCTCAGGCAGCAGGTCTTAAGATGTATTTAAGAGCATCAAGTAGGAGAGATACAGACCTGACCAAAGAACAGAACAAGCCCTATTGAAACAAATGGAAGCTTTGGAAGGTCATAGTAATGCTTTTGCAAAGTTTCCATTCAAGTCATTGGGTCTTGTGCAGCAGAACTTCCCATTGCTCCTGTAGCCTGGGAAAGAAGTGCCATTTTGTTTGTGTGCTGCAGGGGCTATACTATCATCGATCTGCTCCTGCTGAAGGGATCCCTGTGTGTGTAGTTCAAGAGAAAAGACCCAAGGATCCTTTGCCTGCAGTTCTGTTTCCTGTCCTATGAGGAATGGTTGAAAGACCAGGGTAGGTGTAGTAGCCTGAAGAAGAAAAGATTAAGTTGTGGACATGACAGTATCTGAAGGACTGTCGTGTAAGGTGGAACAGCTGTGTTATCTGTTGCTCCAGAGGGCAGGACTTCAAGCAGATTCCAACTAAACCTTAGGAACTGTTTGGCAGTGATGCAGACTCCTTTGGCAGCTGGTGGACTCTCCTTCACTAGAGGCATTTAGGCAAAGTCTGGATGGCTGTCTGTCACTGACTTCTGAATTGTAGATCTTGTACTGATCAGTAGGATCACTAGGTCCTTTCAAACTGATAAGCCTGCTGGCCCACAAACTCAATTTCCCCCATGCCCAGGAGTTCTGCTCTTGGTATCAAGGCATTTCTAAAGAAAAGACGCTTTCCAGTTTGTTTTGTAAAAAAATTATTAAACTGTGCTTTTGAGTTCTTCATTTTTGCAGTGAAGGGCCATGCCCTTTGAATATATAGGAACCTTTGCCATTTATTATGTAGTAAGACTTTGGGAGTTTGTCTATTTATAACTTATACAGGCCGCTATCCTTAGAGGAAGGTTTCCCAGAATCTTGCAGTCAGGCAGAAATGAAGGGTGGAGATAACAATTCATTGATTATCTCCATTACAATCTTACATATCAATCTTCAAATTATGTTCCAGATCCTGCACTTGGCAGGGAACGGAACTGGATGACCTCCAAGATTCTGTCTGACCCATTCAATTGTATGCTTCTATATCCTTAATTTTTTTAAGAATGACTTCATACCCTCCAACATTACTCTGATGAATATAGGGACATCCCATTCCATAATGATAATTTTAGTATTTATACCCCAGACATCTTATTGGGTTACCCCAGCACTCTGGGCAGCTTCCAACATATACAAAAACATAATAAATCATTCAACATTTAAAGAACTTCCCTATACAGGATTGCCTTCAGACGGCTTGGGGGTTGGATAACTCCATGCCCTCCAACATTTCTTTAATGAAAATAGGGACATCCTAAGGAAAAGTGGGACGTTCTGGGATCAAATCAGAAACCAGGATGGCACCTCTAAATCAGGGACATCCCTGGAAAACAGGGACACTTGGAGACTCTGAGACTTCCATAGTTTCTGTGCAGTGGTTCTGCTCCAAGTCTTTATACAGAATCAGTCTCTTAGTCTTCATACACTGTCAGCAGCTCTCCAGGGTCTTGGACAGTTCCTGTCAATGCAGCTACCTGAGATGCCAGTGGCTTATCTTTTTGCAAGCAGAGCAGGCACTTTACAACTGAGCTATGGCCCCCTCCCCAGTGTTTACCAAATCCACACTACAGAAAACAATAGTTTTCAGTAAGGTTTCTTAGTAGTATAATATATACCTGCTGATTTTATTTTACACTGGCGTTTCCTAACCCTTGGCAGGAATCTATCCCAAGTGAAGTTCTGCATTGAGACTTCATTCCTTAGGGAGTGGTGATGCTGTGCTCTCCAGATGGCTCTTAACAACCTATTGCATTGTTATCGACTCACTTCTAGTTTGCTTTGTGCTGCGACGCAGCACCACTCCTGCTTTGCTCTTGCCAGATGGCATGTGTCTTCACTGTTGAGTCCTGCTTCTAGAAATTGCTTATCCATAAGCAGGTGTTAATTGATGGCTGTTCGGAAGCAATTTGGAAATATATTGCGCTTGAAAAATAATGCTCTTGAGCTAATGGTAATGGTGTAAACAAACGGAAGGCAATCATATATCATGTTTGTAAATAAAATAACCCTCTGTATTTGCAGCATTACCTGACGTGTTTCAGTGGCACTATAGCTGTGCCCTTCTTGCTAGCAGATGCCATGTGTGTTGGATTTGACCAGTGGGCTACTAGCCAGCTGATTGGGACCATATTCTTCTGTGTTGGAATCACAACTTTGCTGCAAACAACCTTTGGGTGCAGGTAAGTTAAGAGGATGATATTTGACTGCCTGTTAACTGTTTAGAGGTACACCTCTCCCTATCCCAAGCAACTAGTTCAACTTTGGCCAGTGATTCAAGAATTAGTGCAGCTTAAATAAAAAAAGTAGGTCAGAAATAAGTAGCCCGCCTGAGTATACATGTTAATTTATTAAAACAATAATTAGCTATTGGAACATTTTTTTAAAAAGCATGACTGATATTTCAAATATCTGAATCATGTGAACCTGCCTTATGCCAAGTGAGATGGTTGGTCCACTGGTTTTCTCTGAAAAAACTCCTCCAGAGGCCCTTCCCATCCTTCCGGTCATTTCCTGAGAGATGCTACTAACGATAGAGGATGGAGCCTTCTGCTTGCAAACATGCGCTTTGCCTCTGAACCAGGGCAAAGGGCCCTCATCCAGCTGCACACATTTGTGGCACATTAGCAATCCAAAATGGGGACCAAAAGCAACAGCAACTGACCTCTTCTCAGTCTAAAAATCACTTCTCTGCCTTGCTAACTGGGGGTGATTCCAGCTCACTGTAAGCATTGAGGGGATAAACTAGTTGATACAAGTATGGTTGTGGACAGCACGCACTGTTTTGTGGGTAGTTTTGCTCTCTGTGCCTTTCCAAAAATATATATTTAACTCCCACACCCCTCAAAAATATCCCTTGTGGTAGCAGGGAATTCTGCTCCAGTACTTCTTTCTATATATTTATCCTAAATGTAACAAAAATTTAAAATAATATTAACAATTCATTGTATTAGGCTCTTGTTATCTCCTTCCATGGCACCTGTTCTTCCAAGTAATATCAAGTCTTGGAGTCTTTCCCTCAAAAACAAGGTATTTGGCATAATTTACATATGAAATAGAATATTGGGTGGTAAGATAGCAGCAGCTCAGTAGGAGAGTTCAGTTAAGCCTGTTTAAGTAAACGAAGATGATTGAAGAGAATCTTCCCAAAGAAAAACCTCAAGCCCTGGGCAATACAATTTCAAGTTTCTTGAATTAAAGTAGATATGATCTAGTTTCATGTCAAGTGATCCACAGAAAGATATCAACTGTACCAATCTAAGGGACATTTTTTGTCCTTTGTTTTTTTCCTGACTTGCTCAGAATGTTCCTGCTGTTTCTTCCAAGACATGATGCTATAGTTCCCAGAAAGGAAATCTTGCTCCTCCCTGTGAACTGACCTGCCCTGTAATTCTGACAAACCTTAAAAGCAGTTCTTCCCTGAGCAGGGGAAGCCCAAAGGCTATAGCAACCATATGTAAAAATCTTCCTTAAAATAAGCACTAGAAGACAGAGCTCTCACTTCTGGTTTTCTCCCTGCAAAAATCAGTGCTAAGCATGGTTAGTTCTGGCCCTTTGCATCGTGATGAAAGTAGACTGGGGAAGTGAGATGGAGGGATTGTAAGAATCTACACCACACAGCTGGTTTCCTAAGCGTGAACAGGAAATTTGAGAATGGTACTTCTGTACCAGACTACAGTCCTTTAATCTTCCCCTTTCTCTTTAAGTCAAACTTTTCTGTATTTTGCAAGCTCAAATTCCACTGGTACAAAAATACTTTAATGGTTTCTGGCTATTACTTCTGATTTTAAGAATCCAAGTTATTTACACCAGCATAGGTTCATCTAAAAAACTGTTAAACATCTTCATTATTGCTCTTGCCACCTGGATGAACTCTAAATGTGCATTAGTAGAACATAAGTGAATAGATACAAGATTGTTTGTACGCTCCAGCCTTTAAAATAGTCTGTCACAGTATCTCCAGATTTTCTCTTAAACCTTTTGGATTCTCTGTGTACCTCATTTTTAGAATGCTTTATGTTTGTTAATTAACAAAATGTATATACTGTTTGATTGTAACAAAACCTGTAACAAAGTAGCACTAATTCCTTCCACCCCACCCCAAGTTATACTTGAAAGTATTTGACAGACTTTTGACAAAGGGGTTATTGTGACTGAACTGTTTGAGAAGCAAGAAATGCACTTGTTAAGTCTGATATGTCTCACATGTCCTAAATAAATTTGCTCAGAATAAGAAGTCACAGATTCTGTAAGATGCTAAAAAGATCAGTCCTTAATCACTATAAAAAGTGAACTCATGGCTTAAATGCAATTTGATTTAGGTATGTAAAGACATGGACTGATTCTTATTTTTACCCCACAGAGAAGAAAGAAACCCTTTCTGGAACTAAATTCTAAACACTCAGTGATCTAACTTTTGAAGAATGTATTTAATTGCCTACACTTAATTAGAGGGCTTTTGAAAGGGTAATGTGTACGTGAGTTAGAAGAGCAACAACTTTACCAGGCGCAGAGCACAAGAGCCAACAAAATCCCCGTGATATTGAGTCATTCGCCCAGCGTACCTCTCTTCTATTGCAAAGAATAGTGTTCAGTTTTTGCTCCTGTTACAAATCAGGCGAATATTCCTTTGTGTTTCTTCCAGCATTGGCCTTACTTGATTGATATGGTTAGTTGTGTGGGTTGCTCTTAAGAAGCAAATGCCACAGCTTATTGCCTGTGCAAATTTGAGTTGTTTATGTGCGCTTTATAAATAATGAAATTCTGCCAAAATACCTTGTATAATACAGATATTACACTTCACAAAGTTTAATATGTTGTCACAGCACCTCTGTGTGGTCACAAATACATTGGGTTTGTATCCACAGTGTCACTCAGATGATGGTAAGGCTTCTATCAGCAGAACGGGATGGGAATCTTTTGGCTATTCCTCTTCCCCCCTTGTAGCTCCCCCCCCCCAACCAACCCCCACCAATCTGCTCTAGAACCAGGGGTTCCGTGCCAACTTGAATAAAATATTGTGGGGGCCCAGATAAGGTATAATTGATCACATAATGCAGTGCACACACAGCATTTGAATGGGAATGCCCATCAACTTTGCGAGGGCCGAAGCCCCTATGGCCCCTAGGAGTTGGCTCCTAGGTCTAGAACCTATTTCTTCCTAGGCATGGGGAAGAGATTTCTAACCTGCCTCACACTATAAGGACTTGGGTGGGTAGAGACATTAAAAATGAATAGAATCATAGTGTTGGAAGGAAAATAAAAAAATTCCTTCCAGTAGCACCTTAAAGACCAACTAAGTTAGTTCTTGGTATGAGCTTTCATGTGCATGCACACTGTTGGAAGGGATACTGAGGATCATTTAGTCCAGCCCCCTGCAGTGCAGGAATATGCAGCTGTCCCTTACGGGGATCGAACAGGCAACCTTCATGTGATCAGCACCACACTGAGCAATTTTGGAACAATTACTGAGACTGCCTTTTATCTGGATCTTGGAACTCATGTAAAGGAGCCCTGCTGGACCATCTGGTGCTGTTTCCTCTCACCTCTGAACTATGCAGAGCCTGAGCATTTAGGACTTTGAATTCTACTGCATAATCAATACATGACTACAGTATGGGGAAATTATTTATTAAACTGTCCATGCCACTTTCTAGAAAAAAAAAACTCCCAGGAGTGGATTGTATTAAAAATATTATTTACCTGTCTCTTTCATGAGAGAGCTCGCTCTAATATTGCCATTTTGCTAATCGGGTAGTATAACACTGGCTGTGGCTTGTCAGAAGCCTCCCAAATAGTCCACATAGGTAAATGAGGGTGAGGAAGGAGTCCACATCCCAGCTTATCTTATTGGTATTTAAGTCAAGATTTTGTGTAATCTGGTCAAATGCATACTAACACATCCAAGAAGGACTTCTTCTGATTCTTCTTTTCCTTAGAAAAAAATCTGCATGAAAGTTATGACACTGCACAAAAAGTTTGAGGTATCTCCTTTTTCTCTTTTTCTTTCTTTCAGGTTACCTTTGTTCCAAGCCAGCGCTTTTGCCTTCTTGGCTCCTGCCAGAGCTATTCTCTCTTTGGACAAATGGAGATGCAACAACACAGGTAAGCAAAAGCAATTTCCATCTTAATCTTTCAGGTAGTTCAGAGTGGGAGATGAAACAGAGGAAAGTTGTCTCAATGCAGATTTAATCTAGGAGATAATATTGTCTAAAGAGTAGAAACCATATTGAATTTTGAAAATACCCAGACAAATGTGGCAGATTCCATAGCCTGTCCCCAGGGATTTGCATGCCAAACTGGGATTCACATAAGCTTGCCAGGTTACTCTAGCATGCCAGTTTGGGCTTGACTCTAGCAGGTGAGTGAGAAGAGGTCGGTTTCAAGCTGGTTACTTACTATGTGTCTAACGTGTTTTAGCCAAAGCTTTTGATAAGGTTTTTGCTGTTCAAGTTGTTATTATTTATTTATTTATACATTCCCCTTCCTTCTGGCTGGGTTTCCCCAGCCACTCAAGAGAGGTACCAGAATTTGTCTCACGCTAGTACACATCACCTTGCCAACAAAGGCCCATATAGTCAAAGCTATGGTTTTCCCAGTAGTGATGTATGGAAGTGAAAGCTGGACCATAAAGAAGGCTGATCGCCGAAGAATTGATGCTTTTGAATTATGGTGCTGGAAGAGACTCTTGAGAGTCCCATGGACTGCAGGAAGATCAAACCTATCCATTCTGAAGGAAATCAGCCCTGAGTGCTCACTGGAAGGACAGATCCTGAAGCTGAGGCTCCAACACTTTGGCCACCTCATGAGAAGAGAAGACTCCCTGGAAAAGACCCTGATGTTGGGAAAGATGGAGGGCACAAGGAGAAGGGGACGACAGAGGACGAGATGGTGGGACAGTGTTCTCGAAGCTACGAACATGGAGTTTGACCAAACTGTGGGAGGCAGTGGAAGACAGGAGTGCCTGGCATGCTCTGGTCCATGGGGTCACGAAGAGTTGGAAACGACTAAACAGCAACAACAACTACACTCATTAAACAAGTTTTTAAAAAAGTGTGGGCTGCTAGTAGTGATGGCTGTATGGATCCTGCATCTTCAGGGACTTCAGTGTCTAGATGCAATAGTGGGAGAGGAATGTTGCCTTCATCTCTGCATATGGGCTTCTTTTACCAGTTTCTGGAAACCACCACAGGGGAGATTGCTCTTGTGCTTGAATCCTCTTGTGCCCAAATCCAGCTTGCTGGTTTCCCATGGGCATCTGGTTGGCCACTGTAAGAACAGGATGCTGGACTAGATGGGGTATTGGCTTGATTCACCAGGCTCTTCTTATGTTACTAATGTTGAATTCAATTGGCTACTATGGGAATTGGCATGGAATGATCCAGCAGGGCTCCTCTTATGAACATGCAACTCCCTCCCCATTTGCATGGGGGAGTTCTGCCCCCACCCTGACCCCTTTCTGGTGCCGAAAATGGCACACATGTGAATGGTCCTATGCATACCAAATGCACACAATTGTGGAGTTGCCTGTATTCTTTTGTATACTTAAGTATAATAGTGTATGTATGACCTGTTTCACACAGCTGCCTAAATCTCCTCCTGTGGGTCTTCCCAAGCAATCTGAAAATATGTTGACGTATCTGTCTCTGCTCTTCTCTCTTCATGTGTCCTGAACCCCTGGCCACCAGTCCCGCTGGTGTATACAGTCCCAAGGGCAAATGTTAGTAGTCCCAACAGGTCGGGAAACATTGTCCATGTTCAATACTGAAAGCCAAGTCCATAGTCCAACAGTCAGGCCAGTCGGCCTCTGCAGCCGATCCAAGGGGTTCAGTCCTGTGAAGCTCTTAGGACAACCAAGCTGTGGTCATTCAACATGAGAAGTTGAGCAGACACAGCACCTCAGCTCTGCTTCTCTTTTATCCCTTGAATCTTGATCGCAGCATCTGGGCTTGATAAGGCAGGTGACCCCCACCTGTCCTGAGCCTAATCCACTGACACACCTCCTCCTAGGTCAGCTAGTGAGCTGGGCTGGGGAGTCTAGCCTGCCTCAGCCTCCTAGAGACCCTCGTACCTACAGGACCGCCTCTCCTGGTATGCCCCGTGGAGGACCTTAAGGTCCACAAATGACAACACTTTGGAGTTCCCAAGTCGCAAGGTGGGTAGATTGGTCTCAACTAGGGCCAGGGCCTTTTCATTACTGGCCCCAACTTAGTGGAATGCTTTGTCACAAGAAACTAGGGCCCTGCAGGACTTGACATCTTTCTGCAGGGCCTGCAAGACAGAGCTGTTCTGCCTGGCCTTTGGTTTGGACTCAGTCTGACCCTTATGTTTCCCTCCCCTTATGGTTTTGATCTATGGGCTACTTTTAAAATGAGGCTGCATTTTAAATTTGTTCTCTCCCCCCCCCCATTATGTTTTTACTGTAATTTTACTGGTGTTAGCCGCCCTGAGCCCAGCTCTGGCCAGGGAGGGTGGGGTATAAATAATAATTATTATTATTACTAGAGCATCTACGCCTCAGAGTCTGACATGTTCATGGAGACGGGGGGGGCCCTCTGGCTGTGGTGATGGGTCCTGCTCCTCTGATTCCTGTGCACTGACCCTCATCCCCTCATCCCCTCATCCCCTCACCATCCTCCCCCCCCCCCGTGTGTGTTTGTGAAAAGAAGCTAGCCTTAAAAAGTACAGTTTGAACTTGGCTTTTTCTGCTAACTATAGTTGAGCATAACTGCAGTTTATCCTGGTCTGGATGTCACAAACAAGCTGTGGTTTGAACCCAAACTCCACATGGCCATGCCAGAGGAGGAGCAGGAGGTAGTGTGTGAACCAAGTGTTTCAGTTTGTCCTTCTAATGCTAAACCATTGTTTTTGTTTCCATGGTTATGGTAAACCATTGTTTATTCACAGCAAACACTAAAGAGTGAGCCTGATTTCTACTCTGAAACCCCATTTTTTATTATTCCTGCCATGCTTATACAACATATTTATAGCATTATTTGGAGCCACAGTGTCTTGACTACATTGGCAAGTCTAAGGAAACTAGAACATGATAATTTTTTGTGATGGTGGTGTGTGTGTGTGTTTGTGTGTGTGTTCATTCTCCTGCGTATATTCTTTCTGACAGGTCTTAACAGGGCAAACAAGTATAAAATAGCACAAAGTACTTTTGGAAATAATTGGCATGTTTACAAGACTAGAGGCCAGGGCCAGATCTGTTACTTAAGACTACAGAGCAGCCAACGCTAATATTGCACTTGATGAGAAACAACTGTCCTATGAAGAAAGAGAGTAGCAACAGTGTCCACATTCTTAGCTGATTGCTTGCCTTTTCTGAAGGGGCTGCAGGTTCTTTTCCTGAGCTTTTGAAAGCAGAAACCATTTTTGGATTGGCTAGAGAGAACCTACAAGTCCCAAACTGGAAACTGGTCCAGTGATTACATAGGTTTTTGTTTTTCCTTGCTGAATGTGGCACGGCCCAGCAAGGAAGCACAATAGGAAAGCACTCTGCTACAGATTTACCAAGCCCAGATGACTCAGGGCAACTTTGCTTTGAAGCACCTTTGGGAATCAAAATATATGCTGGGTTCCCAGGACAGCCTAAACAGATATCTAAGAAGATTATGTGGAATCTTTTTTGAGATGGTGGCCTATCATTAGTTCCAAAGCTTACAAAGAGTTCTTACCTCATCCTCCAAACAACAAGTATTCATGAAAAGCCATTATTGTTCTCATGTTGCGGTGAGCAATTAAGGCTGAGAGGTCTAAGGTCAGCTCTATAAGTCCATGGTTGAACTGAGATTTGAACTCACTCTACTTGACATTGCAGGAAGTAGTTTTGCAGTATGGTAGGAGGTCCTGTGACATGCGGAGGAGCCAAAGGGAGGGGCATTGTTAACACCAGTAGTTAAAAATCTCAAAAATACAGTGTGTAATACATACATTCACCAAGATTCAGGGTCCTTATTCTACAAGAGTGATTTTTGTGTTGAGTAAATGTAGTGGAACAAGAAGCACACTTTCAACTGTATCTGCAGCTGCAAGAGAGGTTGGCATATTCCCCAAGTTTGATAATTCACAAATATTCAATATGAATATGATATTTTGGGCTGGGGAGTGTTGCCTCTGTTTCCCTGATTGACTTGCCTTGGCTGTCTACTGATCTGCAGCTTCATGCACAGTCAGGAGACACATGTCCATTCGCTGCTCAGCTGAAGTCCTAGTTCCTTCGTAGTCCTGCAAATCCTCTTTTCCAAATAAAAAAGGCAAACACTTCCAAATTCTAAAATAATAATCTCAAAACAAGTGTACAAAATAATATGCTTTCAATTTTGTTTGTATAATAATTGTGCTGCTTTGGTTTTCTGGTTACAGAATCTGTTTTTGTGTAGAAGCTCAGGCCCCACTGGGCATCAGTGACACTGAGCATATATTCTTGTGTCCTAATTGCAGGATTTTAGGTCAAATAGCCTGACTGCAGCTCTAATAGATCAGGATGGCTACATTTCTGCACGCCTCAGGGAAGAGCTACTGTGTGGAAATTAGGAATCATAAATATAGAACATTTTGTTTATGAAAAGAATCTTTGTTCTTTCTTCCTTGACCACTTCTAACCTTCATGAGGCGTCAGACGGGAGCTGCTATTGCGGTTTAGCCATCCCAATTAACAGGCGACAGATCTGGAGAAATAATATGCAAAAGTCACTTTATCTGCACTCTGAATCACCCCTCTGCAGCTCTTAAGTGGACCTTTGCCTCCTTTTGTGCCGACTCTGGTTACTTGTCCATTCCTAGTTTCAACAGTCTTGAAACTGGCATTAGAGATTAGCCCTTGAGGAATGAATTCATCTAGAACACAGCCTAAATACAGAATGAATGATTTACAAATTATGTGAGGGAACAAATAAACAACGATGGGGTGGTTTTTAAAAAGCAAAATATATAGAATGATGTCCATAAGAAATGCTGGGGGTGGGGCAGATTGGTGGTGGTAGATCCTGTTCATTCACTAGAATGGCCAAACAGTTGGGTTAAAGCTGTAGAAGGAAATAGGAGGTTCAGCACTGTACTAACCTCAGGAGCAACTCATATGAGTGTTGCCTGTGCCAGCCTTTCTAGCCATGGCCAGTCAGATGCCAACTGATCACTGACAAGCAGATTCTGGAAGTGATGACTGTGCCTTGGTCTTACTACCCAGCATCTGGTATTCGGGGGTATCATGGTTCAGTTTCAACAGAGCAAGTTGCTAAAGTTCTGCAATCGTCTTTCTTGGAGATTTTCATAGAAAGGTTGGACAGGTTGGGGGGATGCCTTAAGCAGACTATCCTCTTTGTGTTGTAATTCTGGACTTGGGCACCTTCTTGTTTCATACAGAATTTAATGCTGGGGTGCATGGAATCGTTGTGCTTTATTTTGCCGTAATGTGAAATATTTCTTTTTTCCCTTCCTAAGCTGTAATGATTACCAATGGAACAACAGAACTGCTGCACACGGAATATATCTGGTACCCTAGGATACGAGAGGTAACTTGCACCATGTAATCAGTGCCATGTCCTCACTTCAGTAGGTTCTTTTCATCCAGATGCCCTGCTGCCTTGAACTGTTGAAATTGTTACCCTTTTTCGTTCTTCTCTTTGCATGTAACTTTTTCTACACATTCATTACATGCAGGTTTTAATATTTTCTGTATGTTAATTGTGCCTGTGAAGCCCCCTCACCCTCCCCAAAACAACTTGAGGTGCACTATGGTCTTGATGGAGACATGCTCCCATGTCAGGGGAGTTTGGCATTCTGCATCTTGTGATATGCTCAGCTGACCAGTGATAGCCAAAATAACCAATTAGCTTCTAACAAATTATTGGATTGTCTCTGCCCTGCAATGAGGATAATCCGCATTTATTGTATTTCTGTTTTGGAAAGCCAGGTACAATTGTAAGGAGTGCCCAGTTTCCCCAAAGCCATGTGTAGCTTTGCTATTCGGTTTCTCCTCCTCCTCAAATGATCATTCGTTAGATGCAAATATCCATAAGAATCCAGGAGAGTTGTCTCACTACAGGGGGAAAACATAGAATAGACTCCAGTTCACACGTGTGTCATGGAACTTTTCTCCCATCCCATTGCTTTGGGCTGCCAGTTATTCCTCAATTTAAAAACATCCCCTCTCTCTTCCCCATCTTCAAACCGTAGTTCCATCCTGCCAAGAGGCCTGCAGCCAAGGGGGGGCTGGCAGTCTCCTGAGACCACAGCGCTGCTCTATGCCAGCTTCTAAAGAGCACGTGTGACCAAATGCATCATACACTCTGCCCCTAGGAGCTAAGAGCATCACCTCCGTGGCGCCATCAGCCCTTGCCGGTTCGATCTGAGAGCTTTAAAGGTTAGCTTGGAACCCAGGTCTTCCTGTATGACAGTGTGATGTGCTGTGGACACAACGGCCAGGCTGGTCTAATGACCCCCGTTGTGCATTGAAAGCAAGCAGTGTGCTTAAGCGGTAAGAGGAAGTGGATGAAGTTGGGAGCTTTGCTATTGATCCAACTTCTGTTGGTACCACAGAACATACCTCTGACCTTCAGATATTCTTTAGCCCAGAAAACGTCTGCTTAAGCACCTAGCTGAATAACACATGCCATTGCCCAGTTCTGCCTAGTCACTGAATTATTTGACTTGCAGTTCATCCACCCATTGAAAAAAAAAAACAAAAACCCTCAGAAGCATAGAATTTCCTTAAAAATCTAAATTACTATTATTTTTCTCTGTGTTCAGATCCAAGGTGCTATTATTATGTCATCTTTGATAGAAGTGGTGATTGGGTTCCTGGGCCTGCCAGGAGCGCTCCTGAGATACATTGGACCTCTGACGATTACACCAACTGTGGCTCTCATTGGGCTTTCTGGCTTCCAGGCCGCTGGAGAAAGAGCAGGCAAACACTGGGGCATAGCCATGCTGTGAGTATCCTTTGTCCCTCAACAGTTGATGAAGTGCTGTCAGTATAAAACAGCCAATGTCTGTCACTATTGATCATTGCCTCTCCTAGGGGTACTAAGGGCCATTATCTTCAAATGAAGATGAATCTATGAAATGAGAATCCTTCTAAGTAATAATAATAATAATAATAATTTTTATTTATATCCCGCCCTCCCCAGCCGAAGCCGGGCTCAGGGCGGCTAACAACAATAAAACAGTACAACACAACACAACACTCTAAAATCATTCATTATAAAATTGATTCAAATCAAGCCACTGGCAACCATTGGGCCAGAGCTCCACGAAGATTGCCGAGGGAGGGAGTCAGGCTGTGCCCTGCCAAAGGCCTGGTGGAACAGCTCTGTCTTGCAGGCCCTGTGGAAAGATGTCATATTCTAAAGTATTTCTTAAGCAATGGTGTGCTGGCTTTCCAGATGCCTAAAACAGCTAACAATGTAGTAGTGTCAGACTGGGAACTGGGAGACCAGGGTTTGAATCCCTACTCATCCATGAAGGTTGGCCAGGGTGGGCACAACTACCAAGAAGGCCCTCTGCCTCATTTTCTGTAACATCACTTCTCGCAATGAGGTAACTGCCAGAAGGCCCTCGGAGCTGGATCTCAGTGAATGATGGGGGTGGAGACACTCCTTCAGGTATACAGGGCCAAAGCCTTTTAGGGGTTTAAAGATCAGCACCAACACTTTGAATTGTGCTCAGAAACGTACTGGGGTCCAATTTAGATCCTTTAAGACTGGATTTACATTGTAACCCAGTACATTTCCAATTCAGCAGCATCCCACTACTATTACAGCAAAAATGATTATGAGGCCTGGTGTTAACACTTTGCTCACAGAACTGTGGCATATTCATATGTTCAGAAGCAGAACATCATTCTTAACTCCTCTTGCAATCTTCATGCATATTCTACCCCTCCTGTAAGTTCTAGGTTCAGTGGCCATGTCTAAAATGCTACCAATAAATTCCAATAAATCAGAGTAAATGTGACTATTTACTATTTACTCTTCATTCCAAGTTGATCACTCAAATATTACCAGAATTGTGGATAATGTTTTTGTGTATGTGTGTTATCACCTGACCACAAGGCAGTCTCCAGGCAACTTACAATCAAGTTTAAAAACATACAAAACTGTTGGAATTTCAGTGTTTGTTTTTAGCCATCAAATTGGGACATCAGTCACCAGGGACCGCAGGGAAGATTATCAGCAACCCAAAGCAGCCCTACCTTTAAAGCCTTGGTTCAAGGGCCAGGTTCAAGTGAAATGGATTATTGACTCTTGGGGCACAGACAGACCTCTTAAATCAGTGTTGTTATAGGAAGCAAGGCAGCCCTGAATTCACCCTGTCTCTGCAGTCTGACTCTGACCCACTTAATAGCAGGTGTGGATTGGAATGATGAATGCATGAGGAGGTACAGCCTGGTTTCTCTGGCAACAGTGATCCCAGCCCCCGCCTCACAGCGTGAGGACAGTATGAGGGTATTGTTTGCCATAATCATCAGTGGCAAAACGGACCTGCAGTTTCAGTACATTTACTTACATGATTCTGATGGCTAGGTAAAGGTACCCCTGACCGTTAGGTCCAGTCGTGGCCGACTCTGGGGTTGTGGCGCTCATCTTGCTTTATTGGCCGAGGGAGCCGGCGTACAGCTTCCAGCTCATGTGGCCAGCATGATTAAGCCGCTTCTGGCGAACCAGAGCAGCGCACGGAAACGCCGTTTACCTTCCCGCCGGAGCGGTGCCTATTTATCTACTTTAACTTTGATGTGCTTTCGAACTGCTAGGTGGGCAGGAGCAGGGACCGAGCAACGGGAGCTCACCACATCATGGGGATTCGAACCACCGACCTTCTGATCGGCAAGCCCTAGGCTCTGTGGTTTAGACCACAGCACCACCCGCGTCCTTGGCTAGGACCGCGTAATAAAGAAGTCATTTCAAGTTGTGTGGGTTTTTTAATTCACAGAATCAGCAGCAGATTGAGGGAATAGTTAATTGTGAACAGGTGTAAAAAAGTGTATGAAAGAGTAGAAGCTGGTCTTAGGATGTTGGTGAACCCTCTTCACACAAGCGCACCCCCCCAAAAAAAAAAAACAACACCCCAGCAACTTTGTATAAATAATTTGACAGCACTAGATCAAATGCTGTTCCATAAAGAAGTCATATTTTAAAACTACCATTAAGGCTTTCACGTTTTAAAAAAAACAGCACAAGAAAGCTTTCTTTTTTTTACTCATTCATGCTTAGCAGAAGGTCATGGTATCAAATGATGCCACTGCAGAGTTCGGATCTTTGTGCCTGTAGCAGAAGAACAAAGGTCTTTGTCTGCTTCCTTTTGAGTTAAAGGTGATTTTGGCCTCACTCTTTTATATACTGGGATGTAACCTGCCTTTCTAGAATTTCAGGGAAGTTTGTTCAGGAATTTGTAGCTGTGTTCTCAGTGGATTAGCATTTCTCGAAGCTGTGTTTGGCACTTAACATAAAGACAGCCTTCTTCCAGCATAGGAAGTCTGAACATGTATAATGGCACACACATTTTGTTGATAGGGGCATTCTGAGGATTTGGTTATGTAATTGGAAGCCCGCTTATTTCAGAGGCTAACAATTTAGACCTTAAGTTTGCTTACTTTGGCCATTGTTTCACATCCTGTAGCAGCCAAGGGAGGAAGCATGGCCCCTGAGCAGTACATTTATTTAATTGATTTATTGATCCTTTCTTGAGCTCAAGGCAGCTTACAGGCAGTGTTAATGCAGCTTAAAACACATTATAGAAACAAGCACAGAAGATGAGATATCAGTCTAGGCCCCCCCCCCATTAAGCAATATGTAAATACCCAATATAAAAATAAGGGGAAAATCCAGGTCCCCACACAGTGAAGATCTTGACCCTGAGCTTAAAAAGAGAACATGGCTGCCTAACCTTAAAAGTAAAAAAAATAAAATAAATCATCTCCCAACTACCCTACTGACACTTTGCAGACCCGTAATGTTGAGGAGACCGAAGATGAGATTTCTTTCTTAGCACTGGGCAGGGTTGTTGTTGTTGTTGTTGTTGTTGGTTTTGGTTTTGGTTTTGCTTCACTTCCTAAAATGTGGATTTCGGCAAGACTCCAAAACATGCTAAACCCTAAGCCGGCCTCCCACGGTAGTAAGTTTGCTTCTCTCCCAGACAAAACTTCATCTGTTCTAGGGGGCATAAGTTTTGCAGGCGGAAAGGCAAATTCACTGTGGGATTTCAGTTCTTAAAGCTTGTGAGCGGAACAAATTAAATTAAGTTTAGGCTTATAAAGTTCATTAAAAAAGAAAGAAAGAAATGGCAACGTTAAGTAACTTTTTCATTTTAAAAGGCTAATTCCTTACATTCTCTGACTAAAAATAAAACTTTTGCCATGATACAATTCTATTTCTGCAGTAGTTACTGTACTTTAAATATGCAGTTTTACTGTTGCTTTAAATATACAACAATAAAACTGAGAGGTGATATGATAGTCATCTTCAAAAATCTAAAGTGGCATCCTACGGATGGTGGACCAAGATAGTTTTCTCCTGCTCCAGAGACTAGGACCCAAGCCAAAGGATTCAAGTGGCAAGGAAGGAAATTCTGACTAAGTACGAGGAAGAAATTTATGACAGTAAGAGCTGTCCAGCAGTGGAACAGACTCTCTCAGAAGATGGTGGACTCCTTGGAGGATTTTAAGCAATGGTTGGGTGGCCACTTGTCAGGGATTCTTTAGTTCTCTACGTGGGGCTTCCCCTGAGACTGACCCAGAAACTCCAGCAGGTGCAGAATGCAGCAGCGAGACTCCTTACGGGGTCCTTGCCACGGGATCACATTCACGCGGTGCTATACCAACTGCACTGGCTCCCAGGTTTAAGGGGCTGGTTTTGACCTTTAAAGCCCTACGCGGCCTAGGACCCTCGTACCTATGGTACCGCCTCTCCTGGTATGCCCCACGGAGGACCTTACGGTCTTCATACAAAAACATCTTGGAGATCCCGGGCTGCAGGGAAATTAGACTGGCCTTGACTAGAGCCAGGGCCTTTTCGGCCGTGGCCCCGGCCTACTGAAATGCTCTCCCACAAGAGACCAGGGCCCTGCAGGATTTGACATCTTTCCGCAGGGCCTACAAGACGGAGCTGTTCCGCTAGGTCTTTGGGCAGGATGCAGTTTGACTTAGGTACTTTCCTTTGTATAAAACAAGCCTGAAGGAGGCCCCCAACCCGCTCACAGGTCCTTGTATGATCAGTGGAAACAGTTGGCCCTGGCAATTATTAACCACTCTCAATTCCACCCTGATAATTGTCACCTGCCCGGATTTTAACTTGCTTGAATTAATTTTAAGATGTATTTTAATTTATTGATGTCCGTTTTTATGCTTATTGTGTTGTTTTTATGATGTTAGCCGCTCTGAGCCCGGTCTCTGCCGGGGAGGGCGGGATACAAATAAATAATAATAATAATAATAATAATAATAATAATTTCCAATTCCTTCATTGCAGGGGGTTGTACTAGATGGTCCTTTCATCCCTTCCATCTCTGTTACTGTAAGCACAGCAGTAACTGCTAGAAACTGCAGTTGCTTCTGTTGGCTAACTATTATCTCAGTGAAGAGTTAATTGATTCATTAACTTTTCTCCTTCCTCTCCCTTCTCTAGGACTATTTTCCTAGTGCTATTGTTTTCTCAGTATGCCCGAAATGTCAAGTTCCCATTACCCATCTATAAATCAAAAAAAGGATGGACTGCATACCGGTTACAGCTTTTTAAGATGTTTCCTGTAAGTTCTCTCTTCAGCTTTCACTGTGTTTTATTGTTCTGTCTACTGGTGTTTATTTTAGTGTAATTTTATTTATTTTACAAAATTTGTATACTCCTTAACTGTGCATAAAATCTCCAAGCGGTTTACAAAGAATATCAAGTTTGCATTTAAAATGTGAATAAAAGCCAACAGTAAAATCTAGTTTTTAAAAGGCAAAAAGAAGAAAACCAACAGATAAAAATATTCATTGTAAACGAAATTTGCAGTTTAAAGTACACACTAACTTTATATGTCTCAGTAGACTTGCATAAACAGGGCAAGAATAAAGAAGTTCCAGAGTGTCGGAACTGTGACACTAAAAGATGAGAACATTATGTGGCCCTTGTAAAAGTGGCTGAGTGGGTACATATGTGGCAAAGTGATCCTTCAAGTAAACTGGTCCCAATATGATAATGGCTTTATATTCTAATATAAAGCCATTATCATATTCTAATATAATAATCTTGAACTTGGGCTAGTAACCAGTTGGCAGCCAGTGTAGAACTCTGAGCACGGGTGTTAGATGCTGACAGAATCCTACTCCTGTAAGCATTAAATGCAGCAGTGTGGTTGCTAACTGCAGTTTCTGGACGAAGCTCAAGAAAAACCCCATACAGAGCGCATTGCAGTAATCCAACCTTCAGTGTCACCAACGTCGCAGCTGTTGTGATTCAGCTAACCAGGTCCAGGGATTGCTGCAGCTTCTCATGCGAGTTGGAGCTAGTAAAAGGGACTTCAAGCAACTGATGTTTCCTCTGCTTCCAGCGACAAAGCTGGATCCAGAAGCATCCCCGGACCACATATCTGCTTCTTTAGGGCAAGTGCAACCCCACCCAGGGCAGGCAACTGGCTGATTTCTCAGAAATGGGAAACCATCACCAACAGTGTCCCGGCTTGCTGGGTTTCAAGCTCAGTTTAGTTTCTTTCATCTATCCCATCACTGCAGCCAGGAACTGGTTCAGGGCCCACAGGGCCTCTCCTGATTCAGGTCTTATGGAGAAAAAGAGCTGAATTTCATTGACATGTTGATGGCACCTTGCCCCAAATCTCCTCATGACCATTCCCAGCATCTTCAAGTAGTTATTCAAAAGACCATAAATTCTTCAATTAGCGAAAAATCTGGGAGAAGAGGATTGTTTTTGCCTAGTGCCTGCAGATTTGTAATGAAGGCACCAGATGAGCCTTCCTGGGGAGAGCATTCCACAAATGGGGAGCCACCGCAGAAAAGGCCCATTCTCAGGTTGCCACCCTCTAGACTTTGCACAGAGGAGGCACACAAAGAAGGGCCTCAGAAGTGGTCCTTGGTACTGCGGTCCTGAGCTGTTTATAGGTCAACATCAGCACTTTGCATTGGGCCTGGAAACTAATTGGCTGCCAGGGGAGTTAGGCCAGATTGACTTTATGTTCTGAAACCATCTTGCCCCAGTGAGCAACCTGGACACTGAATTCTGCACCAGCTGAAGTTTCTGAACTATCTTCAGAGGCAGCCCCATGTATAATGTGTTCCAGTCATCTAACCTTTCAGTTACCAGAGCCTAGACAACAAACCTCTAACCAAAGCAGATGGAAGGCACTCCAGACCACCTGAGCCTCACGTGAAGGGGATTCAGGACTGCAATGAAGGATGTGGAAAGAGTGGTAGCGAAACCATTCACTCTCCAAGGCATGGAAATTCAGGCTCAGTCAGTGAAAATTATTGGCATTCACTTCAAGTTACCCACTTAAATGGTTTTTAAAAGAATTAAGCAGATTTAGCTATCGGGTCTGTTGATGGCAGTTTAGCTGAACGGAGCCTCCATGTCCATCGGCCGTGTATCTCTGATAATCAGATGCTGAGAATGAACAGGGGGTGGCCATCACCTTGATACCCTGCTTGTGAGTTTGGCCGCAGTTTCAGATAATGCTAAATCCAGTTCCTAAAGAGCTCTACAGAGTGTGCTACAGCACCCCCACCCCACCCCAAATCAATTTATTTATTCTTCAGCTAGCCCTCTGGGATCCACTCATTTTATTTTTGTAAATTGTTGTGAGTTTATCAGCGTGCACAATGCTTAGTTTTGTCTTAAAAGGATTAATGGCGCTCCTTTAAGTGCTTATTTGGAGATATTCCCAGTTTGGGGAAATTGTATGAAAGGATCCATTTTGAACTAGAAGGGTCTTTTAAAGGGAATGTGTTCACAAAATCCTTGATACAACAACTCCCCACCACCAGTTTGAATATTATTATGCAGAGTTGGTAAGGAGATCCTCTGTGGGCAATTATTGTTTCCTTGCTGGTGTGCTTTAAGTCCCTTTCTGTTCCCACTGCAGATCATTCTAGCCATTCTGGTATCCTGGTTGTTGTGCTTCATCTTCACTGTGACAGATGTGTTTCCACCTGATAGTACAAAATACGGATTCTATGCACGCACTGATGCCAGGCAAGGAGTGCTTTTGGTAGCTCCATGGTTCAAGGTTCCTTATCCATGTAAGTGTATTTAGCAAGCACTTAAGGGAGAGTTTCCCACAAAGCTTTGCTCTTTGATACAATTACTCCAGACTTACATTAGTTTATTTTTTTTCTGCGCCTTGCATGAGTACAGAAGAAGTTACCTGGTCACTGGCATGTGCTTGCAGAAATGAGAGTTTGTGATTCGGCTCCCAAGTTGCTGCCAGGTCTGTGGTTCAGCTGCCCAAGATCTCCAGTGAAAAGGGAGCAAGGCTGTGAAAGATCTCTGTCTTGGAGATCTGCTGCCAGTGAGACTAGAGACGATACTGACATATCTGGGCTGGTGGTCTAAGGCAGTTTCATGCCTCTTGGTTTAACTGTGGTTTGAATTAAGCTGATGGTTCCTTTAGTGCTATGTCAGCAAAATAACCCCCTTTCTCTTTGGCCACACCATGTTTGGTAGGTCAGTTCTGAAGGCAGATTCCGCTTTAGTGGGGGGGGGGGGGAATCTGTATAATCTAAGGTGAGAGTGGGCAACCGGCAGATGCAGTTCTCAAGGCAATCTGGTCCAATAACCTCTGGTAAAGGTTGTCCATGCTTCCACTCATGAGGAAAGTAGACAGGTTGCATTAGATAAATATTCCACATTATTTTAAATCTAATTTTTGGATTTTAAAAATGTGATGTGCAGGTAAACATATCTGTATGTGATGCTAATAAAACTGCTAAGGTAAAGGTAAAGGTACCCCTGACAGTTAAGTCCAGTTGCGAATGACTCTGAGGTTGCGGCACTCATGTCGCTTTACTAGCTGAGGCAGCCGACGTTTGTATCCAGACAGTTTTTCTGGGTCATGTGGCCAGCCTGACTAAGCCACCTCTGGCAAAACCAGAACAGTGCACGGAAATGTCGTTTACCTTCCCGCTGGAGGGCTACCTATTTATCTACTTGCGCTTTGAGGTGCTTTTGAACCGCTAGGTTGGCAGGAGCTTATGACTGAACAATGGGAGCTCACCCCGTCACGGGGATTCGAACCGCCTACATTCTGATCAGCAAACCCTAGGCTCAGTATTGCAAAAGCTAAGCAGGGTACGGTATGGTTTCAAATTGGGTGGCGGACTGTGTGTTGAGACTCCCGCATTTCAGGGAGTTGGACCACATGACCCATGGGGTTCCACCTAAATCTACAATTCTGATTCTATGTAAATGCATGTGGGAAGCCCTCCTGAGTAGATGGTACCAATTTATTATGCTGGCAGACTACATATGAAGTGTCAGTTTGTGTGGCATGACCACTGTTTTGAGAACACTATTGTCCACCCCTAAAACCCAGAAATTGGCCATCCTATGAGCTGAGAGAACATTTTACACCTTAAAAGTAATTGCTTTAAATACAGTAAGAACAATTATGGGGTTTTTTTGTCTTCACAGTTCAGTGGGGATTACCTACAATATCAGCTGCAGGTGTGATAGGAATGCTCAGTGCTGTGGTTGCTAGCATCATTGAATCAATTGGCGATTATTATGCCTGTGCGAGGTTATCTTGTGCTCCTCCACCACCAATCCATGCAATAAACAGGTGAGCCTCCTGAAAAAGACCTTGCTTCCTTCTCACCCTTTGCTGTGTTTCCCTGGACTCAAAGTCCTAACTTCTTTCAGATTTTGCAATACAGTGGTGCCTCGCAAGACGAAATTAATCCGTTCCGTGAGGCTCTTCATATAGCGGTTTTTTCGTCTTGCGAAGCAAGCCCATTGACAGCTTAGCGGATTAGCGCTATTAGCGGTTTAGCGGCTTTTAGCGATCAGCTGTTAAGCGGCTTATCAGCAGATCAGCTGATAAGCAGCTTAGTGCCTTAGGAAAAGGGGGGGGGAAAGGAAAAAACCCCACAGGAACTCGCAAGACATTTTCGTCTTGCGAAGCAAGCCCATAGGGAAATTCATTTTGCGAAGCGCCTCCAAAACGGAAAACCCTTTCGTCTAGCGGGTTTTCCGTCTTGCGAGGCGTTCGTCTTGCGGGGCACCACTGTATTATAGACTTTTGGGACCCAAAAATTCAGAACTGTAGCATATATGAGGATGAGTTTGCATGTGGATACTCATAACTCGATATTGCAGCATCAATCAGTGATGTCGATGATCAAACTACCTTAACTGGTCAAATCCCACAGGCAGATTTCATATCACATTGCTTTACTTCTAACCTGTTTTCACTAGGGACAATTACACGTTCATCCGCAAGTCAGAAAGTGAATAATCAGGAAATGGTTCTATGGTTGTTTTTGCACTGAGCAGCCACAGAGAGAAAATTACTCCACTGCATCCTTCTCAATCATGTTCCAACCTGATTCTGGTACTGCATTGCCCTGCCAAACATCCAGTTTCGCTTGGCTTCAAAATATTTGAATTGGCAGGGTGGTCAGCTGACCGGCCAGTTGACTACCTCTTTCCCTCTCCCCATCGTGACTGTAAAGTTCAGGGTGTCTAAATAGTTTTAAAATATAGAATCAACATGTTTATTGATATGAGGGGGGCCACTAGGTGGCGCATCGGAAGATGGCTGACAATAACATCTCTCCGACCCACACAAGGTAATTTGGAGGCTATGATGGGGGTAATTAGCCTCCTTAACCCCCCCAGGATTGTGGGGGGGGCGGCCCTTGCCTGCTGTGCCCTATACCACCCCCGAATTTGTGGGGGTGGGGGCACTAGGCACAAAGCCCTCCTGTGGGATTCCGGCACTCCTCGATGCTGTCTCTGATCCGCGCCTCTAGTTGCAAGAATCTTCAAAAGAAACAATTTGGACGAGATAAATTGCACATACTTCAAGGAAAAAGGGGGAGTAAAGACTGCTGACAGAAGAGATCTCTGATAACAAGACAAGAATAAAATATGAGAAGATACGTCAAGATACGGTACGGCAAATGACTTGGGGGGGAGGGGGGGGAAAAGCCTTCCTTTCCTTTTTTTATGTGATTAAATAAGAATCCCCTCCCCTAACGAGTCAGAAATGTCGCTTTAAGGACTTAAGCTGTGGATTTAAGGCTGTGTGGAGATAAACTTTCGAACCAAAGCAATGTTTCAAGACAAAGCTGGAAAGTTAAGAGTTTTGGAATGACGCAGTTAAAAATGCCGTCGCCATTTTGGAAGGCATTGTTGGAGCTCTTGAGTCTGGGAGGAGAAAGAGAGAAATAGAGCTGTTTACATATCATGGATTAACTCCTCAGTGGGACTTAAGAGTGACAAATGCCTAATTTATGATGGAAAGAGCGATGTTATCTACGAAGGAGATATATGGAAACCATCTGGACTTAGATTGGAAGAACGGGAAATTCACACAGGATTATTATATTTGCTTATCAGCTTAAGGAGACTAACAGAAGAGATCGTAAAAGAAAAAGAGAAATTATATGAACAAGATATGATGTGGAAACACCAAGATAAGACTGGATAGAATTATGAACTTTGTCTGGACTGATTGGGACTGATTTGGACATTAACGCAGTAATAAGAAGATGATTTGAATCCCCCTTTGGATCTTGAAGTATGGGTTCCCCCAACAAAATTTAAAAATTTGGCTTTGTAATTTGGAATTTATGTGATGTGATTTAATTTGATGTGATTGGCCAGTTAATAAAAAATATTATTTTATTTTTTTAAAAAAAGATATGATGCTGTCAGAGCTGCCCCTAGGTCCCAGCTCACAGAGGACCAACGCCCGATCGTCGTTATGTACAAAAGTCTTTATTGAAGTTTAACTTCCATTCCAAAGCCGCAGTGCGCAGCTCTACGTCTTAAACCCTAGACCGGCGAAGTCCCGTCTGAATCTCCTCCCCTCTGACACCAGTTTAAGATCCTAGCCCTGCTCCACCTTTTCCGTTGTTCTCTCCTCCTCTGGGTCCTCCTGCCCGCCGGGGCTTTCCCCTTTCTGGACTCTTCCGACGCTGAGTCGGCTGACTCCTCCCCCTGTCTCCGGCGGGCTTTAGGACCCGGTTCCCAATCCTCATTCTCTGCTGTCCCGCGCTCCTGTACATTTGAACTTGCCTCTCGCGCCAACCCAGTGACCTTCCTCCTGACCGTCACACTGCTTCTGTCACTGCTTCCCTCTTCCGGGATACTGCCCGGATCTGACCTCCCCTCCGTTGTCTGGCTCTCCGATGGAGGCGTGGCCAGCCCTGACTTATCTTCACTCCCTGGTGTGGAATCCTCTGCCCTCGATACCTGGGACTCTTCCCCCCCACTATGCTCTGGTGGGGAAGCTGGTCCTGATTTCCAACTGCTACTCTGGGAGTCCCTGCTGGCCCCTTGCTCCTGGAGTGTCCCCCTTGGGAATCCCCTTGCCCTGGCCACTGGCGCCCCCTTCTGTGAATCTTCCGATTCGCTGGAGAGGCTCATGGAATCTCTCGGGCCACTGTCATCTTCTCCTACGCTGCCCTCAGATTCTTCCCCTTCGCTCTCCATCTCCCCTCTTCCCTGTGCTTCTGCTCCTGAGCCCCTGACAGATGCCTTTCCATTAAAAAAAATGCTCAAAGCACCGTACAATAGCAGTGGGAGCACAATGCATAACAAAGATCAACAATCCTGATAACAATTCCATAACAGAAATAATATGCAACAATACATAAGAAATACAACACCAGTGCAATGACAAATTCATACAGAACAATAATTATAATATAATAATGCATACATAAAAAAACACACCATTCAGTAGATGCTATAATGAAAAAGAATCATACTGAGAAGCTAGATAGCAATTTGTGACCCCTATGCAGTAGTGAAAGACAATAGCAGAAGTTTCATATGTAAAGACAAAAGTTAGTGTGAGTTTCCTTAAAACATGCTAGGCAGCTGGAAAGAACACAAGGAATCCAGAAAGTGAGAGTTGACAAGAACTGCAGAAGGGGGCAGAGATGAGAAGGTCAGGAAGAGGATGTCTCTAATGGGCTTGAGTTTTCTTGGATCTTTCTACTGCAGGCCAGGAGACAGTGTGGCTTTTTCCTTTTGCTTGCATGAGGTTGGAGGGGAAATCACTTTGTTTTATTTGTAGTACAGTTGTACCTTGGAAGTTGAACGGAATCCGTTTCAGATGTCCGTTCAACTTCCAAAACGCAGCTTTTGATTGGCTGTAGGAGCATCCTGCAGCTAATTGGAAGCCACACCGGATGTTCGGCTTCCGAAAATCGTATGAAAACCAGAACAATCACTTGCGGGTTTCAATCGTTTGGGAGCCGAAATGTTCGAGTTCAAAGGTGTTCAGCTTCTGAGGTTCCACTGTATTCTGTATTCTGTGTTACAAATGCATAAGAATATTTGACCAGTTGATGACGTCTTTAACTGTCAAATACCCAGCCCTTAACTACAGTGGCTGCCAGTCCTGCTTGAGAGTCAGAAAATAACTACTTGTGTTTGTCTGGCCTCGACTGGTTTTCATGCTTTTCTAACATGCTATATAGCGTAATCTCAACATTTTCCTTCCAATTGCAGGGGCATTTTCATAGAAGGCCTTTCCTGTGTATTAGATGGAGTGTTTGGCACTGGGAATGGATCTACTTCCTCTAGCCCCAACATCGGAGTCTTGGGGATTACGAAGGTACATATCTGTTCAAATAAGCTTGAGATTTATCATGTTGGGAGCTTCCTCTGCACATGCTTAGTGAAGAGAGAGGGACTTGCTCAAGAGCAGAGTTCAGTTAAGGTTGTACATAGAAAACACAGTCTGATTGCTGTGTTGTTATTATTTTAAAATGCACCCTCTTTCAGTCAGAGTACCGTATTTTTCGCCCTATAGGACGTACTTTCTCCCCTCCAAAAATGAAGGGGAAATGTGTGTGCGTCCTATGGGGCGAATGCAGGCTTTCGCTGAAGCCTGGAGAGCGAGAGGCGTCGGTGCGCACCGACACCTCTCGCTCTCCAGGCTCCAGGAAGCTATCCGCAAGCCTTGCGTGCCCGGGGGAACTCCCCCCGGGTGCGCAAAGCCTGCGGGCGGCAGCCTGCAGCGCGGAGCACGGGGCGCCCTCTGGAGGACGCCCCGTGCTTTGCGCAGGTGTCCTCAGCCTGCCGCCCGGCGGGTTAGGCGCCCTGAGGCAGAGCGCCCCACGCGCCAGACAGACATCTGCAGCATGGGGAGCCCTGCAGAAGTTCCCCGCAGGGCTCTCCACCCTGCGGATAGCAGCCTGCCGCCCAGCAGGTGGGGCGCATGAAGCAGAGCGCCCCGCGCGCCGGACAGACATCCGCAGCGTGGGGAGCCCTGCAGGAGTTCCCCGCAGGGCTCCCCACGCTGCGGATAGCAGCCTGCCGCCTGAGGCAGACATCGGCCAGCCCCACAAACTAGGGGGACAGCGGGGAGGCACAGCGCCGCCATCCCACTGTTCCCTGACCTGGTTTTGGGGGGGAAATAAAGGGGGGGGGAAATCCTTTATTTCCCCCCCCCCAAAAAAAGTAGGTGCATCCTATGGGACAGAGCGTCCTATGGGACGAAAAATGCGGTACTTAAAGATCAGTGAACATGAGATGTTTCACGTGTCACTGCATGAAAAAGCTGGACTCAACTCTCCATTAACATTTGCAAATATGAAATGGGATGGTTGCTCCCACTTAATTAAGTGGAATGCTGTGGTGTGGTGAGTTAAAACGCTATAAAAGTCACATGTGAAACCCCTTTGGGATCTAACAAGTGCCAACACCGATGATATTATGACACTTGTTAAAATTGTATTCTTATTGTATATTGCATTTTAGTATATTAAAAATCACACTCCTTTTGTGTGCGAAGCAATACATAAATTCAATAAATCTAATGTTATCTAAATAGTTTAGTTCCAGTAAGATTGTTAAATTATGTGTATCAACTGCACTTTAGTTTGATTTGTATGAAGACGTCATTGTTTTAATAGTCTTGTTAGACATTGCCTTGAAACTCACCATATTAGGTAGTACATAAATACTTTTATGAATGAAATAAATAAGCTGTGTATATGCATACAGTTTAATATCCTTGAGGAATGGTTTGCAGGGAATGGAGGTGGTGGTTTCAGCATCTTCCCCCCTGCACCCCACATCTTGTGCTGTAAGTTGTACTTCCATCCAGCATGTTTTATACATGATGGGGACAGGTGCTTAAAGACACAAGATTTCTAGATACAGATAGGTAGCCGTGTTGGTCTGCCATAGTCAAAACAAAATAAAAAAATTCCTTCCAGTAGCACCTTAAAGACCAACTAAGTTAGTTCTTGGTATGAGCTTTCGTGTGCATGCACACTTCTTCAGATAAGAAGTGTGCATGCACTTCTTATCTGAAGATTTCTAGAGTCATGTGTAGCCTGGCCCTTAAATCTTTTTTTTTTTTATTGTCACTGATTTGCTTGTGAAAGTCTGAATATGAACATCGCCATCTACTGGATGCAATTTTTTTTTTTAGGCAGGGAGGGCGAGGTTTCTTACAAAAATACAGTGGTACCTCAAGTTACAAACGCTTCAGGTTACAAACTCTGCTAACTTGGAAGACTTACCTCGAGTTGATAACTTTGCCCCAGGATGATGAGAACAGAAATCATGTGCCAGTGTCACAGTAGCAGCGAAAGCACTCCTCTAGTTAAGAACAGTTTCAGGTTAAGAATGGACCTCCGGAACGAATTAAGTTCGTAACTAGAGGTACCACTGTACATGGAAGTGCAGCAGTGGGTTGGCCCCATTTCCATAGCCTAATATTGGCTGTCTGCAGTTATCTAGGGACCTGTCACATTTGTTTTACCTTGATCTCGTAATTTCCAGTCATGGATTAAATAATTTCTGAACATGCTACAAGCAAATGTTACAAAGGCACTTTATGTATTACATGTTTACTTCATAAAATGATTGTTAAAAATAAACCCACCCTTAAAGTGGTTTACAGTTAAACATACAAAAAGTTAAAATACTAAAACTGATGAGAATTCATATCAACTTTCTGAGCATCTGAGCTTGTCTAAACAATAGCATTTTTAGCAGACACAGAAAAGAATACAGTGAAAGCACCTGCTTGATATCAGTAGGCAGGGAATTCCAAAGTGTAGGTGCTGCCACTTTATACATCCCCTTAGGGCAAAATGTCTGTTTATGGGATTGTAGTAGAAAGAAAGGCTGTTTAAGGAAAATAGCATGGGAAATGTTTTCAAAGAGGTATGCTCTGCCAGTGCAGCTTGCCTTTGTTCGTAATCTTTTTCATTGTATAGATAGCACTAAATAAAGCAATGGGAAAGTGTGGCGGAAGAGACCTTTGCCCACACACAGAGTGTGACTCAAGTCAAGTGAATGTTGATTGTCACATGGACTCTGCTGCTTGTGTGTTAAACTGTCAGCGCAAAACCTTCGCAAGGAATTGATTTATGCTTCTCCTGAGAAGCTTTGTTTCGTTCAAAGCATCACTTTGTTCAGTTGTGCTCTTCAAAGAGTGTAGCCCCAAGCAATGGAAATGGCTGTGTGTTATGTAACTCTACAAAAATAGTCTTTTTGAACTAAAATGCCCCAAAGCACGAATCTGTATTGCCAGGTCTTACATTCAGCTGATGTGGAATGTATCAAGTGGCTTTATCAGTTTGCTTCCATTGATAAATACTGGGAACACATGATAACATACTGGCCTGCAGTATCATCCTGTCAAGTGATCACATGATAACTGTGGCCATAGGGAATCGGCCTAGAGTGTTTGAAAAATAAAAATAAAAAGTTTTAAATTTGCTGGGGTTGTGGAGCAAGGAAAAAGCCGAGGTCAGGCAGTTTTCACCAAACTAGCAGGAGATGGTGAGGTTTAGTTGGGATATCCGTCTAATAACAGAGGCTTTTAATTCTCTGTGCCACTGAGTCCCTAATCTGTTTCCTCTGCAGCTGTTGTTGCAGCTACCCCTAGTCCTTCCCCTTCTCTGCGGTCTCCGAATTGACTCAGAGAGATTCTTCTGTGGCTGGCAGTGCAATGCTCCAGTAATTAAAAAAGGCCCACCTGCATATTGATACACAGATCTCACCAAGCTCCCTCCCCACTGAAGAGGTTTCTTCTTGTCCTTCAGCAGAGAGCCATCATGAACAAGTGAGCCATCAAGTCAGGAAATGGAATATTGCATTTAAATCAGCTAAAGATTATATTATTTTTTCCCAGAGCTGCTGAACTACAGCAGCCGTCAGCCCTAGCAAGCACAGCCACTGACTGATGAGTGCTGTAGTTCACCAGCATCTGAAGGGCTAAAAGTTTCCCATGTCAGTTTTACAACTTTGTGATGAAATCACAAGTTGTCATCATGAACAAGGCAGTGGAACAGTCTCCCTCGGGCAGCTGTGGACTCTCCTTCCTTGGAAATTTTTAAGCCATCTGTCATGGATGCTTTAGCTGAGATTCCTGCATTACAGGGGGGTGGACTAGATGACTCTTGGGTCCCTTCCAACTCCATGATTCTAAGAGCAACTGCCAGAAATATTGTAATTTATCTCCCTTTTTGTTGTGTGATTCCTAGGTTGGAAGTCGGCGAGTGATCCAGTATGGGGCAGCGCTCATGTTGTTGCTTGGAATGGTTGGCAAGTTCAGCGCCCTCTTTGCATCCCTCCCCGACCCGGTGCTTGGCGCTCTCTTCTGCACTCTCTTTGGTATTTGAATTTCCCTCCTTATATTTTCCCCTGTTAGCAATGAGCTCTATGCGCAGCCATGTCAGCTGCCACTTCTCCAGCTGCCAGGAGAGTCTCCTGTCTTTCCTCATGGACTTGCTTGGGAGAAGTGCCTTCCAGATGCTCACTTTGATGTCTGGTGATGCTGCTTCAGGGTACAACCCACCTGTTTGCATGAGCTGAAAGGGTCAAAACCTTAGTAGACTGGCACACATCCCCCCCATTGTTTGTTAGGCTGCTGAGTAATGCTGTGCAGTTTTACAGAAAGAACTGATGGCTATGGTCTCCTTCCACAACTGGAGGCAGCAGTGCTTCTGAATACCAGTTGCTGGAAACAGCAGGAAGGGAGAGGACAGCCCTTGTGCTTAGGTCCTGTTTGCGGGTTTCCCACAGGCAGCTGGTTGGCCCCTGTGAGAACAGGATGCTGTTCTCACCTGATCCAACTGCTGGATCCAGCAGGCTCTTCTTATATTCTTAAAACGTAATGTTATTTATGTATCGGCTTGGTACACATAACCGCAGACTCCCAAGGCCAGGCATGAAACATAATAAATCAATCCCCTTTTTTTGTATGCCACCTTTCCAAAGTTAAAACCATGTTTACACAACTACAAGGGGACGCGGGTGACGCTGTGGGTTAAACCACAGAGCCTAGGGCTTGCTGATCAGAAGGTCGGCGGTTCGAATCCCCGTGACGGGATGAGCTCCCGTTGCTTGGTCCCAGCTCCTGCCAACCTAGCAGTTCAAAAGCATGCCAAAAAGTGCAAGTAGATAAATAGGTACCGCTCTGGCGAGAAGGTAAACGGCGTTTCCGTGTGCTGCTCTGGTTCGCCAGAAGCTGCTTAGTCATGCTGGCCACATGACCCGGAAGCTGTACGCCAGCTCCCTTGGCCAATAAAGGGAGATGAGTGCTGCAACCCCAGAGTCGGCCACAACTGGACCTAATGGTCAGGGGTCCCTTTACCTTTACACAACTACAAACCTAACAAAAGTAGTCATAAACAATACACAAAATATCAGAAATGCACAACTAAATCCAACAATTTCCACATAAATCATAGCGATAAAAAAAGTAACAGCGACAGCAACAACTGCAACAATCCCCCTTAAAAAATACCCCAGCCCAACATAAGTCTTCAAACTATCAATGTATATTTATGCACCCTTAAGTGAACATACGTCTCTTACTTTCTGCAAAGATGGAGGTTGTTTTTGCTTTTAACGGAAGGGAAATACTGGTGGTCTGTGTAGTTTTTCACATTGCATACTGTAGAGGCTAAAATTCTGTCCTGTTTGTTCTTGTTCAGGGATGATTACTGCAGTCGGACTGTCTAACCTGCAGTTCATAGATTTAAACTCTTCTCGGAACCTTTTTGTGCTTGGATTTTCTATCTTCTTTGGCCTGGTCCTTCCAAGTTACCTCCGACAAAATCCACTTGTCACAGGTACAAAATTTCCCTTTTTCTTATTCTACTACATGTATTAAAATAAGCTTATGCTGAAACATCTTGCTCTGAACAAAAATGCATTTACACAACCCATGTGGAAATGGATTTTGTAAACATTTCAACCTGTGCTGTCAGCTGTGGCTGCAATTGTTAATCAGTCGGCTGGTATAATTGCTTAAAGCTTTAATTGCAGACTAAGATTTGGTTTGCCAGCCGTACTCTGTGTTCTTGAAGGCTTCATAGGGCAGCCCTGAAAGAGACTTTGGTCCCTTTCCCCATGGTTAATAAAAATATCTCTTAAACATGGGTCCTCCACAATTCTAAGAAGCTTTTTCAAGCTTTTTGAATTATTTTATTTTATTTTTATTATTTTTATTATTTTTATTATTTTTATTTTTTTATTTATATTATATTATATCAAAAATTAGTTAATTAGCCAACTGGTCACAAGTCCATGTTAACGGAATAAAAGATGGGTTGACCAGCACTACTGCCTGTTTGTACAAGCCCAGTTCTGGGACCGAGGACCCATCTGCATTTAGACCCTTTTACAAGATAGATCTTTCTGCAGATTAATGGGGAACATACTATTGATGGATGCGCAATGCTTTTTTCTGCTTATTATTATTTGTTGAATTTATATCCCACCCTTCCTTCTGAAGGAGCCCAGATCCACAATTGGGGGAGGGGGCATTCTAGAGCAGTTTAAACATTATAAAAACAATGACAGTTAATAACACCTGGAAGCGGTTACAGTTAAACATTATTCCATCCAGTGATGTCAGGGATGCCAGGAACAGTATCCCTCAGCCATGAAATGCCTGGGTAAACAGGAACGTTTTCAAATTCTTCCTGAAAGTTAATAGTGGAAGCAGAAGCACCTCACAAGGGAGGGTGTTCCATAAACACCACTGATGGCCACTGATGGGGACCATCACTGATGGCAAGGGCTAAATAGTTGAAGAACAAGTTAAGAGCTGGGGGTATGATTAGCCGGGAGAAGGAAAAGGAGCAAATTCTTTTTCTCTTGTTCCAAAGGATTGAAACAACAGGTTCAAATCAAAGATGATTTAGACTTGGAAGAACTAATGATGGTACATGCTGCTTTGACAGTGTAAGAAGTGGTGATCCCTCCCTTAGAGGTTTTCAAGCAGAGGCTGTAGTAGTAAATTTACTGCAGTAGGTGGGACTAAATTTCTTTTTGAGGTCCCTTTCAGTTCCATGGTTCCATGAACCCAACTTACACTGAGTCAGGCCATTGGTCCATCCAGCCCAGTACTGCCTACTCTTAACTGGCAGCAGTTTTCCAAGATGTCAGGCAGAGACTCTACTGCTACTTGCTACCTGATTCTGGACCTAGAACTGTCTGCATCCAAGGCCTGTGCTCTACCAATGAACTACAGTGGTGCCCCGCAAGACGAACGCCTCGCAAGATGGAAAACCCACTAGACGAAAGGGTTTTCCGTTTTGGAGGTGCTTCGCAAAACAAATTTCCTATGGGCTTGCTTCGCAAGACGAAAATTTCTTGCGAGTTCCTGCAGGTTTTTTCCCCTCCCCCCCTTTTTCTAAGCCGCTTATGAGCTGATCCGCTAAGCTGCTAAGCCGCTTAACAGCTGATCCGCTAAGCCGCTTAACAGCTGATCCGCTAAGCCGCTTAACAGCTGATCCGCTAAGCCGCTTAACAGCTGATCCGCTAAGCCGCTTATCAGCTGATCCGCTAAGCCGCTAATAGCGCTAATCCGCTAAGCCGCTAATGGGCCTGCTTCGCAAGACGAAAAAACCGCAAGACAAAGAGACTCGCGGAACGGATTCTTTTCGTCTTGGTAGGAGGGGAAATTGCCTCCCAACTGACTTCTGAGTAGTGCTGTACATTATGTCCATGTGAGGGATGGGGTGGATGGAATAGCAGTATACCGTATTTTTCGCTCTATAAGACGCACCAGACCACAAGACGCACCTAGTTTTTGGAGGAGGAAAACAAGAAAAAAAATATTCTGAATCTCAGAAGCCAGAACAGCAAGAGGGATCGCTACGCAGTGAAAGCAGCAATCCCTCTTGCTGTTCTGGCTTCAGGGATAGCTGCGCAGCCTGCATTCGCTCCATAAGACACACACACATTTCCCCCTTTTACGAGGGAAAAAGTGAGTCTTACAGAGCAAAAAATACGGTATATTGTTTTATTTCTATTATTGCGTAATTACTTTTAAACAATTGTCTTTTATATGTTTTTAGCTTTTTGTATTTTATCTGAGTCATTTTAATTTGTGCAAGTTTCCTTGAGTCCCCGGTATGATGATGATGGTGATAAATATATGAGCATTGCTAAGCAATCCACATCACCAGGTGATTGTGCTGTGTGGACAGTGTGACTTTGGCTCCTGAAAATGTGCGTATGAATATGGCGGCTCTTCAGATTTTGCTCTAAGTCTCTCCCTCCCCTTTTATTCTTGTAGGAATAGCCAGCATTGATCAAGTGTTAAATGTTCTTCTCACTACAGCCATGTTCGTTGGGGGTTGTGTAGCATTTATTTTAGACAACACCATTCCAGGTGAGTAGTGCAACAGGCTGCCTTTCCCCAGTTTTCTTCCCCTGCCTTCCTGTTAGAGACACTGTGGCGCTTGAGGCTGAAAATACAAAGCACAGCCACAGGTTGACACAGAGCACAATCCAACAGTGCAAATTGTGTGCTCTTGGGGAATCCTCATTCATTTCTGTGTGGCTCATGGGCTTGTAGGTCCCCTTCTACTCCCCTGAGGCAGCTGGAGCCCCTGTGCACAATTGCACGAGTTTCACTTTCCAGGTATCCCGCTAAGTGCTCAGGCTGATGGAGCGGGGCTAGCTTTCCTGTGAAAGGGGCTTAGAAGCACATAAGAAGAGCCAATGGCCCCTCTACTGCAGCATCCTGTTCTCACAGTGGCCAACCAGATGTCCTAATGTCCAAAGTCCATTTCGAGAGCCTAATTGGTTTGATCCGGCCCCTGTGGCAGTTTATTTCTAAAATCCTAAAAAAACTCAACAACTTTGGTTGGCCCTTAGGTTGGCCCTCACAGCCCTTCACTTCATCAAATCTTTGAAAAAAGTTTGGACACTACTGCATGGGGAGACCACAAGCAGGATCTGAGCACAGAAGCACCCTTCTCTCCTTTGGTTTCCAGCAACAGGGAAGCATTAGTGTCTCCAACTGGAGAGGCAGAGCACAGCCATCATAGCTAGCAGTCACCGATGACCCTCTCCTCCATCAATTTGTCTAATCTTTTAAAGCCACCTAGGTTGGTGGCAATCTCTGTTTCCTGCAGGAGAGACGCAGGCGGCTCTATGGTCTAAACCACTGAGCCTCTTGGGCTTGCCGATCGGAAGGTCGGTGGTTCGAATCCACACAACGGTAGTGAGCTCCCACTGCTCTGTCCCAGCTTCTGCCAACCTAGCAGTTCAAAAGCACACCAGTGCAAGTAGATAAATAGTTACCACTGTGATGGGAAGGTAAACGGCGTTTCCATGCGCTCTGGCTTTCATCATGGTGTCCCGTTGTGCCAGAAGCAATTTAGTCACGACCCAGAAAGCTGTCTGTGGACAAACGCCGGCTCCCTCGGCCTGAAAGCAAGATGAGCGCCGCAACCCCATAGTCGCCTTTGAATGGACTTAACTGTCCAGGCGTCCTTTACCTTTACCTGTGGGAACAAGTTCCATAGTTTAACTCCGTGTTGCATGAAAGAGGACTTTCTTTGCTCTGTCCTGACTCTTGCATCATTCAGCTTCATTGGGTGTCCACGAATCCCAGTGTTATGAGAGAGGGGCTTATGTCTCTAATGTTCAGCTCTTGATGCATCTCTCTCCCTGTCCTTTTGATACCCAGGAAGCCCTGAAGAAAGAGGAATCCAGAAGTGGAAGAAAGGAGTGTGCAAAGGCAGCAAATCCATTGATGGCATGGAAACTTATGACTTGCCTTTTGGCATGGAATTTGTGAGGAAGTACAAATGCTTCCGCTTTTTACCCATCAGCCCCACCTTCATGGGCTACACATGGAAAGGCTTCAGGCAAAACAGTGGCTGCCAGAGCACAGAGGAGGAGGACTCAGAGGCCACTGTATAGCCCCTGCTGCTGCAGCCCCTGTCGACCAGCTGCAGTGACAGACACCTCTGCAGTTCCTTGCTGACCTTGTTTTGTTTTATGTTTTTTGTATTTCTGCATTTTGAATTCTGGAACCAGAGCCGAAACAGATTATAAAAAATAGCTTTCCTATTGTGGACAGTGATAGCTATCTATAACGTCTCTCTATAATTACATTGTGCTTTTTGTTTTGTTTTTAAGAAGTACTGTTAGAATTGCTTTTGCTGATTTTGGCGGGGCAACTACTGTTCAACGTTTAATCCAGATCCAAAATTGGTAAATATTGTAAACACAGCGCTTAAGCAGGCTGTGTCTTTCCCATTTTATAGCTGATACATTCCATTTTTTTATTTAACTCTCATAAGCCCCCAGTCATTTGTTGGCATTATTCTGGCAAATTATACCAAAGTGTTCCATACTAGACAGTGCTTTCAAGGCTTCCCAGCATTGTGTATTAGATGTACCGACAAGTGGTGCCTTTGCACAAGCTTCTGTTCCTAAGAAAGTGACATGGCTCTGGGGTGCTTAACGAGTCCTAGCTGAGCACCTTTTGTGGACAGGGTTGACTGGGGCTTTGCCTCTGGCTGTCGTCAAATTGCACATCCCTGAACCTGACAGATTGCCTAAGCAGCTCACTGTCTTGCATTCCTGCAGGCCAGTCTTTTAAAAGTGATATTTATTAAGCAGCCAAATTCACTACTTCTCAGTGGAGAACGGAACTATCTGGTTGTCTCTGGCTTCGTACTGACCTGCTTCATGCAGTTCTGCCTGTCCCAGAAACATCCTTCAGTTAATGTTGCCTTTGTGTTTTCCTCCCCTTGTGAGCTTAACATGGGACCTGCTTTTAAAACAAGAGAGACCGTGTGTGCGCATCACTGTCCACTGGGTGGTTTAACGGGTATCGGGGGCCCACTGTGGGTGCCATTCAGACTCTTGATTTTTTTCTTCTACTAGTCTTGGCTCTGACATTACATAGCTGTTAATGCTCATCATGCATTTATAATTGTAAAAAAAAATATTCCTGTGTAATGTTCTTACTGTTGCAGATTAGTTTTTAGACATCAGCATTTTGTTCCTTTCTTATTGTTGTCCCCCTACCCCCCCCCCCCCCGATTCAAAAAAGGCATTTTTGAAGCTGTGGAAAGATTTGTTAGAGATGCATTAGGGTAAGTCTTCTCTCAAAGTCAGTGTGATCTAAGGTGCTCCTGTTTTGTATCTCTCTTTTCTTTTTTAGTTCCCAAAGCAGGTACTGTACATTTGTTGTCAGTTTCTCGAGCGTGAGAGGCATAAAGCCACTCTTGCCGATTACTGAGGCTATTAGGGTTTGGGAAAGGTGTAAGGAGCTTTGATGTATCAGTATTGAGTGGTGGGGAAGGGAAGGCAATCAGCAGATGGTGGGTGTTTCCTACCATTTCAGTGACATTTTCATTGTATAGCTTTTCACATCAGGGTTATTTCCCCTCTCTGATCTTTCCTCAGAGACCTTGCAGCAGTTTGCTGTCTTGGATTCAAACCAGGTATCATGAAAACCAGCCCAAAAAGTAGCTGCTTTTAAATTTTTTAAAAAGGTTAAATCGGGGCTGTTGCATGAGCTTCAGAAACTAAGGCCACAATCCTGTGCATACTCACCTAGGATTAAGCTCCATTGGGCGCAGTGGGACTTACTTCTGAGTAAAAGCACCACAGAGGCAGCATATTTGCTTTCCACCATTATTTTATGAGCAACCAAAGAAAAGGTGGGTGGAAAGGAACCGCCCCCCCTATAGGTGGCTTATAATAATGCAAAATGCCAAAGCCAAGATTTTCCGCACACATTAGAGCAGCCTTCGCCAACTTGGCGCCCTCCAGATATTTTGTGCTACAATCCCCTTCCGCCCCAGCCAGCCTGGCCATATGGGAATTGTAGTCCAAAACCTAGAGGACACCAGGTTGTCGAAGGCTGCATTAGAGAGGTAAATGTTGTGTATTCATAACATTGTCAGAATTTAGTATATCCTTGTTTGGGTCATTTTTGTTTGCTAAGGTGCCAGTTGTTTGTTTATAGCAGAAGTGAAGATGTCACTGAATGTGATGCACTACTGTAATAACACTCTTCCACAACTTCCCCATTTGCTTCAGTAAAGGAGTAGATCTCCAAAAGCTTGGGTCCACCCAGCACAGTAAATAAGAAATATGGGCTGTTACATGTGCCCTGCCACCAGCTGTGTGGCTACAGCTGTCTTGAGTAGCTTTCATATTCTGCTGACAACTGCGGCGAGGTAAGCACCCAACTTCTTCAGTAGCCGCTTGACACATGCAGCTAAGAGCTAGTCCATATATCACACAGAAGGAAAAGAGGTGTCAAAGTGACCCATCCTTCTTGTCTCACTTCTGAGGTGCAAATGACTGAGTTTTTAAAATGGAGTTCTGCTGCCCTCCTGGGATGTAGAGCTATGGAATGAAATGTTTCCAGAGAATTGCAGTGTTTACAAGTGCAGTCTGCTTTACTCTGCGCCCATATATATATATATATATATATATATATCCTGAGAGAGACTAGACAGGTTCACTTTGAAAGGCAAAATGGTTAAAGCGAAGGCAGAAGCAACCACAAGAGGGCATTGCAATTGCTGCTGCTTTTAGAAAGGATTTTTGACAGCCTGGATGCAGAGCATCCAGAAGGTCAGGTGCTTTTGCAGCTGTGGCAAGAAGAATATTTTGTTGTCCTGAGAAGAAAGCATGCTTTTAACTTTGGAGAGAATTTTGAGAGTCCAAGATAGGAAAGTGTAGTGAGATAGCAGGTCTTGGGTATCATTAAGAGCAGGAGATGGGAGTCAAGCACCATTAAAGCAAAAGAGCACAGCAGTGTTCTTTCACAGCTCCCATTCATTTCAGTGATGTTGGACTCATGAATGGCAGGTGGCACCCTGTGTTAATTAGTGGGAAGAACCATAATCTGCGCCTTGTCCAACTCTGGGATCAAAATGGCTTAGGACTGTATTCCTAAGAGAGAATTCAGAAAACTCATTTTTCTGGATAACCTCCAAGGCCTGTGAATTTCAATTAAGGGAAGGTATATTTGATGTACCTCTTGTGAACTTTTCAAAGTGGTGTATGAACTTCAGCTACCAGACATTGGGCTCCAACCGTATATATGCTGTGTTTGGAGTAGATCCCAGTATTGTGTGAGAGCAAAGAACGGTTAGCTCCTCACATCTATCCTAGCTGGAAGGAAGTCAGAACAAGGTTCTGATGCTTTGAATTGTGTGCTTATTGTAGCCTCCTGCCTTTCTGCTATTAAACAATGCTGCCCAGACAGATCAGCTTATGAGAGAGGTTGGGGGAAATCACTGACAAATTTCAGTTAAAAGAAATAAATATTCATGACTAAACCATCACTGTCATGTCAAAGATCTATAAACGTATATTGAAAGCAAAACAATTTCTGAGCTTTTATATTTAAAATAAAAACCTATGTTAATTTTTTTAAAATTAAGTACTCTGGCTAAGATTTATGAATGTGTCTTATAAAATTATGCCTCTTGAATTTATATTTAATGGTTAATTTTATCTGTGATTGAAAAAAAAGTATTAATCAGAATAAGATGCATCAGGGAAGGAGTTTTTAAATTTACACAGTCGATTTGTCTTAACATCCTTTAATACTAACTTTCAATATGGCAACTTTGTACATGAATATTGCAGTATTCTATTTCCATAGACTTAAAAAAAAACACCCAACGAGTAACATTTCCACCCAGGATAATAATTGTCACAGGTTTCCTGGGCGGGAGTGATATGATTGTCATGACAATGTCATGTGATAGAATTTCTTCATTGACGAATTGCTAGCGATTGTTTATACTTTATTTACCCATGCTTATGTCCTTTAAGTAAAAACAGAGAGAAGTTATTGATCACCTCTCTCTTGAAAACATTGGTACTGGTACCAGCATTGCTTGTGTACTAGCAATGGAACATGTTGAGCCCAGAGCAGGTCCAACCATGAGACAAGATACATGGCCACCTGACAGAGTAGGTTTTGATTCTGACTCCTGTTCAGCGGGTGACACCGTGGGAGGCATCCACACCCTGACCCCCGGGGGAACAATCCACAGGGACGTTCTCCTACTTCCTTGAAGCGAACGGGGGTCAACTGTGCTCTTGCACGGCTGCTGTTCATTTCCATGAGGCTTGTGAAGGAGAACCTTGCTGCGTTAATTATTTTGTATATGTTTGGAGTCGGGAAGTGAGAACGCCTTTTGGATTTTCTGCCTCAAACACCAAAATGTCTCTGGCTGGCTCTGGTTGAGAATTAGAAAGAGATGCTAATCAGATGCAAAGATTAAGCAATCAGACCAAAACATGTCAACCTCTCACTGATGGCACAGTTAGGCTCTAGCCTTTTATCATCTATGAAGTGCCAAATTCTGATGGCATGCATAACTTCAGGCTTCTTCCCATGTTATGGTTAAGGACAAGGAGCATCCTTAGAGCCACTCGCCCTCTCTGTTTTTCACCTTGGTGCCTCCTTGCTTTCAGCCCAATCCCAGCCATGAACTCTGCATGTTGGGTTCCTAAACGATTCCTGTCGGAGTCGATGGGAGGAATTGGGGAGAGCCTAATGGTTCAGGAGCTGATGGTTTAGAGCCATTGGCTAGCCTTAGCCTACTTCACTGGCTGAAGTATGTTTTCCACATAGATCAAGGTGCTCCAAGGATGCAGCTGCTGAAGGCCCTTCATCTCTGTTTGGCTGCTTTTGCCTCCCAGAAAGAAGAATAACCCAGCCTAGTGAACGTGTTTGTGGGAAGGCATATGATAAGGCTGCTTGTACACTCTTGGGGTTTCGATAGGCCCAAATTCAAAACGGGCCATCTGGTTCTCGACCCCCGTTCCCTTCCCTTTTGTTAGATGCAAGGGGCAGAACCTCAGAAGTGACTCCCATCCCACTCTCCCCTTTGCTCAGTGCCCAGAAGCAGCCTCCTTTCTCTTTACACCATAAAGTGGAGAAGCAGCCCTGTGCCATCGGACGTGTGCCTGCATTCCAAAGTGATGACGCAACTCATATCTCAATATGCATGACAGACCAGCACAAAATGGCCTTTCCCCCCCTTTTCTTCTCCAGTGGCCTTCTTGAACCAAAAAAATAACCAACCTTTTACCACCAGAAGAAGGCGGCGTTGAGAGCAAGATACACTCATCATTTGTATTTTGTATTGTTTTCTTTTGCATGGTGCATGGTGCATATCTAGAGTTTATCACTCAAACAGTTTCTTAACCTGCCTGGACGGAGGAGAGCAGACTGCTGGGACTTCCCATTTTGTAGTGGTAGATCCTTTCCCATCTGTGCTGTGAGGCAGCCACGTGCTCACCAGTATTTAGCTTCTGCCCATTAGTCTCTATAACCGTTATAGTGCTGGGCTGCTTTAAGTATTGAGAATTCACCTTGAGTGGCATCAAAAACATTCCTGTCTGGTTATAATTTGCTTGTGGCTGTGATTAGTCATCAGTACATATTTGATAGCAGAGAATTCCCTTGTGTATTGCCTGACATCTTTCCAAGTGAACCATCTTGCTGTCAATCCAAACTCTAGTGCATCTTCTTTTTCTCCTCTTTGGTCTGTTCATAATAACAACTTTTGATGTCACAAACTCTTTTGACTGTTTTTTAGACAGTGGGGATAAATAATAATATTCTTTTTCCCATGAGTTGTTTTTTTTTTGTGAATGACTTTTGACTGCACAATCTCATTTTACAAACCAAGTTGGGTTTTTTCTCTGAGATGTGTAATTCTTTTATTGAGATTTTTATGAATTTTGTTGTGTTTTGTTGGGATATTTTTTTCTAACATTGCTTTATTAAACGTTGAAATATTTAAGAAATATGTAATATTTGGACCAGATGTTGTGAATAATAGTAGATAAATGCTATTTTATTCTGTATTTTTAAAAGCTGTTCAGTATAAATAAAAGTTGACCTAGGTGCAACTTTGCAACTGGACTGTTGTGGTCATTCTTCTGAGACAGAAGAACCAACATTAAGATGAACAGATGGCCAGCTCACTCCAAATGCTTGTTTAATAAGACATAGTTGATGCTAGAGCCCAGAGACAGAGAGCGCTACACTAGCAAACTCAACAGGTTTTCCTTTTTGCAGGTACTGTAGACTGCAGTACCTTGGACAGCTACATCAGGGAAAGCCGGAAACTAGGTTTTCCTTTCTGTAACCCTTTGGTCCCCGTTTGAGTAATAACCTGGAGCTTTTTAACTTCAGTTTTCCCCCAGCATGGTGCATATAAATTTGATTAATGCAATTGATTCTTGCAGTCCATGCACTTAGGACTTCAACCAGGGGCCCCTACAAAATGAAGATGCCATTAGCCTTAAGGTTATTAAGTGCTGAACAAAATGTGTAGCAAAATAATTAAACACAAAGTCAGAGCTTGTCATCCCTGTAAGCCTCCAGAAAAAAATAAATCCAGGAATTGAACCAGCTTCTTCATCCTATATTGAACGCCTTGCAGAGTAAAACAGTAGCTCACCTTGGTCTTGTACCACTATTTTTGAATGGATATATACAGTGGCAAATGCTATTCTTTATATAGCACCACCAGAGTGTGTGTGATGTTTTACAGGGTTCAAGAGGGCAAGTCCCTGCTCTGATGAGGTGGTGACTGCCAAGTATTCTTTAGCTGTGGTTCCTGCACTGCAGGGAGTTGGACTAGATGACCCCTGGATTAAGGGTTTTCCAGAGTAACTTGCTACCTCTTGCTTTACCCCCCCCCCATAATAATCCTGGGGTTTCTGATCTAGTCAAATTAAGAGATGGATGAATTGTTGCCTGGTTCCCATAGCCCCAGCCTGTTTCCCCCCCTTCCCCCTCCACCTGTCATACCAGGGATGATGAAAGGTGCAGTCTGAAAATATCTAGGGTGGCACAGCCCCCACATCTCTGTCCCAAGTAGTTTCCTGCAGTGCCTAATGAGTTGGGTCAGCCCTGGTTGTATTTCAAAGGACAATAAAGATGGAGTAAAAACTGGTATTTCAAGAGTGATGTGTTTGCAGGATGCTGAAACAGGTCTCAAATACCTTTTTCTGAAACAAAGCCTGTCTGATAACGCTCTCTTCCATTTGGCTTTCTCTTTCCAAGAGGGAGTTAGCCCCACTCCCTACAAAAAACCAAACCTGTTATTAGTCCAGGCACATGCCGTGTGTGAAATATTACCAGCTTCCCTCTCAGGGCTGTCTCCTGAGTGAGCTGGCTCTCTAGAAATAGTTCACAATTTAGAAAGACAGCTGACTTGACAGTTTCTCATCCATTCCTGTTAGTCGTTTCACTTCTTTGCCACCAAGGCCCCAACTTATACAATAATTAGCTGGTGTGGGTGTGCATGAATGTGTGTGAATGCTTAGGATCTGTTTTCAAGAGCCACAATAACTTAGCTATTCCCAGAGGAAATAGTTGGTTCTTTTGTTAATATTTTGGGCAACAACACTGGATGCGACTTGCCCAAATTGAGTTCTAATGAATGTTTAATGTGACACTTAGAAAAGAAGGCCAAACTAATGGCAATAAGAAAACAGCCCTTTGTGGAGGAAAATAAAACAGAGGGTTTTACTTCCTTGCAATTAGATACTTGATACGGAGGGCAATCAGCACATACATGAATGATTGTGAATACTGCGAATTATTTCAGCTCAGAGGCACCATGCAGGAGCTTCAAAAGTGCGCAGAATTAATGTCAACGCACCTCTTTTATTGGTGGATAACCTTGGGAAACCTTGTTTTTCTAACTTGGGTTTCCTGAAGTTCATTCTGTGGAAGACTAGCAGTAATTTTAACAGGGTTCACTAAAGAACAATAGGAGAGGATGTTTTGCATGTTTAAGTCCATTAGTGGGAGAGGCTCTGCCAACATCTGTAGCTCCTGCTGTGATTATGAAAAGCAGCATTTTCCTTGTGGCTCCCCAGGTGTGGGACTCCTCTTTCCCCACCAGCACAATAGAGCCCCCCCCCCCACACACACACTGTCTGTGTCCAGCATCAGATTAAGATGCATGAATTCCCCCAGGTTCATAGATCTGGCTGATGTTTTGTTAACCCGCTCCCCTTTTAATTAAAGTTGTGAATCCATGGTTCATCCGTGGAGCAACTGCGCTCCTCCATAGTCACCTGGGCACAGGAGGGCAGGTAACAAAGGAGGCAATCAGAATTGTAGAGCTGTGACTCAGGGTCCTCCAAGCCTCTACAATGCAGGAACCACAGCTAAAGAATCCCTGATAGGTGACCATCCAAGGTCTGTTTAGAAACCTCCAGTGAAGGGAGTCTCCTCCACTGTTGAACGCCTCTTAGTGTCAGAAAGTTTTTCCTAATCTTTAGTGGAAATCTCCTTTCTTCTCACTCGAATCCATTGGTTCGGGTCCTCTCAGTCTTCTCAAACGACAAATGGCCATTGGATTCCAATGGCAAGAAAGGAGATTGTGACTCAACATGAGGCAAATCTGTTGAACATTGGGATGGACTTTCTCGGAATCACAGAATCGGAGAGTCTGGAAGGGACCCCCAGGATCATCCAACCCCCCATGTGGCGGACTCTCCTTCGTTGTGGGTTTTCAAAGCAGAAAATAATAATAATAATAATAATAATAATAATAATAATAATAATAATAATAATAATAATAATAATAATAATATTATATTTATACCACGCCCATCTGGCTGGGTTTCCCCAGCCATTCTGGGCGGCTTCCAACCAAACACTAAAATACAATAACCTATTACACATTAAAATCTTCCCTAAACAGGGCTGCCTTCAGATGTCTTCTAAAAGTTTGGTAGTTATTTTTCTCTTTGACATCTGGTGGGAGGACGTTCCACAGGGCGGGCACCACTACCAAGAAGGCCCTCTGCCTGGTTCCCTGTAACTTGGCTTCTCGCAGTGAGGGAACCGCCAGAAGGCCCTCAGCGCTGGACCTCAGTGCCCATGCGGAATGATGGGCTTGGAGATGCTCCTTCAGGTATACTGGACCGAGGCCATTTAGGGCTTTAAAGGTCAGCACCAACACTTTGAATTGTGCTCGGAAACATACTGGGAGCCAGTGTAGGTCTTTCAAGACCGGTGTTATGTGGTCTCGGCGGCCGCTCCCAGTCCCCAGTCTAGCTGCCCCATTCTGGATTAGTTGTAGTTTCCGGGTCACCTTCAAAGGTAGCCCCACGTAGAGCGCATTGCAGTAGTCCAAGCGAGAGATAACTAGAGCATGCACCACTGGCGAGATAAGTCCTTGCTCGGGGATTCTGGAGCTGCAACGCAGGGAGGGGTGGACTAGAAGACCCCTGGGGGTCCCTAACCAACGTGACGGTCCATTTGGCTGCCCTGGCTTCTCTTGCTCCAAAGGGGGCAGCAGGTTTTTGGAGGTCCGAGGCTAGCCAAACCCTGCCAACCCTGGAGGGACCCCCAGAGGCCGGGACCCCTAGCACCACCCCTCCAGCCCAGCGAGGGGCGGGCAAGACTCCGCTCGATAGCATTGTCTGGCCGGGCTCACCCCCCCCACCCCCAGCCCCCCAGCAGCGGGAGGAGCCTCCAATGAGCGCACGGGGTGGGGGCGGCGGCGCGACGATTGGCTGGGCGTCGGCGGGGAGGGGGCGCCCGAGAGAGAGGCCGGCCGGCGGGCCGGCGGGGGCGGGGACTCCTCCCCCGGCAGCTGCGAGGAGGGCATCCGGGCGGCGGCCGCCGTCGTCTGCTGCCTGCGAGGACGCCCAGCCGCGGGATCGGGGCCCGGGGAGGGGCGCTCCCGGTAAGTTGCAGCCGGACCTCGCCTGCTGGAGGGAGGGGGCGCAACAAAGACGCACGCACACCACCCCCACGGGGGCCGAAAGACTCTCCGCATCTTCCGACTGCCGGACAGGAGAAGAGACCCACCAGGTGCATGGGGGCGGGGGGGGGGGATGCTGCCTGGGGAGAATCGGCCGAGTTTGGAAGGAACCCCCCCCCCCCCTCGGAAGAAGCCCCTTTAGATTCGTGGGCGCCCAACTCCAAGAAGGCGGCTGCTCTCTCTGCGCCCTTCTTGGAGTTGGGCGGGACTGGCGGGGGGGGGGGTGCCCAGCGGAACCCCCCTTCCCATCGCTTATCCCTGACCTATCCGCTCAGCCCCAAGCGCCTTACTTCCGAGTAAACCCTTCTGCGGAAGACAGAGAGGCGACCTAGTTGATCTGGAGCCCATCCTTCCCGGAGCGGGGCGCGGAGAAGAGGAGGGTCTCCTGCGCAAGCAGCTGTTCAGATGGAGGAATGAATGAATGAATGGGAACTGGGGGGGGGGGGGGAGCGGGCCCTTTGTGGCTCCCATTCGTTGCAGTGGGTGCTTGTGCACGCAGGATCGGGCCCAGGACGACTTTCTGACACTCTCCGGGAGGAGAGTGTAGTTAGTGGTTATTAGGAAACAGTTTGTGCTGCTGTTTCGGGCGTGGGGTGGGTTCTCTCTTGAGCCCCGGGAGGCACTGGAGTGGGGTGAAAGAAGAGGATATTAATTAATTAATTAAGGGAGGCCACCCCAGGGACTGGGAATTTGGGGAGGGGATTCCCTTACTCGTAAGTGGGTGACTCCTCCCTCCCTCCTTCCCCATCGCTTTGTGTCTCTCTATTCATCCCTCCCCGTGATGGACTGTCGCTGCCTTTGTGGCTGGCTGTACCATCTCTGCCCCCCCCCCGGGTAATTTGTTATCTGCCATTGGGACTCAGATTCTCAGCTCCGCAGAGGATGAGGAAGTGGGTTGGGAGGGGGAGGGGCGGCTGAAAGAGGAAGAAAGTGGGGCTTGTGAGTTTTGCAAAGTGCTGCACTACGGGTAGGGATGAGTCTGTCTATTCCTGTTAAACATTAGCTTTTTTGGGGGGGGGGGTGGACTTTAGCCGGGTGGAAAGAGAGCTTGTGTGTTACTCATGTAGGTTGTACCCCAGACATGCCTCCTAAATGCACTGGATTGTAAATTTGGGTGTGTTCAGGCTCCCTCCCCCTGCATTAAGTCCCATTGCATCTGATGAAGCAGGCCTAGACTCAATAAATGTCTACCAGTTTTTTTGTTAGTGCCAAAAGATTCTTCTCTTGCAATGGACTTAATTTCCATCTACAAACTTTTGCTCTGCTTCTCTTCTGCCTGCCTTTGAGACTCGCTCAAAGTCTTTCTCCCATTTTGTCCAGCTAATAACCTCCAGTATAATATTTAATGTTCAGCAAGATCTCTTCTGGAGCACCACATCTGCATATTTCTTAATCCGCTCTGTCCCTGAAGGCTAAGGATGGGTGATATTCAAAATAATAATATCCAGCTCTGGAATCTCTGGCTCCCAAGTGCAGAAGAATCAGTTGCTGGCGGCCCCTTCTTCATTTCTTCCTCCACCAAGACTGTGTGAAAGAGGGTGGAGCACCACACTCTTCCCTGATAGTTCATATGTGGTTTGTTCTCGGTTTTTAACTGACTCTGCAGGCAGCACAGACCAACAGTTCTTCTTTGCTCAGTTTTGGTGGGCAGCATGAACAACATTTAATTCTCTAAAAAAATTCCTTCCAGTAGCACCTTAAAGACCAACTAAGTTAGTTCTTGGTATGAGCTTTCGTGTGCATGCACACTTCTTCAGATACACTGAAACAGAAGTCACCAGACCCTTCTATATAGTGAGAAGGTGGGGAGGGGCATTACTCAGAAGGGTGGTGGGATTGGGTGATTGGCAGATAGCTGTGATGAGCCTGTTGACGACTCTTAACGACTGCAATAGGTCTTACAGGAAAAAGCAAGGGGTGAGAAGGTGAAAAATGGCTTTGTCATGTATAATGAGATAAGAATCCAATGTCTTTGTTCAGACCAGGTCTCTCCATGGTTTTAAGTTTGGTAATAAGTTGCAATTCAGCAGCTTCTCTTTCCAGTCTATTTCTGAAATTCCTTTGTAATAGAACAGCTACTTTGAGATCTTGTATAGAATGTCCTGGGAGATTGAAGTGTTCTCCTACTGGTTTCTCTGTCTTGTGGTTCCTGATGTCATGATGTCGTGCATGCACACGAAAGCTCATACCAAGAACTAACTTAGTTGGTCTTTAAGGTGCTACTGGAAGGATTTTTTTAATTTTGTTTTGACTATGGCAGACCAACACGGCTACCTATCTGTAATTTAATTCTCTGACTTTTTCTAGTGATCAGGTTGTTTTAGGAGTACTAAACATATGCATTCCTAGCTTCAGCTTTTTTGTGTTCTAAAAGGACCCTAACAATCTTGATAGGGGACGCAGGTGGCGCTGTGGGTTAAAGCCTCAGCGCCTAGGACTTGCCGATCGAAAGGTCGGCGGTTCGAATCCCTGCGGCGGGGTGCGCTCCCGCTGCTCGGTCCCAGCGCCTGCCAACCTAGCAGTTCGAAAGCACCTCCGGGTGCAAGTAGATAAATAGGGACCGCTTACCGGCGGGAAGGTAAACGGCGTTTCCGTGTGCGGCTCTGGCTCGCCACATGCAGCTTGTTACGCTGGCCACGTGACCCGGAAGTGTCTCCGGACAGCGCTGGCCCCTGGCCTCTTAAGTGAGATGGGCGCACAACCCCAGAGTCTGTCAAGACTGGCCCGTATGGGCAGGGGTACCTTTACCTTTACCTTTAACAATCTTGATAGCTCTGCCATTAAGACTCAGGCCTTCTTGATTTTCATCTTGTCACTAAGCAGTTGGGTCAGTGGTAGAACGCAAACTTTGCATGTAAAAGGTCCCAGGTTCAGTCCCCAGCAGCTCCAGTAAAGGTAAAGGGACCCCTGACCATTAGGTCCAGTCGTGGCTGACTCTGGGGTTGTGGCGCTCATCTCGCTTTATTGGCCGACGTACAGCTTCCAGGTCATGTGGCCAGCATGACTAAGCCGCTTCTGGCAAACCAGAGCAGCGCACGGAAATGCCATTTACCTTCCCGCCGGAGCGGTACCTATTTATCTACTTGCACTTTGATGTGATTTCGAACTGCTAGGTTGGCAGGAGCAGGGACCGAGCAACGGGAGCTCACCCCATGGCGGGGATTCGAACCGCCGACCTTCCAATCGGCAAGTCCTATTCTCTGTGGCTTAACCCACAGTGCCACCCGCGTCCCCCAGCAGCTCCAGTAGGCCAAACCTAAACAGACCAGAAAGCCCTGCTTTGTTTAACAAGCCCCCCGCCCCCAGAGGAGGACTCATGAACCCTGGAAACACACTTGGGTTCAATGTACTCTGATCCACATCTGGGGACCTGCTTTGTACCCTTTCATAGCTTTGCTGCTCTTGAATTCCATGGAAGGTGGGATGGAAATGTAATGAAATAAGCAAGGAATGGATGCTAAACTAAATTCTTCTACAAAATGTATTATTGCTAAATGCTGAAAATCTAGGAAAAAAGATTTCAGAAGAGTTAAACAGTGTCTGGAAAACCTTAATGAGGCTTAAGTGAACATGCTGCATTAAGCAGAGAGAAGCATTTTTTGTTCCAAGCTGGGCTCGTTTCCTAACTTTTTGGAAGGGGAGATACAAAAACCAAATGCTCAAGCTGATTAATTTCTTTATTAGTGTGCCAGAGGGTTCCGAGTAGTAGATTTGCCCATTTGCCTAGCACAAGTGAAAACTAGATCCAGGCAACCAAGCAAGGAAACTATTTATTTACAAATTAGAAAAGGTTTGCCTTTGCCTTCCATGCTATTAAAGTGCCCAGAAATTACAATATATGCATATTTGAGCAGGTAGACTAATAATTAGTTTTGTTGGCTATGAATTCCACTTGGACAGGTGGAATTTATTTGCATAGGTGCACGTGGATGGTGCAGTGGCATCTGGTGAGAGCTTGTGAGCTCCCACTGGAAGCCGTAGTCGCATGACCCCAGTAGTGGCAATGGGGGTGCCATCCATGGGGTTCTGCAGCCTGAGGCTGCCACTTCAGTCTGCCCTATGGGCTGGCCAGCCCTGAGGCAGCCAAAAGTCTGGATTCGCTTTTTAAGGCTGTGGAGAGCTATAGAACTACAGTGGTGCCTCGCAAGACGAAATTAATCCGTTCCGCGAGGCTCTTCGTATAGTGGTTTTTTCGTCTTGCGAAGCAAGCCCATTGACAGCTTAGCGGATTAGCGCTATTAGCGGTTTAGCGGATCAGCTGATAAGCGGCTTAGGGCTTAGGAAAAGGGGGGAAAAGGGGAAAAAACCCCGCAGGAACTCGCAAGACATTTCGTCTTGCGAAGCAAGCCCATAGGGAAATTCGTTTTGCGAAGCGCCTCCAAAACGGAAAACCCTTTCGTCTAGCGGGTTTTCCGTCTTGCGAGGCATTCGTCTTGTGGGGCACCACTGTACAGTGAGCAAGGGAAGCAGGAGAGAGGGGTTGAAGTGGACCTTGGTGCCTGCAGCCATAGAGACCTAATGGATGGGTTAATCGAAGCAGAAGGATCAGTGGGAGAGTGCAGGGTGGGTTTCTAAGCCAAGGATTTGAGATTCTTGGCAGAAGGGTGCAGGGAACTGCAGCTGGCAAAAGGGAAGGCATTGCTTGTAGAGGAAAGTCCAGAGGCAGAGCCAAAGGGGGCGATTTCCAGAATTTTGAGGCCGCAGCACTTCTGACTTTAAGCAAAGAGCCCCGGAGAAAATTAAGCCACCGGGGCAGAAACTGTATCCTTTCTTGAAGGGTGGCAGTGTGTTGTTGTGTGCTTAAATTTGGCTAAAAACAACTTTAAGAGTCATGGGGAAATCTGGTCAAGACAAAGTATATTCAGTTCCCATTAATTTTAAGCCAAGTCAGCAGCATGCCCAAGTGCGTAAGGCTGCTGCAACTGTAGGAACTTCCCCTGTTGAGCAAAGCAAGACTTGAATGGCACTTGGCAATGTGGCTTTCCATAAAATGTTGAATCGGAAGTTTCCTATCCCTGTTTGAAGAATATTATTGGGGTTTCATAAAATTACATCATATTTTTATTATTGTACGCTGCCCTGGAATCCACTGGATTTAATTAAAGCAATTAAATAAAAATCACCTTGCACAATAGGGGGAAATGTGTGCATGACTGATCTGCATAATTTGCCTAAGCTGCAGAAAGTTGTCTCCAGCTGAGATGGAGGCAGTTGCCGGAAGCCACAGGTGGAGAGAGGACTTTTGTGCTCACATCCTGCTTGCTGGTTTCCCATGGACACCTGGTTGGCCACTGTGAGAACGGGATGCTGGACTAGATGGACCATTGGCCGGATCCAGCAGAAGGACTGTTCCTAGGTTCTTGCTTGCTCTTTCAGAAGGAAGCCTTGAATTTTATACACGATCCGCTGCTGGGGTCTTCCAAAACATGCTGTTTCTTCATTAAGAGTGTGTTAGAAAGACTGGCTTGCTGAGTTGCATCTGGGATGGATTTAAGCCCTTGCTGCAGATTGCCACAGACCTCCCAGTCAGAAGCAGCAAAAAGTTGGGGGACCATGTGAGGGTGGGCTCATAGAATCATAGAATCATAGAGTTGGAAGAGACCACAAGGGCCATCGAGTCCAACCCCCTGCCAAGCACGAAATACCATCAGAGCACTCCTGACATATGGTTGTCAAGCCTCTGCTTAAAGACCTCCAAAGAAGGAGACTCCACCACACTCCTTGGCAGCAAATTCCACTGTCAAACAGCTCTTACTGTCAGGAAGTTCTTCCTAATGTTTAGGTGGAATCTTCTTTCTTGTAGTTTGGATCCATTGTTCCGTGTCCACTTCTCTGGAGCAGCAGAAAACAACCTTTCTCCCTCCTCTACGTGACATCCTTTTATATATTTGAACATGGCTATCATATCACCCCTTAACCTCCTCTTCTCCAGGCTAAACATGCCCAGCTCCCTTAGCCGTTCTTCATAAGGCATCGTTTCCAGCCTTTGACCATTTTGGTTGCCCTCCTCTGGACACGTTCCAGTTTGTCAGTGTCCTTCTTGAACTGTGGTGCCCAGAAGTGGACACAGTACTCCAGGTGAGGTCTGACCAGAGCAGAATACAGTGGCACTATTACTTCCCTTGATCTAGATGCAATACTCCTATTGATGCAGCCCAATCAAGGCTTTCCTTATCTGAAAGAAGCTGCAGCTCTCAGGCCAGCAAATATGATGGATATCAGTCTAGATCAACCAGGAACCTGCTTCCTTTCTGTGATCGGATATAGCAGCGCAGATAGAACTTCTGTCACATTCAGCTGCTACCATCAGGTGTCAAGAAACAGAGGCATGCATGTGTGAACCAGATCCTTGTGTGAAGCATATGCAGGATGCAGAATAGGGTGCAATTCACACTTCTATTCTGGGACGCAGGTGGCGCTGTGGGTTAAACCACAGAGCCTAGGGCTTGCCGATCAGAAGGTCAGCAGTTCGAATTCCCGCGACGGGGTGAGCTCCCATTGCTCAGTCCCAGCTCCTGCCAACCTAGCAGTTCGAAAGCACATCAAAGGGCAAGAAGATAAATAGGTACCGCTCCGGCGGGAAGGTAAACGGTGTTTCTGTGCGCTGCTCTGGTTCACCAGAAGTGGCTTAGTCATGCTGGCCACATGACCTGGAAGCTGTACACTGGCTCCCTTGGCCAGTAAAGCGAGATGAGCGCTGCAACCGCGCTGCAACCCCAGAGTCATCCGCAACTGGACATAATGGTCAGGGGTCCCTTTACCTTTACCTTTACCTTTACCTTTACACACTTCTACTCAGGATTGATTGGGCACCATGTAGGGATCTTCTGACATGTAGTGTTAGAGCATGGGTAGGCAAACTAAGGCCCGGGGGCCGGATCCGGCCCAATCACCTTCTAAATCCGGCCCGCAAATGGTCCAGGAATCAGCATGTTTTTACATGAGTAGAATGTGTGCTTTTATTTAAAATGCATCTCTGGGTTATTTGTGGGGCATAGGAATTCATTCATCCCCCCATGATAGTCCACCCCCCCAAGGTCTGAGGGACAGTGGGCCGGCCCCCTACTGAAAAAGTTTGCTGACCCCTGTGTTAGAGTGTCAGATTAGGACCTGTGAGACCAGGGTTCAAATTCCTACTCGGCCAGGAAGCTTGCTGAGTGATCTTGGGCCAGTATTGTTGGAGAATAAAATGGGGAGGGGGAGAACTATGTGTGCCACCTTGGTGAAAAGAAAGGTGTGCTTTAAATGTAAGAAATAAGAAATCTTAAATAGGAAGAGTGTGTGTGTGTGTGTGTGTGTGTGTGTGTGTGTAAGCAAGCCAAGATGGTAAATCTGTTGAAAGTACAGAATTAAATGATTGAAAGTTAGTCTCAGCAAACAGATGCTTAGTGCCATTCACTTCCCTCTTGATCCTTTGCCCTGGTGCTGCCCAGGGGAACTGAGCACCACTGCTCTCCTGAAAGGTCTGGCATCCAGACTTTGGATCAGGGGGCAATTTCTCTGCTGCTTCACCTGGGTAGCAGCTGCTGGTTTGCAGAGCAGATGGCCTTGCTGGGATCAAGAAAATAGTTTTCAAGTTATTTTTAGTTTGGATTATGGCTTTTGTGGGGGGTGTCAGTTTGACCCCCAAAGGTATTGGTATGTATGTGAAATGGAAGCAAAATGTATTGTGGCTGATCAGATCCTGCCATTTAGGTTCTCTTGATTCTATAAGTTGGGAAACTGATACCAAAAGAAGCCTGTTTCTCTTGTGAGAAAGCAGGCTGGGGTCTCCTTTTTTGAAATGAGAGCTGTCACTTCAGAGGATGGGCCTGCGGGCCTTCTGGGGGAGGCAGCCCAGCCTTCAAAGGTGCCACCACATGGCAGGCCTTCGTATGTTTGCCCTTGGCATTTCTTGCTGTAGGCAAAGGTAACACTCTGGGAATCGCAAGGAGCAGATATTCTCTCCCTAAGGCCAGGAGTCATGCAAACCTCTCCATCTGTCCCTGTTTTCTGATCTCTGCTAGATCACTGTCCTGGTTTGGCTAGATTTGGTTCTGTGTGTCGGTTTTCAGGCGTCTCCCTGCTGGAGTTCCGAGTTGGCCAGCAAATGCATCTCTGCTACGCTTCTCTGGCTTGCATCTTCCTGCAGCCAGGTGCCCACCAGATGTTTCAAGCCGGGGTTGCAGACGTGCTGTACCTTTGAAGCACATTCAAAGCACATTTCCCCCATCAAAGAATTCTGGGCACTGGAGTTTGTTAAGGATTGCTGGGAACTGTAACTTTGCAGCTGCAGTGCCCGGAATTGTTTGAGGGAAAGGATTTGCTCCAATTGTGCTTTAAAGATATAGTGCAGGCATAGGCAAACTTGGCCCTCCAGATGTTTTGGGACTACAACTCCCATCATCCCTAGCTAACAGGAACAGTGGTCAGGGATGATGGGAATTGTAGTCTCAAAACATCTGGCGGGCCAAGTTTGCCTATGCCAGGTATGGTGTATTACACAGCCTACAACTGCCATCCGTCTTAAGTCAGCATCAACATGCTTCCATCAGCCCCAGCATCTTACAGTTGTGCTGTCTGGATCTGATCGGAGTTGCCACTCAAAATGTCCCAAAAGTGCCATGTTGGTGGAGCCCAGGGTCGTGCATGCGGCTGAACACTCAAGATGCCAATCAATGCTCACTCTGTTGTTGTGCCCACACTTCAGCTGCTGAGCTGCCTCTTGGGCAGCTAGTAACCTATTGCAGGATGAATAGATGTTGGTAGTATATCTTTAACCTAAGGATCAAATGACCTCTTCGCTTCTAAAGGAGTTGAGCAGTAGCGACTGTTACAAAAGTGTGTGCCTGCATATCCAGCACTCACTCCCTTGTCCAAAAGGTTGGCTTATTATTTGTCATGAAACTGACAGTGTGTGTACATGCTGCTTCAGAGAGCAAAGTTACAGTAGAAGCAGACAGCACAGACACAGCTTGATCCAAAGAGGACAAGGAGTTTCCTTGTCAAAAGCCTAAAGAGAGAATGTGTGGCGTTTGACACAGACTCACACTAAAAGTACAGCAACAAGGGGAGAGAGGAATGGATACCTGGAGCAAAGCTCTCAGGCTGGTCCTTGAGAGCACAGAGTGAAAAGGGGTCCATGTCGGAGCTGTTAGAGCTGACAAACCATTGAAAGTGTAAGTACTGTTTGGGCCACTGTTAGGCCATGGAGAAGGGAAGGCGTCTTTTAGAGGAGTAATTCGGTAAGAACACATTGATTCCTCTGTTTCATTATTCATTTCTTACAAGTTCCTGTCTGCTAGTTATTCTGCTTACCTGACTTAGTAAGTAGTTGAAAGAATATAATCCTAGTGAGAAATAACTAGATGGTTTATCTTTGTTTCCTGTCTTCTATGTGGAGCCCATTCTTTTTAGAGGAGATGTGAATTAAATTTTGCAAACAACAGATTACTGTGCTGATATTTACATAAAGTCTTGAGAGATCAGGAAGCTTTCCAGATGATTAGGACTCTTATCAGGGTCAGGAAAGTCCATTGAGGGGTATATTTTAAATCAAGTTTATGCCAGCTGTACTGATGCCATGATCTGCAGTAATAAAACACTGGAAAAGTTCCAGTTGGCTCATCATTACACAACTGAGTTGTGCCTTTGGCAGTGGGTCAGGGCGGGAGGAAGGCTCTGAGCCTTGGGGTGGGAAAAGGGAGGTGACCAGGGCATCCCTGGATTCACTTATGAAATGCTGGTGGATGCTGGTGTCCAAGGCCCTGTTCAGCTGTCTGGTTCCCATCATGTGAAATAGCTTGCAGGAAAGTGTGGGGTCAGCCCCCTCCCTTTGACAGCCCCACACCAAGCACCCAGTGTTAGTCTCCTTTTCCATTTTCAACAGAAGGAACCTCCATCTCTCAGGGTTCCTGTCCCTGTGTTGGAAACAAACACACCCTGCTTCAGACTGAGCCACGGCCGGTACTGAAAGTGGAGGTTTCCACTGGGTGTTCTTGAGGACCTCTTTGTGCATTCAGGGTCCATGGGTAGCCCTGACTGGCCATGGAAGCCAGGGACCTGGGAGATGAGGCTTTGATTCCCCCCTTGGCCATGGGTGACCTTGAACGAGTCACTGTCTTCTCTCAGCCTAATGTACCTCACAGGGTTGTTGAGATTACATGACAAGTGGGGAAACCATGTACACCACCTTGAAGAAATGCAAGAAGTAAATGGGTACCAGAAGGGAGGTGGGTGGCGCTGTGGTCTAAACCACTGAGCCTTGGGCTTGCCGATCAAAAGGTTGGCGGTTCGAAGCCCTGTGATAGGGTGAGCTCCCATTGCTCGGTCCCTTCTCCTGCCAACCTAGCATTTTGGAAGCATGCCAAAAAGTGCAAGTATATTAATAGGTACCGCTCTGATGGGAAGGTAAACGGCGTTTCCATGCACTGGTCTGGTGTTGGTGTTCCGTTGCGCCAGAAGTGGCTTAGTCATGCTGGCCACATGACCCGGAAAAACTCTGCGGAGCGGACAAACGCTGGCTCCCTCAGCCAGTAAAGCAAGATGAGCGCCGCAACCCCAGAGTCATTTGCGACGGGACTTAACTGTCAGGGGTCCCTTTGTTGTTGTTGTTTAGTCGTTTAGTCGTGTCCGACTCTTCGTGACCCCCTGGACCAGAGCAGGCCAGGCACTCCTGTCTTCCACTGCCTCCCGCAGCTTGGTCAAACTTATGTTCGTAGCTTCGAGAACACTGTCCAACCATCTCGCCTCTGTCATCCCCTTCTCCTTGTGCCCTCCATCTTTCCCAACATCAGGGTCTTTTCCAGGGAGTCTTCTCTTCTCATGAGGTGGCCAAAGTAGTGGAGCCTCAGCTTCAGGATCTGTCCTTCCAGTGAGCACTCAGGGCTGATTTCCTTCAGAATGGAGAGGTTTGATCTTCTTGCAGACCAAGGGACTCTCAAGAGTCTCCTCCAGCACCATAATTCAAAAGCATCAGGGTAAAGGGGTCCCTTTACCTATACCTTTAAATGGCCGAACAAGGTGATGGTGTGTGCAGAACAACCTCTTTTAAGCAGGGTAGCGCAGTGTGCTGTGGAGTTTATTTTTGTGCTTCTGCACGTTGCAGGTCTGGTTTGTTGCACACCTGGTGTGGTTGGCCTCTTTCTTCCCCTTCTCTTTCCTCTGTTCCTTCCTCCATCGCTCATCCCTGGGCAGCTGGGAGCTCCGCTGCCACTAGGCAGATGGATGGTTCTGTGTCTCCATTAAGAGGAGAGAGGCTGACAAATGGAGCGACTTTCGTCAAAGCCAGATGGGAAGGGCTGCCTCCGAGAGCAGACCAAGATGGAGGAGGGTGGCTGAGGAGACGGGGAGAGGGGGGGGGCCCAGTGGTCCTGCTGCAGGAGGAATGGACGGCAGGCGTAACAGCTGGTCCAAAGGCCAATGTCACTCTAGGTTGGATTATTGCAAAGCTTTGCATCCTCACAACACACCAGTGTTTGCACTGCACACAAAGGCCCCAACATTAATTGTGTGGCTTTTTAAAGCTTCCTCAAAGAAGCTTAGGCAGGAGGCAGCATATGTTGTCTCCCCAGCGGCATTTTATCCCCATAATTTTGGGGGGGGGGGAGGAAGTGTGGCCCTCCAAAAAAAATTTAAAATGCATGCGCACACAAAGCGAATGCAGAATCAGCCCTGGTGAGTAAACAGTGGGCACTGGGCGTGCAATGCTGGGTAACACCCAGCTTCATGGCTGAGTCATTTCAAAGTGGGCAGGCAGTGCAAAGAACTCAAAATTTAAAAACATCTCCTGCAGGTATTTTGATTTCATCAATGCTCCTAAAAAGGTCAGAGCAGCTCAGAAGAATGAAAGCAGTAATAAAAATGTAAACTAGTTGACTAGAAATTAAGGCCTTACAATAGCGGGAAACCGACATGCACAGATAAAAATAAGTCGTACTTCACGCGGGGCGTAGTTAAACTGTGGAACTCCCTCCCACAGGAAGCAGTCATGGCCTTCATCTTGGGTGGCTTTAAAAGAAGATGGACAAATTCATGGAAGAGAGGGCTGTTGATGGCTACTAGCCATGACAGCTGCTCTCTGCCTCTGCAGTTGGAGGTAGCGATGTTTCTGAATACCAGTTGCTGGAAGCTGCATAAGGGGAGAGGGTCCTGCTATACTAGATAGGCCTCCACTGGCCTGATCCTGCAGGCTCTTTTTCTGTCCACCAGTTTTTTAAAAAAAGTTCTGTTTGCCTTGTAGCTCCAGCCCTCCTCCTTCTTTAGCTACACCCATTTGGGACCACTCTGCTCCTCTTTTCCTACTGGAAATGGGCCCGTGGTCTGAACTAGCGCCTTCTTCTGCCCCTGCTTGCTGCTCTTTAGTGCAGCTGCTTCCAAAATCTCCTCTCTGGAGGGAGAGATGCTTCCTTGCCCAGTTGGCTCTGCTCCTTCCTCCTAACCGGTGCAGTGGATGCTCAGAGTTTGGGTTGCCAAATAGAATTAAGCTCCCACACCAGAACATCTGGAAAGAGGCAGGAATTCAGCTGCTTCTGATGGAAAGTGTTTCTGCGAATCACAGAAGCCTTGGAGCCTTATCTTCGAGGGGTCCTTTTGAGCAGAACGTGTGAGCTGTACTTTTAAGGGTGGGTGGGGTGGGTGGGAAGGTTCTTTCTCAAGAATCTCAATGCTGCTTTTTCCAGCTCTGAACCTCTCCTTGTTCTCCAGGATAATAATAATAATAATAATAATAATAATAATAATTTTTTATTTATACCCCGCCCTCCCCAGCCAAGGCCGGGCTCAGAGCGGCTTACAAGCAAAATAAAAACAAGATGAATGATTACAACTTAAAAACAAAAATAAAATACAACATTAAAATAATGGAACATTAAAATATTAAAATGTAGCCTCATCGCAGGAGGAGAAGGAAAAGAAAAAAGAAAAAAAAACACAGGGGGGGGGGGATCAAATTGGCTCCAAGCCAAAGGCCAGGCGGAACAACTCTGTCTTAATGCAGAATGGAGGATGCAGAATGGAGGGCTGGGGTTTCCTTTTTTCCCCAATTTTTTTTTTATTGTTTTCCCACATTTATGACAATATAACATATAATACACACAAAGGAAAAGACAGTACAATACTAAAAGAAAATAAAAATATAAACACTTATTACTTCTAGAACCCATTTTATCTTTCATTGTTATCTGACTTCCTCAAATCCCCTCTAACTGAATTTCATTGTATCACCTTGTAAGTTTTCCAAAATCCTCTTTCTAATAAAATTAAATCCTTCAATTTACTATCTTCTTCTCTTTTCTTATTAGTCTAAATCCATAGTTCTTTACAACTCCTTCTTATTCTAATCCTAAGCCTAATTGATACTTTCAAGGGACTTCTAATCATCTTATATTACAATATTTAGCTAGATAGTCTTTAAACTTCTTCCAATCTTCTTGGTGTTCCTCTTCCTTCTGGTCGCGGATTCTTCCCGTCAGGTCAGCCAGCTCCAAAAAGTCCAACATCTTCATCTGCCATTCTTCTACCATTGGTATTTCTTGAGATTTCCAGTTTTTAGCTAATAGCAGTCTTGCCACTGTAGTGGCATACAAAAATAATTGTAACTTCTTTTTGGGGCAATTCCAGTCCTATTATTCCAAGTAAAAAGGCTTCTGGTTTCTTAACAAATGTATTTTTCAACATTTTTTTCAACTCATTATAAATCTTTCCCCAGAAGTCCTTAACCCTGGGACACATCCACCACATGTGATAAAAGGTGCCTTCTTTTTTCTTTGCACTTCCAACATAAATTATCATTCGTGTGGTAAATCTTTGCTAATTTTACCGGGGTTAAGCACCACCTATACATCATTTTCATAATGTTTTCTTTTAATACCGTACATGCAGTAAACTTAACCCCTTTCTCCCACAACCTTTCCCAGTCTCCCAACATTATATTGTGTCCAACATCTCTTGCCCAGGGGTTTCCTGACTTGGTGAATGACTTGACAGTGGTCTGCGGAAACCCCACTCTGGTCCCGGGTGTCAAGGATGGAGAAGAATAAATCCTGCAGAGCATCTGGTGGGAGTCTTTGGATTCCTAGTAAACTCTCTGCTTTTCAGTCCAGCTGAGCTGTTGTCCTCTGCCCCCTGCCCCCACCTGCCCCAAATGCACACAGGAAACACCATCTGTTTCTAAGCTCAGGGCCAAACCAGGCAGGATGTGGGAGATCTAAGATGCAGCATTTGTGACTTTCTAGTTTAGAGAAAAGGCGAGTAAGACACGACAGGAGTTTTTAAGATGATGCCTCGCATGGAGAAAGTGGATAGAGATAAGCTTTTACTCCCTCTCTCGTAACAATAGAACTTTTGGACATCCAGTGAAGCTGAACATTGGGCTATTCAGGACAGATGAAAGAAAGGACTTATTCACACAACACAGAGTCAAAACTCTGGAACTTGCTCCTGCAGGGGCCGGGGTGCAAATCCTACCCCTGCCCCATTCCCATACACCTGAGCCAATGCACTGGTGAAGATGGTTTTGCTGTTCCTGGCCTGGTTAGCAACGGCTCTCTGTCATGCCTGCTGAGTCTCCATCACTCAACATGACCCGAGCAGTGCCTTTGGCAAAGACCCTTGGCTGAGAAAGCAGACAGAGAGGTAGCCAGCCCTGGCTGTGGGGGTGTGTGCTGGCTGTGCCCCCCCAGCTGCATTTGTTTAAGGCAACAAGCCTCAGGTGGAGCACTGTGGGAGAGGGGGCCTGTCCAAGTGTCCCCTTGGCTCACTTGTGGCCCTCAGGTGCTGGGGAGGGCAAATGGTTTGTTTGTTTATTGCCTGCTCTTCACCCTAAGGTTTGAGCATGGGTAACAGCATTAAATAATAATAATACAGTCATACCTCATGTTTGCTTCAGGTTGCGCGTTTTCAGCAACCCGGAAGTACCAGAAAGGGTTAGTTCTGGGTTTCGCCGCTTGCGCATGCGCAGATGCACAAAATGACATCGCGCGCATGCACAGAAGCGGCGAATTGCGACCCACGAATGCACAGACGCGTTTGCGTTCTTTTCAGGTTGCGAACAGGCCTCCAGAATGGATCCCGTTCGCAACCAGAGGTACCTCTGTAATAATAATAATAATACCTTTATTGTCATTGTACAACCTGTGAACAATGAAATTAAATGAGCCTCCCCCCAAACACTCAATCTCTTAGCAACCAACACACTACCTCGCAAGTCAATTTCGCTACGTTATTTATCGTTCAACAGCCTAACAGCACAATAAAAAGCACAATATTAATAACAACTAAAAACAACTTACAATCATGAAAGAAACTTGATTCCTAAAAAACCAAATGCCTCAGGTGTCAAAAGCTAGTGTAGAGAGGTACAGCTTCAGCATCCTCCAAAAGTCGTACAATGCAGGTGCCAGGCACACCTTTGCAGGAAGGGAGTTTCACAGCTAAGAGGCCACCACAGAGAAGGCCCTCTTCTCATGGGCCACCACCATGCCAAGCCTCTGAGAGCAGAGGGATTCCCCTCTGCTGATCTCAGCCCTTGAGGTCTGTAGGGAAGGAGGCGGCCTCTCAGATATTTGGAGCCTGAAGCATGTAGGACTTTAAACACCAGGGCTTTTTTTCCAGCCGGAACTCAGTTCCGGCACCTCTCAGGCAGATGCCATTGCCGTTCTAAGAGAACAAGGGAGGCATTCATAGTGAATTCCGGCACCTCTTTTTCTAGAAAAATAGCACCGTTAAACACTATTGTGAGCACCTTAATTGGGTCCGGAAACACTGGCAACCAGCACAGCTGTTTCAAAATGGGTTATATGAGATCTAAATGGAACCCCCGCCAGCCAGTTTCCGAGTCGTCTTCAAGGGCAGCCCCATACAGAGGATATTGCAATGATCCAGTCCGGCAAACCAGCCAGAGCTGAAGATACGGACTCCCAGCCACCGCTGCCAGTCTTGAAGAGACAACGGCACAGTAGTTTGGAAATAGGGTGGAGGTGGAGATATAATTTTCTCCTTTGCGTTGTGCAAGTCTTGAACTTCCTTGCTGAACAGCCCCAGAAGCTGTTGCAGAAGGAGAGGCTATGAAACAGGCAGCTGTCAGGCTGGTTAGGAAAGCAGCTCAGAGGAGACAGGAAATTCAGAATTTCGTCAGCCGCTCTGCTGGGAGGTGGTGATATTCTTAGTGCTTCTGTTTTGCTCCCCCCAACCCAAGAACAATGCTTGGCGGATGTGGCAGCGGATGCAGCAGTGTTAAGACTTCTGGGCTTCCTGCTTTGTGTCTTCAGATACAAAGCAAGATTTGTGGACACCTGTTAGGCTACAGCAGCCAAAACAAGAGATTATGCCCAGAGGTGGCATAAGATGAAATCCCAGAGAGCAAGGGGAAAGAAGATCGGGTTCAGGGTGGCATTCGGCACAGGAATCAGATTCAGCACTGGAGAGATTTGTCTTTCCCTGTTAAGTATCTAGTCCTTATGACTTCAAAGATATGTGTGATGCCTGTGAAAATTTCAGAAGCTGGACGGCTAATGTGTGGTCAGCTGGAGGGCTTCAGTGCTCTACAAAACCCTTTGTGTCACTTAGCAATGTACAGGTTCAGTCCAAATTGCATAGCATAGCATAGCTTGGACTACTGCAATGCACTCTACGTGGGGCTACCTTTGAAGGTGACCCGGAAGCTGCAATTAATCCAGAATGTGGCAGCTAGACTGGTGAGTGGGAGTGGCCGCCGGGACCACATAACACCGGTCCTGAGAGATCTGCATTGGCTCCCAGTACGTTTCCGGACATAATTCAAAGTGTTGGTGCTGACCTTTAAAGCCCTAAACAGCCTTGGTCCTGTATACCTGAAGGAGCGTCTCCAACCCCATCGTTCAGCCCGGACACTGAGATCCAGCGCCGAGGGCCTTCTGGCGGTTCCCTCATTGCGAGAAGTGAGGTTACAGGAAACCAGACAGAGGGCCTTCTCGGTAGTGGCGCCCGCCGTGTGGAACGCCTTCCCTTCAGATGTGAAGGAAATAAGCTATCTTCTCTTTAAAAGACATCTGAAGGCAGCCCTGTTTAGGGAAGTTTTTAATATTTAATGCTGTGTTGTTTTTAATACTTGATTGGGAGCCGCCCAGAGTGGCTGAGGAGGCTCAGCCAGATGGGCGGGGTATAAATAATAAATTATTATTATTATTATTATTCGTAGTAGTAGTAGTAGTAGTAGGCAGAATAAAAGGTAAAGGTAAAGGTACCCCTGCCCGTACGGGCCAGTCTTGACAGACTCTGGGGTTGTGCGCCCATCTCACTTAAGAGGCCAGGGGCCAGCGCTGTCCTGAGACACTTCCGGGTCATGTGGCCAGCGTGACATCGCTGCTCTGGCGAGCCAGAGCCGCACGCGGAAACGCCGTTTACCTTCCCGCTGGTAAGCGGTTCCTATTTATCTACTTGCACCCGGAGGTGCTTTCGAACTGCTAGGTTGGCAGGCGCTGGGACCGAGCAGCGGGAGCGCACCCCGCTGCAGGGATTCGAACCGCCGACCTTTCGATCGGCAAGTCCTAGGTGCTGAGGCTTTAACCCACAGCGCCACCTGCGTCCTTAGTAGGCAGAATACATTATGCCAAAGAAAAGGTAATTCATGGAGGAGAGGGCTATTGGTGGCTTCTAGCCATAATGGCTCCTGAATGTTTTAATTGTATGCTTTGTGTTGTTTTGATTTGTGTAGCCCACCTAAAGTCTCTGTCCAGGCAGAAGATGGGATAGAAATAAACATAGTAATTGCAGTTTCTCAGAGTGGCCTTTCAGGAAAACAAGCAGAGCTAACATCCTTCCGCACCTTTTGGATTCCCCTCCCTCCCCACTATAATCCATGGATCTGAAACCCATTAGAAGTCTGCAAATCGCCATTGAACGAACGATTAGCATGTTCTTTTCATTTATCTCAGAAAGTAAATTGTTGTGTGCTTTAAAGCGGTTTCCCACCTCCCCTTTCACCACAGGCCTCTGTTCCTGATGAAAGACACTTTGCAAGGATGGACTACATAAGCGAGAACTACCCAGTCCCTTGTGGGCACGACAAGTATATTTCGAAGTAAGTCGGAGGCTGGCTGTATGTCCTGGGCAGACCTTTGTTCTTTGCAGCTGGCACCAATCCCTGGGGTCTGGTGTGTTGGTGTCTGTGTATAACTGCAAGCACATGCAAGGAAGGGAGGAGAGACTTGAGTACCAGCAACTTGCATCTTATGCTAATCATATTTACGCAACTGGAGTGGCAGGTGAATAAACAGAGAATGGAGGAAACCCACCAATTCTTGCTCTCCATGTATTTATGTTCTCTGCACACCCAGAGAGTCTCCCTCACTTTTTCGGGCTTTGGGAAGGAGACATGAGGACTCAAGGATACTCTGAGAGCCCTCGCACCGCCTTTCCAAAGCCCAGTAAGTAAAGGGCTGCCTTCTTCACCGGCCCCTGGGAAAGGGCTCTGGGACAGTTCTGGAGGCTGGTATGGAAGGCGTTGCCTCACTTAGTGGGCTCCCAGAAGAAGAAGAAGAGTTTGGATTTGATATCCTGCTTTATCACTACCCGAAGGAGTCTCAAAGCGGCTAACAATCTCCTTTCCCTTCCTCCCCCACAACAAACACTCTGTGAGGTGAGTGGGGCTGAGAGACTTCAGAGAAGTGTGACTAGCCCAAGGTCACCCAGCAGCTGCATGTGGAGGAGCGGGGAATCGAACCCGGTTCACCAGATTACGAGTCCACCGCTCTTAACCACTACACCACACTGGCTCTGGCCCTCCTGCGACCTTCCCAGAGCAAGATAAAGAGTCCTCCCCCTGTGGGTTGGGGGCAGTTCCAGAGGCTCCTGGCTTCACGTGATTTTGTGTTTACACACTGACAGCCAGAACCGAACTGCTGCATAAGCTGTGAGTTGCCTGTATGTCATGAAGCTGTGGGCACAGTGAAATGAGGGCAGTTACAACCAACCATTCATTTCTAGCCTAGAGAACTCCCTACAGGAAGATGGACTTTGAGTGCATGCAATCTCTCTCTCTCTCTCTGATTAAATTTTCTGTTTTACAGTTTCAAATACTTATTTTGCATCTTTGAGATATCCATGACTTCCCTTCTTCTCTTTCCGTGGTTCATTTTACATATCTTAAATCCCTGCATATTTTACAAAAACTATACCAATCAGTATTCCATGAATATTGCATCCATCGAAACTTATTTACACTGTTGAATTTATCTTAATGCTGCCAACCTTTTCAGCTGTACACAATTATATTCCATATATTCAATAAACATTTTTCAATCTTCCTTAAACATATGTTCTTCTTGTTCTCTTATTCTATATGTTAAGTCTGCAAGTTGTGCATATTCTGTCAACTTAAGTTGCCATTCTTCTTTGGTTGATACCTTGCTCGTTTTCCATTTGAGGGCTAACAAAACATGGGGCGCAGTTGTTGCATACATAAATAACCTTTTCTGACACCTGGGGATTTCATTCTGAATTATCCCCAACAGAAAGGACTCTGAAATAACTCTCAGAAAGTGTATGCCGTTTTCTGATGGGACAATGAAATGCGTGGCCTGAGAAGCATGTTCTGTGGAACCTCGGCTTTCCTGGAGGCATCTCAGGAGAGCCATGAAAGTAGAGCAAGTTTGGGGTCAGGGGTCAGCTCCAATTTCCTTAAATACAGTGGTGCCCCGCAAGACGAACGCCTCGCAAGACGGAAAACCCGCTAGACGAAAGGGTTTTCCGTTTTGGAGGCGCTTCGCAAAACGAATTTCCCTATGGGCTTGCTTCGCAAGACGAAATGCCTTGCGAGTTCCTGCGGGTTTTCCCCCCTTTTCCCCCCCTTTTCCTAAGCCGCTAAGCCGCTTATCAGCTGATCCGCTAAAAGCTGCTAAACCGCTAATAGCGCTAATCCGCTAAGCTGTCAATGGGCTTGCTTCGCAAGACGAAAAAACCGCTATACGAAGAGCCTCACGGAACGGATTAATTTCGTCTTGTGAGGCACCACTGTATTTTATTGCAAAAAGCAGCAACTTTTGGACAAAGCCACCACATGTGGCAAAGAGAGCCGGACAACTCTTCCATTTGCTCTTCTAACAGCTCTTGTTCCACATCTTCCAGAAATGAATTGTTGTTGCACTTGAAGACCTACAACCTATACTACGAAGGCCAGAACTTGCAGCTCCGGCATCGAGAGGTGAGAGGACCTTTCTACGCAGAGACAAGTTAGGGGAGAATGTTGTGACCAGGGTTGTGTGACCTGGGCATGATTCCAAAAATGAAACACTGCACCCAAGTCACCAGAACTCTGCGCCTAAAGGAGCTGGGTCCTGCAAACGGTGTAATGCATGCAAAAAGGCTCATAGGTGCATGCTTTTTGAATTATTGCAGTGCAGAGTTTACTCTTCAGTTTTAATTCCAGTTTTACTATTTTTGGACTGTGCAAGGCCCCAAAACTCTGACACCCCCAGACTCTGGGATTCTCCTTTGGCCTCCCCCTTTTCCCAGCTTCTGAGAATTCAGCCTGTGCTGCCCATGCCATTTTAATGATGCATTCAGGGGGGCTGGAAACCTGCTTTTAAAAACTAAAATGATTCTTCCAGAGGAATACAGTATGATTGCATCTTATGCGCATTTAACTCGCACAGTTTCAGCCACATGAGGTTGAAGGTGGGCTGGCTTAAAGTGTGCAAGTTAAATGTAAGCAAGGCGGAGAGCTCAAAAGCTCTTTTTGCACCAGGTCTGCTGGCGGGAAAAGCAATTAAGTGGTATGTAAATCTTATGAACCAAAATAAATATAGTTGAAACCAGCATCCTTTCTTTTGGTGCTTGCTTTTATTTTCACTTTATAATACACAAAAAGCAATGGCAGCAACAGTCAAGAGAAAGAGAAAAAAGCAAACCAGGGGGGGGGGGAGAAAGGATATGAGGAGAAAGGAGGGAATGGTACTATTCCAAAAGCAGTGTTATAATTCCAGACAATTGTTCTTCAAGAGTAAAGGTAAAGGGTAAAGAGACCCCTGACCATTAGGTCCAGTCGTGGCTGACTCTGGGGTTGCGGCGCTCATCTCGCTTTACTGGCTGAGGGAGCCGGCATACAGCTTCCGGCTCATGTGGCCAGCATGACGAAGAACCAGAGCAGCGCACGGAAACGCCGTTTACCTTCCCGCCAGAGTGGTACCTATTTATCTACTTGCACTTTGATGTGCTTTTGAACTGTTAGGTTGGCAGGAGCAGGGACCGAGCAACGGGAGCTTATCCCGTCGTGGAGATTCGAACCGCCGACCTTCTGATTGGCAAGTCCTAGGCTCTGTGGTTTAACCCACAGCGCCACCCGCATCCCAACCTTCAAGAGTACATTGTCCAGTAATGTTTATCCATAGGAGTGCATGAGAAGAGGGTGGCTGCCATCCATGTTCCTTTCATGTATTCAGTAAATGGATGCCAAACTTTTGAAAAGCTGTTCTTCATTTTCCGATAGTGCAGGGTTTGGGTATATTTTGTTAACATTTCCGTTAGAGCTGTGGTCCAGCTCTGGAGGTAGAACCAGCATCCTTGGGGCTTGGGGAAGTTTTCTGCAGCATCCTTGGAGCCGGCCAGCTTCTGGACCATCCCTCAGTCCCTTCTCTCATGTGCCCTGTAGGAAGAAGGGGAGTTCATCGTGGAGGGCTTGCTGAACATCTCCTGGGGGCTGCGCAGGCCCATCCGCTTGCAGATGCAGGACGACAACCAACGTATCCGCCCCCCGCCTTCGTCGTCCTCCTGGCATTCCGGCTGCAACCTGGGAGCACACGGGTCAGTACACAATCCTTTTTTTTTAAGAATAATATTCAGGTTTTAAAACATTACAAAAAAAAAGAGAAGAAAACACAATACAGAAAAACAAGACATTTCCAAGAAAAAATGCAAAAAAATAAAAAAGCAAAAAAGCAAAAACAGATAAAAAGGAAAAAAATAATTAGAAAATACATACAATCAAAACAGATAAAAAAAAACAAGTTAAACCTTTAAATAGTTTTCTTTCTATGACTTATTTCCTTAACCTCCTCACACCTCCCCTCTTTGTTTTCTAGTTCAAATAGATATTTCAGCAAATCCTTCATCTTTATTTTTATCCTAATAATTTATCTTCATATACTGTAATTTTCCATTCTCTCTTTCACCAATTAGCCATCCACTTTTATTTTATTTAATCTTATTTCTCATTAAAACTGATATATTTTAACCTATTCTCTTAAGATATTTCCCCTAGGGTCATAAAAATTCCATTCCATGATTTCACCATCTCTCATTAAAAGCAATTTAAAAAAAAAAAAATCTCAATATATACACTTCAAATTCCCAATTTTCTTTCACTGTCTCCCCTCCCCAGTCTCGGCCCCTACCAACAGTTCCATCGGCTTACAACAGTCCATCATCCTGGAGATCTTAAATCCGAGGCTCTTAAGTCTTTTTCATGTCCCATCTGCCGATCTTCTTGATAATCTTTAATATTAAAAAGCAGTTCTCGGGGGAGCTCCAACCCAACGATGGTCAAATTCCTTCTTATCAAGTCTGCCAGGTTTCCATAATTAAAGATAGGGCCCATAAAGTATTCCCAATCTTGTTTCGGGTCAGTACACAATCCAGGGCAGGTTTGTGTGAGTGTGTGTGAGAGAAATATCTACGGGTCTTAGCAGACCACAAGCTTAACATGAGTCAAGTGTGACGCAGCAGCTAAAGAAAGCTGATGGCATTTGAGGCTGCATCAACAGAAGGCGAGTTTCCACATCGAGGGAAGTCATAGTCCTGCTCTCTTCTGCCTTGGTCAGAGTCCAGAGTCCAGTTCTGGACACAACAATGTAAGAAGGAGCTAGAACATGTGCAGAGGAGGGCGACCAAGATGATCAAGGGTCTGGAAACCAGGCCTTATGAGGAACGGTTGAAGGAGCTGGGTATGTTTAACCAGGAGAATGAGAGGAGAATGAGAGGAGATATGATGGCCCTCTTCAAACATCTGAAGGGTTGTTCACATAGAAGATGGAGCAAGTTTGTTTTCTGCTGCTCCAGAGGGAAACACCTGAACCAATGAATTAAAATGACAAGGAGATTCTGACTAAACATTAGGAAGATCTTTCTGATGGTAAGAGGTGTTTGGCACTGGACTCTCCGTCACTAGAGGCTTTTATGCAGAGATGGGTGGCCCTGTGCCAGGAACGCTTTAGCTGTGCTTCCTGTCCTTCAGGGAGTGGGATTAGATGGGTCCCTGCCCACTCTATGATTCTATCTCTGTGACCATTTTGTTTTAACTTTTTCTGTGATCAGGGACTTAAGGGAGGGTTTGAACTCATGTAATATCGGTAAGGAAAGTGGCACCTTGATGGGTAGAAACAAGGGTGGGAGTGGATTGGGGCCAGAAACAAACTGAGGAAATCATAAACTTTTTTTTTTAATGGGAAAAAATATCATTGATTTTCCTGAACACTGGAGAAGTAGACTTGGGTTTTAGGGGAGAGATTTCAAGTCCTACCCCTGCTGGGCTCACACTGCTCTCTGCCCCTTCTCCTTGGGTAGAAAATAAGATACGGCCAAGTACAAGGCTGGTCTGTCTGCATCTAGGATCCCCATGAACAAGCCAACCTGGGAACTGCAAAATATGCAGCCCAGACTATACAAGTGGCACCGTGACCTTGATTATTTCTGCTTGTGGAACACTGTAATCTACATGATCACAAGTTGCAGATAAATAAAGAGTTTTTGTAAGTAGAAATTATAGTCAGGATGGCAACAGAGCCTCTTGGTTGCTGTTTTTGTTTTTAATGCTTTGGGAAATGCTCAGTAATTTCTGCTGTAACCAGAGTCTTTCGCTAACATGGCACAGATCCATTCTACGCATTACACAGAAGGTGGTGGTAGGATTCCGGAGGCTGGAGCTTCAGACTCCAGGGACGGTTGCAGTTTGGAATTTTCCCTGCCTGCAAAAAATAAGCGCACCTTGGTCAAAGGATTTTACAATGCCCTGTTCTTGTTTTAAGGGACGCGGGTGGCGCTATGGGTTAAACCACAGAGCCTAGGACTTGACGATCAGAAGGTTGGCGGTTCCAATCCCCGTGATGGGGTGAGCTCCCGTTGCTCAGTCCCTGCTCCTGCCAACCTAGCAGTTCGAAAGCACGTCAGAGTGCAAGTAGATAAATAGGTACCACTCCGGCAGGAAGGTAAATGGTGTTTCCGTGCGCTGCTCTGGTTTGCCAGAAGCGGCTTAGTCATGCTGGCCACATGATCTGGGAGCTGTACGCCGGTTCCTTCGGCTAGTAAAGCGAGATGAGCACCGCAACCCCAGAGTCGGCCACGACTGGACCTAATGGTCAGGGGTGCCTTTACCTTTACCTTCTTGTTTTGCTGCATGCAAGGAGCTGTTTTACTAAGCAAAGCATTCAAAAATATTTAAGCCTCACACATAATTTTATCCCTGCTTTCCTGCCTAACGTCCGACTCGAGGCAATTCTGACATCATGTTTTGAAAGTTTGCCCTCTGTGGTGTCCATTTGTCTATTAGAGTCTGAAGTGGGGTGCAGAGGGCACACAGAAGATCATGCTGGCTACATCTGTGGTAAATCCTAGAATTGTTGAGTTGAAAGGGACCCCAGGTGTCATCTAGTCCAACCCTCCCTGCAGTGCTGGAATCGCAGCTAAAGAATGCATCTTGCAAGAACAACAAAACCATCACGCTCACATAACTTGCCCCTATGATTTTGTGCTATGTTTACTGTTGACACAAGCAGACGAACAATAATTGCTTGCATCAATCTGTGTTTTTAGAACACTTGGGGAAATCTTGCAAGGTATTTTCTAAGTCCCAAATTCTCTTCTTTTGTCTCTTCCCTGCTTAGGTCAGTCATAAAGCCGTCAACCTTACCAGACATTCAGGTCACAGAAGCCGAGCCCTCGTTGGATGGCGACGGAACTGATGGGGGAATTGGTAAGGCAGGGGAAGTGAAGGATGATGGGGGTCCTTACTGGTGCTAAGGAGTTGGGGATCTCCATCTTCTAAAATTATGCAATAATGGAGTATAATCCTTATCTATGACAATAACTCACTGTGAAGTGTAGTAAATCGGTTTCTGAAAGGTGTTTTCTGGGAGCTTACCCCCTGCTAGGAGTGCCATAATTATGTGTCTAAAAGGAACAGAGCAATCTGTGTCTCGGGTCTAAATATATGTTTCAGAGTTTTCTTGTGATGTGGATGGTTCTGATCCAGCAAACTCTCTTTATGTTCTTAAAAGGAATGACTTCTCCGTACAGTTCAGAGTTAAACTTCCCACTTCCAGATGCCGTCACAACCTCTGGCCTGGGTAGCTCTAAAAGGGGTGTGTGCATGTGACAGATTTGTGGAGGTCAAGGCTGATCGGCATGTGAGGGATGCGGGTGGCACTGTGGTCTAAACCACTGAGCCTCTTGGGCTTGCCGATCGGAAGGTCAATGGTTCGATTCCCCATGACGGAGTGAGCTCCTGTTGCTCTGTCCCAGCTCCTGCCAACCTAGCAGTTCCAAAGCACACCAGTGCAAGTAGATAAATAGGTACCACTCCGGCGGGAAGGTAAACGGTGTTTCCGTGTGCTCTTGCTTCCATCACGGTGTCCCGTTGCGCCAGAAGCGGTTTAGTCCTGCTGGCCACATGACCCGGAAAGCTGTCTGTGGACAAACGCCGGCTCCCTCGGCCTGAAAGCGAGATGAGCGCCGCAACCCCCTAGTCATCTTTGACTGGACTTAACCATCCAGGGGTCCTTTACTCTTTACCTTTTACCTTCCTCCATGGCCAGAGGCAGAGAGAGTGGCTGCACTCAAGTCCTGCTTGTGGACTTTGCCAGAGGCGTCTGGTTGGCCCCTGCGGAAGGCCGGAGGATGCTGGCCTTGAGGGGCAGCCAGGCGCCTCAGAGTTCATGAGACCAGCGTGAAACACACACACACTGAGTGGTGTGGAAGAATGAGCTTTGTTCCTCTTTTCCTTGGCAACACAGCCCTCCTCTCTTTAGAAAGGGAATAACAGGAGTCATTGTTAAGCAGAGTTGCCATGGAGAAATAAACATTTACAGGAGAAGCGCTCTCTCCCACTCTCCCCACCACCCATCGCTCTCTGATCCGAGATCGGCCTTCCTGTTTAACAAAACAGAAAACCACCATGTGGGTTTTGGCATTTACGGGCTTTGTGCAATCTGAGCTGTGCCGTTCTTGCCTCTCCTCTCTCTTCTTTTCCCTTCCCTTAAAATACCAAAGCAAGCCAGGCAACCTCTGCTTAGATAGATCAAAGTCTCATCATCTGCATTGGTTCCCCCGGGGTAAGAAGCACAAAGTAACCAATTTATTTGGAGTCGCAGGTGCAAGCTTTTGAGTCACACAGGACACTTCAGTAGTTCGGGTCTTCAGGAAGGAAATGTGGGAGGGGCAATGCCCCATGTTGTTGTAGCCACAGGGCCACTGTTAGACATTTCTGCAGTAAGGATTTTAATCCCACTCGCTGCTTGGAAGACTAGTGGGCTTAAGGTAAAATAGCTGATGGTAATTGCTGCTCAGAAACTTTTGTGCAAAGCAAAAAAACAAAAGCAAAACAAAACCACCCTAGCTGAGCTCTCCCGCTTCTTCCATGCGCAACAGTCAGTGGTTGAATATGTTTTGCTGTGTCTGTTTGGAAGCCCTGGGCCAGTTAGAAACTGCCAGGGTACCCCTCTTGTCTATCTGGCCAGCTGCCCTCCACAAGCAGTTGTCTTCAGCACTGGTGGGGGGTGGGGGGCATACTGCCCCCAGCATCATTGGGGAGTGGGGTACCATCACGGCCGCCCCCCCGGACATGGGCCATGCATCTCCCCCACTGTGCTGGGCACCACGCCCCCATGGGCGACGCCCCACGCCCCCACGGGTGGTGTGCCATGCTCCCATGGACAGTACTCCACACCCCCAGGACACATATCATGCCCCCACGGGTGGCATGCCACCCCCTGGGACGCACACCACACCCCCGCGGGCAGCGCTCCATATCCCCAGGATGCGTGCCACACCCCCAGGATGCATGCCCCGCCCCTGCAGGCAGTGCGCCCCGCCCCCGGGACGTGCACCATGCCCTCAGTGCCGGAGCATGCAGCTTTGCCACTGGCCTTCAGCACTCCAGAGTACAAATGAGCCCCTTGGGCTCCATGATGCAGGAGAAGATGCTTGTGGGCGATTGCGTCCACCGCCTGTCTCTTTTTGCCTTCCCCATAGCCAAGAGCAGGGCATTGCCAGGATTATCAGTTTCCTCTGCTGCAAAATCTGCACAAGCTTTCAGGAACCCGTTCAGAGCAAGACCATCACGATTAACTGATGTGCAGCCTAAAGGTAAAGGTAAAGGTACCCCTGCCCGTACGGGCCAGTCTTGACAGACTCTGGGGTTGTGCGCCCATCTCACTCAAGAGGCCGGGGGCCAGCGCTGTCCGGAGACACTTCCGGGTCACGTGGCCAGCGTGACATCGCTGCTCTGGCGAGCCAGAGCCGCACACAGAAACGCCGTTTACCTTCCCGCTGGTAAGCGGTCCCTATTTATCTACTTGCACCCGGAGGTGCTTTCGAACTGCTAGGTTGGCAGGCGCTGGGACCGAGCAGCGGGAGCGCACCCCGCCGCAGGGATTCGAACCGCCGACCTTTTGATCGGTAAGCCCTAGGCACTGAGGCTTTAACCCACAGCGCCACCTGCAGCCTAGCAGTCCATAATTGGGAGATGAAAACCAGCACCAGTCCAAGCTTAATTTTATCAGCAGGCCATTATTATTATTTTTTAAGTGTGACCTTCCGATGCTCAAGTTTGAGGAAGTTTAAACCTCTGTGCAACAGCTTAGAAGGGATGCCCAGATGAAAGGAGTGTTGCTCAGCCCTCCCAGGGAATACAGCTGTGGCAGGAAGTTAGTTGTGGCACCCAAGGGGTTGAGCACATCAGAGGCACAGATGGGCCTGCTTGGGAGTTGTAGAGCATTTCTTGGCCTCTTTGTATTGCTGGCAATGGGGAGGAGGCTGTCAGCCCTGGGGTCCTGAGGCTGATGGGGAAAGAGACACCCACCCAAAAGGCTGTTCTTTGCCTCCATAGTTGGCACTCGGATGCCTTGAAGGACTGGCAGTAGTGCTCTTGACCATTCTCTCTTAACTGAGCAGTGTCCTAAAGTGAGGAGAGGAGGAGCCAGTCTATTGGTTGCAGGCCACACCCTGCACATGTCGGCATATCTGCGGAGAAGCCCTTGCATGAGGACTGTTAAACTGTGGAACTCCCTCCCACCGGAGGCGGTGAGGTCACCCACCTAAATGGCTTTAAAAGAGTATTAAGCAAACTCATGGAGGAGATGGCAACAGAATACCAGTTGCTGGAAGCCACGGGACAGAAGAGCGCAGCTCTTTGTGCTTAAATCCTGCTTGCAGGTTTCCCATTGGGGCATCTGGTCGGCCACTGTAAGGACAGGATCCTGGACTTACCGTATTTTTCGTTCCATAAGATGCACCTGACCATAAGACACACCTAGTTTTTAGAGGAGGAAAACAAGACAAAAAAATATTCTGAACAAAACAGTGGATGTATGATTTTTGTGGTTCATGCTGTGGCCACAGACATGTGATCTGATGGTGAATTTGGGGTGACCCAATGCAAAAATCCTAAGGATCCATGGGCTTTTACCTCCCCCCTCCCAGGCAGCCTCCTTTATCTCTAGCGTCCCTTATCTCTCTTCCCGATCAGCAAGCGATCAGTGGCTTTGTTTCAACACCCACTTCCCTCTTAAAAAAAAAGAAAGGCAGCATAATCTGTTTTTTGCCCCTGGGCAATTTGGCTCCAGGGACCACGCATTCACTCCATAAGACGCACAGACATTTCCTATTACTTTTTAGGAAGAAAAAAGTGTGTCTTATGAAGCAAAAAATACGATAGATGGACCCCCTTTGGGCTGATCCTGCAGGCTCTTCTTATGTCACATGTTTAAGATGTGTTTCTATTTTTTTGTTTCATTGTTTAATGCCACCCAGCTTGTTGCAGATCTGAAACAGGAGCAGGCTTGGGTGGGTTGACACATGGTGAGTTGAAATGTGAGTTTAAGGAGCCCATTAAAAATGGATTAAGAGGGATTTCATTATGTTCTGGGTCCACGCCAGGAATCTTAGAGGAACACTTAAGGGTCTGCTTTCCCTGCCACATCACATTCTCATCTCAAGGAGCAGCCGCTCAGGGGAAGCTCTTGAACTAGAGCTCTCACCCTTTCTCTAGCAGGTGAAAAGGTAAATGCAGCCAGTTAGACCAGAGGTTGGCAACCTAAGCCCATGGACTGGTTCCGGCCCATGAGCTTCCTGGAACCAGCCCACAGCTGTTCTGTGAATCGGTGTGAGGATTCCATGTTGTTGAGAGTCCCATGGACTGCAAGAAGATCAAACCTCTCCATTCTGAAGGAAATCAGCCCTGAGGGCTCACTGGAAGGACAGATCGTGAAGCTGAGGCTCCAAGACTTTGGCCACCTCATGAGAAGAGAAGACTCCCTGGAAAAGACCCTGATGTTGGGAAAGATGGAGGGAACAAGGAGAAGGGGACGACAGAGGACGAGATGGTTGGACAGTGTTCTCGAAGCTACCAGCATGAGTTTGACCAAACTGCGGGAGGCAGTGGAAGACAGGAGTGCCTGGCGTGCTCTGGTCCAGGGGGTCACGAAGAGTCGGACACGACTAAACAACAACAAGAACAACAAGACCCGAGGTTTGCAACCTAAGCCCATGGGCTGGTTCTGGCCCATGAGCTTCCTGGAACCATCCCACAGCTGTTCCGTGAATTGGTGTGGGGATTCCATGTTGTTGTTTTTCTCGGCGCCATTTTTTTTCTCACCACGGGGACCGACTTCCGGGTCGGAAGAGCGCCAGAAATAGCATGTGCTCACCTGGAGGAGTACCCATACACGTGCATATACACTACTTCTGGCGCACTTCTGGTACGTAAGAGTGCCAGAAATAGCTTGAGTGCACGCCTGGGCACGCATGCTCCAGCCCACCGAGAGGTTTGCCAGGGAGTGGACCGGACCGGCCTCACAAAACTTTGCCGACTCCTGAGTTAGACCATTGCAGCGAGGCAAGAGAAGTCCAGGTGGCACCAACATCTAGTCGTTAGATTTAGAATATTCATTTGAACAACCTTAAAATATCAAAAACTTCCCTTCTTCTCTTTCCATGTTTCATTTTGCATAACATAAATCCCAGCATATTTTATATAAACAAAACCATTCAGTATTACAACCATCAAAACTTGTTTACACTGTTGAATTTATCTTAATGCTGCCAACGTTTTCAAGTGTACACAGTTCCCCCCCCCCCCATATATTCAATAAACATTTCCCAATCTTCTTTAAACGTATGTTCTTCTTGTTCTCTTATTCTGTATGTTAGGTCCACAAGCTGTGCATATTCCATCAGTTTGAGTTGCCCTTCTTTTTAGTTGGGACCTCACTTGTTTTCCATTTTTGGGCTAACAAAACACAGGCCGCAGAAGTGGCATACATAAATAACCATTTTGGACACTTGGGAATTTTCATTTGAATTATCCCCAACAGAAAGGACTCTGGTGTTGTTTTTTTAAGTGCTTTAAAACATTTTTTTCAATTCATTGTAAATTATTTCCCAATACTCTTTTACCCTTTTACAGGTCCACCACATATGAAAGCACATACCCCTTGGGCACCCTATTTTCCAGGACTACATTCTTTCTAGTCATAGAATTTTAATGATTGTATACGGGCATGGAAAACAGGGTGTTCAGGGGTCAATGATCCCCTTATTATCCTTCATAGCCACTGAAAAATAAAGTCCTTCACACAGCAGAACTTAAACTCACCTCTCACACCCTTTCAAACCTCCCTTCTCAGCCCTAACCCTAAATGGCCTCGGCCCAGTATACCTGAAGGAGCGTCTCCAACCCCATCGTTCTGCCCGGAAGCTGAGGTCCAGCACCGAGGGCCTTCTGCTGGTTCCCTCACAATGAGAAGCGAAGCTACAGGGAACCAGGCAGAGGGCCTTCTCGGCAGTGGCGCCCGCCCTGTGGAATGCCCTCCCACCAGATGTCAAAGAGATAAACAACTACCTGACATTTAGAAGACATCTGAAGGCAGCCCTGTTCAGGGAAGTTTGTGTGACATTTTAATATATTTTTAATCTTTGTTGGAAGCGCGCAAAGTGGCTGGAGAAACCCAGCCAGATGGGCGGGGTACAAATAAATTATTTATTTATTTATTTATTTATTTATTTATTTATTTATTTATTTATACTTCCTTAACCTATGGAACTCTCTCCTGCAGGAGGTAGTGATGGCTTTAATAAAACAGGGTTAGGCAGTTTTTTGGAGGAGAGGGCTATCGATGGCTATAAGCCATGATAACTGTGCTCTGCCTCTACAGTTGGAGGCAGTAGGGCTTCTGGATCCCAGTTGCTGGAAATCACAGGAGGGGAGTTTCCCTTGTGCTCAGATCCTCTCTGTGGGTCCCCCCCCCTCGAGTCATCTGGTGGGCCACTGTGAGAACAGGATACTGGAGCAGAGGGGGCTCCCTGTGGAGGGGCGAGGAAGGTATGGCGGTGGGGGCAGATGTCATAGGCGAAGGGGATCGAGATACGGATATGCTCGTACCCCTTCCAATCTGCGCCCCATCCCGAGAGACGAGGGTAGGGTGAGCAAGGATTACTCACCTCCATCACTGGTGTTGTGCAATGCCAGGTCTATAGGCAACAAAACCGCCACCCTGCGAGATTTCTTCACCTCGCAGGGGGTTGACCTGGCATGTGTGACTGAGACCTGGGTACGCGAAGGGGATACTGTTACCTTACGAGAGATGGCGCCCCCGGGTTTCTCTGTCCTCCACCAGTCGTGGACTGTGGGCCGGGGGGGAGGGGTGGCGTTATTAATCCGGGAAGATTGTTCTTTCAGGGCTCTACCATCGCCATCGATCCCCGGCATTGAATGTGTTGGCCTAGTGTGGGGCTCCGAGGTGAGCTTGGCTGTCTGGCTGGTGTACCGGCCACCTAGCGCACCAGCAGCCACCCTTTCAGGCCTGCTGGAGGCGGTGGCCGGCTGGGCCTTGGAGTTCCCTAAGCTATTGGTATTGGGGGACTTCAACTTCCATGCTGATGCCACTCCCTCCTCACAGGCTCTGGACCTGGTGTCTTCCATGGCGACACTAGGGCTCTCCCAGTTTGTTTCGGGCCCCACACATCCAGCAGGCCACACGCTGGATCTGATCTTTGGCGTTGGTATAGATGTGATCATGTTTCCTTTGATGAAGGTGCCATGGTCTGATCACTATGCTCTGAAAGCCAGGATTGACGTTCCACCCCCACCCTGCTTAGGTGGCGAGCCGATTTGGGCTCGCCCGCAGAGGCTGATGGACCCTGATAGATTCCGTCAAGCCTTGCGGGACCTTTCTCCCCCTGGCGACTCATTGACTGAGCTTGTTGAGGCCTGGAATACCCAGCTCCTGGCAGCCATCAATGAGATCGCACCTAAGCGCCCTCTGCGACCCCGCAGAAACCGGGCTCCCTGGTTTACCGAGGAGCTGCGGAAAATGAAGCGGGACCTCAGACGGCTAGAGCGAGTATGGCGGGGTGCCCGTGATGGAGCTTCAAGAACATCTTACAGGGTTTTTATGAAAACCTACGAGATGTCAGTGAAGGCCGCTAAGAAGTCCTACTTCTCGGCCTCCATTGCATCCGCTAGCTCTCGCCCGGCGCAATTATTTAGTATAATTCGGTCTTTAACGTCCCTCGAAGGACAGCCAAATTTAAATAACAATTTGACACACAGCTGTGAGGCATTTGCGAGCTTTTTTCGGAGAAGGTCCTGTTGCTCCGCCATGACCTCCCTGCCAATTTGGATACAATAAAGGAACTGGAGGCCCCTCGACTGTCCTCGGGTTCAGTATTGGACCACTTTGACCGGATATCCCCAGCCGATGTGGACAGACTCCTCCGAGCTGGAAAGCCCACCATTTGTCCTCTCGAACTGTGCCCGTCCTGGCTGATTAGAGCGTGTCCAGACGAGGTGTGGGCCCCCCTGGGAGATATCATCAATCTGTCCCTTGGCACTGGGACATTCCCAGGGGAACTGAAGGAGGCAGTGGTGCGCCCGCTCTTAAAGAAAACATCATTAGATCCCTTAGATCTATCCAATTACCGCCCGGTTTCGAATCTTCCATTCCTGGGTAAGGTGATTGAGAGAGCGGTTGCTGAACAGCTTGGTAGGTTTCTGGATGAAACATTGGCTCTGGATCCATTCCAGTCCGGCTTCCGCGCTGTTCATGGGACCGAGACGGCTCTGGTCGCCCTAACAGATGATCTCCGCAGGCAGCTGGATCGAGGCGGGTCGGGGCTGCTGATTCTTTTAGACCTGTCAGCAGCCTTCGACATGGTCGATCACGAACTCCTGGACCACCGCCTTGCCGACGTGGGGATCCAGGGCACAGTCCTTCAATGGCTGCGCTCGTTTCTCTCTGGTCGGGGACAGAGGGTGGCGCTTGGGGAGGAATTGTCATCCCGCCACTCCTTGGTGTGTGGTGTGCCCCAGGGTGCGATACTCTCCCCGATGCTTTTTAACATCTTTATGCGCCCCCTCGCCCAGCTTGTCCAGAGTTTTGGGCTGGGCTGCCATCAGTATGCTGATGACACCCAACTCTATCTGTTGATGGACGGCCACCCTGACTCGGCCCCAGACACACTGATCAGATGCTTGGAGGCTGTGGCTGGATGGTTACGTGGGAGCCGGTTGAAGTTAAATCCTTCGAAGACAGAGGTCCTCTGGCTGGGACGGAACGACATGGGACTGAGGGGGCAACTCCCATCTCTTGCGGGGGTGCAATTAGTGCCAGCACCGTCCGTTAAGAGTTTGGGTGTAATCTTCGATACCTCCCTCTCCATGGAGGCGCAGATTGCAGCTATAACAAAGGCGGCATTTTTTCATCTCCGCCAAGCTAAGCAGTTGGCTCCTTACCTCTCTCACCCTGATCTAGCCACTGTGATCCACGCGACGGTCACCTCCAGACTGGATTATTGTAACTCGCTCTACGTGGGGCTGCCCTTGAGACTGACCCAGAAACTCCAGCGGGTGCAGAATGCCGCAGCGAGACTCCTTACGGGGTCTTCGCTTAGAGATCACATTCATCCGGTGCTATACCAGCTGCACTGGCTCCCGGTGGAGTACAGGATCAGGTTTAAGGTGCTGGTTTTAACCTTCAAAGCCCTATACGGCCTAGGGCCCTCGTACCTAAGGGACCGCCTCTCCTGGTATGCCCCACAGAGGAACTTACGGTCTTCAAATAAAAACACCTTGAAGGTCCCAGGCCACAGAGAGTTAGGCTGGCCTCAACTAGAGCCAGGGCTTTTTCAGCTGCGGCTCCAACCTGGTGGAACGCTCTGTCACAAGAGACAAGGGCCCTGCAGGACTTGACATCTTTCCGCAGGGCCTGCAAGACAGAGCTGTTCCACCTGGCCTTTGGTCAGGGTGCAGCCTGACTCCCTCCTTTGGCAATCTTTACAAAACTTTAGTTTATGGTTGCCATCAATTTTGATTTTAATTAATATTTATAATGTTTTTATAATGTTGTACTGTTTTAGTGTTGTTAGCCGCCCTGAGCCCGGCTTCGGCTGGGGAGGGCGGGATATAAATAAAATTTTTTATTATTATTATTATTATTATTATTATTATTATTATTATTATTATCTAGCAGCCAGGCTCTTCTTATGTTCTTAATGTTCAGTGTTTGCAGGTTGTTGTTTAGTCATTTAGTCGTGTCCGACTCTTTGTGACCCCATGGACCAGAGCACGCCAGGCACTCCTGTCTTCCACTGCCTCCCGCAGTTTGGTCAAACTCATGTTTGTAGCTTCGAGAACAGTATCCAGCCATCTCGTCCTCTGTCTTCCCCTTCTCCTTGTGCCCTCCATCTTTCCCAACATCAGGGTCTTTTCCAGGGAGTCTTCTCTTCTCATAAGGTGGCCAAAGTAGTGGAGCCTCAGCTTTAGGATCTGTCCTTCCAGTGAGCACTCAGGGCTGATTTCTTTAAGAATGGATAGGTTTGATCTTCTTGCAGTCCATGGGACTCTCAAGTGTCTCCTCCAGCACCATAATGCAAAATTCGGCGATCAGCCTTCTTTATGGTCCAGAGCTCACTTCCATACATCACTACTGGGAAAACCATAGCTTGAACTATACGGACCTTTGTCGGCAAGGTGATGTCTCTGCTTTTTAAGATGCTGTCTAGAGTTTGCAGGACAGGAGGCCAAATTGCAATGCACTTTAGACCACAATTGTTAGTGAGCTGTCATCCAAATGACCTTGACCTAGAAGTTTGGAGAGCGTTACAAATGTAGCCGAAGACACACTGATTAGGAAAGGAGTCTGTGAATAGCACATTGTTGACTTCTTCTAACAGTAAAAACACTGGCAAGGAGTTTATCTCTGGATAGTGGCACCACTCCAACTCACGGCAGGCTTGGGCTTGATGATCCCTGGGCCTCCCTTCCAACTCTACAATTCTTTGAAAACCTCTAATGAAGGGGAACTTTTTTGGCTTCTGTAGCAACTAGGAACATTGGCTGTGCTGGCAGAATCGCAGCTGGATCTCGGAGCATTTCCAGGAAACAATTTTCAGTTTTCACCCCGCCTTTGTTTTCTCTGCTTGCTGCTGAACTTCCATAACCCTAACCCCTCACAGACACCTTCATTTAAAACTTAACAGCAGCATTCCATGTCTCCAGCGTCTGCCTTCACCGAAAGCACCAGCTTCCCATATCCTCTTTGGGAGTCCTTAAAGGTAAAGGGACCCCTGACCATTAGGTCCAGTCGTGGTTTAACCCACAGTGCCACCTACATCCCTTTCTTTGGGAGTCCTACTCATGTGTAAAAGGAACACATGGAGAGGGACAAGCCCGCTGAGTTTCACCCTTTGTGAGCTGGAGGGCAAACACTTCTTCATATTCCCCAATTCTCTGTTGTGAAGAGATGCTCCACACATAAAGGAGGTTTTGTGCTTCAGTTGTTTGCCCTCCAGCTTATGAAAGGCAGCAAGGAGGATGGAGCTTTGCACACTTTCACATTGCCTTTACATGTGAGTAGAACACCGGGCTGCTTTGTGTGCATCATGCAAGTTCTGCTTGTTGTAAACTGAGTAACCCGCAGTAGGAAGAGTCCGTAAAAATTGTGAGCTGGTAGCACACCCCATGCTAATGGGCTTCTCTTGCTGGAAAAAGAAGGCAAGGGGACCTGAGTTATTTGTCCCCTGATTCTGAACATCTTGCTTGTGGGCTTCCCAGAAGCACCTGGTTGGGCACATGTAGCTTGGGTCTGACCATGCAGAGTCCTTATCATGCCAGAGAGGGAAGGAGGGAATCCCAGAAGAAGATAATGTAAGAGCATAAGAAGAGCCTGCTGGATCAGGCCCACCTAATCCATCATCCTGTTCTTCAGTGGCCAACCAGATGCCCGTCACGCTCCAATCCTGCTTGCTGGTTTCCCATAAGAGCCCTCTCTCCTCCTGCAGTTTCCAGCACCTAGTATTCAAAAGCATTGCTGCCTCCTGGTCCTTCACCTGCAGTTCAGACCCCGTAGGCCTGTAGGTTGTGTTGCTGGCTGTCTCAGAGGATGGAGCCTGGCCTCTTCTTTTTGAAAACTTTGAAAGATCCATGTAGGGATAATCGTTGGGTCCGGAGGGAGCACACTCTCCACCCGCAGGCAGCCACAGTCTGCCTGCACGCGTGACCTTGGGGTGCGGGGCACCCCCCCCCACACACAGACAAGCCACAGCTGTCTGAACATCGTTCCCTCTGTCTAACCTTTTGCAGTCTCAGTAGTCTGCGGTGCCCTGTCTGTAACCTTTGTCTCTGAGACCTTTTGTTTCCTTCGTCATACACTGTGCAAGGGGAAAATGTCGCAGTGGAAACAGGTGCCAAAATAGCTTTGTACCACCCCTCAATCTCGGGACTGGAAGATGTGTAAAGGTCACAGCCCAAAATGTATCTGCCTGGTTTGCATATTTGTGTCAATAAAAGGAGGCTCCACAGGGGTGGCCGGCAGCTTGCTTGCAGCTCACCTGTGCGCAGCTCACCTGCATTATCAACTCCTGCCTCATGTCCATCACTTCAGATACAGGTGTTTGGAATTTCTTTGGGGGAGGTCAGCTTCTTTTGACGCACCTTTCCTGTCTCCTCCGTTTCAGATGACAACAATTGCAAAGCCCAGCAGGAAGAAGCGCCGCAGCTGATGCGGACGCGGAGCGATGTGGGCATGCGCCGCAGGGGGACTCTCCGCACCCCGAGTGAGCAGCGGAGAATCAGGAGGCACCGCTTCTCCATCAACGGGCATTTCTACAACCACAAAGTGAGTCTCCCAAGGAGGGTCTACCTAGGGCGCCAGAGCAACTTGATTTAGGGATGGAGTCAGGTGCAGAATGTAGCTCTCGGTGCCTCCCAGTGAATTGCTAAGGCAGGCATCTTTTGTTCTGTTTTGTTTTGTTTTGTATGGAAGCTAGCCTCTATTATTTGCTTTATCATGTATTTGTGGCATTTTGTTCCAAGGAGTTCAAGGGAGAATATGTGGTTCTCCCCCCACCTCACCATATTTCTCACTCCATAAGACGCACCTGACCATAAGACATACCTAGTTTTTAAAGGAGGAAAAGAAGAAGAAAAATATTCTGAACAAAACAGTGGATGTATGATTTTTGTGGTTCATGCTGTGGCCACAGACATGTGATTTGACGGTGAGTTTGGGGTAGCCCAATGCAAAAATCCTGAGGATCCATGTGGATCCGTGCTTTGTAGGCATGTTTTTTGCACCATTGCGGCCCCACGCAACAGTGGGTGCATGATTTTTTGGGTGCAGGCTGTAGCCATGGACATGCTATGTGATATGATGGTAAAATTGGGGGTGACCCAATTTAAAATTCCTGAGGATCCATGGGCTTTTACCTCCCCCCTCCCAGGCAGCCTCCACTCTCTTCCGATCCCTTACCGATCAGCTGCTTCCTTTCAACACCCCCTTCCCTCTTTCCAAAAAAAAAAAAAAGCATGATCTGCTTTTCACCCCTGGGCTATTCGGCTCCAGGGATCACACATTCACTCCATAAGACGTACAGACATTTCCCCTTACTTTTTAGGAAGAAAAAAGTGTGTCTTATGGAGCAAAAAATACGGTAATCCCCACAACAACCTTGTGAGGTAGGTTAGGCTGAGAGGCAATGGCTGGCCCAAGGTCACACAGTGAGCTTCGTACCAAGTGGGGATTCGAATTCTGATCTCTCCCAGGTCCTAGTCTGATGCTCTAAGCCCTACATCACATTCTGGCTTTCCCTGAGCAGAGATTGGTGCCCATGTACCATACTTATCCGTGTATAAGACGAGGTTTTTTTCCTGCTGAAACAATGTCCAGAATTGGTGCTCCTCTTATACATGGTCAGTGCGTTGTTGGGACAGGGGATTGGTTGCTGGCGCAAGCAGGAGCTTGTCAGGGGTGATTGGGCGTGACTGGTGGCCGTGGCAAGGGCTGCCTGCTGCTACTACAGTAATTGGGCGTGCGACTGGGGTGGCTGCTGTTGGCGAGCGGGCAGACGATAGGTTGGTTCATTGACGTGCGCGATAGTCACCATTAGTCTGGCGGGTGAGTGAATTTTGGCCCTCAAAAAGCTCATCTACTGTGGGCAATCCCCCCCCCCCCATCTCAACAACTCTGGGCAATCTCCCCCCATTTTCTTAAATATGCACGGGGGCGTGTTATACACTGAAAAATACAATGTGTATAAAACTACAGAATGCTGGCAATGTGAGAATTCAAAAGCTCCATAATATTTGCTCTGGAATGTATGACCATTTCCCAGTTAATTTTTGAAGTTCTTTTTTTTTAAAAAAAATTTTTATTAAATTTTATTAAATGTTACTAAAAAAATGAAAAGAAAAAAAGAAATAGAAACAATACATAACCATACATTAAGACATTTATCTACACAATTTTCTAGAATGCAGACTAGAAAAGAAGAAAGAGAAAGGATAAAAGAAAGAAACAAGAAAAAGAATGAAGAGAAAAAATACTTTTCATACTCAATTTTATAATATTTTAACTAGGATTTATATATCATAATGTTTGAAGTATGAATTTAGAATAATTGATTATAGTTCTTTGATGCCTGTAGTCAGTCCTCTTGTCGGCAATTGTTCTTTTCCTTCCACCATGTCCCCCAACTCCTCTTTCTCGATTCGATTTTGATTTAATCTTTGCATTCTGCTTTTCCAGGAACAAATGTTGAGCTCTGAGTGGTTCACAAGAATCACGGCAGCATTAAACATCAAGAAACACTGGCAATCCCTATAATATCAAGCGCAGTAGTCTTTTAGTAAAGCAAACGACTGCAACAAATTAATCAAAACAAGGAGCTCAATAAGATCTTCCATAGTTTCTAATCTGGCGTGGCGTTAGGTCCCCCTTCTCCCCCAATACATGGCTCACACATCCCTCTGTGTTTCTGTGGGCCTCCAGGGTTTCCGCTTGTCTAGATCACCCTGTCCTCCAGCCTTCTGATGCCTTTCTGCTCCTCTCCACAGACATCGGTTTTCACACCCGCCTACGGCTCCATCACGAATGTCCGCATCAACAGCACCATGACGACGCCTCAAGTTCTCAAGCTTCTGCTTAACAAGTTCAAGGCAAGTTTTGCTGCAACGTTTTGAACTGGCCCAAAGCTGAGCTGGGAAAGTCTCCCAGTGGTGCCCCTGTCCAACTCTGGTCCATTTCTGTGGGGCTTGCGGAGGAGGGTGGCTGTCCCTAGCCTTGCCCAGCCTCGGGGATCTCCCATCTAGAATCATAGAATCATAGAGTTGGAAGAGACCACAAGGGCCATCGAGTCCAACCCCCTGCCAAGCAGGAAACACCATCAGAGCACTCCTGACATATGGTTGTCAAGCCTCTGCTTAAAGACCTCCAAAGAAGGAGACTCCACCACACTCCTTGGCAGCAAATTCCACTGTCAAACAGCTCTTACTGTCAGGAAGTTCTTCCTAATGTTTAGGTGGAATCTTCTTTCTTGTAGAAGATCTGTTTCGGACCACAACTCCCATCCGACTCAGCTTCATACGGCAGTGCTGGTTGGGACTGATGGGAGTTGTACCATGGAGAGCCCCCAAGTTGGTGAAGGCACCTGTAGGTTGTATATCTGTGTCTACTTCTCATGATGGCACCAATGAGCTGCCTGCTGTCACAGCTGCCTATTCTTGGACTGGACAAACACAAACCCCTATGCTGCAAAATGTAACTATCTACAAAAATGCAAATGCAACATGCTGGCTAATAACTGTTAGTCAATATATATTTGGTTATGCAGGCAATCAAAATACTGTATATGAATAAGTCACTTCAAAATGATGTATATATCATACAACACATCTCACAAAATATGCAAGTAACTACAAGTTGTTATATGTATCAGAGTCAAACACAAATGTATTTGTGTTGTAAGTATCAGCAGGTACACTATCCAGTGGGCACTGATCCACTAGCACGATCCCCATTAGTATGAATATTTCATTGATAATTGTTTGGTATGTACCTCTTTATATAGCGACGCGGGTGGAGCTGTGGGTTAAACCAGAGAGCCTAGGGCTTGCCAATCAGAAGGTCGGCAGATCGAATCCCCACAACGGGGTGAGCTCCCGTTGCTCAGTCCCTACTCCTGCCAACCTAGCAGTTCGAAAGCACGTCAAAGTGCAAGTAGATAAATAGGTACCGCTCCAGCGGGAAGGTAAACTGTGTTTCCGTGGGCTGCTCTGGTTCGCCAGAAGTGGCTTAGTCATACTGGCCACATGACCTGGAAGCTGTTTGCAGACAAATGCCTGCTCCCTCAGCCAATAAAGCAAGATGAGCGCCGCAACCCCAGAGTCGTCCACAACTGGACCTAACGGTCAGGGGTCCCTTTACCTTTACTTTTACCTCTTTATATATTTTGTTCTACTGTATAACTTACATGCAGGTTGCTCAGTTTTGTTGTCATTCATGGCATGCAATGCCTTATATTCCATTTCCAGCTGATGAAGACTTTATTCTGAAACAGTTGAACTATTCCGGATATACTGTCCATTTGAGACTTTTGTGAGACGTCTTCCTTTGAGAGATGGCTTGGCGTTCCTCGCTGTTCATTGATTTGTTGGATTCTCTGTTTGACTCTGATAAATATAACAACTTGTAGTTACTTGTATATTTTGTGAGATGTGTTGTATGATATATACGTCATTTTGAAGTGGCTTATTTGTATATTTTGAATGACATTGTACAGTGGTACCTCGGGTTAAGAACTTAATTCGTTCCAGAGGTCCGTTCTTAACCTGAAACTGTTCTTACCCTGAAGCACCACTTTAGCTAATCGGGCCTCCCACTGCTGCTGCGCGATTTCTGTTCTCATCCTGAAGCAAAGTTCTTAACCCAAGGTAATATTTCTGGGTTAGTGGAGTCTGTAACCTGAAGCGTCTGTAACTTGAGGTACCCCGAGGTACCACTGTATATTCACTAACAGCTATTAGCCAGCGTGTTGTGTTTGCATTTTTATCCTCTTGGACTGGGTCTGGAGGCTGATATGCTTCACTGGGGGTGGAATAAAATAACATGAACAGCTCCAAAGGGCAGCCTCAGCCACGTTGACTATTAGCAGGCACCCTCGGGCCCACCAAGCCTGAAACAGGAAGAAGTGGTTAGACCAGCTAGGTCTTGGTACACTTCAGAGGTTGATGGATTCCAACCCAAGGGCTGATGGGAGCTGGAGTCCAGCAACATCAGCCTGGGCGCCATCTTGCTTCCCCTTATAGAATCATAGAATTTTAGAGGTGGAAGGGACTCCCAACCCGCTGCAATGCAGATGGTCATCCAACCTCCCACCTTCTGAGAGTCCAGCACCTTCTGAGATAGTCCATTCCACTGTTGAACATCTTGTACCATCATAAAATTCTTCCTAACATTTAATCGGAATCTCCTTTCTTGTTGTTTGAATCCATTGGTTTGGGTCTTCCCGTTCGGAGCAGCAGAAAACAGGCTGGCTCTGTCTCTGCTGTGACAGCCCTTCAGGTATTTGAATATGGCCATGATATCTCCTCAGTCTTTCATTTACCAGGCTAAACATGCTGTCTTAAGCATATGCGGTGCTGGGATGCAAAGATCTGCCCGGCGCCCCCCCCCACAAGGTTGCCCAGCCCCAGGCGCATGGGAGGGCGGAGCTGGCCGGCCGCCTCACTGTCTTACTGGCTCAGTCGCCCCCAAACTCGCGACGCAGAGTTTGCCCACAGCAGAAGAGCCCACCACGGTGCTCCGACCGACAGGCAGGCTCTTCCCCAGACTCAATTCTCAGGGCCCGGACTCTCGGCTTGGAGCCCCTGAGAGCCTGGTGACCGGGTGCCCCACACCCCTAGCACTTATGGGTAAGACAGCCCTGGCTCAGCTCCATCAACCGTTCCTGATAAGGCTTGGTTTCCAGACTCTTGGTTATCTTGGTCAACCTGAAAACCTTGTTCCATGTCTGTGTGTTTGTGTGTGTGTTTTATCTTTTCTGTGTTTTCTTTTTTCTGTGTTCAGATTGAGAACTCTGCAGAGGAATTCGCCTTGTACATTGTTCACACCAGTGGAGGTGAGCAGACTGTTATTGTGCGCTGTTCCTTTTTTAAAAAAATAACAATTTTTATTTGATTTTACAAGCATAAAGTTCTAACAATACCAATTACATATCCATATTTAGAGATTTTTCTGAATCTCCAGACTTCCCACCATCCCCTCCATGGATCTTATTGTCAACATATTCAACTGCATGTTATTTCATAATCCATATTTTGTATCTCTCTATATTGTCCATAGTGTATTGTGTGCTGGTTTCAATAGGGCTGTGGTGCAGCTAAGCAGTTATGGATTTAAGCCATGGGTCACCAGCCTAATTTTTTTTAAAAAAATCATTTTTATTGATTTTCCAATAAAAACATCCAGTTAATATAGCCAATCGTAATACTCCAATTAAAATAAAAAACTAAAATAAAAAGACCAAATTATAGTCCAAATTATATCTGTTAATTTTTCACCAGCCTAATTGTAATGCCATGATGCATGGGGGGCGGGAAAGGGAATGAGATAAAACCACCCCAGCTGTTAACTTCGCCTGCCTCAAAGGCCCCCCCCCCATTTGTGCATTTAAAACATGTTTTAAAATGGATTTTTAAAAATATTTTATTTATTTGTATACCGCTATATCATAAAATACCAAAGTGGTTCACTACAACAACCTAAAAGCATACAATAAAACCATTAAAAATATTTTAAAAGTTAAAAGCAGGCATCAATTAACCATTGTGGAATGATGTATTCTTACTTGCCTGCATAGGCCTGGTGGAATAGATATTTTTTCAGCAGGCATTTAAAGCTGGCACAGAAGGTGCCTGCTGAATCTCCAGTGGCAGGGCGTTCCACAGGACTGGGCCAATGACACTAAAGGCTCAGTTTCTCGTTGTTGCTAAACGAGCCTCACCAACTCAGGGAATGGCCAGTGACGCTCCTGCAGATGGATGATAAAAATAATTTAAAATGGTGTGAAGTAGCTGGTGGGAAAACCTTTTCACAGGTTGCCTTGAGAGCTGCAATACTTGCCCACTGATTTGTACACTTTGGCCACAACCTCTCTTGACATAAGGCCCCAAGAGGGATGGACTATGGGTCAATGTTGCAAAACGGCCCCCACCCCTTCTTTGATGCTTCTCAGAAAGTTCTTGCTTGGTTGAGCTTGCCGCTGCTGCTGTTCCCCCTTCTGTGTCTGGGGCAACAGGGTAGACTTAGGGGTCCCTGCGTTGTCTTCTTCAGTGCCTTATCCACACTCCCTGTTTCATGCAGAAAAGCAGAAGTTAAAGGTGACAGATTACCCGCTGATCGCTCGGATTCTGCAGGGACCCTGTGAACAAGTTTCCAAGGTGTTCTTGATGGAAAAGGACCAGGTGGAAGAAGTCACCTACGATGTGAGTTGCTGCTTTGCGGTGGAATCCTATTTCAGTTCAGAGACGGGCAGGTGAAATGATCGAGGGGGTGGAGCAGCTTCCCTGTGGGGCAGCGTTTGAGGCTGGGGGAAAGCCGAGGAAGTGGTGACCTGGTAGAAGTTGACAGGTTTTTCTCCCTCTAATGCTAGAACTCCCAGGTTAATCCATTCAAAAGTATGTATTCTGACAAGGATTACAAACTCAAATAGAGATTACAAACTCAAATTCTGTAACGAATTATTGTGTTGTACATATCCTTCTGAGTTTGAGTTTGTAATCTCTATTTGAGTTTGCAATCCTTGTCAGAATACATACTTTTGAATGGATTAGTTTTTGTTACAATTGACTATTGATTTGCGAGTAGGGACCACTCCCACTACTGAAACTTATACTGGCCAGAGTTCTTGGTGTGCTTTTTTCTTGGTATATTTAATAACAAGAACTCCTTCAGGTATACTGGACCGAGGCCATTTAGAGCTTTAAAGTTCAGCACAAACACTTTGAATTGTGCTCAGAAACATACTGGGAGCCAATGCAGGTCTTTCAAGACCGGTGTTATGTGGTCTTGGCGGCTGCTCCCAGTCACCAGTCTAGCTGCCGCATTCTGGATTAGCTGTAGTTTCCGGGTCACCTTCAAAGGTAGCCCCACATAGAGCGCGTTGCAGTAGTCCAAGCAAGAGATAACTAGAGCATGCACTACTCTGGCAAGACAGTCTGTGGGTAGGTAGGGTCTCAGCCTGGGTACCAGATGGAGCTGGTAGACAGCTGCCCTGGACACAGAATTGACCTGTGCCTCCATGGACAGTTGTGAGTCCAAAATGACTGGTCCTTCAGGGGCACAGTTACCCCATTCAGGACCAGGGAGTCCTCCACACCTGCCCGCCTCCTGTCCCCGCAAAACAGTACTACGGTCTTGTCAGGATTCAACCTGACAAGAAGTGTGGAAGTTTGTTGCAAGTGGATAGAAAGTGATTCTTTTAATAGGAACGAGGAAAAGGGTTAACTTCCCCTCCTCACAGATCTCAGTCCTGATCCTGATTCTCCCCCCGCCCTGGTGTTAAACAGGAGAACCGTTGACTGCCGTTTGTCCGTAAGAAATGCACACAATTAAAGTAGAAAATTTCTGGGCTTCACCCAAAGCACTCCTGCTCCCCTTTGCGCTAGAAGAGGGTGCTGAGGTCTGTGAATACACAGTCATGGGTAGATGACCAGGGCCGGTCCCAGCCTCAAGCCAGGAGATGTGTGTTTCTCAAGCTCTCGCAGGGCCTGCATATTCCATCACCTCTCTGTTTTCTTTTTGCCCCCCCCCCCCACTTCCTGGGCAGGTTGCTCAGTATATCAAGTTTGAAATGCCTGTCCTGAAAAGCTTCATTCAGAAACTCAAAGAGGAAGAAGATCGTGAAGTCAAGAAACTAAAACACAAGTAAGCTCTTCCTTCTCTGGATTCCAGTCCTCAAGGCACAGTTCTTTCTGAATATATTTTTAAGGGCCCAGTCTGGGGATGTTTCCGTGGGAATTGCTTGAAATGATGCTTAAGATGCAGAGAAGCCTTGGCCAACCTGGCGCCCTCCAACCAAGTTGGACTACAACTCCTAGCAGCCCCAGAATCTCCACCCAACTGCCCTGTTGCAGCCCAAATATCTGAAGGGCACCAATTTTCTTTATTATTACATTTATATTCCACATTTCCTCCAAAGAGCTCAAGGCTGCACTTCTCCCTCCTCCTTCATGTTATCCTCGCGACATCCCTGCAAGGTAGGTTAGGCTGAGAGGCAGTGACCAAGGGGGGATTTGAACCCTGGTCTCCCAGGTCCTAGTCCAGCACTCTAACCGCTACACCGCACTGGCGCCCCAGTGGAGAAGGCTGCTCTCTCCTCAACACAAAGGTCTGGGGTGCACACCCTTTTCCTTTTAAGCTGTAAGACACTGCTTATTTTTCAGGTATTCTGTCCTGCGTGTAATGATTGAGCAACGATTAGAAGAGGTTTCCGAAGGCCCGGCCACAATGTGAAGCCTTTGCCCTTGGGCGGACTTTGCTGCCACTGCCAGGGCCCCAGAAGAGCCACATCTTGGAGAAGATTTGTTTGCTTGTGCTGCGATGAGCAAAGGCGGCTCTTCGTTTCTGGAGCAGAACTTGAACACAGAACCCACCTTGACCAACTGTCTTTTCTTTCCTCCAAGCTTTCCTGGAGGTGAACTCAGCAGAGTGGCAGGAGGCCTTTTGAACACTGCTTGCTGGGGACAAAAAAGGCAGCCACCAAAGCCTTTGCCTCTTGGCCAGCCTGGAGCCAGTGGACCTTCTTGCCTCTCCAGCCGGGCGATTTTGAGGTTCTGTTGATGTTGGGGGCACCCTCTTTGCATGCCACCAAAACGCCGCTTTAACCTTCCAAGCAAATTCTGGCTTTGCGGTGGCAAGTCAGGGCCAGAGGAGGAAGTCTCCTCCCTTTTTTCTCTTTTGGTCATTTCTGAGCTCTAAGTAAAATATTCAGATTTTCTCTTCCCCCACTGGGAGGGCCTAGTCTTAGTCTTGCCTGCCCTTTCTCCACCTATTTCCATGGCCTCTTCCTCTTGCTCTCCCCCATGTTTTTAAGCTGGGCTCTCACACACTCATAAAATTTAGGCCTCCTCTGCGCGCACACCCTGTTGGATTGCAGCCTTGGCTGCTCCTTTCTCCCTGCTGCTCAGGCAGCAAAGTCGCCCATGGCAGCTTGGCCTGGCTAATGATGCCCCTTCCAGGAGTCCCTCTTCCTCCTGCTTCCGTGGGGCCTTTGAGATGGCGAGAGGAGGCCAGGTTTTCATTTTGGCCCAGATAAGGAGTGCCCAAAACTGGCTTGGGTTTGCCTGTGGCTGCGGAAGTCAGTGCACAGCTACCTTCCCTGTATGGTGTCAAGGTGGGGGCAGCTGGGCTCGGGTCCCTTGGATGCCCTGAAGACAAGGGGCTCTGTAGACCCAGTCAGCACCACTTTTCGGAGACGCTTTGGCTGAGCTCTTTGAATGGGCTGGTGGCCCAGCTATGCAGGCCAACAGTGCAAATTCCCTTTCATAAACCATTTTTTTTAAAGGATGGCTGTTAACCCTGTGTTGGCCTTGCTATATATAGCAATGGTGCAAAGTTCCATCAGCTTTAAAAATGCCTGGCTTATGCTCCCATCCACTCGTAAATAGACCCAAGAGCGAGTCGTGTGGGGCCTTGCTGCAGATGTTGGCCCTCCTACTTAAATCCTAAATGCATTTGTTCTCCTTCCCCTCCACCCCTTGCAACTGTAGACGTGCCATTTTCAAGAACCTCTCCCAGATATGGAGGCCAAATGCCCAGGAGGTTTTGCAGGAGAAGCTCTTGGGCTTTAAAGGAACATCGGACGTTTCCCACCTCCCTTTGATGTGGGTTTAAAATGGCTGGGAAATAATTCCTCTGCATAAGGCATTATGGCAAAAATCAGCTGTGGGGGGAGCAGTTTGAATCAAAGAAGGGGGAAGGGTGTTTAACCCTCTCCCTGCCAACTGCATTCTGCCTCTAGCTTTCATCCCTCAGCTGGTTTGCCCCCTGTTGGGTTCCAGGCATGTTCTTACACTTGCAGAAATGCTCCTGGAAACCCTCTGAAGGCAGGTCTTAGTTGAGGTGGGTCAGGAAAGGGTTAAGCGTCCTGTTTCCCCTCCCCCCTTACTAATGCATTCCAAAATGATCTCCTCCCTCCTTGAGCTGCTTTGCACTAACATAAGTGGCCAGCAGGTATTAACATGTATTTATGTGTAATATGTAGTCCTGCCCTTAGTGGCATCAGTGGAACTTTTTTGAGAAAAGAAATAATAATTCAGAAGGTTTCCTACTTAGCCCCTGCATACCACCCCCCAAAAAGGATTCTTTTCTAGTGTGTTGTTGCTTTTTGGGGCTGAAATCCTGAGCATATTTAACACTCCCTAAGGAAGCCCCACCAAAATTTCGTGGATATATCACCCTCTTTCTTGCTAGCTAACCCTTTAACAACTTTTCACTTCTAAATTGCACTAGATTGATTGTGGATATTTTTTTAAGCTCCAGCCTTTTCTATTATTCTTTTATTATTATCTATATGCCAAATATTACATGCACAGGAAAATAACAGCAATAATTTATATAAATAATAATAATAATAATTTTTTTTGGGGGGGGAGGGGGGGAAGGATTCTAACATGAACCAGCACATGAAAACAGCCTACTTATGATGCGCTTGGAAACAAGCTCTGAACAGCACAAACAGATTTGCAATGATGATTGTAGCCTGTGGGCTGGATCCACGTTTAACTGTACTTGGAGAGTCCCACTGAAATCGATGGTACAGTACTTCATTGGGTCAACTCTTAAGTAGGTCAAGTTATGAGGTCCAGCCCTGTACACCAGTGGTTCCCCCACTTTTTTGGGGGGGGGCACCTCTCCCTTGGTTCCATAAACTCAACCCCAATGACCCCTACCCTGTAGAAAGGATTGTCCAGAATAACAGTTTGCGCCACCTGCTAAAGAAGATAACTCAAAACGGTAAAAATTGCACATTTACCCATAACCCAGTTAAAAGTATTTAGTTTAATTGATTCATCAGAAGTGATGAACTTGATCCAGTGATACTCGCTCTTCAATGGGGTAAAAATAATAAAATAATTATTATCAGCCATTTACACCTCTAGACACCTCCTTGCCTCTTAGCATCTCCCCCCCCCCCACTAGTAACCCCACTGGGGGGTGGGGGGGTGGAACCAACCACTTTGGGAACGACTGCTGTATACTCTTTAGTCCAAATGTACATTTCATTCCATTCTTGTTCATGGTTTCAGTCTCTGGCGGAAACTAAAGGGTGGGTCACCTTTTTAAAAAGGGCAAGTCTGTTTTTGGGGAGGGTTATTTTAAGAACTCTTGGGATCTAAGCAAGTGGAGCTCAGGATTGCAAAAGCTGACTTGCATTGCTCTGGCTAAGGGTTCGGTCTCTCACAAACAGGGATGTGCATCTCTTGACGGTGGGCAACTGAAAGTGTGAACTGGCTTGTGTCGTGCGTGAGGTCATGCGAAATCTGCATAGAGTGCTGCCCATGCAAGAATTTGCAACTAACCAGTGGTGAAATGTGCATTCCTGAGCTAGGACCTAGTGCCTGAAGTAGACACACCTTCGCAGGTTTACGGAAGCTGTACCTGAGCAATGGGCCAGCGCAGAGTTGCCAACCATCTTGTGTTTTAAGGGCGATCCTGAAGGAATTGCACCACAAGGGGTTGGGCTAAATGACCCTCTAGGCAGTGGCGTAGCGTGGGGGGTGCAGGGGGTGCCATCTGCACCGGGTGCAACATTTGGGGGAGGGGCGCTCGCAGCTCTCTGCCCCTACCTGCCTCACTCACTCTCTCTCACAGTGCTGGCTGTGCGAATCCGATCCGAACTGCCGGGTCGCCGCCCACTGTGGAGGGGGAGGGTGCCAGGCGTGCGTTGCGGTGTGGAGTGGAGAGATAGCGAGGGAGGGACTATCTGGGGGAGGGACAGTGCAGCGGCCACCCAGCGCAGCGTTGAGCGCGGGAGAGAACCACATCCGACCAGCCCAGGCAGCGGCAAGAAGAAGCTGGCAGCGGCGGCAGGTTAGGGGTTAAGGGCGCAAATTACTTGCCTTGCCCCGGGTGCTGACAACCCACGCTACACTGCTGCCTCTAGGTCCCAAATCCATGTATATCCTGGCATAATAAACTTTGTCATGTAAACAAGGGCCACCCAGCAAAGTGCCCTTATTTTGGCACAGGGCTGGCTGATGGGCGACACACCTCCGATTGCAACTGGAGTTACCTGTGTGAGATTTAGCAATAATAGAAATGTACTCTTGATGGGAAGGACAGCGTAACGTAGTCTCTGAAAGCTGTGAACTGAGAGGGCCCGAGTTCAAGTCTTACCTCTGCTGTGAATTCATTAGGTGCTCATACACAAACCCCTTTCTCTGCCTCGATGCCCCTTTTGTAGAATGGGGGGGAGAGATAATGCAGGTCTATTTTTCAGAGCTGTTGTAAGGATTGCAGAGGTTATGTATGTGGTGCGCTTTGACATCTTAGAATGCAGATATAAATGCTAAGTTTTGGGCTAAAAAGTGGATGAACTGCTGTTTGTTTTACATGTCTTCTTTACAACTTCCTGAGAGTAGGAGCTGTTTGACAGTCGGACAAACCTCCTCAGCAGATGGTAGAGGTTTTTAAGCAGAGGGACGCAGGTGGCGCTGTGGGTTAAAGCCTCAGCGCCTAGGGCTTGCCGATCGAAAGGTCGGCGGTTCGAATCCCTGCGGCGGGGTGCGCTCCCGCTGCTCGGTCCCAGCGCCTGCCAACCTAGCAGTTCGAAAGCACCTCCGGGTGCAAGTAGATAAATAGGGACCGCTTACCAGCGGGAAGGTAAACGGCGTTTCCGTGTGCGGCTCTGGCTCGCCAGAGCAGCGATGTCACGCTGGCCACGTGACCCGGAAGTGTCTCCGGACAGCGCTGGCCCCTGGCCTCTTAAGTGAGATGGGCGCACAACCCCAGAGTCTGTCAAGACTGGCCCGTACGGGCAGGGGTACCTTTACCTTTACCTGGGTGGCCATCGGTCAGGGACTCTATGGCCAGTGGCGTAGCGTGGGGGGTGCAGGGGGGGCCCGGCCGCACCGGGCGTAACATCTGGGGGTTAGGGTTAGGGTGCGGAAATCCTCGGGTTAGGGGGTGCAAATTACTTGCCTTGCCCCGGGTGCTGACAACCCATGCTACGCCACTGTCTATGGCTTTGGTTCTACTTTGCAGGGGGTTGGACTAGATGACCCCTTTGAGTCCCTTCCAGCTCTGCAATTCTGAGATTCTATGTACTAATCAGGCCTGTGATCGGCCTATGTCTGGTTCTTTTCTGGGGTCTTACTGGGCAGATTTCTCTACTGTGTCCAATGATCTATGCCAGAGGATTTCAACCTTTTTGGGTCCACGGCTCCCTTGACCAACTGCACAGGGCCGTCTTACCCATAGGCGCTAAGGGGTGCAAGGCACCCAGGTGCTGGGCTCTCAGGGGCGCTCGGCCGAGAGTCCAGGGCCCAAGATTTGAGTACGGTAAAGAGCCTGCCCATCGGTTGGAGCGCTGCAGCAGGCTCTTCTGCTGCGGGCAGCTCTGCGCCGTGAGTTCGGGGGCGACCGAGCCAGCGAGACGCTGAGGCAGCTGGCTGGCTCCACCCTCCTGCGCACCTGGGACTGGGCAACTGGGGTCAGGGGCGCTGGGTGGATCTTTGACCCCGGTGCCACTTAAGACAGCCCTGCAACTGCATTCTTTCTGTGGCACCCCTGTGGGGCTCAGGAACCCAGTTGTGTCACCCCCTTGCCTGCCGAGCTGGCAGCATCTCACGCTTTTTCAAACACTTTCCCTTGTGGAGTGTTCCCTCAGTCTCCTCCCCTCTCCTTGGGAGTCCTTCAGGCAGCTGCTACCACCACCTATGGTCTCTGAGTTGCTCCCCCCACCCCAAATAGAGGTGCCTCCTGCCACTGGGGCCTGGGAAGCACCCCCTGGCCAGCCCCAGAGGCACTATTCGCCTGGAGAGCTTGTAGCCAGGGCTGCTGCAACAAACAGCTGTGCAAGCCTTTGGGAGGCAGAGATGCGAGAGGGCATCAGAGGAGGGAGGGAAGGGAAGGGGGACAGAGGCCAGTGTTGCCCATCATTCAAGGCACCCCAGGGTGGCAAGGCACACTGGTTGAAAACCACTGCTCTATGCAACCACACCCAGTCTCCTGAAGAAGGGAGGGTTTTGTCACAAGGCGCTGCTTACGACCATCCTCCCTCTGCTCCAAGGAGCCCATACGGCTGGCTCTGATCTTGGAGGTGGACAGGAGATGTGTTTTGATGCTTCCAGCCCTTGCCTTCCTAGGAGCCAGCAGGCCCTTGGGGATGAAAGTCCATGGTGCGGCTTCTATCCCAGAGCACAGAAATTTGTTCAGAGAATCTTCATAGCATTGGAAGGTTAACCTTGGAAGCCATTTAGTCGATGAGGGCCGCCCACTGCCACCATCCAAGACAGCCTTGACTCGTCAGAAAAGTCTTCCTAATGCATAGTTGAAATTATTGTAGGTTGAACCCATTGACTTGAGTACTGCTCTCTGGAGGAAATAAATTTTGCTCCATCATCTATGTGATAATCCCCCCAAATATTCGAAGATAGCTGTCGTGTCACCTTAATAATCTCTTACTCTGCCCAAAATGTATACCTGAAGGAGTGTCTCCACTCCCATTGTTCTGCCCGGACGCTGAGGTCCTGCACCGAGGGCCTTCTGGCAGTTCCCTCATTGAGAGAAGCAAAGCTACAGGGAACCAGGCAGAGGGCCTTCTCGGTAGTGGCACCCGCCCTGTGGAACGCTCTCCCATCAGATGTCAAAGAGATAAACAACTACCTGACATTTAGAAGACATCTGAAGGCAGCCCCGTTCAGGGAAGTTTTTAATGTGTGACATTTTAATGTATTTTTAATCTTTGTTGGAAGCCACCCAGCCAGATGGGCGGGGTACAAATATTAAATTATTATTATTATTATATAGTTCGGCTTTTACAAATGAAATGATTGGCTAGGAAGAAAAGTTCCTCTCCCCACTACCAGGCAAAAAAGAAAAGTTGTGCCAAAAAATTGCTCCTGGGGCCTAGTTCAGATCCAAAGTAGAACCCAGTGGCGGTGCTTTTCCTGGAATGTACCATTTCAGGCTGGAGGGGAGTTGCTTCTTTGAATGAGGAACACACATGGACCAATAGCACACTTGGCAGAATGAGTAGGTGGCCTTCTGGCATGCTACATGTGTTGTGAGTTTACCAAGTAGAGTATGATTCAGATTTGCAATGGCCACACACCCCCTTGAAACCGAAATGGTCCTGTCCAGAAACACTTTACCACTCCACACTTCAGAACGTGCAAGTTGGCTTTAAGCTGTTCTTAAAGCTTTCCCCCCTTAGATCAGTGTTTACATCAGGGCTGACTTAAGCTGTGGCCTTCCAGATGCAGGCTTGACTCCGACTCCCATCATCCCTGGCTGTTGGCCGTGCTGGCTGGAGCTGATGGGACCAGGAGTCCAACAGCTCTTGGAGGACTGCTGCAAGTTCTCCACTCTTAATCCACGGGGTTTCACCTGCTTCAGACAATATATTTGTTGCTTGGTAAGAATAAAGGGATGCGGGTGGCGCTGTGGGTAAAAGCCTCAGCGCCTAGGGCTTGCCGATCGAAAGGTTGGCGGTTCGAATCCCCGCGGCGGGGTGCGCTCCCGCTGCTCGGTCCCAGCGCCTGCCAACCTAGCAGTTCGAAAGCACCCCCGGGTGCAAGTAGATAAATAGGGACCACTTACTGGTGGGAAGGTAAACGGCGTTTCCGTGTGCTGCGCTGGCTCGCCAGATGCAGCTTTGTCACGCTGGCCACGTGACCCGGAAGTGTCTCCGGACAGCGCTGGCCCCCGGCCTCTTGAGTGAGATGGGCGCACAACCCCAGAGTCTGTCAAGACTGGCCCGTACGGGCAGGGGTACCTTTACCTTTACCTTTTTAAGAATAAATTGTATTCTCCATTCTGAACAGAACTGGTACCCGTTTGTTCTATCAGTGTTGTGTTCTACATTGCTGGAAAATCTGCTCCGCAGGGGACCTTTTCTGGAAAAGCTTCTGTTGGGAGGCTTCCATTGGGCGAAAAGGGAAGTATCCTGAGGCTTTCAGCTTGCAGGGCAGAAAGTTAATAAGCATCCAGGGATGTGTGAGTGTATGGATGCGTGTGCGTGGAATTTCCCCCACAACCCCTAGTGAGAAAGCAGCTGTTTTTGCTGAGCTGAGCTAGCAATATCTTGATCTGTCATTCACATGCAATATAATACATGGTATCCCAAGTCTTCCATCAGCAGCAGCGCTATCTTCAGAATTTATGTTTAGCTAGATTGGAAAAAAAACTTTCTTTTATCCATGGATCTCTCAAAGGCTTGTGCTGTGTGTGTGGGGGGGGGGGGAGGTTTGGACCATGGATTTCATAAAACCACCTTGTGAATACCGCTTTATGTAGTATGAAGCACATGCAACTAGATTATTTTGTTTTAATTAAAGCACTTTGTCAATAGAAATGCAACAGTGGTCCTCTGGTTTTATTCTATCGTTGTGGGAATAATTTGGGAAGAATGAAATGAGGGCACAATTCAGGGCACAGTTTGGATCTGAGACCCCCACGGCTCTGGAAGGTTTGGGGTTATGTGAGGAAGAAGTTGAATTAATTTAGTAGGCAGGATAGCGACCGACTCTGAAACTCTACATTGTTCTTCTCAATAAACTTTTCCTTGTTTAAGATATGCCTCTTTGGCCAGGCTTATGCAAGAAATGTTCAGCTGAGGTCACACTAGTGCTTTTAAGTTTTAAGATGCTTGCAAATAATATTGGTGGGATCAGTGCACTTCTAGACTGTCACTGTTAGGGGGAGGGATTCAACCTCACATTAGCAAATCACACACGCAAAATGTAGTATAAACACTGACAACTGGGAAACACTGGCCTGTTAGCGCTCCAATTGGAGAACAGCCTTTACCAAAGGTGTCATGGGCTTTGAAGACACTCAAACTCAGGACGCAAGGGAGAAACGTGCTAAGAGGAAGGCACGCTTGGCAAATCCACACCGTGATCAACTCCCGCCCGGAAACCAATGTCCCCACTGTGGAAGGACGTGTGGATCCAGAATTGGCCTCCACAGTCAATTACAGACTCATTGTTAAAACCGTGTTTATGGAAGACAGTCTTACTCGGCTACAAGTGATTGCCAAAGAAGAAGGAGGACTAGATGGCCCTTGTGGGTTGGGTCCCCTGCAACTCCTTTGATTCTATGAGATTCAGGTGGCCCAATTAATGCTGATTTGGAGTTCTTGTGTAACAACAAATCCACTTCCCCAAATGATCTGACTTTTTCCGATAAAGAAAAATGCACAGGAAAGTGTGGAGTAATGCCCTGTAGCCTTCCCACGAACAAATCAAGATACCGTATTTTTCGTTCTATAGGACGCACATTTGCCCCTCCAAAAATTAAGGGGAAATGTGTGTGCGTCCTATAGAGCGAATGCAGGCTGCGCCGCTAAGCCCAAAGCCAGAACAGGAAGACCGAGCACTGCGGAGGGCTCCTTCTCGCTGCTCTAGCTTGGGGACGGCTGCGCGCACAGCCTCTCCAGGGCAGCAGGGTGCCTTCACCCCGCTGTCCTGCAGAAGCTAGCAAGGCTGTTCCCAAGCCAGAACAGTGAGACGGAGGGCTCCGTCTCGCTGCCCTAGCTTGGGGACGGCTCCGCGCAAAGCCTCTGCAGGGCAGCGGGGCACTGTGCTCCAAAGGCTTCAGGGATCTTTGAGGCTGGCGGTGGGGGAAAGCAGCGCTTCCCCCCACCGCCAGCCCCACAAGCTCTGGTAAATGTACCTTGAACGCACCTTGTTTTAGAGGGGGAGAAAAAGAAAATTTTTTCCCCCTGTTCTCCCCCTCCTATGGTCCTGTGCGTCCTATGGTCCGGTGCGTCCAATGGAGCGAAAAATACGGTAAATCAATAAACAGGTTGTCTGGCTATGACCTGAGAAGCTGCCAACTGCAATGTCAAGTAAGGACACTGACATACAGCTGTTACCAGTTCCAGTTAAGAAACAGGAAACTACCTTGTCTCAAGTTAGCACATTGCCAGGAGTCTTTGCCCGATACTTTGTGTGCAAAGCTAGGGCTCTCCCATGGGCTCACAACCCCTTTCTCTGGGACATTTGGGATAACCAGGTAGCTACCTAGATCTATGTACCTGATGAATGGTCGCAGGCAAAAGTGGAGTCATGTCCTTGAAGGGGTGAGCTTCTGTCATGCCTGATGCCATCTTGAGTTTGTCCTGAATAAAGATGTTCACTCACCATCCTTTGTGCACATCTCACAGTAGCAGGTGACAGAGAGCCCTGAGGACCTTTGCGACCACTTTTTCCGTTGGGCCCACCCTCACTTAAATATAGTGCACCCACCTCACAGAACACCAATTCCACGAATTCCTACAAACTACCCCAGATTATCTTGTGGGGGACTTGTGTGAGGGAAGACTTAATACTTTGGAGTCCAGGGCAGGATTTGATCAAATAAACAGTAAAGATTTTATTAAACAAAGGAAGTTTATGACACAAAGTGGGTAAAACACAAGATACTTCAGATTATAATGTTACAGTGGTGCCCCGCAAGACGAACGCCTCGCAAGACGGAAAACCCGCTAGACGAAAGGGTTTTCCGTTTTGGAGGCGCTTCGCAAAACGAATTTCCCTATGGGCTTGCTTCGCAAGACGAAAATGTCTTGCGAGTTCCTGCGGGTTTTTTCCCTTTTCCCCCCCTTTTCCTAAGCCCTAAGCCGCTTATCAGCTGATCCGCTAAAAGCCGCTAAACCGCTAATAGCGCTAATCCGCTAAGCTGTCAATGGGCTTGCTTCGCAAGACGAAAAAACCGCTGTACGAAGAGCCTCACGGAAACGGATTAATTTCGTCTTGCCAGGCACCACTGTATTTCACTTCAGTTCCTTCTCAGTTGTTGCACAGCTGTTGCCGCTTAATACTTTGGTTCTTAAACAAGGTGGTATTTTCTGTCAGTTACACACCCCTTAGACAACCCTACTCCGGAGGTACTCCAAGTAATAGACCCAAGGGATCACCACACCCCTCTTAACTGGTTTGGGGGTCTTCTCTTTTCATAGAATCTCTCTCCTCCTGACCGGAATGAGACCTAAGTAGACTGTATCTTTCCAGCTTCTACTTTTCCTGTCTCCACCTCAGCCTCCCAGTTAATTCCTGGCCTATTACACTTACACTAAGCTCTGTCCTTCACACTAAGCTCAGAGACTCCTTTTTCTAGTTTTGATATATTCCTCAGAGTGGATGCTTCTACCCAGAACCAACTCTCTCTCCTCTATCTCCCAACCTATTCTCCCAACCTCTATCCCAACCTAAAGAACTGTCTCTCAAAATCAGGCTTCCTCAACCTGCAGCCCTCCAGATGTTTTTGGCCTACAACTCCCATGATCCCTAGCTAGCAGGGCCAGTGGTCAGGGATGATGGGAATTGTATTCTCAAAACATCTGGAGGGCCGAGGTTGAGGCAGCCTGCTCAAAATCCTCTCCTTTTCAACTCCCCCTCCTGGAACCCCAGCCAATCAGAATCTGCCGTTCATTAACCGTTTGCTAGCAGGGGAAAAGGGAAACATCTGGTGACCCAACCTGCCCAGCAAAAACAAACTTTTCTGTCACAACCCTCTTCTCCTGAAGAGATCCACTGGGTATGAACCAGCCCTGTATAACTCGAGATGACCCAGTTTGCAGGTTGCACTGACCTGTGGCAGCTTCGCAGGGCCTTGATAAGCCTCCTGGATGTGTTGTTTGGCCAGGATCCTGAACATTGTGTGTGTGGGTGGGTCACGAGTTGTGCAGGATGACTGTCTAAAGAGCCTAGCTTGCTCCACTGACCAGTCAGGTGGCGATGAGGCATCAAGCTTTTGTTCCATTCTGGGGAGCCCTGATGTGCTCTGACAACAACTCTGTTTCCAGCTCACAGAGGATTCACGCTGTCAGCAGCCTTCCACAGGCAGAGAGTCTTTGCCCCTGAGGGTCCTCATCCGCTGCTCGTGGTTGCTCCTAGGAGAAAGTAAGTGCAATGGACTTTCTTACCTGCTGGCTTAGATTTTGAGTTTTCTGCCTTACTTTGGGGGGGGGGTTAACACTTCAGCTGCAATCCAAACAATTCTGAGAGTTTGTGCTTATTGCAACCTACCACTTTTTTCCTCTCACTAAGTGCATCATTGGGGGCGGGGGGGGGGGGACACAACAGATTTCCATGAAGATCCCAGCTAGGAGGCAAAGGCACCATTCCTTCCTGTCCGGTGGAACAAATAGCCTCCCTTGCACTTGCTATTTTATTGTTGCACACCAACCCAAACTTGGAGTGCTGAGAGATTCCAAGGGTTCTAGGTTTGGTTTCATTGGAATGAAGATCAGCAGAGACTGTGGTGTCTTTAGGATATATAGTTGTATTTAAACATATATACAACCTGAGCATAAAATGGAGGGGTTCCCAGCATTAGCAGCCCGACAGATCTCACTTCAATAGGGACAAATGAAAGGTTCTGCACTTAGGCAGAGATAACCAGCTGCACAAATATAAGATGTAGGACATCCGACTTGCATGCAAAAACGATTTGGGGTCTTAATAGACCACAAGCTTAACATGAGTCAAAAGTGTGATGCAGCAGCAAAAAAAGCTGATACCATTTGAGGTGGCATCAACAGAAGTCAAGTGTCCACATTGAGGAAAGTTATACTCCTCCTCTATTCTTCCTTGGCCAGACCGCATCTGAAGTCCTGTGTCCTGTTCTGGGCACCTCAGAAGGATATTGGCAAGTTGCAATGTGTGCAGAGGAGGACAGCCAAGATGAACAAGGGTCTGGAAGGCAAGCCTTATGAGGAACACTCGAGGGAGTTGGGTATGTTTAACCTGGAGGAAAAAAAGCAGAGACATCACCTTGCCAACAAAGGTCCATATAGTTAAAGCTATGGTTTTCCCAGTAGTGATGTATGGAAGTGAGAGCTGGACCATAAAGAAGGCTGGTCGCCAAAGAATTGATGCTTTTGAATTATGGTGCTGCAGGAGACTCTTGAGAGTCCCATGGACTGCAAGAAGATCAAACCTCTCCATTCTTAAGGAAATCAGCCCTGAGTGCTCACTGGGAGGACAGATTGTGACGGGGAAATGAACTTGAATCTAATCTCACAAATAATTGCTCTGCTTCTGCTCCACATTTGCACTTAAGAAATGTGATGCACACACACACACACACACACACACACACACACATTGTTTCACATGCTTTATGGATTATTAATCCTCAAGCAGCGTAAAGTCAAAAGCTCATCGGGAATCACCGCTCTCATATTTCCCTTGTTGCAAGACATTTTTCTCACTGGAAACAAAACCCCAGCAGACAGCAGTACATTCTGCACAAATGACATGGCACAGGTGGTGAGTCAGGGGCCTGACTTATACAAGGGGGAAACCTTTATGCTGTAAGTTAGGGGGCTCCCACCACTAAGGGAAAGGGCCTCTGATTTCCCTAAGCTATCAAGGCCCTGCACAGCCAGGCTGCCTTTTAATGGAACATTACTGGCCCAAACTGCGCTCAAATAAATTTCAATAGGGACACTTTGGCGTGGATAACCAGATGCAGAAATTTTTTTTGGGGGGGGGGCAGCTGGCTTGACAGCAGGACATGAGTCAACAATGTGATGAAGCAGCAGAAAAAGCTATCGCAATTCTAGATCAAGAGAAGTAATAGAACTACTCCATTCTGCCTTGGTCAGACCTGGAGTAGAGTTTGTTTGTTTGTTTGTTTTTTCACTTTCAAAACACAGTACTTTTATTCTCCTGGAAAGGCAGCTGTATATTACAAAGCCTAAAGATGTGAAAACGCACACACAGCGAGTGATTACTTCAGAAAGCAGTTTTGTGGTCTTAAAAGTTACAGTCCTGATGTTTTAAATGTTAAAGCTTTTTCCACAACCACACGTTCCTTTGATGTTTGGGTCCAGTCGTGACCAACTCTAGGGTTGCGGCGCTCATCTCACTTTATTGGCTGAGGGAGCTGGCGTACAGCTTCCAGGTCATGTGGCCAGCATAGCATGACTAAGCCGCTTCTGGCGAACCAGAGCAGCGCACGGAAACACGATTTACCTTCCCGCCGGAGCGGTACCTATTTATCTACTTGCACTTTGACGTGCTTTCGAACTGCTAGGTTGGCAGGAGCAGGGACCGAGCAACAGGAGCTCACCCCGTCGTGGGGATTCGAACTGCTGACCTTCTGATCGTCAAGTCCTAGGCTCAGTGGTTTAACCCACAGCGCCACCCGCGTCCCATCTGAATGTTCTTATGTGAGGCCAATAAAGATTACTTGACTTGACTTGACTTTATTGCCCCCAAGCGGCCCCTCAGGTGAATCACTCCAACGTCTTCCCTTTTGGAGTTCTTGCAAAAGGGGTTTTTTTTTGGGGGGGGAGGGTTGGGGGCAACAGCAGAGAACTGCTGAGCCAGAAGCCTCAGGCAGTTGGCCTGTGGGTGACAGCAGCTGAAGGGTGTGTGTGTGTGTGTTTGGACTGGAGTATTGTTTTCTTTCCTGGGACTCAGGCTTTTGTGCAAACAAGTCATGTGGGCGGCAAGCCCTGGAGGGCCAATGGCTCAGCAATTTCACCCTCTTTATTGTGCTGCTGTTCCCAGAAGCTTCTGCCCTGTCATTAGGCCTGGCTTATTGTGTTGAGCGTAGGGACTTTTCAGTTTACAGGAATGGCCAGTAAGGGCTCATTCACACGTAACTTTTGCCCTGCGCTTTCTAGGCACAGGCCTGCGCTTTCCTGGTTTGTGTCTGAGCACTTTTTCCATTTTCTTTGCCCTGCCTACCGCATGGCCCAAGAAAACCTGCTTTTGATGCTGAATCAGGGTGGCGCTGTCGGTTAAACCACAGAGCCTAGGGCTTGCTGATCAGAAGGTCGGCGGTTCGAATCCCCGCGAGCGGTGAGCTCCAGTTGCTTAGTCCCTGCTCCTGCCACCCTAGTAGTTCGAAAGCACGTCAAAGTGCAAGTAGATAAATAGGTACCACTCTGGCGGGAAGGTAAATGGTGTTTCCGTGCGCTGCTCTGGTTCGCCAGAAGCAGCTTAGTCATGCTGGCCACATGATCCAGAAGCTGTATGCCGGCTCCCTTGACCAATAAAGCGAGATGAGCGCCGCAACCCCAGAGTCATCCACGACTGGCCCTAATGGTCAGGGGTCCCTTTACCTTTACAGAACAAACGGCAATCTGGGTTTTCCGTGAAAGAGGAGGCTTTTGCAGGGAAAGTGGCGAGGCAACATGACAGACGTTTATGAAATCATGCATGGCTTGGAGAAAGTGTTTAGAGAAAAGTTTTCCTCCCTCTCTCATAAAACTCGGCTTTGTGGGCATCCAGTGAAGCTGAGGGCTGGACAGTTAAAAGGGTTTCTCACGCAGTGCAGAGCTGAACTTTGGAGCTTTGGGTGTAAGTGGTGGGTGCCAACCTGGATGGCTTTAAAAGAGGATTGGGAAAATCCATGGAGGATTACTAAGCAATCATTGGCTCCTAGCCAGGATGGCTCTGTTGTGCCTCCACAGTTGGAGGCAGCGATGCCCCTGAACACCAGTTGCTGGAAACCACAGGAGGGGAGCAAGGGTTCTGGTTCTGGGATCCTGCTCATTGGCCACTGTGAAAACAGGATGCTAGACTAGATGGGGCTCCTTTGGCCTGATCCAGCAGGCTCTTCTGTTGTTCTGATGTTCTTAATAATAATAATAATAATAATAATAATAAGAATAAGAATAATAATAATTTATTTGTACCCCACCAATTATTTGTACCCAACCCACTCTGGGCGGCTTCCAACAAAGATTACAAATAAATTAAAATGTGACACATTAAAAACTTCCCTGAAGAGGGCTGCCTTCAGATGTCTTCTAAATGTCAGGTAGTTGTTTATCTCTTTGACATCTGGTGGGAGAGCGTTTCACAGGGCGGGTGCCACTACTGAGAAGGCCCTCTGCCTGGTTCCCTGTAGCTTGGCTTCTCGCAGCGAGGGAACCGCCAGAAGGCCCTTGGCGCTGGACCTCAGCGTCCGGGCAGAACGATGGGGGTGGAGATGCTCCTTCAGGTATACTGGACTGAGGCCGTTTAGGGCTTTAAAGAACAACTCCAACACCAACACTTTGAATTGTGCTCGGAAATGTACTGGGAGCCAATCTAGGTCTTTCAAGACCAGTGTTATGTGGTCTCGGCGGCCACATAAACCAGCCTTCTGCCTGGAAACCAGTAAAGCAAATGCCTTTTGTGCCTGAGACGCATTCCATGCCAGACTTTGCCAGGATGCCACCTTTAAGCTGAGGCATCCCAGAATGGCTGCAACTCTCTCAGGAGCAGGCAGGGTTAGAATCCAGGACTCTTCTGTGGGGAAAGCTGCACGGAAAGGCCAGGAATTGTTGCTTTAGCCTGCTGTGCTCTGCTACAGCTACAGAGCCGACCAAGGCCTTCCCTTGGCTCCCTCTAGCTTAGGCGCAGGCAAACTTGGCCCTCCAAATGTTTGGGACTACAATTCCCATCATCCATAGCTAACAGGACCAGTGGGTTTGCCTATGCCTGCTTTAGCTAACTTAACTCTTTCAGCTAAAGCCTCAGTCCAGGTCTGCCTTCCCACACCTGGCGCTTTGGCTCACATCCCCCATCAGCCCCAGCCAACACAGCCACCTGCCTGCCTACTAGGGTTGCCAGCTGACCAGTGCAGTGCAGCTGCAATGCAGCAATATGGGAAGTGGATCCTCAGCTCCCGTCTTCCCATGGAGCACAGAGGTGTAGCAAGGGCTGGACTTCAGGCCCAACTTCCTTCAGGGCCTGCAGAGGACCCAGAGAGCTGTGATTCCTGCCTTGCTGCTGGACTGTGAAATAAAAAATTAAGGTCTTATATATATATATAATAAATGTTCATAAATGTACCAAGCAAACACATACATAAATACATAAACCACATGTCTGAAGCAGCACAGGAAAACAGCCATGAAGCCATTTTGGCTCCCAAACTGACCAAATGTTTTCTCTGCAAAGGCAAAGGAAAATGGAAAAGCCTCCCCATTGTTTTTTCCTTCACAAATCCTGTCTTAAGGGTATGTCTGTCTGTGTTTGAATAGGGTGTGAGCCTGACCTGGCTCAGGAACTAAGTATTTATCATTACAAAAGACTGGCCAGGCTCCCCGGGGTATCCAATCAAGTAAGCATTCACAGGTAACCTGCCAGACAGGAGGTAAACTGTTACGGCTAAAATGGCCGCTGTTTCTTTAATGCTTAAAAAAGCTGGGTCAGCATGAGTCAGCGGCCTGCACCGGGTTGTATATATAGAGTGAGAAATGTTAAGTTTGGTGTTGGATTGCTTGGTTGGTTAGTGAAAGCTGGTAGTGTTGATGTTGGTCTGTCGCTTTTGCAGAAAGACTTTTAAGAATAAAAAGCAGAAAGTACTCCACAAGGATACTTTTCTCGTGGACTCTTTTATGCCGAATAGACAGGCTAAGGTGACAAAGGGAGCTCAGAACCCTTCCCTTTTTTTACAAACACTGACATAAACAATGCACTCAGATTTCTGGTAAACAACACACTCAGATTTCTGTTGTAGACCATCCTTTTCTGTGATATAGGTATGATGTGTCTGGGGGGTGGTCTTGAGCTACACCCCTTCTGTGATGTATGTATGATGTTTCTAGGGATGGCCGTGGACTCCAGGGTGGGGAATTTTAAATGCCTATATAAGGGCGGGCACACCTGGGTTCTGGGTCCTTCTCCTCCTCCTCCGGCGTCTGAAGGGGGCACCCTGATGCAACAGTTCAATAAAGATCAGGCTTACAAGCTGCTTTGCTTCTCTTTTTTTTTTTAAATAAAAATTTTATTAATTTCCAAGTTTTTTAACATAAACAAAAACAACATAAAAACAAACATAAAAAATCATATTTTCTTAACCTTATTTCCATAACCCTCTTTTCCCGGACTTCCCCATACCTTTCCCTTTTTGCATCCTTAATTATAAGCCATTATTCAGCAACCCTTCTTAACCAATTAAGTATAAATTCATTCTCTTTTTCAATTCCACCCTAAAATTAAACACAATTTCCCGCTGCAATTCTACATCTTCTTTTCCCTCAGCATTTTAGCACTCCTCAATTTTATAATAGTTCTTAAGATACATCTTAAATTTCTTCCAGTCTTCTTCCACAGTCTCTTTCTCTTGGTCACGGATTCTGCCGGTCATTTCTGCCAATCCCATAAAGTCAATCACTTTCGCCTGCCATTCCTCCAGCATGGGTAGCTCTTGTGTCTTCCAATACTTTGCTAGAAGAATCCTTGCTGCCGTAGTAGCATACAAAAAGAAATTCTTATCCTTCTTCGACACCAGCTGGCCAACCATACCCAAGAGAAATGCCTCTGGTTTTTTGTTAAAGGTGCACTTAAGCACTTTCTTAATTTCATTATAAATCATTTCCCAGAAGGCCTTAATCTTTGGGCAGGTCCACCAAAGGTGGAAAAAGGTACCTTCAGTCTCTTTACATTTCCAACATTTGTTATTGGGCAAATGATAAATCTTCGCAAGCTTGACTGGGGTCATGTACCACCTGTAAATCATTTTCATAATGTTTTCTCGTAAGGCATTGCATGCCGTGAATTTAATACCTGTGGTCCATAACTGCTCCCAGTCAGCAAACATAATGTCATGACCTATGTCCTGTGCCCATTTAACCATAGCAGACTTCACTGTCTCCTCTAATGTATTCCACTTCAACAGCAAGTTGTACATTCTTGATAAATTCTTAGTATTGGGTTCTAACAGTTCTGTTTCTAGTTTCGATTTCTCCACCTGGAAACCAATTTTCCTGTCTTGTTTGTAGGCCTCCATTATTTGAAAATAATGGAGCCAATCTCGTACCTTGGACTTTATTTTCTCATAACTTTGTAATTTAAGTTCACCACCTTCTTGTTCTAGAATTTCAGAATATTTCGGCCAATTAGTTCTCATATTAAGTTTCTTTACCTCCTTGGCCTCCATAGGTGAGAGCCACCTGGGAGTTTTATTTTCCAATAAATCTTTGTACCGTATCCAAACATTATATAGCGCTTTCCTGACAATGTGATTTTTAAAACCCTTGTACACTTTAACCTTGTCATACCAGATATATGCATGCCAATCAAAGTTATTATCAAATCCTTCCAAATCTAGAATATCTGCGTTCTCAAGAAGTAGCCAATCTTTTAACCAGCAGAAAGCTGCCGATTCATAGTACAGTCTTAAGTCCGGCAGGGCAAACCCCCCTCTTTCTTTAGAATCGGTAAGTATCTTAAACTTAATTCTGGGCTTTTTGCCCTGCCAGACAAATTTAGATATATCTTTCTGCCACTTCTTGAAACAGTCCAGTTTATCCACAATTTGTAGTGTCTGAAACAAAAATAACATTCTAGGCAATACATTCATTTTGATTACTGCAATTCGACCTAACAAGGAAAGCTTCAGGTTTGACCATATTTCTAAATCTTTCTTTATCTCAGTCCAGCACTTATCATAGTTATCCTTAAATAAGTTTACATTCTTAGATGTCATGTTAATCCCCAGGTATTTTACACTCTTTGCCACCACTAACCCAGTTTCCTCTTGGAATCTCTCTCTTTCAACATTTGTTAAGTTTTTTTCCAGTACCTTGGTTTTTTGTTTGTTCAACTTAAATCCTGCGACCTGGCCGAATACTTGAATTAGTTCTAAAGCTCTTTTGGTACTAGTGTCTGGCTCTTGCAAGGTCAATACTAAGTCATCTGCAAAGGCCTTCAATTTGTAGTGTCTGGCTCCGACCTGAATCCCTTTTACCAGCTGGTCTCCCCTAATCATGTTTAACAAAACCTCCAGGACCGATATAAAAAGTAATGGGGATATTGGGCACCCCTGACGTGTCCCTTTTTCTATAGGTAATTCATCCATGACCACATTATTTACAATTAACTTTGCCTTTTGCTCAGAATAAATTGCACTTATACCATTTTCAAACCTTTGGCCTACCCCCATCCCATGGAGATTCTTTTTCATAAATTTCCAGGATATATTGTCAAAGGCTTTCTCCGTGTCCACAAAAATTAAAGCTGCTTTGCTTCTCAATATTCTCTGGTTGTGCCTCTGTTATTTTCTCCGACCGATGGAGAACCTACAAAGGGCTCTTGTGTCCCCCATAAAGGAATAAGGGCAGATTTTCGTTTATTACAACTGAATGAACCTTGGAAGTTGCTTCCGACTCTACAATTCTAGGATCTTTCACCTTCTCTTTCTGTTTCAGGTACAACACCATGAGGAAGAGCTGGGCTGCCTGCTACTGGGTCCTGGTGCTCCTGGTTGCTCTTGTCAGCGAGCCTGCCTTTTGCCGCAGGGGAGGAGGAAGAGGAGGCGGCGGTGGCAGCAAAAGCGGAGGGTCATCGCGTGGCGGGTTCCACTCTCTGCCAAAGAGCAGCAGCAGCAGTAGCGGGCAAAGCTCCAGCAGCAGCCGTGGCGCGAAGGTGGCAGGGGCCGCAGCAGTGGGGGCAGCCGTGGGATACGGCCTGAGCTCCCTCGGGAGGTCTCGCTTCTCCCGTGGAGGGCAAGGCTCTTCCTCGGCCGGCAAGCAGATGTCGCAGCCCGGATTCCAGAACCCCAACTGGTCTGACCCAATGATGGAAGGCGAGCTCTACAGTCAAGCGGCCAAGGACCCCCGGGCAGGGACCCTCCTGACCTTCTCCCCCGTGGTGTGGGGGGTCACCTGCCTCCTGCTCCAGGGCTGAGGAAGAGCCCTATCGTCCCCAGAAAGGAGCAGGCCCTGGAGGGCATTGTGTGCTGTGCTGTGATGGATGGCGTTTGTGGGAGCTTGTAGTGAGAAAGAGGCTGGTGTGAGGTTCAGTGGCGGCAAAGGTCAGGGCCAGCCTGCCCATGAAGAGTTTGAAGAGTTTGGATTTGATATCCCGCTTTATCACTACCCTAGGGAGTCTCAAAGCGGCTAACAATCTCCTTTTCCCTTCCTCCCCCATAACAAACACTCTGTGAGGTGAGTGGGGCTGAGAGACTTCAGAGAAGTGTGACTGGCCCAAGGTCACCCAGCAGCTGCAGGTGGAGGAGCAGGGAATCATAGAATCATAGAATCATAGAATCCTAGAGTTGGAAGAGACCACAAGGGCCATCGAGTCCAACCCCCTACCAAGCAGGAAACACCATCAGAGCACTCCTGACATATGGTTGTCAAGCCTCTGCTTAAAGACCTCCAAAGAAGGAGACTCCACCACACTCCTTAGCAGCAAATTCCACTGTCGAACAGCTCTTACTGTCAGGAAGTTCTTCCTAATGTTTAGGTGGAATCTTCTTTCTTGTAGTTTGGAACCATTGCTCCGTGTCCGCTTCTCTGGAGCAGCAGAAAACAACCTTTCTCCCTCCTCTATGTGACATCCTTTTATATATTTGAATCAAACCCAGTTCACCAGATTACGAGTCCACGGCTCTGAACCACTACACCACACTGGCTCTCTTGAAGTGGGCTGAGGCAGCGACACCCCAAGAGGAAGAGGCAGTGCCCATGCTGGTGTCCCACTGCCAGTGGAGAAGGGGTGGCGGCTTCCAACTGTTAACGGAGAAATCCGAGGGCTCCCTTGGACAAAAAACAAAGGACACCAGCCAGGAATACCAGAGCAAAACAGCAGCCAGAAGGCTTGGTCTTTATTGAAGACTGTCGTGACAGGACTCCCACCTGCCACAAGGTGGAACAAGATGGAAGCCCCAAACAAAAGAGCCCCCAAACTTTTATTAGCTGCTAATCCCCATGTTACACCCCCCCCAAACTACATCACTAATACATCATGGTTACATCATGAAAGGGGAGGTCTGGTGGCAGTAATCTGAGCATCCTGGACCCTGCCCCATGGTTCCCCTTGCTCTCCACCAAACACCCATCAAGTGTAACAAAAAGGTTATTTCCATTTCCCTGTTTCCCAGCCACGTTAATCACACCCTTTTGTCTTCATCTGGGTTTGTTATTTCTGGAATGGCTACCTGTCTGGCACTCAGGTATCAGGATGCCAGGAATTATCACTCAGGCAGAGGGGCTGCTGAGTAGCTGAGCTCACATGTCTATATGAATTTCTGAAGTTTTCCCAGTGAGCCAGTATATAGATACAGTTATCAGTGAATTCTTACATTTGGTTTTGTGCAACAGAGGCCCTTTGAATAGATAGGAAGAAACTGTGATGAAAAGTTTGTGGGGACAAATCACAAAAGTCACAAAAGTGATTGTCCTTATTTTGGTAGTGGGCTGCATGTGCATGATATCTGTTGGAGGGGCAACACCCCCCACCAAACCTATACATAAATTCCTGCAACACGACGAGAAATCTCACCAAAACCTTACAAGTTCTAACCAGAACCCGGTGCTGCTGTCCGCACTTTGCTGGCACTGCCACACGGCCCATAGCTTTGGCAGGGCAGGGAGACTTTGGCAGCAGAGCAGACCTTTCTCTTTGGCCTCAGGCGGCGTAATTGGAGGGGCCACCCCTGGTGAAGGTAGTAGCTTTAAAACAGAGGTGGAAAATTCCTTGCATCAAAGGGGAGGGTGCCCAACAGAAGCCTCTCACACTCCCTTTCATTGCACAACTGCAACATGTCAACCCCACACTCCCATGAGGCTGGGTGAAGCGGGCACCTCGAGGAGAACCCCACAAGGGGCCAACCAGCTCTGCTGCTGGTCTCCCCGGCTTCTAGGGGAAGAGAGGGATGGGAAGCAAAGCTCTGCAGAACACCTCCCTCTGGTGGCCTGGATGACCACTCAGTCAAGTACTGATGGCTACTTCAAGGCCCCACTTGCCTCCACCTTCTCTCCTTCCCTTCTTTAAACCAGGCTTGGTTAAGGCAGCCTTTTCCAATTAGAGGACTTTCCAAAGCCCATCTCTCTCTGCAGGCCATCAAGAGGCCTGGCTAGAGTTCCAGGACACAGGACAAATTGCCCAAGGACCAGGGACGGTGGTGTCACCCCAGGCCAGAGGTTCTTCCCTGCTCCTTTCAAATGTTCTAAACCAGGCATAGCAAGACTTGGCCCTGCAGATGTTTTTGGGACTACAATTCCTATCATCCCTTACCACTGGTCCTGTTAGCTAGGGGTGATGGGAGTTGTAGTCCCAAAACACCCGGAGGGCCAAGTTTGACCGTGCCTGGTCCAAATATAAAATAACGGCCCATGTTCCCTGTATGCTACCAAGGGAGGTGTTTAATTTCATATAATCACAGAACTGTGGAGCTGGAAGAGATCCAAAGGAGTCTGTGCTGGGCTCAGGCGGGAACAGAAGTCCTGCCGTTTTTCTGGGCTTTGGAAAACTGCTCCTTGGCATAAATGCTGCTCACAAGGAATGCGGGGGGTGATGACCGACTGCAGCCTCCCTTGTCTGCACCAAGCAGGTGCTCAGCACCATTGCTGAAGATACTGATGGCTTCTTCTTTCAGGTGCTGAGCGGTGCTTTTATACAGAGTGCAGCTTATGTTGCAACCTGCTGAGGTGTGCAAATATGGTCTGACTGGGGGCCTCGTGGGACATTTCTCTTCTGGGTTTTCTGTGGTGACATAATGTTAATAGAAGAATTATGCCATATTTGCAAATATCTGCACCCCTGTAATTCACTTTATTTTGCTGTTTTTAAGGAAATAAATGGTTGGATTTCATATTCAAACGGCTACTTTTGCTCCGAATAAATATGTCCCTTTTCTGTTTGCTTCCCTTGCCAGCCTCAACAGGATCATTCACAGAAACAACCTATTTTTTATTTATAGGTGCTGGTGTGTTGGGACAATGCAACCCTAATCTCTGCCCACTTCACATTGTAATAAAGCAACTTCGTTCAGAACAGCAGGTGTAAATGCTTTTATTGAAAGTAACTCTCAATCCAAACAAAGTAGCAAAGTCACGAACTTTCCATGGAAATAGCAACGTTATGAAAGCGGTGAGAAGAATCTGCGATGGAGGTGGGGTTTTTTTGCAAGCGAATCGCATGCACAAGGGCGCCCTCTGCAGGTGGAGCAAAGCAAGTCCCCAAGCAAATTTGGACAGAAAAGGAATTTACTGTATGCTCTTTCCATTTCCTGGCCAGGGCTAACCGGCAGTCAATTAATGAGGCCAAGCAAAGGTCACTGAAGGCGGTTTAGGTTCATCCTGTCCCACAAGGGGAGCACAGCCTTGTATGAGAGTCCGTAGAAGTCTTCCACCCCAAATCTTAGGTAGGTCTCTGGTGGGAGAAGCAGGAATGGGAGGGTAGAGCCTGTGGGCTTTACTGAGGACCCACCGACCCTTTACGATATACTGTATTTTTCTCTCTATAAGATGCACCAGACCATAAGACTCACCTAGTTTTTGGAGGAGGAAAGCAAGAAAAAAAATATTCTGAATCTCAGAAGCCAGAACAACAAGAGGGATCACTGCGCAGCGAAAGCAGCGATCCCTCTTGCTGTTCTGGCTTCTGAGATAGCTGCGCAGCCTGCATTTGCTCCATAAGACGCAGACACATTCCCCCTTACTTTTTAGGAGGGAAAAAGTGAGTCTTATAGAGCAAAAAATACGGTATACGATATCTTTATTGTCACTGTCCCATATAGAACAATGAAACTGGAAATCTACATAAAACATCCAAAACCCCCTAAAAACTCTGATACCCCATTTTAAAATACAATATACTACAGAGACTCCTTATGCTTTGTTTAGAACCAGAATTGCATTTGCGTAGAAACTGTTTCTCAGGCGGCTAGCCCTGGTCTTTATAACCCTGTACTTTCTTCCAGAGGGCAGAAGCTGAAAGAGATCATTTCTGGGGTGTGTACTATCCTGCGCTATCTCTGCAGCTTTCTTATGGCACCTGACAGCATAAAAGGTAAATTGACTTCTGACCGTTAGGTACAGTTGCGGACGACTCTGGGGTTGCGGCGCTCATCTCACTTTACTGGCCAAGAGAGCCGGCATACAGCTTCTGGGGCATGCGGCCAGCATGACTAAGCCGCTTCTGGCAAACCAGAGCAGTGCATGGAAACGCTGTTTACCTTCCCGCCGGAGCGGTACCTATTTATCTACTTGCACTTTGATGTGCTTTTGAACTGCTAGGTCAGCAGGAGCAGGGACCGAGGAACGGGAGCTCACCCCGTCGCGGGGATTCAAACCGCTGACCTTCTGATCGGCAAGTCCTAGGCTCTGTGATTTAACCCACAGCGCCACCCGCGACCCACCTGACAGCACAGATTTGATCTAATAATTTGAGCACTGAGCAAGAGGGGGGTGTCCAGCTCATGTCCCACAAGAACTGAATGTACAGTTCGGAATGTGCCATGGAATATTCTGGGAAGTCCTGGTTTTCTATTATTTATTACAGTGATATCTCACCTTTTCCGTCCAAGGCCTCTCCCCTCACTCATTTAGTCCCCACAACAACCCTGTGAGGTAGGTTAGGCTGAGAGGCAATGACTGGCCCCAAAGTCAGCCGCATGGTTGAGTGGGGATTCCAAGCCTGGTCTCCCAGGTGATTCCAGTCGGACGCTGAAATCACTGCACCATTTCAGCTCTCTTTGGTCAATGGGCCTGTGTGGAAACTTCAAACTGGAAGACTTGAAAGATGACTTAGGGGTTTGTTCCTATGTGTGCTACCCACTGAGCTCTTTAAGGTAAGCTCTGCTGAAAACAGCATCCCAGGTGCCTGATTTGAAGGGCCAGCATTGGGGTTTTCTTAGAGGTTGCTTCTAGCCACAGCTTTCATTTTCCTCTGGAGCTGTCTTCCCTAACCTGGTGCCCTCCAAATGTTTTGGACTACAAGTCCCACCAGCCCCAGGGATCATGGCCATGTGGTGCTGGATGTCCCAAAGCTCCTTGAGGGCACCAGGATTTGAAGGAGGCTAGTTCAAAGGAACGCGGGTGGCGCTGTGGGTTAAACCACAGAGCCTAGGACTTGCTGATCAGAAGGTCGGCGGTTCGAATCCCCTCGACGGGGTGAGCTCCCGTTGCTCGGTCCCTGCTCCTGCCAACCTAGCAGTTCAAAAGCACGTCAAAGTGCAAGTAGATAAATAGGTACCACTCCGGCGGGAAGGTAAACGGCATTTCCGTGTGCTGCTCTGGTTTGCCAGAAGTGGCTTAGTCATGCTGGCCACATGACCCAGAAGCTGTACGCCGGCTCCCTCAGCCAATAAAGCGAGATGAGCGCTGCAAACCCAGAGTCGGTCACAACTGGACCTACTGGTCAGGGGTCCCTTTACCTTTATCTTAGTTCAAAGGAAAATGCGCTCGGTCGAACCTCCCCATGATTGAAGTCTTGGGACAACCAAGACTTGAGAAGGAGGACAGAACCGTCAATTGCCCCCTCTTCCAAGCGACAGGTAACTCTTTCTCCTGGCTCTTGCCTCTTCTCAGATCAGCTGCCTGCAAGGAGGCAATAACCTGTAATTATCTATTATTCACCACTTCCTGAAACTCTACAGCTGCCACTTTTGGTTAGAGTGAATTGGGCAGCTATCATTTATTTAAGTGCTTTCCCATTTTTGCTTGTGTCCAACCAGACATGATAATAACCTGGGGAGATGAGGAGCTTGGGGGAAAGCTCCAGCTTCTTTCTGAATTCATCTCTCTCTCACTCCTACCCCACAAGCAGAGACATCCCTCCCCATGTGAGGCAGTGGGTCTGGATGCTAATTATGCCAGGCAGCATTAGCAAGAGCAAGCTGGGCTTTCGGCTGTGTAGATAAGAGCAAGAAGAGAGAGAGGGGCCCTGGGCCCTGAAAGAGAGAGGGCAGGCACCTGGGCATGTTGGCGTGGCCACTGAAATTCATAACTGCACCAGTGAGCCTGCAATCTAGGGGGCTCACCCCCCCCCCCGCCCCGTGCTCAGGACTACCTTTGTGGTCCCAGCTTGAGGTGTTCATAATAGGCATGAACTCCGGACGAATGTATCTGTCAGTATTGGTTTCCCATATTTAATCTGAAGTTCAGTTCTCCCCATTTCCCCATCAGTTTGCAACCTTTTAAATTATTTTTTTTAAGGGACTTCACAAAATCTCATCACCATTTCAATGGGCATTTCCCCATGTACACACAATTTTAATGCAATTCTGCTCAATACACGCATCATTGCAAGCAATTTCTCCTAACATAATGCATTCTTGTATGTTATTTGCACCAAAAAAAGCAAAAAAGCAAAAAAAAAAAAAAAAAAGCAGAGACATCACCTTGCCAACAAAAGGTCTGTATAGTTAAAGCTATGGTTTTCCCAGTAGTGATGCATGGAAGTGAGAGCTGGACCATAAAGAAGGCTGATCGCCGAAGAATTGATGCTTTTGAATTCTGGGGCTGGAGGAGACTCTTGAGAGTCCCATGGATTGCAAGAAGATCAAACCTCTCCATTCTGAAGGAAATCAGCCCTGAGGGCTCACTGGAAGGACAGATCCTGAAGCTGAGGCTCCAATACTTTGGCCACCTCATGAGAAGAGAAGACTCCCTAGAAAAGACACTGATGTTGGGAAAGATGGAGGGCGCAAGGAGAAGGGGACGACAGAGGACGAGATGGTTGGACAGTGTTCTCGAAGCTACGAACATGAGTTTGACCAAACTGCGGGAGGCAGTGGAAGACAGGAGTGCCTGGCTTGCTCTGGTCCATGGGTCACAAAGAGTCGGACACGACTAAATGACCAAACAACAACAACGCATTTTTAATGCGCCTTTTCTCCTAAGCCACAGATATATATTTTTGTGCGCACATCTTGGCTAGAGAATTTCCTTGCAAACTTCAGAGAAGTGCAGTTTTCAAAGGCTGTTTTGGATTCTGTTCCTATTCAAATGCAGAGTGAAACAGATTTCTTCCCCCACCCCCAGCAGAAACCCAGGAAGCCACTTTCCTGCCTTTGTGCCCCTCAATAATGTCCAAAGCCACCATAGGTCAAATCTCTTACAGAATTAGCTGTGTGATCTCTCCTGAAGCAAAAACCCAGAAAGCCACCTGAGGACGAGCTCTGTGCAAGGGGAGTCCAGGGGAAGCAGCGTTCTTGCAATTCTCCGGAGAGCTGAAGCGCTTCCAGCATGCACCTGCAAGGCATAAGAAAGTACTGTATTTTTCGCTCTATAAGACGCACCAGACCATAAGATGCACCTAGTTTTTGGAGGAGGAAAACAAGAAAAAAAAATTCTGAATCCCAGAAGCCAGAACAGCAAGAGGGATCGCTGTGCAACGAAAGCAGCAATCCCTCTTGCTGTTCTGGCTTCTGGGATAGCTGCGCAGCCTGCATTCGCTCCATAAGATGCACACACATTTCCCCTTACTTTTTAGGAGGGGAAAAGTGAGTCTTATAGAGCAAAAAATACAGTAAAACAGTCTTGCTGAGTCAGGCCAATGGCCCATCTAGTCCAGCCTCCTGTTTTCACAGCCGCAAACCTGATGCCCATTATGGGAAGCCCGCAATCAGGATTCGAACACAAGATCCCTCTGCCCTCTTATGGTTTTCAGCAGCAGGCAAGTCCCAACTGATACATGTACATGTGCTTAGATTGTGGGCCCATAAACTTGTGAGCATATGGAGGGGGGCATGTATGTTTGCTGTGCTGTGCCAAAATCTGCCCTCTAATTTCTAGAAAGTTTTAAACCACTGCAAAAGAGTCTTCCATTTTCTACGTATGTTTCTGGTACAGTTCAAAGTGTTGATGCTGACCTTTAAAGCCCTAAATGGCCTCAGCCCTGTATACCTGAAGGAGAGTCTCCACCCCCATCATTCTGCCCAGACGCTGAGGTCCAACTCTGAGGGCCTTCTGGCGGTTCCCTCAATGCAAGAAGCGAGGTTACAGGGAACCAGGCAGAGGGCCTTCTCGGTAGCAGTGGCGTAGCGTGGGTTGTCAGCACCCGGGGCAAGGCAAGTAATTTGTGCCCCCTAACCTGTGGATTTACGCCCCCTAACCCTAACCCCCAGATGTTGCGCCCGGTGCGGCCGGCCCCCCTGCCCCCCCACGCTACGCCACTGCTCGGTAGTGCCACCTGCCCTGTGGAACACCCTCCCATCAGATGTCAAGGAGATAAGTAACTATACAACCTTTAGCAGCCCTGTACAGTGGTACCTTGGTTCTCAAACTTAATCCGTTCCAGGAGTCCGATCGACTCCTGAAAGCGTTCGAAAACCAAGGCTCAGCTTCCAATTGGCTGCAGGAACTTCCTGCACTCAAGCAGAAGCCGTTTCGGATGTTTGGCTTCTGAAAAGTGTTCACAAACCAGAAAACGTCCGGGTTTGTGGTGTTTGGGAGCCAAGCCATTAGAGTACCAAGGTACCACTTGTATAGGAATGTTTTTTATGTTTAATGTCTTATTATGTTTTTGTATATGCTGAAAGCAGCACAGAGTGGCTAGAGCAACCCAACTCTACATTTCTATGAATATTAGGTTGCCAAGGTTGGGGTATTATTATTTTTGTTATTGATATTATTATTATTATAAATTTGTATACTATCCTATACCCGCGGGGGACACTCACAGTTTCTGGGCTGACACAGAAACGAGGGAAGCTTGACCCCAAACCCTGCACCCCTCACTCAAGATTTTCACTGACATTTTCTTTCTTTTTTTTAATGAATATTTATTAGCATTTTCAATAGCAACACAAAAACAAAAATAGACAAAAAAAGAAAAAAGACAAAAGTACAAAAATACAAGAATACAAAACTTAAAAACAATTAAAAACACATAAAATTTCAATTGCTTATTTTCTTTTAACTTGCTTCTCAGACCTCCTCACACCTCCCCTTCTTGTATTCCAATTCAAATTATTAGCTCAGCAAATCCTTATTACTTATTTCTCAATTTTAACTTAAATATTTTATTTTAACATGTTATTATTATTTTTTTCTCTTTCATCCATTTCCTCAATTTATTTTTACAAACCTTATTTTCATTTAATTTAGATCGTTTTAAAGACCAGTTTTAACTTATCCAAACTTAAACATCAATACTTATACATCAATAAAGGTAAAGGTAAAGGTACCCCTGCCCGTACGGGCCAGTCTTGACATACTCTGGGGTTGTGCGCCCATCTCACTTAAGAGGCCAGGGGCCAGCGCTGTCCGGAGACACTTCCGGGTCACGTGGCCAGCGTGACAAAGCTGCATCTGGCGAGCCAGAGCCGCACACGGAAACGCCGTTTACCTTCCCGCTGGTAAGCGGTCCCTATTTATCTACTTGCACCCGGAGGTGCTTACGAACTGCTAGGTTGGCAGGCGCTGGGACCGAGCAGCGGGAGCGCACCCCGCCGCAGGGATTCGAACCGCCGACCTTTCGATCGGCAAGTCCTAGGCGCTGAGGCTTTAACCCACAGCGCCACCTGCGTCCCTCAATACTCAATACATCAATACTCATTCTTAAACATTTCTCCTAAAGTCGACCAAAATTCCCTTCCACGACTTTCCCAATTTTCGTACAAGATTTTCACTGACCTTTTCTCTCCCCTTGGATCAGTTTCCTTTCTTGTTAGCAGAGAAATGGTTAAAAACAGGAAAGGGTCAGAGAAATTTGCAGCACGGCACTAGTGTGTCTCGGTGGAAGCTGCTAGGGCATGAAGTTATAACTCCTCCTCAATTTCTGAGCATCTCTAATCTCTAATCCACACCTTTCTCCATCACTCACCTCACTAAGTCTGAAAGACAGGAACGTGACTGCAGAGGATGTTAAACGTGGTGCCCAGAATGGAGCGATCAACCAGAGTTGTCAGGAATGCCTCCTTCTCCCTCAGAGAAGTCTAGAAGACAGGCGAGGTTATTTTGTTATTTTTTATTTCATGAATAAATGTACTCTTTTTGGTGCATGCTAAAAAAAAATCCTGTTTAGACAAGCCCACCCAGTTGCTTAGAAAGTTGAGGTAATGCTAATCTGTTTTAGTATTTAAACTTTATTTTTTTTGAAAAATAATTCTTGTTAGTTTTCAATTACAATAATCCAATAAAAGCCTCATTATAACAATGCCAAATGATAATACCATTAAAAATACCAATCATTCAAAAGCCAAATTATATAATTTAGGTGGCCCCCTCGCGTGCTAGAATTGATGGTTTGATGGTTTGCTATATTTTTGCATTCCAAAATCTTACAAATTTCCTTTACACTCCAGTCAGAATAACAAACCCTTATACCGCAGCTGCAATTTTAACGACTTTCATCCGCATTAGCACATTAAATGACTTATAGTCCTACAGGTGAGTATTTTAACTTTTGCATGTTTTAAAGAAGGGTTGTGATTCTTTTTCTTCATTTTACTATTTTATCTTCTGTAAACAACTCTGAGCTTCTTCTTTTTAACAATCAAGCAGTGTATAAATTTTATGAAATAAATAAATAGATAATAATAATGCCTCAAAGAGGTTTAGAAAAAAAGATAAAACAATAAAATTATCATGAAGAAAAAAATTACAATAATAATTTAAGACTTCTGAAAAGTTAAAGTAACAACATGCTAAAAGCAGATAAAAACTTGCACCAATTTTCTAAACATCTGGGTAAAGCTAAAGGGACCCCTGACCATTAGGTCCAGTCGTGACCGACTCTGGGGTTGCGGTGCTCATCTCGCTTTACTGGCCGAGGGAGCCGGCGTACAGCTTCCGGGTCTTGTGGCCAGCATGACTAAGCTGCTTCTGGCGAACCAGAGCAGTGCACGGAAACACCGTTTACCTTCCCACCGGAGTGGTACCTATTTATCTACTTGCACTTAGATGTGCTTTCGAACTGCTAGGTCTACCCCTCCGGCCTGGTTGTCAGTTAGGGGGAAGCGAGTAAGGGCTGGCTGAGTTTTGTTGGGCAGGGACCCCCTTGCCCAAATGGAGCAGCCACTGCTCTTCTTCCAACCACTCCCGCCTTCAGCAAGGTTCCCGCCCTCACCTGGAATTCCTTGAGGATCGTATCCAGGCCTTGGATGTTCTCCTTGTCCATCTTGGTGACATAGCAGGCTTGTCTGGGCCAAGGTTTGTAGCCAATCAGCAACTGGGAGTGACAGAGCAGGTGCTTTCAGTTATCTTGCATCACCCAGGGTTATACCTTTGATATTCTGCAGTATGTACAAAGTCAGATACCAAGGCAGGGGGGAAGTGGACGAGAAAAGCTTTTCTCCCTCTCTCATAGCACTAGAATTTGCGGGTGTCCAATGAAACTGGATGATGGAAGTTTCAGGACAGAAAAACGAAAGTCCTTAGCCCAAAGTTAAACTATGGAACTCCCTCCCACATGAGGCAGTTATGGCCACCAACTTGGATGGCTTTAAAAGAGGGTTAGACAAATTCATGGAGGAGGAGAGGGCTATCGATGGCTCCACAGTCAGAGGCAACAATGCTTCTGAATACCAGTTGCCGGAAACCACAGGAAGGGAAATCACTCTTGTGATTGACTCCTGCTTGTGGGTTTCCTTTTGGGGAATCTGGCTGGTTACTGTGACACACTGTGGCCCACACCCCTCCAGCCCTATTGAAGAGGCTGCTCATTGAAGAGGCTGCTCGTAACCCGAAACCAGGAAGAAAGGGATGATGGACAAAACTAGAATTGAACTTTCTTTTATATATTTGGCTATTTCTGAGTAACATTTGTGAAATAATAGACTGTGGCGGAAAGGAAATAATTGGCTTTAGTAGAAAGATTCGAAGATAATAAGTATAAATATAATTTAAAGTCTAAATTTAAAGGTATATGGTTTTGAAAGTAAAGATAAAGTTAAAGGTAATATTGATAAATTTGAAATAGATTGTTAAGATAAATTATTCTTTTTTTTTGATAAATATGGGAAGAATTTGCTGAAACAATGATTAAATTGGAATACAAAAAAGGGAGGTATGAGGAAGTCTAAGACACAAGATAATGAAATGAAGTTATTTTGAATCTTGTTTACTTTTTCTCTTTTTTCTCTTTTTTCTTTTGCCTTTTTTCTGTTTTTGCTGATTTATGCTCTAAATGTTTTTGCATTTTGAAAATCTGAATAAATATTATTCTAAAAATAAATATGGAAAAAAAAATGAAGAGGCTGCTCATGAGGCCGGAGGAGCATCACCCAGCTATTGATTGATTGATCTAATACAGGGGTCCCCAAACTAAGGCCCGTGGGCCGGATAAGGCCCGAGGGACTCATTTATCCGGCCCGCAGCAACCCCCGCCATCCGCTGTCCACTCTTACTAGCACTGTGCTGCACGGCTGCCCACTTCTGGGTCGGAGGAGCACCAGAAATAGCTTGTGTGCATGTGTTATTTGTGCATGCGCAAGCGTTATTTCCGGTGCACATCTGGGTCAGAGGAGGCCTGTGCTCATGTGCACAAGCTATTTCCGGTGCTCCTCTGACCCGGAAGTGCGCTGGAAATAGCGTATGGGCACTCACTCCCATGCCCTTTGGCCTACCGTGCGATTGGCGCTGGAGACACCGGCCCGAGGCACTGTAAGTTTGCTGACCCCTGATCTAATATGCTGTAAACCGCTTTGAGATTGTTATTAAAAATATAAAGCAGGATGGGGGGGGGAGAGGATGATGGATTAGATGGGCCATTGGCCTGATCCAGCAGCCTCTTCTTAGGTCAGGCATCCCCAGCCTGCCAGATATTTTGGTCTACAACTCCCATGATCCCTAGCTAACAGGACCAGTGGTCAGGGATGATGGGAATTGTAGTCCAAAACATCTGGAGGGCCAAAGGTTGTGGGTGCCTGTCTTAGGTTCTTATACCAGTTTTCAGGTTTGGCTACAGATGGCATGGAAATGGAGGTGTTGGTTGTACTCACACCTTGATAAAAATACTGTGGATGCTAGGTCAAAATGACTACCATGGACAGCAAAAGGGGTGGTGGTGGTGCCAATGAGTCCTGCCACCAAAAAGAAAGAAAGAAAAAGACAATGTCTGAAAGGAAGGTGGCTTTGTTTTCTAGGTCAGCTCTGACTGTAAAAGCCCTCTGTGCTAAAGCTAAAAGTTGCCAGGTAAAACTCTCCTTAAAATTCTCTCACATGAATTTGCGAATCTAGCTCCCACCCAGCCTGGGTTGGCCCTATCATTGGGCAAAGTGAGGTGATGGCCTCAGGCGGCAAATGCTGTGGGGTGGAGAATGGTGGCTCGGCTTTTGAGCATTCAGAAGCAAAGTATAAACAGCCTGATGTGGCGGAAGTCAGCTATGCCCTGGTGCAGTGTAGATGTGGCACAACTCACTTGCCAGTTGCCCCTCACCTTGCTGAAGTCATAAATGACTGTGGCTGGGTCGTTAGTCTGGTCCTTGACGTAGAAAGTAGCCGCTTCTTCCATATTGACAGAGAGGTTCAGCTGTGAGTCTTCTCCTTCCAGGCCCTCAATGGTCATCTGCAAAACCTGCAAGTGATGGAGTGTGTTAACAAGAGGTGCCTTGTTCCTCCTTCTTTCCAGCAACAACTACTCCCAGGAGTAGCATCCCCTGCCTTCCTGCGGGCCCCAATCCTTGCCAAATTCACTGACCAAGGGCCTAGACTTCCGTAGCTAAAAGATTACGATCTGTGCCCAAAAGCTGGAAGTATCATCAAACTTGGAGAACCCCACAGTTTGCGGAGGTATGATCCCCTCCCTGGTGGGTAGGAAGTAAGCATGCTTAGCGGACACTGAATTTTCACTGCTGGTTGGAGGACAGGCAGGCAGAAATCCAGGGGAGGATATGTAATGGAATATCCTGGAAAAGGTCATGGCGGGCTGGAGCCTCGAACAGGAACACACCACGCTGCAACATTTTGTCCTAGGCTCCGCTCCTTTCACACCTTTCCTAATCCTGATCTTGTTGGTACTACAGCCTAGAACAGGCATAGGCAAACTCGGTCCTCCAGATGTTTTGGGAGGACTACAATTCCCATCATCCCTGACCACGGGTCCTGCTAGTTAGGGATGATGGGAGTTGTAGTCCCAAAATATCTGGAGGGCGAGTTTGCCTATGCCTGGCCTAGAACCACGGAATTGTAGAGTTGGAGGGTCACCTAGGTCAACCCCCTGAAAACCTTCACCACCCCTGAACGTTGGCCATGCTGGTTGGTGTCCCACAACACCTGCCCCAAATGTCCCATGGCATCGCTCTGCTCACCGCCTCTCTGTGCGCCTGGGTGACGTACAGGCCCATCAGGAGAGCCCCCACGATGATCACCACGATGAGGACGACAATCACCACGATGATCAGGAGCCTCTTGATGTGCACGGGGCAGCTGGGCATCTTGGGCAGGTGGAGCAGGAGCCTGGGCAGGCAGCAGCACCAGCGGCAGCAGCAGGCGCAGCTGGGGGGGCAGCAGCTGGGGCAGCAGTTGGGGCAGCAGCCGCAGCAGGTGGGGCAGGAGCCGCAACAGTCGGGCAAGGAGCAGCAGTCGCAGCCGCAGCAGTCGCAGCAGCCGCAGCAGGGGCAGCCCACAAACTCCGGGTCCAGGGCATGGTAGTCCTTGCAGGGGTAAAAAGAAGTGGGTGTGATATTTGCAGAGACTTGTTTTCAGGTGCTTCACAAATCCCAAATAAATGCCAACTTGGCTTGGAGTGTGTGTCAGTCTAGACCAGGGGTCAGCAAACTTTTTCAGCAGGGGGCCGGTCCACTGTCCCTCAGACCTTGTGGGAGGGGGGCAGGGCGGACTATATTTTGGAAAAAAAAAATTGAACGAATTCCTATGCCCCACAAATAACCCAGAGATGCATTTTACCGGTAAATAAAAGCACACATTCTATTCATGTAAAAACATCAGGCTGGCCCCACAAATAACCCAGAGATGCATTTTAAATAAAAGGACACATGCTACTCATGTAAAAACACGCTGATTCCTGGACCATGTGCTGGCCTGATTTAGAAGGCGATTCGGCTGGATTCGGCCTCCGGCCCTTAGTTTGCCTACCCACGCCATGAAACTATGTCGTCATAAGACCTGAATGGTACTTTTTAACCTTACTAAGCCTGTATAGTTTTATCTTAAAGCATCTTCTCCTGTGAACAGATGCCAATTTATTATTGGTGTTTATCGGCTTAAGGAGACTATCAGAAGAGATCATCAAGAAAAAAGAGAAAATATATGAACAAGATGTGATGTGGAAACAGCAAGATAAGACTGGATAGAGTTATGAACTCTGTTTGGACTGATTTGGATTGATTTGGACATTAACGCAGTAGCAAGAAGATGATCAGAATCCCCCTTCGGATCTTGAAATATGGGTCCCCCCAACAAAATTTAAAATTTGGCTTTGTAATTCGGAATTTATGTGATGTGATTTAATTTGATTTGATTGGCCGGTTAATAAAAATTATTTTTTTAAAAAAACAGATGCCAATTTTATGTTTCGATTCATATATTCCAGTCTTCTCTGTATGCCCATAAAGGTTGATTGATTGACTGAACATAACAGTTTATGTTAACCACTAAGGAAGAAAATAACACAATAAAATTCAAAACAGCAACGATTAGTTGCACATTTATTCAAAATCTTGTGAAACTGGTTTATTATAAGACAATATGACCGTAGGTGGAAACTTGAGGGTCTTCATCAGCATCCCAAAAGAATGAGCCAGGTTTTTGTGTGTGTGTGTGTGTGTGTGTGTGTGTGTGTGTGTGTGTGAGAGAGAGAGAGAGAGAGAGATCTTTTCTGTGTTTTCTTTTCTCTGTGTTCAGATTGAGAACTAAGCAGAGGAATTCACCTTGTGCATTGTTCACACCAGTGGAGGCGAACAGGCTGTTATTGTGCGCTGGTTTCTTTTTTAAAAAATAATAATTTTTATTTGATTTTACAAGCATAAAGAGAGAGAGAGATGATCAGGAGCAGGCTGGGAACTGGCGGCACAGAGCCCTTCTTGTTCTGTACTGGATTCAAGGCTGAGACTAAAGGAGACGCAAGATCTGTTTGGGTGTGAACGGGATTCTTTAGCTGGGATTTCCTGCATTGCGAGGGGCCAGACTAGATGACTCTAGGGGTCCTTTCCAACTCTAGTTCTGTGATCTACCTTGCAGTTACTACAGACTTTAGGGTACCTTTTTAAATAAGCAGCAGTGCAGTTTGAGCAACCGAGAAAACAAAGACAACTTCAGGTCGGTCTTAGAGTCCTGCGTGTTATAAGTAACACCAGCTTCCCTTAGTTGCATCCACTTACAAGGGAGTAATCCCCACTGAACTCACTGGGACTTGCACCTCTGTAGGCATGTACAGGTCTGTGCTGCTAGGGACTCAGGAAATACCGTATTTTTCGCTCTATAAGACGCACCAGACCATAAGACGCACCTAGTTTTTGGGGGAGGAAAACAAGAAAAAAAATATTCTGAATCTCAGAAGCTAGAACAACAAGAAGGATCACTGCGCAGTGTGAATGTCTTCTGTTCAGATGTAAATGAAACCATATATTCTAAAGGAACCAGTCTTTGCCTGACCTTCCTTCCAAGGAAGCTAAACCTGGGTAAACACCTGGAAACCCTGGATTGTCTCACTGCTCAGAGATTGGAGTGGCACGTCACAGTATTGAAAGCGGGATTGTGTGTGACCACCCGGGAAGCATCATGAGCTCAAATCATCATGACTGTGAAATGAAAAGGATGTCTGGCGGCCCCCCTGGTACTGTAGAAATGGGTGGAATGAATACGAGATATTGCAACACAGTTTTGCACAATCCTCAGCCAAGATCAAGTACCGTATTTTTTGCTCTATAAGACTCACTTTTCCCCTCCTAAAAAGTAAGGGGAAATGTGTGTGCGTCTTATGGGGCAAATGCAGGCTGCGCAGCAATCCCAGAAGCCAGAACAGCAAGAGGGATCTCTGCTTTCGCTGCGCAGTGATCCCTCTTGTTGTTCTAGCTTCTGAGATTCAGAATATTTTTTTTCTTGGTTTCCTCCTCCAAAAACTGGTGTGAACAATGCACAAGGTGAATTCCTCTGCTTAGTTCTCAATCTGAACACAGAGAAAAGAAAACACAGAAAAGATAAATCTCTCTCTCTCTCTCTCTCTCTCTCACACACACACACACACACACACAAAAACCTGGCTCATTCTTTTGGAATGCTGATGAAGACCCTCAAGTTTCCACCTACGGTCATATTGTCTTACAATAAACCAGTTTCACGAGATTTTGAATAAATGTGCAACTAATCGTTGCTGTTTTGAATTTTATTGTGTTATTTTCTTCCTTAGTGCTTCACATAAACTGTTATGTTCAGTCAATCAATCAACCTTTATGGCCATACAGAGAAGACTGGAATATATGAATCGAAACATAAAATTGGCATCTGTTTACAGGAGGAGATGCTTTAAGATAAAACTATACAGGCTTAGTAAGGTTAAAAAGTACCATTCAGGTCTTATGATGACGTAGTTTCATGGCGTGGGTAGGCAAACTAAGAGCCGGGGGCCGAATCCAGCCGAATTGCCTTCTAAATCCCAGCTAAAGAATCCCGAGGGGGTGGCCATCCAACCTCTGCTTAAAAACCTCCAGTGAAGATCATAAAAGGAAAAGAACCTGCAGAACTCCTTACCTCAACTAAGCTTACCAGATTTTTTTTCAATGAATCCGGGGACACTTTAAATAAATAAATAAATAAATAAATAAATAAATACTACACGTTCAGGACGTTGATGCTGCAGCGATAGCGGTGGCAGAAGGACGGCCGCCGCCTTGACCCCAACCACCACGTTTCCCCTTCCTCCAAGGCTTCTATCTCCTTTCTCCATGAGCCTGGGCAGCTGCTGAGTTCTTGCTTCTTCAGTAGTGAGGTGGTGGGGAAGCAGTGCACAGTGGGTCAGGCATGGAAGGCGGAGAAGGAGGGCCGAGAGCAGTGGCGGCAAGGCCATTGGAGCATCCCCAATCCCATCCCTAATTGTGTGCAAGCAGGAGGGGGTGGGGATCCCTCAACTGGGAAGGGAGGCTTCCCGTTGCCTAACTGAGAGATCCCTGTCCCCTCCTGCTTGTACGCAAGTAGGAGTTGGGAGGCTGCTTCGATAGGCAGCATGAAGCCTCCCTTCACAGCTTAGTTGCCGGGGTCAGGGAAGGTGGAGGCAGCCCGGAAGCTGCATCTTGGAGCCCCTGCACCACCATCCTGTGGGGACTTCCGAGAAGCTCCTGAAGCCAGCCAGAGCCAACTGCTCTGGGCTGCTGAGACTGCCGCTGCTGCGTTTCCCGGGGACATTAGATGAAATCCGGGGACGGAATTTGACCGGGGACTTACTCGCAAATCCGCGACTGTCCACCGGGAAAGGGGGACATCTGGTAACCCTAACCTAGACTGAAAAAAGACATGTGGACTTCTGGAGGAATACAACACTTTAAACATCCAGAAACGATTATACTTACCCGTATAACATTGTGGAGTCAACTTCCTCAGGAGGTTGTGGACTCTCCTTCATTGCAGGTTTTTAAGCAAAGGTTGAGTCCCTTTCCAATTCTACACTTCTATGATTGATTCATACATCTCAGTACTGACTTTCCCCATTTGTATGTTAGTTTTTGTTGTTATTGTTTGTAAAATGTAATGCGTGGTTTCATTTATCTCGCAAAACCCAATAAAAATATAAATAGGTAGCATCTCCAATAAGGTATTTAGTCCTCGGTCTTGATTAAATACCTTTTTGGAGCTGTCTAGATAAACGTATACATTTAAATTAGGATTGGTGGAATGTTTTTGTTGTTTCTATCGTCACCATCGTCTTGTTACATTTGCAGCTTAAGAAATAAAGTAGTTGTTTTGAAGAATACAGATAATAATAAGCATGATCCGACGCATATGCAACAGCCTACAAAGTGCTAAAAATCAGAATATTTATTTTCAGAACGTACGTAATAAGAAAGAAAGAAAGAAAGAAAGAAAGAAAGAAAGAAAGAGAAAGAAAGAAAGAAAGAAAGAAAGAAAGAAAGAAAGAAAGAAAGAAAGAAAGAAAGAAAAAGTAAGAAAGAAAGAAAGAAAGAAAGAAAGAAAGAAAGAAAGAAAAAGACTCCCATCTCAATGCAGGGAGGGACTCACCACTGTTGGTGCTCGGAGCAGAGCTTCTTGCGTGACAATTTCCATCGTCTCCTTGATCTCCATAGCCTGACTCTGCAATCCCTGCTCCCAGCCTGCTCTCTGAAGGGAGCATGCCAGATATATATATAGATAGATATGTGGCAGCCTAGAGGGGCAGTGACCCAGGTGGGCTGTGAGTCCTCCAGGCTGCTGACCTGGCTGAGAGCCAGACCTTCATTTGGCTTTTTGGGTGTGAGAACCTCGTTCTCTACCACCAGCCCTTCATACTTCAAAACCAAGTTCCACGGAAGTGGCCAGGGAGGTCCTTGCCATTAAGCCACTTCAAAGGACCCTTGTCCCCAGGAACAGAGCCCTTGTGGTTTAAAGAACTGGAAACATTGGTCTCCTGAGGACTTAAGTGAGGTCCTTATGATGGGGCCACCCTGTCCTCATGACGAACATATCTACTCATGGTTAAGGTGCCCTCTTCATCTCCTTGACTAGCTCTTTCTTGGAGAGATTGAATTGTTCAAAGTAATCATTTCGAAATCATTTGAGAAACCGTGGTGGTGTGGCAGTTAGAGTAGAGTGCCGGACTTGGACTTGGACTTGGACGACAGACCAGGGTTCAAATCTTCCCTTGGCCATGAAACTCACTGGGTGGCCTTGAAGGCCTGTCACTGCCTCTCAGCCTAACCTACCTCACAGGGTTGCTGTGGGGATTAAATGACGGGGAGAATTGTGGACATCACCTTGAGCTCTTGGAGAAAAAGAAGGGATAGAAACGGAATATAAGTAAATGAATAAATGAACAAGCCAGTCTCCTACCATGAGCCTTTGGGCTAGGGAACCTCCAGTCTCAGGAGTTGGTCACATGGATTACTCCACTTGCTCTTGGTTGGACTCCAACTCCCATCATCCTCCATCAGCACAGTCAGTGAGGAGGGGTAATGGGAGTTGGAAATCCAGCAATTTGAAGTCTCCACATTGATGTCTCTTGTCCAGCATGATTCTTTCGACATTTCTTCATTATTCCCAGGGAGGGTTCCATACTGTTTAGCAGAGATCAGGTTCTCTTATTTGTTCCAGGGAGCAGAGCGGTGCAACCCTGAAGTTATTGTTGATGGTGATGTTATTACCTTAATTTATCACTCACCCTTCACCCTAAAGTCCCAGGGCAGCTTACAGCATTTTAAAAGTCAACATTAAAATGATTTTTAAAAATTGGACAAATTCACAGAGGCAACGACAGGGCCATCTTAAGCATATCCAGCGCCGTGGTGCAAATATCCCTCTGCCCCCCCCCCCATTTCCCAGAGTTGTCGACCTTTTCCCAAACCTCTGCAGGGATCACCATATAGTTGGTGGGGTGCAGCTTCCATCCTAAGCCTCTGCAGGGATAATAATAATAATAATAATAATAATAATAATAATAATAATAATAATAATAATTAATTATTATTATTTATACCCCATCCATCTGCTGGGTTTCCCCAGCCACTTTGGGCCGCTTCCAACAAAATATTAAAATACAATAATCTATTAAACATTAAAAGCTTCCCTAAACAGGGCTGCCTTCAGGTGACTTCTAAAAGTTTGGTAGTTGTTTTTCTCTTTGACTTCTGGTGGGAGGGCGTTGCACAGGGCGGGTGCCACTACCAAGAAGGCCCTCTGTCTGGTTCCCTGTAACTTGACTTCTCGCAGGGAGGGAACCGCCAGAAGGCCCTCGGAGCTGGACCTCAGTGTCCTGGTAGAACGATGGGGGTGGAGACCCTCCTTCAGGTATACAGGACCGAGGCCATTTAGGGCTTTAAAGGTCAGCACCAACACTTTGAATTGTGCTTGGAAACTGGGAACCAATGTAGGTCTTATTATGTGGTTTCAGCGGCCACTCCCAGTCACCAGTCTAGCTGCCGCATTCTGGATTAGTTGTAGTTTCCGGGTCACCTTCAAAGGTAGCCCCACGTAGAGCGTGTTGCAGTAGTCTAAGCGGGAGATAACTAGAGCATGCACCACTCTGGTGAGACAGTCTGCAGGCAGGTAGGGTCTCAGCTTGCGTACCAGATGGAGCTGGTAGACAGCTGCCCTAGACACAGAATTGACCTGCTCCTCCATGGACAGCTGTGAGTCCAAAATGACTCCCAGGCTGCGCACCTGGTTCTTCAGGGGCACAGTTACCCCATTCCCCACCAGCCAGCCATATGGTTGACGGGGCACAGCTGGCAGGCGTGCAGGGAAAGGGGAGGTCGTCAGCAAAGCCACGCAGCTCTCCCACTCACTGGGGCGCCCCTGAGAGGCCAGCACCCTGGCGCAACATGCCAATGAGCCCAATAGGAAAGACGGCTCTGGGCAGCGGCTACCAACAGCTACTAAGCATGACAGCTATGCTCTGCCTCAGTAAATGCTTCTGAATACCAGTTGCTGGAAGCTACGGGAGGAGAAAGTGTTCTGGAATCAAATCCTGCTTGTGGGTTTCCCGTTAGGACATCTGCTTGACCACTGTGAGAACAGCTTGTTGGACTATATGGGCCATTGGCCTGATCCAGCAGCCTCTTCTTATGTTCTTGACTTCACTGCTCTTTCTGCTCTCACTGCCGGCCTTGGCCTTGTGCCCCTCAACCAGCTCCTCTAAGCAATTCCAAAGGTGCAGATTACAGGGGCTTGAAGACAGCCCTTCCACAAGTCCTTTTTCAGGGATTTGGAAAGAGGGTGGCGCTGTGGTCTAAACCACAGAGCCTAGGGCTTGCTGATCAGAAGGTCAGTGGTTCGAATCCTCGCGACAGGGTGAGCTACTGTTGCTTGGTCCCTGCTCCTGTCAACCTAGCAGTTCAAAAGCATGTCAAAGTGCAAGTAGATAAATAGGTACCACTCTGGCGGGAAGGTAAACGGCATTTCCGTGCGCTGCTCTGGTTCACCAGAAGCGGCTTAGTCATGCTGGCCACATGACCCGGAAGCTGTACACCTGCTCCCTCGGCCAGTAAAGCGAGATGAGCGCCGCAACCCCTGAGTCGGCCACGACTGGACCTAACAGTCAGGGGTCCCTTTACCTTTACCTTAAAGTGTAAAATGGAAAACAAGTGAGGAATGGCAACTTAAACTGATGATGGAATATGTGCAGCTTGCAGACTTAACTTATAGAATAAGAGAACAAGAAGGACATATGTTTAAAGAAGATTGGAAAATGTTTATTGAATATATGGGGGGAATTGTGTACACTTAAAAACATTGGCAGCATTAAGATAAATTCAACAGTGTAAATAAGTTTTGATGGATGTAATTATGGAATACTGAATGGTTTAGTTTATGTAAAATATGCAGGGATTTAAGGCAAGCAACCATAGAAAGAGGAGGGAGGTCATTGATATTTTAAGGTTGTTGGAATGAATGTTCTAAAACGTGAAATAGAAAAACTTAATAAAAAATTATACAAAAAAGAAAAGAGGTAAAGTGTTTGCTTTTCTGAATCCAACCAACTTCATAATTGGATATGCCCATGTTCTTAGGTGTATTTGTTAGCACAACGTCCTGGCCTGGGTTTTTGGGAAGTCTTCAACAAGCCCTCAAGGAGATCCTTGAGGGAAGTGAGGGCCCTTATAGGAACCAAAGCCATGCCTGTGCCCTCCTTGAGCCCACCCTCTCCACTGGTTTAAGTGCTCCCCAATCCTGTCATTGACGGCCCACTAAATTTCCCTGATGTTCCTGCCAAGAGGGTGATGCTTGCGAGGTGCAGCAAGGAGGGTGCCCTCCAGAGAGGGCAGCTGACAACCGAAGCACTGTTACAACATCAACAAATGCCTGCTCCCCACTGCGAGTGTGATCCAGAAATAGGCTGCATTGTTATATTGTGGTTTTTTTAAGGCCTTAACATAAGAAGAGCCTGCTGGATCAGGCCAAGGGCCCATCTAGTCCCTGGTGCCTCTGGGAAACGTGCAAGCAGGATCTGAGCACAGGAGCCTTTCCTTCCCTATGATTTCCAGCAACTGGTGATCAGAGGTGTGGCGATCACACAGGGTCCCCGGACATTTAATGGTCTATTGATCCCTGTGCCACCACTGTGCTCGCTTCCCTGCTTCCACCAACCAGTTAAAGGTAAAGGTAAAGGTACCCCTGCCCGTACGGGCCAGTCTTGACAGACTCTGGGGTTGTGCGCCCATCTCACTCAAGAGGCCAGGGGCCAGCGCTGTCCGGAGACACTTCCGGGTCACGTGGCCAGCGTGACAAAGCTGCATCTGGCGAGCCAGAGCCGCACACGGAAACGCCGTTTACCTTCCCGCTGGTAAGCGGTCCCTATTTATCTACTTGCACCCAGAGGTGCTTTCGAACTGCTAGGTTGGCAGGCGCTGGGACCGAGCAGCGGGAGCGCACCCCGCCGCAGGGATTCGAACCGCCGACCTTTCGATCGGCAAGTCCTAGGCGCTGAGGCTTTAACCCACAGCGCCACCTGCGTCCCACCACCAACCAGTTACTCTCTGGTAAAACATTGAGTCCAGTCAGCTGTTAAAAGTGAACCGAAAAACCATGTGCATTTTACAAACATTAACAAGTTTATGGTTTCTCAGATAATATTCCTGTCAGTATCTTAACTTTAGGGATGCGGGTGGCGCTGTGGGTTAAACCACAGAGCCTAGCACTTGCTGATCAGAAGAGGTTTGTTGTTGACCTTTTTTTGGCTTTTTAAAAGAAATAGTTGTTTACCTTTAGAACCTTTAGAACGGTTGTGGGACACAGGGACTCCCAGCGCCAACCAAAAGGGGCAAGGGGTGACATAGCTGGGCTCCTGAGCTTCACAGAAAGAATGTAGTTGGTCAAGGGAGCCGTGGACTCAAAAAAGTCCAAAACCTCTGGGCTAAGGGAAACCCAGCCAGATTGGGGGCGAGGGTGGTATAAAAAATAAATTATTATTATTATTGTTATGGGCAATTTCTCAAGTCTTTAAAAGTTGTTACACACACTTGTCTTGGCTCCTCACCTCCATGCAACATGTAAGGTGAGAAACTCTGTCGCAACAGTAAAATTAAGATCTGCCTTGCTTTGACTGGTTCCTGCCGCCGCTCATTTTTCTCTGACCCATCATGGATTTAGCCCCAACCCCAAGAAACTAGTAACTGAAGGAGGTGGGTCATGGGAATTGAAGCGTACGCCTTCTGCATACAACACACCCACTGCCAAGCAGCTCCATCTCACCTGCCCCCAACCCCATACCACCCTCTCTCCTAAAATAGACCGGGGTCACTGAGTCCTTCCCAGCAATAGAATTAGCCGTTCTGGAAGATTCCTAAAATGTTATTAATCCAGAGTTCAGAGTTCAGAATTCAAAGGCCCCAAATATAAAATAAACGTTCATAAATGTACACGGCAAACACATAAGTAAGTACAGGGGAGCAATCCTGTCAGCTTCTTTAGGAGACAACAAGAGTCTGCAAAACAGGATACAAATAATAGAAAAAGTATTAAACTGTACATTTCAAAGAATATATATAGCGTTGCATGGCATTAACATTGTTCTAACCACTAGGCCACACGGCCTCTCCTAGAGCCTTGGCACTGAGGCCGGGAATTCCATCTTCTCAACTGCCGTTGCCTAGCAACGGAGCTTGTGACCGTTTGAGGTACCTCAGCATCTCGAGGTTGGAGGAGGTGGCCAGTAGTGACCTTCTTTCCGTCACTACAGGAGAGGATGGCGTCCCGAAGACTCCTGGAGGTAAGTGTAGGTTGCCATGGCCAGGGGACTAAACACTGGAACCTACTTGTATGAACTTTATTATGGTCACAGACCAGGATAAAAAAAAAAGAAAGCGCATATAAATAAAGTAGCAGTTAGAATTATTATTTTTTAAACCGATAATTGTTAGAGCAAATGAGGACAAAGAAACAGGCATAGGATAAAACATCTGAATAAAATACAAGATTAAACACGGATAAAGGATGGATAAAAACTGATAATTAAAACAGATAAGAACTAAAAAACAAAGACACGCAGTTAAAACAACTGTAAGAGGCTGCAGAGTAGAAGCCTCTGAAATAGAGGACCCTCACAACATTAGAAACTGCTGTGCAAATATGGTTAAAACAGACAATTGAAGCAATGTACAACAATAAATTGAGAAATAATTTGTTGTAGTAAAGGGGCTCCGGCCACTCGCCCCTCCCTCGCCTGCCCTTACCCTCCAGCTGGGTCAGGTTTCTGGAACGGAGGCCGGCAGCCATTTGCTTTTTGACAAAACAAAACGCAACAGAAATGGCAATGCTGCCACCACTCCGTCTCAGGGCACCAGGAGGCACAGTCCAAGGGAGAAGACTATGCTCCTTTGTTACCAGTTGCCCCACTCTGCAAGCTGCTTCCGCAAACTTGCAGGCAGAAATTCATCAGGTATAGTGTAACCAAGTACCGTATTTTTCGCTCTATAGGAAGCACCTTTTCCCCTCCAAAAATGAAGGGGAAATGTGTGTGCGTCCTATGGAGCGAATGTAGGCTCCTTGGCTTCGCGGCGGCGTGCCTGACCTGGAAGCCGGAGGCTCCAGCTTTGCTAAAGGGGCGCTGCGCCTTCTCCCTCTCTGCGCAGCGCCTCTCCTGAGAGAGAGAGAAGGCACAGCGCCCCTTGAGCGACGCACCTGTCCTGGAAGCTGGAGGAGGAACAGAAGGGTCTCCTTCTGTTCTTTCTCCAACTTCGCTGAAGGGCGCTGTGCAACGCCTCTCTGCGCAACGCCTCTCCTGTGAAGGTGCAGCGCCCCTTCAGCGACGTGCCTGTCCTGGCTTCTGCCTTAGCCCTGTGCAGCCTCTTTGGGCAGGGGGAGCCTTCATCCCGCTGCCCTGAAGAGGCTTGGCGTGGATATCCCAGAAGCCAGGACAGCCGCACGGTATCCCAGAAGCCAGATCCCTCTTGCTGTTCTGGCTTCTGGGGTTCAGAATAATTTTTTCTTGTTTTCCGCCTCCCAAAACTAGGTGCGCCCTATGGTCTGGTGTGCCCTATGGTGCGAAAAATACGGTAGTCAGGCGTTGGACTTAGATTTCCCCTCAGATTGGCACATAAGATTTATTTAAATTTATTTAAAAAAACACAAAGTTAACAAGCTTAAAAAGCAGGCACGTCTTTTGTATCTTGCAGGCAGATAAAATACAGTGTTTAGTATAGCTAACTAAGATACTCACTTCTAAGAACAAATACAGTGATAGGATAGTTTCAAAGTCCTTCAGTAGATCAGCATTACAAAGTCAGCAGGAATCTCCATTACAAGGAGACACAGGACAGCTGCCAGCAAAGGTGGTACGCTAACAGCCGGGCGAATTGCAGGTTGCAGAGCGCTCTTTCTCAGCCATTCTTAGGATCTTTATTCCCAGGTAATTAAAAGTCTGATAACAACACTAGGTGGGTGTGAATAGCTGGAGCCCCAGGTGTCAAGCCCCCAAATCAAACTAGAGAACTTCCTTCCTAAGATAACAATTTACACATTTGGAGACTGTCGGTCTGCAGGGTTAAAGCAACAGACCTCTTCCCCATAACTCTTGTGGCTTTTTGATTACCCACCATACTCCGCTCCTTTCTTGACCGAAGTTTGAAATCCTTAACTTCACTACACCCTCCCCTCTAAGATGAAATTACAGTGTTAAGTCCCTAAATTTCATCAAAACAAAGTATGTACAAACTAATGTCAACATTTCCGGCTTGAGTGGTTAAGCAGCCTTTTAAAGAAAAAAATCACTAGCAGCACGCTCAAACTGATCTTCCCAAAACTAGGGGGGTTGCACAAATAACTCATCGTGGGTCAATACCGCAGGCACAGTAAAAAAGCTGTGAAATAACAAAAAACTTCCTAGCCGATGTTCTGGGCAGGATAGACAAGGATAACGCATCAAAAGTACCTTTAGCCTGTTTGTACCCTTCTAGGAAGTCCAAGTGCACAAAGGCTACCTGTGTTCGACTTCCAGAAGGAGTTAACAAAGAAAATTCAAGTTCCACATACATTTTCACAGTATTAGCATGATGTTCTCTAAAAGAATTAAGCACCTTTTGGTATTTCTCTTGATAAAACACAGGACTTAGCTTGGCCTCGGATGTACTAAGGCCAGGCCAGTAAACGACTTGCTTAGGGGGGAGACTGGTAAGATTTAAAGTTACAACCCAGTCTCCTTTCTCAAAACTTTGAGTCACTATTTCCAGATCAAAGCAAAATAAAAAAATTCCTTCCAGTAGCACCTTAAAGACCAACTAAGTTAGTTCTAGGTATGAGCTTTCGTGTGCATGCACACTTCTTCAGATACACTGAAGCAGAAGTCACCAGACCCTTCTATATAGTGAGAAGGTGGGGAGGGGTATTACTCAGAAGGGTGGTGGGAATGGGTGATTGGCAGATAGCTGTGATGAGCCTGTTGACGACTCTTAACGACTGCAATAGGTCTTACAGGAAAAAGCTAGGGGTGAGAAGGTGAAAAATGGCTTTGTCATGTATAATGAGATAAGAATCCAATGTCTTTGTTCAGACCAGGTCTCTCCATGGTTTTAAGTTTGGTAATAAGTTGCAATTCAGCAGCTTCTCTTTCCAGTCTATTTCTGAAATTCCTTTGTAATAGAACAGCTACTTTGAGATCTTGTATAGAATGTCCTGGGAGATTGAAGTGTTCTCCTACTGGTTTCTCTGTCTTGTGATTCCTGATGTCAGATTTATGTCCGTTTATCCTTTGGCGTAGGGTTTGGCCTGTTTGTCCAATATAGAGAGCTGAAGGACACTGTTGGCATTTGATGGCATACACAATGTTAGACGATGAGCAATTAAATAGTCCCGAGATGGTATGTGTGATGTTGTTGGGGCCAGTAATGGTGTTGTCCGGGTGTATGTGGCATCTGGGTTTAGTGCAGGCTCTGGTGCCAGTGTCCGTGTTAAGTCTGGTAGTAGTATTATTGTGGGTTAGGAGTTGTTTAAGATTGGGTGGCTGTCTGTAGGCAATGAAAGGTCTTCCTCCCAGAGCTTGAGAAAGAGAACTGTCATTGTCCAGGAGAGGTTGTAGATCTCTGATGATGCGTTGTATTTCCAGATCAGAAAGACCTTTTTGTTCAGCAGTGGGATGGTCTTTCTCTCGGGGCAACAATTCTTTGCTCAGGTGCACCAACTTCTCTCATTGTCCCGTTGGAACAAAGTTTCTCCTAATCCTATTTGACTGGCATTGGTTTGCATTTCAAAAGGAGGCTGCTGGTCAGGGGCTAGAATCACCCACAAACTTACTAGGGCTCCCTTGAATTGGTGTAAGAGCCATTCCAGTACACACTGGATTTCTGCTCCCAGGGATTTGATGTTTCCCAAGCCCAGTCTGAATCCGAAATCATTCACTTCTCCTTGAGCAAGCTGACATTTATACATTTTAACGGTCAGGTTTGCATCTTGCAATCGGGCCAAAGCTCTCTGCACATGCTTAAGGTGTTCTGGCCATGACTTAGAAAAAATTAACTCAACTTCTTCCAATCCTTCCCATCTCCCTCTGAGCATGGACAAAGGATTTTCTAGGAGCTTGCCAAAACCTGGCTGGTCTGACACAAACTCTGGGCTCCTTGAGTAAATCTCAACCAAAATTCCTAACAGATTTTGAACACAGAGGTGGGGTGGGATGGAATCCCAATCAAACCTGAAAACACTTTTACTCATAACATAACCACACTGTTTCCTAGGACTAAAGTTCTGTAAAAGACCCACCAAATCGTATTTCTTCTCCACACAAATATTTGCATTACAAAACTTTTTGAAAAACAATAAACATATTGACTGGGTCTTTATAGTCCTTGAGCTGTGGATAGAAAAACTCTTTTTCAGGCACAAAAGGGGTAAACTCTATTGTGCAAAGAGACTTTTCTGCAGTTTCTAAATGACCTAGGAGAGAGTGACCAAATCTCTGCTTTACTTCAAACGCGGCCAAATCTCCCACCATGCCAGAGGACTCAAAACTCTCCACACGCTTGCATCTTTCACAGTCTGCGTCGCTAGGGGGGTCGTTGCAAGCTGCTGGAAAGGAACTGCAGATTTCAAAACCCCTTCCCCCAAAGTAAGGTTTGCACAAACATGGGGTTCAGGGACTGGAACAAAGGGATCCCTCATAAAATCCTGGGAGGGAACTGAATCAACAGTTGCAGATTGGGGAATTAAATTTCCACCACTAGGATTACTCTTCCGAAAATCGGACTGGTTCAGCTGGGACAAAACTAAGTCTTTTGGCAGAGTCACAATATCAGAGTCTATGCTTCAAAAGGAAGGCACAACAATTCGATGAAGGTGAACACTGGGAGGTGTGCTAGACACTGAGGTGGGCCAGTTAACACCAGGGGTGGCAGTGCGTATTAAGCCAACCCTCTTCCCAACCGATTTCTCAGGAACAGCAGTCACAGCAGTTCCAGTGGTTTTGGGAGTTATAGCATCAGGCGCCCAACCTTCACCCCTCCCATCTGGGATAAGGCTTCCCTCAGTCCTCAAACCTTGAGGTGTTGTTCCCCAGTTTCCCATCCCCTGTACCTGGGTGGGTAAGACCTTGATGGAAAAAGAGTTCACCGCAAGTTGTTGTTGGTAAACCTTAAATCCCAAATCGTTCCCCACCAGGACAGGACATTTGCACACTTCAGGATCATGTACTATAATTAGGTGGTTTCCATAGTACCCCTTATACGATACTGGAACAATGGCAGTAGGTTGAAAAATCTCATTCACACCATAGGGGCTAATCTTTAAGGGTTTAGCCTGCATCTGTAGGGGCAAAACCAAATCTCTGGACACACTGGTAATGTCAGACCCAGTGTCTCAGAAAGAGTTCACAGCAATTCCGTTGATCTCCATGGGGGCTGTAAACTTCGAATTAGCCCACTTCAGATGAGGCACACTTGAACCAGCATCAGTACTCACAGGTCCCACAATAACCGCACTTGAAGTGGCTACAGCTGGTTTGGAAGCTATAGCGTCAGGAGCTGCCCCACCCTTCCCCTCCGGACCGAGCTTTCCTCAGTTCCTGATTTTTGCTGTTCCGCTTCCCAATCTTCCTCGGTCAAGCACAGTCTGGAACTCGGAGACAATTTAGCACGTTCCCCACCTGCTGTAGAGGAGTCTTTTGCAGGAGTCTGTACCCACCAGCCAGTCCCCTGCTGGCCAGATGAGAACGATTTAGTCTAAAAGATTCTGTGAATTCTGTGGCCTCCTCTAAAGATCGTGGACTTTGGTCAGCAACCAAACTCGCAATTTCTGAAGACAGGTGGTGCATAAGTTGCTCTATTAGCATCAGCTGCCTAAGTTCTTCAAAGCCACACACACTTTCGGCTGAAAGCCAAAGTTCAAAGTTCTGGGCCATTTTCGCAGAATACACACCAATGCTGTCTGAGGGACCAGACTTATCCCCTTTTCGGAAAGCCCTCCGATAGTTCTCAGGATGAAGTCCATGCCTTTGCATGACTAATTTTTTAAAGCGCTCATAGTCACTGATTTGGGATGAGGGGAGATGGCCCATCAATTCGGCTAGGTCTCCACAAATTAGGGAGCACAAAATTGGCATGTACATTTTCAGGGACACCCCTATATCTCGGCAGGTTACTTCAAAAAGAGTCAGATAACTCAGAACATCAGTGGGGGGGGGGCCCTGATATTTCAGAAATGCCCTCCAGTTAAGGTTGCTCAAAGTTAGCCCCGGAGGAGACTGTCTGCGATTTTCTCCTCGTGGCTCCTCGGCATACCTAGGAACAGGATGTGGAGACGCTCGTCCCTCCGGACGCAGGTGTTGCGTCGCCCGTATCCACGCGAGGGTCTAGGGAGAAATTCCTCCTCCTCCTCTGCTGCGTACTGTCGCACTGCTCCACGAGTTTCCCAAGCTCTTACTGGCGAGCGGACCCATCCCGGGCTGGCTGGGCGAACGCCGTCTCACTGTTCTGCGAATGTCGCGCGATGGACGCTCTCGACGGTAGTCTCCCACAGACACTTCTTGCAGCTGCTGCAGCAGATCTTGATACTCATAAGCCATCCGGCTGACTCTCGGCCCTATAAGAATGGACTGGCCCATCTTTGGAAACTTATGACGGCACCGGTATCCACCTTGGCCTGGGTTTTGCACCCACTCAGCCGCATCGCCCTCTGAAAACTCCATCTCTTTGGGCTCTGCATAAACAAGATAGTTCCCTCTAGGACGTGTGGAGGCCATCCTAGCTTCCACTTCCTCACGAGGTGACAAGAGTTGGTTAACTGGCGCCCCCCTCACTCTCTCCAAGTTGCAGAACTCTTGCCCACCCTTCCGAACAGTTCTTAATTCGCTGGCATCCACCAGCTCTCTCTCCGACTCGGGATCTCCCAAAAATCAGGAGGCGGATTCCGCTCTGGGACTTGGAGGTTGGGGGGCATTGTCTACGAAGGAAGGGAACTGCCTTCTCCACCCGGGCCCCATTCGTCCACAGTACGCAAAGTGTATTCCTGGGAAGCCCCGGCTTCCATAATTCCTGACTATCTCTATCCAAAAAATAAATAAAACGCCTGTAGTACACAAAAGAAAAAATTGTGCCAATTTAAAATCAAAGTGCCAATTTAAAATCAAATTTAAAATCAAAGTGCCTTTCTGCAGGGAAGTTCCATCCCACCGCTGCCACCATGTAGTAAAGGGGCTCCGGCCACTCGCCCCTCCCTCACCTGCCCTTACCCTCCAGCTGGGTCAGGTTTCTGGAACAGAGACCAGCAGCCATTTACTTTTTGACAAAACAAAACGCAACAGAAATGGTAATGCTGCCACCACTCCGTCTCAGGGCACCAGGAGGCAGACTTAGAAGGGCTTGAGGGGCAAAATCCAGTTTCCGGAGGGTGTTCAGGACTGCAGTCTGCCAGCCTGACTGGAATTGGTCACAGAGGATCAAAGGGGCTATCCCTCGGGGGAGCAGATTGAATGTCAGCCATTTGTAGATTGATGTTAGGCAGATGCTAGCCTCCACTCTCATCATCCCCGTTTCCAATCTAATCCATGCATTTGAGACAAAATCTGGGGACTTGGAGGAGAGCTCTAAGAAGAGGGAATCAAACTGATTCTAAGCCAAAGGTCAGGTGGAACAACTCTGTCTTTTTGGCCCTGCGGAAAGAAATCAGATCCTGCAGGGCCCTGGTCTCATGAGACAGAGCGTTCCACCAGGCCGGAGCCAGTGTTGAGAAGGCCCTGGCTCTGGTTGAGGCTAATCTAACTTCCTTATGGCCCGGGACCTCTAGGGTGTTGCTATATATGGACCTTAAGGTCCTCCGTGGGGCATACCAGGAGAGGCGGTCCCGTAGGTACGAGGGTCCTAGGCTGTGAAGGGCTTTAAAGGTCAAAACCAGCGCCTTAAATCTGACCCTGTACTCCACCGGGAGCCAGTGCAGCTGGAAAAGCACTGGGTGAATATGCTCCCATGGCAGAGACCCCGTGAGGAGCCTCGCTGCAGCATTCTGCACCCACTGGAGTTTCTGGGACAGCTTCAAGGGCAGCCCCGCGTAGAGCGAATTACAGTAGTCAAGCCTGGAGGTGACCATCGCATGGATCACTGTGGCCAGGTTGGGGCGGGAAAGGTAAGGGACCAACTGCTTGATGAGGCGAAGGTGGAAAAATGTCGCCTTGGCTGTTGTAACCTGCGCCTCCATGGAAAGGGAGGTGTCAAGGATTACACCCAGACTCTTAACCGAAGGCTTGAATGAATAGAAGGATGAATAAGGTCTCTAAGGAAATGGAGGCCAGAGATTTTCAGTTTGTTTCCCAACCTACCTCGTCTGTGCTTTCCTGATCAATACAAAAACATGAATGGGTCTGATCCATTCTTCACATTCTGACGTTCCTGTTTCTCTTTTCTCTTTTCTCATGGACAGGGAATTGATTTTGATGAAGATCAAATATCGGAAATCAGCCTGGAAGATGGGGAGGATCTTCCTCCAAGGTAATCCTGTGCTAATCCCCTCCCCCATAATCAATTGCTTTTAAAAAACAACCCGGTGGTGGTGCTTGGGGTCTTTGAAGGATGGGAGGCAATAAACCCTTTTGACAAAAGTGCTACTCTTCTCTCCCCTCAGCATCCCAACCACAGCTTCTCCGGATGCGGCTGATCTTCCTCCTGAAAGCATCAGCAAGGACCGGCTGAAGAACAGATTTACGGATGTCGTCGCAACCATGAAGAATGGGAAGATCCGAAGGAAGGCGCTCCAAGATCTTTCCGCCCTCCTGAAGAAGATCCAGGAATATGTGAGTTGCGTGGCGAGTTCCCACCTCCCCCACGGAAATAAAGACACAGGACACCAGTATTTTAGGTTAATGGGCAAAATTAGGCCACAACTTTATTGATTACAGGAACTGAGGGGTAATGGCTTAGGCATTGGTCCTATCGACTAACTGGCTTCAGCCTGATTGCTAGAAGACAGCAAGGATTAACCACCAGTAGGGGGAGTCCTGCTGATGTACATCAACTAGGAGCTCCCCCAGGGTCACCCCTCGAGGGCGTGCCTTAGGCCCTCACCTCCATAGGCTTCGGACAGAGCAACGCCCCCCCGGAATCCTTTACCGGACTACCCTGCAATTTGGGGGAGGGTGATGGCGCTTCCTCCCCCCCTTTCATCTGCATATCAATACCCTTATCAATGCCTAACCGCCAATGCCAAGGGAGATGTGACGATTTGCTACGAGGTAGGCAAAAAACCAAATGGCTGGTGCCAATTTGCCAAGCGGGAAAAATTCCTACCAGGCCCCTTGACGGCGACCAATCATAGCAATGTCAAAGAGCCAAATCTAAAGGGTGGCAGGGTGGGAAAACCGGAGCTGCTGGGGCACTGGGAGAAAAAGGGAAATCCCTTTTTAATGATATTTATTAGAAGTTTCAAAAATTTCAGAAAAAAAGCAAAAGAGAGAGCAACAAAAAATTAACAAAACATACATAACAGTACATCAAAAAAGGAAGAAAGAAAAAAACACGCATAAAAACCAATACACCAATAACAATAAAAAACCCCACACATCCAGTATTCCATATCTCCATCCTTCATTTACTTGTTTCATCGACCTCCTCGCACCTCCCTTTTTGTATTCTAGTTTAGTTATTTGTTTCAGCAAATTCTTTCCATCTTTCTCAATTTTTATTAAGTAATTTGTCTTAACAGTCTAACCTATTAGTTAACTCAGCAAATCCTTTCCATCTTTCACTATATTCTGTCATTCAATTTACCTTAATTTATTTTAACCTTATCTTACCATAAAATACCTTAAAGCTTAAAACTTAATATTTATTTGTGCATAATTCCTTATATCATTTCTACTAAAGCCAAATATTTTCATTCCAACATTTTTCCTAATGCTCATTAATTTTACACTAATTCCCAAAATAATTAAAAAAAAAATAATTCTTCCTCCAGCGTCTCTTCTTCCTGGTCTCGGGTTATGTCAGTCCTTACTGTCCATTCCATCTAGTCCATCAACCTGGTAATCTTATGTCTGAGGCTCTTAAGTCTTTTCCATGTCCCTTCTGCAGATCTTCTTCTTGTTTGTACTTGCACTTTACCTTATCTTTTGTTGATCTCTTTCTTAAATCCTTTCCTTTCTCATTGAGGAGTAGGTCTCGGGGATGTTCCAACTCAAAAATATCTCCGTCTCTCCTCAGCAGATCGGCCCATTCCCCACAGTCCCATTCCCCACAGTCAACAGTGTAGTCCAGAAAATATTTAAAGGCATGTTTCAAAGTCCCTCCAAACTTAAGGGCCCCCACAACTCCAGACCCCCCTGGCCCACTCCAGATTCAACCTTCAACAACAACGGCTTATGCTCCTGTAGGACCTCGGGCTTCTCCATTTGTATTACTTGAGGTTCAACAGCAACCTCCTCCATTATCTTCTGCATTTGCACTTGCTCTATCAAATCAGGTTCTTGAGTTGGCTCCTGGATGGTTTCTGTATAAGTATTCACTGTTTGTCCAAAAGTTTTGACTGCAACAGTCATCAAATCCATCTTCTCATGCATCTGCTCCAACAAAGCGCTTGTCTTGCAAAAAGCAAGCACCAAAACTTCTTCCAAACACATTTTTGTTCAAGGTCACAGTCTGTTCCCAGGATCCTAATCACCACAGCTGTAAAGTCCCCAGATCGACTCCAGCAACAATTTAACAAACTCCCTCTAGAGGAGACAATTTCTATTTGTATCCATCTTTTGAAAGCAGATCCAACAAAATAAAGTTACTTTCATTTTTCAATTTTTTTGTTTCTTTTAAATGCAAAAGGCAACATTGGAGACAATTTGTTTCTCTTCTTTAACTATCTGTCAAAGGATGTTCCTTTCGCAGTCAATGAACTTCACCAAAAATCTCTGTCTCTGACACCCCGTTCCCAGGTTTGAGACAGTGGAAATTTATCTTTCTTTACTCTCTCTCCTGCAGGCTTAAACAGTCAAAATTCCCCCTCTTTACTCCTGCTTCCAAGAGGGGTTTAGATGGTTAAAACAGAAGGAATTTTAAACCTTTATGTACAGCTTTCCAGACTTTAGCTTGCACAATTTTTGCTTCAGGCTATTTACAAAAGCGGAAGGCGGACTTCCTGTTTAGGACCTTCCCGCTTGAGTGCCAAATTAAAATGTTTCTTAGCCCAGTTTTCTGTTCTACTCACGGGTACTTGTTTAGAGTCCAATTGTCCACAGGAAAAAGTCAGCGCTCTCTGACAACGGCTGTGCGGCTTCACTCCGTAAAAATAGCGGTCAATTCAAAACACCGCGCCGCTCACCCCACGTCGCTTCGGATCCCCGAAAAAGGGGTTTCCTTGCGTGTTTGGGGGGGCGCTCCTGGTGTCAGCCGAATCCCACGTTCCCAGGCTCCCTCTGCCTGGGATTTTTAAAGGGTCTCCGCCTTCGCCGCGGCGGCAAGACCTGATTTTCGCGGAGTGGGTTCCTCTGGATCAGAGGAATTCCACCATTGCCGATGGCGCTAACCCGGAAGTCCGAAAAAGGGAAATCCTCAGGCGCGCCGATTGGCTGGCAAGGGAGGTGACGTGCCCGAGGATTCCCTGCTCTTGCGGGGGCTGCAAGCCAGCCCCCGAGTACGTAGGGGGAGGGCATGAAGCCCACAACCCCACCTCCTCTCCAGCTCAGAAGTGGCTTTACTGAAGGGAAGCATTGCAACCATGCAGGGCTGTCAAGGCCTTCAGGCTGCCACTTCTAGGTGCCCAAGGGACCATCAGGCATCCCAGCACATACTCAATTTGGAGAACAGAGCTGGGCCATAGTGAGTAAAACGGCTGAGAAAAGAAGAAAAAAGCAAACATTAGGAAAAGAGGGGTGGGAAGTCAAAAAGAAATGGATTTTTTTCTGTAGAGGATGCTAAATGTTTTGGAATGTTTGGAAGATTTAATAAAAATGTTATAGGAAAAATGGTGATGGGTTGCTTATCAGTCCCTTCTCTGGGTTTCTTCTCAGCCATCGGTAGCGGTTCCTGCATCCTCCTTTGGCCAACTGGTGGCGATTTCCTGCCTTTGTGCATTGGATCCGGACCCGGAGAGCAGGCAGCGGGCAGCAGAGGCTCTCTGCCATCTTCTGCCCATCCTGCGGTGCAACGAAGGTAAGACTAGAAGAATGTATCCCAGGATGTGGTGGAGGTTGAGCAAGACCCAAACTAACCCTTTGGCTTTCCTTTGCAGAGACCCTGGCACAAATGTCATGGAACCAAATACTTATCACCAGAGCTGAGAAGGTCCTCAGATCCACCGGAGGACCGGTTCCTGAATTGTTCGTGAATAATTGTTACTGTCTTGCCAGGGTAAGTCGCTGTCTCTCAAGCCACATGTTCTGGGTTCCGCAGAGGCAGCACCTGGGCTTTCTGCTGCCCAGCCCTGCCCTGTGGGCATCTCTGACCTTCCTCTCTTGCTTCAGGTCTTTGGCGCCTTTCTCCCTGCGGAGCAGCTCTTGGAGGCCATGTGCTTCCTGGCCAGAGACCTGGTTGTCGAGAGCAGCTTCAACCCACTGGATATCTCCCACTTACTGCAAGAATTCATCAAGCAGTTTGGCGGCACAAAAGTGGAGGTAAGGCATCTGCAAAGGTAGGAGAGAAGAAGATTCTCTGCTTTGGTGTAGGGGAGGCAACCTCATGCCATTGGGTGGCCAGGACACATGTTAGTTGAGAGGGCCTGGCAATGTCAGGACAAGAACCGCAGCCAAGGGTCCTGAGAAACATGGATTCAGGGATGGGGAATCCTCCTCCTTCTGGGAGTAGACTGGCAAGCTTCTTCTCTTGGCCCACAATGGATAGGAGAACTGGTGCCCTGGAGCTGCCTGGGTCCAATACTCCCAAGGACCTTGAGTGGTACCTTGGAATGAAGATGGCTGTGGTGGCACAGGTCAAGGGTCCCTCTCTCAATGAGGGATGGAGGGATCCGCCTGCAGACAGCCCCGCTTCCTTGTACTCCCCAAGCAACCCTCTCCTTTTCTCTGACAGGTGAAGGTGCTGCTGAAGGCCTTCTATAAGATCAGCCAGGGGCCTACAGTGCAAGGCAGAAGCATGGCCGTCTTCGCTTTGTCCATCTTGTCGCACCACCACCTGGCGACAGTGGTTGAATATCTCCTCCAGTTTCCTTTCGGGTATGGAGCCCTCCAGGTTCTACTGGGCTAAGGGGGAGGTTGGCAAGCTGTAGGGCTTGCTCAGAAAGCCCTTGCTGCCATATCCTCTCTCTGGAGCATGGCAGCAAGCAGAGGACTTGAAGCTGACCATTGCTCTTGTTTTTGCATTCACAGAGACTGCGAGAGAGTGTGGAAGGAGGTGTTAGCATCGGCCGACCCAGAACAACTGATCCATCTTACGGCCAAGCAGCTTTACGAAAGCCCCTTGGCGGAATCTGCCACCAAAGTGGTAAGGACCACCTGCTTTCTGGCTTCCTTCTTCCTAGGGTAATATCTAGGGATTCCTGTATTCTGCAGGAAAGCAGATAAAGTGACTTGCACCCCTCTCTCTTCCAGCAACATCTCACCAGCCTGTTGCACGCCATCCTCAGGATGGAGGACTACAAGGCAGCTGTGCGCCAGAACTTCCCACAGCTGCTCATCGCTCTCCTGGGGATGGTTATGAACTTCCATTACGACCAGGAATTCCTTGGGTGAGTAGTGTGTTGCAAAGGGACCAATGGAGTCCTTTCCCCTTCAGCCTCGGGGGGTTTCCTGTCCAGCTTGGTTTTGCAAGACAGGCTCTCCTTCAGGCGGCTGCTAGGGAGGAGGGATGGGGAAGGAATTTGAGTGTGTGGCAATGACCCTCCTGGTAAAACTGGCCTTGCTTTTGTTGCAGAGGGGCTAAGGAAGTTCTGCACCTCCTTCTTGGCACCACTGGAGAGCAAGTGGAGGCGGCCATCGTTGACCAACTTTTCTGCCGGGAGACTTTCAGCCAGGGGTTGTCTGCCATGGTGAGGTAAGAGGAAGAACACGGTGACCTTCCCCAGTGGTCTGGCAAATGGAGCTGAAGGCACGGGATCGGACTGTGCCCGTTTGCTTCCTGCGGTGTCTTTGCCTTCCTTACCAAGATCTGTTTCTCCATTTCAGAGCTGTCGGAAAGCGACGCTGGTGGATCCCTCCCATGGTGGAAAGCATCATCGCTGCTCTCAAGGACCAGGAGTTTGCCGGAATGCCACAAGTCGCGGCAGCTATCTTCATTGAGGTGAGGGGGACTGACGCGGGAGGAAATGGGTGCAGCAAGGAGGCCCTGGCTTGGTTTCTGCCAAGTGTTGGGCTGCTTTGAGCCTACGGACTGTTGCCTGTTTTAGTGCTCCTCAGAGTAGACCCATTGGATTTGATGTACATGACAAACTTTGGTGCATTCACTTCAGTGGGTTTGCTCTGTGCAGAATTGCAAATGGTGGGTAAAAGGAGAACCTGCCTCAGTCTCTCATCACTGAAGTGTTTCTTTCTCTTTGGGCCTCTTTAGCTGCTCAGCTGCCGTCTGGAGGTCTATCCCTGTGAAGATATACTGGAGCAGCTCCTCATCTGGCTGGAACACGACCACCTGCAAGTCCGGAAGCTCAGCGTCAGAGGGATATCCCTGCTTCTGGACTCTGACATGGCAAGTGATGCTCAGAGGGAGGGAGGGGGGGTACAGATCTCGATTCTAATCATGGTCCAGCACTCTTTTGCTGGCACAATACTGAAGGGCGTGAGGCCTTTCAGACCTTTGAAAAGATTCTCTCTTTTGTGTAGGACCCTTCGCTTCTGCGGCTCTTGCTGCTGGATTCCCTCCCTTCTGCGGAAGCCGATGTCCTCCCAGAGTTGATAGAGCTAGTAGACCAAGCCTACCATTCCAGGGAGCTGGGAGAGGAAGACCTGAAGATGCTGGCAGCAACCTACTGCGGTCTGGCTGCCCATGTGAGTGTTAGGGAAAACATGACATCACACCCGGTGGAGGAGGAATGCTTTGGAAGAGGAAGGGTGGGGTTTAGACTGGCATGCAGCGGAGATGTTCTGGCTTCAGGATGGTCTTCCTCTGGAGCACCTTCTCTTGGAAGCCTGCCTGGAAAACGCAGGGGGAGAGCCACCCCTGCCCCCAGTCTCCCCCAGGAGGAGGATAGGGGGCTGAGCAGCCTCAAAACACCCCAGTGGGCAGGAGAAAGGAAGGTGATCTGCTGAGAAACATAACCTCTGATATTTTCTGCCTACAGGAGGAAGCCTCCGTCCGGGCATCAGCCATCGAACATCTGGGGCTGCTTCGGGGCTGGGTGAGAGACCAAAGGCTTCCCATAACAACAACAGAAGAGGAAGCCATTCACGAACTGGTTGTGGTCCTCATTCACCTCGAAGACGAGGACGTGGTGGCCAAGGTGAGGGCCAAAGAGGTGGACTTACACAGTAGGAGGGAGGGATTGTTCTCAGGAGCTTACGAGACTATGTACCGCAATTTGTAACCCTCTTCTCTTCTTGTGTTGCAGGCCGCAAGGAGGGCTCTTTCCCATCTAGCCCCACAAGTGAAGTGGTGGGCTCGTTCCAACAAATTTAGCCTCCACTTTGCTCTCCACCAGGCTGCCAAGCATCTGGTAAGGTCCCTCTGCTTTGTTGGCAGCTTTGCCCAGGCATGTCTCTGGGAGTGCAAGGCTCTTCTGCCGCGCTCTCAAGCTTCTCTGATGCCACTTCTCCTTTGTCTTTGCCCACAGAGCAAGACCTTCAGCAAGGACATCCTTCGGAGTGCTGCCTTGACATGTACGAAGCCGTCCGCCAACAGGCTGCCATCAGTCTCCAGGGTGGCAGCTCTGCTTCTGGGTAAGTCAAGCAATGTTCTTCCCTGGTAGGGATGGACAGAAACGTCTTGGTAATGATGGCAGGGAGGATGGACATGTCCCCAGGCCACCTGCTAGGTAGGCCTCCATCTGTGCCCAGATCTTGCTCTGAGTGCTCCGCGAGGGTGGAGACCTCTAGAGCATGCCTGTCCTCTTGCCGAGCTGCCTCTGTCTCCACTTGCTTTGCATCGAGATGACGTCCCTTTTCTTGCCTCTTTCTCTCTCTAGGTCATCTGGCTTTCCGGGATGCCAGTTTCATCCACCATCAAGACATGGCATCCTATGGAACATGTGAGTGAGACGTACGGAGGGCAGGGAGGGATGCTTCTGCTGAGAAAGGTCTTCAGGGGAAGGCAAATTCTCAGATGTATGTTCAGACAGAGGTGCCACAAGATGAACATGCAAAGAGAATTGGCATGTGACTTCACTGCTCTCTCTCTCACACAAACACACCTGACGGCTGTTTTCATATTGTTGATGCATGGCTCTTTTCCTGTGTATCTCCGCCTTGCTCAACCTTTCTCCCTTGCCACTCAGGGCTGGAAGAGATGCAGCAGCACGAGGAAGAAGGGCTCAGGCAGACAGGGAGGAGCTGCCTGAACATCATGCAGCGGGCCTATAAACATCGGAAGAAAGGCAGGGTCCAGCGCTTTTTGAGGAGGCTGCTCCACTGCGTTCACAGGGAACCTTACCCGCAGGACTTCCTGAGCTGCATGCCAGGTGAGTGAGGCATCTGGTGGGCTATTGGGACACCTGGTGGGCTGTCTGGATGGGACGTTTCTCAAGGAGCCTCTTTCTCCTCCTGACAGAACATCCGGAGTTGCGCCAGGCCAAGACAACGTAACATCAGAGTTGTGCCGCAGAGATACCATCTTCTGCTCTCCGCGGGATCCAGTCTGGACCAGCGCCAGGAACATCAACGCCACCAGGATGGACCAAGAGGAGTGGTGCTGCCCTCACGACCTTCCGTACACAGCGGTAGGAAACCTTTTTGTTGTTGTTGTGTTTCTTGTTGATGTTGTTTTGGATTGTTGATTTTATTGATTTTGAATCTCAGGGTGGTTCACAACACCAAGTATACGAAGCACAAAATACATAATAAGAATAATCACTGCACAAAATTCATAATAAAAATATCAGAACATAATATAAATTAAAATAATAAAAACATACTAAAAATAGCCACAAGACTAATGTATGCACACTAATAAACAATACAAGAGTCCTGAAGCAACACTCCAGCCCACAAATACAAAATCTAAATCAACGTAACACATTTAACAACCATTTAAAACAACCCCACCTTCTTGAAGAAGGCTGATATATTAGATTTAGAAGGTTGGAATAAGAGGTTTGGATGGCACGCCTACCTAACATACAACAAAGTGGCAGTGCATAAGGACTTTTTAAATCATATAGTCAGAATTTCATTATACAAGGTCTGGGATAAGTACCACAGACTATTAGAGCCCAAAATACCCTGGTGGCTATCCCCAATGGAGATGATAACAGTACAAAAGACAAACATGGACACAAATTGGGCAACTTAGCAACAATTAATAAAGGTAGAACAGGACCAATTGTTACAGTATTGTAACGGCTGGATTAACTATCACCAAATAGTGCATATATTGCACTGTGTGTAATATCCCAGCCAACCTTTATGTTGGTGGTGCTGGACATGTGACCAATCTTTCCATTTGGTGTTCCATGATCCAGAGGCATAACAACAAAAGCACAAGCCCTGGGTGGTTCTGGAGAACCGGAAATATCGGTAGGAGATATCATTCATTTCAGAAGGAGGTGTCACGAAAAGGCCACTTTGATTATACAGTAGGCCTGCCAAGACAATGTCAGGGTCCCTGATTAGTCCTGGGATGAGGGACATGTCAGCTACCTTTCTAGGGTGTTCATAATAAAGGGTGACATTTTCGCCATATATTTAAACATCTGCTTAGCATGCTTTACAAAAACATTTTCTTTTGTCATTGGTCTCCTCAAGGTCAAGATGCACATCAGGGTTAACATCAACTTCATCATGATCAAGGAACTCCATGGGTTCAAGGCGCCCAAGGATATCAACAATTCCTCGTGGGTAGTCTTTCCGAAGAAATACTTCCTATATACGTAAAAGAAGATAAGGAGAACAGTTATTATTACTGTAAGAAGAACTGGAGGTAACCAAGACCAGAGCATAGCTGGAGAGTGAGCCAACCCTCCGTTCAGCCGCACCCAGTAGAGCCTCTTAGTGGTTCCCGGGTTCTGGTTGAACTGGAGTGGTCAATTCACACTGTATACACTCTGCTATTGCTACTCAAAAAGGGTTTGGGGGGGGGGGCGAGGAAAGAAGGCTACTGTGACCAGTATGGTGGGAGGAAGTACACCTTGGGGTGGTGGGTGAGAGAACCCGACAACAGTTCTTTTAGGTTCTCCGGGCATTTACCTCCTATGATAGGTTGGTCTCGGCCAAAACCCTTCTAAGGGTATATGGGTATATGGCACAGCTGCCTTGGTAATGCTTGTAGCCAAACGGGTATGTACCAATCATGAAAATACAAGGGGATATGACATCCGTAATCCTCCAACAACTCTACCCACTTATCAATTATGTTCCCTAGCCCATCCACATTCCTTACTACTATCTGTACAGCTGGTCTGTATTTAAATCTGGCACAAATTGAGGGCTGGCTGATAATTCAACTGGTAAAGATCCTCCCATCTGCCGGTGCAGTTCCTCAATCTTCGGGTGTGCGTAGACTCACTGGCTTCCGGTGCAGTGAGAACAGACCGGGTGTCTGGGGCTCGTGCCCTAACCCACTCCCGGTGGGGCTAGGGGCAGGGGTTCCTGGTGATCTTCAACTTCAGAGGGTCCGAAGGATTCTGCTCACAGTTCCAATGACCCTCAGACTGCTTCAGATGAGAATGATCAATCCAGGGGGTCACCTCGGCCCCTTTCACCGTGGTAGGCGTTGCAAGCAAGATGGCATATGGACCACACCACTTAGGAGCCAAACATATCTTTTAATTTATAAAATCCCTGATCTTCTAATTTCTTCCACCAACGAGGCTCCCTTTGACCCTCCTACATATATTTTAACGGCATCCACCTTGAGTATGTTGGCATCCATTTTGTATTCCAATTCTTCCGGATTCCTAACGCAATTTTCCTTGGTCCTATTGTCTTCTTAAAAGCTGTGTTAATATCTCTGTTAAATAGCCCTTCTCTTCCTATTCCTTCATTTATTTCATTCTCCAGTCTTATCCATTTAATCCCTTCCTTATATCCAATATCTATTAGATTTTTCAATTGGAACGTTTCATAGTAAAATTCCAAGTTCAGTATTCCCCATCCCATCGCTTCTTGAGATGAATAATTTACTATGGCTGGGGTTCTAACTCTTTTACTTCCAAAAATCCATTTTTAAAATACCTTATTCCATGTTTTGAACCATATTTTCCTAATGGGTAGTGTAATTACTTGAAATAAATATAATAATTTTGGTACCAAAAACATTTTAACTGCTCTAACCCTACCTAGAATAGATAAATTCTTATTATTCCACCACTTTATAGTCTTCTTGATCTTTCTCCACGCTTCTTTGTAATTTACATCTGGAATCCTAGCACTATTTTTAATAATATTTACCCCAAGTATTCAATTTTTTTCCTATTGATATCCATCTTTGCCATCTTTGCAATTTTCTTCTTCTCCTCTTTATTTACATCCCCAATTAAAATTTCAGACTTCTCCAAATTTAATCCCAATCCCAACTCCTCTTTAAAGTCCTTCAGGATTATCATAAATTCTCTTACACCCTCTAAGGGGTTTGTAAATAATAATAGGATAGCATCTGCATACATGTTTAACTTCATTTCTTCCTTTCCTTCCTTACACCCTTTTATCCTTACGGATTTTCGTATTCTGTCTGCCAAGTACTCCATACCCAATGCAAATAGTAGTGGTGAGAGTGAACATCCTTGTTTAACTCCTCTTTGTATATTGAATTGATCTGAAACCCCCTCATTCACTCTGACCACAGCCTTCCCTTCTCTATACAATTCCCGGATTGCTTCGACAGAGTTCTCTCCTGATCCTACCTCCTGCATAATATTCCATAAGAATTTATGTCTAATTGTGTCGAAGGCCTTATACACAACCAATTTCAAGACCACCAATTTTCCTTTTACCCTGCTTGCTAATAAATGTATTTATTAAAACAATAAAAAATAAAAAATAAAAAATAAAAAATAAAAAATAAAGAAATTAAAAATATATTTATTAAATGTATTTATTAAAACACATTTCTTATATGATGGCCTATGTATCTTCCCTTAACAAATCCATATTGATCTTCCTCTATTATTTTAGGTAGTACCTTTTCCAGTCGCCTTGCCAGGATCTTTGTAAATATCTTATAGTCTTGATTTAATAGGCTAATTGGTCTGTATGACCCCACCTCTGTAGGGTCCTTTTGTGGTTTTTCAATTACTACTATTTCCGCTAGTTTCCAAGTATCTGGGGCTTTCCCCCCTTCTAAGATATTACTAAATTGTTTTTTTCAGTTCTGAGCCCAGGATATCAATTGTTTCTTTATAAAAGTCTGCCGTAATTCCATCTAATCCTGGGGATTTCTTACTTTTAAATGATTTAACTACATTCTCTATTTCTTCCAGAGAAATTTCCTCCTTCAGTCTTAATCTATCACTTTCTTCAATTTTAAACCCTAAACTTTCCCTACTTATATTTTTATTATCTTCTTTATATAAAGATTAATAGAATTCTGCAAATTCTTTCCTTATTTCTCTAGAGCTTTGTGTAAGTATTTTCCTTCTGGTCTTAATGGCCTTCACCCTCTGTTTATCCCTCCTTTTCTTTAAATAGTTTGCCAGTCTCTTATATGATCCTATTGAGGTTCTCTGAAAACCATTTTTGATCATATTATCTCTCTTCCAACTTTATCCGGCTCATCCAATTCCTGTTTTAACTTTCTCAACTGCTCCTGTCTCCTCCTTAGAAATGTAAACTGTTGCAAGATTTCAATCTCTTTAATTTTTTCCTGTCTCCCCGAGTACCAATCCTTCTTAATTGCAATCTCTTTCAGTATACAATGTCCTCTTATAACAGCTTTGAAAGCGTCCCATACTACCGGGATCTTGGCTGAAGCATTGTTTTCTGTAAAATACCAACCAATTTGTTTTCTAATATATTCCCTGTCAATCTCTTTTGCCATTATTAGGTTATTGTACCGCCATCTCCAACTTTTTCCATCCTCTTCCAGTCCCAGCTCCACAAATAGTGGAGCATGGTCTGAAATCCATATTCCCATAGTTTTTGCAATTCTAACACTGATTTCATTCCCTTCTTTAATTAGCATATAGTCAATATAAGAGAAAGTCTTATGTCTGTTGGAGAAGAAGGTAGGTTTGGTATTGGGGTTTCCTCTCTCAAAAACATCCTTTAATCCCCATTTACATAATCTGAAAGTACTATCGTTCTTTATATTCCAATTAAAGTCTGCTGTAACGATAACTTCCCCTTCAGCGTAAAACTGCAGTCTATTCAAGGTTTGCTTTATAATTTTTTTCTGTCTGGTGTTAGTGCTGTATATATTAGCTATTGTAAATATTTTTTGTGACACTTTAATTTTTAAGAATATAAATCTACCATCATTATCTTTTTTCCGGCTCAGAACCTCTGGCCTAAGATTTATATTACATAGTATAGCGACCCCTCTAGCCTTGTTTGTCGCTTTCGATTCTGCTATTAGGCCCCATTGCTGAGAGCATAACAAAGGTCGGTTGTTTGCTTCTCTATGAGTCTCCTGAAGGCATAGTATATCCACTTTCGTTTTCTTTGCCAATGTCAGTACCCTGTAGCGTTTGGTGTTTGAGGCCAGCCCGTTAACATTTAAAGATAAAACCTTTAAAGATCTATCCATTATCCCAGCTACTGTTTATTTTTTGAATCCCTCTGTGTACATATATTATATTTTCAATTCTGACGCATTCAACTCCCCCCTGAGACTCACTTAGGGATCTCCATGATCCCTGTCTCATGGTATCTTGGAGAACCACACTCCTCTCCCTTCGCTCTTGGAAAGTTTATATCAGAAAAAGCAACATATATATATATTTACAAAAGACCATTTTAGATGTCTCTAGTATATATTATTTCTTGCTGTTTCCTTCCCCTCTCGACTTCCGTCTTCTTTTATTCTCTTGTCTCTGCACTGGAGATTCTTGAGATTCTTCACTCGACGCTCCCTGTTGGTCTACCTGTAATTCTTGCTCAGTCTGTCCTTGTAGTCCAACTCCTAAATCAGCTAACCTTTTTTTTTTTTTGCTTCATCAGGGTTCTTAGCAGAATATTTCCTGCTGTCTTTAAAAACCAACAGTGTAGCAGGGTAGGCCCAGGTAAAGAGGATTTTATGATTGTAGAGAGCTTGTGCAAACCGCTGCATACGTTTCCTGTCTTGAAGCGTTTCCTGAGAAAAGTCTTGTCTCACTACGACCTTTTGCTGTTTAAACAGCAGGTCTGCTTTCTGCCGGAGTGATTTATAAATTTGATCTCTTACCTTCTCTCTTGTGAGTGTCATAATTACAACCCTGGGAAGTCCAGAGCCTCCTCGTGATGTGAACACCCGGTGCACTCTCTCAATTTCATTCTGCTCAATTTCAATTCCTTGTTCTTTGAGCCATTGTAACATCTCCTTTTCCAGGTCCGTATTCCCAATCTCTTCAGAAATACCAGCGAATTTTAAATTCCTTCTGCACAGTCTATCGTTCATTTGTGAAATCCTTTTTGTCAGAGATTCTATTTTGTTTACGTTTGCATCAGCTACCTCTTTTGCATACTCTGCTATTTTCATAACTTTTTCTACTGTAGCAGTCATTCTTCTCATCTCTCCTTTCAAGTCTTGCATATCAGCGCGAACATTTGCTTCTGAACGCTGAATCATTTCACCCAGCTCCTTCAAAGACTTGGCCATCTTGTTAAGTCCTTCTCAAGTCTTTCCCAAATAAATAGATAAACCGCCGTTTTAAACACTAACTCACTCCAATCCAGGACTTGGACCTAAGCCCAGTTTTCGGTCAGTTATCTCAGCTATCAGTTTGCAGAGAGTTATTTGTTTTTCAGGCTTTTAATTAGTAAAGTCCCAAGAGCGAGACGGGTGTGCCGACGCATGTGCAGTTCTGCTTTCACCTGGCTTTAGAGCTACTACAATTGGTGGTAATTTCAATTCTGCCCCTTTAGGCGTGAAGGCGATTTGAGCTTGAATTTTAGATAGAAAATCACGTCCCAAAAGGGGACTGGGACATTCTGGTACATAAAGAATCTGATGAGTGAGGATCCTCCCTCCATTCTGGCACTCTTGGGGTTGCAGAAAGGGTTTTATTGCTGGCTAAGACTGGTATGAACAGGTCTAGGCTGGTTTGAACCAGTCCAAGCTGGGTGGTACAGGTCCAATTGGAACCGGTCCAATCGAGTTTGAACCAGCTGAAACCAGTTGGGAAAAGTCCATGCGGGTTCCAACTTGCCCACACCAGTTTGAATTGGCCCAGACTGGTTAGAACTGGCTCAGACTGGTTGGAACAGGTCTAGGCTGGTTTGAACCGGTCCAAGTCGGTTGAAACAGGTCCAAGCCGGTTGGAACCATCTAGGCCAGTTTGAACCGGTCTTGGCCGGTTTGAACAGGTCTAGGCTGGTTTTAAAGAGCCCAAGCCAGTTTGAGCAGTTCCAAGTGGGTTAGAACTGGCCCAGACAGGTTGGAGCAGGTCCAGACCAGTTGGAGCAGCTGCAGGTCATTTGAAACTGAATTTGACCAGTTCAAACCAGCCTAGACCAGTTCAAACCGGCTTCAACCAGCACAAATCAGCTTGGACTGGTTCAAACCAGTCTAGACCTCTTCCAACCAGTCTGAGCTAGTTCCAACCAGTCTGGGAAAGTTGGAACAAGCCTGGACCTTTTCCAACTGGTTTCGGCTGGTTCCAACTGGCTTGGGCTGGATCCAACTGGTATGAAATGATTCCAACAAGTCTGGGCTGATTCCAAGTGACATAGACCTGTTCCAACCAGCCTGGACCTGTTGTAACCAGCTTGGGTCAGTTTCAAATGATCTGCACCTGCTCCAACTAGCCTGGACTGCTCCAACCTGTCTGGGCCAGTTCCAACCCACTTGTAACTGTTCAAACCGGCCTAGACCGGTACAAACCTGACTTGACCGGTTCAAACCAGCTTGGACCGGCACAAACCGGCCTAGACCGGTTCATACTGATCTAGACTGGTTCCAAGCAGCTTGGACCTGTTTCAACCGACTTGGACCGGTTCAAATCAGCCTAGACCTGTTCCAACCAGTCTGGGCCTGTTCCAACTGGCCTGGGCAAGTTGGAACCCACCTGGACATTTTCCAACTGCTTGCTTGAAAGCCCAGAAGGGTTAACACCAGCAGGGGGAGCCCTGCTGATGCACATCAACTGGAACCAATTCATACCTGTTGGGTCCGGTCCACAGCGGTTGAACCAGCCCAAAGCAGTTGCAAAAGGTCCAGGTGGGTTCCAACTTGCACAGACCAGTTGGAATTGGCCCAGACTGGTTGAAACAGGTCTAGGCTGGTTTGAACCAGTCCAAGTCGGCTGAAACAGGTCCAAGCCGGTTGGAACCAGTCTAGGCCAGTTTGAACCGGTCTAGGCCGGTTTCTGTGGGTCCAAGCAGGTTTGAACCTGTCGAGGCAGTTTTGTACTGGTCTAAGCCGGTTTGAACAGTTCCAAGTGGGTTGGAACTGGCCCAGACAGGTTGGAGCAGGTCCAGGCCAGTTGGAGCAGGTGCAGATCATTTGAAACTGGCCCAAGCTGGTTACGACAGTTCCAGGCTGGTTGGAACAGGTCTATGTTTCTTGGAAGCAGCCCAGACCACTTGGAATCATTTCATACCAGTTGGATCCAGCTGAAGCCAGTTGGAACCAGCCGAAACCAGTTGGAAAAGGTCCAGGTGGGCTCCAACTTGCCCAGACCAGTTTGAACTGGCCCAGACCGGTTGGAACTAGCTCAGACTGGTTGGAACAGGTCTAGACTGGTTTGAACCAGTCCAAGCTGATTTGTGCTGGTTGAAGCCGGTTTGAACAGGTCTAGGCTGGTTTGAACTGGTCAAATTCAGTTTCAAATGACCTGCACCTGCTCCAACTGGCCTGGATCTGCTCCAACCTGTCTGGGCCAGTTCCAACCCACTTGGAACTGCTCAAACTGGCTTGGGCCATTTCAAACAAGCCTAGACCATTTCAAACTGGCCTAGACTGGTTCCAACCGGCTTGGACCTGTTTCAACCGACTTGGACTGGTTCAAACCAGCCTAGACCAGTTCTAAGCAGTCTGAGCCACTTCCAACCAGTCTGGGCCAGTTCAAACTGGTGTGGGCAACTTGGATCCCGCCTGGACATTTCCCAATTGGTTTCAGCTGGTTCAAACCGGCTTGGACCTGTTCCACCCGACTTGGACCGGTTCAAACCAGCCTAGACCAGTTCTAAGCAGTCTGAGCCACTTCCAACGAGTCTGGGCCAGTTCAAACTGGTGTGGGCAAGTTGGATCCCGCCTGGACATTTCCCAGTCCGGCCTTGGGAACTTAGAATCCGCCTGGACTTTTTCAAACTGCTTTGGGCTGGTTCCTACTGGCTTGGGCTGGATCCAACCAGTATGAAGGGGTCCCAGCAGGTCTGGGCTGCTTCCAAGTGACACAGAGCTGTTCCAACTGGCCTAGACTTCTTCAAACTGGCTCAGACCGGCAGAAACCAGCCTGGACCAGTTCAAACTGGCCTAGACCAGCTCAAACCGGCTTGGACCGGCACCAACTGGTCTAGTCTGGTTCAAACTGGCCTAGACCAGTTCCAACCGGCTTGGACCGGTTCAAACCATCCTAGTCCAAGCTAGTCCAAACCAGCTTGGACTGGCACAAACCTGCCTAGACCGGTTCATACTGGCTTAGACTGGTTCCAACCGGTTTGGACATGTTTCAACCGACTTGGACCGGTTCAAACCAGCCTAGACCTGTTCCAAGCAGTCTGAGCCAGTTCCAACCAGTCTGGGCCAATTCAAACTGGTCTGGGCAAGTTAGAACCCGCATGGACTTTTCCCAACTGGTTTCCAACTGGTCTGAACCGGTTCCAACAGAATTGATGGTAACAGGGCGGCGGGGCACTGAATGTGGACCTTTCACTACCGCATTTCCAAATCAGGTGACTGCATTTTGATCGGGAACAAAGGGACGCCAATCTCTGAGAATCTGGTGAGTAGCACTTCACAAGGGACATAGCGATGCAGCGGAGCGTGTTCAATGGCTTGTAATTCAAGCACTCCACTCGGCTGTATGATAGCAAATTTCAACAGGGCTTTCTCAGGGGACTATGGTATCAAACCGACCCCAGAGACTTTGAGAACGCATTGTGAGCTGAATTGGCCAAGCCAGGTTGCGTGGCGAGTTCCCGCCTCCCACCAGTAGGAATAAAGATACATGACACCGTTATTTTAAGGTTAATGGGCTAAAATTGCCCGCAACTTTATTGGTTGCAGCTGATGAGCAGTATTGGCTTAGGCATTCGTCTTATCCGACTATCTGGCTTCGGCCTGCTTGCTTGAAGACCCGGAAGGGTTAACACCAGCAGGGGGAGCCCTGCTGTTACACATCAACTAGGAACTCCCCCGGGGTCACCACTCGGGGGCGTGCCTTGGGCCCTGGCCTCCATAGGCTTCGGACAGGGCCACGCCCCCCGGAATCCTTTACCGGCTGAGACCAGCAAAAACCAGCCTAGACCGAATGTGCACCTTTGGACCGGCACAAATCGGCATTGACTGGTTCAAATCAGCCTAGACCTGTTGCAACCAGTCTGAGCTACTTCCAAATTCTAACCAGCTTGGGCAAGTTTCAAATGACCTGCACCTGCTCCAACTGGCGTGGAGCTGCTCGAAGCTGTCTGGAACTGTTCAAACTGGTTTGGGCTGGCTCAAACCAGCCTAGACCTGTTCAAAGTGGCTTGGACCGGCATAAACTGGCATAGACCAGTTCAAACTGGCTTGGACCAGCACAAACCGCCTTGGACCTGCACAAACTGGCCTAGACCGGTTCAAACCGGTTTGGACTGGCACAAACCAACCTCGACCAGTTCAAGCCAGCCTCGGCTGGTTCAAACCCACTTGGACAAGCACAAAGCGGCCTAGACCAGTTCAAAGTGGCCTAGACATGCTCAAACCAGCCTAGACCAGTTCAAACCGGTTTGGACCTGCCAAACTGGCTTAAACCAGCACAAACTGCCCTAGATCGGTTGAAACAGGCCGAGACCAGTTCAAACCAGCTTCGACTGGCACAAACCAGCCTTGACCAATTCATACGGCTTCGACCGGTTCAAACCAGCCTAGACCTGTTGCAACCAGTATGAGCTATTTCCAACCAGTCTAGGCCAGTTTAAACTGGTCTGGGCAAGTTGGAACCAGCCTGGACCTTTTTCAACTGGTTTGGGCTGGTCCCAACCGGCTTGGGCGGGACCCAACTTGTATGAACTGGTTCCGACTGGTCTGGACTGGTTCCAAGCGACATAGTCCTCTTTGAATCGGACTGGACCTTTTCTAACCAGTTTGGGGCAGATTCAAATGATCTGCACCTGCTCCAACTGGCCTGGACCTGATCCAACCTGTCTGGGCCATTTCCAACCCACTTGGAACTGCTCAAACTGGCTTAGGCCGGTTCAAACTGGCTTGGACCAGCACAAACCGCCCTAGACCGGTTCAAACCGGCCTAGACCAGTTCAAACCAGCTTGGACCAGCTTGGACTGGTTCCAGTCGGTCTCAACAGCTTCCAACCAGCCTAGACCTGTTCTAACCAGCTTGGGCCAGTTTCAAATGACCTGCACCTGCTCCAACTGGCCTGGATCTGCTCCAACCTGTCTGGGCCAGTTCCATCCCACTTGGAACTGCTGAAACTGGCTTGGGCTATTTCAAACCGGCCTATACCAGTTGAAACTGTCCAAGACAGGTTCAAACCGGCCTCGATTAGTTCAAACCGGTTTGGACTGGTACAAGCTGGTCTCCACAGGTTTGAACCGGCTTGGACCAGTTCCAACCAGCCTGGACCTGTTCTAAAAATCATGGGCCAGTTTCAAATGACCTGCACCTGCTCCAACTGGTCTGAGCAGGTTGGTACCCACCGGGAATTTTTCCAACTGGTTTGTGCTGGTTCCAAACAGCTTAGACTGGATCCAGCTGGTATGAACTTGTTCCAACTGGGCTAGGATGGTTCCAAGCGACATAGACCTGTTCCAACCGGTCTGGACCCAATCTAACCAGCTTGGGCCAGTTTCAAACGACATCCACCTGTTTCAACCGGTTCAAACCAGCCTAGGCCTGTTCCAAGCGGTCTGAGCCAGTTCCAACCAGTCTGGGCAAGTTGGAACCCACATGGACTTTTCCCAACTGGTTTCAACTGGTTCAAACCGGTCTGAACCGGTTCCAACAGAATTGATGGTAACAGGGCGCCCGGGCACTGAATGTGGACCTTTCAGTACCGCACTTCCAAATCAGGTGACTGCATTTTGATCGGGAACAAAGGGAAGCGAATCTCTGAGAATCTGGTGAGTAGGGACATAGCGATGCGGGGGGGCGTGTTCAACGGCTTGTAATTCAAGCACTCCACTCGGCTGTATGATAGCAAATTTCAACAGGGCTTTCTCAGGGGACTATGGTATCAAACCGACCCCAGAGACTTTGAGAACGCATTGTGAGCTGAATTGGCCAAGCCAGGTTGCGTGGCGAGTTCCCGCCTCCCACCAGTAGGAATAAAGATACATGACACCGTTATTTTAAGGTTAATGGGCTAAAATTGCCCGCAACTTTATTGGTTGCAGGTGATGAGCAGTATTGGCTTAGGCATTCGTCTTATCCGACTATCTGGCTTCAGCCTGCTTGCTTGAAGACCCGGAAGGGTTAACACCAGCAGGGGGAGCCCTGCTGATGCACAACAACTAGGCACTCCCCCAGGGTCACCACTCGGGGGCGTGCCTTGGGCCCTGGCCTCCATAGGCTTCGGACAGGGCCACGCCCCCCAGAATCCTTTACCAGCTGAGACCAGCAAAAACCAGCCTAGACCGATTCGAACCAGCTTGGACCGGCACAAATCGGCATTGACCGGTTCAAATCAGCCTAGACCTGTTGCAACCAGTCTGAGCTAATTCCAAATTCTAACCAGCTTGGGCCAGTTTCAAATGACCTGCACCTGCTCCAACTGGCGTGGAGCTGCTCGAAGCTGTCTGGAACTGTTCAAACTGGTTTGGACTGGCTCAAACCAGCCTAGACCTGTTCAAAGCAGCTTGGACTGGCACAAACTGGCCTAGACCGGTTCAAACCCGTTTGGACTGGCACAAACCAACCTCGACCAGTTCAAGCCAGCCTTGGCTGGTTTAAACCCACTTGGACAACCACAAAGCGGCCTAGACCAGTTCAAAGTGGCCTAGACATGCTCAAACCGGCCTACACCGGTTCAAACCGGTTTGGACCCGCCAAACTGGCTTAAACCAGCACAAACCGCCCTAGATCGGTTGAAACAGGCCTAGACCAGTTCAAACCAGTTTCAACTGGCACAAACCAGCCTTGACCAGTTCATACGGCTTCGACCAGTTCAAAGCAGCCTAGACCTGTTGCAACCAGTATGAGCTATTTCCAACCAGTCTAGGCCAGTTTAAACTGGTCTGGGCAAGTTGGAACCAGCCTGGACCTTTTCCAAATGGTTTGGGCTGGTTCCAACCGGCTTGGGCAGGACCCAACTTGTATGAACTGGTTCCGACTGGTCTGGACTGGTTCCAAGCAACATAGTCCTCTTCGAACCGGCCTGGACCTTTTCTAACCAGCTTGGGCCAGATTCAAATGATCTGCACCTGCTCCATCTGGCCTGGACCTGATCCAACCTGTCTGGGCCATTTCCGACCCACTTGGAACTGCTCAAACGGGCTTAGGCCGGTTCAAACTGGCTTGGATCAGCACAAACTGCCCTAGACCAGTTCAAACCGGCCTAGACCAGTTCAAACCAGCTTGGACCAGCTTGGACTGGTTCCAATCGGTCTCAACAGCTTCCAACCGGCCTAGACCTGTTCTAATCAGCTTGGGCCAGTTTCAAATGACCTGCACCTGCTCCAACTGGCCTGGATCTGCTCCAACCTGTCTGGGCCAGTTCCAACCCACTTGGAACTGCTCAAACTGGCTTGGGCCATTTCAAACCGGCCTCAATCGGTTTAAACCGGTTTGGACTTGTTCAAGCTGGTCTCAACAGGTTTGAACCGGCTTGAACCTGTTCCAACCAGCCTGGACCTGTTCTAAAAATCTTGGGCCAGTTTCAAATGACCCGCACCTGCTCCAACTAGCCTGGACCTGCTCGAAGCTGTCTGGAACTGTTCAAACAGGCTTGATCCGGGACAAACTAGCCTGTTCAAATCAGTTTGGACCAGCACAAACTGGCCTACACCGGTTCAAACTGGCCTAGACATGTTCAAACCAGTCTGAGCCAGTTTCAAGCAGTCTGGGCCAAAGCAAACCAGTCTGAACAGGTTCAAACCGGCTTGGACCGGTTCAAACCAACCTAGATCGGTTCCAACCAGTCTGGACCAGTTCAAACTGGTCTGAGCAAGTTGGTACCCACCGGGAATTTTTCCAACTGGTTTGTGCTTGTTCCAACCAGCTTGGACTGGATCCAACTGGTATGAACTTGTTCCAAAAGGGCTGGGCTGGTTCCAAGTGACATAGACCTGTTCCAACCGGCCTGGACCCAATCTAACCAGCTTGGGCCAGTTTCAAATGACATCCACCTGTTTCAACCGGTTCAAACCAGCCTAGACCTGTTCCAAGCAGTCTGAGCCAGTTCCAACCAGTCTGGGCAAGTTGGAACCCACATGGACTTTTCCCAACTGGTTTCAGCTGGTTCAAACCAGTCTGAACCGGTTCCAACAGAATTGATGGTAACAGGGCGCCGGGGCACTAAATGTGGACCTTTCAGTACCGCATTTCCAAATCAGGTGACTGCATTTTGATCGGGAACAAAGGGAAGCGAATCTCTGAGAATCTGGTGAGTAGGGACATAGCGATGCGGGGGGGGGGGGGGGCTGTTCAACGGCTTGTAATTCAAGCACTCCACTAGTATGATAGCAAATTTCAACAGGGCTTTCTCAGGGGACTATGGTATCAAACCGACCCCAGAGACTTTGAGAACGCATTGTGAGCTGAATTGGCCAAGCCAGGTTGCGTGGCGAGTTCCCGCCTCCCACCAGTAGGAATAAAGATACATGACACCGTTATTTTAAGGTTAATGGGCTAAAATTGCCCGCAACTTTATTGGTTGCAGGTGATGAGCAGTATTGGCTTAGGCATTCGTCTTATCCGACTATCTGGCTTCGGCCTGCTTGCTTGAAGACCCGGAAGGGTTAACACCAGCAGGGGGAGCCCTGCTGATGCACAACAACTAGGCACTCCCCCGGGGTCAACCCCTCGGGGGCGTGCCTTGGGCCCTGGCCTCCATAGGCTTCGGACAGGGCCACGCCCCCGGAATCCTTTACCGGCTGAGACCAGCAAAAACCAGCCTAGACCGATTCGAAGCAGCTTGGACCGGCACAAATCGGCATTGACCGGTTCAAATCAGCCTAGACCTGTTGCAACCAGTCTGAGCTACTTCCAAATTCTAACCAGCTTGGGCCAGTTTCAAATGACCTGCACCTGCTCCAACTGGCGTGGAGCTGCTCGAAGCTGTCTGGAACTGTTCAAACTGGTTTGGGCTGGCTCAAACCAGCCTAGACCTGTTCAAAGCGGCTTGGACCGGCACAAACTGGCTTAGACCGGTTCAAACCCGTTTGGACTGGCACAAACCAACCTCGACCAGTTCAAGCCAGCCTTGGCCGGTTCAAACCCACTTGGACAAGCACAAAGCGGCCTAGACCAGTTCAAAGTGGCCTAGACATGCTCAAACCGGCCTAGACCGGTTCAAACCGGTTTGGACCCGCCAAACTGGCTTCAACCAGCACAAACTGCCCTAGATCGGTTGAAAGAGGCCTAGACCAGTTCAAACCAGTTTCGACTGGCACAAACCAGCCTTGACCAGTTCATACGGCTTCAACCGGTTCAAACCAGCCTAGACCTGTTGCAACCAGTATGTGCTGATCCCGGGGGGAAGGTTACTGTTGGCATAGTCAAAGTCCGGTCCTGGGTCACTAGCCTGGAATCAGTCCACAAGGAGTGGGGCGAGGTCCAAAGCAGGAAGCCGGGCGGGGATAGGAGCACTGGGGAGTCAGGTCTGGGTCCGGGCTGGAACAGGTACTCAACAACGACGTTGCTCCCACAACCTGGGACCGGGCCGACTGGCCTTTATCTGTTCTGAGGCCAGGGGCGGTCCCGGCCCGCAGGAGACCCGCCTCTCTTGGCCTTAAGGTGAGCACTCCTCCTGGGAGAAACCAGTTCCCTTCGCCTCTCTGCCCTTCGCCTCTGCAGTTCAGGAGAGGCTAAAGGGTTACTGGGCCCAGGGGGAGACTCACCTGCAGGCACTGAGTCCTCAACCACCTCTGGAGCCAGAGTGGAACCACCTGGTGCCTGCTCCTGAGGATCCGGCACAGGTGCAGGCGCTTCAGAATCAAGGCCCTGCCCCAGTTCAGACGGTCCTGGAGGTGGGGACTCCTGTGCAGGCTGGGATTCCTCTGGTTCAGCCTCTGAATCGGAATCCCAGACCATCACACAGTATGAGCTATTTCCAACCAGTCTAGGCCAGTTTAAACTGGTCTGGGCAAGTTGGAACCAGCCTGGACCTTTTCCAACGGGTTTGGGCTGGTTCCAACCGGCTTGGGCGGGACCCAACTTGTATGAACTGGTTCTGACTGGTCTGGACTGGTTCCAAGCCACATAGTCCTCTTTGAACCGGCCTGGACCTTTTCTAACCAGCTTGGGCCAGTTTCAAATGACCTGCACCTGCTCCAACTGGCCTGGACCTGATCCAACCTGTCTGGGCCATTTCCAACCAACTTGGAACTGCTCAAACTGGCTTAGGCCGGTTCAAACTGGCTTGGACCAGAACAAACCGCCCTAGACCGTTTCAAACCGCCCTAGACCAGTTCAAACCAGCTTGGACCAGCTTGGACTGGTTCCAATCTTTCTCAACAGCTTCCAACCGGCCTAGACCTGTTCTAACCAGCTTGGGCCAGATTCAAATGACCTGCACCTGCTCCAACTGGCCTGGATCTGCTCCAACCTGTCTGGGCCGGTTCCAACCCACTTGGAACTGCTCAAACTGGCTTGGGCCATTTCAAACCAGCCTATACCAGTTGAAACTGGCCAAGACAGGTTCAAACCGGCCTCAATTGGTTTAAACCGGTTTGGACTGGTTCAAGCTGGTCTCAACAGGTTTGAACTGCCTTGAACCGGTTCCAACCAGCCTGGACCTGTTCTAAAAATCTTGGGCCAGTTTCAAATGACCCGCACCTGCTCCAACTACCCTGGACCTGCTCGAAGCTGTCTGGAACTGTTCAAACAGGCTTGGTCCGGGACAAACTAGCCTGTTCAAACCAGCTTGGACCAGCACAAACTGGCCTACACCGGTTCAAACTGGCCTAGACATGTTCAAACCAGTCTGAGCCAGTTCCAAGCAGTCTGGGCCAAAGCAAACCAGTCCGAACAGGTTCCAACCGGCTTGGATCGGTTCAAACCAACCTAGATCAACTAGGTGTCAGTATATGGAAACATCACCGCTGTAGACAGCCAGATTGTTGACACCACATGATGCGCTTATCTGTGGGAAAGAAGATTTTCCCAGGACGTTCACAGGCTGGATAAGTCTTTGTGAAGAGTGTAACTTGAAACCTTCTGTGTGTGCATGTTCAGGAAGTTTGTCAGACTTGCTGGAAGAACTGAACTGAAAGGACGTGTTTTTCTCTAGTGCTGTAATGTCAGAAATAAGCATCATGTAAATAGATTTCTGACTTATTTTCTTTCCCCTGCGGAAGCAGGAGGGAGGGGTTGTGCATTTTGCCCATGCTTGGGAAAATGTCGCCTATCAAAATCTCCCTGGTCTGTCTGGATATCAGCCAGAGGAGGTTACCGGTAAGCAAGCTCCGAGGACAGTGAGAGGGGCCAGCCTCTATGGAGGGGGCTTGCAAACCAACAGTTGGTAGCAGAGCCGGATGGTTGCAACAACAAGACGGCTGAGCACCAGGTGGGAGATTTTTTTTGCTGATAAGCAGCAATCCATGGACCTCTGCAATGCTGATTTATGGCTGGATGGTGAACGCGAATTGAAAAGTCTTCGGTTCTCTGAGAAAAAAAGGCTCCTGTTTTGGATAAAACACAGCCGAAAGGCCGCATACTTTGCATTCCAGAGCTGATAAGAAGTTCCATTGCTATGCGACAAGTCGTGAGTACTTTTCGAGCTAAATTTATGAACTGGTTAGTTTAAAAAGCATAGAGAGAAAAGAAGCTTCAAAAACGAAAGCAAGCGACGCTTGTTGTAAACAAACTTGGAAAGGGGACTTTCCAAGAAGAGCGCTGATTGTTGTTGGATTGCAGCGAAGGCTTATTGTTTACAGATTCTCTGTGGAAGGGAAATTTCCAGGCAGCTGGGCTGACTGCCAAGTGCAAGCAGCTTGTAAACAGACTATTGGATTTCCCAGTTTGTAGCTGCAGCTGCAGCTGCAGCTTGGGATTAAAGATGGCTCTGTTCTCACAGAAACTGAATAGCCAAAACTGGCTAGAATGGTCATTTGCAATGGAATTTTTGCTGGTGGGAGAGCAATTATGGGACTTAGTACAAACTCCACAACCTGTTGCTGTACAAGCACAGGGGAAGAAGGCTGCAGTTCAAAGTGAATTGAAGCAGCGTGTCCTGAGAAAATGTGGACGCTTATCTTGAGCCAGTCCTAAAGGGTGCAGAAGAACCAAGGGTCGCTTGGGAGTCACTCCGCAAAGCTTGTGAAGCTAGGGTGGGAAGCAAGGACTGAGAGTTGGTTGCCCCAAAGGGGGAGAGCCAAGATGAAGCTAACCGAATTCTTGAGAGCTCATCGAAAGCTGGGAGGAGCTTTGAGCCACAACAAGGAAGTGAAGGGACTCTTGCTGCTGCTGCTGATGATGATCCTAGCACTGCTGCAATGGCTGTTGCTGATGGGGGAGTGAAGCTCAGAAATCAAGCACCCCCACTAATATTGCTACAGAGGAGAAAGCTGTAGCTCAGAATGCTGTTCGTCAGGAGACACCACATCAGGAGAAAGGAGCTAGAGGGAGCTCTGTAAAGCCTCAGACTTCAAGCAAAGGTCGTACCCAGTCCCAGGCAAAACCAGATATGGCTTTGATGTCACAAAAAGCCACATCATCCGTGGATAACTCGTTTATTGTAGATACAGGATGCACGCAACACATGGCGTCACGCCAGGAACTGTTTTCTACTTTCGAGAAGCAACGCTTCACTGTGAAACTGGCCAATGGTCAGGAAATGGAAGCAACCGGGATCAGAACTGTGTATCTAGAAAGCCTGAACTTGACAATAAACAATGTTTATTTTGTTCCAGGTTTAAAGTACAATCTGTTGAGTGTATCTCAGATCACTAAGAAGAAACTGGTGTTGTCATATGATGAGGAAAGCTGCAAAATCTACAAAGATGGAGAGCTGTATCTTTCTGCCAGAGAGAAAGATGGACTGTATCTGTTGACATTTGATGAAAGTGATTATAAAATGTGCACAGCATGTGAATCTAAAATGCTTTCTCTTGCAGGTATCTCGAGAGAAGACACGAGAGGAAAGGCAACAAAGATTAACAGTGTTTTTCAGCGAGTGTATGCTGATGTAATTGGTCCTTTAGCACCTTCTAGAGGCAATGCAAAATACTATCTTGTATTTGTTGATCATTTTTCTCAATATGTATGGATTTACACATTGAGATCTTCCAGAGAAACCTTAGAAAGGTTTAAGGAGTTTTGTGATAAGGTTAAGAATATTCATGATGCTAATATTGATTTTCTTTTCACAGATGAGAAGCCAATTTTTCTTTCACAGGATTTTCAGGATTTCCTGGAGAAGCAAGGGATAGAGCACAAGGTTGTTGTCTCAGAGGCTGCATGGAACAAAACTGTTTGTGTAAAAGTGAACAAGGAGTTGCAGAATGGCATGAAGGCACAATTGCTGAGTTCACACTTGCCACATGAGTATTGGGCTGAATCTTTATCTTGTTTTTGTTACACGTGGGTGAGAAAGGTTTCGAAAGGTATGGAATGTTCTCCTTTTGAGAGGCTGTTCCATAGAAAACCTTCTGTCTCGCATTTTAAGGTTTTTGGATCTCAAATCAGGACGGAAACTCCAGAAGGGGTGAAGAATGCCAGAGGCATTTTTGTGGGTTATGAAAAGGGTCCCTACAGAGTAATTTTGTCTGAATCTGGTCAGGTGATTCTCACAAAATTTCTAGAGAGTGCTCCTGGACAGGAGAGAGTAATTTTTCACACATATCCCACTGCTGATGATTCAGATGATGAATTTGATTATTCTGATTATAGTGATACTGAAAGTGACACAGAAAGCTCAGAGAGTTCTGTTGACACAGTCATTGAGAAAGGTTCACACACAAAAGCTAGATCTTCACAGGTTAAGGATGAACCACTGTTTACTATTGGAACTGGTTCTTCGAAAAGTCCTGAGACTGAACCAGTCAGCAAAGAGGATCAGCACCTCATACGCAGGTCTGAGAGAATCACAAAGGGCGTACCACCCGAGAGGTATTCTCAAGAGTTTGCTAGTTCAGCTGTTGCATGTGTTACTATTGTTGACAACTCAAGACAGGTTGAAGCTGTGTCTAAGTCAGAGACAAAGACACAACAGGGAGTTGCTAAGCATAATACAACATTCCCTAGTCAAGGTAATGCAGAAGCACTCATTCCTTGGAAAACTGACAACCAGAGAGTTACATTGGTGAAACCAGTGGCGGGTAGTTCCAAGGGTGGAACTGAAACAACAGGGGATTGTTACATGTATAACAACTGTTTGTTTTCTTCTCTGGATCAAGCTTTGTCCACAGCTAATGATGATTCATATGGGGGAGGATGTCAGGATATGGAAACATCACCGCTGCAGACAGCCAGATTGTTGACACCACATGATGCGCCTATCTGTGGGAAAGAAGAATTTCCCAGGACGTTCACAGGCTGGATAAGTCTTTGTGAAGAGTGTAACTTGAAACCTTCTGTGTGCGCATGTTCAGGAAGTTTGTCAGACTTGCTGGAAGAACTGAGCTGAAAGGACGTGTTTTTCTCTAGTGCTGTAATGTCAGAAATAAACATCATGTAAATAGATTTCTGACTTATTTTCTTTCCCCTGCGGAAGCAGGAGGGAGGGGTTGTGCATTTTGCCCATGCTTGGGAAAATGTCGCCTATCAAAATCTCCCTGGTCTGTCTGGATATCAGCCAGAGGAGGTTACCGGTAAGCAAGCTCCGAGGACAGTGAGAGGGGCCAGCCTCTATGGAGGGGGCTTGCAAACCAACACTAGGCACACCCCCGGGGGTCACCGCTCGGAGGCGTGCCTTGGGCCCTGGCCTCCATAGGCTTCCAATGGGGCCAAGCCCCCCCCCCCCGGAATCCTTTACCAAACTACCCTTCAATATCTGGGGGAGGTGATGGTGCTCCCCCCCCATACATCTACATAACAATACCCATACCAATGCCTAACCACCACTGGAGCAAAGCTCACTGCCAATAGCCTCAGACCTGCAACCAGTCCCTAATCCCCACAGATATGTCAGCCAACCAAACATCGTTTCCTACATTGGAAATATGCACGCCATCCTCGCAGTAGGGGGTCACCTTACTGAACTGGATTTTGGGGTGGTCAATGTCCCGCCCCCCCCCCCCCCCCAGCGCTGCCACTCTACGCGCCACTGAGCATTCCAGGATCTTTCTGGATTTGTTCATAGCAATAGGGCATCAACAGTCCCTCCAAGTGGGCCTTTCCAACAGTGATGACCAAATTATGACTAAATTTGGGAAAGAAATCCTCAGATCATCAAAATCATCGAAAACGTTCCTCATTAAGTCCACGCTCTTCCAGTAGGCCAAATCATTTCCATCCAGCTGAATGACAAGGGCATTGGGTGGGCCTTTCGCAGTGGCTCTAGCTTTTACTGCTGGCAGAAATTCCCCCCAACGCATTCCACGGCGAGTGATCCAGGAGATTTCAACATTTTTTGGCAGATCCAACCCGCACCCCTGGCCACAGCTGACAGCACGGTTTCTGGCCCAGTGGACGATACTATGGCCTATGATCCAAATGCGCACAACCACGTCACCTAAAAGGAAAAGAGCATAACAAGGAGGGGTCAGGGGTGATGAAAACAGTCATAAAGGCCTCCGAATGTACCCTTTAAAAGCATCTGACTTCCATCGACCCAGATCCTTTATCCTTTCAGCTGGTAGGCCTAAGTGTACCGCTTTAGTGGCTGCCCCGATCCGAAATGAGTGGGCCACAAATGGTCAGGGGTCCCTTTAACTTTACTATCTTAACTTTAGTTTCTTTACCAGCCTATACCTTCCTAATATCTTCTGACTGATTATCTCAACTGTTTGACTGACTCCTCTTAACAAATTCTCTTCCAGTGAGCCCTCAGGGCTGATTTCCTTAAGAATGGATAGGTTTGATCTTCTTGCAGTCGATGGGACTCTCAAGAGTCTCCTCCAGCACCAGAATTCAAAAGCATCAATTCTTCGGCGATCAGCCTTCTTTATGGTCCAGCTCTCACTTCCATACATCACTGCTGGGAAAACCATAGCTTTAACTATACGGACCTTTGTTGGTAAGGTGATGTCTCTGCTTTTTAGGATGCCGTCTAGGTTTGTCATCGCTTTTCTCCCAAGAAGTAGGCGTCTTTTAATTTCATGACTGCTGTCACCATCATAAACCATAACATGCTGTAAATTTTATATCTTTATTCCACAATCGCTCCCATGCTCCCATGCTTCCATGTCTATATTATAACCGATTATTGCCCAGTGTGAATGATGATGCACTCCTAAGGCTTTCCCCCAACATCTTTGGCTGAACCCCCCCCCCCCATCAACCTCCCTCAGAAACAGGAGCTTTCACTTATTCATAGCAGAGAGTGCCTTCTCTGAGCCACTACTTTAAAGGGAGCCTTGTGCTCAGCTGCCTGTCCCCAAACTGCTATGGAAATGTATTATTCAGTCACTCTGTCTCTTTGTCTGTACAGAGCACTCTTGCACAAGCTTGTTCTGAAATGTTCCTTCTTCAGACACCCTGTTTCAGCTTCCTGCAGTTGTGTTGGTAGCACTGACAAAATGAGTCATCTTGTTTCATGCAGCCCAAACTCTGAGCAGTGAGAGGTTTCAGGCTATGCATAGGGTGCTGGTCCTTTGGAACGAAGCTCACTGTGGGCTCTTTAGGATATATGGTTTTGTTTTCTCACAGAAATACAGTCTGAGCGGAGGATGTGAAATATGCTCAGAGTCGAGAGTGGATTTCATGCTCTTTATTCAGCTCATAGTGGTGAGGAAGAATGGAATTTCCCCCAGAATGTCTGCCTTATGTACATTATTTACAAAATGGGCCACACGTGATTGGCTAATTCCAGGATTCTCCTGTAGGCCAATCAGGTTGCAGATTCCTTTCCACCTGGAGCTGGATTGGATGGCTCCTGTGGACCAATCAGACTGCTACATTCTTAATCCTATTGTTCTAGGACCAATCAGACTGCTGCCTTTTAGATCCTATTCAACTCAGTACATAACAGGATGGAAGGGCTCACAGCAGTAATATTCCAGCAGATCTTGCTTGCCCATTATAGGTTCCTAGGAGGACTCCAAAACCATGGCTTTGGGTCCAGCACAGAGCAGGAAAAGACTCTGTGTCTCTTCCCAGCTAAGACCCCCAGACTCTGGCAAAAGGCTGTTCTTCTTGTTCTTCTTTCCACCTCTAGGATGATGCAGAATTTGGCAAAGGGAGGAGATGGGCAAGGCCCACCCAGTGGTTTGTATGGCAACAGCACACCTGTTCTTTGCCAACTCCCTGTGGGTCCAAATGTGGGTGCTTGCAGGCCCAGCTATAACAATATTTTCACTAACTTTCAGACAGACAGAGGTGTGGGCTGCCTTCTTCAGAAAAGAATACATATGACAGACCCCTCTGCCCAGAGAGATGCATTGATAAAATGGGGACAATTTGATCCCCCGTACTGGCGTTATCTGGGGAGGGCTGGGGGCCTGGGCCCCCACAAAATTTCCCCTGTGGGTGCTCGGCCATCCCGTTGCGTATGGACACAGGATCCCAAATGTGGCTGCATCATGTAATCTACCCTGAGCTGCTGGGTGAATAGCCACCTTATCCAGGAGACGAATACATATTAGGGTTGGCAGCCCCACCTTTCTGGAAGGGTGGTGTTATAAGAGAAGAAAAACCTGCTCCTTTCCCCCTTATGGGGTATCCAAGAGCCCATATAGAGTCCTTTTGTAGGTTCTCTATTGGTAGGAGAAAATAACAGAGGCCAACCAGAGAATATTGAGAAGCAAAGCAGCTAGTAAGCCTGATCTTTATTAAACTGTTGCAACAGGGTCCCCCGCTCACTCCACGCAGGGAGGGAGGAGAGGAACCCAGAACATTGGTGTGCAAGCTCTTATATGGACTTTTGAAAACAGCGTAGTGCCATGCGAGTGGCTTGCCGATCAGAAGGTCAGCTGTTCGAATCTCTGCGACGGGGTGACCTGCCGTTGCTCGGTCCCTGCTCCTGTCCACCTAGCAGTTCGAAAGCACGTCCAAGTGCAAGTAGATAAATAGGTACTGCTCTGGCGGGAAGGGAAATGGCATTTCCGTGCACTGCTCTGGTTTGTCAGAAGTGGCTTAGTTGTGCTGGCCACATGACCCGGAACCTGTACGCCAGCTCCCTCGGCCAGTAAAGCGAGATGAGCGCTGCAACCCCAGAGTCGTTTGTGACTGGACCTAACGGTCAGGGGTCCCATTGCCTTTACCCTGTAGCTCAAGACCACCTCCCAAAACATCATACATACATCACAGAAAGAGGTGGTCCGCAGCAGAAATTTGAGTGTGTTGCTTCTCTCCTCTCTGCCAGGATACCTGATAATGCCTTATCTGATTGCCTTTTCTGAGTAGCCTGGCCATTCCTTTGAGATAGTAAATATTTAGTTCCTGAATCTCTTATGCATATTGATAGTGTGCTCAGCTTAGCAGATACTTGCCAGACTGTATTTACAGGGAGGTGTAAGCCCCTACAGTCCAAAGACAATTGGAAAGCTGACCACAGGTATTAAATTTACGGCATGTAATGCCTTACGAGAAAACATTATGAAAATGATTTATAGGTGGTACATGACCCCAGTCAAGCTTGCGAAGATTTATCATTTGCCCAACAACAAATGCTGGAAATGTAAAGAGACTGAGGGTACCTTTTTCCACCTTTGGTGGACCTGCCCAAAGATTAAGGCCTTCTGGGAAATGATTTATAATGAAATTAAGAAAGTGCTTAAGTGCACCTTTAACAAGAAACCAGAGGCATTTCTCTTGGGTATGGTCGGCCAGTTGGTGCCGAAGAAGGATAAGAATTTCTTTTTGTATGCTACTACGGCAGCAAGGATTCTTCTAGCAAAGTATTGGAAGACACAAGAGCTACCCACGCTGGAGGAATGGCAGGCGAAAGTGATTGACTTTATGGGACTGGCAGAAATGACCGGCAGAATCCGCGACCAAGAGAAAGAGACTGTGGAAGAAGATTGGAAGAAATTTAAGATGTATCTTAAGAATTATTATAAAATTGAGGAGTGTTAAAATGCTGAGGGAAAAGAAGACGTAGAATTGCAGCGATAATTGGGTTTAAAATTTAGGGTGGAATAGAGAAAGAGGATAAATTTATATTTAATTGGGCAAGATAGGTTGCTGAATAATGGTACTAAACTAAGGATGCAAAAAGTGAAAGGTATGGGGAAGTCCGGGAAAAGAGGGTTATGAAAATAAGGTTATGAAAATATGAGTTTTTTGTTTGTCTGTTTTTTTTTGTTGTTTCTTGTTTCTGTTAAAAAATTGGAAATTAATAAAAATCTTTATAAAAAAACAAAACAAACAAAGACAATTGGAAAGCTTTTCCCATTTCCTTCCTCCTTGCAGAGAAATATTTGAGGTCAATTTGGGAGAGACAAAATGGCTTCAGGATTGCTCTCCTGTACTGTTTCAGACACTATACTTAACGTCCTTAGGAGGACAACCAAATTTAAGCACAAATTCGACCCACAGCTGTGAGGCATTCGCGAGTTTTTTTGCGGAGAAAGTCCTGTTGCTCCGCCGTGACCTCCCTGCCAATTTAGATACAGTGACTGAACTGGAGGCCCCTCGACTGACTTCAGGTCCAGTGTTGGACCATTTCGATCGGATACTCCCTACTGATGTGGATAGATTCCTCCAAGTTGGTAGGCCCACCACCTGTCTCCTCAATCCGTGCCCGTCTTGGCTGATTAGGGAGTGTCCAGATGTTGTGTGGACCCCCCTGGTTGAAATTATCAATTTGTCCCTTGACACGGGGACATTCCCAGGGGAACTGAAGGAAGCAGTGCTGTGTCCACTCTTAAAAAAAACTTCATTAGATCCCTTAGACCTATCCAATTACCGCCCAGTTTCAAATCTTCCATACCTGGGTAAGGTAATTGAGAGAGCGGTTGCTGAACAGCTTGGTAGGTTTCTGGAGGAAACATCGGCATTAGATCCATTTCAGTCCGGTTTCCGTCCTGGTTTTGGGACGGAGACGGCTCTGGTTGCCTTAACAGATGATCTCCGTAGACAACTGGATCGAGGCGGGTCAGGACTGCTGATCCTTTTAGATTTGTCAGCAGCCTTTGACATGGTCGATCATGATCTTCTGGACCACCGTCTCGCAGACGTGGGGATACAGGGCATAGCCCGTAACTGGTTGTGCTCTTTTATCTCTGGTCGGGGACAGAGGGTGGCACTAGGGAGGGAAATGTCGTCACGCCACTCCTTGGTGTGTGGAGTGCCGCAGGGCGCAATTCTCTCCCCGATGCTTTTTAACATCTTTATGCGCCCCCTTGCCCAGATTATCCGGAGCTTTAGGCTGGGCTGTCACCAATATGCTGATGACACTCAGCTCTATCTGCTGATGGATGGCGACACTGACTCGACCCCGAACACACTGACCAGATGCTTGGAAGCTGTGGCTGGATGGTTTCGTGGGAGCCGATTGAAACTAAATCCTTCGAAGACAGAGGTCCTATGGCTAGGTCGGGATGACATGGGGATGAGGGACCAGCTCCCTTCTCTTGCGGGGGCCCAATTAGTGCCATTGCCTCCCGTTAAGAGTTTGGGTGTAATCCTTGACGCCTCCCTTTCCATGGAGGCGCAGGTTACAGCAACAGCCAAGGCGACATTTTTCCACCTTCGCCGCATCAAGCAGTTGGTTCCTTACCTTTCCCGCCCTGACTTGGCCACAGTGATCCATGCGACGGTCATCTCCAGGCTTGACTACTGTAATTCGCTCTATGCGGGGCTGCCCTTGAAGCTGTCCCAGAAACTCCAGCGGGTGCAGAATGCTGCAGCGAGGCTCCTCACGGGGTCTCTGCCATGGGAGCATATTCACCCAGTGCTTTTCAAGCTGCACTGGCTCCCGGTGGAGTACAGGGTCAGATTTAAGGTGCTGCTTTTGACCTTTAAAGCCCTTCACGGCCTAGGTCCCTCGTACCTACGGGACCGCCTCTCCTGGTATGCCCCACGGAGAGCCTCAAGGTCCATAAATAACAACACCCTAGTGGTCCCGGGCCCTAAGGAAGTTAGATTGGCTTCGACCAGAGCCAGGGCCTTTTCAACTCTGGCTCTGGCCTGGTGGAATGCTCTGTCTCATGAGACCAGGGCCCTGCAGGATCTGATTTCTTTCCGCAGGGCCTGTAAGACAGAGTTGTTCCGCCTGGCCTTTGGCTTGGAGCCAATTTGATTCCCTCCCTCCCTCCCTCCCTCTCTTTTTTCTTTTTCCTTCTTTTCCTTCTCCTCCTGAGATGGGCTACATTTTAATATTTTAATGTTCCATTATTTTAATGTTGTATTTTATTTTTGTTTTTAAGTTTGTAATCATTCATCTTGTTTTTATTATTGCTTGTAAGCCGCTCTGAGCCTGGCCTTGGCTGGGGAGGGCGGGGTATAAATAAATTATTATTATTATTATTATTATTATTATTATTATTATTATTATTATTATTCTATGATGTCACAGTAGGGGGCTTGCAGGCGCTGGGCAACCGAAGTTGGCATGAGTGTTACACAAATCTTAAAGTGCACACATAGCAGGCAGGCACCCTAGAAAAAAAACAATCCTATATTCCCTGAAAAAAAGACACTTTGAGTTCACAGAGCAATCCTGAAGCCCTCTTAATGACCCCAGATATTTACTCTGCAGTTGAAGGAAAAACCTTTCCCAATAGTTCTTTTCACTTACAAATCCTTCAAAAGCTATAAACATCTCACATAAATAGGGGTAGATCTGTGACAATGGATTAAAGAACTGAGGTATTTACCATTTCAAGGGAACAGCTCAGACTGGTCAGGAAAGGGTAACCAGCAAACTGTCAGGTGTTACGGAAGGGGGGGGCATGTCTTCTTCACCTTCTTCGCTACAATATATTTGCTCAATTTCTCTAGGACTCCATCACCCCTCCCCTGTCCTCCATAATCCCTCAAGGTGTCAAGACCCTAATCCTGTCAAATCACTCTGCCAAACCTTTCCTCCGGGCAATGCCAGGTGATAGACTACCATTGTCTTCCCATCACCGGCACTCAGGATGTGCTTATCTATGCATATCTCCAGCTCTGCATATTCCCCCCTCCCTCCTCCATATGTTAATCAGTGTAACCCAACCTCCCTTTAATATATTCATGATGTAATCTGTGTAACCAAACCTCTCTTTAATGTATTCATGACGTGTTTTGCACTGTATTCTGGGACATGGAGGGAGTTTCAAAAACTCATGTCACCCCTTTCTCACTGTTCAATCTTGCCTTGAACCTGTTGCGCAATAAACTTGGATCTTCTGCAGTTTGCTCCTGTCTACGGCTGAGCTCATTTTCCTCCGCAGGGACCCACAGACTTAGTCCGATGAGCTGGGTGGCAGAGCAGCCTCGCACCCAGATTTTGCCATAACAGATGGCGCCCCAACGTGGGGCTTTGTGGTTCTCCTGTGTTGCTGACCGGGGCCCCCGAAATCTTCAGCCGGCACCAGGCCATTTTGCCTGGGAAGATCCTTTGGACCCCCGGCCATCTTCCGGGCGGTAATCGAAAGCCCCAGGAGTTCAGCTGGGGAGCAAAGAGGGATCCAGCCGGCTTATTCATCAATCCCGGGATCATCATAGAAGACGCGTGAGTATAAGGAAAAGAAAATCCAGTGCACTGGTGGGAAAGGGGTGGAAATCTCCTGGCAACTGAATTCTCTGCCCTCCTCTCTATCGCTCCTTCTCGCCTGTCTCTTGGTCCAGTTGGTGAGAGAGACCGTGGACTGCTGCTCGACCCAAAAGGGGCGTTCTGAGCTCTATCTCTTTCTCTATAATTCTCCAGCCAGCCGCACCAATTGGGAGCCCGAAAGTAAGACGGAGAGACCCGACTTGAAAGATAGCCGACTCTCCGCAACGGGTATCCCAGTTGAAAGCAAGGGGTTGGAGTTCTTTTTCCGAACTTCCCGAGCGTCCTTGCTAGGGGGCAGGAAGTGGTCTTGCTTTCTATCAATCCCAGCCGCACTGGTCGGTGCCACGTAACACGTGTATTGTGCGTGAGCCCGCTTCCAAAAGCAAGGGGGATTTTCGGTTCGAAACTCTATCCAGGGATCACCCGATCTGGCACCGCACGGCATGGGCGTTCAGTAGGGCCCCTTTTCCTGAGATTGTGACGATAGGTAGGAGGTTGCCAGGAGGGATAGCCCATGAGGAATTGGGCGGTATCGGCAGAGTGGAAAGGGACCCCAGGATATTAGAATAGAGAAAGGAACCGAGTGGGTAAAGCTTGTTAAAAACATATAAGTAGGAAATAATACAGGAATAGGAAAGGAACCGAGTGGGTAGAGCTCGTTAAAAACGTATAAATAGGAAATAAGACAGGAATAGGAAAGGAAAAACCCTAAATAGCCCCCTGTACAAGTTACCCAAATCCTAATCAACCCCTCTCTTTCTCCCTACTCTATCCCCCCCCCAAAAAAGAAAACAACCACAAAAAGCAACAACAACAACGCATGCATTATAAAGGGGTACCCAGTCAACTAAGCATTGTGAGCCCTGCCAGTTTGGTTAACTGGTGGTGTTTGAAGAGGCAAGGATGCTCTTAAAACCATGTGGGACCTTCCTACTAATTTCACTTAATGAAGCTAAAGGAAGCGGCCCAACTCCTTGCAATTCAAGTTGTCTGTTATGTGTGTTGTGTGTTAATACATATATGAGAATATGCATGTTTACATGTTGTCTGTTATGTGTGTTGTCTGTTCCTTCTGTCTCTGACAGACTGCCTTTCTTAAGCGCGCATAGTTTAAACTGCAAGCTTGCTTCAAAATTTTAAATCTAAGGAAGCCATGCTGGACCTTATCAGTCCTAAATAAGACAAAATGAGAATGAAGGGTGCAAATGTTTACCCCACCTTTTGCTTTGCCGCAACTTTTGAGATTGTGAGTCTACAGTCTATTTTGGAATGTGAAGTTAACCTAATGTTTCTGCTGCAAAAGCGTAGTTGAGCACAACTGCTCTCTCAAGCTAAAATGCAGTGTCTGTATTTCATTAAGCACATGCCTATGAAAATAGGTGATCTTTCTAAGAAAATTGTTAATAAAAGGTAGAAGCTTCGATAGACAACAATTGTCTATCTATAGAGTCCAGTCCTGATATCAGTCTCTAAGATCAGCTAGGGTTTCCTGGCTTCTTATTGAAATTACCTCCCCCACTTGTTTCTGTCTCTTTCAGGCCCCCCCCCTTCTTACTTCTGTGCCAAGTGAATTTACTCCTGAGTAAGCTTCCTTCAACAAGGGAGGGGGGCACATTCTTTGCTAAAAGTACCCGACATCTCACCTTCCTATGTATAGTTATTTTAAAATCGTAGTTAGGCGTACTATTCCTATGCAAGTTCAGAGACATTAAATCAAATCCAGGACTGGTTTTATTATTTGAGTGGGTATATCAACTGAAATAACCCTATGCTTATAAAATATTCTCTCCCAGATTCTCTTCCTATCTTATCTTAGGAAACTGTTCTTCCTTTAGAGGGTTCTGTATAAAGCTGGATACTTTTATTTTCCTCTTCCTTAGTACATGATAGGAGCATTGAGTGTGCTCTCTTCCCCAGTAGTGCCTGTGTACATAAGTATGTGTGTGTCTCTTTGGTAGTACAAATCTTGCTGTGAAATCTTGCTGTGAACCCTATATTTTGGAGGGTTGGACTAGATGACCCCAGGGTCCCTTTCAACTCTCCCAATTTGTGGCTGTGTGGAAGGACAATTTGTGGCTGTGTGGAAGTACATGTGTCCGCAAGCATTGCAGGGTAATTCTTAAATTCTGGTGTGGTGATGGAGTTGAAATTCAGCCTAGCTTTGCTCTTTAGTTTTAAAAGGTGAGAAGTGAAGCTGTGATGTTTTGAAGCACAACTGGTAATATCAAGCATTTGAGTGATTACAGTGTTTATCATTTTGTCTACTATTTAAAAATCAGACTTCAAAGTCAATTCAAAGTTTAAACACATACAAATACATATGGGCCTTGACCAATCCTGTAAATAAAGGGGCAGGAAAAATTTTGTCTGCAAATGGTAAGGCCGAAATAACTTAAAATGTTAAAAATCCTATGAATTCTGACTCTCTGGCCATTTTTTCCCATATATAAGGGCGTGGCATTGTTCCGCGAATGGCCAGAGGGATATTAGCCCTTTCCTGTACATAAAGGAAGCAGTCGCTTTGCTTGGGCTGAAATTGCTAGCTTTTGTTGGTGAACACTTCAATTGCTGAGTTTCTCTTTTTTTGTTTTAAATCTAACCCTCTTTTAAAATCTACTCCTTACCCTTCCCTTATTCAAATTCTAATTTTGCCAGAAGATGCAACATTTCAATAGTATAAAAGGTTTGCTGAGACATGAACTCCACACATGCACAGAGACTAGATCAGCTAAAAAAAAAAAAAGATAGGAAAAGAAGAGAGAGAGAGAGGGGGGGGGGAAGGAGGGGGAACTGGTGGGGGGGGAGAGGAGGTTTATGTAAAACTTGGAACCATTGAGAGAAATCACCCTTAATGTGTCCCAAGTTTGAAATCTTAACATGCCAAATTCTTTTCACAGGTATATATCAAAGCATTCCACCCCTCAATGGGATTTAAATCACGGACTTTGTGTGCATTTTAACAGGATATGTGAACCCCCGATAACAAAGTGTTTGTCCCTTCTTTTCTCCCACAGCAACTTTCTTTCCTGTTCTTTGAAACAAGTCTGAATCCCTGCTGTATTAGTGACTTCCATCTCTTTGTGGCTTTGACACTTTAAGTTACAAATAATCTCTTTTCATTTATTTAATCAGTTTTTCCATGATGTCTATGAAATTAATCGAAGCACAACCAAACATTGTTTGTGGAATGGTATTTGTTTACCTTTTTGCCTGAGTATTATTATTTTTGGTTCCTCATAGGTCATTGTGTGTGTGTTTTACTTTGGGGACATGTCCATCACATATTGAAAGTCATTTTAAGCCCTTTTCCATTGTTTTCTCATTCTTTCAGTCCAGTAGTAATCTGTGGTTTTGATAATATCTTTGTGTTGTTTAATAATAATTCTTTTCTAAATCTGATGTCTTTGTGTCAAGTCTGTTTTCATCTGACTGGTAATCTAATTTTTGGCTTTCTTTTTTATTTTTTAACCTTTGTTGTATTTTCTACAGTTCTCTTTCTATACATGTGGAGTAATTTTTTATTTCATAATATGAAAAACAACAACAAAAAAACTAAGTGAAGGAAAGCAAACAAACTTAGCAGATAATAACAGTAATTATATGAAAATGTGATAATAATATTAAAATGAGTAAAATGCTTAACATGCTAAGATTTTATTATTTGCAGCTAATAACTCAAGGAGATTTTCTTGGGGAGGGGGTTTTTGCTCCTCCCTTTTCTAACTGTCTTTTAAGTCCCTAAAAACCCTAACCCCTTACAGGATATCACTTCTACAGATGTGCAATGATGAAAAAGCAGCAACAACCCCTCAACTCAGTTCTTCGCCATCACAAGACCTGCAACAACAGACACCAGAGTTTTCAAAATGCCCACAGCTATCTCTTTCAAAGGATATAGACTGCCGTGGGAGTGGGGCTGACAAAGGGGGGTGGAGTTGAATTACAAGGACATTTTCTGACTTTTGAACCTTAAGATACATACATAAAATATCCCAATTGTCTCAAGATATGCAACTGATATTTAATTAGTTTGTTTTGTATTATGTGTTATTACGTAGGAATGTTGAAATGTGTCTTGACAGTTTGTTATTCCCACAAATGGGGGGGGGGGTATTTTTGTGTGTAATTCTTTTTATGTTTAATGTCTTATTCCTTACACCTCAGTGGAGGATTCTCATACATTTTATGCTTTTTACAGATCAGGCTATTATGTAGTCCAATGTTTAGAATTAGATAAATTTCGTTGTTTCACCTGGCACTCTGCCAACTTCCCTACCCATTTTAAAATGTGCTAAAACTCACTTTACCAAGGAGAAGCTTCTAAGATACATGAAGGTGGATATGCTTTGGCTTAGCAGGAATGATCCCTTATAGAGTTAAATTGACTTATTTGGACAAGTGCCCCTTTTAAGAATGGTTTTCTTTTAACAGATTGGTTTGAAGAGTTAAGAACCATGGGGCAAGATAAATTCAAATTGGACCCAGTGTGAATTGGGCAAGTGTATCCAGGCTGCAATTAGCTTTTGGTCCTTTTAAGTGCAAGTGAGCAACTTCCCATGACTGCAAGACCAGAGCCTATAATAATAAAACCCCATAGAAAGGCCAAGGCAAAGACATTTATCTCAGGACGTGTCCAAACCTGTGCCAGCTGTGATGGGTGCCAGGCAACATGGTTAATATGAAAGCCCTAAGTGGATTCACCAGGGATTGCCACTACTGTGACACCATGCCGGTGTGAGACCACAGAAGAGCTACCTTGACACCTGAGAACACAAAATGGCGGGGGGGGGGGCAAAGCAAACTGCATTTTTTCCAGTCAATAGTGGACCTTCCTGCTAAATGTAAAGCATAGACCACTACTGAACAAAATACAACAGGTGTTCTTTTGTGTGATATCCTATATCCAGCTATCTGCACTACTATACTTGCAAATGACCTTCAGAGGCATGGCTTGCAAGTCCCCTTCAGGTTTTCACAAACCCACACATCTAGTACAGTAGATACAAAGTTATTATTTAGTGCATATCTATATAACATACACATACATTGTATTGGTCCGTGTTGCTCCCTCCTTTGCCGCCCTGTTCAACCCACCTCCTTTTCCATTAGGGCCTATTCCCACTCACAGGGCACCCCTACCTTCACCGAGATTTAGGGTGCGGAGAAAAGATTTGCAAGTTCTTACAGAACTTTAATGCAAATCTATCTCCGAATGGGGGACTGTTACGGAAGGGGGGGGCATGTCTTCTTCACCTTCTTCGCTACAATATATTTGCTCAATTTCTCTAGGACTCCATCACCCCTCCCCTGTCCTCCATAATCCCTCAAGGTGTCAAGACCCTAATCCTGTCAAATCACTCTGCCAAACCTTTCCTCCGGGCAATGCCAGGTGATAGACTACCATTGTCTTCCCATCACTGGCACTCAGGATGTGCTTATCTGTGCATATCTCCAGCTCTGCATATTCCCCCCTCCCTCCTCCATATGTTAATCTGTGTAACCCAACCTCCCTTTAATATATTCATGATGTAATCTGTGTAACCAAACCTCTCTTTAATGTATTCATGACGTGTTTTGCACTGTATTCTGGGACATGGAGGGAGTTTCAAAAACTCATGTCACCCCTTTCTCACTGTTCAATCTTGCCTTGAACCTGTTGCGCAATAAACTTGGATCTTCTGCTGTTTGCTCCTGTCTCCGGCTGAGCTCATTTTCCTCCGCAGGGACCCACGGACTTAGTCTGATGAGCTGGGTGGCAGAGCAGCCTCGCACCCAGATTTTGCCATAACACAGGTATCATGACAAGAGACAAGCCAGGAGACAAGACTGCCTCTTTCTGTGATGCATGTCTGATGCTTGTTGGGTGGGCAGTGGTTTTCAAGCAGGGTGCTGTGGCACCCTTTGGTGCCTTGAATGATGGTCAAGGGTGCTGGTAGCAACACTGGCCTCTGTCCCTCTTTCTCCCCCCATGCCTTCTTGCATCTCTGCCTCCAAAGGTTTGCACAGCTGTTTGTTCCAGCACCCCTGGCTACAAGCTCCCCAGGCGAACGGTGCCTCTGGAGCTGGCAAGGGGGTACTTCCCTGTGGGGCAGCATGAGGAGGCACCTCTCTTTAGGGAAGGGGCGGCAACTGCGGCTGTCCAGAGGACTCCTAAGGAGAGGGGAGAGGAGAAGAAGGAACATTCCACAAAGGAAGGAGTCAGAAAAAGGACAAGAGGCTGCCAGCTCTGCTGGCAAGGGGTGATGTAGCTGGGCTCCTGAGCCTCATAGAAAGCATGTAGTTGGTCAAGGGAGCCGTGGACTCAAAAAAGTCAAAAACCTCTGGGCTAAGGGAAACCCAGCCAGATTGAAGGGGGGGGGGGTATAAAAAAATAAATTATTATTATTATCAAGTCTTTAAAAGTTGTTACACACACTTGTCTTGGCTCCTCACCTCCATGCAACATGTAAGGTGAGAAACTCTGTCACAACAGTAAAATTAAGATCTGCCTTGCTTTGACTGGTTCCTGCCGCCGCTCATTTTTCTCTGACCCATCATGGATTTAGCCCCAACCCCAAGAAACTAGTAACTGAAGGAGGTGGGTCATGGGAATTGAAGTGTACGCCTTCTGCATACAACACACCCACTGCCAAGCAGCTCCATCTCACCTGCCCCCAACCCCATACCACCCTCTCTCCTAAAATAGACCGGGGTCACTGAGTCCTTCCCAGCAATAGAATTAGCCGTTCTGGAAGATTCCTAAAATGTTATTAATCCAGAGTTCAGAGTTCAGAATTCAAAGGCCCCAAATATAAAATAAACGTTCATAAATGTACACGGCAAACACATAAGTAAGTACAGGGGAGCAATCCTGTCAGCTTCTTTAGGAGACAACAAGAGTCTGCAGGATACAAATAATAGAAAAAGTATTAAGTGTACATTTCAAAGAATATATATCACCCTAGCGTTGCATGGCATTAACATTGTTCTAACCACTAGGCCACACGGCCTCTCCTAGAGCCTTGGCACTGAGGCCGGGAATTCCATCTTCTCAACTGCCGTTGCCTAGCAACGGAGCTTGTGACCGTTTGAGGTTCCTCAGCATCTCGAGGTTGGAGGAGGTGGCCAGTAGTGACCTTCTTTCCGTCACTACAGGAGAGGATGGCGTCCCGAAGACTCCTGGAGGTAAGTGTAGGTTGCCATGGCCAGGGGACTTAACTCTGGAACCTACCTGTATGAACTTTATGAGCTCTGGCCCAATGGTTGCCAGTGGTTTGATTCGAATTAATTTTATAATGAATGATTTTAGAGTGTTGTGTTGTACTGTTTTATTGTTGTTAGGGAGGGTAAATAAAAATAAAAATTATTATTATTACTGTTGTTATTATTATGGTCACAGACCAGGATAAAAAAAGAAAGAGCATATTAATAAAGTAGCAGTTAGGATTATTATTTTTTAAACCGATAATTGTTAGAGCAAATGAGGACCAAGAAACAGGCATAGGATAAAACATCTGAATAAAATACAAGATTAAACACGGATAATGGATGGATAAAAACTGATAATTAAAACAGATAAGAACTAAAAAAAACAAAGACAGTTAAAACAACTGTAAGAGCATAAGAACTTAAAAACTCGCAGTTAAACAACTATAAGAAGCTGCAGGGTACAAGCCTCTGAAATAGAGGACCCTCACAACATTAGAAACTGCTGCGCAAATATGGTTAAAACAGACAATTGAAACAATGTACAACAATAAATTGAGAAATAATTTGTTGTAGTAAAGGGGCTCCGGCCACTCGCCCCTCCCTCACCTGCCCTTACCCTCCAGCTGGGTCAGGTTTCTGGAACGGAGGCCGGCAGCCATTTGCTTTTTGACAAAACAAAACGCAACAGAAATGGCAATGCTGCCACCACTCCGTCTCAGGGCACCAGGAGGCACAGTCCAAGGGAGAAGACTATGCTCCTTTGTTACCAGTTGCCCCACTCTGCAAGCTGCTTCCGCAAACTTGCAGGCAGAAATTCATCAGGTATAGCGTAACCAAGTACCGTATTTTTCGCTCTATAGGAAGCACCTTTTCCCCTCCCAAAATGAAGGGGAAATGTGTGTGCGTCCTATGGAGCGAATGTAGGCTCCTTGGCTTCGCGGCGGCGTGCCTGACCTGGAAGCCGGAGGCTCCAGCTTTGCTAAAGGGGCGCTGCGCCTTCTCCCTCTCTGCGCAGCGCCTCTCCTGAGAGAGAGAGAAGGCACAGCGCCCCTTGAGCGACGCACCTGTCCTGGAAGCTGGAGGAGGAACAGAAGGGTCTCCTTCTGTTCTTTCTCCAACTTCGCTGAAGGGCGCTGTGCAACGCCTCTCTGTGCAACGCCTCTCCTGTGAAGGTGCAGCGCCCCTTCAGCAACGTGCCTGTCCTGGCTTCTGCCTTAGCCCTGCGCAGCCTCTTTGGGCAGGGGGAGCCTTCATCCCGCTGCCCTGAAGAGGCTTGGCGTGGTTATCCCAGAAGCCAGGACAGCCGCACGGTATCCCAGAAGCCAGATCCCTCTTGCTGTTCTGGCTTCTGGGGTTCAGAATAATTTTTTCTTGTTTTCCGCCTCCCAAAACTAGGTGCGCCCTATGGTCTGGTGTGCCCTATGGTGCGAAAAATACGGTAGTCAGGCGTTGGACTTAGATTTCCCCTCAGATTGGCACATAAGATTTATTTAAATTTATTAAAAAAAACACAAAGTTAACAAGCTTAAAAAGCAGGCACATCTTTTGTAACTTGCAGGCAGATAAAATACAGTGTTTAGTATAGCTAACTAAGATACTCACTTCTAAGAACAAAGACAGTGATAGGATAGTTTCAAAGTCCTTCAGTAGAGTAAAGGTAAAGGTACCCCTGCCCGTACGGGCCAGTCTTGACAGACTCTGGGGTTGTGCGCCCATCTCACTTAAGAGGCCAGGGGCCAGCGCTGTCCGGAGACACTTCCGGGTCACGTGGCCAGCGTGACATCGCTGCTCTGGCCGTTTACCTTCCCGCTGGTAAGCGGTCCCTATTTATCTACTTGCACCCGGAGGTGCTTTCGAACTGCTAGGTTGGCAGGTGCTGGGACCGAGCAGCGGGAGCGCACCCCGCCGCAGGGATTTGAACCGCCGACCTTTCGATCGGCAAGTCCTAGGCGCTGAGGCTTTAACCCACAGCGCCACCTGCGTCCCTTCTTAGGATCTTTATTCCCAGGTAATTAATATTCCCAGGTAATTAAAAGTCTGATAACAACACTAGGTGGGTGTGAATAGCTGGAGCCCCAGGTGTCAAGCCCCCAAATCAAACTAGAGAACTTCCTTCCTAAGATAACAATTTACACATTTGGAGACTGTCGGTCTGCAGGGTTAAAGCAACAGACCTCTTCCCCATAACTCTTGTGGCTTTTTGATTACCCACCATACTCCGCTCCTTTCTTGACCGAAGTTTGAAATCCTTAACTTCACTACACCCTCCCCTCTAAGATGAAATTACAGTGTTAAGTCCCTAAATTTCATCAAAACAAAGTATGTACAAACTGATGTCAACATTTCCGGCTTGAGTGGTTAAGCAGCCTTTTAAAGAAAAAAATCACTAGCAGCACACTCAAACTGATCTTCCCAAAACTAGGGGGGTTGCACAGATAACTCATCGTGGCTCAATACCGCAGGCACAGTAAAAAAGCTGTGAAATAACAAAAAACTTCCTAGCCGATGTTCTGGGCAGGATAGACAAGGATAACGCATCAAAAGTACCTTTAGCCTGTTTGTACCCTTCTAGGAAGTCCAAGTGCACAAAGGCTACCTGTGTTCGACTTCCAGAAGGAGTTAACAAAGAAAATTCAAGTTCCACATACATTTTCACAGTATTAGCATGATGTTCTCTAAAAGAATTAAGCACCTTTTGGTATTTCTCTTGATAAAACACAGGACTTAGCTTGGCCTCGGATGTACTAAGGCCAAGCCAGTAAACGACTTGCTTAGGGGGGAGACTGGTAAGATTTAAAGTTACAACCCAGTCTCCTTTCTCAAAACTTTGAGTCACTATTTCCAGATCAAAACAAAATAAAAAAATTCCTTCCAGTAGCACCTTAAAGACCAACTAAGTTAGTTCTAGGTATGAGCTTTCGTGTGCATGCACACTTCTTCAGATACACTGAAACAGAAGTCACCAGACCCTTCTATATAGTGAGAAGGTGGGGAGGGGTATTACTCAGAAGGGTGGTGGGAATGGGTGATTGGCAGATAGCTGTGATGAGCCTGTTGACGACTCTTAACGACTGCAATAGGTCTTACAGGAAAAAGCTAGGGGTGAGAAGGTGAAAAATGGCTTTGTCATGTATAATGAGATAAGAATCCAATGTCTTTGTTCAGACCAGGTCTCTCCATGGTTTTAAGTTTGGTAATAAGTTGCAATTCAGCAGCTTCTCTTTCCAGTCTATTTCTGAAATTCCTTTGTAATAGAACAGCTACTTTGAGATCTTGTATAGAATGTCCTGGGAGATTGAAGTGTTCTCCTACTGGTTTCTCTGTCTTGTGATTCCTGATGTCAGATTTATGTCCGTTTATCCTTTGGCGTAGGGTTTGGCCTGTTTGTCCAATATAGAGAGCTGAAGGACACTGTTGGCATTTGATGGCATACACAATGTTAGACGATGAGCAATTAAATAGTCCCGAGATGGTATATGTGATGTTGTTGGGGCCAGTAATGGTGTTGTCCGGGTGTATGTGGCATCTGGGTTTAGTGCAGGCTCTGGTGCCAGTGTCCGTGTTAAGTCTGGTAGTAGTATTATTGTGGGTTAGGAGTTGTTTAAGATTGGGTGGCTATCTGTAGGCAATGAAAGGTCTTTCTCCCAGAGCTTGAGAAAGAGAACTGTCATTGTCCAGGAGAGGTTGTAGATCTCTGATGATGCGTTGTATTTCCAGATCAGAAAGACCTTTTTGTTCAGCAGTGGGATGGTCTTTCTCTCGGGGCAACAATTCTTTGCTCAGGTGCACCAACTTCTCTCATTGTCGCGTTGGAACAAAGTTTCTCCTAACCCTATTTGACTGGCATTGGTTTGCATTTCAAAAGGAGGCTGCTGGTCAGGGGCTAGAATCACCCACAAACTTACTAGGGCTTGTGTTAACAACTCAGCGGCTCCCTTGAGTTGGTGTAAGAGCCATTCCAGTACACACTGGATTTCTGCTCCCAGGGATTTGATGTTTCCCAAGCCCAATCTGAATCCGAAATCATTCACGTCTCCTTGAGCAAGCTGACATTTATACATTTTAACGGTCAGGTTTGCATCTTGCAATCGGGCCAAAGCTCTCTGCACATGCTTAAGGTGTTCTGGTCATGACTTAGAAAAAATTAACTCAACTTCTTCCAATCCTTCCCATCTCCCTCTGAGCATGGACAAAGGATTTTCTAGGAGCTTGCCAAAACCTGGCTGGTCTGACACAAACTCTGGGCTCCTTGAGTAAATCTCAACCAAAATTCCTAACAGATTTTGAACACAGAGGTGGGGTGGGATGGAATCCCAATCAAACCTGAAAACACTTTTACTCATAACATAACCACACTGTTTCCTAGGACTAAAGTTCTGTAAAAGACCCACCAAATCGTATTTCTTCTCCACACAAATATTTGCATTACAAAACTTTTTGAAAAACAATAAACATATTGACTGGGTCTTTATAGTCCTTGAGCTGTGGATAGAAAAACTCTTTTTCAGGCACAAAAGGGGTAAACTCTATTGTGCAAAGAGACTTTTCTGCAGTTTCTAAATGACCTAGGAGAGAGTGACCAAATCTCTGCTTTACTTCAAACGCGGCCAAATCTCCCACCATGCCAGAGGACTCAAAACTCTCCACACGCTTGCATCTTTCACAGTCTGCGTCGCTAGGGGGGTCGTTGCAAGCTGCTGGAAAGGAACTGCAATTTCAAAACCCCTTCCCCCAAAGTAAGGTTTGCACAAACTTGGGGTTCAGGGACTGGAACAAAGGGATCCCCCATAAAATCCTGGGAGGGAACTGAATCAACAGTTGCAGATTAAGGAATTAAATTTCCACCACTAGGATTACTCTTCCGAAAATCGGACTGGTTCCGCTGGGACAAAACTAAGTCTTTTGGCAGAGTCACAATATCAGAGTCTATGCTTCAAAAGGAAGGCACAACAATTCGATGAAGGTGAACACTGGGAGGTGTGCTAGACGCTGAGGTGGGCCAGTTAACACCAGGGGTGGCAGTGCGTATTAAGCCAACCCTCTTCCCAACCGATTTCTCAGGAACAGCAGTCACAGCAGTTCCAGTGGTTTTGGGAGTTATAGCATCAGGCGCCCAACCTTCACCCCTCCCATCTGGGATAAGGCTTCCCTCAGTCCTCAAACCTTGAGGTGTTGTTCCCCAGTTTCCCATCCCCTGTACCTGGGTGGGTAAGACCTTGATGGAAAAAGAGTTCACCGCAAGTTGTTGTTGGTAAACCTTAAATCCCAAATTGTTCCCCACCAGGACAGGACATTTGCACACTTCAGGATCATGTACTATAATTAGGTGGTTTCCATAGTACCCCTTATACGATACTGGAACAATGGCAGTAGGTTGAAAAATCTCGTTCACACCATAGGGGCTAATCTTTAAGGGTTTAGCCTGCATCTGTAGGGGCAAAACCAAATCTCTGGACACACTGGTAATGTCAGACCCAGTGTCTCAGAAAGAGTTCACAGCAATTCCGTTGATCTCCATGGGGGCTGTAAACTTCGAATTAGCCCACTTCAGATGAGGCACACTTGAACCAGCATCAGTACTCACAGGTCCCACAATAACCGCACTTGAAGTGGCTACAGCTGGTTTGGAAGCTATAGCGTCAGGAGCTGCCCCACCCTTCCCCTCCGGACCGAGCTTTCCTCAGTTCCTGATTTTTGCTGTTCCGCTTCCCAATCTTCCTCGGTCAAGCACAGTCTGGAACTCGGAGACAATTTAGCACGTTCCCCACCTGCTGTAGAGGAGTCTTTTGCAGGAGTCTGTACCCACCAGCCAGTCCCCTGCTGGCCAGATGAGAACAATTTAGTCTAAAAGATTCTGTGAATTCTGTGGCCTCCTCTAAAGATCGTGGACTTTGGTCAGCAACCAAACTCGCAATTTCTGAAGACAGGTGGTGCATAAGTTGCTCTATCAGCATCAGCTGCCTAAGTTCTTCAAAGCCACACACACTTTCGGCTGAAAGCCAAAGTTCAAAGTTCTGGGCCATTTTCGCAGAATACACACCAATGCTGTCTGAGGGACCAGACTTATCCCCTTTTCGGAAAGCCCTCCGATAGTTCTCAGGATGAAGTCCATGCCTTTGCATGACTAATTTTTTAAAGCGCTCATAGTCACTGATTTGGGATGAGGGGAGATGGCCCATCAATTCGGCTAGGTCTCCACAAATTAGGGAGCACAAAATTGGCATGTACATTTTCAGGGACACCCCCATATCTTAGCAGGTTACTTCAAAAAGAGTCAGATAACTCAGAACATCAGTGGGGGGGGGAGGGCTGATATTTCAGAAATGCCCTCCAGTTAAGGTTGCTCAAAGTTAGCCCCGGAGGAGACGGTCTGCGATTTTCTCCTCGTGGCTCCTCGTCATACCTTGGAACAGGATGTGGAGACGCTAGTCCCTCCGGACGCAGGTGTTGCGTCGCCCGTATCCACGCGAGGGTCTAGGGAGAAATTCCTCCTCCTCTGCTGCGTACTGTCGCGCTGCTCCACGAGTTTCCCAAGCTCTTACTGGCGAGCAGACCCATCCCGGGCTGGCTGGGCGAACGCCGTCTCACTGTTCTGCGAATGTCGCGCGATGGACGCTCTCGACGGTAGTCTCCCACAGACACTTCTTGCAGCTGCTGCCGCAGATCTTGATACTCATAAGCCATCCGGCTGACTCTCGGCCCCATAAGAATGGACTGGCCCATCTTTGGAAACTTATCACGGCACCGGTATCCACCTTGGCCTGGGTTTTGCACCCACTCAACCGCATCGCCCTCTGAAAACTCCATCTCTTTGGGCTCTGCATAAACAAGATAGTTCCCTCTAGGACGTGTGGAGGCCATCCTAGCTTCCACTTCCCCTCACGAAGTGACAAGAGTTGGTTAACTGGCGCCCCCCTCACTCTCTCCAAGTTGCAGAACTCTTGCCCACCCTTCCGAACAGTTCTTAATTCGCTGGCATCCACCAGCTCTCTCTCCGACTCGGGATCTCCCAAAAACCAGGAGGCGGAGACTTGGAGGTTGGGGGGCGTTGTCTCCGAAGGAAGGGAACTGCCTTCTCCACCCGGGCCCCATTCGTCCACAGTACGCAAAGTGTATTCCTGGGAAGCCCCGGCTTCCATAATTCCTGACTATCTCTATCCAAAAAATAAATAAAACGCCTGTAGTACACAAAAGAAAAAATCGTGCCAATTTAAAATCAAAGTGCCAATTTAAAATCAAATTTAAAATCAAAGTGCCTTTCTGCAGGGAAGTTCCATCCCACCGCTGCCACCATGTAGTAAAGGGGCTCCGGCCACTCGCCCCTCCCTCACCTGCCCTTACCCTCCAGCTGGGTCAGGTTTCTGGAACGGAGGCCGGCAGCCATTTGCTTTTTGACAAAACAAAACGCAACAGAAATGGCAATGCTGCCACCACTCCGTCTCAGGGCACCAGGAGGCACAGTCCAAGGGAGAAGACTATGCTCCTTTGTTACCACTTGCCCCACTCTGCAAGCTGCTTCCGCAAACTTGCAGGCAGAAATTCATCAGGTATAGCGTAACCAAGTGGTCAGGCGTTGGACTTAGATTTCCCCTCAGATTGGCACATAAGACAAAAGAAAGTTTCTTTTTTTAAAATTTATTTTAAAAAACCACAAAGTTGACATGCTTAAAAAGCAGGCACATCTTTTGTATCTTGCAGGCAGATAAAATAAAAACATTGTTTAGTATAGCTAACTAAGATACAAAAGTATTGTTTAGTATAGCTAACTAAGAACAAAGACAGAGATAGGATAGTTTCAAAGTCCTTCAGTAGATCCGCATTACAAACTCAGCAGGAATCTCCATTACAAGGAGACACAAGATGGCTGCCAGCAAAGGTGGTACGCTAACAGCCGGGCGAATTGCAGGTTGCAGAGCGCTCTTTCTCAGCCATTCTTAGGATCTTTATTCCCAGGTAATTAAAAGACTGATAACAACACTAGGTGGGTGTGAATAGCTGGAGCCCCAGGTGTCAAGCCCCCAAATCAAACTAGAGAACTTCCTTCCTAAGATAACAATTTACACATTTGGAGACTGTCGGTCTGCAGGGTTAAAGCAACAGACCTCTTTCCCATAACTCTTGTGGTTTTTTTGATTACCCACAATACTCTGCTCCTTTCTTGACCAAAGTTTGAAATCCTTAACTTCACTACAAATGTACAACAATAAACTATCCCAGGGAGTTGACTCAGAGTCAGGGCTTTTCATGCCGGACTATTTTGAGTTGGGCGATGGTCTGCGCCTACAGATCTGTACACAGAATCTGGCGACCATCCAGGTCATCTTCTGCTCTTTGCCTAACAGCAAAAGGTCAAATTTTTGCTTTTGCAGGAGGTCGGCGAACCGTTCCGCGAGTCTCTTCGTCTAGCGTTTTTTTCGTCTTGCGAAGCAAGCCCATTGACGGCTTAGCGGATTAGCGCTATTAGCGGTTTAGCGGCTTTGAGCAGCTTAGCGGATAAGCGGATAAGCGGCTTAGAAAAAGGGGGGGGGAAGGGGAAAAACCCCGCAGGAACTCGCAAGACATTTTCGTCTTGCGAAGCAAGCCCATAGGAAATTCGTTTTGCGAAGCACCTCCAAAATGGAAAACTCTTTCATCTAGCGAGTTTTCCGTCTTGTGAGGCATTCGTCTTGCGGGGCCCCACTGTACGCGCCTCTTCATAAAAGGGACATCTAAAGAACAAGTGTTCTGGGCTTCCTATCTCTCCCAATGGACAGGTGCAAAGTCTCTGAGCATACGGGACCCTTCTAAAGGCTCCATCCAGGACCGGCGAGGGAAGAGCCGCGCTTCTGGCGAGTGTAAAGGCCCTTCTTGCATCCCTAGAAAGAAGAAAGAAGAGATATGCTGCCGGTGCGGCTATATCTCTCTCGATTTCTCCAATTCTATAGTTGGGGCACCTTGCACAGTCCTGCTGTCTCTCGGTGTCTAATATTCTTTGCCTGACCGTAGCATTAGCCTGGCCCAAGCCCAGACTTAGAAGGGCTTGAGGGGCAAAATCTAGTTTCCGGAGGGTGTTCAGGACTGCAGTTTGCCAGCCCGACTGGAATTGGTCACAGAGGATCAAAGGGGCTATCCCTCGGGGGGAGCAGGTTCAATGTCAGCCATTTGTAGATTGATGTTAGGCAGATGCTAGCCTCCACTCTCATCACCCCCGTTTCCAATCTAATCCATGCATTTGAGACAAAATCTGGGGACTTGGAGGAGAGCTCTAAGAAGAGGGAATCAAACTGATTCTAAGCCAAAGGTCAGGTGGAACAACTCTGTCTTTTTGGCCCTGCGGAAAGAAATCAGATCCTGCAGGGCCCTGGTCTCATGAGACAGAGTGTTCCACCAGGCCGGAGCCAGTGTTGAGAAGGCCCTGGCTCTGGTTGAGGCTAATCTAACTTCCTTAGGGCCTGGGATCTCTAGGGTGTTGCTATATATGGACCTTAAGGTCCTCTGTGGGGCATACCAGAAGAGGCGGTCCCGTAGGTACGAGGGTCCTAGGCTGTGAAGGGCTTTAAAGGTCAAAACCAGCGCCTTAAATCTGACCCTGTACTCCACCGGGAGCCAGTGCAGCTGGAAAAGCACTGGGTGAATATGCTCCCATGGCAGAGACCCTGTGAGGAGCCTCGCTGCAGCATTTTGCACCCACTGGAGTTTCTGGGACAGCTTCAAGGGCAGCCCCACGTAGAGCGAATTACAGTAGTCAAGCCTGGAGGTGACCATCGCATGGATCACTGTGGCCAGGTTGGGGCGGGAAAGGTAAGGGACCAACTGCTTGATGAGGCGAAGGTGGAAAAATGTCGCCTTGGCTGTTGTAACCTGCGCCTCCATGGAAAGGGAGGTGTCAAGGATTACACCCAGACTCTTAACCGAAGGCTTAAATGAATAGAAGGATGAATAAGGTCTCTAAGGAAATGGAGGCCAGAGATTTTCAGTTTGTTTCCCAACCTACCTCATCTGTGCTTTCCTGCTCAATACAAAAACATGAATGGGTCTGATCCATTCTTCACATTCTGACGTTCCTGTTTCTCTTTTCTCATGGACAGGGAATTGATTTTGATGAAGATCAAATATCGGAAATCAGCCTGGAAGATGGGGAGGATCTTCCTCCAAGGTAATCCTGTGCTAATCCCCTCCCCCATAATCAATTGCTTTTAAAAAAGAACCCGGTGGTGGTGCTTGGGGTCTTTGAAGGATGGGAGGCAATAAACCCTTTTGACAAAAGTGCTACTCCTCTCTCCCCTCAGCATCCCAACCACAGCTTCTCCGGATGCGGCTGATCTTCCTCCTGAAAGCATCAGCAAGGACCGGCTGAAGAACAGATTTACGGATGTCGTCGCAACCATGAAGAATGGGAAGATCCGAAGGAAGGCGCTCCAAGATCTTTCCGCCCTCCTGAAGAAGATCCAGGAATATGTGAGTTGCGTGGCGAGTTCCCACCTCCCCCACGGAAATAAAGACACAGGACACCAGTATTTTAGGTTAATGGGCAAAATTAGGCCACAACTTTATTGATTACAGGAACTGAGCGGTAATGGCTTAGGCATTGGTCCTATCGACTAACCGGCTTCAGCCTGATTGCTAGAAGACCGGCAAGGGTTAACCACCAGTAGGGGGAGTCCTGCTGATGTACATCAACTAGGAGCTCCCCCAGGGTCACCCCTCGAGGGCGTGCCTTCGGCCCTCACCTCCATAGGCTTAGGACAGAGCAACGCCCCCCGGAATCCTTTACCGGACTACCCTTCAATTTGGGGGAGGGTGATGGCGCTTCCTCCCCCCCTTTCATCTGCATATCAATACCCTTATCAATGCCTAACCGCCAATGCCAAGGGAGATGTGACGATTTGCTACGAGGTAGGCAAAAAACCAAATGGCTGGTGCCAATTTGCCAAGCGGGAAAAATTCCTACCAGGCCCCTTGACGGCGACCAACCGAAGTCCATAGCAATGTCAAAGAGCCAAATCTAAAGGGTGGCAGGGTGGGAAAACCGGAGCTGCTGGGGCACTGGGAGAAAAAGGGAAATCCTTTTTTTTAATGATATTTATTAGAAGTTTCAAAAATTTCAGAAAAAAGCAAAAGAGAGAGCAACAAAAAATTAACAAAACATACATAACAGTACATCAAAAAAGGAAGGAAGGAAGAAAAAAACACACATAAAAACCAATACACCAATAACAATAAAAAAACCCACACATCCAGTATTCCATATCTCCATCCTTCATTTACTTGTTTCATCGACCTCCTCGCACCTCCCTTTTTGTATTCTAGTTTAGTTATTTGTTTCAGCAAATTCTTTCCATCTTTCTCAATTTTTATTAAGTAATTTGTCTTAAGAGTCTAACCTATTAGTTAACTCAGCAAATCCTTTCCATCTTTCACTATATTCTGTCATTCAATTTACCTTAATTTATTTTAACCTTATCTTACCATAAAATACCTTAAAGCTTAAAACTTAATATTTATTTGTGCATAATTCCTTATATCATTTCTACTAAAGCCAAATATTTTCATTCCAACATTTTTCCTAATGCTCATTAATTTTACACTAATTCCCAAAATAATTTTAAAAAAAAAATTCTTCCAATCTTCCTCCAGCGTCTCTTCTTCCTGGTCTCGGGTTATGTCAGTCCTTACTGTCCATTCCATCTAGTCCATCAACCTGGTAATCTTATGTCTGAGGCTCTTAAGTCTTTTCCATGTCCCTTCTGCAGATCTTCTTCTTGTTTGTACTTGCACTTTACCTTATCTTTTGTTGATCTCTTTCTTAAATCCTTTCCTTTCTCATTGAGGAGTAGGTCTCGGGGATGTTCCAACTCAAAAATATCTCCGTCTCTCCTCAGCAGATCGGCCCATTCCCCACAGTCCCATTCCCCACAGTCAACAGTGTAGTCCAGAAAATATTTAAAGGCATGTTTCAAAGTCCCTCCAAACTTAAGGGCCCCCACAACTCCAGACCCCCCCTGGCCCACTCCAGATTCAACCTTCAACAACAACGGCTTATGCTCCTGTAGGACCTCGGGCTTCTCCATTTGTATTACTTGAGGTTCAACAGCAACCTCCTCCATTATCTTCTGCGTTTGCACTTGCTCTATCAAATCAGGTTCTTGAGTTGGCTCCTGGATGGTTTCTGTATAAGTATTCACTGTTTGTCCAAAAGTTTTGACTGCAACAGTCATCAAATCCATCTTCTCATGCATCTGCTCCAACAAAGCGCTTGTCTTGCAAAAAGCAAGCACCAAAACTTCTTCCAAACACATTTTTGTTCAAGGTCACAGTCTGTTCCCAGGATCCTAATCACCACAGCTGTAAAGTCCCCAGATCGACTCCAGCAACAATTTAACAAACTCCCTCTAGAGGAGACAATTTCTATTTGTATCCATCTTTTGAAAGCAGATCCAACAAAATAAAGTTACTTTCATTTTTCAATTTTTTTGTTTCTTTTAAATGCAAAAGGCAACATTGGAGACAATTTGTTTCTCTTCTTTAACTATCTGTCAAAGGATGTTCCTTTCGCAGTCAATGAACTTCACCAAAAATCTCTGTCTCTGACACCCCGTTCCCAGGTTTGAGACAGTGGAAATTTATCTTTCTTTACTCTCTCTCCTGCAGGCTTAAACAGTCAAAATTCCCCCTCTTTACTCCTGCTTCCAAGAGGGGTTTAGATGGTTAAAACAGAAGGAATTTTAAACCTTTATGTACAGCTTTCCAGACTTTAGCTTGCACAATTTTTGCTTCAGGCTATTTACAAAAGCGGAAGGCGGACTTCCTGTTTAGGACCTTCCCGCTTGAGTGCCAAATTAAAATGTTTCTTAGCCCAATTTTCTGTTCTACTCAAGGGTACTTGTTTAGAGTCCAATTGTCCACAGGAAAAAGTCAGTGCTCTCTGACAACGGCTGTGCGGCTTCACTCCGTAAAAATAGCGGTCAATTCAAAACACCGCGCCGCTCACCCCACGTCGCTTCGGATCCCCGAAAAAGGGGTTTCCTTGCCTGTGTGTGTGGGGCGCTCCTGGTGTCAGCCCAATCCCACGTTCCCAGGCTCCCTCTGCCTGGGATTTTTAAAGGGTCTCCGCCTTCGCCGCGGCGGCAAGACCCGATTTTCGCGGAGTGGGTTCCTCTGGATCAGAGGAATTCCACCATTGCCGATGGCGCTAACCCGGAAGTCCGAAAAAGGGAAATCCTCAGGCGCGCCGATTGGCTGGCAAGGGAGGTGACGCGCCCGAGGATTCCCTGCTCTTGCGGGGGCTGCAAGCCAGCCCCCGAGTACGTAGGGGGAGGGCATGAAGCCCACAACCCCACCTCCTCTCCAGCTCAGAAGTGGCTTTACTGAAGGGAAGCATTGCAACCATGCAGGGCTGTCAAGGCCTTCAGGCTGCCGCTTCTAGGTGCCCAAGGGACCATCAGGCATCCCAGCACATACTCAATTTGGAGAACAGAGCTGGGCCATAGTGAGTAAAACGGCTGAGAAAAGAAGAAAAAAGCAAACATTAGGAAAAGAGGGGTGGGAAGTCAAAAAGAAATGGATTTTTTTCTGTAGAGGATGCTAAATGTTTTGGAATGTTTGGAAGATTTAATAAAAATGTTATAGGAAAAATGGTGATGGGTTGCTTCTCTTCTCTGGGTTTCTTCTCAGCCATCGGTAGCGGTTCCTGCATCCTCCTTTGGCCAACTGGTGGCGATTTCCTGCCTTTGTGCATTGGATCCGGACCCGGAGAGCAGGCAGCGGGCAGCAGAGGCTCTCTGCCATCTTCTGCCCATCCTGCGGTGCAACGAAGGTAAGACTAGAAGAATGTATCCCAGGATGTGGTGGAGGTTGAGCAAGACCCAAACTAACCCTTTGGCTTTCCTTCGCAGAGACCCTGGCACAAATGTCATGGAACCAAATACTTATCACCAGAGCTGAGAAGGTCCTCAGATCCACCGGAGGACCGGTTCCTGAATTGTTCGTGAATAATTGTTACTGTCTTGCCAGGGTAAGTCGCTGTCTCTCAAGCCACATGTTCTGGGTTCCGCAGAGGCAGCACCTGGGCTTTCTGCTGCCCAGCCCTGCCCTGTGGGCATCTCTGACCTTCCTCTCTTGCTTCAGGTCTTTGGCGCCTTTCTCCCTGCGGAGCAGCTCTTGGAGGCCATGTGCTTCCTGGCCAGAGACCTGGTTGTCGAGAGCAGCTTCAACCCACTGGATATCTCCCACTTACTGCAAGAATTCATCAAGCAGTTTGGCGGCACAAAAGTGGAGGTAAGGCATCTGCAAAGGTAGGAGAGAAGAAGATTCTCTGCTTTGGTGTAGGGGAGGCAACCTCATGCCATTGGGTGGCCAGGACACATGTTAGTTGAGAGGGCCTGGCAATGTCAGGACAAGAGCCTCAGCCAAGGGTCCTGAGAACATGGATTCAGGGATGGGGAATCCTCCTCCTTCTGGGAGTAGACTGGCAAGCTTCTTCTCTTGGCCCACAATGGATAGGAGAACTGGTGCCCTGGAGCTGCCTGGGTCCAATACTCCCAAGGACCTTGAGTGGTACCTTGGAATGAAGATGGCTGTGGTGGCACAGGTCAAGGGTCCCTCTTTCAATGAGGGATGGAGGGATCCGCCTGCAGACAGCCCCGCTTCCTTGTACTCCCCAAGCAACCCTCTCCTTTTCTCTGACAGGTGAAGGTGCTGCTGAAGGCCTTCTATAAGATCAGCCAGGGGCCTACAGTGCAAGGCAGAAGCATGGCCGTCTTTGCTTTGTCCATCTTGTCGCACCACCACCTGGCAACAGTGGTTGAATATCTCCTCCAGTTTCCTTTCGGGTATGGAGCCCTCCAAGTTCTACTGGGCTAAGGGGGAGGTTGGCAAGCTGCAGGGCTTGCTCAGAAAGCCCTTGCTGCCATTTCCTCTCTCTGGAGCATGGCAGCAAGCAGAAGACTTGAAGCTGACCATTGCTCTTGTTTTTGCATTCCCAGAGACTGCGAGAGAGTGTGGAAGGAGGTGTTAGCATCGGCCGACCCAGAACAACTGATCCATCTTACGGCCAAGCAGCTTTACGAAAGCCCCTTGGCGGAATCTGCCACCGAAGTGGTAAGGACCACCTGCTTTCTGGCTTCCTTCTTCCTAGGGTAATATCTAGGGATTCCTGTATTCTGCAGGAAAGCAGATAAAGTGACTTGCACCCCTCTCTCTTCCAGCAACATCTCACCCGCCTGTTGCACGCCATCCTCAGGATGGAGGACTACAAGGCAGCTGTGCGCCAGAACTTCCCACAGCTGCTCATCGCTCTCCTGGGGATGGTTATGAACTTCCATTACGACCAGGAATTCCTTGGGTGAGTAGTGTGTTGCAAAGGGACCAATGGAGTCCTTTCCCCTTCAGCCTCAGGGGGTTTCCTGTCCAGCTTGGTTTTGCAAGACAGGCTCTCCTTCAGGCGGCTGCTAGGGAGGAGGGATGGGGAAGGAATTTGAGTGTGTGGCAATGACCCTCTTGGTAAAACTGGCCTTGCTTTTATTGCAGAGGGGCTAAGGAAGTTCTGCACCTCCTTCTTGGCACCACTGGAGAGCAAGTGGAGGCGGCCATCGTTGACCAACTTTTCTGCCGGGAGACTTTCAGCCAGGGGTTGTCTGCCATGGTGAGGTAAGAGGAAGAACGCGGTGACCTTCCCCAGTGGTCTGGCAAATGGAGCTGAAGGCACGGGATCGGACTGTGCCCATTTGCTTCCTGCGGTGTCTTTGCCTTCCTTACCAAGATCTGTTTCTCCATTTCAGAGCTGTCGGAAAGCGACGCTGGTGGATCCCTCCCATGGTGGAAAGCATCATCGCTGCTCTCGAGGACCAGGACTTTGCCGGAATGCCACAAGTCGCGGCAGCTATCTACATCGAGGTGAGGGGGACTGACGCGGGAGGAAATGGGTGCAGCAAGGAGGCCCTGGCTTGGTTTCTGCCAAGTGTTGGGCTGCTTTGAGCCTACGGACTGTTGCCTGTTTTAGTGCTCCTCAGAGTAGACCCATTGGATTTGATGTACATGACAAACTTTGGTGCATTCACTTCAGTGGGTTTGCTCTGTGCAGAATTGCAAATGGTGGGTAAAAGGAGAACCTGCCTCAGTCTCTCATCACTGAAGTGTTTCTTTCTCTTTGGGCCTCTTTAGCTGCTCAGCTGCCGTCTGGAGGTCTATCCCTGTGAAGATACACTGGAGCAGCTCCTCAACTGGCTGGAACACGACCACCTGCAAGTCCGGAAGCTCAGCGTCAGAGGGATATCCCTGCTTCTGGACTCTGACATGGCAAGTGATGCTCAGAGGGAGGGAGGGGGGGTACAGATCTCGATTCTAATCATGGTCCAACACTCTTTTGCTGGCACAATACTGAAGGGCCTGTGCTAAAAGGCGTGAGGCCTTTCAGACCTTTGAAAAGATTCTCTCTTTTGTTTTAGGACCCTTCGCTTCTGCGGCTCTTGCTGCTGGATTCCCTCCCTTCTGCGGAAGCCGATGTCCTCCCAGAGTTGATAGAGCTAGTAGACCAAGCCTACCATTCCAGGGAGCTGGGAGAGGAAGACCTGAAGATGCTGGCAGCAACCTACTGCGGTCTGGCTGCCCATGTGAGTGTTAGGGAAAACATGACATCACACCCGGTGGAGGAGGAATGCTTTGGAAGAGGAAGGGTGGGGTTTAGACTGGCATGCAGCGGAGATGTTCTGGCTTCAGGATGGTCTTCCTCTGGAGCACCTTCTCTTGGAAGCCTGCCTGGAAAACGCAGGGGGAGAGCCACCCCTGCCCCCAGTCTCCCCCAGGAGGAGGATAGGGGGCTGAGCAGCCTCAAAACACCCCAGTGGGCAGGAGAAAGGAAGGTGATCTGCTGAGAAACACAACCTCTGATATTTTCTGCCTACAGGAGGAAGCCTCCGTCCGGGCATCAGCCATCGAACATCTGGGGCTGCTTCGGGGCTGGGTGAGAGACCAAAGGCTTCCCATAACAACAACAGAAGAGGAAGCCATTCACGAACTGGTTGTGGTCCTCATTCACCTCGAAGACGAGGACGTGGTGGCCAAGGTGAGGGCCAAAGAGGTGGACTTACACAGTAGGAGGGAGGGATTGTTCTCAGGAGCTTACGAGACTATGTACCGCAATTTGTAACCCTCTTCTCTTCTTGTGTTGCAGGCCGCAAGGAGGGCTCTTTCCCATCTAGCCCCACAAGTGAAGTGGTGGGCTCGTTCCAACAAATTTAGCCTCCACTTTGCTCTCCACCAGGCTGCCAAGCATCTGGTAAGGTCCCTCTGCTTTGTTGGTAGCTTTGCCCAGGCATGTCTCTGGGAGTGCAAGGCTCTTCTGCCGCGCTCTCAAGCTTCTCTGATGCCACTTCTCCTTTGTCTTTGCCCACAGAGCAAGACCTTCAGCAAGGACATCCTTCGGAGTGCTGCCTTGACATGTACGAAGCCGTCCGCCAACAGGCTGCCATCAGTCTCCAGGGTGGCAGCTCTGCTTCTGGGTAAGTCAAGCAATGTTCTTCCCTGGTAGGGATGGACAGAAACGTCTTGGTAATGATGGCAGGGAGGATGGACATGTACCCAGGCCACCTGCTAGGTAGGCCATCTGCGCCCAGATCTTGCTCTGAGTGAGGGTGGAGACCTCTAGAGCATACCTGCCCTCCTGCCGAGCTGCCTCTGTCTCCACTTGCTTTGCATCGAGATGACGTCCCTTTTCTTGCCTCTTTCTCTCTCTAGGTCATCTGGCTTTCCGGGATGCCAGTTTCATCCACCATCAAGACATGGCATCCTATGGAACATGTGAGTGAGACGTACGGAGGGCAGGGAGGGATGCTTCTGCTGAGAAAGGTCTTCAGGGGAAGGCAAATTCTCAGATGTATGTTCAGACAGAGGTGCCACAAGATGAACATGCAAAGAGAATTGGCATGTGACTTCACTGCTCTCTCTCTCACACAAACACACCTGACGGCTGTTTTCATATTGTTGATGCATGGCTCTTTTCCTGTGTATCTCCGCCTTGCTCAACCTTTCTCCCTTGCCACTCAGGGCTGGAAGAGATGCAGCAGCACGAGGAAGAAGGGCTCAGGCAGACAGGGAGGAGCTGCCTGAACATCATGCAGCGGGCCTATAAACATCGGAAGAAAGGCAGGGTCCAGCGCTTTTTGAGGAGGCTGCTCCACTGCGTTCACAGGGAACCTTACCCGCAGGACTTCCTGAGCTGCATGCCAGGTGAGTGAGGCATCTGGTGGGCTATTGGGACACCTGGTGGGCTGTCTGGATGGGACGTTTCTCAAGGAGCCTCTTTCTCCTCCTGACAGAACATCCGCAGTAGCGCCAGGCCAAGACAACGTAACATCAGAGTTGTGCCGCAGAGATACCATCTTCTGCTCTCCGCGGGATCCAGTCTGGACCAGCGCCAGGAACATCAACGCCACCAGGATGGACCAAGAGGAGTGGTGCTGCCCTCACGATCTTCCGTACACAGCGGTAGGAAACCTTTTTGTTGTTGTTGTTGTGTTTCTTGTTGATGTTGTTTTGGATTGTTGATTTTATTGATTTTGAATCTCAGGGTGGTTCACAACACCAAGTATACGAAGCACAAAATACATAATAAGAATAATCACTGCACAAAATTCATAATAAAAATATCAGAACATAATATAAATTAAAATAATAAAAACATACTAAAAATAGCCACAAGACTAATGTATGCACACTAATAAACAATACAAAATCTAAATCAACGTAACACATTTAACAATCATTTAAAACAACCCCACCTTCTTGAAGAAGGCTGATATATTAGATTTAGAAGGTTGGAATACGAGGTTTGGATGGCACGCCTACCTAACATACAACAAAGTGGCAGTGCATAAGGACTTTTTAAATCATATAGTCAGAATTTCATTATACAAGGTCTGGGATAAGTACCACAGACTATTAGAGCCCAAAATACCCTGGTGGGTATCCCCAGTAGAGATGATAACGGTAAAAAAGACAAACATGGACACAAATTGGGCAACCTAGCAACAATTAATAAAGGTAGAACAGGACCAATTAAAAATCAAATTGTATGAAGAAATTAAACAGTATTGTAACGGCTAGATTCACTATCACCTAATAGTGCATATATTTAATCAGGATAAGAAAATTGGTTTTGGAGAAAAGAAGTCATTCTTACAAAAGGAATTAGTACCAATTAATAAAAAGACCCTATCTAGGATGTATGATCTACTTTTGGAATGGGAACTCAAGGATGAGATGCTAAAGGACGTTATGATAAAGTGGGCACAGGATTTTGGCCACAACATAATGTTAGCTGTGGAAATTTGACATCAAGTTCACAGCATGCTATACAATAAGGGAGAATCTAATGAAAATGATCTACCGATGGTACTTAACCACTGCCCCAAGGAATTGGCAAAAATCTATAAGCAAAAAACCAATGTGTGCTGGAGATGTAACACCGAGATAGGAACAATGTACCATATTTGGTGGGCCGTAAGGAGTTAAAAAGCTTTTGGAACAAAGTTCATGAAGAAATCATTAAGATTTTTTTAAAAAACATTCAATAAGAAATCAGAAGCGTATGTTGCAAACCTATAAGGAATACCTGATACCCATTCAAAATATGCTCAAGAATCGACAGACGCAGCAATGGTTATCATTTATAAGGGCCTGTAATTTTGGCAACTCATCCTCAGTAGTGTTGTTGAGGTCATGAAACTTCACTCTGCATTTGCCTTCCGGGACTATTTTACAAAAACCTCCTGATTTGGCAAGAAGATAGTCAAGAACAAGTCTATTAGCTGCTGCGATCTGGTTCAAATCCTCAATCTCAGACTGCAACGGTCAGAGTATATGTGTAGTGGCATTGATGGTTTTCTCCAACCTGCATGTTAGGGCAAATAGTGCTTCACGATTTTGTTCAGCCACAACTCCCGGATGTATGCCGATGGTGAGGATGCTAACGAAGCCTCTACCAACAGCACCCACAGACCGGGCCAGGAAAATCTCATCACTGCACTGTTCCCCTTGGACTTCTCTCCTCTTTCTGTTTCTAAGAGAGGGTAGAGGAGGAAAAGCCTCCACAGTCACAGGGAAAGTAAAGGCACCTATTCCCACACACTGATAATTACCAGGGTGGTAATTAGTGGCCAGTCCATTATACAAGAACCAAAGATTGGGGGTCCTTGATCACCCAGCCAGATGGATCCCTGTCCAGTGAAGTTGACTGGGAAAGTATGGGTACAGATCTGAGGATGTGGTGTTGTTTTGGTAAGAGGTGTTGAAGGAACCCCACAACCAAAACTTAGCAGTGCACTGTGTGTAATTTCCCAGCCAACCTTTATGTTGGTGGTGCTGGACATTCGGCCAATCTTTCCATTTGGTGTTCCATGATCCAGAGGCATAACAACAAAAGCACAAGCCCTGGGTGGTTCTGGAGAACCGGAAATATCGGTAGGAGGTATCATTCATTTCAGAAGGAGGTGTCACGAAAAGGCCACTTTGATTATACAGTAGGCCTGCCAAGACAATGTCAGGGTCCCTGGTTAGTCCTGGGATATGTCAGCTACCTTTCTAGGGTGTTCATAATAAAGGGTGACATTTTCGCCATATATTTAAACATCTGCTTAGCATGCTTTACAAAAACATTTTCTTTTGTCATTGGTCTCCTCAAGGTCAAGATGCACATCAGGGTTAACATCAACTTCATCATGATCAAGGAACTCCATGGGTTCAAGGAGCCCAAGGATATCAACAATTCCTCGTGGGTAGTCTTTCCGAAGAAATACTTCCTATATACGTAAAAGAAGATAAGGAGAACAGTTATTATTACTGTAAGAAGAACTGGAGGTAACCAAGACCAGAGCATAGCTGGAGAGTGAGCCAACCCTCCGTTCAGCCGCACCCAGTAGAGCCTCTTAGTGGTTCCCGGGTTCTGGTTGAACTGGAGTGGTCAATTCACACTGTATACACTCTGCTATTGCTACTCAAAAAGGGTTTGGGGCGGGGGGAGGAAAGAAGGCTACTGTGACCAGTATGGTGGGAGGAAGTACACCTTGGGGTGGTGGGTGAGAGAACCCGACAACAGTTCTTTTAGGTTCTCCGGGCATTTACCTCCTATGATAGGTTGGTCTCGGCCAAAACCCTTCTAAGGGTATATGGGTATATGGCACAGCTGCCTTGGTAATGCTTGTAGCCAAACGGGTATGTACCAATCATGAAAATACAAGGGGATATGACATCCGTAATCCTCCAACAACTCTACCCACTTATCAATTATGTTCCCTAGCCCATCCACATTCCTTACTACTATCTGTACAGCTGGTCTGTATTTAAATCTGGCACAAATTGAGGGCTGGCTGATAATTCAACTGGTAAAGATCCTCCCATCTGCCGGTGCAGTTCCTCAATCTTCGGGTGTGCGTAGACTCACTGGCTTCCGGTGCAGTGAGAACAGACCGGGTGTCTGGGGCTCGTGCCCTAACCCACTCCCGGTGGGGCTAGGGGCAGGGGTTCCTGGTGATCTTCAACTTCAGAGGGTCCGAAGGATTCTGCTCACAGTTCCAATGACCCTCAGACCACTTCAGATGAGAATGATCAATCCAGGGGGTCACCTTGGCCACTTTCACCGTGGTAGGCGTTGCAAGCAAGATGGCATATGGACCACACCACTTAGGAGCCAAACATATCTTTTAATTTATAAAATCCCTGATCTTCTAATTTCTTCCACCAACCAGGCTCCCTTTGACCCTCCTACATATATTTTAACGGCATCCACCTTGAGTATGTTGGCATCCATTTTGTATTCCAGTTCTTCCGGATTCCTAACGCAATTTTCCTTGGTCCTATTGTCTTCTTAAAAGCTGTGTTAATATCTCTGTTAAATAGCCCTTCTCTTCCTATTCCTTCATTTATTTCATTCTCCAGTCTTATCCATTTAACCCCTTCCTTATATACAATATCTATTAGATTTTTCAATTGGAACGTTTCATAGTAAAATTCCAAGTTCAGTATTCCCCATCCCATCGCTTCTTGAGATGAATAATTTACTATGGCTGGGGTTCTAACTCTTTTACTTCCAAAAATCCATTTTTAAAATACCTTATTCCATGTTTTGAACCATATTTTCCTAATGGGTAGTGTAATTACTTGAAATAAATATAATAATTTTGGTACCAAAAACATTTTAACTGCTCTAACCCTACCTAGAATAGATAAATTCTTATTATTCCACCACTTTATATTCTTCTTGATCTTTCTCCACGCTTCTTTGTAATTTACATCTGGAATCCTAGCACTATTTTTAATAATATTTACCCCAGTATTCAATTTTTTTCCTATTGATATCCATCTTTGCCATTTTTGCAATTTTCTTCTTCTCCTCTTTATTTACATCCCCAATTAAAATTTCAGACTTCTCCAAATTTAATCCCAATCCCAACTCCTCTTTAAAGTCCTTCAGGATTATCATAAATTCTCTTACACCCTCTACGGCGTTTGTAAATAATAATAGGATAGCATCTGCATACATGTTTAACTTCATTTCTTCCTTTCCTTCCTTATACCCTTTTATCCTTACGGATTTTCGTATTCTGTCTGCCAAGTACTCCATACCCAATGCAAATAGTAGTGGTGAGAGTGAACATCCTTGTTTAACTCCTCTTTGTATATTGAATTGATCTGAAACCCCCTCGTTCACTCTGACCACAGCCTTCCCTTCTCTATACAATTCCCGGATTGCTTGGACAGAGTTCTCTCCTGATCCTACCTCCTGCATAATATTCCATAAGAATTTATGTCTAATTGTGTCGAAGGCCTTATACACAACCAATTTCAAGACCACCAATTTTCCTTTTACCCTGCTTGCTAATAAATGTATTTATTAAAACAATAAAATAAAAAATAAAAAATAAAAAATAAAAAATAAAAAATAAAAAATAAAAAATAAAAAATAAAAAATAAAAAATAAAAAATAAAAAATAAAAAATAAATTTATTAAATGTATTTATTAAAACACATTTCTTATATGATGGCCTATGTATCTTCCCTTAACAAATCCATATTGATCTTCCTCTATTATTTTAGGTAGTACCTTTTCCAGTCGCCTTGCCAGGATCTTTGTAAATATCTTATAGTCTTGATTTAATAGGCTAATTGGTCTGTATGACCCCACCTCTGTAGGGTCCTTTTGTGGTTTTTCAATTACTACTATTTCCGCTAGTTTCCAAGTATCTGGGGCTTTCCCCCCTTCTAAGATATTACTAAATTGTTTTTTTCAGTTCTGAGCCCAGGATATCAATTGTTTCTTTATAAAAGTCTGCCGTAATTCCATCTAATCCTGGGGATTTCTTACTTTTAAATGATTTAACTACATTCTCTATTTCTTCCAGAGAAATTTCCTCCTTCAGTCTTAATCTATCACTTTCTTCAATTTTAAACCGTAAACTTTCCCTACTTATATTTTTATTATCTTCTTTATATAAAGATTAATAGAATTCTGCAAATTCTTTCCTTATTTCTCTAGAGCTTTGTGTAAGTATTTTCCTTCTGGTCTTAATGGCCTTCACCCTCTGTTTATCCCTCCTTTTCTTTAAATAGTTTGCCAGTCTCTTATATGATCCTATTGAGGTTCTCTGAAAACCATTTTTGATCATATTATCTCTCTTCCAACTTTATCCGGCTCATCCAATTCCTGTTTTAACTTTCTCAACTGCTCCTGTCTCCTCCTTAGAAATGTAACCTGTTGCAAGATTTCAATCTCTTTAATTTTTTCCTGTCTCCCCGAGTACCAATCCTTCTTAATCGCAATCTCTTTCAGTATACAATGTCCTCTTATAACAGCTTTGAAAGCGTCCCATACTACCGGGATCTTGGCTGAAGCATTGTTTTCTGTAAAATACCAACCAATTTGTTTTCTAATATATTCCCTGTCAATCTCTTTTGCCATTATTAGGTTATTGTACCGCCATCTCCTACTTTTTCCATCCTCTTCCAGTCCCAGCTCCACAAATAGTGGAGCATGGTCTGAAATCCATATTCCCATAGTTTTTGCAATTCTAACACTGATTTCATTCCCTTCTTTAATTAGCATATAGTCAATATAAGAGAAAGTCTTATGTCTGTTGGAGAAGAAGGTAGGTTTGGTATTGGGGTTTCCTCTCTCAAAAACATCCTTTAATCCCCATTTACATAATCTGAAAGTACTATCGTTCTTTATATTCCAATTAAAGTCTGCTGTAACGATAACTTCCCCTTCAGCGTAAAACTGCAGTCTATTCAAGGTTTTCTTTATAATTTTTTTCTGTCTGGTGTTAGTGCTGTATATATTAGCTATTGTAAATATTTTTTTGTGACACTTTAATTTTTAAGAATATAAATCTACCATCATTATCTTTTTTCCGGCTCAGAACCTCTGGCCTAAGATTTATTTATTTTTATTATTATTATTATTATTATTATTATTATTATTTTTTTTTTTTTAGGAAAATTTTCTTTTACAAATTTAAATAACACATTCATATCCACTATAATACAAAATTCTTTTGGACTTCCCCCCGCTCCCTCCACAATCCTCATAATTTTAAATTTATTTCACATTTCCTTTATGATTGTATTGCCAGTTGATTAATCTTTACAGCTCTTATCCCTCTTACAATACCCTTTCTCGTCACAAAGCCTCTTTAAATCCAACTAGCATTGTCTGTTCATCACAAATATTTTCCAGATAAATCGTAAACTTTCTCCAGTCCTGTGTGAACTTGTGATCTTTCTGATATCTAATTCTTCCTGTCAGTTTGTCTAATTCAGCAAAATCCATCAGTTTCCATCTCCATTCTTCCAATGTTGGTAATTCTTCTTGTTTCCATTTTTGAGCCATTAAAATTCTTGCCGCAGTCACTGCATATTGAAAAAGTTTATAATCACTTCTATTAATTTCTCTTCCTGTAATTCCTAACAGAAAGGCTTCTGGTTTCTTCACAAACGTATATTTAAACATCTTTTTCAACTCATTATATATCATTTCCCAGAAGCCTTTTACTTTCTTACACTCCCACCACATATGATAAAATGTCCCTTCCCTTTCCTTGCATTTCCAACATTTGTTACATGTCTTATACATTTTTGCTAATTTAACGGGAGTGATATACCATCTGTATACCATTTTCATAATATTTTCCTTTATCGTCATGCATGCAGTGAATTTCATATTTTCCTTCCATACCTTCTCCCAATCTGCTAACTGTATATTATAACCAAAATCCCTGGCCCAATGTATCATAACCGATTTAACTTCTTCGTCCTTTGTTTGCCATTCCATCTGGCCTAAGATTTATATTACATAGTATAGCGACCCCTCTAGCCTTGCTCGTGGCTTTCGATTCTGCTATTAGGCCCCATTGCTGAGAGCATAACAAAGGTCGGTTGTTTGCTTTGGCTCTATGACTCTCCTGAAGGCATAGTATATCCACTTTCGTTTTCTTTGCCAATGTCAGTACCCTGTAGCGTTTGGTGTTTGAGGCCAGCCCGTTAACATTTAAAGATAAAACCTTTCAAGATCTATCCATTATCCCAGCTACTGTTTCTTTTTTGAATCCCTCTGTGTACATATATTATATTTTCAATTCTGACGCATTCAACTCCCCCCTGAGACTCACTTAGGGATCTCCATGATCCCTGTCTCATGGTATCTTGGAGAACCACACTCCTCTCCCTTCGCTCTTGGAAAGTTTATATCAGAAAAAGCAACATATATATATATATTTACAAAAGACCATTTTAGATGTCTCTAGTATATATTATTTCTTGCTGTTTCCTTCCCCTCTCGACTTCCGTCTTCTTTTATTCTCTTGTCTCTGCACTGGAGATTCTTGAGATTCTTCACTCGACGCTCCCTGTTGGTCTACCTGTAATTCTTCCGAACATGAGAGTTCTTGCTCAGTCTGTCCTTGTAGTCCAGCTCCTAAATCAGCTAACATTTTTCTTTTGCTTCACCAGGGTTCTTAGCAGAATATTTCCTGCTGTCTTTAAAAACCAACAGTGTAGCAGGGTAGGCCCAGGTAAAGAGGATTTTATGATTGTAGAGAGCTTGTGCAAACCGCTGCATACGTTTCCTGTCTTGAAGCGTTTCCTGAGAAAAGTCTTGTCTCACTATGACCTTTTGCTGTTTAAACAGCAGGTCTGCTTTCTGCCGGAGTGATTTATAAATTTGATCTCTTACCTTCTCTCTTGTGCGTGTCATAATTACAACCCTGGGAAGTCCAGAGCCTCCTCGTGATGTGAACACCCGGTGCACTCTCTCAATTTCATTCTGCTCAATTTCAATTCCTTGTTCTTTGAGCCATTGTAACATCTCCTTTTCCAGGTCCGTATTCCCAATCTCTTCAGAAATACCAGCAAATTTTAAATTCCTTCTGCACAGTCTATCGTTCATTTGTGAAATCCTTTTTGTCAGAGATTCTATTTTGTTTACGTTTGCATCAGCTACCTCTTTTGCATACTCTGCTATTTTCATAACTTTTTCTACTGTAGCAGTCATTCTTCTCATCTCTCCTTTCAAGTCTTGCATATCAGCGCGAACATTTGCTTCTGAACGCTGAATCATTTCACCCAGCTCCTTCAAAGACTTGGCCATCTTGTTAAGTCCTTCTCAAGTCTTTCCCAAATAAATAGATAAACCGCCGTTTTAAACACTAACTCACTCCAATCCAGGACTTGGACCTAAGCCCAGTTTTCGGTCAGTTATCTCAGCTATCAGTTTGCAGAGAGTTATTTGTTTTTCAGGCTTTTAATTAGTAAAGTCCCAAGAGCGAGACGGGTGTGCCGACGCATGTGCAGTTCTGCTTTCACCTGGCTTTAGAGCTACTACAATTGGTGGTAATTTCAATTCTGCCCCTTTAGGCGTGAAGGCTATTTGAGCTTGAATTTTAGATAGAAAATCACGTCCCAAAAGGGGACTGGGACATTCTGGTACATAAAGAATCTGATGAGTGAGGGACCTCCCTCCAATCTGGCACTCTTGGGGTTGCAGAAAGGGTTTTATTGCTGGCTCAGACTGGTTTGAACAGTCTAGGCTGGTTTGAACCAGTCCAAGCTGGGTGGTACAGGTCCAATTGGAACCGGTCCAATCGAGTTTGAACCAGCTGAAACCAGTTGGGAAAAGTCCATGCGGGTTCCAACTTGCCCACACCAGTTTGAATTGGCCCAGACTGGTTAGAACTGGCTCAGACTGGTTGGAACAGGTCTAGGCTGGTTTGAACCGGTCCAAGTCGGTTGAAACAGGTCCAAGCCGGTTGGAACCATCTAGGCCAGTTTGAACCGGTCTTGGCCGGTTTGAACAGGTCTAGGCTGGTTTTAAAGAGCCCAAGCCAGTTTGAGCAGTTCCAAGTGGGTTAGAACTGGCCCAGACAGGTTGGAGCAGGTCCAGACCAGTTGGAGCAGCTGCAGGTCATTTGAAACTGAATTTGACCAGTTCAAACCAGCCTAGACCAGTTCAAACCGGCTTCAACCAGCACAAATCAGCTTGGACTGGTTCAAACCAGTCTAGACCTCTTCCAACCAGTCTGAGCTAGTTCCAACCAGTCTGGGAAAGTTGGAACAAGCCTGGACCTTTTCCAACTGGTTTCGGCTGGTTCCAACTGGCTTGGGCTGGATCCAACTGGTATGAAATGATTCCAACAGGTCTGGGCTGGTTCCAAGCGACATAGACCTGTTCCAACCAGCCTGGACCTGTTGTAACCAGCTTGGGTCAGTTTCAAATGATCTGCACCTGCTCCAACTAGCCTGGACTGCTCCAACCTGTCTGGGCCCGTTCCAACCCACTTGTAACTGTTCAAACCGGCCTAGACCGGTACAAACCTGACTTGACCGGTTCAAACCAGCTTGGACCGGCACAAACCGGCCTAGACCGGTTCATACTGATCTAGACTGGTTCCAAGCAGCTTGGACCTGTTTCAACCGACTTGGACCGGTTCAAACCAGCCTAGACCTCTTCCAACCAGTCTGGGCCTGTTCCAACTGGCCTGGGCAAGTTGGAACCCACCTGGACATTTTCCAACTGCTTGCTTGAAAGCCCGGAAGGGTTAACACCAGCAGGGGGAGCCCTGCTGATGCACATCAACTGGAACCAATTCATACCTGTTGGGTCCGGTCCACACCGGTTGAACCAGCCCAAAGCAGTTGCAAAAGGTCCAGGTGGGTTCCAACTTGCACAGACCAGTTGGAATTGGCCCAGACTGGTTGAAACAGGTCTAGGCTGGTTTGAACCAGTCCAAGTCGGCTGAAACAGGTCCAAGCCGGTTGGAACCAGTCTAGGACAGTTTGAACCGGTCTAGGCCGGTTTCTGTGGGTCCAAGCAGGTTTGAACCGGTCAAGTCAGGTTTGTACCGGTCTAGGCCGGTTTGAACAGTTACAAGTGGGTTGGAACTGGCCCAGACAGGTTGGAGCAGTCCAGGCTAGTTGGAGCAGGTGCAGATCATTTGAAACTGACCCAAGCTGGTTACAACAGGTCCAGGCTGGTTGGAACAGGTCTATGTCGCTTGGAACCAGCCCAGACCACTTGGAATCATTTCATACCAGTTGGATCCAGCTGAAGCCAGTTGGAACCAGCCGAAACCAGTTGGAAAAGGTCCAGGTGGGCTCCAACTTGCCCAGACCAGTTTGAACTGGCCCAGACCGGTTGGAACTAGCTCAGACTGGTTGGAACAGGTCTAGACTGGTTTGAACCAGTCCAAGCTGATTTGTGCTGGTTGAAGCTGGTTTGAACAGGTCTAGGCTGGTTTGAACTGGTCAAATTCAGTTTCAAATGACCTGCACCTGCTCCAACTGGCCTGGATCTGCTCCAACCTGTCTGGGCCAGTTCCAACCCACTTGGAACTGCTCAAAATGGCTTGGGCCATTTCAAACAAGCCTAGACCATTTCAAACTGGCCTAGACTGGTTCCAACCGGCTTGGACCTGTTTCAACCGACTTGGACTGGTTCAAACCAGCCTAGACCAGTTCTAAGCAGTCTGAGCCACTTCCAACCAGTCTGGGCCAGTTCAAACTGGTGTGGGCAACTTGGATCCCGCCTGGACATTTCCCAATTGGTTTCAGCTGGTTCAAACCGGCTTGGACCTGTTCCACCCGACTTGGACCGGTTCAAACCAGCCTAGACCAGTTCTAAGCAGTCTGAGCCACTTCCAACGAGTCTGGGCCAGTTCAAACTGGTGTGGGCAAGTTGGATCCTGCCTGGACATTTCCCAATTGGTTTCAGCTGGTTCAAACCGGCTTGGACCTGTTCCACCCAGCTTGGACCGGTTCAAACCAGCCTAGACCTGTTCAAACCAGTCTGAGCCAGTCCGGCCTTGGGAACTTAGAATCCGCCTGGACTTTTTCAAACTGCTTTGGGCTGGTTCCTACTGGCTTGGGCTGGATCCAACCAGTATGAAGGGGTCCCAGCAGGTCTGGGCTGCTTCCAAGTGACACAGAGCTGTACCAACCGGCCTAGACTTCTTCAAACTGGCTCAGACCGGCAGAAACCAGCCTGGACCAGTTCAAACTGGCCTAGACCAGCTCAAACCGGCTTGGACCGGCACCAACTGGCCTAGTCTGGTTCAAACTGGCCTAGACCAGTTCCAACCGGCTTGGACCGGTTCAAACCATCCTAGTCCAAGCTAGTCCAAACCAGCTTGGACTGGCACAAACCTGCCTAGACCGGTTCATACTGGCTTAGACTGGTTCCAACCGGCTTGGACATGTTTCAACCGACTTGGACCGGTTCAAACCAGCCTAGACCTGTTCCAAGCAGTCTGAGCCAGTTCCAACCAGTCTGGGCCAATTCAAACTGGTCTGGGCAAGTTAGAACCCGCATGGCCTTTTCCCAACTGGTTTCCAACTGGTCTGAACCGGTTCCAACAGAATTGATGGTAACAGGGCGGCGGGGCACTGAATGTGGACCTTTCACTACTGCATTTCCAAATCAGGCAACTGCATTTTGATCGGGAACAAAGGGAAGCGAATCTCTGAGAATCTGGTGAGTAGCACTTCACAAGGGACATAGCGATGCAGGTGGGCGTGTTCAACGGCTTGTAATTCAAGCACTCCACTCGGCTGTATGATAGCCAATTTCAACAGGGCTTTCTCAGGGGACTATGGTATCAAACCGACCCCAGAGACTTTGAGAACGCATTGTGAGCTGAATTGGCCAAGCCAGGTTGCGTGGCGAGTTCCCGCCTCCCACCAGTAGGAATAAAGATACATGACACCGTTATTTTAAGGTTAATGGGCTAAAATTGCCCGCAACTTTATTGGTTACAGGTGATGAGCAGTATTGGCTTAGACATTCGTTTTATCCAACTATCTGGCATCGGCCTGCTTGCTTGAAGATCCGGAAGGGTTAACACCAGCAGGGGGAGCCCTGCTGATGCACATCAACTAGGCACTCCCCCGGGGTCACCACTCGGGGGCGTGCCTTGGGCCCTGGCCTCCATAGGCTTCGGACAGGGCCACGCCCCCCAGAATCCTTTACCGGCTGAGACCAGCAAAAACCAGCCTAGACCGATTCGAACCAGCTTGGACCGGCACAAATCGGCATTGACCGGTTCAAATCAGCCTAGACCTGTTGCAACCAGTCTAAGCTACTTCCAAATTCTAACCAGCTTGGGCAAGTTTCAAATGACCTGCACCTGCTCCAACTGGCGTGGAGCTGCTCGAAGCTGTCTGGAACTGTTCAAACTGGTTTGGGCTGGCTCAAACCAGCCTAGACCTGTTCAAAGCGGCTTGGACCGGCATAAACTGGCATAGACCAGTTCAAACTGGCTTGGACCAGCACAAACCGCCTTGGACCTGCACAAACTGGCCTAGACCGGTTCAAACCGGTTTGGACTGGCACAAACCAACCTCGACCAGTTCAAGCCAGCCTCGGCTGGTTCAAACCCACTTGGACAAGCACAAAGCGGCCTAGACCAGTTCAAAGTGGCCTAGACATGCTCAAACCGGCCTAGACCGGTTCAAACCGGTTTGGACCTGCCAAACTGGCTTCAGCCAGCACAAACTGCCCTGGATCGGTTGAAACAGGCCGAGACCAGTTCAAACCAGCTTCGACTGGCACAAACCAGCCTTGACCAATTCATACGGCTTCGACCGGTTCAAACCAGCCTAGACCTGTTGCAACCAGTATGAGCTATTTCCAACCAGTCTAGGCCAGTTTAAACTGGTCTGGGCAAGTTGGAACCAGCCTGGACCTTTTCCAACTGGTTTGGGCTGGTTCCAACCGGCTTGGACGGGACCCAACTTGTATGAACTGGTTCCGACTGGTCTGGACTGGTTCCAAGCGACATAGTCCTCTTTGAACCGGACTGGATCTTTTCTAACCAGTTTGGGGCAGATTCAAATGATCTGCACCTGCTCCAACTGGCCTGGACCTGATCCAACCTGTCTGGGCCATTTCCAACCCACTTGGAACTGCTCAAACTGGCTTAGGCCAGTTCAAACTGGCTTGGACCAGAACAAACCGCCCTAGACCTGTTCAAACCGGCCTAGACCAGTTCAAACCAGCTTGGACCAGCTTGGACTGGTTCCAGTCGGTCTCAACAGCTTCCAACCAGCCTAGACCTGTTCTAACCAGCTTGGGCCAGTTTCAAATGACCTGCACCTACTCCAACTGGCCTGGATCTGCTCCAACCTGTCTGGGCCAGTTCCATCCCACTTGGAACTGCTGAAACTGGCTTGGGCCATTTCAAACCGGCCTATACCAGTTGAAACTGTCCAAGACAGGTTCAAACCGGCCTCAATCGGTTTAAACCGGTTTGGACTGGTACAAGCTGGTTTCCACAGGTTTGAACCGGCTTGAACCAGTTCCAACCAGCCTGGACCTGTTCTAAAAATCATGGGCCAGTTTCAAATGACCTGCACCTGCTCCAACTGGTCTGAGCAGGTTGGTACCCACCGGGAATTTTTCCAACTGGTTTGTGCTGGTTCCAAACAGCTTGGGCTGGATCCAGCTGGTATGAACTTGTTCCAACTGGGCTAGGATGGTTCCAAGCGACATAGACCTGTTCCAACCGGCCTGGACCCAATCTAACCAGCTTGGGCCAGTTTCAAATGACATCCACCTGTTTCAACCGGTTCAAACCAGCCTGGACCTGTTCCAAGCAGTCTGAGCCAGTTCCAACCAGTCTGGGCAAGTTGGAACCCACATGGACTTTTCCCAACTGGTTTCAACTGGTTCAAACCGGTCTGAACCGGTTCCAACAGAATTGATGGTAACAGGGCGCCCGGGCACTGAATGTGGACCTTTCAGTACCGCATTTCCAAATCAGGTGACTGCATTTTGATCGGGAACAAAGGGAAGTGAATCTCTGAGAATCTGGTGAGTAGCACTTCACAAGGGACATAGCGATGCAGCGGAGCGTGTTCAACGGCTTGTAATTCAAGCACTCCACTCGGCTGTATGATAGCCAATTTCAACAGGGCTTTCTCAGGGGACTATGGTATCAAACCGACCCCAGAGACTTTGAGAACGCATTGTGAGCTGAATTGGCCAAGCCAGGTTGCGTGGCGAGTTCCCGCCTCTCACCAGTAGGAATAAAGATACATGACACCGTTATTTTAAGGTTAATGGGCTAAAATTGCCCGCAACTTTATTGGTTACAGGTGATGAGCAGTATTGGCTTAGGCATTCGTCTTATCCGACTATCTGGCTTCGGCCTGCTTGCTTGAGGACCCGGAAGGGTTAACACCAGCAGGGGGAGCCCTGCTGTTACACATCAACTAGGCACTCCCCCGGGGTCACCACTCGGGGGCGTGCCTTGGGCCCTGGCCTCCATAGGCTTCGGACAGGGCCACGCCCCCCGTAATCCTTTACCGGCTGAGACCAGCAAAAACCAGCCTAGACCGATTCGAAGCGGCCTGGACTGGCACAAACCAACCTCGACCAGTTCAAGCCAGCCTTGGCCGGTTCAAACCCACTTGGACAAGCACAAAGCGGCCTAGACCAGTTCAAAGTGGCCTAGACATGGTCAAACCGGCCTAGACCGGTTCAAACCGGTTTGGACCCGCCAAACTGGCTTAAACCAGCACAAACCGCCCTAGATCAGTTGAAACAGGCCTAGACAAGTTCAAACCAGTTTCGACTGGCTACAAACCAGCCTTGTCCAGTTCATACGGCTTTGACCGGTTCAAACCAGCCTAGACCTGTTGCAACCAGTATGAGCTATTTCCAACCAGTCTAGGCCAGTTTAAACTGGTCTGGGCAAGTTGGAACCAGCCTGGACCTTTTCCAACTGGTTTGGGCTGGTTCCAACCGGCTTGGGCAGGACCCAACTTGTATGAACTGGTTCCGACTGGTCTGGACTGGTTCCAAGCCACATAGTTCTCTTTGAACCGGCCTGGACCTTTTCTAACCAGCTTGGGCCAGATTCAAATGATCTGCACCTGCTCCATCTGGCCTGGACCTGATCCAACCTGTCTGGGCCATTTCCAACCCACTTGGAACTGCTCAAACTGGCTTGGGCCATTTCAAACCGGCCTATACCAGTTGAAACTCGCCAAGACAGGTTCAAACCGGCCTCAATCGGTTTAAACCGGTTTGGACTTGTTCAAGCTGGCCTCAACAGGTTTGAACCGGCTTGAACCTGTTCCAACCAGCCTGGACCTGTTCTAAAAATCTTGGGCCAGTTTCAAATGACCCGCACCTGCTCCAACTAGCCTGGACCTGCTCGAAGCTGCCTGGAACTGTTCAAACAGGCTTGGTCCGGGACAAACTAGCCTGTTCAAATCAGCTTGGACCAGCACAAACTGGCCTACACCGGTTCAAACTGACCTAGACATGTTCAAACAAGTCTGAGCCAAAGCAAACCAGTCTGAACAGGTTCCAACCGGCTTGGATCCGTTCAAACCAACCTAGATCGGTTCCAACCAGTCTGGACCAGTTCAAACTGGTCTGAGCAAGTTGGTACCCACTGGGAATTTTTCCAACTGGTTTGTGCTGGTTCCAAACAGCTTGGACTGGATCCAACTGGTATGAACTTGTTCCAACTGGGCTGGGCTGGTTCCAAGCGACATAGACCTGTTCCAACCGGCCTGGACCCAATCTAACCAGCTTGGGCCAGTTTCAAATGGCATCCACCTGTTTCAACCGGTTCAAACCAGCCTAGACCTGTTCCAAGCAGTCTGAGCCAGTTCCAACCAGTCTGGGCAAGTTGGAACCCACATGGACTTTTCCCAACTGGTTTCAACTGGTTCAAACTGGTCTGAACCGGTTCCAACAGAACTGATGGTAACAGGGCGCCCGGGCACTGAATGTGGACCTTTCACTACCGCATTTCCAAATCAGGTGACTGCATTTTGATCGGGAACAAAGGGAAGCAAATCTCTGAGAATCTGGTGAGTAGGGACATAGCGATGCGGGGAGGCGTGTTCAACGGCTTGTAATTCAAGCACTCCACTCGGCTGTATGATAGCCAATTTCAACAGGGCTTTCTCAGGGGACTATGGTATCAAACCGACCCCAGAGACTTTGAGAACGCATTGTGAGCTGAATTGGCCAAGCCAGGTTGCGTGGCGAGTTCCCGCCTCCCACCAGTAGGAATAAAGATACATGACACCGTTATTTTAAGGTTAATGGGCTAAAATTGGCCGCAACTTTATTGGTTGCAGGTAATGAGCAGTATTGGCTTAGGCATTCGTCTTATCCGACTATCTGGCTTCGGCCTGCTTGCTTGAAGACCCGGAAGGGTTAACACCAGCAGGGGGAGCCCTGCTGATGCACAACAACTAGGGACTCCCCCGGGGTCACCACTCGGGGGCGTGCCTTGGGCCCTGGCCTCCATAGGCTTCGGACAGGGCCACGCCCCCCCAAATCCTTTACCGGCTGAGACCAGCAAAAACCAGCCTAGACCGATTCGAACCAGCTTGGACAGGCACAAATCGGCATTGACCGGTTCAAATCAGCCTAGACCTGTTGCAACCAGTCTAAGCTACTTCCAAATTCTAACCAGCTTGGGCAAGTTTCAAATGACCTGCACCTGCTCCAACTGGCGTGGAGCTGCTCGAAGCTGTCTGGAACTGTTCAAACTGGTTTGGGCTGGCTCAAACCAGCCTAGACCTGTTCAAAGCGGCTTGGACCGGCATAAACTGGCATAGACCAGTTCAAACTGGCTTGGACCAGCACAAACCGCCTTGGACCTGCACAAACTGGCCTAGACCGGTTCAAACCGGTTTGGACTGGCACAAACCAACCTCGACCAGTTCAAGCCAGCCTCGGCTGGTTCAAACCCACTTGGACAAGCACAAAGCGGCCTAGACCAGTTCAAAGTGGCCTAGACATGCTCAAACCAGCCTAGACCAGTTCAAACCAGTTTGGACCTGCCAAACTGGCTTAAACCAGCACAAACCGCCCTAGATCGGTTGAAACAGGCCTAGACCAGTTCAAACCAGTTTCGACTGGCACAAACCAGCCTTGACCAATTCATACGGCTTCGACCGGTTCAAACCAGCCTAGACCTGTTGCAACCAGTATGAGCTATTTCCAACCAGTCTAGGCCAGTTTAAACTGGTCTGGGCAAGTTGGAACCAGCCTGGACCTTTTCCATGGTTTGGGCTGGTTCTAACCGGCTTGGGCGGAACCCAACTTGTATGAACTGGTTCCGACTGGTCTGGACTGGTTCCAAGCGACATAGTCCTCTTTGAACCGGACTGGACCTTTTCTCACCAGTTTGGGGCAGATTCAAATGATCTGCACCTGCTCCAACTGGCCTGGACCTGATCCAACCTGTCTGGGCCATTTCCAACCCACTTGGAACTGCTCAAACTGGCTTAGGCCGGTTCAAACTGGCTTGGACCAGAACAAACCGGCCTAGACCTGTTCTAACCAGCTTGGGCCAGTTTCAAATGACCTGCACCTGCTCCAACTGGCCTGGATCTGCTCCAACCTGTCTGGGCCAGTTCCATCCCACTTGGAACTGCTCAAACTGGCTTGGGCCATTTCAAACCGGCCTATACCAGTTGAAACTGTCCAAGACAGGTTCAAACCGGCCTCGATTAGTTCAAACCGGTTTGGACTGGTACAAGCTGGTCTCCACAGGTTTGAACCGGCTTGGACCAGTTCCAACCAGCCTGGACCTGTTCTAAAAATCATGGGCCAGTTTCAAATGACCTGCACCTGCTCCAACTGGTCTGAGCAGGTTGGTACCCACCGGGAATTTTTCCAACTGGTTTTGTGCTGGTTCCAAACAGCTTGGACTGGATCCAGCTGGTATGAACTTGTTCCAACTGGGCTAGGATGGTTCCAAGCGACATAGACCTGTTCCAACCAGCCTGGACCCAATCTAACCAGCTTGGGCCAGTTTCAAATGGCATCCACCTGTTTCAACCGGTTCAAACCAGCCTAGACCTGTTCCAAGCAGTCTGAGCCAGTTCCAACCAGTCTGGGCAAGTTGGAACCCACATGGACTTTTCCCAACTGGTTTCAGCTGGTTCAAACCGGTCTGAACCGGTTCCAACAGAATTGATGGTAACAGGGCGGCGGGGCACTGAATGTGGACCTTTCAGTACCGCACTTCCAAATCAGGTGACTGCATTTTGATCGGGAACAAAGGGAAGCGAATCTCTGAGAATCTGGTGAGTAGGGACATAGCGATGCGTGGGGGGGGCGTGTTCAACGGCTTGTAATTCAAGCACTCCACTCGGCTGTATGATAGCAAATTTCAACAGGGCTTTCTCAGGGGACTATGGTATCAAACCGACCCCAGAGACTTTGAGAACGCATTGTGAGCTGAATTGGCCAAGCCAGGTTGCGTGGCGAGTTCCCGCCTCCCACCAGTAGGAATAAAGATACATGACACCGTTATTTTAAGGTTAATGGGCTAAAATTGGCCGCAACTTTATTGGTTGCAGGTGATGAGCAGTATTGGCTTAGGCATTCGTCTTATCCGACTATCTGGCTTCGGCCTGCTTGCTTGAAGATCCGGAAGGGTTAACACCAGCAGGGGGAGCCCTGCTGTTACACATCAACTAGGAACTCCCCCGGGGTCAACCCCTTGGGGCGTGCCTTGGGCCCTGGCCTCCATAGGCTTCGGACAGGGCCACGCCCCCCGGAATCCTTTACCGGCTGAGACCAGCAAAAACCAGCCTAGACCGATTCGAAGCAGCTTGGACCGGCACAAATCAGCATTGACCGGTTCAAATCAGCCTAGACCTGTTGCAACCAGTCTGAGCTACTTCCAAATTCTAACCAGCTTGGGCAAGTTTCAAATGACCTGCACCTGCTCCAACTGTCGTGGAGCTGCTCGAAGCTGTCTGGAACTGTTCAAACTGGTTTGGGCTGGCTCAAACCAGCCTAGACCTGTTCAAAGCGGCTTGGACCGGCACAAACTGGCTTAGACCGGTTCAAACCCATTTGGACTGGCACAAACCAACCTCGACCAGTTCAAGCCAGCCTTGGCCGGTTGAAACCCACTTGGACAAGCACAAAGCGGCCTAGACCAGTTCAAAGTGGCCTAGACATGCTCAAACCGGCCTAGACCGGTTCAAACCGGTTTGGACCCACCAAACTGGCTTCAACCAGCACAAACTGCCCTAGATCAGTTGAAACAGGCCTAGACCAGTTCAAACCAGTTTCGACTGGCACAAACCAGCCTTGACCAGTTCATACGGCTTCAACCGGTTCAAACCAGCCTAGACCTGTTGCAACCAGTATGTGCTGATCCCGGGGGGAAGGTTACCGTTGGCATAGTCAAAGTCCGGTCCTGGGTCACTAGCCTGGAATCAGTCCACAAGGAGTGGGGCGAGGTCCAAAGCAGGAAGCCGGGTGGGGACAGGAGCACTGGGGAGTCAGGTCTGGGTCCGGGCTGGAACAGGTACTCAACAACGACGTTGCTCCCACAACCTGGGACCGGGCCAACTGGCCTTTATCTGTTCTGAGGCCAGGGGCGGTCCCGGCCCCCAGGAGACCCGCCTCTCTTGGCCTTAAAGCGAGCACTCCTCCTGGGAGAAACCAGTTCCCTTCGCCTCTCTGCCCTTCGCCTCTGCAGTTCAGGAGAGGCTAAAGGGTTACTGGGCCCAGGGCACTGAGTCCTCAACCACCTCTGGAGCCAGAGTGGAACCACCTGGTGCCTGCTCCTGAGGATCCGGCACAGGTGCAGGCGCTTCAGAATCAAGGCCCTGCCCCAGTTCAGCCGGCCCTGGAGGTGGGGACTCCTGTGCTGGCTGGGATTCCTCTGGTTCAGCCTCTGAATCGGAATCCCAGACCATCACACAGTATGAGCTATTTCCAACCAGTCTAGGCCAGTTTAAACTGGTCTGGGCAAGTTGGAACCAGCCTGGACCTTTTCCAACTGGTTTGGGCTGGTTCCAACCGGCTTGGGCAGGACCCAACTTGTATGAACTGGTTCCGACTGGTCTGGACTAGTTCCAAGCGACATAGTCCTCTTTGAACCGGCCTGGACCTTTTCTAACCAGCTTGGGCCAGATTCAAATGACCTGCACCTGCTCCAACTGGCCTGGACCTGATCCAACCTGTCTCGGCCATTTCCAACCCACTTGGAACTGCTCAAACTGGCTTAGGCTCAAACCGGCTTGGACCAGCACAAACCGCCCTAGACCGGTTCAAACCGGCCTAGACCAGTTCAAACCAGCTTGGACCAGCTTGGGCTGGTTCCAATCGGTCTCAACAGCTTCCAACCGGCCTAGACCTGTTCTAACCAGCTTGGGCCAGTTTCAAATGACCTGCACCTCTTCCAACTGGCCTGGATCTTCTCCAACCTGTCTGGGCCATTTCTAGCCCACTTGGAACTGCTCAAACTGGCCTATACCAGTTGAAGCTGGCCAAGAAAGGTTCAAACCGGCCTCGATTGGTTCAAACTGGTTTGGACTGGTTCAAGCTGGTCTCAACAGGTTTGAACCGGCTTGGACCAGTTCCAACCAGCCTGGACCTGTTCTAAAAATCTTGGGCCAGTTTCAAATGACCCGCACCTGCTCCAACTAGCCTGGACCTGCTCGAAGCTGTCTGGAACTGTTCAAACAGGCTTGGTCTGGGACAAACTAGCCTGTTCAAACCAGCTTGGACCAGCACAAACTGGCCTACACCAGTTCAAACCGGCCTAGACATGTTCAAACCAGTCTGAGCCAGTTCCAAGCAGTCTGGGCCAAAGCAAACCAGTCTGAACAGGTTCCAACTGGCTTGGACAGGTTCAAACCAACCTAGATGAACTAGGTGTCAGTATATAGAAACATCACCGCTGCAGACAGCCAGATTGTTGACACCACATGATGCGCTTATCTGTGGGAAAGAAGAATTTCCCAGGATGTTCACAGGCTGGATAAGTCTTTGTGAAGAGTGTAACTTGAAACCTTCTGTGTGTGCATGTTCAGGAAGTTTGTCAGACTTGCTGGAAGAACTGAACTGAAAGGACGTGTTTTTCTCTAGTGCTGTAATGTCAGAAATAAACATCATGATTTCTGACTTATTTTCTTTCCCCTGCGGAAGCAGGAGGGAGGGGTTGTGCATTTTGCCCATGCTTGGGAAAATGTCGCCTATCAAAATCTCCCTGGTCTGTCTGGAGCTTACCGGTAAGCAAGCTCCGAGGACAGTGAGAGGGGCCAGCCTCTATGGAGGGGGCTTGCAAACCAACAATTGGTAGCAGAGCCCAATGGTTGCAACACAAGACGGCTGAGCACCAGGTGGGAGCACCAGGTGTTTTTTTGCTGATAAGCAGCGATCCACGGACCTCTGCAATGCTGATTTATGGCTGGATGGTGAACGCGAATTGAAAAGTCTTCGGTTCCCTGAGAAAAAAAGGCTCCTGTTTTGGATAAAACTCAGCGGAGAGGCCGCATACTTTGCATTCCAGAGCTGATAAGAAGTTCCATTGCTATGCGACGAGTCGTGATTACTTTTTGAGCTAAATTTATGAACTGGTTAGTTTAAAAAGCATAGAGAGAAAAGAAGCTTCCAAAACGAAAGCAAGCGACGCTTGTTGTAACCAAACTTGGAAAGGGGACTTTCCAAGAAGAGCGCAGCTTGCTGATTGTTGTTGAATTGCAGCGAAGGCTTATTGTTTACAGATTCTCTGTGGAAAGGAAATTTCCAGGCAGCTGGGCTGACTGCCAAGTGCAAGCAGCTTGTAAACAGACTATTGGATTTCCCAGTTTGTAGCTGCAACTGCAGTTTGGGATTAAAGATGGCTCTGTTCTCTCAGAAACTGAATAGCCAAAACTGGCTAGAATGGTCATTTGCAATGGAATTTTTGCTGGTGGGAGAGCAATTATGGGACTTAGTACAAACTCCACAACCTGTTGCTGTACAAGCACAGGGGAAGAAGGCTGCAGTTCAAAGTGAATTGAAGCAGCGTGTCCTGAGAAAATGTGGACGCTTATCTTGAGCCAGTCCTAAAGGGTGCAGAAGAACCAAGGGTCGCTTGGGAGTCACTCCGCAAAGCTTGTGAAGCTAGGGTGGGAAGCAAGGACTGAGAGTTGGTTGCCCCAAAGGGGGAGAGCCAAGATGAAACTAACCAAATTCTTGAGAGCTCATCGAAAGCTGGGAGGAGCTTTGAGCCACAACAAGGAAGTGAAGGGACTCTTGTTGCTGTTGCTGATGATGATCCTAGCACTGCTGCAATGGCTGTTGCTGATGGGGGAGTGAAGCTCAGAAATCAAGCACCCCCACTAATATTGCTACAGAGGAGAAAGCTGTAGCTCAGAATGTTGTTCGTCAGGAGACACCACATCAGGAGAAAGGAGCTAGAGGGAGCTCTGTAAAGCCTCAGACTTCAAGCAAAGGTCGTACCCAGTCCCAGGCAAAACCAGATATGGCTTTGATGTCACTAAAAGCCACATCATCCGTGGAGAACTCATTTATTGTAGACACAGGATGCACGCAACACATGGCGTCACGCCGGGAACTGTTTTCTACGTTCGAGAAGCAACGCTTCACTGTGAAACTGGCCACTGGTCAGGAAATGGAAGCAACCGGGATCAGAACTGTGTATCTAGAAAGCCTGAACTTGACAGTAAACAATGTTTATTTTGTTCCAGGTTTAAAGTACAATCTGTTGAGTGTATCTCAGATCACGAAGAAGAAACTGGTGTTGTCATATGATGAGGAAAGCTGCAAAATCTACAAAGATGGAGAGCTGTATCTTTCTGCCAGAGAGAAAGATGGTGTGATGGCCTGGGATTCCGATTCAAAGGCTGAACCAGAGGAATCCCAGCCTGCACAGGAGTCCCCGCCTCCAGGGCCGGCTGAACTGGGGCAGGGCCTTGATTCTGAAGTGCCTGCACCTGTGCTGGATCCTCAGGAGCAGGCACCAGGTGATTCCACTCTGGCTCCAGAGATGGTTGAGGACTCAGTGCCTGCAGGTGAGTCTCCCCCTGGGCCCAGTAACCCTTCAGCCTCTCCTGAACTGCAGAGGCTCAGGACAGAGAGGCGAAGGGAACTGGTTTCTCCCAGGAGGAGTGCTCGCCTTAAGGCCAGGAGCGGCGGGTCTCCTGGGGGCCGGGACCGCCCCCGCCTCAGAGAAGATAAAGGCCAGTCAGCCCGGTCCCAGATTGCGGGAGCAACATCAATGAAGAGCTGTTTCGGCCAGCATCCAGTCCTGTTCCTCCAGTGTTCCTGTCCCCGCCTGGCTTCCTGCTTCGGACCTCGCCCCGCTCCTTCGGAACTGTTTCCAGGCTATTGACCCAGGACCGGACTTTGACTACGCCAACGGTAACCTTTCCCCCGGGACCAGCACAGATGGACTGTATCTGTTGACATTTGATGAAAGTGATTATAAAATGTGCACAGCATGTGAATCTAAAATGCTTTCTCTTGCAGGTATCTCGAGAGAAGACACGAGAGGAAAGGCAACAAAGATTAACAGTGTTTTTCAGCGAGTGTATGCTGATGTAATTGGTCCTTTAGCACCTTCTAGAGGCAATGCAAAATACTATCTTGTATTTGTTGATCATTTTTCTCAATATGTATGGATTTACACATTGAGATCTCCCAGAGAAACCTTAGAAAGGTTTAAGGAGTTTTGTGATAAGGTTAAGAATATTCATGATGCTAATATTGATTTTCTTTTCACAGATGAGAAGCCATTTTTTCTTTCACAGGATTTTCAGGATTTCCTGGAGAAGCAAGGGATAGAGCACAAGGTTGTTGTCTCAGAGGCTGCATGGAACAAAACTGTTTGTGTAAAAGTGAACAAGGAGTTGCAGAATGGCATGAAGGCACAATTGCTGAGTTCACACTTGCCACATGAGTATTGGGCTGAATCTTTATCTTGTTTTTGTTACACGTGGGTGAGAAAGGTTTCGAAAGGTATGGAATGTTCTCCTTTTGAGAGGCTGTTCCATAGAAAACCTTCTGTCTCGCATTTTAAGGTTTTCGGATCTCAAATCAGGACGGAAACTCCAGAAGGGGTGAAGAATGCCAGAGGCATTTTTGTGGGTTATGAAAAGGGTCCCTACAGAGTAATTTTGTCTGAATCTGGTCAGGTGATTCTCACAAAATTTCTAGAGAGTGCTCCTGGACAGGAGAGAGTAATTTTTCACACATATCCCACTGCTGATGATTCAGATGATGAATTTGATTATTCTGATTATAGTGATACTGAAAGCGACACAGAAAGCTCAGAGAGTTCTGTTGACACAGTCATTGAGAAAGGTTCACACACAAAAGCTAGATCTTCACAGGTTAAGGATGAACCACTGTTTACTATTGGAACTGGTTCTTCGAAAAGTCCTGAGACTGAACCAGTCAGCAAAGAGGATCAGCACCTCATACGCAGGTCTGAGAGAATCACAAAGGGCGTACCACCCGAGAGGTATTCTCAAGAGTTTGCTACTTCAGCTGTTGCATGTGTTACTATTGTTGACAACTCAAGACAGGTTGAAGCTGTGTCTAAGTCAGAGACAAAGACACAACAGGGAGTTGCTAAGCATAATACAACATTCCCTAGTCAAGGTAATGCAGAAGCACTCATTCCTTGGAAAACTGACAACCAGAGAGTTACATTGGTGAAACCAGTGGCGGGTAGTTCCAAGGGTGGAACTGAAACAACAGGGGATTGTTACATGTATAACAACTGTTTGTTTTCTTCTCTGGATCAAGCTTTGTCCACAGCTAATGATGATTCATATGGGGGAGGATGTCAGGATATGGAAACATCACCGCTGCAGACAGCCAGATTGTTGACACCACATGATGCGCTTATCTGTGGGAAAGACGAGTTTCCCAGGACGTTCACAGGCTGGATAAGTCTTTGTGAAGAGTGTAACTTGAAACCTTCTGTGTGCGCATGTTCAGGAAGTTTGTCAGACTTGCTGGAAGAACTGAGCTGAAAGGACGTGTTTTTCTCTAGTGCTGTAATGTCAGAAATAAACATCATGTAAATAGATTTCTGACTTATTTTCTTTCCCCTGCGGAAGCAGGAGGGAGGGGTTGTGCATTTTGCCCATGCTTGGGAAAATGTCGCCTATCAAAATCTCCCTGGTCTGTCTGGATATCAGCCAGAGGAGGTTACCGGTAAGCAAGCTCCGAGGACAGTGAGAGGGGCCAGCCTCTATGGAGGGGGCTTGCAAACCAACGCTAGGCACTCCCCCGGGGTCACCGCTCGGAGGCGTGCCTTGGGCCCTGGCCTCCATAGGCTTCCAATGGGGCCAAGCCCCCCCCCCCCGGAATCCTTCACCAAACTACCCTTCAATATCTGGGGGAGGTGATGGCGCTCCCCCCCCATACATCTACATAACAATACCCATACCAATGCCTAACCACCACTGGAGCAAAGCTCACTGCCAATACCCTCAGACCTGCAACCAGTCCCTAATCCCCGCAGATATGTCAGCCAACCAAACATCGTTTTCATCATTGGAAATATGCACGCCATCCTCGCAGTAGAGGGTCACCTTACTGAACTGGATTTTGGGGTGGTCAATGTCCCGCCCCCCCCCCCCCAGCGCTGCCACTCTACGCGCCACTGAGCGTTCCAGGATCTTTCTGGATTTGTTCATAGCAATAGGGCATCAACAGTCCCTCCAAGTGGGCCTTTCCAACAGTGATGACCAAATTATGACTAAATTTGGGAAAGAAATCCTCAGATCATCAAAATCATCGAAAACGTTCCTCATTAAGTCCACGCTCTTCCAGTAGGCCAAATCATTTCCATCCAGCTGAATGACAAGGGCATTGGGTGGGCCTTTCACAGTGGCTCTAGCTTTTACTGCTGGCAGAAATTCCCCCAACGCATTCCACGGCGAGTGATCCAGGAGATTTCAACGTTTTTTGGCAGATCCAACCCGCACCCCTGGCCACAGCTGACAGCACGGTTTCTGGCCCAGTGGACGATACTATGGCCTATGATCCAAATGTGCACAACCACGTCACCTAAAAGGAAAAGAGCATAACAAGGAGGGGTCAGGGGTGATGAAAACAGTCATAAAGGCCTCCGAATGTACCCTTTAAAAGCATCTGACTTCCATCGACCCAGATCCTTTATCCTTTCAGCTGGTAGGCCTAAGTGTACCGCTTTAGTGGCTGCCCCGATCCGAAATGAGTGGGCCACAAATGGTCAGGGGTCCCTTTAACTTTACTATCTTAACTTTAGTTTCTTTACCAGCCTATACCTTCCTAATACCTTCTGACTGATTATCTCAACTGTTTGACTGACTCCTCTTAACAAATTCTCTCCCTCTCTCACACCAGACTAGCCCAACCCACAGACTTATCTTCTCTGTCTCTTATAACTCCAGACTGTCTTCTCAACAACTCTAACTCTAACTCTAACTCTCTCAAAAAACCTCTGGGGAAAAGGCGTTCCACAAAGTTTCATGGAAATTTCTAAAAATATTATTAGACCAGATGGACATGGGAGACCAAATTACAAGAGGGTTAAAAGCAATTTATGAACAACAAGAAGCAAATATAATAATAAATAATGACATGACTGATTATTATAAAATACAGAAGGGCACCAGACAAGGGTCACTTTCACCATTATTATTCATTTTGGTTTTGGAAATACTAAATCAAGAAATCAGACTGGATCAAGAAATAAATGGAATATCCCTAGGGGAGAAAATATACAAAATAAGGGCATTTGCAGATGATTTAGTGTTAATGGTGGAAAATCCAAAGGAAAGCATAGCAAAGGCTCTAGAAAAAATGGAAAACTTTGGAAGGGTTTCAGGTTTTGCTTTGAATAAAGAAAAAATGAAACTAATGGTAAAGAACATGGGAGACCAAGAGAAAAAGGAACTGGTAGAAAAATTTGGATTACAAATTGTAAAAAAAGTGAAATATTTAGGAATCCAAATAACAATGAAAAATATAAATTTGTTTGAAGATAATTATAAATTTTTTTTGGAAGAAACAAAAAGAGAAATGGAAATTTGGACAAGATTGAATTTAACACTGGGGTAGAATTTTGGCTATTAAAATGAATATTTTACCAAAACTCTTGTTCCTTTTTCAAATGATTCCCATAATAAGTAAAGATGATTGTTTAAAAAAATGGAATATGGACCTTACAAAGTTTATATGGCAAGGCAAAAAGCCATGGATCAAACATAAATTATTAACCGACATAAAAGAGCAGGGAGGTTTTGGACTCCCAGACCTGAGACTATATTACGATGCAGCATGCTTTAGTTGGATCAGAGACTGGATTAAGTTAGATAATAGTGACATTTTAGACTTGGAGAGATGGAACAACAGATACGGTTGGCATGCCTATCTAATTTACAACAAAGTGGCAGTACAATAAGAATTTCTCAGTCATGTAATTAGAAATGCATTATACAAGGTCTGGGTGAGACATAGAAGGTTGTTAGAACCAAAAACCCCATGGTGGGTCTCACCGTTAGAAGTAATATCGGTTAAAAAGAAAAATATGATAGGAAGAATGGCAACATACCAGCAGCTCCTAAAGGAGGAACAGCGCCAATTAAAACTAAGACCATATGAAGAGGTGACCCAATATTGTACCACATGGTTACAATATCACCAAATTGCCCAAATATTCAATCAGGATAAAGCAATAGGATTTGAAAAAGAAGAATCAAAATTTTGAAAAGTATTATTACAAAACTCAAGAAAGAATATATCCAAAATGTATAATTTATTATTAGAATGGGAATTAAAGGATGAAGAAGTAAAAGAAGTTATGACTAAATGGGCATGTGATATATGTAATTTGGCTGGACCAGTGGGAGAAATTATGGAAATATGATATTAAATTCACAGCATGTTACACAATCAGAGAAAATTTCATGAAAATGGTGTACCAATGGTACTTAACTACGGGGAAAATTGGCTAAAATTTACAAATTAAAATCAAATACCGTATTTTTCGCTCTATAGGACGCACCGGACAATAGGACGCACCTTGTTTTAGAGGGGGCAGAACAAGAAAAAAAAAATTCTCCGCCTCTCTGCCCAGCGCCCCTTCAGCAAAGTGGCAGGAGGCGCTGTGCAGAGAGGCGGAGAATTTCCCCCCTCTTGTTTTCCCCCTATAAAACTGTCAGCATCGCCCTTGAGCCAGTGTACCAACTGGCCTCATGCACTACAACCCCAACTGGGCTAGGCGAGCTGGGTAGCACTGCCAGCGACCACCTTTCTCACAGGGACAGGTCACCGTGCTGTGGACTCACAGCTTAGAGCTGAGAGCACCGGATTCGCTTGCACAATAATACAGTCGTTGCGCAGCAGAGTTTTGCAGAGTCTTGCAGAGTATAAACCACTCGGAGAGCAGCTCTGTAGAGTATCCTCCTTTTATTCTATAACTACAGCTATAATACAAAACTATATACAGAGCTAAAAGATCTAAGCATACATCAATGCTACTCTGAGTGCCTGCAGCTGCTCTTAGCAGCAATCTTATCTCTAAACACAATCTCTAGCACTCACTCTCTCTCCGACACACTGACTGACTGACTCACTCTCACACATTTGGTGCTGGGCAGAATAAGTAGATAGCAGGACACGCCTCCTCCTCTCTGTAGAATCAGCAGGCTCCTCCGGAGATTCTTGGGTATGGGAGGGGTGAAATCTCCTCAAAAACAAGGTGCCGTTTAAGGTGCGTTCAGTCACCTTCATGCGGCTACCTTGGAAGCCTGGAGAGCGAGAGGGGTCGGTGTGCAACGACCCCTCTCACTCTCCAGGCTTCAGGTTCCTTTCGACCTGCTCTTTGGGGCTGGCAGGGGAAAGCCCACCACCAGCCCCAAAGAGCAGGTCAGGGAGCAGCGGAAAGGCGCAGCGGAGAGGCTGCTGCCATAGCCTCACATCACCTCTCCAGCCGGGAGAGGGTCGCGGGGCTATGGCTTCTTCGCTCCATAGGACGCACACACATTTCCCCTTCATTTCATTTCCCAGTAAGCTTTAACCTTACTACAAGGCCACCACATATGATAAAAAGAACCTTCTCTCTCTTTACATTTCCAACACATGTTTGATTTAGATTTATACATTTTTGCAAGTTTACTTGTTGTTAGATACCAATGATATATCATTTCCATTTAATTTTCTCTTAAACCGTGTTGTTGTTTAGTTGTTTAGTCGTGTCTGACTCTTCGTGAGCCCATGAGCTAGAACACGCCAGGAACTCCTGTCTTCCACTGCCTCCCGCTGTTTGGCCAAACTCATGCTGGTAGCTTTGAGAACATTGTCCAACCATCTTGTCCTCTGTCGTCCCCTTCTCCTTGTGCCCTCCATCTTTCCCAACATCAGGGTCTTTTCCAGGGAGTCTTCTCTTCTCATGAGGTGGCCAAATTCTTGGAGCCCCAGCTTCAGGATCTGTCCTTCCAGTGAGCACTCATGGCTGATTTCCTTAAGAATGGATAGCTTTGATCTTCTTGCAGTCCATGGGATTCTCAAGAGTCTCCTCCAGCACCATAATTCAAAAGCATCAATTCTTCGGCGATCAGCCTTCTCTATGGTGCAGCTCTCACTTCCATACATCACTACTGGGAAAACCATAGCTTTAACTATACGGACCTTTGTTGGTAAGGTGATGTCTCTGCTTTTTAGGATGCCGTCTAGGTTTGTCATCGCTTTTCTCCCAAGAAGTAGGCGTCTTTTAATTTCATGACTGCTATCACCATCATAAACCATAACATGCTGTAAATTTTATATCTTTATTCCACAATCGCTCCCATGCTCCCATGCTTCCATGTCTATATTATAACCGATTATTGCCCAGTGTGAATGATGATGCACTCCTAAGGCTTTCCCCCAACATCTTTGGATGAACCCCCCCCCCCCCCCCCGATCAACCTCCCTCAGAAACAGGAGCTTTCACTTATTCATAGCAGAGAGTGCCTTCTCTGAGCCACTACTTTAAAGGGAGCCTTGTGCTCAGCTGCCTGTCCCCAAACTGCTGTGGAAATGTATTATTCAGTCACTCTGTCTCTTTGTCTGTACAGAGCACTCTTGCACAAGCTTGTTCTGAAATGTTCCTTCTCCAGACACCCTGTTTCAGCTTCCTGCAGTTGTGTTGGTAGCACTGACAAAAGGAGTCATCTTGTTTCATGCAGCCCAAACTCTGAGCAGTGAGAGGTTTCAGGCTATGCATAGGGTGCTGGTCCTTTGGAACGAAGCTCACTGTGGGCTCTTTAGGATATATGGTTTTGTTTTCTCACAGAAATACAGTCTGAGCGGAGGATGTGAATGTGGATTTCATGCTCTTTATTCAGCTCATAGTGGTGAGGAAGAATGGCATTTCCCCCAGAATGTCTGCCTTATGTACATTATTTACACAATGGGCCCCACGTGATTGGGTAATTCCAGGATTCTCCTGTAGGCCAATCAGGTTGCAGATTCCCTTCCACCTGGAGCTGGATTGGGTGGCTCCGGTGGACCAATCAGACTGCTGCCTTTTGGATCCTATTCAACTCAGTACATAACAGGATGGAAGGGCTCACAGCAGTAACATTCCAGCAGATCTTGCTTGCCCATTATAGGTTCCTAGGAGGACTCCAAAACCATGGCTTTGGGTCCAGCACAGAGCAGGAAAAGACTCTGTGTCTCTTCCCAGCTAAGACCCCCAGACTCTGGCAAAAGGCTGTTCTTCTTGTTCTTCTTTCCACCTCTAGGATGATGCAGAATTTGGCAAAGGGAGGAGATGGGCAAGGCCCACCCAGTGGTTTGTATGGCAACAGCACACCTGTTCTTTGCCAACTCCCTGTGGGTCCAAATGTGGGTGCTTGCAGGCCCAGCTATAACAATATTTTCACTAACTTTCAGACAGACAGAGGTGTGGGCTGCCTTCTTCAGAAAAGAATACATATGACAGACCCCTCTGCCCAGAGAGATGCATTGATGAAATGGGGACAATTTGATCCCCCGTACTGGCTTCCTCTGGGGGAGGGTTGGGGGCCTGGGCCCCCACAAAATTTCCCCCGTGGGTGCTCGGCCATCCCGTTGCGCATGGACACAGGATCCCAAATGTGGCTGCATCATGTAATCTACCCTGAGCTGCTGGGTGAGTAGCCACCTTATCCAGGAGATGAATACATATTAGGGTTGGCAGCCCCACCTTTCTGGAAGGGTGGTGTTATAAGAGAAGAAAAACCTGCTCCTTTCCCCCTTATGGAGTATCCAAGAGCCCATATACAGTCCTTATGTAGGTTCCCTATTGGTAGGAGAAAATAACAGAGGCCAACCAGAGAATATTGAGAAGCAAAGCAGCTAGTAAGCCTGATCTTTAATAAACTGTTGCAACAGGGTCCCCCGCTCACTCCACGCAGGGAGGGAGGAGAGGAACCCAGAACATTGGTGTGCAAGCGCTTATATGGACTTTTGAAAACAGCGTAGTGCCATGCGAGTGGCTTGCCGATCAGAAGGTCAGCTGTTCGAATCTCTGCGACGGGGTGACCTGCCGTTGCTCAGTCCCTGCTCCTGTCCACCTAGCAGTTCGAAAGCACGTCCAAGTGCAAGTAGATAAATAGGTACTGCTCTGGCGGGAAGGTAAATGGCATTTCCGTGCACTGCTCTGGTTTGTCAGAAGTGGCTTAGTTGTGCTGGCCACATGACCCGGAACCTGTACGCCAGCTCCCTCGGCCAGTAAAGCGAGATGAGCGCTGCAACCCCAGAGTCGTTCGTGACTGGACCTAACGGTCAGGGGTCCCATTGCCTTTACCCTGTAGCTCAAGACCACCCCCCAAAACATCATACATACATCACGAAAGAGGTGGTCCGCAGCAGAAATTTGAGTGTGTTGCTTCTCTCCTCTCTGCCAGGATACCTGATAATGCCTTATCTGATTGCCTTTTCTGAGTAGCCTGGCCATTCCTTTGAGATAGTAAATATTTAGTTCCTGAATCTCTTATGCATATTGATAGTGTGCTCAGCTTAACAGATACTTGCCAGACTGTATTTACAGGGAGGTGTAAGTCCCTACAGTCCAAAGACAATTGGAAAGCTTTTCCCATTTCCTTCCTCCTTGCAGAGAAATATTTGAGGTCAATTTGGGAGAGACAAAATGGCTTCAGGATTGCTCTCCTGTACTGTTTCAGACACTATACTTAACGTCCTTAGGAGGACAACCAAATTTAAGCACAAATTCGACCCACAGCTGTGAGGCATTCGCGAGTTTTTTTGCGGAGAAAGTCCTGTTGCTCCGCCGTGACCTCCCTGCCAATTTAGATACAGTGACTGAACTGGAGGCCCCTCGACTGACTTCAGGTCCAGTGTTGGACCATTTCGATCGGATACTCCCTACTGATGTGGATAGATTCCTCCAAGTTGGTAGGCCCACCACCTGTCTCCTCAATCCGTGCCCGTCTTGGCTGATTAGGGAGTGTCCAGATGTTGTGTGGACCCCCCTGGTTGAAATTATCAATTTGTCCCTTGACACGGGGACATTCCCAGGGGAACTGAAGGAAGCAGTGGTGTGTCCACTCTTAAAAAAAACTTCATTAGATCCCTTAGACCTATCCAATTACCGCCCAGTTTCAAATCTTCCATACCTGGGTAAGGTAATTGAGAGAGCGGTTGCTGAACAGCTTGGTAGGTTTCTGGAGGAAACATCGGCATTAGATCCATTTCAGTCCGGTTTCCGTCCTGGTTTTGGGACGGAGACGGCTCTGGTTGCCTTAACAGATGATCTCCGTAGACAACTGGATCGAGGCGGGTCAGGACTGCTGATCCTTTTAGATTTGTCAGCAGCCTTTGACATGGTCGATCATGATCTTCTGGACCACCGTCTCGCAGACGTGGGGATACAGGGCATAGCCCGTAACTGGTTGTGCTCTTTTATCTCTGGTCGGGGACAGAGGGTGGCACTAGGGAGGGAAATGTCGTCACGCCACTCCTTGGTGTGTGGAGTGCCGCAGGGCGCAATTCTCTCCCCGATGCTTTTTAACATCTTTATGCGCCCCCTTGCCCAGATTATCCGGAGCTTTAGGCTGGGCTGTCACCAATATGCTGATGACACTCAGCTCTATCTGCTGATGGATGGCGACACTGACTCGACCCCGAACACACTGACCAGATGCTTGGAAGCTGTGGCTGGATGGTTTCGTGGGAGCCGATTGAAACTAAATCCTTCGAAGACAGAGGTCCTATGGCTAGGTCGGGATGGCATGGGGATGAGGGACCAACTCCCTTCTCTTGCGGGGGCCCAATTAGTGCCATTGCCTTCCGTTAAGAGTTTGGGTGTAATCCTTGACGCCTCCCTTTCCATGGAGGCGCAGGTAACAGCAACAGCCAAGGCGACATTTTTCCACCTTCGCCGCATCAAGCAGTTGGTTCCTTACCTTTCCCGCCCTGACTTGGCCACAGTGATCCATGCGACGGTCATCTCCAGGCTTGACTACTGTAATTCGCTCTACGCGGGGCTGCCCTTGAAGCTGTCCCAGAAACTCCAGCGGGTGCAGAATGCTGCAGCGAGGCTCCTCACGGGGTCTCTGCCATGGGAGCATATTCACCCAGTGCTTTTCAAGCTGCACTGGCTCCCGGTGGAGTACAGGGTCAGATTTAAGGTGCTGCTTTTGACCTTTAAAGCCCTTCACGGCCTAGGACCCTCGTACCTACGGGACCGCCTCTCCTGGTATGCCCCACGGAGAGCCTCAAGGTCCATAAATAACAACCCCCTAGTGGTCCCGTGCCCTAAGGAAGTTAGATTGGCTTCGACCAGAGCCAGGGCCTTTTCAACTCTGGCTCTGGCCTGGTGGAACGCTCTGTCTCATGAGACCGGGGCCCTGCAGGATCTGATTTCTTTCCGCAGGGCCTGTAAGACAGAGTTGTTCCGCCTGGCCTTTGGCTTGGAGCCAATTTGATTCCCTCCCTCCTTCCCTCCCTCTCTTTTTTTCTTTTTCCTTCTTTTCCTTCTCCTCCTGAGATGGGCTACATTTTAATATTTTAATGTTCCATTATTTTAATGTTGTATTTTATTTTTGTTTTTAAGTTTGTAATCATTCATCTTGTTTTTATTATTGCTTGTAAGCCGCTCTGAGCCAGGCCTTGGCTGGGGAGGGCGGGGTATAAATAAATTATTATTATTATTATTATTATTATTATTATTATTATTATTCTATGATGTCACAGTAGGGGGCTTGCAGGCGCTGGGCAACCGAAGTTGGCATGAGTGTTACACAAATCTTAAAGTGCACACATAGCAGGCACGCACCCTAGAAAAAAAACAATCCTATATTCCCTGAAAAAAAAGACACTTTGAGTTCACAGAGCAATCCTGAAGCCCTCTTAATGACCCCAGATATTTACTCTGCAGTTGAAGGAAAAACCTTTCCCAATAGTTCTTTTCACTTACAAATCCTTCAAAAGCTATAAACATCTCACATAAATAGGGGTAGATCTGTGACAATGGGTTCAAGAACTGAGGTATTTACCATAATAATAATAATAATAATAATAATTTATTATTTATACCCCGCCCATCTGGCTGAGTTTCCCCAGCCACTCTGGGCGGCTCCCAATCAGTGTTAAAAACAATACAGCATTACATATTAAAAACTTCCCTGAACAGGGCTGCCTTGAGATGTCTTCTGAATGTCAGGTAATTCTTTATCTCTTTGACATCTGATGGGAGGGCGTTCCACAGGTCGGGCGCCACTACCGAGAAGGCCCTCTGCCTGGTTCCCTGTAGCCTCACTTCTCGCAATGAGGGAACCGCCAGAAGGCCCTCGGCGCTGGATCTCAGTGTCCGGGCTGAACGATGGGGGTGGAGATGCTCCTTCAGGTATACAGGACCGAGGCCGTTTAGGGCTTTAAAGGTCAGCACCAACACTTTGAATCGTGCTCGGAAACGTACTGGGAGCCAGTGCAGATCTCTCAGAACCGGTGTTATGTGGTCCCGGCGGCCACTCCCAGTCACCAGTCTAGCTGCCGCATTCTGGATTAATTGCAGTTTCCGGGTCACCTTCAAAGGTAGCCCCACGTAGAGCGCGTTGCAGTAGTCCAAGCGTGAGATAACCAGAGCATGCACCACTCTGGCGAGACAGTCCGCGGGAAGGTAGGGTCTTAGCCTGCGTACCAGATGGAGCTGGTAGACAGCTGCCCTGGACACAGATTTAACCTGCGCCTCCATGGACAGCTGTGAGTCCAAAATGACTCCCAGGCTGCGCACCTGGTCCTTCAGGGGCACAGTTACCCCATTCAGGACCAGGGAATCCTCCACACTTGCCCGCCTCCTGTCCCCCAAAAACAGTACTTCTGTCTTGTCAGGATTCAACCTCAATCTGTTAGCCGCCATCCAACCTCCAACCGCCTCCAGGCACTCACACAGGACCTTCACCGCCTTCACTGGTTCTGATTTAAAGGAGAGGTAGAGCTGGGTGTCATCTGCATACTGATGAACACCCAGTCCAAACCCCCTGATGATCTCTCCCAGCGGCTTCATATAGATGTTAAAAAGCATGGGGGAGAGGACGGAACCCTGAGGTACCCCACAAGTGAGGGCCCAAGGGTCTGAACACTCATCCCCCACCACCACTTTCTGAACACGGCCCAGGAGGAAGGAGCGGAACCACTGTATAACAGTGCCCCCAGCTCCCAGCCCCTCTAGACGGTCCAGAAGGATGTTATGGTCGATGGTGTCAAAGGCCGCTGAGAGATCCAGCAGAACTAGGAAACAGCTCTCACCTTTGTCCCTAGCCCGCCGGAGATCATCAACCAGCGCGACCAAGGCAGTTTCAGTCCCATGGTGAGGCCTGAATCCCGATTGGAAGGGATCCAAATGGTCCGTTTCCTCCAGGCGTGCTTGGAGTTGTTCAGCAACCACCCGCTCAATCACCTTGCCCAAGAATGGAAGATTTGAGACTGGGCGATAGTTGGCCAAATTGGCCGGGTCTAAAGATGTTTTTTTAAGAAGCGGTTTAATGACCGCCTCTTTCAGCGGGTCTGGGAAGGCTCCCTCACAGAGGGAAGCATTCACCACCCCGCAAAGCCCATCGCCCAGCCCTTCCCGGCTCGCTTTTATCAGCCAGGATGGGCAAGGATCAAGAAGACAGGTGGTCGGTTTCACTCGTCCAAGTAGCCTGTCCACATCCTCGGAGGTAACAGATTGGAATTGATCCCATATAACAGGACCAGACAGAACTCTAGCACTCTCCCGCCCTGGCCCTGCTCCCACTGTGGAGTCTACTTCCTTCTGAATCTGAGCGATTTTATCTGCAAAAAACTTTGCAAAAGCATTGCAGGAGATCTTGGGGTCCCTACCAGGCCCCGGTGGTACAGGTGGTTCCGATAAACTGCGAACCACCTGAAAAAGTCTCCTGCTGCTGTTTTCTGCAGATGCAATGGAGGCGGCGAAGAAGGCCCTCTTCGCCGTCGCCATTGCCACTTGGTAGGCTCGACGTTGAGCTCTAACCCGTGTCCGGTCTGATTCAGAATGAGTTTTCCGCCACCGGCGCTCTAGCCGTCTCAACGATTGTTTCATCACCCTCCGCTCCGGGGAGAACCACGGGGCTGTCCGGGCTCCATGCAATCGGAGAGGGCGCTTCGGAGCCAGACAGTCAATAGCCCTGGTTAACTCCGCATTCCAGCGTGCCACCAGGGAATCAGCTGAAAGGCCATCAACTTGGGATAAAGCATCCCCTACCACTCTCTGGAAGCCAATTGGATCCATTAAGTGGCGGGGGCGGACCATCCGAATCGGTCCCACCTCCCTGCGGAGGGGAAGGGTTGCGGAGAAGTCCAGTTGCACCAGGTAGTGATCTGACCATGGCACTTCTTTTGTTTCGCTTTTAGTTAATGTCAGATCACCAACGTCCGTAGAGGTAAACACCAAGTCTAAGGCATGTCCGTGGCTATGAGTTGGGCCAGACTTATTCAGGGACAGCCCCATGGAGGCCATGCTTTCCACGAAGTCCCGAGCTGCCCCTTGTAAGGTCGTGTCGGCATGGATGTTAAAATCCCCCAGGACAACCAAGCTAGGTGTCTCCAGGAGTATATCCGCCACGACCTGAAGCAGCTCGGGCAGGGAATCCTTGGTGCAGCGGGGAGGTCGGTACACCAGTAGGAATCCTGTACTGCCCCTATTGCCCAACTTCCAGAACATGCACTCAGAAAACTGGGTCTTCCCAATAGGACGCCTGGTGCAGACTAATGACTTCCTAAAAATCGCTGCAACCCCCCCTCCCCGCCCACATGACCTGGGTTGTTGTGCGTAAGAGAAACCTAGTGGGCAAGCAGCGGCAAGGACAGGCCCATCTGCCTCATCCAACCAGGTCTCTGTCACACATGCCAGGTCAAATCCTCCATCCACAATCAGGTCGTGGATGGCAGTGGTTTTATTCATCATTGACCTGGCATTGCACAGCAACACTTTCAGGTCATGTGGGTTTCCCTTGCTGATTACTGTATCCTTCCGGTCAGGACCAGACCTGGAGGCAGGGATAGTCCTCAAACAACGACTAAACCTGCCTCCTCGGTAATGACATGGTCTGGTCTTAGCATAACTCCTCCTCCTGCCCGTGATCACTGAGATCGGGTGCCCCAATACATCTCCCCCTGTGGAACCTGCCCCACCCAATCTATTGGCTGAGGCCCACTCCCAGGCAGCCATGACCCTCCCCCTTAAAAGGCAAAATACAAACTATATAATAATTTAACAGAATAATAATAATAATAAAACAAAACAGAACAAAACAAAACAAAACAAAGCAAAACAAGGAACAATAGTGCTGACTCAGTGCTTATCCCACCCCAAGCAAAAATAAAATAATGAAATAATATAATATTATAAACAACAACAACCACCATTTAAAGTGCTGCAAATTAAAAGTGATTAAAACATTTAAAACCATTTTGTCCATTGCTGCCGGTAGCTGCTCAGGCCTCTTATGCTGTGGCAGTGAGTGCAGGCCCCGCCCCCTAGGCCGGATGGAGTTGGCAGGAGAGGGAGCGGTCCTCCCAACACTCACGCAAGCAGCAGCAGCAGCAGCAGCAGCCGTGTCCCGGAGGCCTCTCTCAGGCCTCTTATGCTGTGGCAGTGAGTGCAGGCCCCGCCCCCTAGGCCGGATGGAGTTGGCAGGAGAGGGAGCGGTCCTCCCAACACTCACGCAAGCAGCAGCAGCAGCAGCAGCAGCAGCCGTGTCCCGGAGGCCTCTCTCAGGCCTCTTATGCTGTGGCAGTGAGTGCAGGCCCCGCCCCCTAGGCCGGATGGAGTTGGCAGGAGAGGGAGCGGTCCTCCCAACACTCACGCAAGCAGCAGCAGCAGCAGCAGTCGTGTCCCGGAGGCCTCTCTCAGGCCTCTTATGCTGTGGCAGTGAGTGCAGGCCCCGCCCCCTAGGCCGGATGGAGTTGGCAGGAGAGGGAGCGGTCCTCCCAACACTCACGCAAGCAGCAGCAGCAGCAGCAGTCGTGTCCCGGAGGCCTCTCTCAGGCCTCTTATGCTGTGGCAGTGAGTGCAGGCCCCGCCCCCTAGGCCGGATGGAGTTGGCAGGAGAGGGAGCGGTCCTCCCAACACTCACGCAAGCAGCAGCAGCAGCAGGAGCAGCAGCAGTTGTGTCCCGGAGGCCTCTCTCAGGCCTCTTATGCTGTGGCAGTGAGTGCAGGCCCCGCCCCCTAGGCCGGATGGAGTTGGCAGGAGAGGGAGCGGTCCTCCCAACACTCACGCAAGCAGCAGCAGCAGCAGGAGCAGCAGCAGTTGTGTCCCGGAGGCCTCTCTCAGGCCTCTTATGCTGTGGCAGTGAGTGCAGGCCCCGCCCCCTAGGCCGGATGGAGTTGGCAGGAGAGGGAGCGGTCCTCCCAACACTCACGCAAGCAGCAGCAGCAGCAGGAGCAGCAGCAGTTGTGTCCCGGAGGCCTCTCTCAGGCCTCTTATGCTGTGGCAGTGAGTGCAGGCCCCGCCCCCTAGGCCGGATGGAGTTGGCAGGAGAGGGAGCGGTCCTCCCAACACTCACGCAAGCAGCAGCAGCAGCAGGAGCAGCAGCAGTTGTGTCCCGGAGGCCTCTCTCAGGCCTCTTATGCTGTGGCAGTGAGTGCAGGCCCCGCCCCCTAGGCCGGATGGAGTTGGCAGGAGAGGGAGCGGTCCTCCCAACACTCACGCAAGCAGCAGCAGCAGCAGGAGCAGCAGCAGTTGTGTCCCGGAGGCCTCTCTCAGGCCTCTTATGCTGTGGCAGTGAGTGCAGGCCCCGCCCCCTAGGCCGGATGGAGTTGGCAGGAGAGGGAGCGGTCCTCCCAACACTCACGCAAGCAGCAGCAGCAGCAGGAGCAGCAGCAGTTGTGTCCCGGAGGCCTCTCTCAGGCCTCTTATGCTGTGGCAGTGAGTGCAGGCCCCGCCCCCTAGGCCGGATGGAGTTGGCAGGAGAGGGAGCGGTCCTCCCAACACTCACGCAAGCAGCAGCAGCAGCAGCAGCAGTCGTGTCCCGGAGGCCTCTCTCAGGCCTCTTATGCTGTGGCAGTGAGTGCAGGCCCCGCCCCCTAGGCCGGATGGAGTTGGCAGGAGAGGGAGCGGTCCTCCCAACACTCACGCAAGCAGCAGCAGCAGCAGCAGCAGCAGCAGCAGTCGTGTCCCGGAGGCCTCTCTCAGGCCTCTTATGCTGTGGCAGTGAGTGCAGGCCCCGCCCCCTAGGCCGGATGGAGTTGGCAGGAGAGGGAGCGGTCCTCCCTCATTTCAAGGGAAAGGCTCAGACTGGTCAGGAAAGGGCAACCAGCAAACATTGCCAGGTATCATGACAAGAGACAAGCCAGGAGACAAGACTGCCTCTTTCTGTGATGCATGTCTGATGCTTGTTGGGTGGGCAGTGGTTTTCAAGCAGGGTGCTGTGGCACCCTTTGGTGCCTTGAATGATGGTCAAGGGTGCTGGGAGCAACACTGGCCTCTGTCCCTCTTTCTCCCCCCATGCCTTCTTGCATCTCTGCCTCTGCACAGCTGTTTGTTCCAGCACCCCTGGCTACAAGCTCCCCAGGCGAAAGGTGCCTCTGGAGCTGGCAAGGGGGTACTTCCCTGTGGGGCAGCATGAGGAGGCACCTCTCTTTAGGGAAGGGGCGGCAACTGCGGCTGTCCAGAGGACTCCTAAGGAGAGGGGAGAGGAGAAGAAGGAACATTCCACAAAGGAAGGAGTCAGAAAAAGGACAAGAGGCTGCCAGCTCTGCTGGCAAGGGGTGATGTAGCTGGGCTCCTGAGCCTCATAGAAAGAATGTAGTTGGTCAAGGGAGCCGTGGACTCAAAAAGGTCAAAAACCTCTGGGGCTAAGGGAAACCCAGCCAGATTGAAGGGGGGGGTATAAAAAAAATAAATTATTATTATTATCAAGTCTTTTAAAGTTGTTACACACACTTGTCTTGGCTCCTCACCTCCATGCAACATGTAAGGTGAGAAACTCTGTCACAACAGTAAAATTAAGATCTGCCTTGCTTTGACTGGTTCCTGCCACTGCTCATTTTTCTCTGACCCATCATGGATTTAGCCCCAACCCCAAGAAACTAGTAACTGAAGGAGGTGGGTCATGGGAATTGAAGCGTACGCCTTCTGCATACAACACACCCACTGCCAAGCAGCTCCATCTCACCTGCCCCCGACCCCATACCACCCTCTCTCCTAAAATAGACCGGGGTCACTGAGTCCTTCCCAACAATAGAATTAGCCGTTCTGGAAGATTCCTAAAATGTTATTAATCCAGAGTTCAGAGTTAAGAATTCAAAGGTCCCCAAATATAAAATAAACGTTCATAAATGTACATGGCAAACACATAAGTAAGTACAGGGGAGCAATCCTGTCAGCTTCTTTAGGAGACAACAAGAGTCTGCAAAGCAGGATACAAATAATAGAAAAAGTATTAAACTGTACATTTCAAAGAATATATATAGCGTTGCATGGCATTAACATTGTTCTAACCACTAGGCCACACGGCCTCTCCTAGAGCCTTGGCACTGAGGCCGGGAATTCCATCTTCTCAACTGCCGTTGCCTAGCAACGGAGCTTGTGACCGTTTGAGGTTCCTCAGCATCTCGAGGTTGGAGGAGGTGGCCAGTAGTGACCTTCTTTCCGTCACTACAGGAGAGGATGGCGTCCCGAAGACTCCTGGAGGTAAGTGTAGGTTGCCATGGCCAGGGGACTAAACACTGGAACCTACCTGTATGAACTTTATTATGGTCACAGACCAGGATAAAAAAAAAAGAAAGAGCATATAAATAAAGTAGCAGTTAGAATTATTATTTTTTAAACCGATAATTGTTAGAGCAAATGAGGACAAAGAAACAGGCATAGGATAAAACATCTGAATAAAATACAAGATTAAACACGGATAAAGGATGGATAAAAACTGATAATTAAAACAGATAAGAACTAAAAAACAAAGACACGCAGTTAAAACAACTGTAAGAGCCTGAGAGTAGAAGCCTCTGAAATAGAGGACCCTCACAACATTAGAAACTGCTGCGCAAATATGGTTAAAACAGACAATTGAAACAATGTACAACAATAAATTGAGAAATAATTTGTTGTAGTAAAGGGGCTCCGGCCACTCGCCCCTCCCTCACCTGCCCTTACCCTCCAGCTGGGTCAGGTTTCTGGAACGGAGGCCAGCAGCCATTTGCTTTTTGACAAAACAAAACGCAACAGAAATGGCAATGCTGCCACCACTCCGTCTCAGGGCACCAGGAGGCACAGTCCAAGGGAGAAGACTATGCTCCTTTGTTACCGGTTGCCCCACTCTGCAAGCTGCTTCCGCAAACTTGCAGGCAGAAATTCATCAGGTATAGCGTAACCAAGTACTGTATTTTTCGCTCTATAGGAAGCACTTTTCCCCCTCCAAAAATGAAGGGGAAATGTGTGTGCGTCCTATGGAGCGAACGTAGGCTCCTTGGCTTCGCGGCGGCGTGCCTGACCTGGAAGCCGGAGGCTCCAGCTTTGCTAAAGGGGCGCTGCGCCTTCTCCCTCTCTGCGCAGCGCTTCTCCTGTGAAGATGGCATTAGGGGGAGAAGAAAAAAGAAAAGGAAAAAAAGAAAGAAAGGAGGGTGGAGGGAGGGGAGATGGATGGGGGTGGGGTCGGGTAGCGGTGTTTCTATTATGCTTAATGTATGTAGTTTGGTGTCAGCGTGCTTGTGTTGTTCACTTGTGTTCCTTTGGTGGTGAGAGAGGTTGGGGTTGGCCTAGGATGTGATTGTTTGCTTGTGATTGGCTGTGGTGATCTTTGTTTTCGTGTGTGGGTGAGGTGGGTGGGTGTTTTGGATCAAGTTAGCCATATTGATTTGTATGCTGTTGGTGGATTATTGTCATTGTCCTGTTGGGCTGTGTATGTGATAAAGGGGAGCCATACCAGGGTGAAGGTGTCTTCTTCTGTTTGTCCCCGTGTCAGTTTCAGTTTGTTAGTTAATTTTTCTAGTAGGGCTGTTTCCCATACTATTTGGTACCATTGGTCCATGCTTACTCCTGACAGGTCTCTCCAGTGTCTGGTTATGGTGTTTCTGGCTGCTGAAAGTAGGTGGGTTATGAGTTCTTTGTGGTGTAAATGGGCATTGCTGTCTTGGAAGATGTTTAGTAGGGCCAATTCTGCGGTGAAGTCTAATACTTGCTTTGTTATTTTACATATTTCTTGTATGGCTGTTGTCCAGAATAGTTGGATTTTGGGACACTCCCACCACGTGAAGGTATGTGCCTGTGGAGGTGCACCCTCTCCAGCATTTAGGCGAGGTTCCTGGGTGTATTAGCGCTAGTTTCCTTGGTGTTAGGTACCACCTGTAGGTGAGTTTCAGTGTGAGTTCTTTTCTTTTCGTTGATATGGATTTAAAGGGGGGTTTAGACCACATTCTGGTCCATTGAGTGGGGTTAATCTCATAGCCTATGTCATTCTCCCATTGTTTTTTGATTGCGTCTAGGGGATTTGCGGGATTTTGGAGTAGTATTTTGTATATTGCGGATACCGTCCCTTTACCATTTCCCTTTGTTGTTAGGAGGAGGTTTTCAAAGGTTGTCAGGGGCCTAGTTGCTGCTGATTTTACTGTTGGGTTGTTTAAGAGGGCATGTAGTTGGTGTTGTGTTAACCAGGGCATTTGGGTGTCTTCTAGTTTGTCTTGTATTTCTTGTGTTGACAAGGGTTTGTTATTTTTATAAAAGTCTATTAGGCGATATAAGCCTTTGGTTCGCCAGGCTTTTATCTGGAGGTTTTGTGCTGCATGGTGGAATAATGGGTGGTACGCCAGGGAGATTAGTGGGGATGGGGTTGGGGATAGTTTGCCTATTTGTGTTTTCCATGCTTTGAGCATGGTCTGTGTGTACCTGTTAAGTGTTGTGGGAATTTTCTTTAGTTTGTTTGGGAGGAGTGGGTATGTTGTGGTGCAGGTATTTTCAATTGTGTCCCTCTCTAGGTGTACCCATTGTTTTGTCTCATCTTCTAGTATGTATGGGATTGTATGACGTATTTGGTTGGCAATATAATATGCTTCTATGTTGGGGATTCCCCATCCTCCTTCTCAGGTGGGGAGGTGCAGGTATTTGGGGCTTATTCTTGGTTTTTTATGTGAGAAGATGAAAGAGTGTAGTTTTCTCTGCCAACTGCGGAGTTGGGTTGAGGGGATCCAGATTGGGAGGGTTTGGAATAGGTAGGTTAGTTTTGGGAGTGTGATCATTTTGATCATGGCTATTTTGTCTGAGAGAGTGAAATTCGTGTTATTCCATCTCTTTAGGTCTTTGTTAATTTGTCGCCACAGGGGCTTGTAGTTGTGGAGGTACAATTTGTTGAGGTTTCTGGTTATTTGTACCCCTAGGTATCTGAACTTGGTGTGGCAGAGTTTTATTTTGGTGACCTTCGTGAGCTCTTTTTGGGTGTGAGGAGGGGTGTTGAAGCACATAGCTTCTGACTTTGTAAAATTTACCTGTAGGCCCGACACCATTGCAAATTTGTTGAGTTCTCTGATTAGGGAGGTTGCTGTGCTTATGGGGTCTGGTGTTGTCACCATTAGGTCATCTGCAAAGAGCCCTAATTTATAGGTTCTGCCTTTTATTTCCACTCCCTTGATGTCTGTGGCTGCTCGGATGCGGATTGCTAAGGGTTCCAGAGCCAGGATAAATAAGAAGGGAGACAGTGGGCATCCTTGTTTCGTGCCTCTTTGGATAGCTATAGTATTAGAATCCATATTGTTAATTCTGCATTTTGCTGAGGCTTGGGAGTATATTTGTTTGAGGATTTGTAGGAAGTTGGGGCCAAATTTCATGTTAGTTAGTACTGCTAATATGTATTTCCACTCTAAGCAATCAAAGGCTTTGAGGATGTCTAAGGACATAATTGTCAATGGGAGTTTCGTTGCCTTGCTGTGTTCGATCAGGTTCAGTAGTTTCCTGATGGGGTCTGTTATATTGCGGCCAGGGACAAAGCCAGTCTGGTCTGGGGCTATTAACTTGTGTAGGAAGATTTTTAGGCGGTTGGCCAAGATTGATGTGAATATCTTGTAGTCTTGGTTTATTAATGAGATTGGGCGGTATGATTCTACTCTGAGGCTGTCTTTTAGTGGTTTTGGGATGGAGACTATTTTGGAGTGGGTCCAGGTTTTGGGGATGGGGCCCCCTTTTATGATGTCGTTGAATAGGCGGGTCATGTAGGGCATCAAGGGTTCTTTGAATTTCCTATAGAATTCTGCTGTGAAGCCGTCTGGGCCTGGGGCTTTGTGTGGTTTCAGGTTTTTGAGGACCACATCTATTTCCTCTGGGGTGATAGAGCTGTCCATGAATTCCTGTTCCTCATAAGTTAGGGTAGGCATGGTCAGTCCTGCTAGAAATGTTCTGATTTCCTTCTCTGGTGGGTTATGGGAGGTGTATAGGTTGGAGTAGAATTCTGCAAATTCTGAGGTTATTTCTTCAGGGGAGAATGTTATGTTGCCGTCTTTTTTGGTGATGCAGTGTATTCTTGTTTTGAGTGCTTTTTTCCTACATCTATTTGCTAGTAATCTGGAGTTTTTCCCTCCATATTCATAGAAACGTTGTTTAGAATATAGAATGCTGATCATTGTTTTGTTAATTTCTAGGGAGTCTAGTTCTCTCCTTTTTTGTTCTATAAGTTTGAGGAGTTTTTTAGATCCTGTTTGTTTGTAGAGTGTTGAGAGGGCTGTGATGTCTTGTTCTATTTTGCTAATTTTTGAGGAGGTTTGTTTTTTAAGGAATGTTTTCTCTTTTATGCAAGCTCCTCTGGTGACCGCTTTCATTGTGTCCCATAGGAGGGGGGTTGTTATATTGTCTACATCGTTTTCCTTGAAGTAGTTTTGGAGGGTTTTTGTGAGACTCTCTCTAATTTGTTTGTTTGTAGTTAGGGTGGGACTGAAGGACCATGATGGGGTGGTTTGTGTTCCTTCTCCTATTTTAACAATGACTTCTACTGGGGCGTGATCTGTGATTTTAATGTTACCGGTGTTTGTTGATTCCACTGAGGGGATCAGACCCTGTGTGAGTAGAATGCTGTCCAGTCTGGACACTGTATCATGACGTCCCGATTGGAATGTATGGCTGATGTCTCCCGGGTTTTGCTCACCCCAAATGTCGTAGAGACCCCTGTTTTTTAGCATTTTTAGTAACTTGTAAGAGTTCTTAGTTGTTGGGGGTTTCCTTCGGAGGAAGGTTGCCCATGGGGTTGTAGGGTGGATATCTTTCAGGGATATACCTTTCATATTTAGATTGAGGTCCCCTCCTAGGATTGCTTCCCCTTCAGAGAAGGAGAGGAATTTGTTTAGTGTCTTCTGGAAGAATTCTAATTGTTTTGCGTTTGGGGCATATATGGAGCCAATTGTCAGTTTGATTTTACCATCTAGTGTCCCTTTAGCGAAAATGAATCTGCCTTTTTTGTCCCTGAGGACTGTTGTGGCAGTGAAGTTCAGGTCTCTACTGAGTATTATGGCTACACCGCGAGCTTTCCCTGAGCCTCGTGCAACCCACTGCTGACTGAAGCGGGGGTCGCTCAGGAGTTTGCTGCCTTTGGGTGGGTTGTGTATTTCTTGTAGGAAGGTGATGTGTGGTTTCATGGTGTTTATGTATGAGGTGATGCGTTTTCTTTTGATGGGGTTTCCCAGCCCCCTCACGTTTAATGTAATTGCTTTTAGGTTAGCCATCTTGCTTATCTATTATGTGGGGCGATTCCCTGCCAACCCGTTCGGGTTGCCTTGTGTCTCTCTCTTCGTGTTGTTTAAAGAACCAGTGGGGTTGCGCTGACCTAGGGTGTGGTGGGTGGGGGGCTAATGGGATTAGAGTAAGATTTGGGTTAAAGAGTAGGGGGTAAGTTGTAGAGAGTTTCCTATATGTAGTCATATAGGTGTTTGTTTGGGGTATTTTGGGCCATCTGGCATTTAGCCGGTTGGTCCTAGGTCTCAGCTGGTATGGAAGGCCGTGTTCAAGGACAGGCCGTCCCCCCTGTTGTTTGCGAGAGGGGGAGATCAGTGAGACAGTGTGAAGTGACTTTGTAACATCGCTGTCAAGTATAAGGTTCATGAGCAATGTTGCCAATGTTATGAGCAACATTGTTGGTGTGTTGGGGTATGGGTGTGGGTGCTGGTACGCTCTGGTGCCACCATAGTGCTGGTTGGGTATCAGATTTTTGCCTGATTGTGGGTTGTGTTATTGAGGTTGGAGGAGTTGTTTTTCCTTAGTATGGAGTATGGGAATGTTGAAGGTGTGGGTGGTGGGGAATGTGGTTGAGGTCGTCTGGGCTGGTGTTGGGGATTTCTGTGGGGGTGTGGGGCTGGGGGGATGTTGATGGTGTTAACTAAATCTATGTTTGGGGGGGGGGAGAGGGGGAACGGGGGGGGGGAATCACCAGTCCTTCAGTTTGTGGTTTTTTCCTGGTTGCTTCATTCAGCTGCGGTTGTTGTTGTTGTAGGGTTGTCCATCTGCGATGAATTGGTTTGGTTAATCTTGGTCTGGTTTCTTGTGTCGTATGGCCGGCGGGGTGGTTCTGAGCATGATGCTTGTCTGTATTGGTTTGCGTTGTTGTGCCGCTTCTGTTGTTTCCTTTTCTTCTTCTGTACCGTCGTCCAGTTGTTTGCTGTTGTTTCCTCGTGGTTGGGGCTGTCACTTGGTGGGTTTGTCGGTTGCCATTCCGGTGGGGGGTCGAGTTCAAGGTTCTTTAGTAGTTGCAGGGCCTCAGGTATGTTGGTAACCATGTGTCGTGTTGTATTGGTTGTTACAATGAGACACAAGGGGAAGCCCCATCCCGCTGCCCTGAAGAGGCTTGGCGCGGTTATCCCAGAAGCAGGACAGCCGCACGGTATCCCAGAAGCCAGATCCCTCTTGCTGTTCTGGCTTCTGGGGTTCAGAATAATTTTTTCTTGTTTTCCGCCTCCCAAAACTAGGTGCGCCCTATGGTCCGGTGTGCCCTATGGTGCGAAAAATACGGTAGTCAGGCGTTGGACTTAGATTTCCCCTCAGATTGGCACATAAGATTTATTTAAATTTATTTAAAAAAAACACAAAGTTAACAAGCTTAAAAAGCAGGCACATCTTTTGTATCTTGCAGGCAGATAAAATACAGTGTTTAGTATAGCTAACTAAGATACTCACTTCTAAGAACAAAGACAGTGATAGGATAGTTTCAAAGTCCTTCAGTAGATCCGCATTACAAAGTCAGCAGGAATCTCCATTACAAGGAGACACGAGACGGCTGCCAGCAAAGGTGGTACGCTAACAGCCGGGCGAATTGCAGGTTGCAGAGCGCTCTTTCTCAGCCATTCTTAGGATCTTTATTCCCAGGTAATTAAAAGTCTGATAACAACACTAGGTGGGTGTGAATAGCTGGAGCCCCAGGTGTCAAGCCCCCAAATCAAACTAGAGAACTTCCTTCCTAAGATAACAATTTACACATTTGGAGACTGTCGGTCTGCAGGGTTAAAGCAACAGACCTCTTTCCCATAACTCTTGTGGCTTTTTGATTACCCACAATACTCTGCTCCTTTCTTGACCAAAGTTTGAAATCCTTAACTTCACTACAAATGTACAACAATAAACTATCCCAGGGAGTTGACTCAGAGTCAGGGCTTTTCATGCCGTACTATTTTGAGTTGGGCGATGGTCTGCGCCTACAGATCTGTACACAGAATCTGGCGACCATCCAGGTCATCTTCTGCTCTTTGCCTAACAGCAAAAGGTCAAATTTTTGCTTTTGCGGGAGGTCGGCGAACCTCACCAGTAGGGGATCCATGATCTTACTACGTGCCTCTTCATAAAAGGGACATCTAAAGAACAAGTGTTCTGGGCTTCCTATCTCTCCCAATGGACAGGTGCAAAGTCTCTGAGCATACGGGACCCTTCTAAAGGCTCCATCCAGGACCGGAGAGGGAAGAGCCGCGCTTCTGGCGAGTGTAAAGGCCCTTCTTGCATCCCTAGAAAGAAGAAAGAAGAGATATGCTGCCGGTGCGGCTATATCTCTCTCGATTTCTCCAATTCTATAGTCGGGGCACCTTGCACAGTCCTGCTGTCTCTCGGTCTCTAATATTCTTTGCCTGACCGTAGCATTAGCCTGGCCCAAGCCCAGACTTAGAACGCTTGAGGGGCAAAACCCAGTTTCCGGAGGGTGTTCAGGACTGCAGTCTGCCAGCCCGACTGGAATTGGTCACAGAGGATCAAAGGGGCTATCCCTCGGGAGAGCAGATTGAATGTCAGCCATTTGTAGATTGATGTTAGGCAGATGCTAGCCTCCACTCTCATCACCCCCGTTTCCAATCTAATCCATGCATTTGAGACAAAATCTGGGGACTTGGAGGAGAGCTCTAAGAAGAGGGAATCAAACTGATTCTAAGCCAAAGGTCAGGTGGAACAACTCTGTCTTTTTGGCCCTGCGGAAAGAAATCAGATCCTGCAGGGCCTTGGTCTCATGAGACAGAGTGTTCCACCAGGCCGGAGCCAGTGTTGAGAAGGCCCTGGCTCTGGTTGGGGCTAATATAACTTCCTTATGGCCCGGGACCTCTAGGGTGTTGCTATATATGGACCTTAAGGTCCTCTGTGGGGCATACCAGAAGAGGCGGTCCCGTAGGTACGAGGGTCCTAGGCTGTGAAGGGCTTTAAAGGTCAAAACCAGCGCCTTAAATCTGACCCTGTACTCCACCGGGAGCCAGTGCAGCTGGAAAAGCACTGGGTGAATATGCTCCCATGGCAGAGACCCCGTGAGGAGCCTCGCTGCACCCGCTGGAGTTTCTGGGACAGCTTCAAGGGCAGCCCCACGTAGAGCGAATTACAGTAGTCAAGCCTGGAGGTGACCATCGCATGGATCACTGTGGCCAGGTTGGGGCGGGAAAGGTAAGGGACCAACTGCTTGATGAGGCAAAGGTGGAAAAATATCGCCTTGGCTGTTGTAACCTGCGCCTCCATGGAAAGGGAGGTGTCAAGGATTACACCCAGACTCTTAACCGAAGGCTTAAATGAATAGAAGGATGAATAAGGTCTCTAAGGAAATGGAGGCCAGAGATTTTCAGTTTGTTTCCCAACCTACCTCGTCTGTGTTTTCCTGATCAATACAAAAACATGAATGGGTCTGATCCATTCTTCACATTCTGACGTTCCTGTTTCTCTTTTCTCTTTTCTCATGGACAGGGAATTGATTTTGATGAAGATCAAATATCGGAAATCAGCCTGGAAGATGGGGAGGATCTTCCTCCAAGGTAATCCTGTGCTAATCCCCTCCCCCATAATCAATTGCTTTTAAAAAAGAACCCGGTGGTGGTGCTTGGGGTCTTTGAAGGATGGGAGGCAATAAACCCTTTTGACAAAAGTGCTACTCCTCTCTCCCCTCAGCATCCCAACCACAGCTTCTCCGGATGCGGCTGATCTTCCTCCTGAAAGCATCAGCAAGGACCGGCTGAAGAACAGATTTACGGATGTCGTCGCAACCATGAAGAATGGGAAGATTCGAAGGAAGGCGCTCCAAGATCTTTCCGCCCTCCTGAAGAAGATCCAGGAATATGTGAGTTGCGTGGCGAGTTCCCACCTCCCCCACGGAAATAAAGACACAGGACACCAGTATTTTAGGTTAATGGGCAAAATTAGGCCACAACTTTATTGATTACAGGAACTGAGCGGTAATGGCTTAGGCATTGGTCCTATCGACTAACCGGCTTCAGCCTGACTGCTAGAAGACCGGCAAGGGTTAACCACCAGTAGGGGGAGTCCTGCTGATGTACATCAACTAGGAGCTCCCCCAGGGTCACCCCTCGAGGGCGTGTCTTCGGCCCTCACCTCCATAGGCTTCGGACAGGGCAACGCCCCCCGGAATCCTTTACCGGACTACCCTTCAATTTGGGGGAAGGCGCTTCCTTCCCCCCTTTCATCTGCATATCAATACCCTTACCAATGCCTAACCGCCAATGCCAAGGGAGTTGTGATGGTTTGCTATGAGGTAGGCAAAAAACCAAATGGCTGGTGCCAATTTGCCAAGCGGGAAAAATTCCTACCAGGCCCCTTGACGGCGACCAACCGAAGTCCATAGCAATGTCAAAGAGCCAAACCTAAAGGGTGGGAAAACCGGAGCTGCTGGGGCGCTGGGAGAAAAAGGGAAATCCTAAGGCGCGCCGGCCCTAAATAGTGCAGACCATGCCTCCCGGGCCAGGCGATTGGCTGGCAAGGGAGGTGACGCGCCCGAGGATTCCCTGCTCTTGCGGGGGCTGCAAGCCAGCCCCCGAGTACGTAGGGGGAGGGCATGAAGCCCACAACCCCACCTCCTCTCCAGCTCAGAAGTGGCTTTACTGAAGGGAAGCATTGCAACCATGCAGGGCTGTCAAGGCCTTCAGGCTGCCGCTTCTAGGTGCCCAAGGGACCATCAGGCATCCCAGCACATACTCAATTTGGAGAACAGAGCTGGGCCATAGTGAGTAAAACGGCTGAGAAAAGAAGAAAAAAGCAAACATTAGGAAAAGAGGGGTGGGAAGTCAAAAAGAAATGGATTTTTTTCTGTAGAGGATGCTAAATGTTTTGGAATGTTTGGAAGATTTAATAAAAATGTTATAGGAAAAATGGTGATGGGTTGCTTCTCTTCTCTGGGTTTCTTCTCAGCCATCGGTAGCGGTTCCTGCACCCTCCTTTGGCCAACTGGTGGCGATTTCCTGCCTTTGTGCATTGGATCCGGACCCGGAGAGCAGGCAGCGGGCAGCAGAGGCTCTCTGCCATCTTCTGCCCATCCTGCGGCACAACGAAGGTAAGTCTAGAAGAATGTATCCCAGGATGTGGTGGAGGTTGAGCAAGACCCAAACTAACCCTTTGGCTTTCCTTTGCAGAGACCCTGGCACAAATGTCATGGAACCAAATACTTATCACCAGAGCTGAGAAGGTCCTCAGATCCACCGGAGGACCGGTTCCTGAATTGTTCGTGAATAATTGTTACTCTCTTGCCAGGGTAAGTCGCTGTCTCTCAAGCCACGTGTTCTTGGTTCCGCAGAGGCAGCACCTGGGCTTTCTGCTCCCCAGCCCTGCCCTGTGGGCATCTCTGACCTTCCTCTCTTGCTTCAGGTCTTTGGCGCTTTTCTCCCCGCGGAGCAGCTCTTGGAGGCCATGTGCTTCCTGGCCAGAGACCTGGTTGTCGAGAGCAGCTTCAACCCACTGGATATCTCCCACTTACTGCAAGAATTCATCAAGCAGTTTGGCGGCACAAAAGTGGAGGTAAGGCATCTGCAAAGGTAGGAGAGAAGAAGATTCTCTGCTTTGGTGTAGGGGAGGCAACCTCATGCCATTGGGTGGCCAGGACACATGTTAGTTGAGAGGGCCTGGCAATGTCAGGACAAGAACCGCAGCCAAGGGTCCTGAGAAACATGGATTCAGGGATGGGGAATCCTCCTCCTTCTGGGAGTAGACTGGCAAGCTTCTTCTCTTGGCCCACAATGGATAGGAGAACCGGTGCCCTGGAGCTGCCTGGGTCCAATACTCCCAAGGACCTTGAGTGGTACCTTGGAATGAAGATGGCTGTGGTGGCACAGGTCAAGGGTCCCTCTTTCAATGAGGGATGGAGGGATCCGCCTGCAGACAGCCCCGCTTCCTTGTACTCCCCAAGCAACCCTCTCCTTTTCTCTGACAGGTGAAGGTGCTGCTGAAGGCCTTCTATAAGATCAGCCAGGGGCCTACAGTGCAAGGCAGAAGCATGGCCGTCTTCGCTTTGTCCATCTTGTCGCACCACCACCTGGCGACAGTGGTTGAATATCTCCTCCAGTTTCCTTTCGGGTATGGAGCCCTCCAGGTTCTACTGGGCTAAGGGGGAGGTTGGCAAGCTGTAGGGCTTGCTCAGAAAGCCCTTGCTGCCATTTCCTCTCTCTGGAGCATGGCAGCAAGCAGAGGACTTGAAGCTGACCATTGCTCTTGTTTTTGCATTCACAGAGACTGCGAGAGAGTGTGGAAGGAGGTGTTAGCATCGGCCGACCCAGAACAACTGATCCATCTTACGGCCAAGCAGCTTTACGAAAGCCCCTTGGCGGAATCTGCCACCGAAGTGGTAAGGACCACCTGCTTTCTGGCTTCCTTCTTCCTAGGGTAATATCTAGGGATTCCTGTATTCTGCAGGAAAGCAGATAAAGTGACTTGCACCCCTCTCTCTTCTAGCAACATCTCACCAGCCTGTTGCACGCCATCCTCAGGATGGAGGACTACAAGGCAGCTGTGCGCCAGAACTTCCCACAGCTGCTCATCGCTCTCCTGGGGATGGTTATGAACTTCCATTACGACCAGGAATTCCTTGGGTGAGTAGTGTGTTGCAAAGGGACCAATGGAGTCCTTTCCCCTTCAGCCTCGGGGGGTTTCCTGTCCAGCTTGGTTTTGCAAGACAGGCTCTCCTTCAGGCGGCTGCTAGGGAAGAGGGATGGGGAAGGAATTTGAGTGTGTGGCAATGACCATCCTGGTAAAACTGGCCTTGCTTTTGTTGCAGAGGGGCTAAGGAAGTTCTGCACCTCCTTCTTGGCACCACTGGAGAGCAAGTGGAGGCGGCCATCGTTGACCAACTTTTCTGCCGGGAGACTTTCAGCCAGGGGTTGTCTGCCATGGTGAGGTAAGAGGAAGAACGCGGTGACCTTCCCCAGTGGTCTGGCAAATGGAGCTGAAGGCACGGGATCGGACTGTGCCCGTTTGCTTCCTGCGGTGTCTTTGCCTTCCTTACCAAGATCTGCTTCTCCATTTCAGAGCTGTCGGAAAGCGACGCTGGTGGATCCCTCCCATGGTGGAAAGCATCATCGCTGCTCTCAAGGACCAGGAGTTTGCCGGAATGCCACAAGTCGCGGCAGCTATCTACATCGAGGTGAGGGGGACTGACGCGGGAGGAAATGGGTGCAGCAAGGAGGCCCTGGCTTGGTTTCTGCCAAGTGTTGGGCTGCTTTGAGCCTACGGACTGTTGCCTGTTTTAGTGCTCCTCAGAGTAGACCCATTGGATTTGATGTACATGACAAACTTTGGTGCATTCACTTCAGTGGGTTTGCTCTGTGCAGAATTGCAAATGGTGGGTAAAAGGAGAACCTGCCTCAGTCTCTCATCACTGAAGTGTTTCTTTCTCTTTGGGCCTCTTTAGCTGCTCAGCTGCCGTCTGGAGGTCTATCCCTGTGAAGATACACTGGAGCAGCTCCTCAACTGGCTGGAACACGACCACCTGCAAGTCCGGAAGCTCAGCGTCAGAGGGATATCCCTGCTTCTGGACTCTGACATGGCAAGTGATGCTCAGAGGGAGGGAGGGAGGGAGGGAGGGAGGGAGGGGGGTATAGATCTCGATTCTAATCATGGTCCAGCACTCTTTTGCTGGCACAATACTGAAGGGCCTGTGCTAAAAGGCGTGAGGCCTTTCAGACCTTTGAAAAGATTCTCTCTTTTGTGTAGGACCCTTCGCTTCTGCGGCTGTTGCTGCTGGATTCCCTCCCTTCTGCGGAAGCCGATGTCCTCCCAGAGTTGATAGAGCTAGTAGACCAAGCCTACCATTCCAGGGAGCTGGGAGAGGAAGACCTGAAGATGCTGGCAGCAACCTACTGCGGTCTGGCTGCCCATGTGAGTGTTAGGGAAAACATGACATCACACCCGGTGGAGGAGGAATGCTTTGGAAGAGGAAGGGTGGGGTTTAGACTGGCATGCAGCGGAGATGTTCTGGCTTCAGGATGGTCTTCCTCTGGAGCACCTTCTCTTGGAAGCCTGCCTGGAAAACGCAGGGGGAGAGCCACCCCTGCCCCCAGTCTCCCCCAGGAGGAGGATAGGGGGCTGAGCAGCCTCAAAACACCCCAGTGGGCAGGAGAAAGGAAGGTGATCTGCTGAGAAACACAACCTCTGATATTTTCTGCCTACAGGAGGAAGCCTCCGTCCGGGCATCAGCCATCGAACATCTGGGGCTGCTTCGGGGCTGGGTGAGAGACCAAAGGCTTCCCATAACAACAACAGAAGAGGAAGCCATTCACGAACTGGTTGTGGTCCTCATTCACCTCGAAGACGAGGACGTGGTGGCCAAGGTGAGGGCCAAAGAGGTGGTCTTACACAGTAGGAGGGAGGGATTGTTCTCAGGAGCTTACGAGACTATGTACCGCAATTTGTAACCCTCTTCTCTTCTTGTGTTGCAGGCCGCAAGGAGGGCTCTTTCCCATCTAGCCCCACAAGTGAAGTGGTGGGCTCGTTCCAACAAATTTAGCCTCCACTTTGCTCTCCACCAGGCTGCCAAGCATCTGGTAAGGTCCCTCTGCTTTGTTGGCAGCTTTGCCCAGGCATGTCTCTGGGAGTGCAAGGCTCTTCTGCCGCGCTCTCAAGCTTCTCTGATGCCACTTCTCCTTTGTCGTCTTTGCCCACAGAGCAAGACCTTCAGCAAGGACATCCTTCGGAGTGCTGCCTTGACATGTACGAAGCCGTCCGCCAACAGGCTGCCATCAGTCTCCAGGGTGGCAGCTCTGCTTCTGGGTAAGTCAAGCAATGTTCTTCCCTGGTAGGGATGGACAGAAACGTCTTGGTAATGACGGCAGGGAGGATGGACATGTACCCAGGCCACCTGCTAGGTAGGCCTCCATCTGTGCCCAGATCTTGCTCTGAGTGAGGGTGGAGACCTCTAGAGCATACCTGCCCTCCTGCCGAGCTGCCTCTGTCTCCACTTGCTTTGCATCGAGATGACGTCCCTTTTCTTGCCTCTTTCTCTCTCTAGGTCATCTGGTTTTCCGGGATGCCAGTTTCATCCACCATCAAGACATGGCATCCTATGGAACATGTGAGTGAGACGTACGGAGGGCAGGGAGGGAAGCTTCTGCTGAGAAAGGTCTTCAGGGGAAGGCAAATTCTCAGATGTATGTTCAGACAGAGGTGCCACATGCAAAGAGAATTGGCATGTGACTTCACTGCTCTCTCTCACACACAAACACACCTGACGGCTGTTTTCATATTGTTGATGCATGGCTCTTTTCCTGTGTATCTCCGCCTTGCTCAACCTTTCTCCCTTGCCACTCAGGGCTGGAAGAGATGCAGCAGCACGAGGAAGAAGGGCTCAGGCAGACAGGGAGGAGCTGCCTGAACATCATGCAGCGGGCCTATAAACATCGGAAGAAAGGCAGGGTCCAGCGCTTTTTGAGGAGGCTGCTCCACTGCGTTCACAGGGAACCTTACCCGCAGGACTTCCTGAGCTGCATGCCAGGTGAGTGAGGCATCTGGTGGGCTATTGGGACACCTGGTGGAATGTCTGGATGGGACGTTTCTCAAGGAGCCTCTTTCTCCTCCTGACAGAACATCCGGAGTTGCGCCAGGCCAAGACAACGTAACATCAGAGTTGTGCCGCAGAGATACCATCTTCTGCTCTCCGCGGGATCCAGTCTGGACCAGCGCCAGGAACATCAACGCCACCAGGATGGACCAAGAGGAGTGGTGCTGCCCTCACGACCTTCCGTACACAGCGGTAGGAAACCTTTTTGTTGTTGTTGTGTTTCTTGTTGATGTTGTTTTGGATTGTTGATTTTATTGATTTTGAATCTCAGGGTGGTTCACAACACCAAGTATACGAAGCACAAAATACATAATAAGAATAATCACTGCACAAAATTCATAATAAAAATATCAGAACATAATATAAATTAAAATAATAAAAACATACTAAAAATAGCCACAAGACTAATGTATGCACACTAATAAACAATACAAGAGCCCTGAAACAACACTCCAGCCCACAAATACAAAATCTAAATCAACATAACACATTTAACAATCATTTAAAACAACCCCACCTTCTTGAAGAAGGCTGATATATTAGATTTAGAAGGTTGGAATACGAGGTTTGGATGCCACGCCTACCTAACAGTGCATAAGGACTTTTTAAATCATATAGTCAGAATTTCATTATACAAGGTCTGGGATAAGTACCACAGACTATTAGAGCCCAAAATACCCTGGTGGGTATCCCCAGTAGAGATGATAACGGTAAAAAAGACAAACATGGACACAAATTGGGCAACTTAGCAACAATTAATAAAGGTAGAACAGGACCAATTAAAAATCAAATTGTATGAAGAAATTAAACAGTATTGTAACGGCTAGATTCACTATCACCTAATAGTGCATATATTTAATCAGGATAAGAAAATTAGTTTTGGAGAAAAGAAGTCATTCTTACAAAAGGAATTAGTACAAATTAATAAAAAGACCCTATCTAGGATGTATGATCTACTTTTGGAATGGGAACTCAAGGATGAGATGCTAAAGGACGTTATGATAAAGTGGGCACAGGATTTTGGCCACAACATAATGTTAGCTGTGGAAATTTGACATAAAGTTCGCAGCATGCTATACAATAAGGGAGAATCTAATGAAAATGATCTACCGATGGTACTTAACCACTGCCCCAAGGAATTGGCAAAAATCTATAAGCAAAAAACCAATGTGTGCTGGAGATGTAACACCGAGATAGGAACAATGTACCATATTTGGTAGTAAGGAGATAAAAAGCTTTTGGAACAAAGTTCATGAAGAAATCATTAAGATTTTTTAAAAAAACATTCAATAAGAAATCAGAAGCGTATGTTGCAAACCTATAAGGAATACCTGATACCCATTCAAAATATGCTCAAGAATCGACAGACGCAGCAATGGTTATCATTTATAAGGGCCTGTAATTTTGGCAACTCATCCTCAGTAGTGTTGTTGAGGTCATGAAACTTCACTCTGCATTTGCCTTCCGGGACTATTTTACAAAAACCTCCTGATTTGGCAAGAAGATAGTCAAGAACAAGTCTATTAGCTGCTGCTATCTGGTTCAAATCCTCAATCTCAGACTGCAACCGTCAGAGTATATGTGTAGTGGCATTGATGGTTTTCTCCAACCTGCATGTTAGGGCAAATAGTGCTTCACGATTTTGTTCAGCCACAACTCCCGGATGTATGCCGATGGTGAGGATGCTAACGAAGCCTCTACCAACAGCACCCACAGACCGGGCCAGGAAAATCTCATCACTGCACTGTTCCCCTTGGACTTCTCTCCTCTTTCTGTTTCTAAGAGATGGTAGAGGAGGAAAAGCCTCCACAGTCACAGGGAAAGTAAAGGCACCTATTCCCACACACTGATAATTACCAGGGTGGTAATTAGTGGCTAGTCCATTATGCAAGAACCAAAGATTGGGGGTCCTTGATCAGCCAGCCAGAACAGATGGATCCCTGTCCAGTGAAGTTGACTGGGAAAGTATGGGTACAGATCTGAGGATGTGGTGTTGTTTTGGTAAGAGGCGTGGAAGGAACCCCACAACCACAACTTAGCAGTGCACTGTGTGTAATTTCCCAGCCAACCTTTATGTTGGTGGTCCTGGACATTCGGCCAATCTTTCCATTTGGTGTTCCATGATCCAGAGGCATAACAACAAAAGCACAAGCCCTGGGTGGTTCTGGAGAACCGGAAATATCGGTAGGAGGTATCATTCATTTCAGAAGGAGGTGTCACGAAAAGGCCACTTTGATTATACAGTAGGCCTGCCAAGACAATGTCAGGGTCCCTGATTAGTCCTGGGATATGTCAGCTACCTTTCTAGGGTGTTCATAATAAAGGGTGACATTTTCGCCATATATTTAAACATCTGCTTAGCATGCTTTACAAAAACATTTTCTTTTGTCATTGGTCTCCTCAAGGTCAAGATGCACATCAGGGTTAACATCAACTTCATCATGATCAAGGAACTCCATGGGTTCAAGGAGCCCAAGGATATCAACAATTCCTCGTGGGTAGTCTTTCCGAAGAAATACTTCCTATATACGTAAAAGAAGATAAGGAGAACAGTTATTATTACTGTAAGAAGAACTGGAGGTAACCAAGACCAGAGCATAGCTGGAGAGTGAGCCAACCCTCCGTTCAGCCGCACCCAGTAGAGCCTCTTAGTGGTTCCCGGGTTCTGGTTGAACTGGAGTGGTCAATTCACACTGTATACACTCTGCTATTGCTACTCAAAAAGGGTTGGGGGGTGGGGAGGAAAGAAGGCTACTGTGACCAGTATGGTGGGAGGAAGTACACCTTGGGGTGGTGGGTGAGAGAACCCGACAACAGTTCTTTTAGGTTCTCCGGGCATTTACCTCCTATGATAGGTTGGTCTCGGCCAAAACCCTTCTAAGGGTATATGGGTATATGGCACAGCTGCCTTGGTAATGCTTGTAGCCAAACGGGTATGTACCAATCATGAAAATACAAGGGGATATGACATCCGTAATCCTCCAACAACTCTACCCACTTATCAATTATGTTCCCTAGCCCATCCACATTCCTTACTACTATCTGTACAGCTGGTCTGTATTTAAATCTGGCACAAATTGAGGGCTGGCTGATAATTCAACTGGTAAAGATCCTCCCATCTGCCGGTGCAGTTCCTCAATCTTCGGGTGTGCGTAGACTCACTGGCTTCCGGTGCAGTGAGAACAGACCGGGTGTCTGGGGCTCGTGCCCTAACCCACTCCCGGTGGGGCTAGGGGCAGGGGTTCCTGGTGATCTTCAACTTCAGAGGGTCCGAAGGATTCTGCTCACAGTTCCAATGACCCTCAGACCGCTTCAGATGAGAATGATCAATCCAGGGGGTCACCTCAGCCACTTTCACCGTGGTAGGCGTTGCAAGCAAGATGGCATATGGACCACACCACTTAGGAGCCAAACATATCTTTTAATTTATAAAATCCCTGATCTTCTAATTTCTTCCACCAACCAGGCTCCCTTTGACCCTCCTACATATATTTTAACGGCATCCACCTTGAGTATGTTGGCATCCATTTTGTATTCCAGTTCTTCCGGATTCCTAACGCAATTTTCCTTGGTCCTATTGTCTTCTTAAAAGCTGTGTTAATATCTCTGTTAAATAGCCCTTCTCTTCCTATTCCTTCATTTATTTCATTCTCCAGTCTTATCCATTTAATCCCTTCCTTATATCCAATATCTATTAGATTTTTCAATTGGAACGTTTCATAGTAAAATTCCAAGTTCAGTATTCCCCATCCCATCGCTTCTTGAGATGAATAATTTACTATGGCTGGGGTTCTAACTCTTTTACTTCCAAAAATCCATTTTTAAAATACCTTATTCCATGTTTTGAACCATATTTTCCTAATGGGTAGTGTAATTACTTGAAATAAATATAATAATTTTGGTACCAAAAACATTTTAACTGCTCTAACCCTACCTAGAATAGATAAATTCTTATTATTCCACCACTTTATATTCTTCTTGATCTTTCTCCACGCTTCTTTGTAATTTACATCTGGAATCCTAGCACTATTTTTAATAATATTTACCCCAAGTATTCAATTTTTTTCCTATTGATATCCATCTTTGCCATTTTTGCAATTTTCTTCTTCTCCTCTTTATTTACATCCCCAATTAAAATTTCAGACTTCTCCAAATTTAATCCCAATCCCAACTCCTCTTTAAAGTCCTTCAGGATTATCATAAATTCTCTTACACCCTCTAAGGGGTTTGTAAATAATAATAGGATAGCATCTGCATACATGTTTAACTTCATTTCTTCCTTTCCTTCCTTATACCCTTTTATCCTTACGGATTTTCGTATTCTGTCTGCCAAGTACTCCATACCCAATGCAAATAGTAGTGGTGAGAGTGAACATCCTTGTTTAACTCCTCTTTGTATATTGAATTGATCTGAAACCCCCTCGTTCACTCTGACCACAGCCTTCCCTTCTCTATACAATTCCCGGATTGCTTCGACAGAGTTCTCTCCTGATCCTACCTCCTGCATAATATTCCATAAGAATTTATGTCTAATTGTGTCGAAGGCCTTATACACAACCAATTTCAAGACCACCAATTTTCCTTTTACCCTGCTTGCTAATAAATGTATTTATTAAAACAATAAAAAATAAAAAAATAAAAATAAAAAATAAAAAATAAAAAAATAAAAAATAAATAAAAAATAAAGAATAAAGAAATAAAAAATATATTTATTAAATGTATTTATTAAAACACATTTCTTATATGATGGCCTATGTATCTTCCCTTAACAAATCCATATTGATCTTCCTCTATTATTTTATGTAGTACCTTTTCCAGTCGCCTTGCCAGGATCTTTGTAAATATCTTATAGTCTTGATTTAATAGGCTAGTTGGTCTGTATGACCCCACCTCTGTAGGGTCCTTTTGTGGTTTTTCAATTACTACTATTTCCGCTAGTTTCCAAGTATCTGGGGCTTTCCCCCCTTCTAAGATATTACTAAATTGTTTTTTTCAGTTCTGAGCCCAGGATATCAATTGTTTCTTTATAAAAGTCTGCCGTAATTCCATCTAATCCTGGGGATTTCTTACTTTTAAATGATTTAACTACATTCTCTATTTCTTCCAGAGAAATTTCCTCCTTCAGTCTTAATCTATCACTTTCTTCAATTTTAAACCGTAAACTTTCCCTACTTATATTTTTATTATCTTCTTTATATAAAGATTAATAGAATTCTGCAAATTCTTTCCTTATTTCTCTAGAGCTTTGTGTAAGTATTTTCCTTCTGGTCTTAATGGCCTTCACCCTCTGTTTATCCCTCCTTTTCTTTAAATAGTTTGCCAGTCTCTTATATGATCCTATTGAGGTTCTCTGAAAACCATTTTTGATCATATTATCTCTCTTCCAACTTTATCCGGCTCATCCAATTCCTGTTTTAACTTTCTCAACTGCTCCTGTCTCCTCCTTAGAAATGTAACCTGTTGCAAGATTTCAATCTCTTTAATTTTTTTCTGTCTCCCCGAGTACCAATCCTTCTTAATCGCAATCTCTTTCAGTATACAATGTCCTCTTATAACAGCTTTGAAAGCGTCCCATACTACCGGGATCTTGGCTGAAGCATTGTTTTCTTTAAAATACCAACCAATTTGTTTTCTAATATATTCCCTGTCAATCTCTTTTGCCATTATTAGGTTATTGTACCGCCATCTCCTACTTTTTCCATCCTCTTCCAGTCCCAGCTCCACAAATAGTGGAGCATGGTCTGAAATCCATATTCCCATAGTTTTTGCAATTCTAACACTGATTTCATTCCCTTCTTTAATTAGCATATAGTCAATATAAGAGAAAGTCTTATGTCTGTTGGAGAAGAAGGTAGGTTTGGTATTGGGGTTTCCTCTCTCAAAAACATCCTTTAATCCCCATTTACATAATCTGAAAGTACTATCGTTCTTTATATTCCAATTAAAGTCTGCTGTAACGATAACTTCCCCTTCAGCGTAAAACTGCAGTCTATTCAAGGTTTTCTTTATAATTTTTTTCTGTCTGGTGTTAGTGCTGTATATATTAGCTATTGTAAATATTTTTTTGTGACACTTTAATTTTTAAGAATATAAATCTACCATCATTATCTTTTTTCCGGCTCAGAACCTCTGGCCTAAGATTTATATTACATAGTATAGCGACCCCTCTAGCCTTGCTCGTGGCTTTCGATTCTGCTATGAGGCCCCATTGCTGAGAGCATAACAAAGGTCGGTTGTTTGCTTTGGCTGTATGAGTCTCCTGAAGGCATAGTATATCCACTTTCGTTTTCTTTGCCAATGTCAGTACCCTGTAGCGTTTGGTGTTTGAGGCCAGCCCGTTAACATTTAAAGATAAAACCTTTAAAGATCTATCCATTATCCCAGCTACTGTTTATTTTTTGAATCCCTCTGTGTACATATATTATATTTTCAATTCTGACGCATTCAACTCCCCCCTGAGACTCACTTAGGGATCTCCATGATCCCTGTCTCATGGTATCTTGGAGAACCACACTCCTCTCCCTTCGCTCTTGGAAAGTTTATATCAGAAAAAGCAACATATATATATATTTACAAAAGACCATTTTAGATGTCTCTAGTATATATTATTTCTTGCTGTTTCCTTCCCCTCTCGACTTCCGTCTTCTTTTATTCTCTTGTCTCTGCACTGGAGATTCTTGAGATTCTTCACTCGACGCTCCCTGTTGGTCTACCTGTAATTCTTCCGAACATGAGAGTTCTTGCTCAGTCTGTCCTTGTAGTCCAACTCCTAAATCAGCTAACATTTTTCTTTTGCTTCACCAGGGTTCTTAGCAGAATATTTCCTGCTGTCTTTAAAAACCAACAGTGTAGCAGGGTAGGCCCAGGTAAAGAGGATTTTATGATTGTAGAGAGCTTGTGCAAACCGCTGCATACGTTTCCTGTCTTGAAGCGTTTCCTGAGAAAAGTCTTGTCTCACTATGACCTTTTGCTGTTTAAACGGCAGGTCTGCTTTCTGCCGGAGTGATTTATAAATTTGATCTCTTACCTTCTCTCTTGTGAGTGTCATAATTACAACCCTGGGAAGTCCAGAGCCTCCTCGTGATGTGAACACCCGGTGCACTCTCTCAATTTCATTCTGCTCCATTTCAATTCCTTGTTCTTTGTGCCATTGTAACATCTCCTTTTCCAGGTCCGTATTCCCAATCTCTTCAGAAATACCAGCGAATTTTAAATTCCTTCTGCACAGTCTATCGTTCATTTGTGAAATCCTTTTTGTCAGAGATTCTATTTTGTTTACGTTTGCATCAGCTACCTCTTTTGCATACTCTGCTATTTTCATAACTTTTTCTACTGTAGCAGTCATTCTTCTCATCTCTCCTTTCAAGTCTTGCATATCAGCGCGAACATTTGCTTCTGAACGCTGAATCATTTCACCCAGCTCCTTCAAAGACTTGGCCATCTTGTTAAGTCCTTCTCAAGTCTTTCCCAAAGAAATAGATAAACCGCCGTTTTAAACACTAACTCACTCCAATCCAGGACTTGGACCTAAGCCCAGTTTTCGGTCAGTTATCTCAGCTATCAGTTTGCAGAGAGTTATTTGTTTTTCAGGCTTTTAATTAGTAAAGTCCCAAGAGCGAGACGGGTGTGCCGACGCATGTGCAGTTCTGCTTTCACCTGGCTTTAGAGCTAATACAATTGGTGGTAATTTCAATTCTGCCCCTTTAGGCGTGAAGGCTATTTGAGCTTGAATTTTAGATAGAAAATCACGTCCCAAAAGGGGACTGGGACATTCTGGTACATAAAGAATCTGATGAGTGAGGATCCTCCCTCCAATCTGGCACTCTTGGGGTTGCAGAAAGGGTTTTATTGCTGGCTCAGACTGGTTTGAACAGGTCTAGGCTGGTTTGAACCAGTCCAAGCTGGGTGGTACAGGTCCAATTGGAACCGGTCCAATTGAGTTTGAACCAGCTGAAACCAGTTGGGAAAAGTCCATGCGGGTTCCAACTTGCCCACACCAGTTTGAATTGGCCCAGACTGGTTAGAACTGGCTCAGACTGGTTGGAACAGGTCTAGGCTGGTTTGAACCGGTCCAAGTCGGTTGAAACAGGTCCAAGCCGGTTGGAACCATCTAGGCCAGTTTGAACCGGTCTTGGCCGGTTTGAACAGGTCTAGGCTGGTTTTAAAGAGCCCAAGCCAGTTTGAGCAGTTCCAAGTGGGTTAGAACTGGCCCAGACAGGTTGGAGCAGGTCCAGACCAGTTGGAGCAGCTGCAGGTCATTTGAAACTGAATTTGACCAGTTCAAACCAGCCTAGACCAGTTCAAACCGGCTTCAACCAGCACAAATCAGCTTGGACTGGTTCAAACCAGCCTAGATCTGTTCCAACCAGTCTGGGCCTGTTCCAACTGGCCTGGGCAAGTGGAACCCACCTGGACATTTTCCAACTGCTTGCTTGAAAGCCCGGAAGGGTTAACACCAGCAGGGGGAGCCCTGCTGATGCACATCAACTGGAACCAATTCATACCTGTTGGGTCCGGTCCACACCGGTTGAACCAGCCCAAAGCAGTTGCAAAAGGTCCAGGTGGGTTCCAACTTGCACAGACCAGTTGGAATTGGTCCAGACTGGTTGAAACAGGTCTAGGCTGGTTTGAACCAGTCCAAGTCGGCTGAAACAGGTCCAAGCCGGTTGGAACCAGTCTAGGCCAGTTTGAACCGGTCTAGGCCGGTTTCTGTGGGTCCAAGCAGGTTTGAACCTGTCGAGGCAGTTTTGTACTGGTCTAAGCCGGTTTGAACAGTTCCAAGTGGGTTGGAACTGGCCCAGACAGGTTGGAGCAGGTCCAGGCCAGTTGGAGCAGGTGCAGGTCATTTGAAACTGGCCCAAGCTGGTTACGACAGTTCCAGGCTGGTTGGAACAGGTCTATGTTTCTTGGAAGCAGCCCAGACCACTTGGAATCATTTCATACCAGTTGGATCCAGCCCAAGCCAGTTGGAACCAGCCGAAACCAGTTGGAAAAGGTCCAGGTGGGCTCCAACTTGCCCAGACCAGTTTGAACTGGCCCAGACCGGTTGGAACTAGCTCAGACTGGTTGGAACAGGTCTAGACTGGTTTGAACCAGTCCAAGCTGATTTGTGCTGGTTGAAGCCGGTTTGAACAGGTCTAGGCTGGTTTGAACTGGTCAAATTCAGTTTCAAATGACCTGCACCTGCTCCAACTGGCCTGGATCTGCTCCAACCTGTCTGGGCCAGTTCCAACCCACTTGGAACTGCTCAAACTGGCTTGGGCCATTTCAAACAAGCCTAGACCATTTCAAACTGGCCTAGACTGGTTCCAACCGGCTTGGACCTGTTTCAACCGACTTGGACTGGTTCAAACCAGCCTAGACCAGTTCTAAGCAGTCTGAGCCACTTCCAACCAGTCTGGGCCAGTTCAAACTGGTGTGGGCAACTTGGATCCCGCCTGGACATTTCCCAATTGGTTTCAGCTGGTTCAAACCGGCTTGGACCTGTTCCACCCGACTTGGACCGGTTCAAACCAGCCTAGACCAGTTCTAAGCAGTCTGAGCCACTTCCAACGAGTCTGGGCCAGTTCAAACTGGTGTGGGCAAGTTGGATCCCGCCTGGACATTTCCCAATTGGTTTCAGCTGGTTCAAACCGGCTTGGACCTGTTCCACCCAGCTTGGACCGGTTCAAACCAGCCTAGACCTGTTCAAACCAGTCTGAGCCAGTCCGGCCTTGGGAACTTAGAATCCGCCTGGACTTTTTCAAACTGCTTTAGGCTGGTTCCTACTGGCTTGGGCTGGATCCAACCAGTATGAAGGGGTCCCAGCAGGTCTGGGCTGCTTCCAAGTGACACAGAGCTGTTCCAACCGGCCTAGACTTCTTCAAACTGGCTCAGACCGGCAGAAACCAGCCTGGACCAGTTCAAACTGGCCTAGACCAGCTCAAACCGGCTTGGACCGGCACCAACTGGCCTAGTCTGGTTCAAACTGGCCTAGACCAGTTCCAACCGGCTTGGACCGGTTCAAACCATCCTAGTCCAAGCTAGTCCAAACCAGCTTGGACTGGCACAAACCTGCCTAGACCGGTTCATACTGGCTTAGACTGGTTCCAACCGGCTTGGACATGTTTCAACCGACTTGGACCGGTTCAAACCAGCCTAGACCTGTTCCAAGCAGTCTGAGCCAGTTCCAACCAGTCTGGGCCAATTCAAACTGGTCTGGGCAAGTTAGAACCCGCATGGACTTTTCCCAACTGGTTTCCAACTGGTCTGAACCGGTTCCAACAGAATTGATGGTAACAGGGCGGCGGGGCACTGAATGTGGACCTTTCACTACCGCATTTCCAAATCAGGCAACTGCATTTTGATCGGGAACAAAGGGAAGCGAATCTCTGAGAATCTGGTGAGTAGCACTTCACAAGGGACATAGCGATGCAGCGGAGCGTGTTCAACGGCTTGTAATTCAAGCACTCCACTCGGCTGTATGATAGCAAATTTCAGCAGGGCTTTCTCAGGGGACTATGGTATCAAACCGACCCCAGAGACTTTGAGAACGCATTGTGAGCTGAATTGGCCAAGCCAGGTTGCGTGGCGAGTTCCCGCCTCCCACCAGTAGGAATAAAGATACATGACACCGTTATTTTAAGGTTAATGGGCTAAAATTGCCCGCAACTTTATTGGTTGCAGGTGATGAGCAGTATTGGCTTAGGCATTCGTCTTATCCGACTATCTGGCTTCGGCCTGCTTGCTTGAAGATCCGGAAGGGTTAACACCAGCAGGGGGAGCCCTGCTGATGCACATCAACTAGGCACTCCCCCGGGGTCACCACTCGGGGGCGTGCCTTGGGCCCTGGCCTCCATAGGCTTCGGACAGGGCCACGCCCCCCGGAATCCTTTACCGGCTGAGACCAGCAAAAACCAGCCTAGACCGATTCGAAGCAGCTTGGACCGGCACAAATCAGCATTGACCGGTTCAAATCAGCCTAGACCTGTTGCAACCAGTCTGAGCTACTTCCAAATTCTAACCAGCTTGGGCAAGTTTCAAATGACCTGCACCTGCTCCAACTGGCGTGGAGCTGCTCGAAGCTGTCTGGAACTATTCAAACTGGTTTGGGCTGGCTCAAAGCAGCCTAGACCTGTTCAAAGCGGCTTGGACCGGCACAAACTGGCCTAGACCGGTTCAAACCGGTTTGGACTGGCACAAACCAACCTCGACCAGTTCAAGCCAGCCTCGGCTGGTTCAAACCCACTTGGACAAGCACAAAGCGGACTAGACCAGTTCAAAGTGGCCTAGACATGCTCAAACCAGCCTAGTCCAGTTCAAACCGGTTTGGACCTGCCAAAGTGGCTTAAACCAGCACAAACTGCCCTAGATCGGTTGAAACAGGCCGAGACCAGTTCAAACCAGCTTCGACTGGCACAAACCAGCCTTGACCAATTCATACGGCTTCGACCGGTTCAAACCAGCCTAGACCTGTTGCAACCAGTATGAGCTATTTCCAACCAGTCTAGGCCAGTTTAAACTGGTCTGGGCAAGTTGGAACCAGCCTGGACCTTTTCCAACTGGTTTGGGCTGGTTCCAACCGGCTTGGGCGGGACCCAACTTGTATGAACTGGTTCCGACTGGTCTGGACTGGTTCCAAGCGACATAGTCCTCTTTGAACCGGACTGGACCTTTTCTAACCAGTTTGGGGCAGATTCAAATGATCTGCACCTGCTCCAACTGGCCTGGACCTGATCCAACCTGTCTGGGCCATTTCCAACCCACTTGGAACTGCTCAAACTGGCTTAGGCCGGTTCAAACTGGCTTGGACCAGAACAAACCGCCCTAGACCGGTTCAAACCGGCCTAGACCAGTTCAAACCAGCTTGGACCAGCTTGGACTGGTTCCAGTCGGTCTCAACAGCTTCCAACCAGCCTAGACCTGTTCTTACCAGCTTGGGCCCATTTCAAATGACCTGCACCTGCTCCAGCTGGCCTGGATCTGCTCCAACCTGTCTGGGCCAGTTCCATCCCACTTGGAACTGCTGAAACTGGCTTGGGCCATTTCAAACCGGCCTATACCAGTTGAAACTGTCCAAGACAGGTTCAAACCGGCCTCGATTAGTTCAAACCGGTTTGGACTGGTGCAAGCTGGTCTCCACAGGTTTGAACCGGCTTGGACCAGTTCCAACCAGCCTGGACCTGTTCTAAAAATCATGGGCCAGTTTCAAATGACCTGCACCTGCTCCAACTGGTCTGAGCAGGTTGGTACCCACCGGGAATTTTTCCAACTGGTTTGTGCTGGTTCCAAACAGCTTGGACTGGATCCAGCTGGTATGAACTTGTTCCAACTGGGCTAGGATGGTTCCAAGCGACATAGACATGTTCCAGCCGGCCTGGACCCAATCTAACCAGCTTGGGCCAGTTTCAAATGACATCCACCTGTTTCAACCGGTTCAAACCAGCCTAGACCTGTTCCAAGCAGTCTGAGCCAGTTCCAACCAGTCTGGGCAAGTTGGAACCCACATGGACTTTTCCCAACTGGTTTCAACTGGTTCAAACCGGTCTGAACCGGTTCCAACAGAATTGATGGTAACAGGGCGCCGGGGCACTGAATGTGGACCTTTCAGTACCGCATTTCCAAATCAGATGACTGCATTTTGATCGGGAACAAAGGGAAGCGAATCTCTGAGAATCTGGTGAGTAGGGACATAGCGATGCGGGGGGGGGGGTGTTCAACGGCTTGTAATTCAAGCACTCCACTCGGCTGTATGATAGCAAATTTCAACAGGGCTTTCTCAGGGGACTATGGTATCAAACCGACCCCAGAGACTTTGAGAACGCATTGTGAGCTGAATTGGCCAAGCCAGGTTGCGTGGCGAGTTCCCGCCTCCCACCAGTAGGAATAAAGATACATGACACCGTTATTTTAAGGTTAATGGGCTAAAATTGGCCGCAACTTTATTGGTTGCAGGTGATGAGCAGTATTGGCTTAGGCATTCGTCTTATCCGACTATCTGGCTTCGGCCTGCTTGCTTGAAGATCCGGAAGGGTTAACACCAGCAGGGGGAGCCCTGCTGATGCACATCAACTAGGCACTCCCCCGGGGTCACCACTCGGGGGCGTGCCTTGGGCCCTGGCCTCCATAGGCTTCGGACAGGGCCACGCCCCCCGGAATCCTTTACCGGCTGAGACCAGCAAAAACCAGCCTAGACCGATTCGAACCAGCTTGGACCGGCACAAATCAGCATTGACCGGTTCAAATCAGCCTAGACCTGTTGCAACCAATCTGAGCTACTTCCAAATTCTAACCAGCTTGGGCAAGTTTCAAATGACCTGCACCTGCTCCAACTGTCGTGGAGCTGCTCGAAGCTGTCTGGAACTGTTCAAACTGGTTTGGGCTGGCTCAAACCAGCCTAGACCTGTTCAAAGCGGCTTGGACCGGCACAAACTGGCTTAGACCGGTTCAAACCCGTTTGGACTGGCACAAACCAACCTCGACCAGTTCAAGCCAGCCTTGGCCGGTTCAAAGCCACTTGGACAAGCACAAAGCGGCCTAGACCAGTTCAAAGTGGCCTAGACATGCTCAAACCGGCCTAGACCGGTTCAAACCGGTTTGGACCCGCCAAACTGGCTTAAACCAGCACAAACTGCCCTAGATCGGTTGAAACAGGCCTAGACCAGTTCAAACCAGTTTCGACTATCACAAACCAGCCTTGACCAGTTCATACGGCTTCAACCGGTTCAAGCCAGCCTAGACCTGTTGCAACCAGTATGTGCTGATCCCGGGGGGAAGGTTACTGTTGGCATAGTCAAAGTCCGGTCCTGGGTCACTAGCCTGGAATCAGTCCACAAGGAGTGGGGCGAGGTCCAAAGCAGGAAGCCGGGTGGGGACAGGAGCACTGGGGAGTCAGGTCTGGGTCCGGGCTGGAACAGGTACTCAACAACGACGTTGCTCCCACAACCTGGGACCGGGCCAACTGGCCTTTATCTGTTCTGAGGCCAGGGGCGGTCCCGGCCCCCAGGAGACCCGCCTCTCTTGGCCTTAAAGCGAGCACTCCTCCTGGGAGAAACCAGTTCCCTTTGCCTCTCTGCCCTTCGCCTCTGCAGTTCAGGAGAGGCTAAAGGGTTACTGGGCCCAGGGGGAGACTCACCTGCAGGCACTGAGTCCTCAACCACCTCTGGAGCCAGAGTGGAACCACCTGGTGCCTGCTCCTGAGGATCCGGCACAGGTGCAGGTGCTTCAGAATCAAGGCCCTGCCCCAGTTCAGCCGGCCCTGGAGGTGGGGACTCCTGTGCTGGCTGGGATTCCTCTGGTTCAGCCTCTGAATCGGAATCCCAGACCATCACACAGTATGAGCTATTTCCAACCAGTCTAGGCCAGTTTAAACTGGTCTGGGCAAGTTGGAACCAGCCTGGACCTTTTCCAACTGGTTTGGGCTGGTTCCAACCGGCTTGGGCAGGACCCAACTTGTATGAACAGGTTCCGACTGGTCTGGACTGGTTCCAAGCGACATAGTCCTCTTTGAACCGGCCTGGACCTTTTCTAACCAGCTTGGGCCAGATTCAAATGACCTGCACCTGCTCCAACTGGCCTGGACCTGATCCAACCTGTCTGGGCCATTTCCAACCCACTTGGAACTGCTCAAACTGGCTTAGGCTCAAACTGGCTTGGACCAGCACAAACCGCCCTAGACCGGTTCAAACCGGCCTAGACCAGTTCAAACCAGCTTGGACCAGCTTGGGCTGGTTCCAATCGGTCTCAACAGCTTCCAACCGGCCTAGACCTGTTCTAACCAGCTTGGGCCAGTTTCAAATGACCTGCACCTGTTCCAACTGGCCTGGATCTGCTCCAACCTGTCTGGGCCATTTCCAGCCCACTTGGAACTGCTCAAACTGGCCTATACCAGTTGAAGCTGGCCAAGACAGGTTCAAACCAGCCTCGATTGGTTTAAACTGGTTTGGACTGGTTCAAGCTGGTCTCAACAGGTTTGAACCGGCTTGGACCAGTTCCAACCAGCCTGGACCTGTTCTAAAAATCTTGGGCCAGTTTCAAATGACCCGCACCTGCTCCAACTAGCCTGGACCTGCTCGAAGCTGTCTGGAACTGTTCAAACAGGCTTGGTCTGGGACAAACTAGCCTGTTCAAACCAGCTTGGACCAGCACAAACTGGCCTACACCAGTTCAAACCGGCCTAGACATGTTCAAACCAGTCTGAGCCAGTTCCAAGCAGTCTGGGCCAAAGCAAACCAGTCTGAACAGGTTCCAACCGGCTTGGACAGGTTCAAACCAACCTAGATGAACTAGGTGTCAGTATATAGAAACATCACCGCTGCAGACAGCCAGATTGTTGACACCACATGATGCGCTTATCTGTGGGAAAGAAGAATTTCCCAGGATGTTCACAGGCTGGATAAGTCTTTGTGAAGAGTGTAACTTGAAACCTTCTGTGTGTGCATGTTCAGGAAGTTTGTCAGACTTGCTGGAAGAACTGAACTGAAAGGACGTGTTTTTCTCTAGTGCTGTAATGTCAGAAATAAACATCATGATTTCTGACTGATTTTCTTTCCCCTGCGGAAGCAGGAGGGAGGGGTTGTGCATTTTGCCCATGCTTGGGAAAATGTCGCCTATCAAAATCTCCCTGGTCTGTCTGGAGCTTACCGGTAAGCAAGCTCCGAGGACAGTGAGAGGGGCCAGCCTCTATGGAGGGGGCTTGCAAACCAACAATTGGTAGCAGAGCCCAATGGTTGCAACAGCAAGACAGCTGAGCACCAGGTGGGAGCACCAGGTGTTTTTTTGCTGATAAGCAGCGATCCACGGACCTCTGCAATGCTGATTTATGGCTGGATGGTGAACGCGAATTGAAAAGTCTTCGGTTCCCTGAGAAAAAAAGGCTCCTGTTTTGGATAAAACTCAGTGGAGAGGCCGCATACTTTGCATTCCAGAGCTGATAAGAAGTTCCATTGCTATGCGACAAGTCGTGAGTACTTTTTGAGCTAAATTTATGAACTGGTTAGTTTAAAAAGCATAGAGAGAAAAGAAGCTTCAAAAACGAAAGCAAGCGACGCTTGTTGTAAACAAACTTGGAAAGGGGACTTTCCAAGAAGAGCGCCGCTTGCTGATTGTTGTTGAATTGCAGCGAAGGCTTATTGTTTACAGATTCTCTGTGGAAGGGAAATTTCCAGGCAGCTGGGCTGACTGCCAAGTGCAAGCAGCTTGTAAACAGACTATTGGATTTCCCAGTTTGTAGCTGCAACTGCAGTTTGGGATTAAAGATGGCTCTGTTCTCTCAGAAACTGAATAGCAAAAACTGGCTAGAATGGTCATTTGCAATGGAATTTTTGCTGGTGGGAGAGCAATTATGGGACTTAGTACAAACTCCACAACCTGTTGCTGTACAAGCACAGGGGAAGAAGGCTGCAGTTCAAAGTGAATTGAAGCAGCGTGTCCTGAGAAAATGTGGACGCTTATCTTGAGTCAGTCCTAAAGGGTGCAGAAGAACCAAGGGTTGCTTGGGAGTCACTCCGCAAAGCTTGTGAAGCTAGGGTGGGAAGCAAGGACTGAGAGTTGGTTGCGCCAAAGGGGGAGAGCCAAGATGAAGCTAACCAAATTCTTGAGAGCTCATCGAAAGCTGGGAGGAGCTTTGAGCCACAACAAGGAAGTGAAGGGACTCTTGTTGCTGTTGCTGATGATGATCCTAGCACTGCTGCAATGGCTGTTGCTGATGGGGGAGTGAAGCTCAGAAATCAAGCACCCCTACTAATATTGCTACAGAGGAGAAAGCTGTAGCTCAGAATGCTGTTCGTCAGGAGACACCACATCAGGAGAAAGGAGCTAGAGGGAGCTCTGTAAAGCCTCAGACTTCAAGCAAAGGTCGTACCCAGTCCCAGGCAAAACCAGATATGGCTTTGATGTCACTAAAAGCCACATCATCCGTGGAGAACTCATTTATTGTAGACACAGGATGCACGCAACACATGGCGTCACGCCGGGAACTGTTTTCTACGTTCGAGAAGCAACGCTTCACTGTGAAACTGGCCAATGGTCAGGAAATGGAAGCAACCGGGATCGGAACTGTGTATCTAGAAAGCCTGAACTTGACAATAAACAATGTTTATTTTGTTCCAGGTTTAAAGTACAATCTGTTGAGTGTATCTCAGATCACTAAGAAGAAACTGGTGTTGTCATATGATGAGGAAAGCTGCAAAATCTACAAAGATGGAGAGCTGTATCTTTCTGCCAGAGAGAAAGATGGTGTGATGGCCTGGGATTCCGATTCAAAGGCTGAACCAGAGGAATCCCAGCCTGCACAGGAGTCCCCGCCTCCAGGGCCGGCTGAACTGGGGCAGGGCCTTGATTCTGAAGCGCCTGCACCTGTGTTGGATCCTCAGGAGCAGGCACCAGGTGGTTCCACTCTGGCTCCAGAGGTGGTTGAGGACTCAGTGCCTGCAGGTGAGTCTCCCCCTGGGCCCAGTAACCCTTCAGCCTCTCCTGAACTGCAGAGGCGAAGGGCAGAGAGGCGAAGGGAACTGGTTTCTCCCAGGAGGAGTGCTCGCTTTAAGGCCAAGAGAGGCGGGTCTCCTGGGGGCCGGGACCGCCCCCGCCTCAGAGAAGATAAGGGCCAGTCAGCCCGGTCCCAGATTGCGGGAGCAACATCAATGAAGAGCTGTTTCGGCCAGCATCCAGTCCTGTTCCTCCAGTGTTCCTGTCCCCGCCTGGCTTCCTGCTTCGGACCTCGCCCCGCTCCTTCGGAACTGTTTCCAGGCTATTGACCCAGGACCGGACTTTGACTACGCCAACAGTAACCTTTCCCCCGGGACCAGCACAGATGGACTGTATCTGTTGACATTTGATGAAAGTGATTATAAAATGTGCACAGCATGTGAATCTAAAATGCTTTCTCTTGCAGGTATCTCGAGAGAAGACACGAGAGGAAAGGCAACAAAGATTAACAGTGTTTTTCAGCGAGTGTATGCTGATGTAATTGGTCCTTTAGCACCTTCTAGAGGCAATGCAAAATACTATCTTGTATTTGTTGATCATTTTTCTCAATATGCATGGATTTACACATTGAGATCTCCCAGAGAAACCTTAGAAAGGTTTAAGGAGTTTTGTGATAAGGTTAAGAATATTCATGATGCTAATATTGATTTTCTTTTCACAGATGAGAAGCCAATTTTTCTTTCACAGGATTTTCAGGATTTCCTGGAGAAGCAAGGGATAAAGCACAAGGTTGTTGTCTCAGAGGCTGCATGGAACAAAACTGTTTGTGTAAAAGTGAACAAGGAGTTGCAGAATGGCATGAAGGCACAATTGCTGAGTTCACACTTGCCACATGAGTATTGGGCTGAATCTTTATCTTGTTTTTGTTACACGTGGGTGAGAAAGGTTTCGAAAGGTATGGAATGTTCTCCTTTTGAGAGGCTGTTCCATAGAAAACCTTCTGTCTCGCATTTTAAGGTTTTTGGATCTCAAATCAGGACGGAAACTCCAGAAGGGGTGAAGAATGCCAGAGGCATTTTTGTGGGTTATCTCTGGTCAGGTGATTCTCACAAAATTTCTAGAGAGTGCTCCTGGGCAGGAGAGAGTAATTTTTCACACATATCCCACTGCTGATGATTCAGATGATGAATTTGATTATTCTGATTATAGTGATACTGAAAGCGACACAGAAAGCTCAGAGAGTTCTGTTGACACAGTCATTGAGAAAGGTTCACACACAAAAGCTAGATCTTCACAGGTTAAGGATGAACCACTGTTTACTATTGGAACTGGTTCTTCAAAAAGTCCTGAGACTGAACCAGTCAGCAAAGAGGATCAGCACCTCATACGCAGGTCTGAGAGAATCACAAAGGGCGTACCACCCGAGAGGTATTCTCAAGAGTTTGCTAGTTCAGCTGTTGCATGTGTTACTATTGTTGACAACTCAAGACAGGTTGAAGCTGTGTCTAAGTCAGAGACAAAGACACAACAGGGAGTTGCTAAGCATAATACAACATTCCCTAGTCAAGGTAATGCAGAAGCACTCATTCCTTGGAAAACTGACAACCAGAGAGTTACATTGGTGAAACCAGTGGCGGGTAGTTCCAAGGGTGGAACTGAAACAACAGGGGATTGTTACATGTATAACAACTGTTTGTTTTCTTCTCTGGATCAAGCTTTGTCCACAGCTAATGATGATTCATATGGGGGAGGATGTCAGGATATGGAAACATCACCGCTGCAGACAGCCAGATTGTTGACACCACATGATGCGCCTATCTGTGGGAAAGAAGAATTTCCCAGGACGTTCACAGGCTGGATAAGTCTTTGTGAAGAGTGTAACTTGAAACCTTCTGTGTGCGCATGTTCAGGAAGTTTGTCAGACTTGCTGGAAGAACTGAGCTGAAAGGACGTGTTTTTCTCTAGTGCTGTAATGTCAGAAATAAACATCATGTAAATAGATTTCTGACTTATTTTCTTTCCCCTGCGGAAGCAGGAGGGAGGGGTTGTGCATTTTGCCCATGCTTGGGAAAATGTCGCCTATCAAAATCTCCCTGGTCTGTCTGGATATCAGCCAGAGGAGGTTACCGGTAAGCAAGCTCCAAGGACAGTGAGAGGGGCCAGCCTCTATGGAGGGGGCTTGCAAACCAACACTAGGCACTCCCCCGGGGTCACCGCTCGGAGGCGTGCCTTGGGCCCTGGCCTCCATAGGCTTCCAATGGGGCCAAGCCCCCCCCCCCCGGAATCCTTTACCAAACTACCCTTCAATATCTGGGGGAGGTGATGGTGCTCCCCCCCCATACATCTACATAACAATACCCATACCAATGCCTAACCACCACTGGAGCAAAGCTCACCGCCAATAGCCTCAGACCTGCAACCAGTCCCTAATCCCCACAGATATGTCAGCCAACCAAACATCGTTTCCTACATTGGAAATATGCACGCCATCCTCGCAGTAGAGGGTCACCTTATTGAACTGGATGTTGGAGTGGTCAATGTCCCGCCCCCCCCCCCCAGCGCTGCCACTCTACGCGCCACTGAGCGTTCCAGGATCTTTCTGATTTGTTCAGAGCAATAGGGCATCAGCAGTCCCTCCAAGTGGGCCTTTCCAACAGTGATGACCAAATTATGACTAAATTTGGGAAAGAAATCCTCAGATCATCAAAATCATCGAAAACGTTCCTCATTAAGTCCACGCTCTTCCAGTAGTCCAAATCATTTCCATCCAGCTGAATGACAAGGGCATTGGGTGGGCCTTTCACAGTGGCTCTAGCTTTTACTGCTGGCAGAAATTCCCCCCAACGCATTCCACGGTGAGTGATCCAGGAGATTTCAACATTTTTTGGCAGATCCAACCCGCACCCCTGGCCACGGCTGACAGCACAGTTTCTGGCCCAGTGGACGATACTATGGCCTATGATCCAAATGCGCACAACCACGTCACCTAAAAGGAAAAGAGCATAACAAGGAGGGGTCAGGGGTGATGAAAACAGTCATAAAGGCCTCCGAATGTACCCTTTAAAAGCATCTGACTTCCATCGACCCAGATCCTTTATCCTTTCAGCTGGTAGGCCTAAGTGTACCGCTTTAGTGGCTGCCCCGATCCGAAATGAGTGGGCCACAAATGGTCAGGGGTCCCTTTAACTTTACTATCTTAACTTTAGTTTCTTTACCAGCCTATACCTTCCTAATATCTTCTGACTGATTATCTCAACTGTTTGACTGACTCCTCTTAACAAATTCTCTCCCTCTCTCACACCAGACTAGCCCAACCCACAGACTTATCTTCTCTGTCTCTTATAACTCCAGACTGTCTTCTCAACAACTCTAACTCTAACTCTCTCAAAAAACCTCTGCGGAAAAGGCATTCCACAAAGTTTCATGGAAATTTCTAAAAATATTATTAGACCAGATGGACATGGGAGACCAAATTACAAGACGGTTAAAAGCAATTTATGAACAACAAGAAGCAAATATAATAATAAATAATGACATGACTGATTATTTTAAAATACAGAAGGGCACCAGACAAGGGTGCCCACTTTCACCATTATTATTCATTTTGGTTTTGGAAATACTAAATCAAGAAATCAGACTGGATCAAGAAATAAATGGAATATCCCTAGGGGAGAAAATATACAAAATAAGGGCATTTGCAGATGATTTAGTGTTAATGGTGGAAAATCCAAAGGAAAGCATAGCAAAGGCTCTAGAAAAAATGGAAAACTTTGGAAGGGTTTCAGGTTTTGCTTTGAATAAAGAAAAAATGAAACTAATGGTAAAGAACATGGGAGACCAAGAGAAAAAGGAACTGGTAGAAAAATTTGGATTACAAATTGTAAAAAAAGTGAAATATTTAGGAATCCAAATAAGAATGAAAAATATAAATTTGTTTGAAGATAATTATAAAATTTTTTTGGAAGAAACAAAAAGAGAAATGGAAATTTGGACAAGATTGAATTTAACACTGGGGTAGAATTTTGGCTATTAAAATGAATATTTTACCAAAACTCTTGTTCCTTTTTCAAATGATTCCCATAATAAGTAAAGATGATTGTTTAAAAAAATGGAAAATGGACCTAACAAAGTTTATATGGCAAGGCAAAAAGCCATGGATCAAACATAAATTATTAACCGACATAAAAGAGCAGGGAGGCTTTGGACTCCCAGACCTGAGACTATATTACGATGCAGCATGCTTTAGTTGGATCAGAGACTGGATTAAGTTAGATAATAGTGACATTTTAGACTTGGAGAGATGGAACAACAGATACGGTTGGCATGCCTATCTAATTTACAACAAAGTGGCAGTACAATAAGAATTTCTCAGTCATGTAATTAGAAATGCATTATACAAGGTCTGGGTGAGACATAGAAGGTTGTTAGAACCAAAAACCCCATGGTGGGTCTCACCGTTAGAAGTAATATCAGTTAAAAAGAAAAATATGATAGGAAGAATGGCAACATACCAGCAGCTCCTAAAGGAGGAACAGCGCCAATTAAAACTAAGACCATATGAAGAGGTGACCCAATATTGTACCACATGGTTACAATATCACCAAATTGCCCAAATATTCAATCAGGATAAAGCAATAAGATTTGAAAAAGAAGAATCAAAATTTCGAAAAGTATTATTACAAAACTCAAGAAAGAATATATCCAAAATGTATAGTTTATTATTAGAATGGTAATTAAGGGATGAAGAAGTAAAAGAAGTTATGACTAAATGGGCATGTGATATATGTAATTTGGCTGGACCAATGGGAGAAATTATGGAAATATGATATTGAATTCACAGCATGTTACACAATCAGAGAAAATTTCATGAAAATGGTGTACCAATGGTACTTAACTACGGGGAAAATTGGCTAAAATTTACAAATTAAAATCAAATACCGTATTTTTCGCTCTATAGGACGCACCGGACAATAGGACGCACCTTGTTTTAGAGGGGGCAGAACAAGAAAAAAAAAATTCTCCGCCTCTCTGCCCAGCGCCCCTTCAGCAAAGTGGCAGGAGGCGCTGTGAAGAGAGGCGGAAAATTTCCCCCCTCTTGTTTTCCCCCTATAAAACTGTCAGCATCGCCCTTGAGCCAGTGTACCAACTGGCCTCATGCACTACAACCCCGACTGGGCTAGGCGAGCTGGGTAGCACTGCCAGCGACCACCTTTCTCACAGGGACAGGTCACCGTGCTGTGGACTCACAGCTTAGAGCTGAGAGCACCGGATTCGCTTGCACAATAATACAGTCGTTGCGCAGCAGAGTTTTGCAGAGTCTTGCAGAGTATAAACCACTCGGAGAGCAGCTCTGTAGAGTATCCTCCTTTTATTCTATAACTACAGCTATAATACAAAACTATATACAGAGCTAAAAGATCTAAGCATACATCAATGCTACTCTGAGTGCCTGCAGCTGCTCTTAGCAGCAATCTTATCTCTAAACACAATCTCTAGCACTCTCTCTCTCTCCGACACACTGACTCACACTGACTGACTGACTCACTCTCACACATTTGGTGCTGGGCAGAATAAGTAGATAGCAGGACACGCCTCCTCCTCTCTGTAGAATCAGCAGGCTCCTCCGGAGATTCTTGGGTATGGGAGGGGTGAAATCTCCTCAAAAACAAGGTGCCGTTTAAGGTGCGTTCAGTCACCTTCATGCGGCTACCTTGGAAGCCTGGAGAGCGAGAGGGGTTGGTGTGCAACGACCCCTCTCACTCTCCAGGCTTCAGGTTCCTTTCGACCTGCTCTTTGGGGCTGGCAGGGGGAAGCCCACCACCAGCCCCAAAGAGCAGGTCGGGGAGCAGCGGAAAGGCGCAGCGGAGAGGCTGCTGCCATAGCCTCACGTCACCTCTCCAGCCGGGAGAGGGTTGCGGGGCTATGGCTTCTTCGCTCCATAGGACGCACACACATTTCCCCTTCATTTCATTTCCCAGTAAGCTTTAACCTTACTACAAGGCCACCACATATGATAAAAAGAACCTTCTCTCTCTTTACATTTCCAACACATGTTTGATTTAGATTTATACATTTTTGCAAGTTTACTTGTTGTTAGATACCAATGATATATCATTTCCATTTAATTTTCTCTTAAACCGTGTTGTTGTTTAGTTGTTTAGTCGTGTCCGACTCTTCGTGAGCCCATGAGCTAGAACACGCCAGGAACTCCTGTCTTCCACTGCCTCCCGCTGTTTGGCCAAACTCATGCTGGTAGCTTTGAGAACACTGTCCAACCATCTTGTCCTCTGTCGTCCCCTTCTCCTTGTGCCCTCCATCTTTCCCAACATCAGGGTCTTTTCCAGGGAGTCTTCTCTTCTCATGAGGTGGCCAAATTCTTGGAGCCCCAGCTTCAGGATCTGTCCTTCCAGTGAGCACTCATGGCTGATTTCCTTAAGAATGGATAGCTTTGATCTTCTTGCAGTCCATGGGATTCTCAAGAGTCTCCTCCAGCACCATAATTCAAAAGCATCAATTCTTCGGCGAACAGCCTTCTTTATGGTCCAGCTCTCACTTTCCACTACTGGGAAAACCATAGCTTTAACTATACGGACCTTTGTTGGCAAGGTGATGTCTCTGCTTTTTAGGATGTTGTCTAGGTTTGTTATTGCTTTTCTCCCAAGAAGCAGGCGTCTTTTAATTTCATGACTGCTGTCACCATCATAAACCATAACATGCTGTAAATTTTATATCTGTATTCCACAATCGCTCCCATGCTTCCATGTCTATATGATGACCGATATCTATTGCCCAGTGTCAATGACGATGCACTCCTAAGGCTTTTCCCCAACATCTTTGGATGAACCCCCCTCCCCCATCAACCTCCCTCAGAAACAGGAGCTTTCACTTATTCATAGCAGAGAGTGCCTTCTCTGAGCCACTACTTTAAAGGGAGCCTTGTGCTCAGCTGCCTGTCCCCAAACTGCTGTGGAAATGTATTATTCAGTCACTCTGTCTCTTTGTCTGTACAGAGCACTCTTGCACAAGCTTGTTCTGAAATGTTCCTTCTCCAGACACCCTGTTTCAGCTTCCTGCAGTTGTGTTGGTAGCACTGACAAAAGGAGTCATCTTGTTTCATGCAGCCCAAACTCTGAGCAGTGAGAGGTTTCAGGCTATGCATAGGGTGCTGGTCCTTTGGAACGAAGCTCACTGTGGGCTCTTTAGGATATATGGTTTTGTTTTCTCACAGAAATACAGTCTGAGCGGAGGATGTGAATGTGGATTTCATGCTCTTTATTCAGCTCATAGTGGTGAGGAAGAATGGAATTTCCCCCAGAATGTCTGCCTTATGTACATTATTTACACAATGGGCCCCACGTGATTGGGTAATTCCAGGATTCTCCTGTAGGCCAATCAGGTTGCAGATTCTCTTCCACCTGGAGCTGGATTGGGTGGCTCCGGTGGACCAATCAGACTGCTGCCTTTTGGATCCTATTCAACTCAGTACATAACAGGATGGAAGGGCTCACAGCAGTAACGTTCCAGCAGATCTTGCTTGCCCATTATAGGTTCCTAGGAGGACTCCAAAACCATGGCTTTGGGTCCAGCACAGAGCAGGAAAAGACTCTGTGTCTCTTCCCAGCTAAGACCCCCAGACTCTGGCAAAAGGCTGTTCTTCTTGTTCTTCTTTCCACCTCTAGGATGATGCAGAATTTGGCAAAGGGAGGAGATGGGCAAGGCCCACCCAGTGGTTTGTATGGCAACAGCACACCTGTTCTTTGCCAACTCCCTGTGGGTCCAAATGTGGGTGCTTGCAGGCCCAGCTATAACAATATTTTCACTAACTTTCAGACAGACAGAGGTGTGGGCTGCCTTCTTCAGAAAAGAATACATATGACAGACCCCTTTGCCCAGAGGGATGCATTGATGAAATGGGGACAATTTGATCCCCCATACTGGCTTCCTCTGGGGGAGGGTTGGGGGCCTGGGCCCCCACAAAATTTCCCCTGTGGGTGCTCGGCCATCCCGTTGCGCATGGACACAGGATCCCAAATGTGGCTGCATCATGTAATCTACCCTGAGCTGCTGGGTGAATAGCCACCTTATCCAGGAGATGAATACATATTAGGGTTGGCAGCCCCACCTTTCTGGAAGGGTGGTGTTATAAGAGAAGAAAAACCTGCTCCTTTCCCCCTTATGGGGTATCCAAGAGCCCATATAGAGTCCTTTTGTAGGTTCCCTATTGGTAGGAGAAAATAACAGAGGCCAACCAGAGAATATTGAGAAGCAAAGCAGCTAGTAAGCCTGATCTTTATTAAACTGTTGCAACAGGGTCCCCCGCTCACTCCACGCAGGGAGGGAGGAGAGGAACCCAGAACATTGGTGTGCAAGCTCTTATATAGACTTTTGAAAACCCTGTAGTGCCATGCGAGTGGCTTGCCGATCAGAAGGTCAGCTGTTCGAATCTCTGCGACGGGGTGACCTGCCGTTGCTCAGTCCCTGCTCCTGTCCACCTAGCAGTTCGAAAGCACGTCCAAGTGCAAGTAGATAAATAGGTACTGCTCTGGCGGGAAGGTAAATGGCATTTCCGTGCACTGCTCTGGTTTGTCAGAAGTGGCTTAGTTGTGCTGGCCACATGACCCGGAACCTGTACGCCAGCTCCCTCGGCCAGTAAAGCGAGATGAGCGCTGCAACCCCAGAGTCGTTCGTGACTGGACCTAACGGTCAGGGGTCCCATTGCCTTTACCCTGTAGCTCAAGACCACCCCCCAAAACATCATACATACATCACGAAAGAGGTGGTCCGCAGCAGAAATTTGAGTGTGTTGCTTCTCTCCTCTCTGCCAGGATACCTGATAATGCCTTATCTGATTGCCTTTTCTGAGTAGCCTGGCCATTCCTTTGAGATAGTAAATATTTAGTTTCTGAATCTCTTATGCATATTAATAGTGTGCTCAGCTTAGCAGATACTTGCCAGACTGTATTTACAGGGAGGTGTAAGCCCCTACAGCTCTGGTTGCCTTAACAGATGATCTCCGTAGACAACTGGATCGAGGCGGGTCAGGACTGCTGATCCTTTTAGATTTGTCAGCAGCCTTTGACATGGTCGATCATGATCTTCTGGACCACCGTCTCGCAGACGTGGGGATACAGGGCATAGCCCGTAACTGGTTGTGCTCTTTTATCTCTGGTCGGGGACAGAGGGTGGCACTAGGGAGGGAAATGTCGTCACGCCACTCCTTGGTGTGTGGAGTGCCGCAGGGCGCAATTCTCTCCCCGATGCTTTTTAACATCTTTATGCGCCCCCTTGCCCAGATTATCCGGAGCTTTAGGCTGGGCTGTCACCAATATGCTGATGACACTCAGCTCTATCTGCTGATGGATGGCGACACTGACTCGACCCCGAACACACTGACCAGATGCTTGGAAGCTGTGGCTGGATGGTTTCGTGGGAGCCGATTGAAACTAAATCCTTCGAAGACAGAGGTCCTATGGCTAGGTCGGGATGGCATGGGGATGAGGGACCAACTCCCTTCTCTTGCGGGGGCCCAATTAGTGCCATTGCCTTCCGTTAAGAGTTTGGGTGTAATCCTTGACGCCTCCCTTTCCACGGAGGTGCAGGTTACAGCAACAGCCAAGGCGACATTTTTCCACCTTCGCCGCATCAAGCAGTTGGTTCCTTACCTTTCCCGCCCTGACTTGGCCACAGTGATCCATGCGACGGTCATCTCCAGGCTTGACTACTGTAATTCGCTCTACGCGGGGCTGCCCTTGAAGCTGTCCCAGAAACTCCAGCGGGTGCAGAATGCTGCAGCGAGGCGCCTCACGGGGTCTCTGCCATGGGAGCATATTCACCCAGTGCTTTTCAAGCTGCACTGGCTCCCGGTGGAGTACAGGGTCAGATTTAAGGTGCTGCTTTTGACCTTTAAAGCCCTTCACGGCCTAGGACCCTCGTACCTACGGGACCGCCTCTCCTGGTATGCCCCACGGAGAGCCTCAAGGTCCATAAATAACAACCCCCTAGTGGTCCCGGGCCCTAAGGAAGTTAGATTGGCTTCGACCAGAGCCAGGGCCTTTTCAACTCTGGCTCTGGCCTGGTGGAACGCTCTGTCTCATGAGACCAGGGCCCTGCAGGATCTGATTTCTTTCCGCAGGGCCTGTAAGACAGAGTTGTTCCGCCTGGCCTTTGGCTTGGAGCCAATTTGATTCCCTCCCTCCCTCCCTCCCTCCCTCTCTTTTTTTCTTTTTCCTTCTTTTCCTTCTCCTCCTGAGATGGGCTACATTTTAATATTTTAATGTTCCATTATTTTAATGTTGTATTTTTTTTTTTTTTAAGTTTGTAATCATTCATCTTGTTTTTATTATTGCTTGTAAGCCGCTCTGAGCCAGGCCTTGGCTGGGGAGGGCGGGGTATAAATAAATTATTATTATTATTATTATTATTATTATTATTATTATTATATGATGTCACAGTAGGGGGCTTGCAGGCGCTGGGCAACCAAAGTTGGCATGAGTGTTACACAAATCTTAAAGTGCACACATAGCAGGCACGCACCCTAGAAAAAAAACAATCCTATATTCCCTGAAAAAAAAGACACTTTGAGTTCACAGAGCAATCCTGAAGCCCTCTTAATGACCCCAGATATTTATGACCCCAGATATGCAGTTGAAGGAAAAACCTTTCCCAATAGTTCTTTTCACTTACAAATCCTTCAAAAGCTATAAACATCTCACATAAATAGGGGTAGATCTGTGACAATGGGTTCAAGAACTGAGGTATTTACCATTTCAAGGGAAAGGCTCAGACTGGTCAGGAAAGGGCAACCAGCAAACATTGCCAGGTATCATGACAAGAGACAAGCCAGGAGACAAGACTGCCTCTTTCTGTGATGCATGTCTGATGCTTGTTGGGTGGGCAGTGGTTTTCAAGCAGGGTGCTGTGGCACCCTTTGGTGCCTTGAATGATGGTCAAGGGTGCTGGGAGCAACACTGGCCTCTGTCCCTCTTTCTCCCCCCATGCCTTCTTGCATCTCTGCCTCCAAAGGTTTGCACAGCTGTTTGTTCCAGCACCCCTGGCTACAAGCTCCCCAGGCAAACGGTGGCTCTGGAGCTGGCAAGGGGGTACTTCCCTGTGGGGCAGCATGAGGAGGCACCTCTCTTTAGGGAAGGGGCGGCAACTGCGGCTGTCCAGAGGACTCCTAAGGAGAGGGGAGAGGAGAAGAAGGAACATTCCACAAAGGAAGGAGTCAGAAAAAGGACAAGAGGCTGCCAGCTCAGCTGGCAAGGGGTGATGTAGCTGGGCTCCTGAGCCTCATAGAAAGAATGTAGTTGGTCAAGGGAGCCGTGGACTCAAAAAAGTCAAAAACCTCTGGGGCTAAGGGAAACCCAGCCAGATTGAAGGGGGGGTATAAAAAAATAAATTATTATTATTATCAAGTCTTTAAAAGTTGTTACACACACTTGTCTTGGCTCCTCATCTCCATGCAACATGTAAGGTGAGAAACTGTCACAACAGTAAAATTAAGATCTGCCTTGCTTTGACTGGTTCCTGCCACTGCTCATTTTTCTCTGACCCATCATGGATTTAGCCCCAACCCCAAGAAACTAGTAACTGAAGGAGGTGGGTCATGGGAATTGAAGCGTACGCCTTCTGCATACAACACACCCACTGCCAAGCAGCTCCATCTCACCTGCCCCCAACCCCATACCACCCTCTCTCCTAAAATAGACCGGGGTCACTGAGTCCTTCCCAGCAATAGAATTAGCCGTTCTGGAAGATTCCTAAAATGTTATTAATCCAGAGTTCAGAGTTAAGAATTCAAAGGTCCCCAAATATAAAATAAACGTTCATAAATGTACACGGCAAACACATAAGTAAGTACAGGGGAGCAATCCTGTCAGCTTCTTTAGGAGACAACAAGAGTCTGCAAAGCAGGATACAAATAATAGAAAAAGTATTAAACTGTACATTTCAAAGAATATATATAGCGTTGCATGGCATTAACATTGTTCTAACCACTAGGCCACACGGCCTCTCCTAGAGCCTTGGCACTGAGGCCGGGAATTCCATCTTCTCAACTGCCGTTGCCTAGCAACGGAGCTTGTGACCGTTTGAGGTTCCTCAGCATCTCGAGGTTGGAGGAGGTGGCCAGTAGTGACCTTCTTTCCGTCACTACAGGAGAGGATGGCGTCCCGAAGACTCCTGGAGGTAAGTGTAGGTTGCCATGGCCAGGGGACTAAACACTGGAACCTACTTGTATGAACTTTATTATGGTCACAGACCAGGATAAAAAAAAAAGAAAGAGCATATAAATAAAGTAGCAGTTAGAATTATTATTTTTTAAACCGATAATTGTTAGAGCAAATGAGGACCAAGAAACAGGCATAGGATAAAACATCTGAATAAAATACAAGATTAAACACGGATAATGGATGGATAAAAACTGATAATTAAAACAGATAAGAACTAAAAAAAACAAAGACAGCTAAAACAACTGTAAGAGCATAAGAACTTAAAAACTCGCAGTTAAACAACTATAAGAAGCTGCAGAGTACAAGCCTCTGAAATAGAGGACCCTCACAACATTAGAAACTGCTGTGCAAATATGGTTAAAACAGACAATTGAAACAATGTACAACAATAAATTGAGAAATAATTTGTTGTAGTAAAGGGGCTCCGGCCACTCGCCCCTCCCTCACCTGCCCTTACCCTCCAGCTGGGTCAGGTTTCTGGAACGGAGGCCGGCAGCCATTTGCTTTTTGACAAAACAAAACGCAACAGAAATGGCAATGCTGCCACCACTCCGTCTCAGGGCACCAGGAGGCACAGTCCAAGGGAGAAGACTATGCTCCTTTGTTACCGGTTGCCCCACTCTGCAAGCTGCTTCCGCAAACTTGCAGGCAGAAATTCATCAGGTATAGCGTAACCAAGTACCGTATTTTTCGCTCTATAGGAAGCACCTTTTCCCCCTCCAAAAATGAAGGGGAAATGTGTGTGCGCCCTATGGAGCGAACGTAGGCTCCTTGGCTTCGCGGCGGCGTGCCTGACCTGGAAGCCGGAGGCCTCCAGCTTTGCTAAAGGGGCGCTGCGCCTTCTCCCTCTCTGCGCAGCGCCTCTCCTGTGAAGATGGCATTAGGGGGAGAAGAAAAAAGAAAAGGAAAAAAAGAAAGAAAGGAGGGTGGAGGGAGGGGAGATGGATGGGGGTGGGGTCGGGTAGCGGTGTTTCTATTATGCTTAATGTATGTAGTTTGGTGTCAGCGTGCTTGTGTTGTTCACTTGTGTTCCTTTGGTGGTGAGAGAGGTTGGGGTTGGCCTAGGATGTGATTGTTTGCTTGTGATTGGCTGTGGTGATCTTTGTTTTCGTGTGTGGGTGGGTGTTTTGGATCAAGTTAGCCATATTGATTTGTATGCTGTTGGTGGATTATTGTCATTGTCCTGTTGGGCTGTGTATGTGATAAAGGGGAGCCATACCAGGGTGAAGGTGTCTTCTTCTGTTTGTCCCCGTGTCAGTTTCAGTTTATTAGTTAATTTTTCTAGTAGGGCTGTTTCCCATACTATTTGGTACCATTGGTCCATGCTTACTCCTGACAGGTCTCTCCAGTGTCTGGTTATGGTGTTTCTGGCTGCTGAAAGTAGGTGGGTTATGAGTTCTTTGTGGTGTAAATGGGCATTGTTGTCTTGGAAGATGTTTAGTAGGGCCAATTCTGGGGTGAAGTCTAATACTTGCTTTGTTATTTTACATATTTCTTGTATGGCTGTTGTCCAGAATAGTTGGATTTTGGGACACTCCCACCACGTGAAGGTATGTGCCTGTGGAGGTGCACCCTCTCCAGCATTTAGGTGAGGTTCCTGGGTGTATTAGCGCTAGTTTCCTTGGTGTTAGGTACCACCTGTAGGTGAGTTTCAGTGTGAGTTCTTTTCTTTTCGTTGATATGGATTTAAAGGGGGGTTTAGACCACATTCTGGTCCATTGAGTGGGGTTAATCTCATAGCCTATGTCATTCTCCCATTGTTTTTTGATTGCGTCTAGGGGATTTGCGGGATTTTGGAGTAGTATTTTGTATATTGCGGATACCGTCCCTTTACCATTTCCCTTTGTTGTTAGGAGGAGGTTTTCAAAGGTTGTCAGGGGCCTAGTTGCTGCTGATTTTACTGTTGGGTTGTTTAAGAGGGCATGTAGTTGGTGTTGTGTTAACCAGGGCATTTGGGTGTCTTCTAGTTTGTCTTGTATTTCTTGTGTTGACAAGGGTTTGTTATTTTTATAAAAGTCTATTAGGCGATATAAGCCTTTGGTTCGCCAGGCTTTTATCTGGAGGTTTTGTGCTGCATGGTAGAATAATGGGTGGTATGCCAGGGGGATTAGTGGGGATGGGGTTGGGGATAGTTTGCCTATTTGTGTTTTCCATGCTTTGAGCATGGTCTGTGTGTACCTGTTAAGTGTTGTGGGAATTTTCTTTAGTTTGTTTGGGAGGAGTGGGTATGTTGTGGTGCAGGTATTTTCAATTGTGTCCCTCTCTAGGTGTACCCATTGTTTTGTCTCATCTTCTAGTATGTATGGGATTGTATGACGTATTTGGTTGGCAATATAATATGCTTCTATGTTGGGGATTCCCCATCCTCCTTCTGAGGTGGGGAGGTGCAGGTATTTGGGGCTTATTCTTGGTTTTTTATGTGAGAAGATGAAAGAGTGTAGTTTTCTCTGCCAACTGCGGAGTTGGGTTGAGGGAATCCAGATTGGGAGGGTTTGGAATAGGTAGGTTAGTTTTGGGAGTGTGATCATTTTGATCATGGCTATTTTGTCTGAGAGAGTGAAATTCGTGTTATTCCATCTCTTTAGGTTTTTGTTAATTTGTCGCCACAGGGGCTTGTAGTTGTGGAGGTACAATTTGTTGAGGTTTCTGGTTATTTGTACCCCTAGGTATCTGAACTTGGTGTGGCAGAGTTTTATTTTGGTGACCTTCGTGAGCTCTTTTTGGGTGTGAGGAGGGGTGTTGAAGCACATAGCTTCTGACTTTGTAAAATTTACCTGTAGGCCCGACACCATTGCAAATTTGTTGAGTTCTCTGATTAGGGAGGTTGCTGTGCTTATGGGGTCTGGTGTTGTCACCATTAGGTCATCTGCAAAGAGCCCTAATTTATAGGTTCTGCCTTTTATTTCCACTCCCTTGATGTCTGTGGCTGCTCGGATGCGGAATGCTAAGGGTTCCAGAGCCAGGATAAATAAGAAGGGAGACAGTGGGCATCCTTGTTTCGTGCCTCTTTGGATAGCTATAGTATTAGAATCCATATTGTTAATTCTGCATTTTGCTGAGGCTTGGGAGTATATTTGTTTGAGGATTTGTAGTTGGGGCCAAATTTCATGTTAGTTAGTACTGCTAATATGTATTTCCACTCTAAGCAATCAAAGGCTTTGAGGATGTCTAGGGACATAATTGTCAATGGGAGTTTCGTTGCCTTGCTGTGTTCGATCAGGTTCAGTAGTTTCCTGATGGGGTCTGTTATATTGCGGCCAGGGACAAAGCCAGTCTGGTCTGGGGCTATTAACTTGTGTAGGAAGATTTTTAGGCGGTTGGCCAAGATTGATGTGAATATCTTGTAGTCTTGGTTTATTAATGAGATTGGGCGGTATGATTCTACTTTGAGGCTGTCTTTTAGTGGTTTTGGGATGGAGACTATTTTGGAGTGGGTCCAGGTTTTGGGGATGGGGCCCCCTTTTATGATGTCGTTGAATAGGCGGGTCATGTAGGGCATCAAGGGTTCTTTGAATTTCCTATAGAATTCTGCTGTGAAGCCGTCTGGGCCTGGGGCTTTGTGTGGTTTCAGGTTTTTGAGGACCACATCTATTTCCTCTGGGGTGATAGGGCTGTCCATGAATTCCTGTTCCTCATCAGTTAGGGTAGGCATGGTCAGTCCTGCTAGAAATGTTCTGATTTCCTTCTCTGGTGGGTTATGGGAGGTGTATAGGTTGGAGTAGAATTCTGCAAATTCTGAGGTTATTTCTTCAGGGGAGAATGTTATGTTGCCGTCTTTTTTGGTGATGCAGTGTATTCTTGTTTTGAGTGCTTTTTTCCTACATCTATTTGCTAGTAATCTGGAGTTTTTCCCTCCATATTCATAGGAACGTTGTTTAGAATATAGAATGCTGATCATTGTTTTGTTAATTTCTAGGGAGTCTAGTTCTCTCCTTTTTTGTTCTATAAGTTTGAGGAGTTTTTTAGATCCTGTTTGTTTGTAGCGTGTTGAGAGGGCTGTCATGTCTTGTTCTATTTTGCTAATTTTTGAGGAGGTTTGTTTTTTAAGGAATGTTTTCTCTTTTATGCAAGCTCCTCTGGTGACCGCTTTCATTGTGTCCCATAGGAGGGGGGTTGTTATATTGTCTACATCGTTTTCCTTGAAGTAGTTTTGGAGGGTTTTTGTGAGACTCTCTCTAATTTGTTTGTTTGTAGTTAGGGTGGGACTGAAGGACCATGATGGGGTGGTTTGTGTTCCTTCTCCTATTTTAACGATGACTTCTACTGGGGCGTGATCTGTGATTTTAATGTTACCGATGTTTGTTGATTCCACTGAGGGGATCAGACCCTGTGTGAGTAGAATGCTGTCCAGTCTGGACACTGTATCATGACGTCCCGATTGGAATGTATGGCTGATGTCTCCCGGGTTTTGCTCACTCCAAATGTCGTAGAGACCCCTGTTTTTTAGCATTTTTAGTAACTTGTAAGAGTTCTTAGTTGTTGGGGGTTTCCTTCGGAGGAAGGTTGCCCATGGGGTTGTAGGGTGGATATCTTTCAGGGATATACCTTTCATATTTAGATTGAGGTCCCCTCCTAGGATTGCTTCCCCTTCAGAGAAGGAGAGGAATTTGTTTAGTGTCTTCTGGAAGAATTCTAATTGTTTCGCGTTTGGGGCATATATGGAGCCAATTGTCAGTTTGATTTTACCATCTAGTGTCCCTTTAGCGAAAATGAATCTGCCTTTTTTGTCCCTGAGGACTGTTGTGGCAGTGAAGTTCAGGTCTCTACTGAGTATTATGGCTACACCGCGAGCTTTCCCTGAGCCTCGTGCGACCCACTGCTGACTGAAGCGGGGGTCGCTCAGGAGTTTGCTGCCTTTGGGTGGGTTGTGTATTTCTTGTAGGAAGGTGATGTGTGGTTTCATGGTGTTTATGTATGAGGTGATGCGTTTTCTTTTGATGGGGTTTCCCAGCCCCCTCACGTTTAATGTAATTGCTTTTAGGTTAGCCATCTTGCTTATCTATTATGTGGGGCGATTCCCTGCCAACCCGTTCGGGTTGCCTTGTGTCTCTCTCTTCGTGTTGTTTAAAGAACCAGTGGGGTTGCGCTGACCTAGGGTGTGGTGGGTGGGGGGCTAATGGGATTAGAGTAAGATTTGGGTTAAAGAGTAGGGGGTAAGTTGTAGAGAGTTTCCTATATGTAGTCATATAGGTGTTTGTTTGGGGTATTTTAGGCCACCTGGCATTTAGTCGGTTGGTCCTAGGTCTCAGCTGGTGTGGAAGGCCGTGTTCAAGGACAGGCCGTCCCCCCTGTTGTTTGCGAGAGGGGGAGATCAGTGAGACAGTGTGAAGTGACTTTGTAACATCGCTGTCAAGTATAAGGTTCATGAGCAATGTTGCCAATGTTATGAGCAACATTGTTGGTGTGTTGGGGTATGGGTGTGGGTGCTGGTACGCTCTGGTGCCACCATAGTGCTGGTTGGGTATCAGATTTTTGCCTGATTGTGGGTTGTGTTATTGAGGTTGGAGGAGTTGTTTTTCCTTAGTATGGAGTATGGGAATGTTGAAGGTGTGGGTGGTGGGGAATGTGGTTGAGGTCGTCTGGGCTGGTGTTGGGGATTTCTGTGGGGGTGTGGGGCTGGGGGGATGTTGATGGTGTTAACTAAATCTATGTTTTGGGGGGGGGGGAGAGGGGGAACGGGGGGGGGGGAATCACCAGTCCTTCAGTTTGTGGTTTTTTTCCTGGTTGCTTCATTCAGCTGCGGTTGTTGTTGTTGTAGGGTTGTCCATCTGCGATGAATTGGTTTGGTTAATCTTGGTCTGGTTTCTTGTGTCGTATGGCCGGCGGGGTGGTTCTGAGCATGATGCTTGTCTGTATTGGTTTGCGTTGTTGTGCCGCTTCTGTTGTTTCCTTTTCTTCTTCTGTACCGTCGTCCAGTTGTTTGCTGTTGTTTCCTCGTGGTTGGGGCTGTCACTTGGTGGGTTTGTCGGTTGCCATTCTGGTGGGGGGTCGAGTTCAAGGTTCTTTAGTAGTTGCAGGGCCTCAGGTATGTTGGTAACCATGTGTTGTGTTGTATTGGTTGTTACAATGAGACGGAAGGGGAAGCCCCATCCCGCTGCCCTGAAGAGGCTTGGCGCGGTTATCCCAGAAGCCAGATCCCTCTTGCTGTTCTGGCTTCTGGGCTTCAGAATAATTTTTTCTTGTTTTCCGCCTCCCAAAACTAGGTGCGCCCTATGGTCCGGTGTGCCCTATGGTGCGAAAAATACGGTAGTCAGGCGTTGGACTTAGATTTCCCCTCAGATTGGCACATAAGATTTATTTAAATTTATTTAAAAAAACACAAAGTTAACAAGCTTAAAAAGCAGGCACATCTTTTGTATCTTGCGGGCAGATAAAATACAGTGTTTAGTATAGCTAACTAAGATACTTACTTCTAAGAACAAAGACAGTGATAGGATAGTTTCAAAGTCCTTCAGTAGATTCGCATTACAAAGTCAGCAGAAATCTCCATTACAAGGAGACACAGGACGGCTGCCAGCAAAGGTGGTACGCTAACAGCCGGGCGAATTGCAGGTTGCAGAGCGCTCTTTCTCAGCCATTCTTAGGATCTTTATTCCCAGGTAATTAAAAGACTGATAACAACACTAGGTGGGTGTGAATAGCTGGAGCCCCAGGTGTCAAGCCCCCAAATCAAACTAGAGAACTTCCTTCCTAAGATAACAATTTACACATTTGGAGACTGTCGGTCTGCAGGGTTAAAGCAACAGACCTCTTCCCCATAACTCTTGTGGTTTTTTGATTACCCACAATACTCTGCTCCTTTCTTGACCAAAGTTTGAAATCCTTAACTTCACTACAAATGTACAACAATAAACTATCCCAGGGAGTTGACTCAGAGTCAGGGCTTTTCATGCCGTACTATTTTGAGTTGGGCGATGGTCTGCGCCTACAGATCTGTACACAGAATCTGGCGACCATCCAGGTCATCTTCTGCTCTTTGCCTAACAGCAAAAGGTCAAATTTTTGCTTTTGCGGGAGGTCGGCGAACCTCACCAGTAGGGGATCCATGATCTTACTACGTGCCTCTTCATAAAAGGGACATCTAAAGAACAAGTGTTCTGGGCTTCCTATCTCTCCCAATGGACAGGTGCAAAGTCTCTGAGCATACGGGACCCTTCTAAAGGCTCCATCCAGGACCGGCGAGGGAAGAGCCGCGCTTCTGGCGAGTGTAAAGGCCCTTCTTGCATCCCTAGAAAGAAGAAAGAAGAGATATGCTGCCGGTGCGGCTATATCTCTCTCGATTTCTCCAATTCTATAGTCGGGGCACTTTGCACAGTCCTGCTGTCTCTCGGTGTCTAATATTCTTTGCCTGACTGTAGCATTAGCCTGGCCCAAGCCCAGACTTAGAACGCTTGAGGGGCAAAACCCAGTTTCCGGAGGGTGTTCAGGACTGCAGTCTGCCAGCCCGACTGGAATTGGTCACAGAGGATCAAAGGGGCTATCCCTCGGGGTAGCAGATTCAATGTCAGCCATTTGTAGATTGATGTTAGGCAGATGCTAGCCTCCACTCTCATCACCCCCGTTTCCAATCTAATCCATGCATTTGAGACAAAATCTGGGGACTTGGAGGAGAGCTCTAAGAAGAGGGAATGAAACAGATTCTAAGCCAAAGGTCAGGTGGAACAACTCTGTCTTTTTGGCCCTGCGGAAAGAAATCAGATCCTGCAGGGCCCTGGTCTCATGAGACAGAGTGTTCCACCAGGCCGGAGCCAGTGTTGAGAAGGCCCTGGCTCTGGTTGAGGCTAATCTAACTTCCTTATGGCCCGGGACCTCTAGGGTGTTGCTATATATGGACCTTAAGGTCCTCCGTGGGGCATACCAGAAGAGGCGGTCCCGTAGGTACGAGGGTCCTATGCTGTGAAGGGCTTTAAAGGTCAAAACCAGCACCTTAAATCTGACCCTGTACTCCACCGGGAGCCAGTGCAGCTGGAAAAGCACTGGGTGAATATGCTCCCATGGCAGAGACCCTGTGAGGAGCCTCGCTGCAGCATTCTGCACCCACTGGAGTTTCTGGGACAGCTTCAAGGGCAGCCCCACGTAGAGCAAATTACAGTAGTCAAGCCTGGAGGTGACCATCGCATGGATCACTGTGGCCAGGTTGGGGCAGGAAAGGTAAGGGACCAACTGCTTGATGAGGTGAAGGTGGAAAAATGTCGCCTTGGCTGTTGTAACCTGCGCCTCCATGGAAAGGGAGGTGTCAAGGATTACACCCAGACTCTTAACCGAAGGCTTAAATGAATAGAAGGATGAATAAGGTCTCTAAGGAAATGGAGGCCAGAGATTTTCAGTTTGTTTCCCAACCTACCTCGTCTGTGCTTTCCTGATCAATACAAAAACATGAATGGGTCTGATCCATTCTTCACATTCTGACGTTCCTGTTTCTCTTTTCTCATGGACAGGGAATTGATTTTGATGAAGATCAAATATCGGAAATCAGCCTGGAAGATGGGGAGGATCTTCCTCCAAGGTAATCCTGTGCTAATCCCCTCCCCCATAATCAATTGCTTTTAAAAAAGAACCCGGTGGTGGTGCTTGGGGTCTTTGAAGGATGGGAGGCAATAAACCCTTTTGACAAAAGTGCTACTCCTCTCTCCCCTCAGCATCCCAACCACAGCTTCTCCGGATGCGGCTGATCTTCCTCCTGAAAGCATCAGCAAGGACCGGCTGAAGAACAGATTTACGGATGTCGTCGCAACCATGAAGAATGGGAAGATCCGAAGGAAGGCGCTCCAAGATCTTTCCGCCCTCCTGAAGAAGATCCAGGAATATGTGAGTTGCGTGGCGAGTTCCCACCTCCCCCACGGAAATAAAGACACAGGACACCAGTATTTTAGGTTAATGGGCAAAATTAGGCCACAACTTTATTGATTACAGGAACTGAGCGGTAATGGCTTAGGCATTGGTCCTATCGACTAACCGGCTTCAGCCTGATTGCTAGAAGACGGCAAGGATTAACCACCAGTAGGGGGAGTCCTGCTGATGTACATCAACTAGGAGCTCCCCCAGGGTCACCCCTCAAGGGCGTGCCTTAGGCCCTCACCTCCATAGGCTTAGGACAGAGCAACGCCCCCCCGGAATCCTTTACCGGACTACCCTTCAATTTGGGGGAGGGTGATGGCGCTTCCTCCCCCCCTTTCATCTGCATATCAATACCCTTATCAATGCCTAACTGCCAATGCCAAGGGAGATGTGACGATTTGCTACGAGGTAGGCAAAAAACCAAATGGCTGGTGCCAATTTGCCAAGCGGGAAAAATTCCTACCAGGCCCCTTGACGGCGACCAACCGAAGTCCATAGCAATGTCAAAGAGCCAAATCTAAAGGGTGGCAGGGTGGGAAAACCGGAGCTGCTGGGGCACTGGGAGAAAAAGGGAAATCCTTTTTTTTTATGATATTTATTAGAAGTTTCAAAAATTTCAGAAAAAAGCAAAAGAGAGAGCAACAAAAAATTAACAAAACATACATAACAGTACATCAAAAAAGGAAGGAAGAAAGAAAAAAACACACATAAAAACCAATACACCAATAACAATAAAAAAACCCACACATCCAGTATTCCATATCTCCATCCTTCATTTACTTGTTTCATCGACCTCCTTGCACCTCCCTTTTTGTATTCTAGTTTAGTTATTTGTTTCAGCAAATTCTTTCCATCTTTCTCAATTTTTATTAAGTAATTTGTCTTAACAGTCTAACCTATTAGTTAACTCAGCAAATCCTTTCCATCTTTCACTATATTCTGTCATTCAATTTACCTTAATTTATTTTAACCTTATCTTACCATAAAATACCTTAAAGCTTAAAACTTAATATTTATTTGTGCATAATTCCTTATATCATTTCTACTAAAGCCAAATATTTTCATTCCAACATTTTTCCTAATGCTCATTAATTTTACACTAATTCCCAAAATAATTAAAAAAAAAAAAAATTCTTCCAATCTTCCTCCAGCGTCTCTTCTTCCTGGTCTCGGGTTATGTCAGTCCTTACTGTCCATTCCATCTAGTCCATCAACCTGGTAATCTTATGTCTGAGGCTCTTAAGTCTTTTCCATGTCCCTTCTGCAGATCTTCTTGTTTGTACTTGCACTTTACCTTATCTTTTGTTGATCTCTTTCTTAAATCCTTTCCTTTCTCATTGAGGAGTAGGTCTCGGGGATGTTCCAACTCAAAAATATCTCCGTCTCTCCTCAGCAGATCGGCCCATTCCCCACAGTCCCATTCCCCACAGTCAACAGTGTAGTCCAGAAAATATTTAAAGGCATGTTTCAAAGTCCCTCCAAACTTAAGGGCCCCCACAACTCCAGACCCCCCCTGGCCCACTCCAGATTCAACCTTCAACAACAACGGCTTATGCTCCTGTAGGACCTCGGGCTTCTCCATTTGTATTACTTGAGGTTCAACAGCAACCTCCTCCATTATCTTCTGCGTTTGCACTTGCTCTATCAAATCAGGTTCTTGAGTTGGCTCCTGGATGGTTTCTGTATAAGTATTCACTGTTTGTCCAAAAGTTTTGACTGCAACAGTCATCAAATCCATCTTCTCATGCATCTGCTCCAACAAAGCGCTTGTCTTGCAAAAAGCAAGCACCAAAACTTCTTCCAAACACATTTTTGTTCAAGGTCACAGTCTGTTCCCAGGATCCTAATCACCACAGCTGTAAAGTCCCCAGATCGACTCCAGCAACAATTTAACAAACTCCCTCTAGAGGAGACAATTTCTATTTGTATCCATCTTTTGAAAGCAGATCCAACAAAATAAAGTTACTTTCATTTTTCAATTTTTTTGTTTCTTTTAAATGCAAAAGGCAACATTGGAGACAATTTGTTTCTCTTCTTTAACTATCTGTCAAAGGATGTTCCTTTCGCAGTCAATGAACTTCACCAAAAATCTCTGTCTCTGACACCCCGTTCCCAGGTTTGAGACAGTGGAAATTTATCTTTCTTTACTCTCTCTCCTGCAGGCTTAAACAGTCAAAATTCCCCCTCTTTACTCCTGCTTCCAAGAGGGGTTTAGATGGTTAAAACAGAAGGAATTTTAAACCTTTATGTACAGCTTTCCAGACTTTAGCTTGCACAATTTTTGCTTCAGGCTATTTACAAAAGCGGAAGGCGGACTTCCTGTTTAGGACCTTCCCGCTTGAGTGCCGAATTAAAATGTTTCTTAGCCCAATTTTCTGTTCTACTCACGGGTACTTGTTTAGAGTCCAATTGTCCACAGGAAAAAGTCAGCGCTCTCTGACAACGGCTGTGCGGCTTCACTCCGTAAAAATAGCGGTCAATTCAAAACACCGCGCCGCTCACCCCACGTCGCTTCGGATCCCCGAAAAAGGGGTTTCCTTGCGTGTGTGTGTGGGGGGGCGCTCCTGGTGTCAGCCGAATCCCACGTTCCCAGGCTCCCTCTGCCTGGGATTTTTAAAGGGTCTCCGCCTTCGCCGCGGCGGCAAGACCCGATTTTCGCGGAGTGGGTTCCTCTGGATCAGAGGAATTCCACCATTGCCGATGGCGCTAACCCGGAAGTCCGAAAAAGGGAAATCCTCAGGCACGCCGATTGGCTGGCAAGGGAGGTGACGCGCCCGAGGATTCCCTGCTCTTGCGGGGGCTGCAAGCCAGCCCCCGAGTACGTAGGGGGAGGGCATGAAGCCCACAACCCCACCTCCTCTCCAGCTCAGAAGTGGCTTTACTGAAGGGAAGCATTGCAACCATGCAGGGCTGTCAAGGCCTTCAGGCTGCCGCTTCTAGGTGCCCAAGGGACCATCAGGCATCCCAGCACATACTCAATTTGGAGAACAGAGCTGGGCCATAGTGAGTAAAACGGCTGAGAAAAGAAGAAAAAAGCAAACATTAGGAAAAGAGGGGTGGGAAGTCAAAAAGAAATGGATTTTTTTCTGTAGAGGATGCTAAATGTTTTGGAATGTTTGGAAGATTTAATAAAAATGTTATAGGAAAAATGGTGATGGGTTGCTTCTCTTCTCTGGGTTTCTTCTCAGCCATCGGTAGCGGTTCCTGCACCCTCCTTTGGCCAACTGGTGGCGATTTCCTGCCTTTGTGCATTGGATCCGGACCCGGAGAGCAGGCAGCGGGCAGCAGAGGCTCTCTGCCATCTTCTGCCCATCCTGCGGCACAACGAAGGTAAGTCTAGAAGAATGTATCCCAGGATGTGGTGGAGGTTGAGCAAGACCCAAACTAACCCTTTGGCTTTCCTTTGCAGAGACCCTGGCACAAATGTCATGGAACCAAATACTTATCACCAGAGCTGAGAAGGTCCTCAGATCCACCGGAGGACCGGTTCCTGAATTGTTCGTGAATAATTGTTACTCTCTTGCCAGGGTAAGTCGCTGTCTCTCAAGCCACATGTTCTTGGTTCCGCAGAGGCAGCACCTGGGCTTTCTGCTCCCCAGCCCTGCCCTGTGGGCATCTCTGACCTCCCTCTCTTGCTTCAGGTCTTTGGCGCTTTTCTCCCCGCGGAGCAGCTCTTGGAGGCCATGTGCTTCCTGGCCAGAGACCTGGTTGTCGAGAGCAGCTTCAACCCACTGGATATCTCCCACTTACTGCAAGAATTCATCAAGCAGTTTGGCGGCACAAAAGTGGAGGTAAGGCATCTGCAAAGGTAGGAGAGAAGAAGATTCTCTGCTTTGGTGTAGGGGAGGCAACCTCATGCCATTGGGTGGCCAGGACACATGTTAGTTGAGAGGGCCTGGCAATGTCAGGACAAGAGCCTCAGCCAAGGGTCCTGAGAAACATGGATTCAGGGATGGGGAATCCTCCTCCTCCTGGGAGTAGACTGGCAAGCTTCTTCTCTTGGCCCACAATGGATAGGAGAACTGGTGCCCTGGAGCTGCCTGGGTCCAATACTCCCAAGGACCTTGAGTGGTACCTTGGAATGAAGATGGCTGTGGTGGCACAGGTCAAGGGTCCCTCTTTCAATGAGGGATGGAGGGATCCGCCTGCAGACAGCCCCGCTTCCTTGTACTCCCCAAGCAACCCTCTCCTTTTCTCTGACAGGTGAAGGTGCTGCTGAAGGCCTTCTATAAGATCAGCCAGGGGCCTACAGTGCAAGGCAGAAGCATGGCCGTCTTCGCTTTGTCCATCGTGTCGCACCACCACCTGGCGACAGTGGTTGAATATCTCCTCCAGTTTCCTTTCGGGTATGGAGCCCTCCAGGTTCTACTGGGCTAAGGGGGAGGTTGGCAAGCTGTAGGGCTTGCTCAGAAAGCCCTTGCTGCCATTTCCTCTCTCTGGAGCATGGCAGCAAGCAGAGGACTTGAAGCTGACCATTGCTCTTGTTTTTGCATTCACAGAGACTGCGAGAGAGTGTGGAAGGAGGTGTTAGCATCGGCCGACCCAGAACAACTGATCCATCTTACGGCCAAGCAGCTTTACGAAAGCCCCTTGGCGGAATCTGCCACCGAAGTGGTAAGGACCACCTGCTTTCTGGCTTCCTTCTTCCTAGGGTAATATCTAGGGATTCCTGTATTCTGCAGGAAAGCAGATAAAGTGACTTGCACCCCTCTCTCTTCTAGCAACATCTCACCAGCCTGTTGCACGCCATCCTCAGGATGGAGGACTACAAGGCAGCTGTGCGCCAGAACTTCCCACAGCTGCTCATCGCTCTCCTGGGGATGGTTATGAACTTCCATTACGACCAGGAATTCCTTGGGTGAGTAGTGTGTTGCAAAGGGACCAATGGAGTCCTTTCCCCTTCAGCCTCGGGGGGTTTCCTGTCCAGCTTGGTTTTGCAAGACAGGCTCTCCTTCAGGCGGCTGCTAGGGAGGAGGGATGGGGAAGGAATTTGAGTGTGTGGCAATGACCCTCCTGGTAAAACTGGCCTTGCTTTTGTTGCAGAGGGGCTAAGGAAGTTCTGCACCTCCTTCTTGGCACCACTGGAGAGCAAGTGGAGGCGGCCATCGTTGACCATCTTTTCTGCCGGGAGACTTTCAGCCAGGGGTTGTCTGCCATGGTGAGGTAAGAGGAAGAACGCGGTGACCTTCCCCAGTGGTCTGGCAAATGGAGCTGAAGGCACGGGATCGGACTGTGCCCGTTTGCTTCCTGCGGTGTCTTTGCCTTCCTTACCAAGATCTGTTTCTCCATTTCAGAGCTGTCGGAAAGCGACGCTGGTGGATCCCTCCCATGGTGGAAAGCATCATCGCTGCTCTCAAGGACCAGGAGTTTGCCGGAATGCCACAAGTCGCGGCAGCTATCTACATCGAGGTGAGGGGGACTGACGCGGGAGGAAATGGGTGCAGCAAGGAGGCCCTGGCTTGGTTTCTGCCAAGTGTTGGGCTGCTTTGAGCCTACGGACTGTTGCCTGTTTTAGTGCTCCTCAGAGTAGACCCATTGGATTTGATGTACATGACAAACTTTGGTGCATTCACTTCAGTGGGTTTGCTCTGTGCAGAATTGCAAATGGTGGGTAAAAGGAGAACCTGCCTCAGTCTCTCATCACTGAAGTGTTTCTTTCTCTTTGGGCCTCTTTAGCTGCTCAGCTGCCGTCTGGAGGTCTATCCCTGTGAAGATACACTGGAGCAGCTCCTCAACTGGCTGGAACACGACCACCTGCAAGTCCGGAAGCTCAGCGTCAGAGGGATATCCCTGCTTCTGGACTCTGACATGGCAAGTGATGCTCAGAGGGAGGGAGGGAGGGAGGGAGGGGGGGTACAGATCTCGATTCTAATCATGGTCCAGCACTCTTTTGCTGGCACAATACTGAAGGGCCTGTGCTAAAAGGCGTGAGGCCTTTCAGACCTTTGAAAAGATTCTCTCTTTTGTGTAGGACCCTTCGCTTCTGCGGCTGTTGCTGCTGGATTCCCTCCCTTCTGCAGAAGCCGATGTCCTCCCAGAGTTGATAGAGCTAGTAGACCAAGCCTACCATTCCAGGGAGCTGGGAGAGGAAGACCTGAAGATGCTGGCAGCAACCTACTGCGGTCTGGCTGCCCATGTGAGTGTTAGGGAAAACATGACATCACACCCGGTGGAGGAGGAATGCTTTGGAAGAGGAAGGGTGGGGTTTAGACTGGCATGCAGCGGAGATGTTCTGGCTTCAGGATGGTCTTCCTCTGGAGCACCTTCTCTTGGAAGCCTGCCTGGAAAACGCAGGGGGAGAGCCACCCCTGCCCCCAGTCTCCCCCAGGAGGAGGATAGGGGGCTGAGCAGCCTCAAAACACCCCAGTGGGCAGGAGAAAGGAAGGTGATCTGCTGGGAAACACAACCTCTGATATTTTCTGCCTACAGGAGGAAGCCTCCGTCCGGGCATCAGCCATCGAACATCTGGGGCTGCTTCGGGGCTGGGTGAGAGACCAAAGGCTTCCCATAACAACAACAGAAGAGGAAGCCATTCACGAACTGGTTGTGGTCCTCATTCACCTCGAAGACGAGGACGTGGTGGCCAAGGTGAGGGCCAAAGAGGTGGACTTACACAGTAGGAGGGAGGGATTGTTCTCAGGAGCTTACGAGACTATGTACCGCAATTTGTAACCCTCTTCTCTTCTTGTGTTGCAGGCCGCAAGGAGGGCTCTTTCCCATCTAGCCCCACAAGTGAAGTGGTGGGCTCGTTCCAACAAATTTAGCCTCCACTTTGCTCTCCACCAGGCTGCCAAGCATCTGGTAAGGTCCCTCTGCTTTGTTGGCAGCTTTGCCCAGGCATGTCTCTGGGAGTGCAAGGCTCTTCTGCCGCGCTCTCAAGCTTCTCTGATGCCACTTCTCCTTTGTCTTTGCCCACAGAGCAAGACCTTCAGCAAGGACATCCTTCGGAGTGCTGCCTTGACATGTACGAAGCCGTCCGCCAACAGGCTGCCATCAGTCTCCAGGGTGGCAGCTCTGCTTCTGGGTAAGTCAAGCAATGTTCTTCCCTGGTAGGGATGGACAGAAACGTCTTGGTAATGATGGCAGGGAGGATGGACATGTACCCAGGCCACCTGCTAGGTAGGCCATCTGCGCCCAGATCTTGCTCTGAGTGAGGGTGGAGACCTCTAGAGCATACCTGTCCTCCTGCCGAGCTGCCTCTCTCTCCACTTGCTTTGCATCGAGATGACGTCCCTTTTCTTGCCTCTTTCTCTCTCTAGGTCATCTGGCTTTCCGGGATGCCAGTTTCATCCACCATCAAGACATGGCATCCTATGGAACATGTGAGTGAGACGTACGGAGGGCAGGGAGGGATGCTTCTGCTGAGAAAGGTCTTCAGGGGAAGGCAAATTCTCAGATGTATGTTCAGACTGAGGTGCCACAAGATGAACATGCAAAGAGAATTGGCATGTGACTTCACTGCTCTCTCTCTCACACAAACACACCTGACGGCTGTTTTCATATTGTTGATGCATGGCTCTTTTCCTGTGTATCTCCGCCTTGCTCAACCTTTCTCCCTTGCCACTCAGGGCTGGAAGAGATGCAGCAGCACGAGGAAGAAGGGCTCAGGCAGACAGGGAGGAGCTGCCTGAACATCATGCAGCGGGCCTATAAACATCGGAAGAAAGGCAGGGTCCAGCGCTTTTTGAGGAGGCTGCTCCACTGCGTTCACAGGGAACCTTACCCGCAGGACTTCCTGAGCTGCATGCCAGGTGAGTGAGGCATCTGGTGGGCTATTGGGACACCTGGTGGGCTGTCTGGATGGGACGTTTCTCAAGGAGCCTCTTTCTCCTCCTGACAGAACATCCGCAGTAGCGCCAGGCCAAGACAACGTAACATCAGAGTTGTGCCGCAGAGATACCATCTTCTGCTCTCCGCGGGATCCAGTCTGGACCAGCGCCAGGAACATCAACGCCACCAGGATGGACCAAGAGGAGTGGTGCTGCCCTCACGACCTTCCGTACACAGCGGTAGGAAACCTTTTTGTTGTTGTTGTGTTTCTTGTTGATGTTGTTTTGGATTGTTGATTTTATTGATTTTGAATCTCAGGGTGGTTCACAACACCAAGTATACGAAGCACAAAATACATAATAAGAATAATCACTGCACAAAATTCATAATAAAAATATTAGAACATAATATAAATTAAAATAATAAAAACATACTAAAAATAGCCACAAGACTAATTTATGCACACTAATAAACAATACAAGAGCTCTGAAACAACACTCCAGCCCACAAATACAAAATCTAAATCAACATAACACATTTAACAACCATTTAAAACAACCCCACCTTCTTGAAGAAGGCTGATATATTAGATTTAGAAGTTTGGAATACGAGGTTTGGATGGCACGCCTACCTAACATACAACAAAGTGGCAGTGCATAAGGACTTTTTAAATCATATAGTCAGAATTTCATTATACAAGGTCTGGGATAAGTACCACAGACTATTAGAGCCCAAAATACCCTGGTGGCTATCCCCAGTAGAGATGATAACGGTAAAAAAGACAAACATGGACACAAATTGGGCAACTTAGCAACAATTAATAAAGGTAGAACAGGACCAATTAAAAATCAAATTGTATGAAGAAATTAAACAGTATTGTAATGGCTAGATTCACTATCACCTAATAGTGCATATATTTAATCAGGATAAGAAAATTAGTTTTGGAGAAAAGAAGTCATTCTTACAAAAGGAATTAGTACAAATTAATAAAAAGACCCTATCTAGGATGTATGATCTACTTTTGGAATGGGAACTCAAGGATGAGATGCTAAAGGACGTTATGATAAAGTGGGCACAGGATTTTGGCCACAACATAATGTTAGCTGTGGAAATTTGACATCAAGTTCACAGCATGCTATACAATAAGGGAGAATCTAATGAAAATGATCTACCGATGGTACTTAACCACTGCCCCAAGGAATTGGCAAAAATCTATAAGCAAAAAACCAATGTGTGCTGGAGATGTAACACCGAGATAGGAACAATGTACCATATTTGGTGGGCTGTAAGGAGTTAAAAAGCTTTTGGAACAAAGTTCATGAAGAAATCATTAAGATTTTTTAAAAAAACATTCAATAAGAAATCAGAAGCGTATGTTGCAAACCTATAAGGAATACCTGATACCCATTCAAAATATGCTCAAGAATCGACAGACGCAGCAATGGTTATCATTTATAAGGGCCTGTAATTTTGGCAACTCATCCTCAGTAGTGTTGTTGAGGTCATGAAACTTCACTCTGCATTTGCCTTCCGGGACTATTTTACAAAAACCTCCTGATTTGGCAAGAAGATAGTCAAGAACAAGTCTATTAGCTGCTGCTATCTGGTTCAATCCTCAATCTCAGACTGCAACCGTCAGAGTATATGTGTAGTGGCATTGATGGTTTTCTCCAACCTGCATGTTAGGGCAAATAGTGCTTCACGATTTTGTTCAGCCACAACTCCCGGATGTATGCCGATGGTGAGGATGCTAACGAAGCCTCTACCAACAGCACCCACAGACCGGGCCAGGAAAATCTCATCACTGCACTGTTCCCCTTGGACTTCTCTCCTCTTTCTGTTTCTAAGAGAGGGTAGAGGAGGAAAAGCCTCCACAGTCACAGGGAAAGTAAAGGCACCTATTCCCACACACTGATAATCACCAGGGTGGTAATTAGTGGCCAGTCCATTATACAAGAACCAAAGATTGGGGGTCCTTGATCACCCAGCCAGATGGATCCCTGTCCAGTGAAGTTGACTGGGAAAGTATGGGTACAGATCTGAGGATGTGGTGTTGTTTTGGTAAGAGGCGTGGAAGGAACCCCACAACCAAAACTTAGCAGTGCACTGTGTGTAATTTCCCAGCCAAACTTTATGTTGGTGGTGCTGGACATTCGGCCAATCTTTCCATTTGGTGTTCCATGATCCAGAGGCATAACAACAAAAGCACAAGCCCTGGGTGGTTCTGGAGAACCGGAAATATCGGTAGGAGGTATCATTCATTTCAGAAGGAGGTGTCACGAAAAGGCCACTTTGATTATACAGTAGGCCTGCCAAGACAATGTCAGGGTCCCTGGTTAGTCCTGGGATATGTCAGCTACCTTTCTAGGGTGTTCATAATAAAGGGTGACATTTTCGCCATATATTTAAACATCTGCTTAGCATGCTTTACAAAAACATTTTCTTTTGTCATTGGTCTCCTCAAGGTCAAGATGCACATCAGGGTTAACATCAACTTCATCATGATCAAGGAACTCCATGGGTTCAAGGAACCCAAGGATATCAACAATTCCTCGTGGGTAGTCTTTCCGAAGAAATACTTCCTATATACGTAAAAGAAGATAAGGAGAACAGTTATTATTACTGTAAGAAGAACTGGAGGTAACCAAGACCAGAGCATACCTGGAGAGTGAGCCAACCCTCCATTCAGCCGCACCCAGTAGAGCCTCTTAGTGGTTCCCGGGTTCTGGTTGAACTGGAGTGGTCAATTCACACTGTATACACTCTGCTATTGCTACTCAAAAAGGGTTTGGGGGGGGGGAGGAAAGAAGGCTACTGTGACCAGTATGGTGGGAGGAAGTACACCTTGGGGTGGTGGGTGAGAGATCCCGACAACAGTTCTTTTAGGTTCTCCGGGCATTTACCTCCTATGATAGGTTGGTCTCGGCCAAAACCCTTCTAAGGGTATATGGGTATATGGCACAGCTGCCTTGGTAATGCTTGTAGCCAAACGGGTATGTACCAATCATGAAAATACAAGGGGATATGACAACCGTAATCCTCCAACAACTCTACCCACTTATCAATTATGTTCCCTAGCCCATCCACATTCCTTACTACTATCTGTACAGCTGGTCTGTATTTAAATCTGGCACAAATTGAGGGCTGGCTGATAATTCAACTGGTAAAGATCCTCCCATCTGCCGGTGCAGTTCCTCAATCTTCGGGTGTGCGTAGACTCACTGGCTTCCGGTGCAGTGAGAACAGACCGGGTGTCTGGGGCTCGTGCCCTAACCCACTCCCGGTGGGGCTAGGGGCAGGGGTTCCTGGTGATCTTCAACTTCAGAGGGTCCGAAGGATTCTGCTCACAGTTCCAATGACCCTCAGACCGCTTCAGATGAGAATGATCAATCCAGGGGGTCACCTCGGCCACTTTCACCGTGGTAGGCGTTGCAAGCAAGATGGCATATGGACCACACCACTTAGGAGCCAAACATATCTTTTAATTTATAAAATCCCTGATCTTCTAATTTCTTCCACCAACCAGGCTCCCTTTGACCCTCCTACATATATTTTAACGGCATCCACCTTGAGTATGTTGGCATCCATTTTGTATTCCAGTTCTTCCGGATTCCTAACGCAATTTTCCTTGGTCCTATTGTCTTCTTAAAAGCTGTGTTAATATCTCTGTTAAATAGCCCTTCTCTTCCTATTCCTTCATTCTCCAGTCTTATCCATTTAATCCCTTCCTTGTATCCAATATCTATTAGATTTTTCAATTGGAACGTTTCATAGTAAAATTCCAAGTTCAGTATTCCCCATCCCATCGCTTCTTGAGATGAATAATTTACTATGGCTGGGGTTCTAACTCTTTTACTTCCAAAAATCCATTTTTAAAATGCCTTATTCCATGTTTTGAACCATATTTTCCTAATGGGTAGTGTAATTACTTGAAATAAATATAATAATTTTGGTACCAAAAACATTTTAACTGCTCTAACCCTACCTAGAATAGATAAATTCTTATTATTCCACCACTTTATATTCTTCTTGATCTTTCTCCACGCTTCTTTGTAATTTACATCTGGAATCCTAGCACTATTTTTAATAATATTTACCCCAAGTATTCAATTTTTTTCCTATTGATATCCATCTTTGCCATTTTTGCAATTTTCTTCTTCTCCTCTTTATTTACATCCCCAATTAAAATTTCAGACTTCTCCAAATTTAATCCCAATCCCAACTCCTCTTTAAAATCCTTCAGAATTATCATAAATTCTCTTACACCCTCTAAGGGGTTTGTAAATAATAATAGGATAGCATCTGCATACATGTTTAACTTCATTTCTTCCTTTCCTTCCTTATACCCTTTTATCCTTACGGATTTTTGTATTCTGTCTGCCAAGTACTTCATACCCAATGCAAATAGTAGTGGTGAGAGTGAACATCCTTGTTTAACGCCTCTTTGTATATTGAATTGATCTGAAACCCCCTCGTTCACTCTGACCACAGCCTTCCCTTCTCTATACAATTCCCGGATTGCTTCGACAGAGTTCTCTCCTGATCCTACCTCCTGCATAATATTCCATAAGAATTTATGTCTAATTGTGTCGAAGGCCTTATACACATCCAATTTCAAGACCACCAATTTTCCTTCTACCCTGCTTGTTGATAAATGTATTTATTAAAACAATAAAACAATAAAAAATAAAAAAATAAAAAATAAAAATAAAAAAATATATTTATTAAATGTATTTATTAAAACACATTTCTTATATGATGGCCTATGTATCTTCCCTTAACAAATCCATATTGATCTTCCTCTATTATTTTAGGTAGTACCTTTTCCAGTCGCCTTGCCAGGATCTTTGTAAATATCTTATAGTCTTGATTTAATAGGCTAATTGGTCTGTATGACCCCACCTCTGTAGGGTCCTTTTGTGGTTTTTCAATTACTACTATTTCTGCTAGTTTCCAAGTATCTGGGGCTTTCCCCCCTTCTAAGATATTACTAAATTGTTTTTTTCAGTTCTGAGCCCAGGATATCAATTGTTTCTTTATAAAAGTCTGCCGTAATTCCATCTAATCCTGGGGATTTCTTACTTTTAAATGATTTAACTACATTCTCTATTTCTTCGAGAGAAATTTCCTCCTTCAGTCTTAATCTATCACTTTCTTCAATTTTAAACCGTAAACTTTCCCTACTTATATTTTTATTATCTTCTTTATATAAAGATTAATAGAATTCTGCAAATTCTTTCCTTATTTCTCTAGAGCTTTGTGTAAGTATTTTCCTTCTGGTCTTAATGGCCTTCACCCTCTGTTTATCCCTCCTTTTCTTTAAATAGTTTGCCAGTCTCTTATATGATCCTATTGAGGTTCTCTGAAAACCATTTTTGATCATATTATCTCTCTTCCAACTTTATTCGGCTCATCCAATTCCTGTTTTAACTTTCTCAACTGCTCCTGTCTCCTCCTTAGAAATGTAACCTGTTGCAAGATTTCAATCTCTTTAATTTTTTCCTGTCTCCCCGAGTACCAATCCTTCTTAATTGCAATCTCTTTCAGTATACAATGTCCTCTTATAACAGCTTTGAAAGCGTCCCATACTACCGGGATCTTGGCTGAAGCATTGTTTTCTTTAAAATACCAACCAATTTGTTTTCTAATATATTCCCCGTCAATCTCTTTTGCCATTATTAGGTTATTGTACCGCCATCTCCTACTTTTTCCATCCTCTTCCAGTCCCAGCTCCACAAATAGTGGAGCATGGTCTGAAATCCATATTCCCATAGTTTTTGCAATTCTAACACTGATTTCACTCCCTTCTTTAATTAGCATATAGTCAATATAAGAGAAAGTCTTATGTCTGTTGGAGAAGAAGGTAGGTTTGGTATTGGGGTTTCCTCTCTCAAAAACATCCTTTAATCCCCATTTACATAATCTGAAAGTACTATCGTTCTTTATATTCCAATTAAAGTCTGCTGTAACGATAACTTCCCCTTCAGCGTAAAACTGCAGTCTATTTTCTTTATAATTTTTTTCTGTCTGGTGTTAGTGCTGTATATATTAGCTATTGTAAATATTTTTTTGTGACACTTTAATTTTTAAGAATATAAATCTACCATCATTATCTTTTTTCCGGCTCAGAACCTCTGGCCTAAGATTTATATTACATAGTATAGTGACCCCTCTAGCCTTGCTCGTGGCTTTCGATTCTGCTATTAGGCCCCATTGCTGAGAGCATAACAAAGGTCGGTTGTTTGCTTTGGCTCTATGACTCTCCTGAAGGCATAGTATATCCACTTTCGTTTTCTTTGCCAATGTCAGTACCCTGTAGCGTTTGGTGTTTGAGGCCAGCCCGTTAACATTTAAAGATAAAACCTTTAAAGATCTATCCATTATCCCAGCTACTGTTTATTTTTTGAATCCCTCTGTGTACATATATTATATTTTCAATTCTGACGCATTCAACTCCCCCCTGAGACTCACTTAGGGATCTCCATGATCCCTGTCTCATGGTATCTTGGAGAACCACACTCCTCTCCCTTCGCTCTTGGAAAGTTTATATCAGAAAAAGCAACATATATATATATTTACAAAAGACCATTTTAGATGTCTCTAGTATATATTATTTCTTGCTGTTTCCTTCCCCTCTCGACTTCCGTCTTCTTTTATTCTCTTGTCTCTGCACTGGAGATTCTTGAGATTCTTCACTCGACGCTCCCTGTTGGTCTACCTGCAATTCTTCCGAACATGAGAGTTCTTGCTCAGTCTGTCCTTGTAGTCCAACTCCTAAATCAGCTAACTTTTTTTTTTTTTGCTTCACCAGGGTTCTTAGCAGAATATTTCCTGCTGTCTTTAAAAACCAACAGTGTAGCAGGGTAGGCCCAGGTAAAGAGGATTTTATGATTGTAGAGAGCTTGTGCAAACCGCTGCATACGTTTCCTGTCTTGAAGCGTTTCCTGAGAAAAGTCTTGTCTCACTATGACCTTTTGCTGTTTAAACAGCAGGTCTGCTTTCTGCCGGAGTGATTTATAAATTTGATCTCTTACCTTCTCTCTTGTGCGTGTCATAATTACAACCCTGGGAAGCCCAGAGCCTCCTCGTGATGTGAACACCCGGTGCACTCTCTCAATTTCATTCTGCTCCATTTCAATTCCTTGTTCTTTGAGCCATTGTAACATCTCTTTTTCCAGGTCCGTATTCCCAATCTCTTCAGAAATACCAGCGAATTTTAAATTCCTTCTGCACAGTCTATCGTTCATTTGTGAAATCCTTTTTGTCAGAGATTCTATTTTGTTTACGTTTGCATCAGCTACCTCTTTTGCATACTCTGCTATTTTCATAACTTTTTCTACTGTAGCAGTCATTCTTCTCATCTCTCCTTTCAAGTCTTGCATATCAGCGCGAACATTTGCTTCTGAACGCTGAATCATTTCACCCAGCTCCTTCAAAGACTTGGCCATCTTGTTAAGTCCTTCTCAAGTCTTTCCCAAATAAATAGATAAACCGCCGTTTTAAACACTAACTCACTCCAATCCAGGACTTGGACCTAAGCCCAGTTTTCGGTCAGTTATCTCAGCTATCAGTTTGCAGAGAGTTATTTGTTTTTCAGGCTTTTAATTAGTAAAGTCCCAAGAGCGAGACGGGTGTGCCGACGCATGTGCAGTTCTGCTTTCACCTGGCTTTAGAGCTACTACAATTGGTGGTAATTTCAATTCTGCCCCTTTAGGCGTGAAGGCTATTTGAGCTTGAATTTTAGATAGAAAATCACGTCCCAAAAGGGGACTGGGACATTCTGGTACATAAAGAATCTGATGAGTGAGGATCCTCCCTCCAATCTGGCACTCTTGGGGTTGCAGAAAGGGTTTTATTGCTGGCTCAGACTGGTTTGAACAGGTCTAGGCTGGTTTGAACCAGTCCAAGCTGGGTGGTACAGGTCCAATTGGAACCGGTCCAATCGAGTTTGAACCAGCTGAAACCAGTTGGGAAAAGTCCATTCGGGTTCCAGCTTGCCCACACCAGTTTGAATTGGCCCAGACTGGTTAGAACTGGCTCAGACTGGTTGGAACAGGTCTAGGCTGGTTTGAACCGGTCCAAGTCGGTTGAAACAGGTCCAAGCCGGTTGGAACCATCTAGGCCAGTTTGAACCGGTCTTGGCCGGTTTGAACAGGTCTAGGCTGGTTTTAAAGAGCCCAAGCCAGTTTGAGCAGTTCCAAGTGGGTTAGAACTGGCCCAGACAGGTTGGAGCAGGTCCAGACCAGTTGGAGCAGCTGCAGGTCATTTGAAACTGAATTTGACCAGTTCAAACCAGCCTAGACCAGTTCAAACTGGCTTCAACCAGCACAAATCAGCTTGGACTGGTTCAAACCAGTCTAGACCTCTTCCAACCAGTCTGAGCTAGTTCCAACCAGTCTGGGAAAGTTGGAACAAGCCTGGACCTTTTCCAACTGGTTTCGGCTGGTTCCAACTGGCTTGGGCTGGATCCAACTGGTATGAAATGATTCCAACAGGTCTGGGCTGGTTCCAAGCGACATAGACCTGTTCCAACCAGCCTGGACCTGTTGTAACCAGCTTGGGTCAGTTTCAAATGATCTGCACCTGCTCCAACTAGCCTGGACTGCTCCAACCTGTCTGGGCCAGTTCCAACCCACTTGTAACTGTTCAAACCGGCCTAGACCGGTACAAACCTGACTTGACCAGTTCAAACCAGCTTGGACCGGCACAAACCGGCCTAGACCGGTTCATACTGATCTAGACTGGTTCCAAGCAGCTTGGACCTGTTTCAACCGACTTGGACCGGTTCAAACCAGCCTAGACCTGTTCCAACCAGTCTGGGCCTGTTCCAACTGGCCTGGGCAAGTTGGAACCCACCTGGACATTTTCCAACTGCTTGCTTGAAAGCCCGGAAGGGTTAACACCAGCAGGGGGAGCCCTGCTGATGCACATCAACTGGAACCAATTCATACCTGTTGGGTCCGGTCCACACCGGTTGAACCAGCCCAAAGCAGTTGCAAAAGGTCCAGGTGGGTTCCAACTTGCACAGACCAGTTGGAATTGGCCCAGACTGGTTGAAACAGGTCTAGGCTGGTTTGAACCAGTCCAAGTCGGCTGAAACAGGTCCAAGCCGGTTGGAACCAGTCTAGGCCAGTTTGAACCAGTCTAGGCCGGTTTCTGTGGGTCCAAGCAGGTTTGAACCTGTCGAGGCAGTTTTGTACTGGTCTAAGCCGGTTTGAACAGTTCCAAGTGGGTTGGAACTGGCCCAGACAGGTTGGAGCAGGTCCAGGCCAGTTGGAGCAGGTGCAGGTCATTTGAAACTGGCCCAAGCTGGTTACGACAGTTCCAGGCTGCTTGGAACAGGTCTATGTTTCTTGGAAGCAGCCCAGACCACTTGGAATCATTTCATACCAGTTGGATCCAGGTGAAGCCAGTTGGAACCAGCCGAAACCAGTTGGAAAAGGTCCAGGTGGGCTCCAACTTGCCCAGACCAGTTTGAACTGGCCCAGACCGGTTGGAACTAGCTCAGACTGGTTGGAACAGGTCTAGACTGGTTTGAACCAGTCCAAGCTGATTTGTGCTGGTTGAAGCCGGTTTGAACAGGTCTAGGCTGGTTTGAACTAGTCAAATTCAGTTTCAAATGACCTGCACCTGCTCCAACTGGCCTGGATCTGCTCCAACCTGTCTGGGCCAGTTCCAACCCACTTGGAACTGCTCAAACTGGCTTGGGCCATTTCAAACAAGCCTAGACCATTTCAAACTGGCCTAGACTGGTTCCAACCAGCTTGGACCTGTTTCAACCGACTTGGACTGGTTCAAACCAGCCTAGACCAGTTCTAAGCAGTCTGAGCCACTTCCAACCAGTCTGGGCCAGTTCAAACTGGTGTGGGCAAGTTGGATCCCGCCTGGACATTTCCCAATTGGTTTCAGCTGGTTCAAACCGGCTTGGACCTGTTCCACCCGACTTGGACCGGTTCAAACCAGCCTAGACCAGTTCTAAGCAGTCTGAGCCACTTCCAACGAGTCTGGGCCAGTTCAAACTGGTGTGGGCAAGTTGGATCCCCCCTGGACATTTCCCAATTGGTTTCAGCTGGTTCAAACCAGCTTGGACCTGTTCCACCCAGCTTGGACCGGTTCAAACCAGCCTAGACCTGTTCAAACCAGTCTGAGCCAGTCCGGCCTTGGGAACTTAGAATCCGCCTGGACTTTTTCAAACTGCTTTGGGCTGGTTCCTACTGGCTTGGGCTGGATCCAACCAGTATGAAGGGGTCCCAGCAGGTCTGGGCTGCTTCCAAGTGACACAGAGCTGTTCCAACCGGCCTAGACTTCTTCAAACTGGCTCAGACCGGCAGAAACCAGCCTGGACCAGTTCAAACTGGCCTAGACCAGCTCAAACCGGCTTGGACCGGCACCAACTGGCCTAGTCTGGTTCAAACTGGCCTAGACCAGTTCCAACCGGCTTGGACCGGTTCAAACCATCCTAGTCCAAGCTAGTCCAAACCAGCTTGGACTGGCACAAACCTGCCTAGACCGGTTCATACTGGCTTAGACTGGTTCCAACCGGCTTGGACATGTTTCAACCGACTTGGACCGGTTCAAACCAGCCTAGACCTGTTCCAAGCAGTCTGAGCCAGTTCCAACCAGTCTGGGCCAATTCAAACTGGTCTGGGCAAGTTAGAACCCGCATGGACTTTTCCCAACTGGTTTCCAACTGGTCTGAACCGGTTCCAACAGAATTGATGGTAACAGGGCGGCGGGGCACTGAATGTGGACCTTTCACTACCGCATTTCCAAATCAGGGAACTGCATTTTGATCGGGAACAAAGGGACGCAAATCTCTGAGAATCTGGTGAGTAGCACTTCACAAGGGACATAGCGATGCAGCGGAGCGTGTTCAATGGCTTGTAATTCAAGCACTCCACTCGGCTGTATGATAGCAAATTTCAACAGGGCTTTCTCAGGGGACTATGGTATCAAACCGACCCCAGAGACTTTGAGAACGCATTGTGAGCTGAATTGGCCAAGCCAGGTTGCGTGGCGAGTTCCCGCCTCCCACCAGTAGGAATAAAGATACATGACACCGTTATTTTAAGGTTAATGGGCTAAAATTGCCCGCAACTTTATTGGTTGCAGGTGATGAGCAGTATTGGCTTAGGCATTCGTCTTATCCGACTATCTGGCTTCGGCCTGCTTGCTTGAAGATCCGGAAGGGTTAACACCAGCAGGGGGAGCCCTGCTGATGCACATCAACTAGGCACTCCCCCGGGGTCACCACTCGGGGGCGTGCCTTGGGCCCTGGCCTCCATAGGCTTCGGACAGGGCCACGCCCCCCGGAATCCTTTACCGGCTGAGACCAGCAAAAACCAGCCTAGACCGATTCGAACCAGCTTGGACCGGCACAAATCGGCATTGACCGGTTCAAATCAGCCTAGACCTGTTGCAACCAGTCTGAGCTACTTCCAAATTCTAACCAGCTTGGGCAAGTTTCAAATGACCTGCACCTGCTCCAACTGGCGTGGAGCTGCTCGAAGCTGTCTGGAACTGTTCAAACTGGTTTGGGCTGGCTCAAACCAGCCTAGACCTGTTCAAAGCGGCTTGGACCGGCATAAACTGGCATAGACCAGTTCAAACTGGCTTGGACCTGCACAAACCGCCTTGGACCTGCACAAACTGACCTAGACCGGTTCAAACCGGTTTGGACTGGCACAAACCAACCTCGACCAGTTCAAGCCAGCCTCGGCTGGTTCAAACCCACTTGGACAAGCACAAAGCGGCCTAGACCAGTTCAAAGTGGCCTAGACATGCTCAAACCAGCCTAGACCAGTTCAAACCGGTTTGGACCTGCCAAACTGGCTTAAACCAGCACAAACTGCCCTAGATCGGTTGAAACAGGCCGAGACCAATTCAAACCAGCTTCGACTGGCACAAACCAGCCTTGACCAATTCATACGGCTTCGACCGGATCAAACCAGCCTAGACCTGTTGCAACTAGTATGAGCTATTTCCAACCAGTCTAGGCCACTTTAAACTGGTCTGGGCAAGTTGGAACCAGCCTGGACTTTTTCCAACTGGTTTGGGCTGGTTCCAACCGGCTTGGGCGGGACCCAACTTGTATGAACTGGTTCCGACTGGTCTGGACTGGTTCCAAGTGACATAGTCCTCTTTGAACCGGACTGGACCTTTTCTAACCAGTTTGGGGCAGATTCAAATGATCTGCACCTGCTCCAACTGGCCCGGACCTGATCCAACCTGTCTGGGCCATTTCCAACCCACTTGGAATTGCTCAAACTGGCTTAGGCCGGTTCAAACTGGCTTGGACCAGAACAAACCGCCCTAGACCGGTTCAAACTGGCCTAGACCAGTTCAAACCAGCTTGGACCAGCTTGGACTGGTTCCAGTCGGTCTCAACAGCTTCCAACCAGCCTAGACCTGTTCTAACCAGCTTGGGCCAGTTTCAAATGACCTGCACCTGCTCCAACTGGCCTGGATCTGCTCCAACCTGTCTGGGCCAGTTCCATCCCACTTGGAACTGCTGAAACTGGCTTGGGCCATTTCAAACCGGCCTATACCAGTTGAAACTGTCCAAGACAGGTTCAAACCGGCCTCGATTAGTTCAAACCGGTTTGGACTGGTACAAGCTGGTCTCCACAGGTTTGAACCGGCTTGGACCAGTTCCAACCAGCCTGGACCTGTTCTAAAAATCATGGGCCAGTTTCAAATGACCTGCACCTGCTCCAACTGGTCTGAGCAGGTTGGTACCCACCAGGAATTTTTCCAACTGGTTTGTGCTGGTTCCAAACAGCTTGGACTGGATCCAGCTGGTATGAACTTGTTCCAACTGGGCTAGGATGGTTCCAAGTGACATAGACCTGTTCCAACCGGCCTGGACCCAATCTAACCAGCTTGGGCCAGTTTCAAATGACATCCACCTGTTTCAACCGGTTCAAACCAGCCTAGACCTGTTCCAAGCAGTCTGAGCCAGTTCCAACCAGTCTGGGCAAGTTGGAACCCACATGGACTTTTCCCAACTTGTTTCAACTGGTTCAAACCGGTCTGAACCGGTTCCAACAGAATTGATGGTAACAGGGCGCCCGGGCACTGAATGTGGACCTTTCAGTACCGCCTTTCCAAATCAGGTGACTGCATTTTGATCGGGAACAAAGGGAAGCGAATCTCTGAGAATCTGGTGAGTAGCACTTCACAAGGGACATAGCGATGCAGCGGAGCGTGTTCAACGGCTTGTAATTCGAGCACTCCACTAGTATGATAGCAAATTTCAACAGGGCTTTCTCAGGGGACTATGGTATCAAACCGACCCCAGAGACTTTGAGAACGCATTGTGAGCTGAATTGGCCAAGCCAGGTTGCGTGGCGAGTTCCCGCCTCCCACCAGTAGGAATAAAGATACATGACACCGTTATTTTAAGGTTAATGGGCTAAAATTGGCCGCAACTTTATTGGTTACAGGTGATGAGCAATATTGGCTTAGGCATTCGTCTTATCCGACTATCTGGCTTCGGCCTGCTTGCTTGAAGATCCGGAAGGGTTAACACCAGCAGGGGGAGCCCTGCTGTTACACATCAACTAGGCACTCCCCCGGGGTCACCACTCGGGGGCGTGCCTTGGGCCCTGGCCTCCATAGGCTTCGGACAGGGCCACGCCCCCCGGAATCCTTTACCGGCTGAGACCAGCAAAAACCAGCCTAGACCGATTCGAACCAGCTTGGACCGGCACAAATCGGCATTGACCGGTTCAAATCAGCCTAGACCTGTTGCAACCAGTCTGAGCTACTTCCAAATTCTAACCAGCTTGGGCAAGTTTCAAATGACCTGCACCTGCTCCAACTGTCGTGGAGCTGCTCGAAGCTGTCTGGAACTGTTCAAACTGGTTTGGGCTGGCTCAAACCAGCCTAGACCTGTTCAAAGCGGCTTGGACCGGCACAAACTGGCTTAGACCGGTTCAAACCGGTTTGGACTGGCACAAACCAACCTCGACCAGTTCAAGCCAGCCTTGGCTGGTTCAAACCCACTTGGACAAGCACAAAGCTGCCTAGACCAGTTCAAAGTGGCCTAGACATGCTCAAACCAGCCTAGACCGGTTCAAACCGGTTTGGACCTGCCAAACTGGCTTAAACCAGCACAAACTGCCCTAGATCGGTTGAAACAGGCCTAGACCAGTTCAAACCAGTTTCGACTGGCACAAACCAGCCTTGACCAGTTCATACGGCTTCAACCGGTTCAAGCCAGCCTAGACCTGTTGCAACCAGTATGTGCTGATCCCGGGGGGGAAGGTTACTGTTGGCATAGTCAAAGTCCGGTCCTGGGTCACTAGCCTGGAATCAGTCCACAAGGAGTGGGGCAAGGTCCAAAGCAGGAAGCCGGGTGGGGACAGGAGCACTGGGGAGTCAGGTCTGGGTCCGGGCTGGAACAGGTACTCAACAACGATGTTGCTCCCACAACCTGGGACCGGGCCGACTGGCCTTTATCTGTTCTGAGGCCAGGGGCGGTCCCGGCCCCCAGGAGACCCGCCTCTCTTGGCCTTAAAGCGAGCACTCCTCCTGGGAGAAACCAGTTCCCTTTGCCTCTCTGCCCTTCGCCTCTGCAGTTCAGGAGAGGCTGAAGGGTTACTGGGCCCAGGGGGAGACTCACCTGCAGGCACTGAGTCCTCAACCACCTCTGGAGCCAGAGTGGAACCACCTGGTGCCTGCTCCTGAGGATCCGGCACAGGTGCAGGCGCTTCAGAATCAAGGCCCTGCCCCAGTTCAGCCGGCCCTGGAGGTGGGGACTCCTGTGCTGGCTGGGATTCCTCTGGTTCAGCCTCTGAATCGGAATCCCAGACCATCACACAGTATGAGCTATTTCCAACCAGTCTAGGCCAGTTTAAACTGGTCTGGGCAAGTTGGAACCAGCCCGGACCTTTTCCAACTGGTTTGGGCTGGTTCCAACCGGCTTGGGCAGGACCCAACTTGTATGAACTGGTTCCGACTGGTCTGGACTAGTTCCAAGCGACATAGTCCTCTTTGAACCGGCCTGGACCTTTTCTAACCAGCTTGGGCCAGATTCAAATGACCTGCACCTGCTCCAACTGGCCTGGACCTGATCCAACCTGTCTGGGCCATTTCCAACCCACTTGGAACTGCTCAAACTGGCTTAGGCTCAAACTGGCTTGGACCAGCACAAACCGCCCTAGACCGGTTCAAACCGGCCTAGACCAGTTCAAACCAGCTTGGACCAGCTTGGGCTGGTTCCAATCGGTCTCATCAGCTTCCAACCGGCCTAGACCTGTTCTAACCAGCTTGGGCCAGTTTCAAATGACCTGCACCTGTTCCAACTGGCCTGGATCTGCTCCAACCTGTCTGGGCCATTTCCAGCCCACTTGGAACTGCTCAAACTGGCCTATACCAGTTGAAGCTGGCCAAGACAGGTTCAAACCGGCCTCGATTGGTTCAAACTGGTTTGGACTGGTTCAAGCTGGTCTCAACAGGTTTGAACCGGCTTGGACCAGTTCCAACCAGCCTGGACCTGTTCTAAAAATCTTGAGCCAGTTTCAAATGACCCGCACCTGCTCCAACTAGCCTGGACCTGCTCGAAGCTGTCTGGAACTGTTCAAACAGGCTTGGTCTGGGACAAACTAGCCTGTTCAAACCAGCTTGGACCAGCACAAACTGGCCTACACCAGTTCAAACCGGCCTAGACATGTTCAAACCAGTCTGAGCCAGTTCCAAGCAGTCTGGGCCAAAGCAAACCAGTCTGAACAGGTTCCAACTGGCTTGGACAGGTTCAAACCAACCTAGATGAACTAGGTGTCAGTATATAGAAACATCACCGCTGCAGACAGCCTGATTGTTGACACCACATGATGCGCTTATCTGTGGGAAAGAAGAATTTCCCAGGATGTTCACAGGCTGGATAAGTCTTTGTGAAGAGTGTAACTTGAAACCTTCTGTGTGTGCATGTTCAGGAAGTTTGTCAGACTTGCTGGAAGAACTGAACTGAAAGGACGTGTTTTTCTCTAGTGCTGTAATGTCAGAAATAAACATCATGATTTCTGACTTATTTTCTTTCCCCTGCGGAAGCAGGAGGGAGGGGTTGTGCATTTTGCCCATGCTTGGGAAAATGTCGCCTATCAAAATCTCCCTGGTCTGTCTGGAGCTTACCGGTAAGCAAGCTCCGAGGACAGTGAGAGGGGCCAGCCTCTATGGAGGGGGCTTGCAAACCAACAATTGGTAGCAGAGCCCAATGGTTGCAACAGCAAGACGGCTGAGCACCAGGTGGGAGCACCAGGTGTTTTTTTGCTGATAAGCAGCGATCCACGGACCTCTGCAATGCTGATTTATGGCTGGATGGTGAACGCGAATTGAAAAGTCTTCGGTTCCCTGAGAAAACAAGGCTCCTGTTTTGGATAAAACTCAGCGGAGAGGCCGCATACTTTGCATTCCAGAGCTGATAAGAAGTTCCATTGCTATGCGACAAGTCGTGAGTACTTTTTGAGCTAAATTTATGAACTGGTTAGTTTAAAAAGCATAGAGAGAAAAGAAGCTTCAAAAACGAAAGCAAGCGACGCTTGTTGTAAACAAACTTGGAAAGGGGACTTTCCAAGAAGAGCGCTGATTGTTGTTGGATTGCAGCGAAGGCTTATTGTTTACAGATTCTCTGTGGAAGGGAAATTTCCAGGCAGCTGGGCTGACTGCCAAGTGCAAGCAGCTTGTAAACAGACTATTGGATTTCCCAGTTTGTAGTAACATTATACAGGAGGCAGCAACGAAAACCATCCCAATGAAAAGGAAATGCAAGAAAGCAAAGTGGCTGTCCAATGAGGCCTTACAAATAGCGGGGGAGAGAAGGCAAGCAAAATGCAAGGGAGATCGTGAAACATACAGGAAATTGAATGCAGATTTCCAAAGAATAGCAAGGAGAGACAAGAAGACCTTCTTAAACAAGCAATGCAAAGAAATAGAGGAAAGCAATAGAATGGGAAGAACCAGAGATCTGTTCAAGAAAATTGGAGATATGAAAGGAACATTTCGTACAAAGATTTCCATAATAAAGGACAAAAGTGGAAAGGACCTAACAGAAGCAGAAGACATCAAGAAGAGGTGGCAAGAATACACAGAGGAATTATACCAGAAAGAAACGGATGTCTCATATACCCCAGGTAGTGTGGTTGCTGACCTTGAGCCAGACATCCTGGAGAGTGAAGTCAAATGGGCCTTAGAAAGCACTGCAAATAACAAGGCCAGTGGAAGTGATGGTATTCCAGCTGAACTATTTAAAATTTTAAAAGATGATGCTGTTAAGGTGCTACACTCAATATGCCAGCAAGTTTGGAAAACTCAGCAGTGGCCAGAAGATTGGAGAAGATCAGTCTACATCCCAATCCCAAAGAAGGGCAGTGCCAAAGAATGCTCCAACTATCGCACAATTGCACTAATTTCTCACGCTAGCAAGGTTATGCTTAAAATTCTACAAGGCAGGCTTAAGCAGTATGTGGACCGAGAACTCCCAGAAGTGCAAGCTGGATTTAGAAGAGGCAGAGGAACCAGAGACCAAATTGCAAACATGCGCTGGATTATGGAGAAAGCTAGAGAGTTCCAGAAAGACATTTACTTCTGCTTCATTGACTATACAAAAGCCTTTGACTGTGTCGACCATGGCAAACTATGGCAAGTTCTTAAAGAAATGGGAGTGCCTGATCACCTCATCTGTCTCCTGAGAAATCTCTATGTGGGACAAGAAGCTACAGTTAGAACTGGATATGGAACAACTGACTGGTTCAAAATTGGGAAAGGAGTACGACAAGGCTGCATTTTGTCTCCCTGCTTATTTAACTTATATGCAGAATTCATCATGCGAAAGGCTGGGCTGGATGAATCCCTAGCCGGAATTAAGATTGCCGGAAGAAATATCAACAACCTCAGATATGCAGATGACACAACCTTGATGGCAGAAAGTGAGGAGGAATTAAAGAACCTTTTATTGAGGGTGAAAGAGGAGAGTGCAAAATATGGTCTGAAGCTCAACATCAAAAAAACGAAGATCATGGCTACTGGTCCCATCACCTCCTGGCAAATAGAAGGGGAAGAAATGGAGGCAGTGAGAGATTTTACTTTCTTGGGCTCCATGATCACTGCAGATGGTGACAGCAGCCACGAAATTAAAAGACGCCTGCTTCTTGGGAGAAGGGCAATGACAGGCCTAGACAGCATCTTGAGAAGTAGAGACATCACCTTGCCAACAAAGGTCCGTATAGTTAAAGCTATGGTTTTCCCAGTAGTGATGTATGGAAGTGAGAGCTGGACCATAAAGAAGGCTGATCGCTGAAGAATTGATGCTTTTGAATTATGGTGCTGGAGGAGACTCTTGAGAGTCCCATGGACTGCAAGAAGATCAAACCTCTCCATTCTGAAGGAAATCAGCCCTGAGTGCTCACTGGAAGGACAGATTGTGAAGCTGAGGCTCCAGTACTTTGGCCACCTCATGAGAAGAGAAGACTCCCTGGAGAAGACCCTGATGTTGGGAAAGATGGAGGGCACAAGGAGAAGGGGGCGACAGAGGACGAGATGGTTGGATAGTGTTTTCGAGGTTACCAGCATGAGTCTGACCAAGCTGCGGGGGGCAGTGGAGGACAGGAGTGCCTGGCGTTCTCTGGTCCATGGGGTCACGAAGAGTCGGACACGACTAAACGACTAAACAACAACAACAACAAGCTGCAGCTGCAGCTTGGGATTAAAGATGGCTCTGTTCTCTCAGAAACTGAATAGCCAAAACTGGCTAGAATGGTCATTTGCAATGGAATTTTTGCTGGTGGGAGAGCAATTATGGGACTTACTGCAAACTCCACAACCTGTTGCTGTACAAGCACAGGGGAAGAAGGCTGCAGTTCAAAGTGAATTGAAGCAGCGTGTCCTGAGAAAATGTGGACGCTTATCTTGAGCCAGTCCTAAAGGGTGCAGAAGAACCAAGGGTCGCTTGGGAGTCACTCCGCAAAGCTTGTGAAGCTAGGGTGGGAAGCAAGGACTGAGAGTTGGTTGCCCCAAAGGGGGAGAGCCAAGATGAAGCTAACCAAATTCTTGAGAGCTCATCGAAAGCTGGGAGGAGCTTTGAGCCACAACAAGGAAGTGAAGGGACTCTTGCTGCTGCTGTTGCTGATGATGATCCTAGCACTGCTGCAATGGCTGTTGCTGATGGGGGAGTGAAGCTCAGAAATCAAGCACCCCCACTAATATTGCTACAGAGGAGAAAGCTGTAGCTCAGAATGCTGTTCGTCAGGAGACACCACATCAGGAGAAAGGAGCTAGAGGGAGCTCTGTAAAGCCTCAGACTTCAAGCAAAGGTCGTACCCAGTCCCAGGCAAAACCAGATATGGCTTTGATGTCACTAAAAGCCACATCATCCGTGGAGAACTCATTTATTGTAGACACAGGATGCACGCAACACATGGCGTCACGCCGGGAACTGTTTTCTACGTTCGAGAAGCAACGCTTCACTGTGAAACTGGCCAATGGTCAGGAAATGGAAGCAACCGGGATCAGAACTGTGTATCTAGAAAGCCTGAACTTGACAGTAAACAATGTTTATTTTGTTCCAGGTTTAAAGTACAATCTGCTGAGTGTATCTTAGATCACTAAGAAGAAACTGGTGTTGTCATATGATGAGGAAAGCTGCAAAATCTACAAAGATGGAGAGCTGTATCTTTCTGCCAGAGAGAAAGATGGACTGTATCTGTTGACATTTGATGAAAGTGATTATAAAATGTGCACAGCATGTGAATCTAAAATGCTTTCTCTTGCAGGTATCTCGAGAGAAGACACGAGAGGAAAGGCAACAAAGATTAACAGTGTTTTTCAGCGAGTGTATGCTGATGTAATTGGTCCTTTAGCACCTTCTAGAGGCAATGCAAAATACTATCTTGTATTTGTTGATCATTTTTCTCAATATGTATGGATTTACACATTGAGATCTCCCAGAGAAACCTTAGAAAGGTTTAAGGAGTTTTGTGATAAGGTTAAGAATATTCATGATGCTAATATTGATTTTCTTTTCACAGATAAGAAGCCAATTTTTCTTTCACAGGATTTTCAGGATTTCCTGGAGAAGCAAGGGATAGAGCACAAGGTTGTTGTCTCAGAGGCTGCATGGAACAAAACTGTTTGTGTAAAAGTGAACAAGGAGTTGCAGAATGGCATGAAGGCACAATTGCTGAGTTCACACTTGCCACATGAGTATTGGGCTGAATCTTTATCTTGTTTTTGTTACACCTGGGTGAGAAAGGTTTCGAAAGGTATGGAATGTTCTCCTTTTGAGAGGCTGTTCCATAGAAAACCTTCTGTCTCGCATTTTAAGGTTTTTGGATCTCAAATCAGGACGGAAACTCCAGAAGGGGTGAAGAATGCCAGAGGCATTTTTGTGGGTTATGAAAAGGGTCCCTACAGAGTAATTTTGTCTGAATCTGGTCAGGTGATTCTCACAAAATTTCTAGAGAGTGCTCCTGGACAGGAGAGAGTAATTTTTCACACATATCCCACTGCTGATGATTCAGATGATGAATTTGATTATTCTGATTATAGTGATACTGAAAGTGACACAGAAAGCTCAGAGAGTTCTGTTGACACAGTCATTGAGAAAGGTTCACACACAAAAGCTAGATCTTCACAGGTTAAGGATGAACCACTGTTTACTACTGGAACTGGTTCTTCGAAATGTCCTGAGACTGAACCAGTCAGCAAAGAGGATCAGCACCTCATACGCAGGTCTGAGAGAATCACAAAGGGCGTACCACCCGAGAGGTATTCTCAAGAGTTTGCTAGTTCAGCTGTTGCATGTGTTACTATTGTTGACAACTCAAGACAGGTTGAAGCTGTGTCTAAGTCAGAGACAAAGACACAACAGGGAGTTGCTAAGCATAATACAACATTCCCTAGTCAAGGTAATGCAGAAGCACTCATTCCTTGGAAAACTGACAACCAGAGAGTTACATTGGTGAAACCAGTGGCGGGTAGTTCCAAGGGTGGAACTGAAACAACAGGGGATTGTTACATGTATAACAACTGTTTGTTTTCTTCTCTGGATCAAGCTTTGTCCACAGCTAATGATGATTCATATGGGGGAGGATGTCAGGATATGGAAACATCACCGCTGCAGACAGCCAGATTGTTGACACCACATGATGCGCCTATCTGTGGGAAAGAAGAATTTCCCAGGACGTTCACAGGCTGGATAAGTCTTTGTGAAGAGTGTAACTTGAAACCTTCTATGTGCGCATGTTCAGGAAGTTTGTCAGACTTGCTGGAAGAACTGAGCTGAAAGGACGTGTTTTTCTCTAGTGCTGTAATGTCAGAAATAAACATCATGTAAATAGATTTCTGACTTATTTTCTTTCCCCTGCGGAAGCAGGAGGGAGGGGTTGTGCATTTTGTCCATGCTTGGGAAAATGTTGCCTATCAAAATCTCCCTGGTCTGTCTGGATATCAGCCAGAGGAGGTTACCGGTAAGCAAGCTCCGAGGACAGTGAGAGGGGCCAGCCTCTATGGAGGGGGCTTGCAAACCAACACTAGCACTCCCCCGGGGTCACCGCTCGGAGGCGTGCCTTGGGCCCTGGCCTCCATAGGCTTCCAATGGGGCCAAGCCCCCCCCCCCCGGAATCCTTTACCAAACTACCCTTCAATATCTGGGGGAGGTGATGGTGCTGCTCCCCCCATACATCTACATAACAATACCCATACCAATGCCTAACCACCACTGGAGCAAAGCTCACCGCCAATAGCTTCAGACCTGCAACCAGTCCCTAATCCCCACAGATATGTCAGCCAACCAAACATCGTTTCCTACATTGGAAATATGCACGCCATCCTCGCAGTAGAGGGTCACCTTATTGAACTGGATGTTGGAGTGGTCAATGTCCCGCCCCCCAGCGCTGCCACTCTACGCGCCACTGAGCGTTCCAGGATCTTTCTGGATTTGTTCATAGCAACAGGGCATCAGCAGTCCCTCCAAGTGGGCCTTTCCAACAGTGATGACCAAATTATGACTAAATTTGGGAAAGAAATCCTCAGATCATCAAAATCATTGAAAATGTTCCACATTAAGTCCACGCTCTTCCAGTAGGCCAAATCATTTTCACCCAGCTGAATGACAAGGGCATTGGGTGGGCCTTTCACAGTGGCTCTAGCTTTTACTGCTGGCAGAAATTCCCCCAACGCATTCCACGGTGAGTGATCCAGGAGATTTCAATGTTTTTTGGCAGATCCAACCCGCACCCCTGGCCACGCCTGGCAGCACGGTTTCTGGCCCAGTGGACGATACTATGGCCTATGATCCAAATGCGCACAACCACGTCACCTAAAAGGAAAAGAGCATAACAAGGCGGGGTCAGGGGTGATGAAAACAGTCATAAAGGCCTCCGAATGTACCCTTTAAAAGCATCTGACTTCCATCGACCCAGATCCTTTATCCTTTCAGCTGGTAGGCCTAAGTGTACTGCTTTAGTGGTTGTCCCGATCTGAAATGAATGGGCCACAAATGGTCAGGGGTCCCTTTAACTTTACTATCTTAACTTTAGTTTCTTTACCAGCCTATACCTTCCTAATATCTTCTGACTGATTATCTCAACTGTTTGACTGACTCCTCTTAACAAATTCTTTTCCTCTCTCACACCAGACTAGCCCAACCCACAGACTTATCTTCTCTGTCTCTTATAACTCCAGACTGTCTTCTCAACAACTCTAACTCTAACTCTTACTCTCTCAAAAAACCTCTGCGGAAAAGGCGTTCCACAAAGTTTCATGGAAATTTCTACAAATATTATTAGACCAGATGGACATGGGAGACCAAATTACAAGAGGGTTAAAAGCAATTTATGAACAACAAGAAGCAAATATAATAATAAATAATGACATGACTGATTATTTTAAAATACAGAAGGGCACCAGACAAGGGTGCCCACTTTCACCATTATTATTCATTTTGGTTTTGGAAATACTAAATCAAGAAATCAGACTGGATCAAGAAATAAATGGAATATCCCTAGGGGAGAAAATATACAAAATAAGGGCATTTGCAGATGATTTAGTGTTAATGGTGGAAAATCCAAAGGAAAGCATAGCAAAGGCTCTAGAAAAAATGGAAAACTTTGGAAGGGTTTCAGGTTTTGCTTTGAATAAAGAAAAAATGAAACTAATGGTAAAGAACATGGGAGACCAAGAGAAAAAGGAACTGGTAGAAAAATTTGGATTACAAATTGTAAAAAAAGTGAAATATTTAGGAATCCAAATAACAATGAAAAATATAAATTTGTTTGAAGATAATTATAAAAATTTTTTGGAAGAAACAAAAAGAGAAATGGAAATTTGGACAAGATTGAATTTAACACTGGGGTAGAATTTTGGCTATTAAAATGAATATTTTACCAAAACTCTTGTTCCTTTTTCAAATGATTCCCATAATAAGTAAAGATGATTGTTTAAAAAAATGGAAAATGGACCTAACAAAGTTTATATGGCAAGGCAAAAAGCCATGGATCAAACATAAATGATTAACCGACATAAAAGAGCAGGGAGGCTTTGGACTCCCAGACCTGAGACTATATTACGATGCAGCATGCTTTAGTTGGATCAGAGACTGGATTAAGTTAGATAATAGTGACATTTTAGACTTGGAGAGATGGAACAACAGATACGGTTGGCATGCCTATCTAATTTACAACAAAGTGGCAGTACAATAAGAATTTCTCAGTCATGTAATTAGAAATGCATTATACAAGGTCTGGGTGAGACATAGAAGGTTGTTAGAACCAAAAACCCCATGGTGGGTCTCACCGTTAGAAGTAATATCAGTTAAAAAGAAAAATATGATAGGAAGAATGGCAACATACCAGCAGCTCCTAAAGGAGGAACAGCGCCAATTAAAACTAAGACCATATGAAGAGGTGACCCAATATTGTACCACATGGTTACAATATCACCAAATTGCCCAAATATTCAATCAGGATAAAGCAATAAGATTTGAAAAAGAAGAATCAAAATTTCGAAAAGTATTATTACAAAACTCAAGAAAGAATATATCCAAAATGTATAATTTATTATTAGAATGGGAATTAAAGGATGAAGAAGTAAAAGAAGTTATGACTAAATGGGCATGTGATATATGTAATTTGGCTGGACCAGTGGGAGAAATTATGGAAATATGATATTAAATTCACAGCATGTTACACAATCAGAGAAAATTTCATGAAAATGGTGTACCAATGGTACTTAACTACGGGGAAAATTGGCTAAAATTTACAAATTAAAATCAAATACCGTATTTTTCGCTCTATAGGACGCACCGGACAATAGGACGCACCTTGTTTTAGAGGGGGCAGAACAAGAAAAAAAAAATTCTCCACCTCTCTGCCCAGCGCCCCTTCAGCAAAGTGGCAGGAGGCGCTGTGAAGAGAGGCGGAGAATTTCCCCCCTCTTGTTTTCCCCCTATAAAACTGTCAGCATCGCCCTTGAGCCAGTGTACCAACTGGCCTCATGCACTACAACCCCGACTGGGCTAGGCGAGCTGGGTAGCACTGTCAGCGACCACCTTTCTCACAGGGACAGGTCACCGTGCTGTGGACTCACAGCTTAGAGCTGAGAGCACCGGATTCGCTTGCACAATAATACAGTTGTTGCGCAGCAGAGTCTTGCAGAGTCTTGCAGAGTATAAACCACTCGGAGAGCAGCTCTGTAGAGTATCCTCCTTTTATTCTATAACTACAGCTATAATACAAAACTATATACAGAGCTAAAAGATCTAAGCATACATCAATGCTACTCTGAGTGCCTGCAGCTGCTCTTAGCAGCAATCTTATCTCTAAACACAATCTCTAGCACTCACTCTCTCTCCGACACACTGACTGACTGACTCCCTCTCACACATTTGGTGCTGGGCAGAATAAGTAGATAGCAGGACACGCCTCCTCCTCTCTGTAGAATCAGCAGGCTCCTCCGGAGATTCTTGGGTATGGGAGGGGTGAAATCTCCTCAAAAACAAGGTGCCGTTTAAGGTGCGTTCAGTCACCTTCATGCGGCTACCTTGGAAGCCTGGAGAGCGAGAGGGGTCGGTGTGCAACGACCCCTCTCACTCTCCAGGCTTCAGGTTCCTTTCGACTTGCTCTTTGGGGCTGGCAGGGGGAAGCCCACCACCAGCCCCAAAGAGCAGGTCGGGGAGCAGCGGAAAGGCGCAGCGGAGAGGCTGCTGCCATAGCCTCACGTCACCTCTCCAGCCGGGCGAGGGTCGCGGGGCTATGGCTTCTTCGCTCCATAGCACGCACACACATTTCCCCTTCATTTCATTTCCCAGTAAGCTTTAACCTTACTACAAGGCCACCACATATGATAAAAAGAACCTTCTCTCTCTTTACATTTCCAACACATGTTTGATTTAGATTTATACATTTTTGCAAGTTTACTTGTTGTTAGATACCAATGATATATCATTTTCATTTAATTTTCTCTTAAACCGTGTTGTTGTTTAGTTGTTTAGTCGTGTCCGACTCTTCGTGAGCCCATGAGCTAGAACATGCCAGGAACTCCTGTCTTCCACTGCCTCCCGCTGTTTGGCCAAACTCATGCTGGTAGCTTCGAGAACACTGTCCAACCATCTTGTCCTCTGTCGTCCCCTTCTCCTTGTGCCCTCCATCTTTCCCAACATCAGGGTCTTTTCCAGGGAGTCTTCTCTTCTCATGAGGTGGCCAAATTCTTGGAGCCCCAGCTTCAGGATCTGTCCTTCCAGTGAGCACTCATGGCTGATTTCCTTAAGAATGGATAGCTTTGATCTTCTTGCAGTCCATGGGATTCTCAAGAGTCTCCTCCAGCACCATAATTCAAAAGCATCAATTCTTCGGCGAACAGCCTTCTTTATGGTCCAGCTCTCACTTTCCACTACTGGGAAAACCATAGCTTTAACTATACGGACCTTTGTTGGCAAGGTGATGTCTCTGCTTTTTAGGATGTTGTCTAGGTTTGTTATTGCTTTTCTCCCAAGAAGCAGGCGTCTTTTAATTTCATGACTGCTGTCACCATCATAAACCATAACATGCTGTAAATTTTATATCTGTATTCCACAATCGCTCCCATGCTTCCATGTCTATATGATGACCGATATCTATTGCCCAGTGTCAATGACGATGCACTCCTAAGGCTTTCCCCCAACATCTTTGGATGAACCCCCCCCCCCATCAACCTCCCTCAGAAACAGGACCGTTCACTTATTCATAGCAGAGAGTGCCTTCTCTGAGCCACTACTTTAAAGGGAGCCTTGTGCTCAGCTGCCTGTCCCCAAACTGCTGTGGAAATGTATTATTCAGTCACTCTGTCTCTTTGTCTGTACAGAGCACTCTTGCACAACTTGTTCTGAAATGTTCCTTCTCCAGACACCCTGTTTCAGCTTCCTGCAGTTTTGTTGGTAGCACTGACAAAATGAGTCATCTTGTTTCATGCAGCCCAAACTCTGAGCAGTGAGAGGTTTCAGGCTATGCATAGGGTGCTGGTCCTTTGGAACGAAGCTCACTGTGGGCTCTTTAGGATATATGGTTTTGTTTTCTCACAGAAATACAGTCTGAGCGGAGGATGTGAATGTGGATTTCATGCTCTTTATTCAGCTCATAGTGGTGAGGAAGAATGGAATTTCCCCCAGAATGTCTGCCTTATGTACATTATTTACACAATGGGCCCCACGTGATTGGGTAATTCCAGGATTCTCCTGTAGGCCAATCAGGTTGCAGATTCCCTTCCACCTGGAGCTGGATTGGGTGGCTCCGGTGGACCAATCAGACTGCTGCCTTTTGGATCCTATTCAACTCAGTACATAACAGGATGGAAGGGCTCACAGCAGTAACATTCCAGCAGATCTTGCTTGCCCATTATAGGTTCCTAGGAGCACTCCAAAACCATGGCTTTGGGTCCAGCACAGAGCAGGAAAAGACTCTGTGTCTCTTCCCAGCTAAGACCCCCAGACTCTGGCAAAAGGCTGTTCTTCTTGTTCTTCTTTCCACCTCTAGGATGATGCAGAATTTGGCAAAGGGAGGAGATGGGCAAGGCCCACCCAGTGGTTTGTATGGCAACAGCACACCTGTTCTTTGCCAACTCCCTGTGGGTCCAAATGTGGGTGCTTGCAGGCCCAGCTATAACAATATTTTCACTAACTTTCAGACAGACAGAGGTGTGGGCTGCCTTCTTCAGAAAAGAATACATATGACAGACCCCTCTGCCCAGAGAGATGCATTGATGAAATGGGGACAATTTGATCCCCCGTACTGGCTTCCTCTGAGGGAGGGTTGGGGGCCTGGGCCCCCACAAAATTTCCCCCGTGGGTGCTCAGCCATCCCGTTGCGCATGGACACAGGATCCCAAATGTGGCTGCATCATGTAATCTACCCTGAGCTGCTGGGTGAATAGCCACCTTATCCAGGAGATGAATACATATTAGGGTTGGCAGCCCCACCTTTCTGGAAGGGTGGTGTTATAAGAGAAGAAAAACCTGCTCCTTTCCCCCTTATGGGGTATCCAAGAGCCCATATAGAGTCCTTTTGTAGGTTCCCTATTGGTAGGAGAAAATAACAGAGGCCAACCAGAGAATATTGAGAAGCAAAGCAGCTAGTAAGCCTGATCTTTATTAAACTGTTGCAACAGGGTCCCCCGCTCACTCCACGCAGGGAGGGAGGAGAGGAACCCAGAACATTGGTGTGCAAGCTCTTATATGGACTTTTGAAAACAGCGTAGTGCCATGCGAGTGGCTTGCCGATCAGAAGGTCAGCTGTTCGAATCTCTGCGACGGGGTGACCTGCCGTTGCTCGGTCCCTGCTCCTGTCCACCTAGCAGTTCGAAAGCACGTCCAAGTGCAAGTAGATAAATAGGTACCGCTCTGGCGGGAAGGTAAATGGCATTTCCGTGCACTGCTCTGGTTTGTCAGAAGTGGCTTAGTTGTGCTGGCCACATGACCCGGAACCTGTACGCCAGCTCCCTCGGCCAGTAAAGCGAGATGAGCGCCGCAACTCCAGAGTCGTTTGTGACTGGACCTAACGGTCAGGGGTCCCATTGCCTTTACCCTGTAGCTCAAGACCACCCCCCAAAACATCATACATACATCACGAAAGAGGTGGTCCGCAGCAGAAATTTGAGTGTGTTGCTTCTCTCCTCTCTGCCAGGATACCTGATAATGCCTTATCTGATTGCCTTTTCTGAGTAGCCTGGCCATTCCTTTGAGATAGTAAATATTTAGTTTCTGAATCTCTTATGCATATTGACAGTGTGCTCAGCTTAGCAGATACTTGCCAGACTGTATTTACAGGGAGGTGTAAGCCCCTACAGTCCAAAGTCAGTTGGAAAGCTTTTCCCATTTCCTTCCTCCTTGCAGAGAAATATTTGAGGTCAATTTGGGAGAGACAAAATGGCTTCAGGATTACTCTCCTGTACTGTTTCTGACACTATACTTAACATCCTTAGGAGGACAACCAAATTTAAGCACAAATTCGACCCACAGCTGTGAGGCATTCGCGAGTTTTTTTGCGGAGAAAGTCCTGTTGCTCCGCCGTGACCTCCCTGCCAATTTAGATACAGTGACTGAACTGGAGGCCCCTCGACTGACTTCAGGTCCAGTGTTGGACCATTTCGATCGGATACTCCCTACTGATGTGGATAGATTCCTCCAAGTTGGTAGGCCCACCACCTGTCACCTCAATCCGTGTCCGTCTTGGCTGATTAGGGAGTGTCTAGATGTTGTGTGGACCCCCCTGGTTGAAATTATCAATTTGTCCCTTGACACGGGGACATTCCCAGGGGAACTGAAGGAAGCAGTGGTGTGTCCACTCTTAAAAAAAACTTCATTAGATCCCTTAGACCTATCCAATTACCGCCCAGTTTCAAATCTTCCATACCTGGGTAAGGTAATTGAGAGAGCGGTTGCTGAACAGCTTGGTAGGTTTCTGGAGGAAACATCGGCATTAGATCCATTTCAGTCCGGTTTCCGTCCTGGTTTTGGGACGGAGACGGCTCTGGTTGCCTTAACAGATGATCTCCGTAGACAACTGGATCGAGGCGGGTCAGGACTGCTGATCCTTTTAGATTTGTCAGCAGCCTTTGACATGGTCGATCATGATCTTCTGGACCACTGTCTCGCAGACGTGGGGATACAGGGCATAGCCCGTAACTGGTTGTGCTCTTTTATCTCTGGTCGGGGACAGAGGGTGGCACTAGGGAGGGAAATGTCGTCACGCCACTCCTTGGTGTGTGGAGTGCCGCAGGGCGCAATTCTCTCCCCGATGCTTTTTAACATCTTTATGCGCCCCCTTGCCCAGATTATCCGGAGCTTTAGGCTGGGCTGTCACCAATATTATTATTATTCTATGATGTCACAGTAGGGGGCTTGCAGGCGCTGGGCAACTGAAGTTGGCATGAGTGTTACACAAATCTTAAAGTGCACACATAGCAGGCACGCACCCTAGAAAAAAAACAATCCTATATTCCCTGGAAAAAAAAGACACTTTGAGTTCACAGAGCAATCCTGAAGCCCTCTTAATGACCCCAGATATTTACTCTGCAGTTGAAGGAAAAACCTTTCCCAATAGTTCTTTTCACTTACAAATCCTTCAAAAGCTATAAACATCTCACATAAATAGGGGTAGATCTGTGACAATGGGTTCAAGAACTGAGGTATTTACCATTTCAAGGGAAAGGCTCAGACTGGTCAGGAAAGGGCAACCAGCAAGCATTGCCAGGTATCATGACAAGAGACAAGCCAGGAGACAAGACTGCCTCTTTCTGTGATGCATGTCTGATGCTTGTTGGGTGGGCAGTGGTTTTCAAGCAGGGTGCTGTGGCACCCTTTGGTGCCTTGAATGATGGTCAAGGGTGCTGGGAGCAACACTGGCCTCTGTCCCTCTTTCTCCCCCCATGCCTTCTTGCATCTCTGCCTCCAAAGGTTTGCACAGCTGTTTGTTCCAGCACCCCTGGCTACAAGCTCCCCAGGCGAACGGTGCCTCTGGAGCTGGCAAGGGGGTACTTCCCTGTGGGGCAGCATGAGGAGGCACCGCTCTTTAGGGAAGGGGCGGCAACTGCGGCTGTCCAGAGGACTCCTAAGGAGAGGGGAGAGAAGAAGAAGGAACATTCCACAAAGGAAGGAGTCAGAAAAAGGACAAGAGGCTGCCAGCTCTGCTGGCAAGGGGTGATGTAGCTGGGCTCCTGAGCCTCATAGAAAGAATGTAGTTGGTCAAGGGAGCCGTGGACTCAAAAAAGTCAAAAACCTCTGGGGCTAAGGGAAACCCAGCCAGATTGAAGGGGGGGGTATAAAAAAATAAATTATTATTATTATCAAGTCTTTAAAAGTTGTTACATACACTTGTCTTGGCTCCTCACCTCCATGCAACATGTAAGGTGAGAAACTCTGTCACAACAGTAAAATTAAGATCTGCCTTGCTTTGACTGGTTCCTGCCACTGCTCATTTTTCTCTGACCCATCATGGATTTAGCCCCAACCCCAAGAAACTAGTAACTGAAGGAGGTGGGTCATGGGAATTGAAGCGTACGCCTTCTGCATACAACACACCCACTGCCAAGCAGCACCATCTCACCTGCCCCCAACCCCATACCACCCTCTCTCCTAAAATAGACCGGGGTCACTGAGTCCTTCCCAGCAATAGAATTAGCCGTTCTGGAAGATTCCTAAAATGTTATTAATCCAGAGTTCAGAGTTAAGAATTCAAAGGCCCCAAATATAAAATAAACGTTCATAAATGTACATGGCAAACACATAAGTAAGTACAGGGGAGCAATCCTGTCAGCTTCTTTAGGAGACAACAAGAGTCTGCAGGATACAAATAATAGAAAAAGTATTAAGTGTACATTTCAAAGAATATATATCACCCTAGCGTTGCATGGCATTAACATTGTTCTAACCACTAGGCCACACGGCCTCTCCTAGAGCCTTGGCACTGAGGCCGGGAATTCCATCTTCTCAACTGCCGTTGCCTAGCAACGGAGCTTGTGACCGTTTGAGGTTCCTCAGCATCTCGAGGTTGGAGGAGGTGGCCTAAGGATGGCTTCCCGAAGACTCCTGGAGGTAAGTGTAGGTTGCCATGGCCAGGGGACTTAACTCTGGAACCTACTAGTATGAACTTTATGAGCTCTATGACCTCTGGCCCAATGGTTGCCAGTGGTTTGATTCGAATTAATTTTATAATGAATGATTTTAGAGTGTTGTGTTGTACTGTTTTATTGTTGTTAGGGAGGGTAAATAAAAATAAAAATTATTATTATTGTTGCTGTTATTATTATGGTCACAGACCAGGATAAAAAAAGAAAGAGCATATAAATAAAGTAGCAGTTAGGATTATTTTTTTAAAACCGATAATTGTTAGAGCAAATGAGGACCAAGAAACAGGCATAGGATAAAACATCTGAATAAAATACAAGATTAAACACGGATAATGGATGGATAAAAACTGATAATTAAAACAGATAAGAACTAAAAAAAACAAAGACAGTTAAAACAACTGTAAGAGCATAAGAACTTAAAAACTCGCAGTTAAACAACTATAAGAAGCTGCAGAGTACAAGCCTCTGAAATAGAGGACCCTCACAACATTAGAAACTGCTGCGCAAATATGGTTAAAACAGACAATTGAAACAATGTACAACAATAAATTGAGAAATAATTTGTTGTAGTAAAGGGGCTCTGGCCGCTCGCCCCTCCCTCACCTGCCCTTACCCTCCAGCTGGGTCAGGTTTCTAGAACGGAGGCCGGCAGCCATTTGCTTTTTGACAAAACAAAACGCAACAGAAATGGCAATGCTGCCACCACTCCGTCTCAGGGCACCAGGAGGCACAGTCCAAGGGAGAAGACTATGCTCCTTTGTTACCACTTGCCCCACTCTGCAAGCTGCTTCCACAAACTTGCAGGCAGAAATTCATCAGGTATAGCGTAACCAAGTACTGTATTTTTCGCTCTATAGGAAGCACTTTTCCCCCTCCAAAAATGAAGGGGAAATGTGTGTGCGTCCTATGGAGCGAACGTAGGCTCCTTGGCTTCGCGGCGGCGTGCCTGACCTGGAAGCCAGAGGCCTCCAGCTTTGCTAAAGGGGCGCTGCGCCTTCTCCCTCTCTGCGCAGCGCCTCTCCTGTGAAGATGGCATTAGGGGGAGAAGAAAAAAGAAAAGGAAAAAAAGAAAGAAAGGAGGGTGGAGGGAGGGGAGATGGATGGGGTAGCGGTGTTTCTATTATGCTTAATGTATGTAGTTTGGTGTCAGCGTGCTTGTGTTGTTCACTTGTGTTCCTTTGGTGGTGAGAGAGGTTGGGGTTGGCCTAGGATGTGATTGTTTGCTTGTGATTGGCTGTGGTGATCTTTGTTTTCGTGTGTGGGTGAGTGTTTTGGATCAAGTTAGCCATATTGATTTGTATGCTGTTGGTGGATTATTGTCTTTGTCCTGTTGGGCTGTGTATGTGATAAAGGGGAGCCATATTGGGGTGAAGGTGTCTTCTTCTGTTTGTCCCCATGTCAGTTTCAGTTTGTTAGTTAATTTTTCTAGTAGGGCTGTTTCCCATACTATTTGGTACCATTGGTCCATGCTTACTCCTGACAGGTCTCTCCAGTGTCTGGTTATGGTGTTTCTGGTTGCTGAAAGTAGGTGGGTTATGAGTTCTTTGTGGAGTAAATGGGCATTGTTGTCTTGGAAGATGTTTAGTAGGGCCAATTCTGGGGTGAAGTCTAATACTTGCTTTGTTATTTTACATATTTCTTGTATGGCTGTTGTCCAGAATAGTTGGATTTTGGGACACTCCCACCACGTGAAGGTATGTGCCTGTGGAGGTGCACCCTCTCCAGCATTTAGGCGAGGTTCCTGGGTGTATTAGCGCTAGTTTCCTTGGTGTTAGGTACCACCTGTAGGTGAGTTTCAGTGTGAGTTCTTTTCTTTTCGTTGATATGGATTTAAAGGGGGGTTTAGACCACATTCTGGTCCATTGAGTGGGGTTAATCTCATAGCCTATGTCATTCTCCCATTGTTTTTTGATTGCGTCTAGGGGATTTGCGGGATTTTGGAGTAGTATTTTGTATATTGCGGATACCGTCCCTTTACCATTTCCCTTTGTTGTTAGGAGGAGGTTTTCAAAGGTTGTCAGGGGCCTAGTTGCTGCTGATTTTACTGTTGGGTTGTTTAAGAGGGCATGTAGTTGGTGTTGTGTTAACCAGGGCATTTGGGTGTCTTCTAGTTTGTCTTGTATTTCTTGTGTTGACAAGGGTTTGTTATTTTTATAAAAGTCTATTAGGCGATATAAGCCTTTGGTTCGCCAGGCTTTTATCTGGAGGTTTTGTGCTGCATGGTGGAATAATGGGTGGTACGCCAGGGGGATTAGTGGGGATGGGGTTGGGGATAGTTTGCCTATTTGTGTTTTCCATGCTTTGAGCATGGTCTGTGTGTACCTGTTAAGTGTTGTGGGAATTTTCTTTAGTTTGTTTGGGAGGAGTGGGTATGTTGTGGTGCAGGTATTTTCAATTGTGTCCCTCTCTAGGTGTACCCATTGTTTTGTCTCATCTTCTAGTATGTATGGAATTATATGACGTATTTGGTTGGCAATGTAATATGCTTCTATGTTGGGGATTCCCCATCCTCCTTCTGAGGTGGGGAGGTGCAGGTATTTGGGGCTTATTCTTGGTTTTTTATGTGAGAAGATGAAAGAGTGTAGTTTTCTCTGCCAACTGCGGAGTTGGGTTGAGGGGATCCAGATTGGGAGGGTTTGGAATAGGTAGGTTAGTTTTGGGAGTGTGATCATTTTGATCATGGCTATTTTGTCTGAGAGAGTGAAATTCGTGTTATTCCATCTCTCTAAAAAGGTAAAGGTACCCCTGCCCATACGGGCCAGTCTTGACAGACTCTGGGGTTGTGCGCCCATCTCACTCAAGAGGCCAGGGGCCAGCGCTGTCCGGAGACACTTCCGGGTCACGTGGCCAGCGTGACATCACTACTCTGGCGAGCCAGAGCCGCACACGGAAACGCCGTTTACCTTCCCGCTGGTAAGCGGTCCCTATTTATCTACTTGCACCCGGAGGTGCTTTCGAACTGCTAGGTTGGCAGGCGCTGGGACCGAGCTATTTTGTCTGAGAGAGTGAAATTCGTGTTATTCCATCTCTTTAGGTCTTTGTTAATTTGTCGCCACAGGGGCTTGTAGTTGTGGAGGTACAATTTGTTGAGGTTTCTGGTTATTTGTACCCCTAGGTATCTGAACTTGGTGTGGCAGAGTTTTATTTTGGTGACCTTCGTGAGCTCTTTTTGGGTGTGAGGAGGGGTGTTGAAGCACATAGCTTCTGACTTTGTAAAATTTACCTGTAGGCCCGACACCATTGCAAATTTGTTGAGTTCTCTGATTAGGGAGGTTGCTGTGCTTATGGGGTCTGGTGTTGTCACCATTAGGTCATCTGCAAAGAGCCCTAATTTATAGGTTCTGCCTTTTATTTCCACTCCCTTGATGTCTGTGGCTGCTCGGATGCGGATTGCTAAGGGTTCCAGAGCCAGGATAAATAAGAAGGGAGACAGTGGGCATCCTTGTTTCGTGCCTCTTTGGATAGCTATAGTATTAGAATCCATATTGTTAATTCTGCATTTTGCTGAGGCTTGGGAGTATATTTGTTTGAGGATTTGTAGGAAGTTGGGGCCAAATTTCATGTTAGTTAGTACTGCTAATATGTATTTCCACTCTAAGCAATCAAAGGCTTTGAGGATGTCTAGGGACATAATTGTCAATGGGAGTTTCGTTGCCTTGCTGTGTTCGATCAGGTTCAGTAGTTTCCTGATGGGGTCTGTTATATTGCGGCCAGGGACAAAGCCAGTCTGGTCTGGGGCTATTAACTTGTGTAGGAAGATTTTTAGGCGGTTGGCCAAGATTGATGTGAATATCTTGTAGTCTTGGTTTATTAATGAGATTGGGCGGTATGATTCTACTTTGAGGCTGTCTTTTAGTGGTTTTGGGATGGAGACTATTTTGGAGTGGGTCCAGGTTTTGGGGATGGGGCCCCCTTTTATGATGTCGTTGAATAGGCGGGTCATGTAGGGCATCAAGGGTTCTTTGAATTTCCTATAGAATTCTGCTGTGAAGCCGTCTGGGCCTGGGGCTTTGTGTGGTTTCAGGTTTTTGAGGACCATATCTATTTCCTCTGGGGTGATAGGGCTGTCCATGAATTCCTGTTCCTCATAAGTTAGGGTAGGCATGGTCAGTCCTGCTAGAAATGTTCTGATTTCCTTCTCTGGTGGGTTATGGGAGGTGTATAGGTTGGAGTAGAATTCTGCAAATTCTGAGGTTATTTCTTCAGGGGAGGATGTTATGTTGCCGTCTTTTTTGGTGATGCAGTGTATTCTTGTTTTGAGTGCTTTTTTTCTACATCTATTTGCTAGTAATCTGGAGTTTTTCCCTCCATATTCATAGAAACGTTGTTTAGAATATAGAATGCTGATCATTGTTTTGTTAATTTCTAGGGAGTCTAGTTCTCTCCTTTTTTGTTCTATAAGTTTGAGGAGTTTTTTAGATCCTGTTTGTTTGTAGCGTGTTGAGAGGGCTGTGATGTCTTGTTCTATTTTGCTAATTTTTGAGGAGGTTTGTTTTTTAAGGAAGGTTTGTTTTTTTCTCTTTTATGCAAGCTCCTCTGGTGACCGCTTTCATTGTGTCCCATAGGAGGGGGGTTGTTATATTGTCTACATCGTTTTCCTTGAAGTAGTTTTGGAGGGTTTTTGTGAGACTCTCTCTAATTTGTTTGTTTGTAGTTAGGGTGGGACTGAAGGACCATGATGGGGTGGTTTGTGTTCCTTCTCCTATTTTAACAATGACTTCTACTGTGATTTTAATGTTACCGATGTTTGTTGATTCCACTGAGGGGATCAGACCCTGTGTGAGTAGAATGCTGTCCAGTCTGGACACTGTATCATGACGTCCCGATTGGAATGTATGGCTGATGTCTCCCGGGTTTTGCTCACCCCAAATGTCGTAGAGACCCCTGTTTTTTAGCATTTTTAGTAACTTGTAAGAGTTCTTAGTTGTTGGGGGTTTCCTTCGGAGGAAGGTTGCCCATGGGGTTGTAGGGTGGATATCTTTCAGGGATATACCTTTCATATTTAGATTGGGTCCCCTCCTAGGATTGCTTCCCCTTCAGAGAAGGAGAGGAATTTGTTTAGTGTCTTCTGGAAGAATTCTAATTGTTTCGCGTTTGGGGCATATATGGAGCCAATTGTCAGTTTGATTTTACCATCTAGTGTCCCTTTAGCGAAAATGAATCTGCCTTTTTTGTCCCTGAGGACTGTTGTGGCAGTGAAGTTCAGGTCTCTACTGAGTATTATGGCTACACCGCGAGCTTTCCCTGAGCCTCGTGCAACCCACTGCTGACTGAAGTGGGGGTCGCTCAGGAGTTTGCTGCCTTTGGGTGGGTTGTGTATTTCTTGTAGGAAGGTGATGTGTGGTTTCATGGTGTTTATGTATGAGGTGATGCGTTTTCTTTTGATGGGGTTTCCCAGCCCCCTCACGTTTAATGTAATTGCTTTTAGGTTAGCCATCTTGCTTATCTATTATGTGGGGCGATTCCCTGCCAACCCGTTCGGGTTGCCTTGTGTCTCTCTCTTTGTGTTGTTTAAAGAACCAGTGGGGTTGCGCTGACCTAGGGTGTGGTGGGTGGGGGGCTAATGGGATTAGAGTAAGATTTGGGTTAAAGAGTAGGGGGTAAGTTGTAGAGAGTTTCCTATATGTAGTCATATAGGTGTTTGGGGTATTTTGGGCCATCTGGCATTTAGCCGGTTGGTCCTAGGTCTCAGCTGGTGTGGAAGGCCGTGTTCAAGGACAGGCCATCCCCCCTGTTGTTTGCGAGAGGGGGAGATCAGTGAGACAGTGTGAAGTGACTTTGTAACATCGCTGTCAAGTATAAGGTTCATGAGCAATGTTGCCAATGTTATGAGCAACATTGTTGGTGTGTTGGGGTGTGGGTGTGGGTGCTGGTACGCTCTGGTGCCACCATAGTGCTGGTTGGGTATCAGATTTTTGCCTGATTGTGGGTTGTGTTATTGAGGTTGGAGGAGTTGTTTTTCCTTAGTATGGAGTATGGGAATGTTGAAGGTGTGGGTGGTGGGGAATGTGGTTGAGGTCGTCTGGGCTGGTGTTGGGGATTTCTGTGGGGGTGTGGGGCTGGGGGGATGTTGATGGTGTTAACTAAATCTATGTTTTGGGGGGGGAGAGGGGGAACGGGGGGGGGAATCACCAGTCCTTCAGTTTGTGGTTTTTTCCTGGTTGCTTCATTCAGCTGCGGTTGTTGTTGTTGTAGGGTTGTCCATCTGCGATGAATTGGTTTGGTTAATCTTGGTCTGGTTTCTTGTGTCGTATGGCCGGCGGGGTGGTTCTGAGCATGATGCTTGTCTGTATTGGTTTGCGTTGTTGTGCCGCTTCTGTTGTTTCCTTTTCTTCTTCTGTACCGTCGTCCAGTTGTTTGCTGTTGTTTCCTCGTGGTTGGGGCTGTCACTTGGTGGGTTTGTCGGTTGCCATTCCGGTGGGGGGTCGAGTTCAAGGTTCTTTAGTAGTTGCAGGGCCTCAGGTATGTTGGTAACCATGTGTTGTGTTGTATTGGTTGTTACAATGAGACGGAAGGGGAAGCCCCATCCCGCTGCCCTGAAGAGGCTTGGCGCGGTTATCCCAGAAGCCAGATCCCTCTTGCTGTTCTGGCTTCTGGGGTTCAGAATAATTTTTTCTTGTTTTCCGCCTCCCAAAACTAGGTGCGCCCTATGGTCCGGTGTGCCCTATGGTGCGAAAAATACGGTAGTCAGGCGTTGGACTTAGATTTCCCCTCAGATTGGCACATAAGATTTATTTAAATTTATTTAAAAAAACACAAAGTTAACAAGCTTAAAAAGCAGGCACATCTTTTGTATCTTGCAGGCAGATAAAATACAGTGTTTAGTATAGCTAACTAAGATACTCACTTCTAAGAACAAAGACAGTGATAGGATAGTTTCAAAGTCCTTCAGTAGATCCGCATTACAAAGTCAACAGGAATCTCCATTACAAGGAGACACAGGACGGCTGCCAGCAAAGGTGGTACGCTAACAGCCGGGCGAATTGCAGGTTGCAGAGCGCTCTTTCTCAGCCATTCTTAGGATCTTTATTCCCAGGTAATTAAAAGACTGATAACAACACTAGGTGGGTGTGAATAGCTGGAGCCCCAGGTGTCAAGCCCCCAAATCAAACTAGAGAACTTCCTTCCTAAGATAACAATTTACACATTTGGAGACTGTCGGTCTGCAGGGTTAAAGCAACAGACCTCTTTCCCATAACTCTTGTGGTTTTTTGATTACCCACAATACTCTGCTCCTTTCTTGACCAAAGTTTGAAATCCTTAACTTCACTACAAATGTACAACAATAAACTATCCCAGGGAGTTGACTCAGAGTCAGGGCTTTTCATGCCGTACTATTTTGAGTTGGGCGATGGTCTGTGCCTACAGATCTGTACACAGAATCTGGCGACCATCCAGGTCATCTTCTGCTCTTTGCCTGACAGCAAAAGGTCAAATTTTTGCTTTTGTGGGAGGTCGGCGAACCTCACCAGTAGGGGATCCATGATCTTACTACGTGCCTCTTCATAAAAGGGACATCTAAAGAACAAGTGTTCTGGGCTTCCTTTCTCTCCCAATGGACAGGTGCAAAGTCTCTGAGCATACGGGACCCTTCTAAAGGCTCCATCCAGGACCGGCGAGGGAAGAGCCGCGCTTCTGGCGAGTGTAAAGGCCCTTCTTGCATCCCTAGAAGAAAGAAGAGATATGCTGCCGGTGCGGCTATATCTCTCTCGATTTCTCCAATTCTATAGTCGGGGCACTTTGCACAGTCCTGCTGTCTCTCGGTGTCTAATATTCTTTGCCTGACCGTAGCATTAGCCTGGCCCAAGCCCAGACTTAGAAGGGCTTGAGGGGCAAAATCCAGTTTCCGGAGGGTGTTCAGGACTGCAGTTTGCCAGCCCGACTGGAATTGGTCACAGAGGATCAAAGGGGCTATCCCTCGGGGGAGCAGATTGAATGTCAGCCATTTGTAGATTGATGTTAGGCACATGCTAGCCTCCACTCTCATCATCCCCGTTTCCAATCTAATCCATGCATTTGAGACAAAATCTGGGGACTTGGAGGAGAGCTCTAAGAAGAGGGAATCAAACTGATTCTAAGCCAAAGGTCAGGTGGAACAACTCTGTCTTTTTGGCCCTGCGGAAAGAAATCAGATCCTGCAGGGCCCTGGTCTCATGAGACAGAGCATTCCACCAGGCCGGAGCCAGTGTTGAGAAGGCCCTGGCTCTGGTTGAGGCTAATCTAACTTCCTTAGGGCCTGGGATCTCTAGGGTGTTGCTATATATGGACCTTATGGTCCTCTGTGGGGCATACCAGAAGAGGCAGTCCCGTAGGTACGAGGGTCCTAGGCTGTGAAGGGCTTTAAAGGTCAAAACCAGCACCTTAAATCTGACCCTGTACTCCACCGGGAGCCAGTGCAGCTGGAAAAGTACTGGGTGAATATGCTCCCATGGCAGAGACCCTGTGAGGAGCCTCGCTGCAGCATTCTGCACCCACTGGAGTTTCTGGGACAGCTTCAAGGGCAGCCCCACGTAGAGCGAATTACAGTAGTCAAGCCTGGAGGTGACCATCGCATGGATCACTGTGGCCAGGTTGGGGCGGGAAAGGTAAGGGACCAACTGCTTGATGAGGTGAAGGTGGAAAAATGTCACCTTGGCTGTTGTAACCTGTGCCTCCATGGAAAGGGAGGTGTCAAGGATTACACCCAAACTCTTAACCGAAGGCTTAAATGAATAGAAGGATGAATAAGGTCTCTAAGGAAATGGAGGCCAGAGATTTTCAGTTTGTTTCCCAACCTACCTCGTCTGTGCTTTCCTGATCAATACAAAAACATGAATGGGTCTGATCCATTCTTCACATTCTGAGGTTCCTGTTTCTCTTTTCTCTTTTCTCATGGACAGGGAATTGATTTTGATGAAGATCAAATATCGGAAATCAGCCTGGAAGATGGGGAGGATCTTCCTCCAAGGTAATCCTGTGCTAATCCCCTCCCCCATAATCAATTGCTTTTAAAAAAGAACCCGGTGGTGGTGCTTGGGGTCTTTGAAGGATGGGAGGCAATAAACCCTTTTGACAAAAGTGCTACTCCTCTCTCCCCTCAGCATCCCAACCACAGCTTCTCCGGATGCGGCTGATCTTCCTCCTGAAAGCATCAGCAAGGACCGGCTGAAGAACAGATTTACGGATGTCGTCGCAACCATGAAGAATGGGAAGATCCGAAGGAAGGCGCTCCAAGATCTTTCCACCCTCCTGAAGAAGATCCAGGAATATGTGAGTTGCGTGGCGAGTTCCCACCTCCCCCACGGAAATAAAGACACAGGACACCAGTATTTTAGGTTAATGGGCAAAATTAGGCCACAACTTTATTGATTACAGGAACTGAGCGGTAATGGCTTAGGCATTGGTCCTATCGACTAACCGGCTTCAGCCTGATTGCTAGAAGACCGGCAAGGGTTAACCACCAGTAGGGGGAGTCCTGCTGATGTACATCAACTAGGAGCTCCCCCAGGGTCACCCCTCGAGGGCGTGCCTTAGGCCCTCACCTCCATAGGCTTAGGACAGAGCAACGCCCCCCCCCGGAATCCTTTACCGGACTACCCTTCAATTTGGGGGAGGGTGATGGCGCTTCCTCCCCCCCTTTCATCTGCATATCAATACCCTTATCAATGCCTAACCGCCAATGCCAAGGGAGATGTGACGATTTGCTACGAGGTAGGCAAAAAACCAAATGGCTGGTGCCAATTTGCCAAGCGGGAAAAATTCCTACCAGGCCCCTTGACGGCGACCAACCGAAGTCCATAGCAATGTCAAAGAGCCAAATCTAAAGGGTGGCAGGGTGGGAAAACCGGAGTTGCTGGGGCACTGGGAGAAAAAGGGAAATCCTTTTTTTTTATCATATTTATTAGAAATTTCAAAAATTTCAGAAAAAAGCAAAGGAGAGAGCAACAAAAAATTAATAAAACATACATAACAGTACATCAAAAAAGGAAGGAAGAAAGAAAAAAACACACATAAAAACCAATACACCAATAACAATAAAAAAACCCACACATCCAGTATTCCATATCTCCATCCTTCATTTACTTGTTTCATCGACCTCCTCGCACCTCCCTTTTTGTATTCTAGTTTAGTTATTTGTTTCAGCAAATTCTTTCCATCTTTCTCAATTTTTATTAAGTAATTTGTCTTAACAGTCTAACATATTAGTTAACTCAGCAAATCCTTTCCATCTTTCACTATATTCTGTCATTCAATTTACCTTAATTTATTTTAACCTTATCTTACCATAAAATACCTTAAAGCTTAAAACTTAATATTTATTTGTGCATAATTCCTTATATCATTTCTACTAAAGCCAAATATTTTCATTCCAACATTTTTCCTAATGCTCATTAATTTTACACTAATTCCCAAAATAATTAAAAAAAAAATAATTCTTCCAATCTTCCTCCAGCGTCTCTTCTTCCTGGTCTCGGGTTATGTCAGTCCTTACTGTCCATTCCATCTAGTCCATCAACCTGGTAATCTTATGTCTGAGGCTCTTAAGTCTTTTCCATGTCCCTTCTGCAGATCTTCTTCTTGTTTGTACTTGCACTTTACCTTATCTTTTGTTGATCTCTTTCTTAAATCCTTTCCTTTCTCATTGAGGAGTAGGTCTCGGGGATGTTCCAACTCAAAAATATCTCCGTCTCTCCTCAGCAGATCGGCCCATTCCCCACAGTCCCATTCCCCACAGTCAACAGTGTAGTCCAGAAAATATTTAAAGGCATGTTTCAAAGTCCCTCCAAACTTAAGGGCCCCCACAACTCCAGACCCCCCCTGGCCCACTCCAGATTCAACCTTCAACAACAACGGCTTATGCTCCTGTAGGACCTCGGGCTTCTCCATTTGTATTACTTGAAGTTCAACAGCAACCTCCTCCATTATCTTCTGCGTTTGCACTTGCTCTATCAAATTAGGTTCTTGAGTTGGCTCCTGGATGGTTTCTGTATAAGTATTCACTGTTTGTCCAAAAGTTTTGACTGCAACAGTCATCAAATCCATATTCTCATGCATCTGCTCCAACAAAGCGCTTGTCTTGCAAAAAGCAAGCACCAAAACTTCTTCCAAACACATTTTTGTTCAAGGTCACAGTCTGTTCCCAGGATCCTAATCACCACAGCTGTAAAGTCCCCAGATCGACTCCAGCAACAATTTAACAAACTCCCTCTAGAGGAGACAATTTCTATTTGTATCCATCTTTTGAAAGCAGATCCAACAAAATAAAGTTACTTTCATTTTTCAATTTTTTTGTTTCTTTTAAATGCAAAAGGCAACATTGGAGACAATTTGTTTCTCTTCTTTAACTATCTGTCAAAGGATGTTCCTTTCGCAGTCAATGAACTTCACCAAAAATCTCTGTCTCTGACACCCCGTTCCCAGGTTTGAGACAGTGGAAATTTATCTTTCTTTACTCTCTCTCCTGCAGGCTTAAACAGTCAAAATTCCCCCTCTTTACTCCTGCTTCCAAGAGGGGTTTAGATGGTTAAAACAGAAGGAATTTTAAACCTTTATGTACAGCTTTCCAGACTTTAGCTTGCACAATTTTTGCTTCAGGCTATTTACAAAAGCGGAAGGCGGACTTCCTGTTTAGGACCTTCCCGCTTGAGTGCCGAATTAAAATGTTTCTTAGCCCAATTTTCTGTTCTACTCACGGGTACTTGTTTAGAGTCCAATTGTCCACAGGAAAAAGTCAGCGCTCTCTGACAACGGCTGTGCGGCTTCACTCCGTAAAAATAGCGGTCAATTCAAAACACCGCGCCGCTCACCCCACGTCGCTTCGGATCCCCGAAAAAGGGGTTTCCTTGCGTGTGTGTGTGGGGGGGCGCTCCTGGTGTCAGCCGAATCCCACGTTCCCAGGCTCCCTCTGCCTGGGATTTTTAAAGGGTCTCCGCCTTCGCCGCGGCGGCAAGACCCGATTTTCGCGGAGTGGGTTCCTCTGGATCAGAGGAATTCCACCATTGCCGATGGCGCTAACCCGGAAGTCCGAAAAAAGGAAATCCTCAGGCGCGCCGATTGGCTGGCAAGGGAGGTGACGCGCCCGAGGATTCCCTGCTCTTGCGGGGGCTGCAAGCCAGCCCCCGAGTACGTAGGGGGAGGGCATGAAGCCCACAACCCCACCTCCTCTCCAGCTCAGAAGTGGCTTTACTGAAGGGAAGCATTGCAACCATGCAGGGCTGTCAAGGCCTTCAGGCTGCCGCTTCTAGGTGCCCAAGGGACCATCAGGCATCCCAGCACATACTCAATTTGGAGAACAGAGCTGGGCCATAGTGAGTAAAATGGCTGAGAAAAGAAGAAAAAAGCAAACATTAGGAAAAGAGGGGTGGGAAGTCAAAAAGAACTGGATTTTTTTCTGTAGAGGATGCTAAATGTTTTGGAATGTTTGGAAGATTTAATAAAAATGTTATAGGAAAAATGGTGATGGGTTGCTTATCAGTCCCTTCTCTGGGTTTCTTCTCAGCCATCGGTAGCGGTTCCTGCATCCTCCTTTGGCCAACTGGTGGCGATTTCCTGCCTTTGTGCATTGGATCCGGACCCGGAGAGCAGGCAGCGGGCAGCAGAGGCTCTCTGCCATCTTCTGCCCATCCTGCGGTGCAACGAAGGTAAGACTAGAAGAATGTATCCCAGGATGTGGTGGAGGTTGAGCAAGACCCAAACTAACCCTTTGGCTTTCCTTTGCAGAGACCCTGCCACGAACGTCATGTAACCAAACACTTATCACCAGAGCTGAGAAGGTCCTCAGATCCACCGGAGGACCGGTTCCTGAATTGTTCGTGAATAATTGTTACTCTCTTGCCAGGGTAAGTCGCTGTCTCTCAAGCCACGTGTTCTTGGTTCCGCAGAGGCAGCACCTGGGCTTTCTGCTCCCCAGCCCTGCCCTGTGGGCATCTCTGACCTTCCTCTCTTGCTTCAGGTCTTTGGCGCCTTTCTCCCTGCGGAGCAGCTCTTGGAGGCCATGTGCTTCCTGGCCAGAGACCTGGTTGTCGAGAGCAGCTTCAACCCACTGGATATCTCCCACTTACTGCAAGAATTCATCAAGCAGTTTGGCGGCACAAAAGTGGAGGTAAGGCATCTGCAAAGGTAGGAGAGAAGAAGATTCTCTGCTTTGGTGTAGGGGAGGCAACCTCATGCCATTGGGTGGCCAGGGCACATGTTAGTTGAGAGGGCCTGGCAATGTCAGGACAAGAACCGCAGCCAAGGGTCCTGAGAACATGGATTCAGGGATGGGGAATCCTCCTCCTTCTGGGAGTAGATTGGCAAGCTTCTTCTCTTGGCCCACAATGGATAGGAGAACTGGTGCCCTGGAGCTGCCTGGGTCCAATACTCCCAAGGACCTTGAGTGGTACCTTGGAAGGAAGATGGCTGTGGTGGCACAGGTCAAGGGTCCCTCTTTCAATGAGGGATGGAGGGATCCGCCTGCAGACAGCCCCGCTTCCTTGTACTCCCCAAGCAACCCTCTCCTTTTCTCTGACAGGTGAAGGTGCTGCTGAAGGCCTTCTATAAGATCAGCCAGGGGCCTACAGTGCAAGGCAGAAGCATGGCCGTCTTTGCTTTGTCCATCTTGTCGCACCACCACCTGGCGACAGTGGTTGAATATCTCCTCCAGTTTCCTTTCGGGTATGGAGCCCTCCAGGTTCTACTGGGCTAAGGGGGAGGTTGGCAAGCTGTAGGGCTTGCTCAGAAAGCCCTTGCTGCCATTTCCTCTCTCTGGAGCATGGCAGCAAGCAGAGGACTTGAAGCTGACCATTGCTCTTGTTTTTGCATTCACAGAGACTGCGAGAGAGTGTGGAAGGAGGTGTTAGCATCGGCCGACCCAGAACAACTGATCCATCTTACGGCCAAGCAGCTTTACGAAAGCCCCTTGGCGGAATCTGCCACCGAAGTGGTAAGGACCACCTGCTTTCTGGCTTCCTTCTTCCTAGGGTAATATCTAGGGATTCCTGTATTCTGCAGGAAAGCAGATAAAGTGACTTGCACCCCTCTCTCTTCCAGCAACATCTCACCAGCCTGTTGCACGCCATCCTCAGGATGGAGGACTACAAGGCAGCTGTGCGCCAGAACTTCCCACAGCTGCTCATCGCTCTCCTGGGGATGGTTATGAACTTCCATTACGACCAGGAATTCCTTGGGTGAGTAGTGTGTTGCAAAGGGACCAATGGAGTCCTTTCCCCTTCAGCCTCGGGGGGTTTCCTGTCCAGCTTGGTTTTGCAAGACAGGCTCTCCTTCAGGCGGCTGCTAGGGAGGAGGGATGGGGAAGGAATTTGAGTGTGTGGCAATGACCCTCCTGGTAAAACTGGCCTTGCTTTTGTTGCAGAGGGGCTAAGGAAGTTCTGCACCTCCTTCTTGGCACCACTGGAGAGCAAGTGGCGGCGGCCATCGTTGACCAACTTTTCTGCCGGGAGACTTTCAGCCAGGGGTTGTCTGCCATGGTGAGGTAAGAGGAAGAACACGGTGACCTTCCCCAGTGGTCTGGCAAATGGAGCTGAAGGCACGGGATCGGACTGTGCCCGTTTGCTTCCTGCGGTGTCTTTGCCTTCCTTACCAAGATCTGTTTCTCCATTTCAGAGCTGTCGGAAAGCGACGCTGGTGGATCCCTCCCATGGTGGAAAGCATCATCGCTGCTCTCAAGGACCAGGAGTTTGCCGGAATGCCACAAGTCGCGGCAGCTATCTACATCGAGGTGAGGGGGACTGACGCGGGAATAAATGGGTGCAGCAAGGAGGCCCTGGCTTGGTTTCTGCCAAGTGTTGGGCTGCTTTGAGCCTACGGACTGTTGCCTGTTTTAGTGCTCCTCAGAGTAGACCCATTGGATTTGATGTACATGACAAACTTTGGTGCATTCACTTCAGTGGGTTTGCTCTGTGCAGAATTGCAAATGGTGGGTAAAAGGAGAACCTGCCTCAGTCTCTCATCACTGAAGTGTTTCTTTCTCTTTGGGCCTCTTTAGCTGCTCAGCTGCCGTCTGGAGGTCTATCCCTGTGAAGATACACTGGAGCAGCTCCTCATCTGGCTGGAACACGACCACCTGCAAGTCCGGAAGCTCAGCGTCAGAGGGATATCCCTGCTTCTGGACTCTGACATGGCAAGTGATGCTCAGAGGGAGGGAGGGAGGGAGGGTGGGTACAGATCTCGATTCTAATCATGGTCCAGCACTCTTTTGCTGGCACAATACTGAAGGGCCTGTGCTAAAAGGCGTGAGGCCTTTCAGACCTTTGAAAAGATTCTCTCTTTTGTGTAGGACCCTTCGCTTCTGCGGCTGTTGCTGCTGGATTCCCTCCCTTCTGCAGAAGCCGATGTCCTCCCAGAGTTGATAGAGCTAGTAGACCAAGCCTACCATTCCAGGGAGCTGGGAGAGGAAGACCTGAAGATGCTGGCAGCAACCTACTGCGGTCTGGCTGCCCATGTGAGTGTTAGGGAAAACATGACATCACACCCGGTGGAGGAGGAATGCTTTGGAAGAGGAAGGGTGGGGTTTAGACTGGCATGCAGCGGAGATGTTCTGGCTTCAGGATGGTCTTCCTCTGGAGCACCTTCTCTTGGAAGCCTGCCTGGAAAACGCAGGGGGAGAGCCACCCCTGCCCCCAGTCTCCCCCAGGAGGAGGATAGGGGGCTGAGCAGCCTCAAAACACCCCAGTGGGCAGGAGAAAGGAAGGTGATCTGCTGAGAAACACAACCTCTGATATTTTCTGCCTACAGGAGGAAGCCTCCGTCCGGGCATCAGCCATCGAACATCTGGGGCTGCTTCGGGGCTGGGTGAGAGACCAAAGGCTTCCCATAACAACAACAGAAGAGGAAGCCATTCACGAACTGGTTGTGGTCCTCATTCACCTCGAAGACGAGGACGTGGTGGCCAAGGTGAGGGCCAAAGAGGTGGACTTACACAGTAGGAGGGAGGGATTGTTCTCAGGAGCTTACGAGACTATGTACCGCAATTTGTAACCCTCTTCTCTTCTTGTGTTGCAGGCCGCAAGGAGGGCTCTTTCCCATCTAGCCCCACAAGTGAAGTGGTGGGCTCGTTCCAACAAATTTAGCCTCCACTTTGCTCTCCACCAGGCTGCCAAGCATCTGGTAAGGTCCCTCTGCTTTGTTGGCAGCTTTGCCCAGGCATGTCTCTGGGAGTGCAAGGCTCTTCTGCCGCGCTCTCAAGCTTCTCTGATGCCACTTCTCCTTTGTCTTTGCCCACAGAGCAAGACCTTCAGCAAGGACATCCTTCGGAGTGCTGCCTTGACATGTACGAAGCCGTCCGCCAACAGGCTGCCATCAGTCTCCAGGGTGGCAGCTCTGCTTCTGGGTAAGTCAAGCAATGTTCTTCCCTGGTAGGGATGGACAGAAACGTCTTGGTAATGATGGCAGGGAGGATGGACATGTACCCAGGGCACCTGCTAGGTAGGCCATCTGCGCCCAGATCTTGCTCTGAGTGAGGGTGGAGACCTCTAGAGCATACCTGCCCTCCTGCCGAGCTGCCTCTGTCTCCACTTGCTTTGCATCGAGATGACGTCCCTTTTCTTGCCTCTTTCTCTCTCTAGGTCATCTGGCTTTCCGGGATGCCAGTTTCATCCACCATCAAGACATGGCATCCTATGGAACATGTGAGTGAGACGTACGGAGGGCAGGGAGGGATGCTTCTGCTGAGAAAGGTCTTCAGGGGAAGGCAAATTCTCAGATGTATGTTCAGACAGAGGTGCCACAAGATGAACATGCAAAGAGAATTGGCATGTGACTTCACTGCTCTCTCTCTCACACAAACACACCTGACGGCTGTTTTCATATTGTTGATACATGGCTCTTTTCCTGTGTATCTCCGCCTTGCTCAACCTTTCTCTCTTGCCACTCAGGGCTGGAAGAGATGCAGCAGCACGAGGAAGAAGGGCTCAGGCAGACAGGGAGGAGCTGCCTGAACATCATGCAGCGGGCCTATAAACATCGGAAGAAAGGCAGGGTCCAGCGCTTTTTGAGGAGGCTGCTCCACTGCGTTCACAGGGAACCTTACCCGCAGGACTTCCTGAGCTGCATGCCAGGTGAGTGAGGCATCTGGTGGGCTATTGGGACACCTGGTGGGCTGTCTGGATGGGACGTTTCTCAAGGAGCCTCTTTCTCCTCCTGACAGAACATCCGCAGTAGCGCCAGGCCAAGACAACGTAACATCAGAGTTGTGCCGCAGAGATACCATCTTCTGCTCTCCGCGGGATCCAGTCTGGACCAGCGCCAGGAACATCAACGCCACCAGGATGGACCAAGAGGAGTGGTGCTGCCCTCACGACCTTCCGTACACAGCGGTAGGAAACCTTTTTGTTGTTGTTGTGTTTCTTGTTGATGTTGTTTTGGATTGTTGATTTTATTGATTTTGAATCTCAGGGTGGTTCACAACACCAAGTATACGAAGCACAAAATACATAATAAGAATAATCACTGCACAAAATTCATAATAAAAATATTAGAACATAATATAAATTAAAATAATAAAAACATACTAAAAATAGCCACAAGACTAATGTATGCACACTAATAAACAATACAAGAGCCCTGAAACAACACTCCAGCCCACAAATACAAAATCTAAATCAACATAACACATTTAACAATCATTTAAAACAACCCCACCTTCTTGAAGAAGGCTGATATATTAGATTTAGAAGGTTGGAATACGAGGTTTGGATGGCACGCCTACCTAACATACAACAAAGTGGCAGTGCATAAGGACTTTTTAAATCATATAGTCAGAATTTCATTATACAAGGTCTGGGATAAGTACCACAGACTATTAGAGCCCAAAATACCCTGGTGGCTATCCCCAGTAGAGATGATAACGGTAAAAAAGACAAACATGGACGCAAATTGGGCAACCTAGCAACAATTAATAAAGGTAGAACAGGACCAATTAAAAATCAAATTGTATGAAGAAATTAAACAGTATTGTAACGGCTAGATTCACTATCACCTAATAGTGCATATATTTAATCAGGATAAGAAAATTAGTTTTGGAGAAAAGAAGTCATTCTTACAAAAGGAAATAGTACCAATTAATAAAAAGACCCTATCTAGGATGTATGATCTACTTTTGGAATGGGAACTCAAGGATGAGATGCTAAAGGACGTTATGATAAAGTGGGCACAGGATTTTGGCCACAACATAATGTTAGCTGTGGAAATTGGACATCAAGTTCACAGCATGCTATACAATAAGGGAGAATCTAATGAAAATGATCTACCGATGGTACCTAACCGCTGCCCCAAGGAATTGGCAAAAATCTATAAGCAAAAAACCAACGTGTGCTGGAGATGTAACACTGAGATAGGAACAATGTACCATATTTGGTGGGCTGTAAGGAGTTAAAAAGCTTTTGGAACAAAGTTCATGAAGAAATCATTAAGATTTTTTAAAAAAACATTCAATAAGAAATCAGAAGCGTATGTTGCAAACCTCTAAGGAATACCTGATACCCATTCAAAATATGCTCAAGAATCGACAGACGCAGCAATGGTTATCATTTATAAGGGCCTGTAATTTTGGCAACTCATCCTCAGTAGTGTTGTTGAGGTCATGAAACTTCACTCTGCATTTGCCTTCCGGGACTATTTTACAAAAACCTCCTGATTTGGCAAGAAGATAGTCAAGAACAAGTCTATTAGCTGCTGCTATCTGGTTCAAATCCTCAATCTCAGACTGCAACCGTCAGAGTATATGTGTAGTGGCATTGATGGTTTTCTCCAACCTGCATGTTAGGGCAAATAGTGCTTCACGATTTTGTTCAGCCACAACTCCCGGATGTATGCCGATGGTGAGGATGCTAACGAAGCCTCTACCAACAGCACCCACAGACCGGGCCAGGAAAATCTCATCACTGCACTGTTCCCCTTGGACTTCTCTCCTCTTTCTGTTTCTAAGAGAGGGTAGAGGAGGAAAAGCCTCCACAGTCACAGGGAAAGTAAAGGCACCTATTCCCACACACTGATAATTACCAGGGTGGTAATTAGTGGCCAGTCCATTATACAAGAACCAAAGATTGGGGGTCCTTGATCAGCCAGCCAGAACAGATGGATCCCTGTCCAGTGAAGTTGACTGGGAAAGTATGGGTACAGATCTGAGGATGTGGTGTTGTTTTGGTAAGAGGCGTGGAAGGAACCCCACAACCAAAACTTAGCAGTGCACTGTGTGTAATTTCCCAGCCAACCTTTATGTTGGTGGTGCTGGACATTCGGCCAATCTTTCCATTTGGTGTTCCATGATCCAGAGGCATAACAACAAAAGCACAAGTCCTGGGTGGTTCTGGAGAACCGGAAATATCGGTAGGAGGTATCATTCATTTCAGAAGGAGGTGTCACAAAAAGGCCACTTTGATTATACAGTAGGCCTGCCAAGACAATGTCAGGGTCCCTGATTAGTCTTGGGATATGTCAGCTACCTTTCTAGTGTGTTCATAATAAAGGGTGACATTTTCGCCATATATTTAAACATCTGCTTAGCATGCTTTACAAAAACATTTTCTTTTGTCATTGGTCTCCTCAAGGTCAAGATGCACATCAGGGTTAACATCAACTTCATCATGATCAAGGAACTCCATGGGTTCAAGGAGCCCAAGGATATCAACAATTCCTCGTGGGTAGTCTTTCCGAAGAAATACTTCCTATATACGTAAAAGAAGATAAGGAGAACAGTTATTATTACTGTAAGAAGAACTGGAGGTAACCAAGACCAGAGCATAGCTGGAGAGTGAGCCAACCCTCCGTTCAGCCGCACCCAGTAGAGCCTCTTAGTGGTTCCCGGGTTCTGGTTGAACTGGAGTGGTCAATTCACACTGTATACACTCTGCTATTGCTACTCAAAAAGGGTTTGGGGGGGGCGAGGAAAGAAGGCTACTGTGACCAGTATGGTGGGAGGAAGTACACCTTGGGGTGGTGGGTGAGAGAACCCGACAACAGTTCTTTTAGGTTCTCCGGGCATTTACCTCCTATGATAGGTTGGTCTCGGCCAAAACCCTTCTAAGGGTATATGGGTATATGGCACAGCTGCCTTGGTAATGCTTGTAGCCAAACGGGTATGTACCAATCATGAAAATACAAGGGGATATGACATCCGTAATCCTCCAACAACTCTACCCACTTATCAATTATGTTCCCTAGCCCATCCACATTCCTTACTACTATCTGTACAGCTGGTCTGTATTTAAATCTGGCACAAATTGAGGGCTGGCTGATAATTCAACTGGTAAAGATCCTCCCATCTGCTGGTGCAGTTCCTCAATCTTCGGGTGTGCGTAGACTCACTGGCTTCCGGTGCAGTGAGAACAGACCGGGTGTCTGGGGCTCGTGCCCTAACCCACTCCCGGTGGGGCTAGGGGCAGGGGTTCCTGGTGATCTTCAACTTCAGAGGGTCCGAAGGATTCTGCTCACAGTTCCAATGACCCTCAGACTGCTTCAGATGAGAATGATCAATCCAGGGGGTCACCTCGGCCACTTTCACCGTGGTAGGCGTTGCAAGCAAGATGGCATATGGACCACACCACTTAGGAGCCAAACATATCTTTTAATTTATAAAATCCCTGATCTTCTAATTTCTTCCACCAACGAGGCTCCCTTTGACCCTCCTACATATATTTTAACGGCATCCACCTTGAGTATGTTGGCATCCATTTTGTATTCCAGTTCTTCCGGATTCCTAACGCAATTTTCCTTGGTCCTATTGTCTTCTTAAAAGCTGTGTTAATATCTCTGTTAAATAGCCCTTCTCTTCCTATTCCTTCATTTATTTCATTCTCCAGTCTTATCCATTTAATCCCTTCCTTATATCCAATATCTATTAGATTTTTCAATTGGAACATTTCATAGTAAAATTCCAAGTTCAGTATTCCCCATCCCATCGCTTCTTGAGATGAATAATTTACTATGGCTGGGGTTCTAACTCTTTTACTTCCAAAAATCCATTTTTAAAATACCTTATTCCATGTTTTGAACCATATTTTCCTAATGGGTAGTGTAATTACTTGAAATAAATATAATAATTTTGGTACCAAAAACATTTTAACTGCTCTAACCCTACCTAGAATAGATAAATTCTTATTATTCCACCACTTTATATTCTTCTTGATCTTTCTCCACGCTTCTTTGTAATTTACATCTGGAATCCTAGCACTATTTTTAATAATATTTACCCCAAGTATTCAATTTTTTTCCTATTGATATCCATCTTTGCCATCTTTGCAATTTTCTTCTTCTCCTCTTTATTTACATCCCCAATTAAAATTTCAGACTTCTCCAAATTTAATCCCAATCCCAACTCCTCTTTAAAGTCCTTCAGGATTATCATAAATTCTCTTACACCCTCTAAGGGGTGTAATAATAATAATAATAATAATAATAATAATAAATAATAATAGGATAGCATCTGCATACATGTTTAACTTCATTTCTTCCTTTCCTTCCTTATACCCTTATACCCTTTTATCCTTACGGATTTTCGTATTCTGTCTGCCAAGTACTCCATACCCAATGCAAATAGTAGTGGTGAGAGTGAACATCCTTGTTTAACTCCTCTTTGTATATTGAATTGATCTGAAACCCCCTCGTTCACTCTGACCACAGCCTTCCCTTCTCTATACAATTCCCGGATTGCTTCGACAAAGTTCTCTCCTGATCCTACCTCCTGCATAATATTCCATAAGAATTTATGTCTAATTGTGTCGAAGGCCTTATACACAACCAATTTCAAGACCACCAATTTTCCTTTTAGCCTGCTTGCTAATAAATGTATTTATTAAAACAATAAAACAATTAAAAAATAAAAATAAAAAATAAAAAATAAAAAATAAAAAATAAAAAATAAAAAATAAAAAATATTTATTAAATGTATTTATTAAAACACATTTCTTATATGATGGCCTATGTATCTTCCCTTAACAAATCCATATTGATCTTCCTCTATTATTTTAGGTAGTACCTTTTCCAGTCGCCTTGCCAGGATCTTTGTAAATATCTTATAGTCTTGATTTAATAGGCTAATTGGTCTGTATGACCCCACCTCTGTAGGGTCCTTTTGTGGTTTTTCAATTACTACTATTTCCGCTAGTTTCCATGTATTTGGGGCTTTCCCCCCTTCTAAGATATTACTAAATTGTTTTTTTCAGTTCTGAGCCCAGGATATCAATTGTTTCTTTATAAAAGTCTGCCGTAATTCCATCTAATCCTGGGGATTTATTACTTTTAAATGATTTAACTACATTCTCTATTTCTTCCAGAGAAATTTCCTCCTTCAGTCTTAATCTATCACTTTCTTCAATTTTAAACCCTAAACTTTCCCTACTTATATTTTTATTATCTTCTTTATATAAAGATTAATAGAATTCTGCAAATTCTTTCCTTATTTCTCTAGAGCTTTGTGTAAGTATTTTCCTTCTGGTCTTAATGGCCTTCACCCTCTGTTTATCCCTCCTTTTCTTTAAATAGTTTGCCAGTCTCTTATATGATCCTATTGAGGTTCTCTGAAAACCATTTTTGATCATATTATCTCTCTTCCAACTTTATCCGGCTCATCCAATTTCTGTTTTAACTTTCTCAACTGCTCCTGTCTCCTCCTTAGAATGTAACCTGTTGCAAGATTTCAATCTCTTTAATTTTTTCCTGTCTCCCCGAGTACCAATCCTTCTTAATTGCAATCTCTTTCAGTATACAATGTCCTCTTATAACAGCTTTGAAAGCGTCCCATACTACCGGGATCTTGGCTGAAGCATTGTTTTCTTTAAAATACCAACCAATTTGTTTTCTAATATATTCCCTGTCAATCTCTTTTGCCATTATTAGGTTATTGTACCGCCATCTCCTACTTTTTCCATCCTCTTCCAGTCCCAGCTCCACAAATAGTGGAGCATGGTCTGAAATCCATATTCCCACAGTTTTTGCAATTCTAACACTGATTTCATTCCCTTCTTTAATTAGCATATAGTCAATATAAGAGAAAGTCTTATGTCTGTTGGAGAAGAAGGTAGGTTTGGTATTGGGGTTTCCTCTCTCAAAAACATCCTTTAATCCCCATTTACATAATCTGAAAGTACTATCGTTCTTTATATTCCAATTAAAGTCTGCTGTAACGATAACTTCCCCTTCAGCGTAAAACTGCAGTCTATTCAAGGTTTTCTTTATAATTTTTTTCTGTCTGGTGTTAGTGCTGTATATATTAGCTATTGTAAATATTTTTTTGTGACACTTTAATTTTTAAGAATATAAATCTACCATCATTATCTTTTTTCCGGCTCAGAACCTCTGGCCTAAGATTTATATTACATAGTATAGCGACCCCTCTAGCCTTGCTCGTGGCTTTCGATTCTGCTATGAGGCCCCATTGCTGAGAGCATAACAAAGGTCGGTTGTTTGCTTTGGCTCTATGACTCTCCTGAAGGCATAGTATATCCACTTTCGTTTTCTTTGCCAATGTCAGTACCCTGTAGCGTTTGGTGTTTGAGGCCAGCCCGTTAACATTTAAAGATAAAACCTTTCAAGATCTATCCATTATCCCAGCTACTGTTTATTTTTTGAATCCCTCTGTGTACATATATTATATTTTCAATTCTGACGCATTCAACTCCCCCCTGAGACTCACTTAGGGATCTCCATGATCCCTGTCTCATGGTATCTTGGAGAACCACACTCCTCTCCCTTCGCTCTTGGAAAGTTTATATCAGAAAAAGCAACATATATATATATTTACAAAAGACCATTTTAGATGTCTCTAGTATATATTATTTCTTGCTGTTTCCTTCCCCTCTCGACTTCCGTCTTCTTTTATTCTCTTGTCTCTGCACTGGAGATTCTTGAGATTCTTCACTCGACGCTCCCTGTTGTTCTACTTGTAATTCTTCCGAACATGAGAGTTCTTGCTCAGTCTGTCCTTGTAGTCCAACTCCTAAATCAGCTAACATTTTTTTTTTTGCTTCACCAGGGTTCTTAGCAGAATATTTCCTGCTGTCTTTAAAAACCAACAGTGTAGCAGGGTAGGCCCAGGTAAAGAGGATTTTATGATTGTAGAGAGCTTGTGCAAACCGCTGTATACGTTTCCTGTCTTGAAGCGTTTCCTGAGAAAAGTCTCGTCTCACTATGACCTTTTGCTGTTTAAACAGCAGGTCTGCTTTCTGCCGGAGTGATTTATAAATTTGATCTCTTACCTTCTCTCTTGTGAGTGTCATAATTACAACCCTGGGAAGTCCAGAGCCTCCTCGTGATGTGAACACCCGGTGCACTCTCTCAATTTCATTCTGCTCAATTTCCATTCCTTGTTCTTTGAGCCATTGTAACATCTCCTTTTCCAGGTCCGTATTCCCAATCTCTTCAGAAATACCAGCGAATGTTAAATTCCTTCTGCACAGTCTATCGTTCATTTGTGAAATCCTTTTTGTCAGAGATTCTATTTTGTTTACGTTTGCATCAGCTACCTCTTTTGCATACTCTGCTATTTTCATAACTTTTTCTACTGTAGCAGTCATTCTTCTCATCTCTCCTTTCAAGTCTTGCATATCAGCGCGAACATTTGCTTCTGAACGCTGAATCATTTCACCCAGCTCCTTCAAAGACTTGGCCATCTTGTTAAGTCCTTCTCAAGTCTTTCCCAAATAAATAAATAAACCGCCGTTTTAAACACTAACTCACTCCAATCCAGGACTTGGACCTAAGCCCAGTTTTCGGTCAGTTATCTCAGCTATCAGTTTGCAGAGAGTTATTTGTTTTTCAGGCTTTTAATTAGTAAAGTCCCAAGAGCGAGACGGGTGTGCATCTACCCACACCGACGCATGTGCAGTTCTGCTTTCACCTGGCTTTAGAGCTACTACAATTGGTGGTAATTTCAATTCTGCCCCTTTAGGCGTGAAGGCTATTTGAGCTTGAATTTTAGATAGAAAATCATGTCCCAAAAGGGGACTGGGACATTCTGGTACATAAAGAATCTGATGAGTGAGGGACCTCCCTCCAATCTGGCACTCTTGGGGTTGCAGAAAGGGTTTTATTGCTGGCTCAGACTGGTTTGAACAGGTCTAGGCTGGTTTGAACCAGTCCAAGCTGGGTGGTACAGGTCCAATTGGAACCGGTCCAATCGAGTTTGAACCAGCTGAAACCAGTTGGGGAAAGTCCATGCGGGTTCCAACTTGCCCACACCAGTTTGAATTGGCCCAGACTGGTTAGAACTGGCTCAGACTGGTTGGAACAGGTCTAGGCTGGTTTGAACCGGTCCAAGTCGGTTGAAACAGGTCCAAGCCGGTTGGAACCATCTAGGCCAGTTTGAAAGGGTCTTGGCCGGTTTGAACAGGTCTAGGCTGGTTTTAAAGAGCCCAAGCCAGTTTTAGCAGTTCCAAGTGGGTTAGAACTGGCCCAGACAGGTTGGAGCAGGTCCAGACCAGTTGGAGCAGCTGCAGGTCATTTGAAACTGAATTTGACCAGTTCAAACCAGCCTAGACCAGTTCAAACCGGCTTCAACCAGCACAAATCAGCTTGGACTGGTTCAAACCAGTCTAGACCTCTTCCAACCAGTCTGAGCTAGTTCCAACCAGTCTGGGAAAGTTGGAACAAGCCTGGACCTTTTCCAACTGGTTTCGGCTGGTTCCAACTGGCTTGGGCTGGATCCAACTGGTATGAAATGATTCCAACAGGTCTGGGCTGGTTCCAAGCGACATAGACCTGTTCCAACCAGCCTGGACCTGTTGTAACCAGCTTGGGTCAGTTTCAAATGATCTGCACCTGCTCCAACTAGCCTGGACTGCTCCAACCTGTCTGGGCCAGTTCCAACCCACTTGTAACTGTTCAAACCGGCCTAGACCGGTACAAACCTGACTTGACCGGTTCAAACCAGCTTGGACCGGCACAAACCGGCCTAGACCGGTTCATACTGATCTAGACTGGTTCCAAGCAGCTTGGACCTGTTTCAACCGACTTGGACCGGTTCAAACCAGCCTAGACCTGTTCCAACCAGTCTGGGCCTGTTCCAACTGGCCTGGGCAAGTTGGAACCCACCTGGACATTTTCCAACTGCTTGCTTGAAAGCCCGGAAGGGTTAACACCAGCAGGGGGAGCCCTGCTGATGCACATCAACTGGAACCAATTCATACCTGTTGGGTCCGGTCCACACCGGTTGAACCAGCCCAAAGCAGTTGCAAAAGGTCCAGGTGGGTTCCAACTTGCACAGACCAGTTGGAATTGGCCCAGACTGGTTGAAACAGGTCTAGGCTGGTTTGAACCAGTCCAAGTCGGCTGAAACAGGTCCAAGCCGGTTGGAACCAGTCTAGGCCAGTTTGAACCGGTCTAGGCCGGTTTCTGTGGGTCCAAGCAGGTTTGAACCTGTCGAGGCAGTTTTGTACTGGTCTAAGCCGGTTTGAACAGTTCCAAGTGGGTTGGAACTGGCCCAGACAGGTTGGAGCAGGTCCAGGCCAGTTGGAGCAGGTGCAGGTCATTTGAAACTGGCCCAAGCTGGTTACGACAATTCCAGGCTGGTTGGAACAGGTCTATGTTTCTTGGAAGCAGCCCAGACCACTTGGAATAATTTCATACCAGTTGGATCCACCTGAAGACAGTTGGAACCAGCCGAAACCAGTTGGAAAAGGTCCAGGTGGGCTCCAACTTGCCCAGACCAGTTTGAACTGGCCCAGACCGGTTGGAACTAGCTCAGACTGGTTGGAACAGGTCTAGACTGGTTTGAACCAGTCCAAGCTGATTTGTGCTGGTTGAAGCCAGTTTGAACAGGTCTAGGCTGGTTTGAACTGGTCAAATTCAGTCTCAAATGACCTGCACCTGCTCCAACTGGCCTGGATCTGCTCCAACCTGTCTGGGCCAGTTCCAACCCACTTGGAACTGCTCAAACTGGCTTGGGCCATTTCAAACAAGCCTAGACCATTTCAAACTAGCCTAGACTGGTTCCAACCGGCTTGGACCTGTTTCAACCGACTTGGACTGGTTCAAACCAGCCTAGACCAGTTCTAAGCAGTCTGAGCCACTTCCAACGAGTCTGGGCCAGTTCAAACTGGTGTGGGCAAGTTGGATCCCGCCTGGACATTTCCCAATTGGTTTCAGCTGGTTCAAACCGGCTTGGACCTGTTCCACCCGACTTGGACCGGTTCAAACCAGCCTAGACCAGTTCTAAGCAGTCTGAGCCACTTCCAATGAGTCTGGGCCAGTTCAAACTGGTGTGGGCAAGTTGGATCCCGCCTGGACATTTCCCAATTGGTTTCAGCTGGTTCAAACCGGCTTGGACCTGTTCCACCCAGCTTGGACCGGTTCAAACCAGCCTAGACCTGTTCAAACCAGTCTGAGCCAGTCCGGCCTTGGGAACTTAGAATCCGCCTGGACTTTTTCAAACTGCTTTGGGCTGGTTCCTACTGGCTTGGGCTGGATCCAACCAGTATGAAGGGGTCCCAGCAGGTCTGGGCTGCTTCCAAGTGACACAGAGCTGTTCCAACCGGCCTAGACTTCTTCAAACTGGCTCAGACCGGCAGAAACCAGCCTGGACCAGTTCAAACTGGCCTAGACCAGCTCAAACCGGCTTGGACCGGCACCAACTGGCCTAGTCTGGTTCAAACTGGCCTAGACCAGTTCCAACCGGCTTGGACCGGTTCAAACCATCCTAGTCCAAGCTAGTCCAAACCAGCTTGGACTGGCACAAACCTGCCTAGACCGGTTCATACTGGCTTAGACTGGTTCCAACCGGCTTGGACATGTTTCAACCGACTTGGACCGGTTCAAACCAGCCTAGACCTGTTCCAAGCAGTCTGAGCCAGTTCCAACCAGTCTGGGCCAATTCAAACTGGTCTGGGCAAGTTAGAACCTGCATGGACTTTTCCCAACTGGTTTCCAACTGGTCTGAACCGGTTCCAACAGAATTGATGGTAACAGGGCGGCGGGGCACTGAATGTGGACCTTTCAGTACCGCATTTCCAAATCAGGCAACTGCATTTTGATCGGGAACAAAAGGAAGCAAATCTCTGAGAATCTGGTGAGTCGCACTTCACAAGGGACATAGCGATGCGGGGGGGGCGTGTTCAACGGCTTGTAATTCAAGCACTCCACTAGTATGATATCAAATTTCAACAGGGCTTTCTCAGGGGACTATGGTATCAAACCGACCCCAGAGACTTTGAGAACGCATTGTGAGCTGAATTGGCCAAGCCAGGTTGCGTGGCGAGTTCCCGCCTCCCACCAGTAGGAATAAAGATACATGACACCGTTATTTTAAGGTTAATGGGCTAAAATTGGCCGCAACTTTATTGGTTGCAGGTGATGAGCAGTATTGGCTTAGGCATTCGTCTTATCCGACTATCTGGCTTCGGCCTGCTTGCTTGAAGATCCGGAAGGGTTAACACCAGCAGGGGGAGCCCTGCTGATGCACATCAACAAGGCACTCCCCCGGGGTCACCACTCGGGGGCGTGCCTTGGGCCCTGGCCTCCATAGGCTTCGGACAGGGCCACGCCCCCCGGAATCCTTTACCGGCTGAGACCAGCAAAAACCAGCCTAGACCGATTCGAACCAGCTTGGACCGGCACAAATCGGCATTGACCGGTTCAAATCAGCCTAGACCTGTTGCAACCAGTCTGAGCTACTTCCAAATTCTAACCAGCTTGGGCAAGTTTCAAATGACCTGCACCTGCTCCAACTGTCGTGGAGCTGCTTGAAGCTGTCTGGAACTGTTCAAACTGGTTTGGGCTGGCTCAAACCAGCCTAGACCTGTTCAAAGCGGCTTGGACCGGCATAAACTGGCATAGACCAGTTCAAACTGGCTTGGACCAGCACAAACCGCCTTGGACCTGCACAAACTGGCCTAGGCCGGTTCAAACCAGTTTGGACTGGCACAAACCAACCTCGACCAGTTCAAGCCAGCCTCGGCTGGTTCAAACCCACTTGGACAAGCACAAAGCGGCCTAGACCAGTTCAAAGTGGCCTAGACATGCTCAAACCAGCCTAGACCAGTTCAAACCGGTTTGGACCTGCCAAACTGGCTTAAACCAGCACAAACTGCCCTAGATCGGTTGAAACAGGCCGAGACCAGTTCAAACCAGCTTCGACTGGCACAAACCAGCCTTGACCAATTCATACGGCTTCGACCGGTTCAAACCAGCCTAGACCTGTTGCAACCAGTATGAGCTATTTCCAACCAGTCTAGGCCAGTTTAAACTGGTCTGGGCAAGTTGGAACCAGCCTGGACCTTTTCCAACTGGTTTGGGCTGGTTCCAACCGGCTTGGGCGGGACCCAACTTGTATGAACTGGTTCCGACTGGTCTGGACTGGTTCCAAGCGACATAGTCCTCTTTGAACCGGCCTGGACCTTTTCTAACCAGTTTGGGGCAGATTCAAATGATCTGCACCTGCTCCAACTGGCCTGGACCTGATCCAACCTGTCTGGGCCATTTCCAACCCACTTGGAACTGCTCAAACTGGCTTAGGCCGGTTCAAACTGGCTTGGACCAGAACAAACCGCCCTAGACCGGTTCAAACCGGCCTAGACCAGTTCAAACCAGCTTGGACCAGCTTGGACTGGTTCCAGTCGGTCTCAACAGCTTCCAACCAGCCTAGACCTGTTCTAACCAGCTTGGGCCAGTTTCAAATGACCTGCACCTGCTCCAACTGGCCTGGATCTGCTCCAACCTGTCTGGGCCAGTTCCATCCCACTTGGAACTGCTGAAACTGGCTTGGGCCATTTCAAACCGGCCTATACCAGTTGAAACTGTCCAAGACAGGTTCAAGCCGGCCTCGATTAGTTCAAACCGGTTTGGACTGGTACAAGCTCGTCTCCACAGGTTTGAACCGGCTTGGACCAGTTCCAACCAGCCTGGACCTGTTCTAAAAATCATGGGCCAGTTTCAAATGACCTGCACCTGCTCCAACTGGTCTGAGCAGGTTGGTACCCACCGGGAATTTTTCCAACTGGTTTGTGCTGGTTCCAAACAGCTTGGACTGGATCCAGCTGGTATGAACTTGTTCCAACTGGGCTAGGATGGTTCCAAGCGACATAGACCTGTTCCAACCGGCCTGGACCCAATCTAACCAGCTTGGGCCAGTTTCAAATGACATCCACCTGTTTCAACCGGTTCAAACCAGCCTAGACCTGTTCCAAGCAGTCTGAGCCAGTTCCAACCAGTCTGGGCAAGTTGGAACCCACATGGACTTTTCCCAACTGGTTTCAGCTGGTTCAAACCGGTCTGAACCGGTTCCAACAGAATTGATGGTAACAGGGCGGCGGGGCACTGAATGTGGACCTTTCAGTACCGCACTTCCAAATCAGGTGACTGCATTTTGATCGGGAACAAAGGGAAGCGAATCTCTGAGAATCTGGTGAGTAGGGACATAGCGATGCGGGGGGGGGGGGGCTGTTCAACGGCTTGTAATTCAAGCACTCCACTAGTATGATAGCAAATTTCAACAGGGCTTTCTCAGGGGACTATGGTATCAAACCGACCCCAGAGACTTTGAGAACGCATTGTGAGCTGAATTGGCCAAGCCAGGTTGCGTGGCGAGTTCCCGCCTCCCACCAGTAGGAATAAAGATACATGACACCGTTATTTTAAGGTTAATGGGCTAAAATTGCCCGCAACTTTATTGGTTACAGGTGATGAGCAGTATTGGCTTAGGCATTCGTCTTATCCGACTATCTGGCTTCGGCCTGCTTGCTTGAAGATCCGGAAGGGTTAACACCAGCAGGGGGAGCCCTGCTGATGCACAACAACTAGGAACTCCCCCGAGGTCAACCCCTCGGGGGCGTGCCTTGGGCCCTGGCCTCCATAGGCTTCGGACAGGGCCACGCCCCCCAGAATCCTTTACCGGCTGAGACCAGCAAAAACCAGCCTAGACCGATTCGAAGCAGCTTGGACCGGCACAAATCAGCATTGACCAGTTCAAATCAGCCTAGACCTGTTGCAACCAGTCTGAGCTACTTCCAAATTCTAACCAGCTTGGGCAAGTTTCAAATGACCTGCACCTGCTCCAACTGTCGTGGAGCTGCTCGAAGCTGTCTGGAACTGTTCAAACTAGTTTGGGCTGGCTCAAACAAGCCTAGACCTGTTCAAAGCGGCTTGGACCGGCACAAACTGGCTTAGACCGGTTCAAACCCGTTTGGACTGGCACAAACCAACCTCGACCAGTTCAAGCCAGCCTTGGCCGGTTCAAACCCACTTGGACAAGCACAAAGCGGCCTAGACCAGTTCAAAGTGGCCTAGACATGCTCAAACCGGCCTAGATTGGTTCAAACCGGTTTGGACCCGCCAAACTGGCTTCAACCAGCACAAACTGCCCTAGATCGGTTGAAACAGGCCTAGACCAGTTCAAACCAGTTTCGACTGGCACAAACCAGCATTGATCAGTTCATACGGCTTCAACCGGTTCAAGCCAGCCTAGACCTGTTGCAACCAGTATGTGCTGATCCCGGGGGGAAGGTTACTGTTGGCATAGTGAAAGTCCGGTCCTGGGTCACTAGCCTGGAATCAGTCCACAAGGAGTGGGGCGAGGTCCAAAGCAGGAAGCCGGGTGGGGACAGGAGCACTGGGGAGTCAGGTCTGGGTCCGGGCTGGAACAGGTACTCAACAACGACGTTGCTCCCACAACCTGGGACCGGGCCGACTGGCCTTTATCTGTTCTGAGGCCAGGGGCGGTCCCGGCCCCCAGGAGACCCGCCTCTCTTGGCCTTAAAGCGAGCACTCCTCCTGGGAGAAACCAGTTGCCTTCGCCTCTCTGCCCTTCGCCTCTGCAGTTCAGGAGAGGCTAAAGGGTTACTGGGCCCAGGGGGAGACTCACCTGCAGGCACTGAGTCCTCAACCACCTCTGGAGCCAGAGTGGAACCACCTAGTGCCTGTTCCTGAGGATCTGGCACAGGTGCAGGCGCTTCAGAATCAAGGCCCTGCCCCAGTTCAGCCGGCCCTGGAGGTGGGGACTCCTGTGCTGGCTGGGATTCCTCTGGTTCAGCCTCTGAATCGGAATCCCAGACCATCACACAGTATGAGCTATTTCCAACCAGTCTAGGCCAGTTTAAACTGGTCTGGGCAAGTTGGAACCAGCCTGGACCTTTTCCAACTGCTTTGGGCTGGTTCCAACCGGCTTGGGCAGGACCCAACTTGTATGAACTGGTTCCGACTGGTCTGAACTAGTTCCAAGCGACATAGTCCTCTTTGAACCGGCCTGGACCTTTTCTAACCAGCTTGGGGCAGATTCAAATGACCTGCACCTGCTCCAACTGGCCTGGACCTGATCCAACCTGTCTGGGCCATTTCCAACCCACTTGGAACTGCTCAAACTGGCTTAGGCTCAAACTGGCTTGGACCAGCACAAACCGCCCTAGACCGGTTCAAACCGGCCTAGACCAGTTCAAACCAGCTTGGACCAGCTTGGGCTGGTTCCAATCGGTCTCAACAGCTTCCAACCGGCCTAGACCTGTTCTAACCAGCTTGGGCCAGTTTCAAATGACCTGCACCTGTTCCAACTGGCCTGGATCTGCTCCAACCTGTCTGGGCCATTTCCAGCCCACTTGGAACTGCTCAAACTGGCCTATACCAGTTGAAGCTGGCCAAGACAGGTTCAAACCGGCCTCGATTGGTTCAAACTGGTTTGGACTGGTTCAAGCTGGTCTCAACAGGTTTGAACCGGCTTGGACCAGTTCCAACCAGCCTGGACCTGTTCTAAAAATCTTGGGCCAGTTTTAAATGACCTGCTCCAACTAGCCTGGACCTGCTCGAAGCTGTCTGGAACTGTTCAAACAGGCTTGGTCTGGGACAAACTAGCCTGTTCAAACCAGCTTGGACCAGCACAAACTGGCCTACACCAGTTCAAACCGGCCTAGACATGTTCAAACCAGTCTGAGCCAGTTCCAAGCAGTCTGGGCCAAAGCAAACCAGTCTGAACAGGTTCCAACTGGCTTGGACAGGTTCAAACCAACCTAGATGAACTAGGTGTCAGTATATAGAAACATCACCGCTGCAGACAGCCAGATTGTTGACACCACATGATGCGCTTATCTGTGGGAAAGAAGAATTTCCCAGGATGTTCACAGGCTGGATAAGTCTTTGTGAAGAGTGTAACTTGAAACCTTCTGTGTGTGCATGTTCAGGAAGTTTGTCAGACTTGCTGGAAGAACTGAACTGAAAGGACGTGTTTTTCTCTAGTGCTGTAATGTCAGAAATAAACATCATGATTTCTGACTTATTTTCTTTCCCCTGCGGAAGCAGGAGGGAGGGGTTGTGCATTTTGCCCATGCTTGGGAAAATGTCGCCTATCAAAATCTCCCTGGTCTGTCTGGAGCTTACCGGTAAGCAAGCTCCGAGGACAGTGAGAGGGGCCAGCCTCTATGGAGGGGGCTTGCAAACCAACAATTGGTAGCAGAGCCCAATGGTTGCAACAGCAAGACGGCTGAGCACCAGGTGGGAGCACCAGGTGTTTTTTTGCTGATAAGCAGCGATCCACGGACCTCTGCAATGCTGATTTATGGCTGGATGGTGAACGCGAATTGAAACGACTTCGGTTCCCTGAGGAAAAAAGGCTCCTGTTTTGGATAAAACTCAGCGGAGAGGCCGCATACTTTGCATTCCAGAGCTGATAAGAAGTTCCATTGCTATGCGACAAGTCGTGAGTACTTTTTGAGCTAAATTTATGAACTGGTTAGTTTAAAAAGCATAGAGAGAAAAGAAGCTTCAAAAACGAAAGCAAGCGACGCTTGTTGTAACCAAACTTGGAAAGGGGACTTTCCAAGAAGAGCGCAGCGTGCTGATTGTTGTTGGATTGCAGCGAAGGCTTATTGTTTACAGATTCTCTGTGGAAGGGAAATTTCCAGGCAGCTGGGCTGACTGCCAAGTGCAAGCAGCTTGTAAACAGACTATTGGATTTCCCAGTTTGTAGCTGCAGCTGCAGCTTGGGATTAAAGATGGCTCTGTTCTCTCAGAAACTGAATAGCCAAAACTGGCTAGAATGGTCATTTGCAATGGAATTTTTGCTGGTGGGAGAGCAATTATGGGACTTAGTACAAACTCCACAACCTGTTGCTGTACAAGCACAGGGGAAGAAGGCTGCAGTTCAAAGTGAATTGAAGCAGCGTGTCCTGAGAAAATGTGGACGCTTATCTTGAGCCAGTCCTAAAGGGTGCAGAAGAACCAAGGGTCGCTTGGGAGTCACTCCGCAAAGCTTGTGAAGCTAGGGTGGGAAGCAAGGACTGAGAGTTGGTTGCCCCAAAGGGGGAGAGCCAAGATGAAGCTAACCAAATTCTTGAGAGCTCATCGAAAGCTGGGAGGAGCTTTGAGCCACAACAAGGAAGTGAAGGGACTCTTGCTGCTGCTGATGATGATGATCCTAGCACTGCTGCAATGGCTGTTGCTGATGGGGGAGTGAAGCTCAGAAATCAAGCACCCCCACTAATATTGCTACAGAGGAGAAAGCTGTAGCTCAGAATGCTGTTCGTCAGGAGACACCACATCAGGAGAAAGGAGCTAGAGGGAGCTCTGTAAAGCCTCAGACTTCAAGCAAAGGTCGTACCCAGTCCCAGGCAAAACCAGATATGGCTTTGATGTCACTAAAAGCCACATCATCCGTGGAGAACTCATTTATTGTAGACACAGGATGCACGCAACACATGGCGTCACGCCGGGAACTGTTTTCTACGTTCGAGAAGCAACGCTTCACTGTGAAACTGGCCAATGGTCAGGAAATGGAAGCAACCGGGATCAGAACTGTGTATCTAGAAAGCCTGAACTTGACAGTAAACAATGTTTATTTTGTTCCAGGTTTAAAGTACAATCTGTTGAGTGTATCTCAGATCACTAAGAAGAAACTGGTGTTGTCATATGATGAGGAAAGCTGCAAAATCTACAAAGATGGAGAGCTGTATCTTTCTGCCAGAGAGAAAGATGGTGTGATGGCCTGGGATTCCGATTCAAAGGCTGAACCAGAGGAATCCCAGCCTGCACAGGAGTCCCCGCCTCCAGGGCCGGCTGAACTGGGGCAGGGCCTTGATTCTGAAGCGCCTGCACCTGTGCTGGATCCTCAGGAGCAGGCACCAGGTGATTCCACTCTGGCTCCAGAGGTGGTTGAGGACTCAGTGCCTGCAGGTGAGTCTCCCCCTGGGCCCAGTAACCCTTCAGCCTCTCCTGAACTGCAGAGGCTCAGGACAGAGAGGCGAAGGGAACTGGTTTCTCCCAGGAGGAGTGCTCGCCTTAAGGCCAGGAGCGGCGGGTCTCCTGGGGGCCGGGACCGCCCCCGCCTCAGAGAAGATAAAGGCCAGTCAGCCCGGTCCCAGATTGCGGGAGCAACATCAATGAAGAGCTGTTTCGGCCAGCATCCAGTCCTGTTCCTCCAGTGTTCCTGTCCCCGCCTGGCTTCCTTCTTCGGACCTCGCCCCGCTCCTTCGGAACTGTTTCCAGGCTATTGACCCAGGACCGGACTTTGACTACGCCAACGGTAACCTTTCCCCCGGGACCAGCACAGATGGACTGTATCTGTTGACATTTGATGAAAGTGATTATAAAATGTGCACAGCATGTGAATCTAAAATGCTTTCTCTTGCAGGTATCTCGAGAGAAGACACGAGAGGAAAGGCAACAAAGATTAACAGTGTTTTTCAGCGAGTGTATGCTGATGTAATTGGTCCTTTAGCACCTTCTAGAGGCAATGCAAAATACTATCTTGTATTTGTTGATCATTTTTCTCAATATGTATGGATTTACATATTGAGATCTCCCAGAGAAACCTTAGAAAGGTTTAAGGAGTTTTGTGATAAGGTTAAGAATATTCATGATGCTAATATTGATTTTCTTTTCACAGATGAGAAGCCAATTTTTCTTTCACAGGATTTTCAGGATTTCCTGGAGAAGCAAGGGATAGAGCACACGGTTGCTGTCTCAGAGGCTGCATGGAACAAAACTGTTTGTGTAAAAGTGAACAAGGAGTTGCAGAATGGCATGAAGGCACAATTGCTGAGTTCACACTTGCCACATGAGTATTGGGCTGAATCTTTATCTTGTTTTTGTTACACGTGGGTGAGAAAGGTTTCGAAAGGTATGGAATGTTCTCCTTTTGAGAGGCTGTTCCATAGAAAACCTTCTGTCTCGCATTTTAAGGTTTTTGGATCTCAAATCAGGACGGAAACTCCAGAAGGGGTGAAGAATGCCAGAGGCATTTTTGTGGGTTATGAAAAGGGTCTCTACAGAGTAATTTTGTCTGAATCTGGTCAGGTGATTCTCACAAAATTTCTAGAGAGTGCTCCTGGACAGGAGAGAGTAATTTTTCACACATATCCCACTGCTGATGATTCAGATGATGAATTTGATTATTCTGATTATAGTGATACTGAAAGTGACACAGAAAGCTCAGAGAGTTCTGTTGACACAGTCATTGAGAAAGGTTCACACACAAAAGCTAAATCTCCACAGGTTAAGAATGAACCACTGTTTACTATTGGAACTGGTTCTTCGAAAAGTCCTGAGACTGAACCAGTCAGCAAAGAGGATCAGCACCTCATACGCAGGTCTGAGAGAATCACAAAGGGCGTACCACCCGAGAGGTATTCTCAAGAGTTTGCTAGTTCAGCTGTTGCATGTGTTACTATTGTTGACAACTCAAGACAGGTTGAAGCTGTGTCTAAGTCAGAGACAAAGACACAACAGGGAGTTGCTAAGCATAATACAACATTCCCTAGTCAAGGTAATGCAGAAGCACTCATTCCTTGGAAAACTGACAACCAGAGAGTTACATTGGTGAAACCAGTGGTGGGTAGTTCCAAGGGTGGAACTGAAACAACAGGGGATTGTTACATGTATAACAACTGTTTGTTTTCTTCTCTGGATCAAGCTTTGTCCACAGCTAATGATGATTCATATGGGGGAGGATGTCAGGATATGGAAACATCACCGCTGCAGACAGCCAGATTGTTGACACCACATGATGCGCCTATCTGTGGGAAAGAAGAATTTCCCAGGACGTTCACAGGCTGGATAAGTCTTTGTGAAGAGTGTAACTTGAAACCTTCTGTGTGCGCATGTTCAGGAAGTTTGTCAGACTTGCTGGAAGAACTGAGCTGAAAGGACGTGTTTTTCTCTAGTGCTGTAATGTCAGAAATAAACATCATGTAAATAGATTTCTGACTTATTTTCTTTCCCCTGCGGAAGCAGGAGGGAGGGGTTGTGCATTTTGCCCATGCTTGGGAAAATGTCGCCTATCAAAATCTCCCTGGTCTGTCTGGATATCAGCCAGAGGAGGTTACCGGTAAGCAAGCTCCAAGGACAGTGAGAGGGGCCAGCCTCTATGGAGGGGGCTTGCAAACCAACACTAGGCACACCCCCGGGGTCACCGCTCGGAGGCGTGCCTTGGGCCCTGGCCTCCATAGGCTTCCAATGGGGCCAAGCCCCCCCCCCGAATCCTTTGCCAAACTACCCTTCAATATCTGGGGGAGGTGATGGTGCTCCCCCCCCCCATACATCTACATAACAATACCCATACCAATGCCTAACCACCACTGGAGCAAAGCTCACCGCCAATAGCTTCAGACCTGCAACCAGTCCCTAATCCCCACAGATATGTCAGCCAACCAAACATCGTTTCCTACATTGGAAATATGCACGTCATCCTCGCAGTAGAGGGTCACCTTATTGAACTGGATGTTGGAGGGGTCAATGTCCCCCCCCCCCCAGCGCTGCCACTCTATGCGCCACTGAGCGTTCCAGGATCTTTCTGGATTTGTTCATAGCAACAGGGCATCAGCAGTCCCTCCAAGTGGGCCTTTCCAACAGTGATGACCAAATTATGACTAAATTTGGGAAAGAAATCCTCAGATCATCAAAATCATCGAAAACGTTCCACATTAAGTCCACGCTTTTCCAGTAGGCCAAATCATTTCCATCCAGCTGAATGACAAGGGCATTGGGTGGGCCTTTCACAGTGGCTCTAGCTTTTACTGCTGGCAGAAATTCCCCCCAACGCATTCCACGGCGAGTGATCCAGGAGATTTCAACATTTTTTGGCAGATCCAACCCGCACCCCTGGCCACAGCTGACAGCACGGTTTCTGGCCCAGTGGACGATACTATGGCCTATGATCCAAATGCGCACAACCACGTCACCTAAAAGGAAAAGAGCATGACAAGGAGGGGTCAGGGGTGATGAAAACAGTCATAAAGGCCTCCGAATGTACCCTTTAAAAGCATCTGACTTCCATCGACCCAGATCCTTTATCCTTTCAGCTGGTAGGCCTAAGTGTACCGCTTTAGTGGTTGTCCCGATCTGAAATGAATGGGCCACAAATGGTCAGGGGTCCCTTTAACTTTACTATCTTAACTTTAGTTTCTTTACCAGCCTATACCTTCCTAATATCTTCTGACTGATTATCTCAACTGTTTGACTGACTCCTCTTAACAAATTCTCTCCCTCTCTCACACCAGACTAGCCCAACCCACAGACTTATCTTCTCTGTCTCTTATAACTCCAGACTGTCTTCTCAACAACTCTAACTCTAACTCTAACTCTCTCAAAAAACCTCTGGGGAAAAGGCGTTCCACAAAGTTTCATGGAAATTTCTAAAAATATTATTAGACCAGATGGACATGGGAGACCAAATTACAAGAGGGTTAAAAGCAATTTATGAACAACAAGAAGCAAATATAATAATAAATAATGACATGACTGATTATTTTAAAATACAGAAGGGCACCAGACAAGGGTGCCCACTTTCACCATTATTATTCATTTTGGTTTTGGAAATACTAAATCAAGAAATCAGACTGGATCAAGAAATAAATGGAATATCCCTAGGGGAGAAAATATACAAAATAAGGGCATTTGCAGATGATTTAGTGTTAATGGTGGAAAATCCAAAGGAAAGCATAGCAAAGGCTCTAGAAAAAATGGAAAACTTTGGAAGGGTTTCAGGTTTTGCTTTGAATAAAGAAAAAATGAAACTAATGGTAAAGAACATGGGAGACCAAGAGAAAAAGGAACTGGTAGAAAAATTTGGATTACAAATTGTAAAAAAAGTGAAATATTTAGGAATCCAAATAACAATGAAAAATATAAATTTGTTTGAAGATAATTATAATTTTTTTTGGAAGAAACAAAAAGAGAAATGGAAATTTGGACAAGATTGAATTTAACACTGGGGTAGAATTTTGGCTATTAAAATGAATATTTTACTAAAACTCTTGTTCCTTTTTCAAATGATTCCCATAATAAGTAAAGATGATTGTTTAAAAAAATGGAAAATGGACCTAACAAAGTTTATATGGCAAGGCAAAAAGCCATGGATCAAACATAAATTATTAACCGACATAAAAGAGTGGGGAGGCTTTGGACTCCCAGACCTGAGACTATATTACGATGCAGCATGCTTTAGTTGGATCAGAGACTGGATTAAGTTAGATAATAGTGACATTTTAGACTTGGAGAGATGGAACAACAGATACGGTTGGCATGCCTATCTAATTTACAACAACGTGGCAGTACAATAAGAATTTCTCAGTCATGTAATTAGAAATGCATTATACAAGGTCTGGGTGAGACATAGAAGGTTGTTAGAACCAAAAACCCCATGGTGGGTCTCACCGTTAGAAGTAATATCGGTTAAAAAGAAAAATATGATAGGAAGAATGGCAACATACCAGCAGCTCCTAAAGGAGGAACAGCGCCAATTAAAACTAAGACCATATGAAGAGGTGACCCAATATTGTACCACATGGTTACAATATCACCAAATTGCCCAAATATTCAATCAGGATAAAGCAATAGGATTTGAAAAAGAAGAATCAAAATTTTGAAAAGTATTATTACAAAACTCAAGAAAGAATATATCCAAAATGTATAATTTATTATTAGAATGGGAATTAAAGGATGAAGAAGTAAAAGAAGTTATGACTAAATGGGCATGTGATATATGTAATTTGGCTGGACCAGTGGGAGAAATTATGGAAATATGATATTAAATTCACAGCATGTTACACAATCAGAGAAAATTTCATGAAAATGGTGTACCAATGGTACTTAACTACGGGGAAAATTGGCTAAAATTTACACATTAAAATCAAATACCGTATTTTTCGCTCTATAGGATGCACCGGACAATAGGACGCACCTTGTTTTAGAGGGGGCAGAACAAGAAAAAAAAATTCTCCGCCTCTCTGCCCAGCGCCCCTTCAGCAAAGTGGCAGGAGGCGCTGTGAAGAGAGGCGGAGAATTTCCCCCCTCTTGTTTTCCCCCTATAAAACTGTCAGCATCGCCCTTGAGCCAGTGTACCAACTGGCCTCATGCACTACAACCCCGACTGGGCTAGGCGAGCTGGGTAGCACTGCCAGCGACCACCTTTCTCACAGGTACAGGTCACCGTGCTGTGGACTCACAGCTTAGAGCTGAGAGCACCGGATTCGCTTGCACAATAATACAGTCGTTGCGCAGCAGAATTTTGCAGAGTCTTGCAGAGTATAAACCACTCGGAGAGCAGCTCTGTAGAGTATCCTCCTTTTATTCTATAACTACAGCTATAATACAAAACTATATACAGAGCTAAAAGATCTAAGCATACATCAATGCTACTTTGAGTGCCTGCAGCTGCTCTTAGCAGCAATCTTATCTCTAAACACAATCTCTAGCACTCACTCTCTCTCCGACACACTGACTGACTCACTCACTCTCACACATTTGGTGCTGGGCAGAATAAGTAGATAGCAGGACACGCCTCCTCCTCTCTGTAGAATCAGCAGGCTCCTCCGGAGATTCTTGGGTATGGGAGGGGTGAAATCTCCTCAAAAACAAGGTGCCGTTTAAGGTGCGTTCAGTCACCTTCATGCGGCTACCTTGGAAGCCTGGAGAGCGAGAGGGGTCGGTGTGCAACGACCCCTCTCACTCTCCAGGCTTCAGGTTCCTTTCGACCTGCTCTTTGGGGCTGGCAGGGGGAAGCCCACCACCAGCCCCAAAGAGCAGGTCGGGGAGCAGCGGAAAGGCGCAGCGGAGAGGCTGCTGCCATAGCCTCACGTCACCTCTCCAGCCGGGAGAGGGTCGCGGGGCTATGGCTTCTTCGCTCCATAGGACGCACACACATTTCCCCTTCATTTCATTTCCCAGTAAGCTTTAACCTTACTACAAGGCCACCACATATGATAAAAAGAACCTTCTCTCTCTTTACATTTCCAACACATGTTTGATTTAGATTTATACATTTTTGCAAGTTTACTTGTTGTTAGATACCAATGATATATCATTTCCATTTAATTTTCTCTTAAACCGTGTTGTTGTTTAGTTGTTTAGTCGTGTCCGACTCTTCGTGAGCCCATGAGCTAGAACACGCCAGGAACTCCTGTCTTCCACTGCCTCCCGCTGTTTGGCCAAACTCATGCTGGTAGCTTTGAGAACACTGTCCAACCATCTTGTCCTCTGTCGTCCCCTTCTCCTTGTGCCCTCCATCTTTCCCAACATCAGGGTCTTTTCCAGGGAGTCTTCTCTTCTCATGAGGTGGCCAAATTCTTGGAGCCCCAGCTTCAGGATCTGTCCTTCCAGTGAGCACTCATGGCTGATTTCCTTAAGAATGGATAGCTTTGATCTTCTTGCAGTCCATGGGATTCTCAAGAGTCTCCTCCAGCACCAGAATTCAAAAGCATCAATTCTTCGGCGAACAGCCTTCTTTATGGTCCAGCTCTCACTTTCCTCTACTGGGAAAACCATAGCTTTAACTATACGGACCTTTGTTGGCAAGGTGATGTCTCTGCTTTTTAGGATGTTGTCTAGGTTTGTTATTGCTTTTCTCCCAAGAAGCAGGCGTCTTTTAATTTCATGACTGCTGTCACCATCATAAACCATAACATGCTGTAAATTTTATATCTGTATTCCACAATCGCTCCCATGCTTCCATGTCTATATGATGACCGATATCTATTGCCCAGTGTGAATGACGATGCACTCCTAAGGCTTTCCCCCAACATCTTTGGATGAACCCCCCCCCCCGATCAACCTCCCTCAGAAACAGGACCTTTCACTTATTCATAGCAGAGAGTGCCTTCTCTGAGCCACTACTTTAAAGGGAGCCTTGTGCTCAGCTGCCTGTCCCCAAACTGCTGTGGAAATGTATTATTCAGTCACTCTGTCTCTTTGTCTGTACAGAGCACTCTTGCACAAGCTTGTTCTGAAATGTTCCTTCTCCAGACACCCTGTTTCAGCTTCCTGCAGTTGTGTTGGTAGCACTGACAAAAGGAGTCATCTTGTTTCATGCAGCCCAAACTCTGAGCAGTGAGAGGTTTCAGGCTATGCATAGGGTGCTGGTCCTTTGGAACGAAGCTCACTGTGGGCTCTTTAGGATATATGGTTTTGTTTTCTCACAGAAATACAGTCTGAGCGGAGGATGTGAATGTGGATTTCATGCTCTTTATTCAGCTCATAGTGGTGAGGAAGAATGGAATTTCCCCCAGAATGTCTGCCTTATGTACATTATTTACACAATGGGCCCCACGTGATTGGCTAATTCCAGGATTCTCCTGTAGGCCAATCAGGTTGCAGATTCCCTTCCACCTGGAGCTGGATTGGGTGGCTCCGGTGGACCAATCAGACTGCTGCCTTTTGGATCCTATTCAACTCAGTACATAACAGGATGGAAGGGCTCACAGCAGTAACATTCCAGCAGATCTTGCTTGCCCATTATAGGTTCCTAGGAGGACTCCAAAACCATGGCTTTGGGTCCAGCACAGAGCAGGAAAAGACTCTGTGTCTCTTCCCAGCTAAGACCCCCAGACTCTGGCAAAAGGCTGTTCTTCTTGTTCTTCTTTCCACCTCTAGGATGATGCAGAATTTGGCAAAGGGAGGAGATGGGCAAGGCCCACCCAGTGGTTTGTATGGCAACAGCACACCTGTTCTTTGCCAACTCCCTGTGGGTCCAAATGTGGGTGCTTGCAGGCCCAGCTATAACAATATTTTCACTAACTTTCAGACAGACAGAGGTGTGGGCTGCCTTCTTCAGAAAAGAATACATATGACAGACCCCTCTGCCCAGAGAGATGCATTGATGAAATGGGGACAATTTGATCCCCCGTACTGGCTTCCTCTGGGGGAGGGTTGGGGGCCTGGGCCCCCACAAAATTTCCCCCGTGGGTGCTCGGCCATCCCGTTGCGCATGGACACAGGATCCCAAATGTGGCTGCATCATGTAATCTACCCTGAGCTGCTGGGTGAATAGCCACCTTATCCAGGAGATGAATACATATTAGGGTTGGCAGCCCCACCTTTCTGGAAGGGTGGTGTTATAAGAGAAGAAAAACCTGCTCCTTTCCCCCTTATGGGGTATCCAAGAGCCCATATAGAGTCCTTTTGTAGGTTCCCTATTGGTAGGAGAAAATAACAGAGGCCAACCAGAGAATATTGAGAAGCAAAGCAGCTAGTAAGCCTGATCTTTATTAAACTGTTGCAACAGGGTCCCCCGCTCACTCCACGCAGGGAGGGAGGAGAGGAACCCAGAACATTGGTCTGCAAGCTCTTATATAGACTTTTGAAAACCCTGTAGTGCCATGCGAGTGGCTTGCCGATCAGAAGGTCAGCTGTTCGAATCCCTGCGACGGGGTGACCTGCCGTTGCTCAGTCCCTGCTCCTGTCCACCTAGCAGTTCGAAAGCACGTCCAAGTGCAAGTAGATAAATAGGTACCGCTCTGGCGGGAAGGTAAATGGCATTTCCGTGCACTGCTCTGGTTTGTCAGAAGTGGCTTAGTTGTGCTGGCCACATGACCCGGAACCTGTACGCCAGCTCCCTCGGCCAGTAAAGCGAGATGAGCGCCGCAACCCCAGAGTTGTCCGTGACTGGACCTAACGGTCAGGGGTCCCATTACCTTTACCCTGTAGCTCAAGACCACCTCCCAAAACATCATACATACATCACAGAAAGAGGTGGTCCACAGCAGAAATTTGAGTGTGTTGCTTCTGTCCTCTCTGCCAGGATACCTGATAATGCCTTATCTGATTGCCTTTTCTGAGTAGCCTGGCCATTCCTTTGAGATAGTAAATATTTAGTTCCTGAATCTCTTATGCATATTGACAGTGTGCTCAGCTTAGCAGATACTTGCCAGACTGTATTTACAGGGAGGTGTAAGCCCCTACAGTCCAAAGTCAGTTGGAAAGCTTTTCCCATTTCCTTCCTCCTTGCAGAGAAATATTTGAGGTCAATTTGGGAGAGACAAAATGGCTTCAGGATTGCTCTCCTGTACTGTTTCAGACACTATACTTATGCATGTGTGTTTGCCTTGTACATTTATGAACATTTATTTATATATATATTTAAGACCTTAGAATTCCTATAACAGTGGGATAGTCCTCTATTCCATCAGCACTTTGTATGAGGTTATCTGTGGGTGAGCTGAAGCAAGGATAAGCATTCCGTGTCATCAGTAATGCTTTTGCCCTACCTTTCTCCTTTGTCCGCAGCACTAAGTGAACCTTCCCTGTGTATTGGCAGAGCTCTGCTGTTATGACAGCAGCAGAGATGTACTGCTAAACCATTTAGTATGTGTTCATAGGAAAGATCTCACGCGATCTTCCAAACGGCAGCTGTTCTGTTTTAGGCCAGAATTGTAGGTGGAACCTGGATGCTTTGAAAGGCTGGAAATAGCTGTCTTGACTGTTCCCTCTTATCTGAGCAGTTTCCTAAATCGTGGAGAGGAGAAGCCGATCTAGCGGCTGTGGGCCACAGTCTGTCCATGTTAGCAAGCGATTTTTGCACTAAGATTGTTAATCTATGGAACTCGCTCCCACAGGAAGCAGCGATAGCCACAAACTTGGGTGGCTAGGTGCCACCAATAGCCCTTTCCTCCATGAATTAGTTCAGTCAAATATTGGTGGCTATCACTGCCCCCTGTCATAGTGTGATGATAATTTTAAGGTCTTAGATATGTAATAAATGTTCATAAATGTACCAAGCAAACACATACATAAAAATATAAACCACATGTCTGAAAACCCCACAGAAAAAAAGTCCTTAACAAATTGACCTAAATTATTTCTCTGCAAGGCCAAACTGGGAAACCTCCCCATTGTCTTTTTCATTCACAAATCCTGTCTTAAGGGCACATTTAAGAAATAAATAGGGTGTGAGCCTTTGACCTGGCCCAGGAACTAAGTATTTATCATTACAAAAGACTGGCCAGGCTCCCCAGGCAATCCAATCAAGTGATCATTAAACAGGTAACCTGTCAGATGAGATAAACAAGTCACTCAGATTTCTGCTGTAGACTGCCTTTTCTGTGATGTGGGTATGATGTTTCTGGGGGGTGGTCTTAGGTAACACCCCTTCTGTGATGTATGGATGATGTATGGAGGGGTGGTCTTGAGCTCCAGGGCAGGGAATTTAAAATGTCTATATAAGGTCTTGCATGCCATTGTTCTGGGTTCCTCCTCCTTTCCTGCATGTGAGGGGAGCACCCTGTTGCAACAGATCAATAAAGATCAGGCTTACTAGCTGCTTTGCTTCTCAATATTCTCTGGTTAGCCTCTGTTATTTTCTCCTACCAATAGGGAACCTACGTAAGGACTCTATATGGGCTCTTGGATTCCCCATAAGGGGAAAAGGGCAGATTTTTTTGTTTACAACAAGAGTTCAACTATGTGCTGCATAAAGAAATGCTTATTTTTATACGTGCTGGATCTTCCAGCAAACT